>NC_080669.1:19535475-20788808 GCF_027579445.1 Ammospiza nelsoni
ATGGCACGATTTTTTTCATACAGCTGATAACTTTAAAACCATTGGTGTCGTTCCCTAAGAAATCTGTTCTAAATACAGATTAAATGTCAATTTCTTCTGTGACTGATTTTATGAACTAGCTGTACACTTGATGTGTGTAGCTATTCCAGTATCTGATTTTAGACAATATTCCACAAGTGGAATTTAGATGAAAGTCAGTGAGCAAAAAGGGGAAAAATACAAGATCAATTAAAACCACTTCAAATATGGTTATATAGTATTATCAGGAAATGTCATTAGTTCAGCAAGTCAGAAGTTGCCATAAGAGATATCTGTAGAAAGGTATACAGAAATATACTGATTCAACTTCAGCTAACAGTAATTTCAGCAATTATGTTTGAGATACCTTGCTGAATCTATCACATGCAGAGCCCTGAGGACGACTGTCCTCCTGCCATCAGATTCAGAGTTGCTCCACATTTGAGTATCACTTTAACAATCCTCCATTTGATTCTCTAGTCAGTTTCTTCTGTAAAAATATGTAAAAGAAAAATACAAGTCATATGATAACCTTAGACTCTTAACTCACCCCTGACCATTGTATTGAGATATATATAGATCCAGTCCATCTCACAGTGAAAATGTAATGTGCTGTAGAACTGCAAATTGTCCTGCAATGAAAACCAGAAATTAGGAAGAAAAGGCAGAAGTCCTCATTTCCATGCAACTTTCTTCATGATTGCTTTGCACAGATCTTCCTGATTAGCAGCATGCTAACAGCTGTTAACAATAAAATTGCGAGTTTGAGATGTTACTTTTGGCATCGATAAAAGGCTAGAGGTTAATGCAGATCAAAAAAAAAAAAAGGTTTTTAATCTGCTGAAATCATGTTTGGAAATATTCTTATCTAGCAATTGCTGTAATAGGCTTCATATTCTTATTGCCAACTCCTCTTCCGTGGCTTCAGTTTCTTGGTTGTTTAGCTGCACATGGATTCGACCTATTTACCTCAGATCACTTCCAGCTTTATACTTTTAGAAAATATCTGGTGCTGTGAGCATTATGGATGGAGAAGAAAAGAAAGTCCAGTTATTCCAACCTTTTTCCTTGTCCCTCCTGTTTCTCTGCATTGTGTCATAAACTATCTGACACAGACAGCAATGGCCTTCCTTAAGTCACAAGTGCAGGAGAAACAAGTCATTTGCAGAGATTAAAATGTGGCGAGCACAGACAGCCCATTGCCGATGAGCTGCCAGTCACTGAATTTTCCACAGGGGCCGACCAGCGAGGTGTGTGCTGTAGTCACACCCATCTCAATAGATCTGTCAGCTTTCCCGCTTTTGTTTGAGAATGATATCATGTTTCCTGGGGCTAGCAGTGGAAGACAATGCGAGCCTGCTTTCCTCTGCAGATACTGCAGGCGGAGTTCAGGAAAGCAGGAATGACATTCCCTGAGCAGGGGAGGGTCTACACTGAGCACAGACACTGAACTGCCTTAACCTTGTCCCTGGTGATTGTGGGCTTCTCTGGGTGTGTTGCTGGGTAGCCACAAATTCCACTCCACCCTTTGCCAAGGTGAAAACCACTGACTTGGTTCCCATTAGGAGAAATGGACTTTGATTTTATGTCTTTTTATTTTTAATAGCAGTACTTTATTAGCTGCTAGAGCTAATGATCCAGTTTGGAAGGTGGCATTCAAAGTATACGCAAATGCTCACTTTTGCACTCTCTACATTCCACAGCAAATGTTCAATTAAACTGATAAGGAGTTGAATTTAATCCTGCTAGGATTCTTCAAACTAGATTGGGTATCGCCACATGTTTTTTCTTTTGGTTGTTTATGTCCCTGACATATTAGACTAGCAAAATTGTGCTGGCATCTATCCTGAAGTATGGATTCAAATGCCAACCTTGTGGCTAGGTTCAGTCTGTTGAGTTCTGACCAAAGAAGAGCTGCAGATTTATTTATTCCTCTGAAGGAAAGGAATGAGTGTCACAACTTGCATTTTGCCTCAGAAATGCCTCTGGCATCCTCAGGTGTCCTCAGATTATCTAGAAATACACTTGCAGTTTCTCACAGTGAGCTAACTCTCAGAAATGTTCAAGTGTGAACTTTATTTTATTTGTCCTTTATCAGTAAAGGATTGGTGAAAATCAGCCACAATTGCAATTAGAAAGAACATTTCTTTGACTATTTCTATCAGGAAGCAAATATAATGTCAAATGTCTTCATTCTCCAAGACAGAATTTTCTGTGCCGCAATTTTTCTCTTCCAATAATCTTAGATCCAGTGGCTCTCTAAAAATACAGGATTTTTTTTTCTGATTTAGCTGTTGGACCCATATATGGTAAAAGACTCAAAAGATCATAATAGCTTTTTTAGAAAAAGGTAACAGTGGAGCAAACCAGTGTAATAGCATTCAATTGCTCTCTATCATCTATGCTGATGGCTTCTATGCATTTTCTTTGGGATCAGTAGGTGTTATGAAAATAATCTAAATTATCTGTATTATGTGACTTACTTTCATATTTGAAAAGTTGAACAGCTTTTAACACATCTTACCAGACACACAAGCACCTTTATAATGTTGTAGGCTTTTCAAAATGACATGTCAAAATTCCAAAATTGGAAAGTTCTAACAATTTTGCTTCAAGACTTTTATTTCTCTTTTCAAGCTTAATTTAACCAAAAGAAAACCTTTATTAACTGGTGGCTAATCCATGCCTATGAGACTGAACAAGAATATCATTCTTCCCACAATTAAAGGGACTAGGCCTCTGTGAGCATCTTCAAATAGGCTGTTGTCAGATCAAAGTGGCAGCTGAACTTCAGAGTGTCGTGTGGCTGAGTGCTGGAGTTTTGAACCTTCCCCAAAGAAATGGAGGAAAACCACTTCTGACCTTTTAATCTCAGGTATTTCATAACTGTAACTGTGAGGTTTTAATATCAGGTATTTGTCACATGACCAGACATTACACTGATGCACAACCTTTCTGACACCTAAATTATCCAACCAGTAATGTGAATTGGAGGAATTTTAAACAAATTTATCTTTTGTTCCTGAAGTGTGTTTGATTGTGAGACACAGAAATTGCATCTGCCTGCCATACTGTGCCTGGTTCGCACCTACAGAGATGCAGAGTAGCTCTCAGGAAGCTTGTGTTCCCAAAAGTCATTTCAACAGCTGGGAGTGGTCAGGAGTGAAAAGGCATTGCATCAGGACCAAAGGAATCAGCACTGAAAGGGTGAAATGAAGCCACAATACATTTGTAGATGTTACCATATGCTATTGTTTTAGATACAATATTCATCTATAGATACATGAACACACATCTACTGTATGGTTTTTATATTTAGTCATAATTAAGATGGGTCGATTACTTTTTTGCTGAATTTTCATTTAAGGGAAAACTGAAGCTGTAATGTTTTTGCACCCATTGTCTGATACCCACAAGATTTTTATCTGGAAGGTTTTACTGTTCAAGAGGGAGAACAGAAGTCATAGATACTGACTGTCACTGAACAGCTGTCTCTAGGGCAGGGAGATGCAGTTGGTCCTTCATGTGCTCAGTGAGAATTACCTGGGCTGGAAAGTGACTCTGTATCAGTCACATACACAAGCATGCTTGACCTAGATCCATCTCTTAAACAAACAAAAATCTCTGTTCAGCTCTCTTGGAAGACCAAGAAGTCATAGAGGTATGGAGGGTGTGTTGCTTAGGCACAGCAGCAATGAACCAAAACTGGATGCACCTACACTTGTGTGAAACTGATTTAGTTTCATGACCAGGTCCCCCTGTAAGATCTATCTGGGAGTGGAGGGACAAAAATCTTAGAGAATCTACAGTAAAGAACTGCCCTTCAAAGACAGTCTCTATCCTGCACTGGGTAGGTTATATTTAGGGTGCTGTTCCACTGTAGTTTCAGTGGAGTCACATAGAAAAGAATAACCCATATCTAAAATAGAGAATTTCCTATAAAGAGTTTAAAATGTTGAATGTTTATATTACAGATTTGATAACTGTTCTCCAACTGTTAAACAAGGGTCATATCTTAAAGAAGTTAAAAAGCTATAAAAATCCATTTTGTAATTCATCACTTGGAACCTTAACCCCTTTACAATGTAAGGATATAAGGCATTTGCTATGTTCTGAAAGGATTTTTGAAAGATACATTAACAAATGACATTTCTCTTTTCAGAAATGCAAACTTTTTACTTCAAGGCTGGTATTTTTTTCTTGCCTGCTATGTATTTTTTTGTGCTGTCAGCATGACTAATGAAGTGGTTTAGTTAATTTCTCCTTTGGAGTATAACAAGCCTTCCTTGACAATGTAATTCCAACTGCACTTCTGATTGTGCTGATGATTTTCCCTTGTGTTATTTCCTGGCTGTTCATCGCAGACAAGCCACTGCTCAGGGGCCTTGGCCTCCTTAGTCACAAAATGTGCTTAGCACCAGAAACACCTCCCAGCTACTTCAGTCTGAAACATCAGTAAGCGGCAAAGCGAGGGTGCCCTTCTGTACAGGCAAGAGCGCATTAGAATGTGTTCTCACAGCAGTCAGTGCTCACAGTCAGCCAAGCTTATGCTTATTGTATGCACTGGTTAATTGTTTACCTGTGTTACTTTACCTGCTTTGTCTTGGCACATTTGCAGTACAATATGAGCTTCATAATGCAACTGACAAGGGCCAGCCTTGTTAGGGACGTATTTATTTTGATGTGCACATGCACTCTTGATGATATGATACCCATGTTTTGCTAGCTGCAAATCCAACCATACACACCTGAGCTACAAGCCTGTCCTACTGGAGCTTTCCCACATTCTTCAGCCTCTTTCAACATTTTCAGCATTACCTGGCATACTGTCAGCTAGTTATTCAAACAACCATTGGTGCTGCTATGCTGTTTCCCATTTTACTCACTTGTGGTCAATGTGCAAAATATTACAGCTTCAGTTTTTCCTCAAATGAAAATTCAGCAAAAATCATGACAAACCATGTTTTGGTTTCTTTCTTGTGTTTTGGTTACACACACACACACACACACACACACACACACATATTTCGGCACAGCTTCTCCCCTGGAAACCCCAACAAAGCTGCAGCACTGTTTCTCTTCCGGCTTTTTCGTCCTAAAATATTGTTTTGACAGGTTGTGAAACAGCAGACATGCAGAGAAAACAAGAGGGCAGTGGTATTTCCTTAAGCTGCACCAGAGGTACCCAAAGGCAGATGAGCAGATACCGAGATAGGCAGCCCTCATAGCTTTGAAACTATTTTGTTTTTCACACATGTGCTCTGGTCTTCCTACTACAACATAGTGACAGCCTGTCAGTAATTTCCCCTCTCTTGTTAGTTTCACAATACCTTCCCCCCAAAAATAGTGCCCTATTTCTAAGGGCAAGTGGTCTTGGTATTGAAATGGCGAAGCATCCCACAGCTGTACAGTAGCATAATGTAAAATACAACAAGAAGATTCTTTACATAAACAACAAAAAAGGTTTTATTGGGACACCTGGTTTTAGCTCATTTATCAGATGTTTTCCAGGAGCATTTCTGTCATTTTTTCACCCCTATTGTTCCAGTTCTATGGTAGAGAATCTTACTCTCTTTGGACAATAATACCTTCAACCTTGTTTTCCTGTGGAGGAATGAGCTGTCAGAAGAGAATCTGACTCACTGGGAGAAATTACCTGAGCCACTGCTATCTTTGCATTCCAGATAGCAGGACGCTTAAAGATCACTGAGCCCATAAAATGAATACATGGCTTCAAAGCCCATCAGATTATTTTCTTTTTTGAGAACGAACTAAAAATATTATAACTGTTGAGAGCCCAGGAAAAAACATCCAAAATTGCCAGATTCTGGTTTGGTGTATGTTCTACTCTTCCTATGAAAAATATGCCCAAACAGTTAATGTTTTGGGTTAGTTTCTGATCAGCTTTAAAATTAAGTAAGGAGTACTTATTTTTTTCCTTTTGGAGGAGGAGACATGTTGATAGTCTCTATTTTATTTATTTCTTCATATTTAATTTTCATTATTTCCAGCCTGATTGTCTTCTACATTGTCTAGCTAATTGATTTTTAAAAAATCATTGTTTATTCAGTACTTCCCCAAGAATTAATCAAATGCTATACTTCCTCAGGAAAATTGCTTGTATGGTCGCCATTCATATTTCTAAATAGATTAATTTAATTCTTTTAATCTGATACATTGTTTTATACCAAAAAAATAAGACTGGAGAGGGTACAGCTGAAGTTATAACTACAAAGCAGGACACAACAAGAAATACTGAGGTTTAGGCTATTTAGCAAGTTGGGTTTGTTCTAAATAAAAACCTTATTATTTCAAGCAGACGGAGTGTTCATTGTTATATTTTAAGAAACTTTCAGGAAGAAGGATTGATGACTTAAAAGTTTTCACCAGTCTCTAAATTATTTTTAAATCCTGCAGTGAGTGTCATATGCAACTGACTGTTTCACTTTCAGCATAACACCAAAACTAAGCTCAGATTCTACTTTTTCCCTGCCAATATAGTAGCTATATGTTTTATATTCCTGTTCCCAGATGCCTAATAGCAGGAATCATTAGTGTTCCAAGTAATACCAGTGAAAAAAAAAAAAAAAAAAGCAACAAAAAACTACATAAGCATTCCATATTACATCTATTCTCTGCTTCACCTGGTGAAAAATGGAGTAGAATTTACTGGAATTGGAATTTTCTGCCCTTTCATCTTCTCTTAAATAACTAGTATTTTAAAAGTATTAATCTTTCTGCTTACATCTACAGCAGATCTTCACCTCGATCTGTTACACTCCAAATACCAGGAGGAAGACTTCCTCCTTATAGTAATTTCAAGCAATCAGTTATAAAGTTATAAAGTTGTAAAGTTCTACAAATATAAGGAAATAAATATATCTTTAGGTGTGTAATGTCTAAACAATTTCTTTGCTTCTGTTACCAATCATTATTAAAAACTAAAGCCTTCCTCAGATCTTTGAATTCTCAATACCCTTTGCAAATACAACTTCTATCCATGTTATATGAACTTTGAAGGACAGTGAGGTGCGGTTACCCTGTGATGGAGCTCACAACTCTGGCTGCTTGCTGTGGAAGAGGAGCATAAGCCACTGTGTTGAACATTTTTTCCAAATAACAGACAACTTTTCAAAGGCCTCACACTAAATAGGAGGGGCCTAGAATTTTCCCATGTTTTCCTGGAGACAAGACAAGGGTTAACAGTGGAAGTATATGGGCAGGGACTGTCAGAGAAAAGGACAAATCAAGACTTTTGTTGGTTTGTTGACTTTGTTGAACTAAGAGTTGCTGTACGTACTCATCCATGGCATCAAACTATCTCAGCTCAAGATTGCCACATTTATCCATGAACCCTAGTATTTGGCACCAATAACCATCTAGAGCAGTGATATTTTAATCTTTATCAGGGACTTGCTTGCTCTTTGAGTAGAACTATGTCTGGGATGTGTTCTAGGGAATTTCTGAGAACTATTTTTTTCAGCTGATCCTAGCTGAGTTTTGCTGGTGCAATGCAGCACAGAAAATATGATGACTGTGCCTGTATGAATGGCATTTTGGTAGGGAATAAGAACACACAGGGCCTACAGACACAGCATGACAAATTTATTCTCTGTTTAGCACAATTTCCCCAGATCAACATCATCGAATCAAAAAATAATTTGAGCTGAAGGGACCTTTTTAGGGTCATCTAGTTCCAATCTCACCCCTATGGACAGGGACACCTTCATTTAGACCAGGCTGCTCCATCCAGCCTGGCTTTGTACACTTCCAGGGATGAGGCATCAACAGTTTCTCTGGGTAACCTGTTCTAGAGGTTCACCTCCCTCATTGTGAAAAATCCCTTCCTTATATCTAATCTAAATTGACCCTCCTGTTGTTTCAAGCCATTACCCCTTATTCTGTCACTACATGCCCTTGACAAAAGTCCCTCTCCAACTTTCTTGTAGCCCCTGTAGGAACTGGAAGGTGCTATAAGGTCTCCCTGGAGTCATCTCTTCCCCATGCTGAACAATCCCAACTCTCACAGTCTTTCCTCATTGGAGAGGTGCTCCAGCATCTGTCCAATCATCTAGGTAGCCTCTCATGGACCTGTTTCTAGAGGTCGATGTCCTTCCTGTGTCAGGACCCCAGAGCTGGATGGAGGGTTCCCCTCTCACCAGACCAGAGGGGCAGAATCCCCTCCCTTGCCCTGCTGGCTGCGCTGCTTTGGATGCAGCACAGGATACAATTGGCTCTCTGGGCAGCAGAAATCTGTACTAGAAAAGCTGTCAAAGACACAGCTATCACCCAGCAAGAGAGAGGACAATCCTGTAATTTGGAGTGGGCCAAGAGGAACTGTAAGGGTTTCCCTCCGTTTATTTTGCTGTCTGGGCTACAGTCAGTGAGCTGTTATTTAAACTTCTATAGATGATGCCATTTTCACTGTGCTGGAAAGACTCAAAGCACTGCAGCACAGTGAGTGATGTGTCATAAATACTTGGCAATGGGTCTTCTTTGCATGGTGTTTCCCATTTACAGCATTGGCCTTCTGCAAGCTCTTTCTCTTCTCAAAATCCATTTGCCCACACAGCAAATTGCCTTCCTGATAAGGTCTGCTCTTCAAGAACCAAGGCAGGAGTGAAAGGACTTTTTCAAGGCAGCACAAGGATTGTCCCTGCTGCTAAGATAGGCTGCTTCCTCTCTCTATTTTTTATGCTTTTCTCAAAGCTAAATTCTGTTGCCTTATTTGGTTCTTACATACTCAAAACCTTCATTAGCATCTAGGACATGACTGACCTAAATTTTGCCAGACTAGAAAAGTTCCTTTCTAGCAAGAGGAGTTTTTTTATTTGAAATTGCATTATCATAAAGAGATGCTGCATGAATCCTCACCCAGTGGAGTCAAAGAAAACATTGCTATCACCTCCAAGGCCTTATATTGCTAAAATGCCTTTTTTTTTTCTTTTTCAAATTATATCTCAACCACAGTTTTTCTTAGTGCAAAACTTTCACTATTTATATTTCTGCTTGCAATATATTCCAGCTATGAAACCTTAGCTTCAAAGTCATGCTTGACATATAATTCTATACTTACACATAGATATAAAATCCTTTTAGAGGCAAAAAATTCTTATGTTTATCTGGGAAGAAACTCCATCTGTGTTACATCTGCCTCATTGAGGTGTATAGGCTACCCTGCAGTGTTTAATATGACAAACAGCCACCTATCTTTAAACAGTGAATCAGAACACTATCCATTCACTGGATAGATTTTGATTCACCTAGAATATTCTCAAGTTTAAAAAAACAATATGTGTACTTGTTCTACACCTTTATTGCATGAATTTACTACAAGGAAAATACTATGCAGCAAATACCCCAGTTTTGGTAGAATGTTGCTTCACATATGGATCAAAGGCAGCATGAAAGCTGGTCCTCAAAATTCAGGCTTCTCCTACTGTTTTTTCTCAGAGTATCAAAAGGCTGAGATTCAGGGGAGGAAAGAGGTGTTATTTTCACCTTTCAATCTTTGGTGGAAGTCAGAGGAATGCAGAAATACTAGGGAAAATGGAACTGGAGCCCTGTATGACCAGCTGTCCTCTGCAGGACACCAGCCCTTGGGCTCACACATTTGTATTGGAAAGGCAGCTGTAGCTCTGTGCCCTGTGGACACCAGGCAGAAAAATATTTCACTTCTGCTTTCTAACACTGGGCCTGACCTCAGTGCAGAAAGTCATGTCAAGTCACAGAATTTGAATCCAGATTTGATTCTGAGTTTCACAAAAGTTTGCAGAAACCAGGATCTTGCAGTTTGTGATTTTAAGAATATCTCTACCTGGCATGTGAGCTTTGCTTGATCTAAACTGAAGCTTCTTTCAGTGCTGGTGATTGTTGAGCTGTATTGGCCTTTGGCTGATGCATCAGATCCACAGTAAAAGCACACTGTGTTTCTCAAACACAGAAATGTTTCTCATACAAAACTAAGGGCCTTGAGACAAATGTCCCATAAAATGAATGTGTGAATTGGCCTCATTTCTATCACATACCTATTTAACTTTGTTCAAAGGATTCACGTTGGCAATGTGCAGCAGGATGAACTGACTTTACTGACCTGCACGTTTATGCAATATTTGCTTTAATGTTCGTGGCAACGTTTCCAGAAGGTTTCATTTCTCCATTATGTAACTGCAAATTATCTGGGCTGGCACATGAAAGGGTGGAGGCTGTGGAAGACTGGTTGGGTGTGGTGAGCGTCAATGGGCTGTCAAGATACTTCAGTCCCCAGAGTGGTTGCTTGCATTGAAAGCAGAGGAGGACCTCCTCCCTTGGCCCAGAGCACTGCACAGACACATGCAAAGACTGCAGTCAGCACTGCGACCTTTTGACCTTCCTTATCTAAGACTATAGCCCTTCCTTCCCATCAGAGAACATTTGCAAGCTGACCGGCACTAAATATTAGGTCTCTCTATGTAAATACAAAATATACTTGTATCAAAATCAGGAAAATAGATGTGATGAATAAAAGAAATCAATTATTCTTCCTGTTTCAGCTGGAAAAAATGTTAGTGTTTCCCTTCTCCTTACCCTGAACTTAAAAAATAAAGGGAAACGCCTGTTATTTGCCAATTGTTCATTATAGGAGAGCTGAATTTCCCTCCCACTATGCACATTTGAACAGCTAAAACTGTGACACTCTGCTAGAAGATATTTTAATTAGGCTTGCATCTCTCATTTTCAAAGAAACTTTCACCTCTGTGTATTTCTGGCAGTCCCATTGATCAAAAGAAGCAATTTTGAGTGATTTAAACCTGACCTCATTTAACTAGCAGTGCCAACTTTCTCTTTGTTTTTGCATAAGTTGCTTTGTGCCATGGGCCTTGTCAGTGTCTGTTAGGGCTTCAAATATTTAATGTGATTGACTGTGAAATCATTAGTCCAAATTCATAAAACAGCTGCAAAAAAATACTGCAAGTGTTCAAAGTACTACCATCTCCTATAACTGACATCATACCTGCTTTACATCAGTTCATGTGCACTAAATCCATGTAAGGGAGATTGAGGAAACACTATTAAACTGACAATCTTATCATCCACCAATTCTGTTGCCAGAAAAGCACCATACTTGAGGCATTTATGTGCATGTCTAACTATACACGGATCAATCTGCTTTGGCAATCTATGGTTTTCCTTGGGCTTCTACAACACCTCTTGAAAGAAATTCAACGTATTTGCAAGACACACTGCCTTTTCTAAGAAGAGCAAATTCCATCTGTTTGTGTCATAAAAAATTAATCCTCAAGTCATTGTAACAGAATACTTAATCTGTGTTCATCCAATTTTGCACGAATGTTGTGCACAGCAACATCCAGAGAAACCCTGAGCACTGGGTGACACAGCTTACCTGGTGATTTGATTGGCCACATCAAATTCTGCAGTAAAATTTTTTTCCATTTGATGTGTTTTGGTTTTTTTTTAGGCAAAGTAGGAGCGGCACTGGACCTCATACTGATCAATTCCTTCCCTCTGGTGGGCAACACTGAGACATCACTTACATGTGTCACTTCGAAATGGCGTTCCCGTGAGTCTATCACGATAGGCCGGGACCAGGAGGATGTAGCAAACCAGCACCGGGTGCCACTGGAAGTTAATGAAGATTCCAAGAGAGCAGCAGCCAAAACAGTGGTGTGGAAGAGGGAACAGGCCAGGGAAACTATTGGAGCATATTACTGTGAAGGGAAACTCAAGGATGAGGTGACAAGGATACATACCATGAAGATGCCACTGCGAGGTACAGTATAGTGGTCAGATCTGAACTTGCCGTGGCACTGCTTGCAGACTGGCTGCTACCCCTGGCTGACGCAAGTGGGCACAAACAGGGTCCCAGACCTGAGTCAATAAAAATGGACTTGGTTCAGGGCCTTTTTTTTTTTTTCTGCAGTGCAGAGAAACTGGTTGGTACTAGGTGCTAGTCATTTCCTTGTGGAAGCTAGTCAGACATCTCTAAGTGTTCTGCCTGCATCTGGCTACTGCCAGGAGCATGAAGTCAGCAGTTAAAGTGGCCTCACTGACCCCATAGAACCCCATATGTGGCAACTCCTCCACTGGGTTTCTTGCGTGCCAGACGCTTGATTTCAAACAGGCTTCTATTTTTAAAGTTTGACAGGTCTGAGATGTAGATAGCTAAGCATCACTTTTCTATCTGTTTTAAGTAAATGGGCAACCTGACCCCAGAAAGTAATTGCCTTCCCTAAGGTTTAGTAAAACTACAGATCAGCAACACTGGATCTTCATTGTCTGTGTCCGTGTGGGGGAAAAAAAAAGAGGCATCCCTCTCAGCACTGGAAAGGAAGCCCAGAGAAGTTTTCCACAGTCTGAGAAGATTATTCACAAAAATCCAGTACAGATTTCACTGTTCATTTGATTTTGGTTTTAGGCTATGCACAATAGTAAAATCAAATGTGCGGGGATATGGTGGGACAAGAAGGTGAGATTTCTAAGGTCCATTACATTGTATTTACATATGTTCAAAATTTCTCTTGTTTCTGGACATCATTAGACTTCTGGGACAATTTCCAAAGCAGAGGTCACCATCAACTACAGAAAGGCACAACAAATTTTGAGTAATTTTCTGCAGCAAATCACATTTTCAAAACTTAAGATAATTTAAATAGATTTTAATGTACTGTAATGTTTTGTGCCTTGGCAACTGGTCTGTAAGGATGTTTGACAATTTTGATCTTTATTCATAAGATTTTAGTAAGAGCAATTTTTGTTGTGGGAATCTCCTGAAATTACATAACAAATTTATAAAAGGAGATTTTTTTCATTTGTAAGAGCTGCAGCTAGTGCCCATTATTATTTCTTTGAACACAGGTAGATTGGAAGCAAGCTAAGTAGGATATATACATTTTCCTTTGGTTTATGTTTTCTCTGACCAAATGTGGTCTTTGAAGGGCTGGATTGGTGACCAAGAAAGATCTGCAGATGCAGACTGACAACTCCATTGTTTCAAAGGAGGGTGCAGTGAGGAGCAGATAAGATAATAGTCCATGGAATGTCACTGTGACCCTGCCTGTGGCAGTCTGCCAGCAAGCTGAGCATATTTCTAGCTGTTGTAGAGCAACGTGCATGGGAGGAAGAATGTCTTCTGAATCGATCAGCTCTTTCCATTTGGCATCTCTGGGCCTAGGAGCAGAGAACTTTAAAGTGATCAAATTATGAAGTCTTCTTATGTGACAGATGTTGCTCTAAACAGAAGTAGCATTCACACAAGTAGTTGGTAGGTTTCTTGGGTTAATTTCTAAGTCTGAGTACCTTTCTCAGATTTTCTCTGCAAAAGTTTCGCTAACTAATTTCAAACTAGCAAATCTTCAGTGAAAGTATATAATTTAATCAGATTAGATGGGTGAGAGAGAGGTACATCAGAAATTCTCATAGCTATTAAAGTGCACAGAAAGTGGAGTAAGAGGTTGAGGAAAGATTGTGGGGTTTGGCAAAACATATGTGTCTGGAAAACAGACCTTTTTCCACTTAACCGTTGTTAACTTCATAATTTTTAAAGGCAGAATATGTTTTTCAACAGCAAAAACTGAGTTCAAAATGTGCAGTTTCCCATTGGAGACACCAAAGTCAAAGGAAGAAGCAGCACTTCTGGAAACCCAGCCACTGTTTTGCATCCTTCTGGCAAGAAGGTGGTGAAACACTTACTAAGCATTAATCATTTTGGTAGCCCTACTGACTCAGTGGGAACTGCCATCTCCCTGATTGTATACCTATTATCAAATATGAACATATAGTGAAGAATTTTGCTGTGTAATATGGAAACAGGTCCATTTTCTTGATTTGTTTTACCATCTGCTATTCTGAAAGTAACAAGTCCATTCTCCTGGATTTTTTATACTGAAACAGTATAGTTGCAAATGTAATATTCATACATGCAATGAGAGGGAACACTTTATACTTTATCTTCTTATGGAGAGTGATCCTTATTCTGTATAAGTACACATCTCTAGAATAAAACAGCACAGAGTATTCTCCTTCTAGTCAAATACAATTTATTAAATTTCTCTACACAATAAATATTTATTTTAATATATCTGATTGAGTTTTCCCCACAGAAACTCGACCACAGAGCTGTCAAAGGGACAATAATGGAAATGCTAGTAGTAGAGTATTATGGCATTTGTCCTGCAGCTCAGTTCGTTATGTCTCTATAAGGAATTGGCACACTTGAGATGTGAAATTATGTAATACAAGCCACAATCTAAAAATACGTTGGAGCTGAGCCCAACAGGGAGTGTGCATTCCTTTCCATTGCAACAATACCCTGTAGAAAAGTCTTGTGGTTTAGCCTAACATGCAAAGAAAATTAGATGGAACAAAAAAGTTCAATATCTTGTTAAGACAATTAGCATTGTCTCACTAAATTTGGTCCAGAAAGGACTGCAACTAAATCCCTTAGGATCATTTGTAGTTAATAATGTATTTTTTGCAAAAGCTGTAGAATTTTTTTTTTCTTAAATAGATAATGATTTTACACTATGCATTTGTTACTAATAAATAACTTCTAACTGGGGAGCTGACAGTAAGTTGGAATTGCTTTTAGTTTTTGTTGCCTGTTTCTAATGAAAACTTAGTTCATTATTCTATATTAGAATTTTCTGTTTCTCTAAGATGTAAATGTAGATACCAATGTTTAGGTAAAATGACAAAAGCATATACTTAATGTGAAGCAGGAAGACTCCTGCTGAAATCAATTGTATATAGCTTACAAAGGAATGGAAATGTGTGGCAAAGTCTCAGAACAAAACCACTAGAACTGTGCAGGGGATGGAAACTCCATTCTGCAAAGAATTGTGTATTTTCAATAGTTGTCTTGTTTCCAATGATAAATAAAACATTAAAATGTCAAAATTGTCAAGGAATTAATATCCTAGGAGAGACGTTAACTTGGATCGATAAAAATGTCTTCATTCTTGCTCAGATTTTCTTTCTTTAATTTTACATCATGTGATACAAACATTTTTATTTTAACTTAAAATTCTATTTTGTAATGTAAATATCAAAGTGTTCTTTCTTTTATTGCAAGAATATCATCCTTTTTACTCCCTCAGATTTTGAAAAATAATGTTGTGGAGGTACTGTCAGTATCTGCCTCATACAAACTTTGATATAGAATCTGTCTGCTCTATTTTTACAGCTCTGTTACATATAAAATATGGCAGAAAGTTACTTTATAATTTTTTCTCTGCTTTCTGATCCTATCTCTGTGTATTTCTTTCCCACCAAATTTTAGCCAGCTACAAGCTCCAAATTCTTTTTCTCCAACTGTTGGTATGAACCAAAGTATATTTTATTGACAGTTTTGTAAAAACAAACCAAGAAAGGAGGCATGATTCTCGATAAAGGACAATTTTTTTATTAATAAGTTGTCTAACAGTTTATATTAACTGTTCCTTATATGCTCCTTAAAAAAATATTTGCTGTGAAATAAATATTTGCTGTGAAAATATTTGCTGTGAAATGGAACCTCTGAAAATGCAGAGCTGTCTAGGAGCATGAATGGGTATTCAAGGATTCCTTTCAGCTGAAACTCAGGTGGGTCTTATGTCAGAATAGTCGCACTCAGCTGGCTGGGGAGGCAGGTGGCAGCAGAAGGATAAACAAAGAGAGATGGAGTTACATGGAGGAACTTGCATAGGAGGAACCCATAAGACTAAAAAATTCCAAATTTAGAAAAAGCAAAGGGATTGGTTTAAATCAATACATCATTCCCCTGAGTGCTCTAAAAGGGAGAGTACAGAGGTATCAAATTCTCTGTCAGGTAAGGAGCTTGATAGTTAAGAAGTCAATTTGGCTAATTCTAGAGGAGGATATAAATGACAGTATGGCATAAAGCATCAGAGCTAAAAATGGCCTGAAAACCTGAATTTGTCCTCAAAACACTTCATAACTTTTCCTTTGGATTTTCCAAGTAAATGAAAGGAAGCATCCTTAACTTCTAACTTGTTTCAACGTAATGTGGTAATTAAAATTATCATTTCACTAGTTTCCTGCCATTTCAAGAAAGAGCTATTATTTCTTGAGTCTTTTCTGTCCCTTCTCCAGTTATCTTCTCATGTACTGATAAGAAATAAACAGAAATGTTGGGAAAATAATTTTATCTACTGCTTTCTTTTTGTTTAAATCAAGATCTACAAACAAATGTAGAAAAGTTCCTTTCTGTTTAAGCAGGAAAATGAATTTCAATTTCCCTGCTGGAAAACTGGCTAAACTACACCAGTCGCTCACATAGAATTTTTATTTTCATTAAGCCGTCATTTTGGTATTTTGGTAAAAGTCCCACAGCCTGTGAATATGATTTTTTTCCTTTGGTTTTTAGTGCAATCCAACATGCTCTGTATTTCCAGAATTTGGTGAACTAACACAAACACAGACCTACTACATCTACCTCACCTTCTCGCAGCCCTGCATGACTGTGGTCTCCTGAACTATCTCACAGTTCTGCATTATAAAGCTTAAGTAGAAGAGAACTTAAATCACCTTAGGTATTTATTTGCCAGTGACAGCTTGTTCCCTACAATACAATTTCCAGTACTTTTCCCAGTCTGCTTAAAAAATGTCTTAAGAGATGAAGAAACTTTGGAAAGTGTTTTACAGCCAGTTGGATTTCCTAGTTAGAAACTGTTTCCAGTTTGCCAGAAGCCAGTTATTTTTTTTCATGCCTCAGGTTCTAGGGGCAGTCTGTTGTTTCGGGGTACAGGCAAGCCCTCTGTCTTTGCCAAAGCATAGATTGAGGCTGCTGATGGTAAAGAATCACTTTATGCTCTAGAGAAATTGAGGTGTCAAAATCTGAGTGAGGCTCATGCTGCAAACCATTCTCAGCTATCAGGCTAGAAACCAAATAGAGACAGTAACTGCTATTTATCACATACTTCTGTTTTCAGCTTCATTCCACCCAGTGGCATTAACTGTTACAGCAAATAAGGGAGAGCATGTGAACATCTCCTTCATCAGAATGGCATCAAAAGAGGAAGATGCAGTGATCTACAAGAATGGTATGGAATCTCGTCTTTTCTCTTTCTGCTGTAATTGTTTTAGTTGAGGGCCAAATAAGCCTTTGAAAGTTATGGCTGCTGATTCCCATGCTGTGCAGATGCAGCAGGCATCATTCCTCATACATTTAATGTCTCCTAAAGGGGTGAATTTCCATATCCAATATGTTGATCTGATCCAATATGTTTTGTCTTTTTCTCTTCCACCAAAATGCCCGATCCTCTCTTTATATCTCTGCTTTGTTTTTTGTTTTAATTTTTTATTTCCTTCTACATCCCTTCATATATTTGCCTGGTTGTTTTTAGGTTGTTTGTTTTTCTTTCTGGGCCACTGTGAAAGCCCAGTTACAGAATCTTTCGTTGCATTTCTACAGTTCTTCAAGTGATACTTTGAGTTCTTCAGAAGGTTTTTTGAGGCCATTTACCTTCTATGATGCCCTTCAAGCTAAGAAATTAATCACCAGTACTCTGCTATTAGAAAGAAAAAATTGTAAACAAAATCTAGTCCTTGTTTCATTTAACTACAAGAGTTAGTCTGGTTGTAAATTTTGTAATTTTGTAACACCAACTCTTCTATCTAGCATGGCACCTAAACCACAGGTAATCTCTCTTCAGCTGTGTGTTGCTCCTGCTTGATGCTCAGAAATTTCTGCAGGTTGTGCTCTACCTTCTGTAGAAAAATACAAAAATAGAGGTCACTATAACTCATAGTGCCTTCATAATCAAATTGTTAAACCACAACAAATTATGATTGTGGAAAGCACATGTAATGTTCTGCTCCATCTTTGCCAGTCTAGCTTACAGTGAGCCATGAGGAAACAGGGAGTAAATAGAGCAGGATGAGGTAAGGACGGGACAACACACTGCCAAAGAACTCGTGTAGTGAGTCAGCCTCAACCCCAGTTACTGATTACCTGGAGCATTTCAACAGGCTGGAAGAGTTAAATAGATAAAAGGTGTCTTTTAAAGAGGCAATAGGTAAAGTAGACTTTCACAAATACCTGTTTCTTTGAACTTCAGAGACTCAACTGTGTCAGGGCACAGCAGACAAGTTTGCCATCACTTGTCATTACAGGGTCCCTAGGAAAATTTTGTGATCTCCTGTCACCAGTTTCTCAGAAAAGAACCAGATGAGATATTGGAGCAGGACTGCAAACATCATGGTATTCATTTAGCTGCGATTCCATCTGGAAATTCAGCAAAAAATCTCAGAATGCCTCCAGACAGTAGGTCAAGTTTTTCAGCTGAGGTTGATGTTGAAACAGCATTTCTGAGAAGTCCTGATACAGAAGCTGGAAAAGAAGAGAAAAGGTTTCTATTATATTTAGCTGTTGCAGTCTTTCACTTCAGTTGTTTCAAGTACTTCACCCCCCTTACAGAATCTCGCAATGGCTGTCTAGATAAAGAAATGGTTCTGCTAAACAGGGTTGCTTTAAGACATTGGCATAACACCTTGGAAAACAAGTCATAAGAATCGAGCCTTGCTTAGCAGACTGTAAGCATAAGCCTTTCTTAATGCTTTGTTGTCAAGTTTGTTATGCAGCTTTTAACTCAAAAGACACTAGAAAATGCCCCACAGTTTCAAATAAATTCCTTTAATTATTTGTTCTTTTGATTTAGCCCTGTTTTCATGGAGAATGGACTGTCATGGACTAAAGTGACCTACAGCCTTTCAGCTGCTTTGGTTATGATCCTCAGCAAAGTTTTATGTTTCTAGGCTGCCTGAAATTTGACAACAGTCAAACTGACAGTGTGTATAGTCACAGACAGCAGAGGTCCTGCCTGATGCTGTTTACCTTCTAAATAATTTAAGAAAAGTAAAAAAAGGAAAAAAAGATAAAAAAGTTGTTGCATTTTCAGTGTGACTGTAAGGGAATGTAGAAGATGAGGACAATTTGATTCATGACAGTACCATTGGTAATGGTCATTCAGCCATTTGAGCTTGTGAATCTGAACAGGATCAGACTATCTGGGTTGTTAAGATCAGACTGGGTTGTTAATATGAGCAAGCTGGGATTTGCAGCCAGGACAAGTCCAGAGGGAGACCTCTACAGTAGCCTTTCAGTGCTATTGGGAGCTGAAGGAAACCTAGAGAGGGACTTTTGACAGTGACAATGGGGAATGGCTTTAATTTAAATAAAGGGTGTGTTAGAATAAAATAAAAATGGTCTTTGGTGAAAAAACCTGGAAGAAACAGAAATGTGTTAAATCTGGGAGGAAAATATAAAAACATGCTGAGTTCTTCCTGCTTTTGTCTCCCAAGTAAATCTTTGTGCTAGTCAGACTGAATTAGACCTGGTTGGCATTTGCTCTTCAATTCCAGCCACCCTAGAATCCGTGTGGATTGTTATCCCTTATTTCAGAAAAGACCAAGAAACAAAATGAACACTCTTAACCACTAAGCTCAAAGCCAAGTGTGAAGCTGTTTGTCCTGTTTATCTACTAAATCCTGTCAAGATGTCTCTTCCTTTTTACTTGCACTTCTCCAATTAGGAAAACCAGTGTAGCTAGAGTTGTCAGAAAATTCATAATGAATTTTAAAAAAGATTCTGCTGCTTCCCCCGACTGTCCTTCGGTTACCAATGTAAGCTTATGTATTTATTTAGAGGGTGAATGACATCTGTCTGTGGTATCTGTGCGCTCCTTCCTCAGGCTCCTTCATCCACTCAGTGCCCAGGCATGAAGTGCCGGGAGAGCTGGAAGTCTCCTATCCTCAAGTTCAACCACAAGATGCAGGGGTTTACTCTGCCAGATATATAGGAGGAAACCTTTTTACTTCTGCTTACACGAGGCTTATTGTAAGACGTAAGTTCTATTAATATGTGGTGATGATTAATAGTCAAAATTAATCTGAAATGAAACATATTGTTTCACTTTGTTTCATTCATATTGCCCAAATAAGGACCAAAATATTTCTTGACATTTGCTGTTATCAGATTATGTCAGAAGAAAGTTTCGTACCAAGGGCCTTTGGTACAAGCTGATATTAATGCCAACAGCTGAGAGAAAAAACACACACCCCATCAGATTTAAGTTGAGCTCATCTTAGCTACTGCCAGGACAGTTAGCTCTTTTTTCAGCATCTCAGCTTTTCAAACACTACAAATTAATAAAAGAGGTAATTCTTCACTGAGTCTCCATGTTCTCCATGGTGGGTTATATCCATACCTCACTTATCCTAGGGTTCATCATCTTTAGTATACATTATTATAACTTAACAACCTACCTTAGTTTTAAATAGCTCTTAAGGTTCACTTCCTACTGGATGAAAGAATGAGTTGGGATATTTTCCAACAAACATTTTACATACTTTGCTACTCAGCTGCTGTGTCCATCAGATATAAAGAAAATTATATTCTGTTAACTTGGACAGAAATATAAATTTGATGTGAAAAAATAGATAGCTGTTCAAATATCTTACATTGCATAGAAAATATTTGTGATGGTAATACACATTTATTCATTAATATCCACACAATAGTTCCAGGAGTTGTGAATAAATAAATGTAATGCCCCAAATTTGGATTTTGAAGCTACTGCTACCTTACTAACAACAATGGTCCAGTTGGCTGGCATGTAGGGTTCCATATAGCTTGCACTTTTATGTATTTTACTGTTTGCTCTGAAAAGAATATTACAATTTGAAGGGTTACTGAATAACAAGACAACGAATATGTCATTATATTTTTCCATAAAAGGATGTGAAGCTGAGAAATGGGGCCCTTCCTGTAGCTTCCACTGCCCTTCCTGCACAAACAATGGCATTTGTCATGAAGATACTGGGGAATGCATCTGTCCTCCAGGTTTTATGGGAAAAACATGTGAGAAAGGTAAGTTGATAATATTTTCAGGGATTGCTTATTAATTTGATCTCAGTAAAAGAAATTGGCATATTATTGAGGGAAGCATCATATGGAGTACCTGGTTTTATTCTTGAAAGCTGCAGCATTTACAGCTGGTGCTAGAGATAGGACAGAGTTGGGTGAGATGAATCCTGAATTCTGTTCTGGTTGTTCTTGCAGCTGTGATTTAATTTCTCTCTTTCTCTCTTCACCTAGTAGAGACTATTTTGCTAGGGATGATGAATGTTTCCAACACTTTTTTATCAATATGCACTTGGACAGTATGCTACCTAATATCTCCTAGGCTCCTTTTCTCACAAAAGGCTGGACCAGATGATCTTTGGAGGTCACTTCCAATCTGGGCTGTGCTATGACTCCCTTGAAATGCATGTGCTCAGTGCTGCTAACTTAAATGCATATTGGTAGAGGACACCTTAAGGATACATGGGCACTAGGAAATATGCTAGAGATTCCTTGGCTGCTTCCGAAGAAGCTGCTAATGTGCTCACAGGGTCCTTTGTCTCTGTAGGGACATCAACAGTGTATATATTTTTGTGCAAATCTGTGTGTGGCAAGTAGTTTGGATTCTGGAAAAGTTAGAGTTGGCATCACAGTGTTTTGACTTCTCCAAGCATCACTTGGGTTCATTGCTAAATATGTATGCTTTTATTTGACTGAATTGCAGTGCTGAAAATACTAGAGCTAAGCTGTTGGAATAGTTGGCACTAAAGCACTCCAGCATAGTGCTGCTCTTATCATCAAAGCAAAACCTTGACATCAGCAGTTTTGTGTGCATTCACCACTAAGATTTGTGTTTCATGGCACTGCTTGTTCATTTTACATTAGAGAGACTCATAAACACACTTTATTGCTGAATCTATGTCCCCATAGATCTAAAACAAGGGTACTTGGCTGACAGATCCTCACAGTGAGAAAATTGTTTCTGCTGCCTGTACTCGACTATTAGAACACCTGTTGCTTAAGTTGCTGTGGTTGTTAATATATCTGAATGATCAAAGTGCTATTTTTAATTTGAATTCATGTTTTCTCTTGTCTAGTGCAGTATCATAAGAAGCACTAGCTCTTTCATGGACAATGCCATTGAGTTATTATTTCCTTCTCTCCCTTCAACAGCTTGCGGAGCCAACACTTTTGGCAAAACATGTGAAGAGACCTGTAAAGAAAATTATGGCTGCAGAAACTTTATGTTCTGTCTACCAGATCCATATGGTTGTTCTTGTGCCACAGGATGGATGGGACTGGAATGTGATAAAGGTATAGTGAAAAAAAAAAAAGAATGGGAGGATCCTTAATGTTCTGCACACAGGAAATACAGAAGGGAACCAACAGAGAAGAGTAATAGATGATATATTTTACAGTCATGCCTAAAGTTTTTTTCTGTAATGAGACTGAAAAACACTGGAAGACATTTTCCATTTTCTAGCACTTTTGCACTAACTGCAACATATGTATTTGTAGAATGCAAACCTGGGTTTTATGGGTCGGATTGCAAACTCAAATGTAATTGCCACAATCGAGGAACATGCGACAGATTTAAGGGCTGCATCTGCTCCTTCGGATGGCATGGTCCACAATGTGAAAAAAAAGGTAAAGTAAGGTATTAAATGGTTGTTCCCAGTGTAACTAAAACAGATCTTAATGCTGGTACAACATTACCATTCCAGGCTGGTATTCTTGCTCCATCCACTACTTTCCAGGAGCACAGACACTTCTGCACAGCCTCATTGTAATACAGTATTTTTAAGCCTCTGACCTATTGTTGCATTTATCAGGATGACATCATTAGATTTTCAAGCTTTACTCCATAGGACTTGATTGATCTTAACATTAATCCTTGACAGAAGCTGCACATCCAGCTTTTTGTATAAAATTGTATTTTATCATAACCTACCTCTTGGTTGGCTGCATACATGCCTATACAATGAGCTTCATGACCTGAAAGTGATGACTGAGACACTAAGACAACACCAAAGTTTAAAACTTGTCTGTCTCTCTGGGAGAAAGTTAAATTTACAAAGCTGAACACACCTTGTCTCATTGGATTCAGACAAGGTATTCTATAAGATGCACCCAGCATTTATTATTTTAGCTAGATAAATAAAGTGACAAATTCACTGCTGATTTGTGAAACTTTTCAAGAACAAAACCAAATAGAGAAATAAGGCTCTGATCCAACCAGCCAAATTATACTGTTACAATCTGTCTGGTCTTACAAACAGTCAAAATAGAGAGCAAGGAGGTACTGTACACCCAGAACAAAATATGTGCATGATTTTGCTATGGCTAGACTGTTTGTGCTTAAAATGTGAACAACAAAGAGAGGAGAGGGATCAGAAAAAGAAAGACGAGTGAACACAGGGTTTGTTCCTTCTCACATTATATATAAAACGATGTAAAAACATTGTCTTTGAGAAGCGTGATTCTTGCATATGCCCACATGAGGGAAGGCAGAACCAGACACCTACACTGCCTGCACACCTAAACCTGTCTTTTAAAATGTCTTTTAGAAGGGTGACATTATACTATATATCTTCTGTAGGTTCAGCAGATCTTTCGCCTCAGATAGTGAACTTACTAGATCCTGTGGAACTCAATTCTGGCGTCGAGTTCAAACCGTTTTGTATAGCAACAGGGATGCCGCTTCCTAAATCTGAAGAATTCAAACTCTTGAAGCAAGATGGAACTGTTCTGAGGGTAGGCTCCTGATCAATTGCTTCCTGCTATTTCTAATATTTATATTGACTTTCTCTGTAGTTAATGTATACTATGGTTTTCAAGCATAATATGAAATTTTGGTATTCTGGAGTACCCCATGAACTTCTCGGCACATATGAAAATATGAAGTTGACCATTTTAGATGCTTTTTATAGATATCACTAAACTCAAAGCATCATTGGAATACTCCAAAATGCCTAAATTTTTCAGGTCCTGTACATCTTTTTGTCGTTTCAGCCTGATGAAATTTCCACCAGTAATCGTTCTGAAGCCATGTTTAGAATTAACCGAGTCCTGCCTGGTGATACAGGAACTTGGGTTTGCAGTGTGCAGACAGTAGCAGGAATGGCAGAGAAACCATTTCAGGTTACAGTCAAAGGTAAAAGCTTTCTTCAAGTGTCCTTGTCTCTCTAATTTTAAGCACAGCTTTATACTTTAGCATGTCTGAGCTTTCTCTGCACTGCTGGAAAATGCCTGAATAAATATTTACTGTTAGAATATGAACAGAAATCCATTATAAGTAACATACTAATTATGTATATTGAAAGTATTCTTAGTGTGATGACAAGATTTAGAAGAACACCCAAGGTTTTTTAAAAATATCTTAACTATCAGCTTTAGTGCATAAAGCCCCATCTATTTTATGTGAGTTTTGAAGAGCATCTTTCATTTTCCTACAGATCTAGGAATAACGAGAGTCTTACTGATATAGGGAGCTAAAAGGTTAGTTTAATACATGCATTCTTGTTCAGTTCCTCCTGTGCCACAGTATGCTCCGAGGCTGACAGACAGAGGACATAATTTTCTCATAATTGATATCAATGCTGAGTTACACAATGGAGATGGACCTGTTGTGTCAACAAAACTTCTGTACAAGCCAGCAAAACGTTATCAGTCCTGGATGTCTGTGGAAGGTAAGAGGATATTCTTTAATTCCCTTAAAGACAAACTCCACCTACCAACTGAAACTTCATGTGTTTCTGTTCTTGATTAGCCTCAAAAAACTCTACAATGCATAGAAATTTTGTGACTGGATGTGTGACTGTTTATCACTACACATAATGTTCATGTGGATGTGTTACACTAATGGTTGTTGAAAGTGTATATTCATTTCAGGAACAAAAGGTTTTCCCCTCCTTCCTTAGGATTAAGTGCACTCAGTATTGGGCCCAGCTGTTTTAAACATCCATGTAAATGGAAGATTTTCAAAAGCAGTGGGCAGTATGGAGACATGCTGGGGCATCTACCATCTTGCATTGTATTCATTCTATCCCTAGAGAGACTAATAACTTACCAAAATATTTATCAGTAATGGTATAGGCAAAATGAAACCTGCTTATGAGTTGGATGACCTCCTCCAGCAATGCTTTCAAATTTTATGCACAGCCTAAAATACTACAGGAAACATTCCAGGACCTTTAAAAACAGTTGTCCCTACATCAGTATAACCCAAAATCTGCATACAGAAAGGACATTGACTAAGCAATCAGTATTGTTTTGTCCTGAAAGAATGGCGGGTGAAGCAACCTTTGGATGGGGTTAGAGCTCAAATTAAAAACAGTTACATTATACTTCTAATTAGTTTATCTTACTGAATCAAGAACAACAACAAAAAAAGGAGTCTGTGTATCCTACCTTGTATTTTCCAAACATTTTCTTCCATAACATATTTCAACACAGGCCATGGCTTTACTTACTTTTAACTTTTATTGTCAGTAAAAGGCACAACTAAAAGACTGGACAATTTGGAACCCAAAACAGAGTATCAGTTCTGTGTTCAGCTAAGTCGGCAAGGGGAAGGTGGAGAAGGCCATCCTGGACCGCAGGCCAGCTTCACAACAGCTGCACTTGGTAAGGGATCACTGTGGTTTCTCACAAATGGGGTATTTCAGCTCTTTTTCTCTGCTGTCTGTTCCCTGATCTCTGTCATAACACTTTCACTTGAGCAAAGAAAGTTGCACTTGAAAACTTGTAGACTCTTTCAAAAGAAACTCAGGCAAAGGGATATTAAAAAAAAACAAAAAAAACAAAAGGAAGGAAAAGAAAAAAACAAATCAAAAAACAGAGGTGAAGAAAACCAGAAAAAAGCGGAGCTATTATTTTCCCTGATTTAGAGATGAGGCATCTAAGAAAGGAAAAATTATATATTTTGGCTGGCTATGCAACAGAGCTGGATATACGAATCACTTTTTTGCAGTCCTTCCTCCTAGTGTTAGATCAATTTACTTTAAAACTGAAGATGTTTAACAAGCTGGACAGTTTTTAGTTAATTTAGGACAGATCCCAAACTAAACAAACTGAATACAGACATACAGAATAAATGAGGATTGCACCAGGACCTATCTAGCATGACAACAACTGTTGGCTTCTCACATCTAAAAAGTGCATCTGCAACACCAGCTCATTGAAGATGCCATTTTATTGGCACATCATCTGTTGCTAAGATACTGTGGGACTATCAACACCTCTTAGATGTAACTTCAGCCAAATTATGTGGGATGGCTGAGAGAATTACCCTATGTCACCCCAAACTGGGGCAAGTGGTTGGGAATAACTGTACCCCTACTTTAGCTTAGATACCAGACATGAAATGTTGTTCCCTGTTTCACTGTGGCTTTTCCAAGGTCTTCCTCCACCAGAAGGTATCACTCTCTTTCCAAAAAGTATGACATCACTGAATTTATCATGGCATCCCTTAACACTGAGGACAGAGGATGATATTCGTGTTGAAGTGGAAAGGAAGAGCGTGAATGACAACGGTGACGAGAGCAGTGTTATTACTCAAGTGCCAGGAAATATGTCCACCTTGATCATTAAAGATCTTGAGCCTAGACAGCAATACATGTGCAGGGTACGGGTGAACACCAGGTCCCAAGGAGAATGGAGCAACTATCTATATGCATGGACTTTCAGTGACAGTAAGTGCTGATTCACATCCTTCTGTTTAATTCTTCATGTTACCCACCGAGATCAGACTAATTGTCACTTGATGACTACATTAAATGTAATCCTTTATTTTGGTAACGCTTAGTTCCTCATGATCACTTACGGTTGTTATTGCTATAATTTGGAAAGCTCAGCATCCAAAAGAATTCTTCTGCCGGAAATTGTCAGGAACTACTAATGTGGGTTTCTTTTAAATGGAGAAAAACAAGCTTGAGAATCCACATGTTCGTTTCAGTGCGACTAATGCTTCTGACACAAGTAGCATTTTTTCCTCCTCAGAATGATGAGCCATCAGAGTTCACTACTCCAAGCTCTTTTGTTACTCAATTCGGCTATGACCATACAGAAATAGTCAGCACTTAAAGAAGAGAAGATACAATGCAAGGTAAAACCCCTGTGAGCAAAGAGTAGTTAAGTGTGCTACACTGAAGACCGCCCTTGAACTCCCTGAGTGTGAGCACTGTGCTTTCACAACACCACAACAAACGCCCTATCTGAATGAAGTACCATCTGAACAGCTGTCCATCTGAATGGCAGAGAGGTGACACTGCCCTTACCACACACTGGAAAGGTGGGCTTCTTCCTCCTTAAAGGTCATGTAAGGAGGCCCTCACTGAAATCCTACATGTGTTAGTGGAAGTATAAATGGCTGTCATGGGACTCTCCATTTCCCTGAGCTCTGACACCAAACTGCACAACGAACCACATAAGGGTACTGTTTTCCAGGAGAAGGTACTTAGCTTAATATTCATGGTTGCATCTGCAAGTGTAGCACTCACCCCTGCTGGTGGTTTTCTGATTAGATTTTTGGAAGTGTTGGTATCAATTTCCTTTCTTTCTAACAGCCTGACAGGTAATTGCTCTCTGAAGCAGTGAAAGTACAGGACATGGGAATTACAAGGGAATGATGATACAGTAGAGAAGGATATCAATTCTTTTTGCATTAATCTGAAAGGAAATATGGTGTGCTTGCATACAGCTCAGAGGATGTGTATCTTCATCCAAGAGAGTATGTTGAATGCCACTCCAACCTCTGCTGGAAGTATGGAATACTGCTACAAGGACGACAGCACATCATAAAATTATTGCATTCAGTTACCATAGCTCATCAACAAATTGTGCTTTGAACAGCAAAAACACTGAGGAAAATGTTTTGTTCTCTGTGGAAAGGAGAAAGAGGTGGATGTACACACCAATGCCTTGTGTGTTTTGTTTGTTCTCAGGAATACCTCCTGCACCGAACAACATCAGGTTTTCTAACACCACAGACACATCCTCAGTCATCTCTTGGACAGCTGCTGAGGGTCATTCCATCTCCTCCATCATCATCAGCTACAAAATTTATGGCAAGGCTGGGTACAACCACGTTGACATTATCATAAAGAACACAAGCATTACTCAATATCAGCTCAAGGGCCTCGAGCCAGACACTGTGTACCAGGTTCAGATTAATGCTCAGAACAACATTGGCTTGAGCAACCCGAACACATCATTTGAACTGAGGACCCTTCCAGAAACAAAAGGTTAGTTAATCCACCGCACTGGATTTGCACAAACCAGGACTGGTTGTATAAACTAGTTAGCTAAGACATTATCATAATACTAATGTTTTAATCTGAGTTTTCTTTTGCTATTAATTCTGACACACAACACAGCACCACCAAAATTTAATTCTTATTTCACTGCATGGTATTGATGAAGTGACAACATGCACCGTTTCTCTATATCCACTAAAAAGGGCCCAGTGACTCAAAAAATGAAGAGCTGCATACAGCAAGATCATTAGATCACTGAATGTGGCCTCATCTCTGCTCTGACTGAATTAAATAGAATATTTAGGTGCTTGTACACCTGGAATTCAGAGCATTCAATGTTTCTGACATTTTTGGAAAACAACAGGATGTATCCTTAGCTTTTTAAACAGTTTAGAAGAGAGGAGTATTCAATTATACATGGCTAATGCATTGCTAAATTCAGAATAAGCTGAAAATGATGATGAATTTTTTGTCCTTCCTCAACAGCTCCATATGAATCAAAAGGAGGCAAAATGCTGCTTATTGCTATCCTTGGATCTGCAGGGATGACCTGTGTAACAATTCTCCTGGCCTTTCTCATCATGCTGCAGCTAAAGCGAGCTAACTTCCAGCGTCGAATGGCTCAGGCTTTCCAAAATGTAGTGGTGGGTTTCCAGCTTTCCTGTGTCAGTTTGGTTATTTACTTTAGCTCATCTTTTCCTGTGTTTTCTTCCAATTTCTTTTTCCTGGCTTTCCCAAACACTGTTTTCTCTTTGTTGTAAAGCTTCTCTACTGACTAGTGACCTCAAAGCTAAAGCTAATAGGGCACAGTTGCAGGCTAGGAGGTAGAAAACTTGACTTGAAAAAATATTTGCAGACCATTTGCTGTGCTCCCTCTTCTGCCTTGTCACACTTGTGTATAACAAGTACCAAGCCAGAAAGAATAGAGGAGCCTGTTCTGCCTCTATGAAATCATGCCTGATTTTGAAAACTACCGAATATTTAATGCTGCTTTTGAGCATCAGCAGCTGCTGATACATGCTCATCCATTTTCAACCTAGGGACAGTACACCAGGGATCTATCAATGGCAACATCACAGTTTGGGCTGTGAGGAAATTGCTGAAGATTTTAACATCACAAGGAGATATCTTTGTATAGACACATATTTCTTTGTATCCTGCCGCAGTCTCTAAATCACTCTGCTTTCTGCTGCTTTTCTCTGCCTCCAAAGGGGAACCTTTGGAGCAGAATGAAGCTGGCCCAAAGAGCTCCTTCATATCTAATTAGATTTTTTCAGAAACCTCACCCAATTCTATGATCAGACTACAGGCCACACAGAATACTTTGTCTCCTAGTCCTAAAACTTTTCCCACAGCAGTATTTCATGAGAATGTGTAACTGAAGAGGAGATGTCTCCTTAAGCATAGAGGAAGATAATTTCCTCTCTCTTTTTATTTTCTTGCTTCTTCTTGCATCACCTTTCCTGCTCAGCCTGACCAGCACAAGATTTAATTAAAACCTAATATGAGATTAAGCTTAAACCTGAAACTTATAACTGGTTTTGAGATCAGTTTCATCGCATTATTTTTGCCCATGTCCTTCATCTTCAAAATTATTATAAACTGTTCAGGAGGCCCAGATCTAAAAGGATCAGTTTAGAAGCCTGATTAATTTTGTGGATCTGGGCAGAACTGCTTGTTGCAGGTAAAGTAGATGAGATGGATTGAGGTGTGTGTGTGTGTGGAGATGATTGAGCACAGGCATTTTGGAAATGCAATCAGGGCATTGCTCAGTGAAGTAGAAATCACAGTTAATGTCATTTTCTTAATTCCATTGCAGAGGGAAGAGCCAGCTCTGCAGTTTAACTCAGGTACTCTCACTCTGAGTAGGAAAGCCAAAAACAGTCCAGATCCTGCTATTTATCCAGTTCTTGAATGGAATGACATAAAATTTCAAGATGTGATTGGGGAAGGTAATTTTGGGCAAGTCCTGAAAGCACGCATTAAGAAAGATGGCTTACGCATGGATGCTGCAATAAAAAGGATGAAAGGTAGTAAAAACCAGGGATTCTGTGACTAAAGAGATTTCTTGATTGTGTATTTCAAATGTTTCTCTGTCATACAAAATGCTTAGCAGCCCTCTTTTAAAGCTAAAATAAATATTCAAAGTTGCTAATTAAATTGTATCAGGTGTCACTAGGCCAAGATTTGTCAACAGCTGTATTTCTGACGGGTAAAGTTGGTTTCCATTTCTACTCAGTGGTTGATATGATTAACCATCATGTATTTTTCAATTCATGGACCAGTATGAGCTTCACATGAGTTCATCTGCAAGGCAAGGTGCATTGGATAGACAGGAGCAGAGAGCATGTCTTGGGGCACAGCATTAGTTCACCTTGTTCACTATAGCTGTTCAGAGACAACTGCATCTAAGCATCTATATATGTACATACCACGGGCATCATTAAGTTTCTTTTTCTTCACTGGGCATGACATCTACATTCCAGACAGAGCTACAATGTGTACAATACTGCAAGAATGTACCTGTTTTATTGTAATTCTCGGGTCATTATCTAGGCAAATTGAAAAACACTTTTAAGTGTGATGATTAATTTAAAAATAGCCAATGTCTGCATACTGGCAGAAATAATCAACGGCACACATATGGAAGTATTTTTAAGCAGCTCCTTTTAATATTATCTGCTACAACATTTTACACTCTCAAGTAAGAAGGATAGTGGTAGGGTGTGTTAAGATACTTCCTTTCTCTGCAGTAGCTTCTACGGACACTTGTTCCTCACAATTTTTTCTTCTGATTGAAAAATCCTATTTTTTTTTCTGTAAATACTAATGTACCTTACAGTTTTTCTCTTTCTACTGGAGTTGAAAAAGTAATAACCCAAGCAATGTGGAGTCCTCATAATTAAAAAAATGCATTGTTATAAACTCAGTTACAACTAAAATGTAAATGTGTGCTTTTTTGATTTTCAGAGTATGCCTCAAAAGATGATCACAGAGATTTTGCTGGAGAACTTGAAGTTCTTTGTAAACTTGGTCATCATCCCAACATCATCAATCTTTTGGGAGCATGTGAGCATAGGGGTAAGATGCTATTGAATGCATGTACTTTAAAAATTAATTTTAAAAAACCCTCTCACAATATAGTCCACACAGTCCAGAGAAACACTAGCAGGCCTCTGTGCAACTTTTGTTAAAAAGTCAGATAAACTTGTGTTTAGATCTACAAGCCCACATTAATACTCCAGAAATTATGTTCAACACTAGCTCAAAATTCTCCTTTACTCCTAGAAATTAGCCTGTTTGACATTTCACTCCAGTGTTTATTTTCTTTTTTCACTCAAGGTAGTGTAAATTGCCCAAGACTATTACTGACCATCTCTTACTTTGTGATATGCTCATTATCTGATGTTTTGTTAGGATATCTTTACCTTGCTATTGAATATGCTCCCCATGGAAATTTACTGGACTTCCTTCGGAAAAGCAGAGTACTAGAGACAGACCCAGCATTTGCTATTGCCAATAGTACTGCATCTACACTTTCCTCTCAGCAACTTCTGCATTTTGCAGCAGATGTTGCCAGAGGGATGGACTACTTGAGCCAGAAACAGGTCAGTCTTCAACTCTCTACCCACTGAAAGCATGGAAAATAGTTTTCCAGGGAATATGCCCTTTAATTACATTAATTTTTAATTTTAGCTTCTATAGCACACACTGAATGAGATTTATTTTGTTGTCTCTATTTAAACTTATCAAATACATCATGGGGAATCATGGGAGAGGCATTAAAACTTAAAACAACATGGTAGTTAACAGCTTTCATTTTCAGATAAAGTTTAAATGTTCTTGGTAGTGACATACTAAACCAATTTCTTTATGTTCTTATTCCAAAGGGCTGAAATTTTCAATATAGCAGTAAATTAATACATGTAAAACTCAATTATACTGATTCCCTTATTTTATTACATTATTACATTATTATAATTATTATTACAATTACTATTAGTGTTATCATTATCATCATCATTATTTTAGTTTATTCATCGAGATTTGGCAGCAAGAAACATCTTGGTTGGAGAAAATTATGTTGCAAAAATAGCTGACTTTGGCTTATCAAGAGGTCAGGAAGTTTACGTTAAGAAGACCATGGTAAGGATCAACATAAATTGATACAATCTGTTTTCTTAATTTTGCTTTCTTATTTCTTAATATGTGTTTCCATATGAAGAAAAATGCAAATTTATGGGTATTACAGAACCAATTTTTAAAATTGTATTAATTGCCATGTAAAATATGAATACTTATTAATATACACATAAATACATCTACTTGTAAATAAATCCTATACCATGTCTATAATATAAAATGTAATTTAAAATTATTCATATGAATATGAATGACAGTAAAATAGATGAGTCAAGCTGGTCTAATTCTATTGAACAAGGCCAAAATTAGCAAGAAGGTAACCAGACGTACATCAGGATGTGTCCAGAACTAGTGCTTGGAAGATCTAAAAGAAGATATGTAATAAGCATGATGTAGCTAAAGACCAGAAATAGCACTGTGTTGTCAAGGCAACACAATGGTCAGAGGCATCGTCTGAGGTATTATTTACATTTCACCTTGATGCTGATTGGATAATTCTTTTATTAACTTTCATGTGAACTGTTCCTTTGGGAAGCAAATCATATAATCATAGGATCATGGAATGATTTGTTTGGAAAGGTACCTTCAACACCATCTAGTTCCAACCCCACCTTTCACTACGCTAGGTTACTCAGAGCCCCATTCAACTTGGCCTTGAACAATCCCACATCCACAGCTTCTCTGGGAAACCTGTTTCAGTGTCTCACCACTCTTACAATAATTTCTTCTGTAAAACAGCTCAATTTAGTAAGTTTATTTACTTGATAAAGTTTACTTGCATAAAGTCAGTTTTCACTAAGGCAACACAGAATGATTGTTGGCATATAAACTGCAATATTGCTGTACCAGCAAGTGAAAAATAAACTTTCATTAAATAATTTCTAGGGACGGCTTCCAGTGCGATGGATGGCAATTGAATCTTTGAATTACAGTGTTTACACCACAAATAGTGATGTGTAAGTATGTGGTCAAGTGGCATTTAAAAAAAAAATATTTTTCCATATGAAGGAAAGGTTGGTAACTAGCATGAGACATCCACTCTTAACTCAAAATACTCAGTAGTAATGTCATCATAAGTAAGCAATGGAAACAAAAAATAAAACCCATAACAAAAAAGTTACTTTTATTTCTTCCTCAGAGTGTGATCAAGTTCTGTGTTCACAAACTACTTGGATGTGCCCTGCTACTTCAGCTGTACTTCTTATTCAAAATTTGAGACCTGATGAATATTTGGAAAATCCAGAAGAAATTTGTATTTTATTTAGGAAACTAGAAATTGTATTTGGAAAAGAAATTCTGTAATTTCAGTATTTGCTGAAAGCTCACAATCTGATAAATGTCTTTGGTTGACTCAGAGTGAATTAATTCTGCCAATTTTCCTGTTTTCTGATTCTACAAGCCCTATCATTATACAAAACTTTATAAAAAATACAGAAAAACATCACACTTCCCTGTGTTCCCTGAACACTAGCAAAACTACCTACCATTTAAAAATATTAATTCTTATGGCACTTCATAATATCCCTCTGTTGCAGGTGGTCATATGGTGTCCTCTTATGGGAAATTGTTAGTTTAGGTAAGTATCTGTATTTTGTACTGCACAAATAAACAATCTGCACCAAGGCAGCTCCATTCACTCAGTCTTTTAAAAAATATTGCTTCACAATAGATTTATATTTTATTTCTGTTTTATTCTCCTACATTTTATTTAGGTTCAGTATGCTTGGAAATGCAATTATCAAATTTTCAGTCCAGGTACCATTTTAAATAAGAAAGAATCATAATGACCATGTTTTCATTACACTGTAAAATCCAGGCCATACCTAAATATAAATTCAAGGATATCATATGATATATAGCCTTAGTACAACATGTTTTGAGTTTGGTGGGTGACTTTTCCTCAGCTTTCCTGCATTTCAAATCAAGACTTATATTTTAATCATATTGCAGGGTGGGGAAGTAATCACCTCCTACTCCAAATATTCATGAAGAAAAATTTTGAACATTAACCTTCAAATAAAATTTAGAGTTCATTTCTGCAGATACCTCTACCCATCATGACTGTGATACAGCCTTGCACCACTCAAAATCATTGTGCTACACCTCTCTGGTGATTTGCCCTGGAGATGTGCCCATGGTCTGCTGGCCACGAGAGGCTACTGACTGAGGTGCACATTGCCAACTGGACTTTGAATTTCTGATTTGTTCCTGGCTTTCCTTACTAAATGGGTTTGCACTAGATATGGATGCAGTGTGGAAAATTAAGTCTAAGCAACCAAATACCTACAGAAATGGGCAAAACCAGCTGACAGTAAGAGCTCCATGAGTCCATACCAGATCTTATTATGATACTAATGAAGGAATGACTTGCCCAGTGACATCAATGCCATTGAAAAAATATTTTGAATACTATCAGATCCTGGCCCTCAGACTTGCAGAGAAAATTAGTCTAGCCACACAGATGAGAAAATTGACACTAAATTTTTCTTTTCTCCTCCATATTGTGCATCAAGCAGTAAGGAAGCATTACAATAAAAATGTAGATGCATAATACCTCCTAATTTTGGATTAATTTAGCTGTTACTATGTTAGTCATTTCAATTTCTACTACGAAATTAAACTTTTTTTTAAATTAAAAACTGCTTACATTTATGACAATGGTTAAACTTTAGGTGGAACACCATATTGTGGAATGACATGTGCAGAATTATACGAAAAACTCCCTCAAGGGTACCGACTGGAAAAACCTCTCAACTGTGATGATGAAGTGTGAGTATTGCCTCACAAAAAAAACCAGAAAAGAAATAGAATAACAGAAACCTTAGATATAGAAGATAGAAGATTTCTACAAGAAACTGGCAAACAATTTTTTTTACTGGAAAATTTAAAAACTACATTAAAAATTTAAAAAGTGCACAAAACATAAAAACTGCATTAAAAAATTTACAAGTGCATAAGTCCTTTTCTATACTTTCTCAGGCTCTCTGTTCCAGCCAGTTATCCTGTTCTTTACACAAAATACCAGGGTTTTAGCTCAAAGAGAGCTTTTTGATTACTCCAGAGTAAAAGAAAGTTCTTTTGTGACAGCAACCAACTATGGAAAATGTAACTTCAGCTATGTAGAAATCCGTTTCCCTCTGAAAAGTGGAATGTGCACAATCTTTAAATTATCAAGTATTTGTAACTTTAACCTATGTAGCTAAACCATCAAATGCTGGTGTTGGATTTTTAAAGGTATGACCTAATGAGGCAGTGCTGGAAAGAAAAACCATATGAAAGACCATCATTTGCTCAGATACTGGTGTCACTGAACAGGATGTTAGAAGACAGGAAGGTAAGAATAAAACTCTATTTTATGTAAATATATATACTTAAAATGATATAAATAATTAGGCTATGCATAATTTCAATATTATTTAGGGTTCTTGAGGTAATGCACCTCGCATCACATCTTCTCTGCTTATTTCCTTTCCAGACCTATGTGAATACTACGTTATATGAGAAATTTACTTATGCAGGCATTGATTGCTCCGCTGAAGAAGCTGCCTAAGATAGAAAAAAAATCTTCGCTCATCATTGATGCATTACAGAAAACTAAAATTCAATCTGCTGGAGTCCAAAATGTGATGTGCTGTGTAGAACTGTGTATAGCTCTAACTATATATAATTCATGTTTTACCACAGTTATGCATGTGTATATCACACAGTGATATACATCTCTGCCTTCACAGGCTGTAGAAGTGTATATATTGTCCAAAACAGGTATAGACTAAATAATGAAATCTGTTGTTTCATTCACAGGGTTTTCTTTTTTCGTAGATATATGTAGATATAATGTCTACATGCATATTGTAATGCATTAGCTATTGACATCTTAGAGGGTTTTTTATATTTTCCAAGAGCTACTCATAACAAAGTGGTAACTTATTGCAGTATTCTATATACATTTCATTGTGTTTGAAACAAAAATGCTGGGCAGCTGCAGTGCAACAATGGAAGTTGTAATCCAGTGTGCTCAACAAGGATAATTAAGACAGACTCCTGTTTGAATGTAAAAGTCAGCTAGTAGAAGTAATCTAGTCAAAAGCTCTGTTGACACTCGTAAGATAAAAGGCATGCTATTGTTCTTTCATTGCCTAGCATGACTATCAGTTTTTGCCCATATGCCAAGTATACATATATTTTGAAGTGTTTAATGTTATCAGAGGCAGCCATACAGCAATATTCATGAAGCATAGTGTTGAGGAGCATACTACATATTGTAAAACACATTTTTACAACTCGCCTGGATATACATGAGACTTACTCAATTTGTATTTCATTTAATAATTTCAATGCATAATTATAAATTACTACCTGTTATATACAAGCAGGGCTTACTTACTTTTGTTTGTATTACCCTTTCATTCTGTCTGTAGTGTGGTATGGCCTCTTACAAAATACTCAAATGCTTCAAAACAGTGGTATTTGTCCTGCCAGAAAGGTCCCAATCCTTAGGTAAGAAAAATAGCGGCAGGCTTGGTTTGAACTTCTGGTGTCAAGCCAAGAACAAGGGTTTTGGTGGATTTACCCTACCCAAATTTCACATATTAGCCAACTTCATGTTTTGCACATATGTCCCCCTCTTGCCCTTGAATTACCAGCTCACAACTGTCCATCAGACCGCAATGATGTCCCAGGTGGGTGCAACAGGTCATGCCCTCAGACTTGGAGAAAGATGCTTGAGAGAGTGCAAGATTTCTCCTTGTGATTCTTTGTGGATGGGTATGTGATTGGTTACAAGGTGGGGGTATCACAGCAGAGTATGGAGAAACATTAATGACACACCAGACTGACTCAAATAGAATATTCCCTATTAAAAGGAAATAAGCCAACAAACAAGGGTGCTGAGATGACTTGAGTGGCCTTGAGATAGGCAGAACTTGCACTGTAAACCAGGTGCTAGATGTAAACTAGGAGTTTATTGTTGGGGATTAAAATAAGTTTACTTATAGAATATTAAAGACTATCTGTGTAGGTTTAAGTTTAATTGTAACTTGCTTTCACCTTAGAATGAGAGGGCCCTGCTCAAAACTTAACATAGGCAAACTTTAAATGAACTCATCATAATGGCTAAGCAGGGGAGAAAACAGAGAAAGACTGGTTATCTTCAGGTAAGGGCTGAGACCCTGGAGGGTCCCAAGACTGCCCCAAGCCGGAATATAAGAGCAGTTAATGGCACACAAACCTCGCGGAGAATCCAATGAGGTGTCAGAAGACCCCAGACCATAAATCACCATAGGACTAAGAGGCTCATGCAGGGCACGTGACAAGTGCGTGAAGGTCGGGTGCACAGACTGTAAGGGTATAAAGGCCCAGGGATTTCTTTGGTCAGGGTCCCTCTCTGGTGGCACCCAGCTCAAACTGAAATAAACCAACTCTGCCTTAGAACCCAGGGTCTGATCTCTTCTTTCAAGTTTACACAGAGCAAACAGATTTACTGGACCAAAGCACAGCTCCAAGAAAAAAATAAAGAAACAAATTCCACCACATTTTTCAAAAGAGACTACTTAGCCAGAGGTTTTTGAAGCATGGGCATTGCAATTTGAAGTACATTCTTCCCAATCAGTGAGATGACTAAGAATGTACCTCCAAAGGTGTTTTCTAGACTTCCAGGCAAATGTGGCTAAAACCATCTGCTGGAAATGCTTCAATTTCTGTACAGAATTTTTCAGAGGTACAAAGAGGTTCTCATCTCATACTCTCACATTTCTAACAAGCAGACACAAATCACTATTTTGTTACTTGATATGAACATCTCCATCTGTGGCAAATTTTTACCTGGAACATTATATCACATAATTAAAGCATCAGAGTGTCATTCATCAACTCAATAGCTTTTAATACTGCCTGCATTTTAAGTGCTTAAATCTCACTGTAAATTGTCCTGAAGGACAATTAGGTCTCCTTATAAAAATTCTTCTTATATTCTTTTATATTGTAGCATGTAACAATTTTCTACATTTCTTCCCTGGACATATCTGTAGAGAACAGGCTGTAATGGATGGAAAGAAAGCAAGACAAAACAGTTTAAACAGAATGTGGAACTTAGTAAATGGTGGTGCCTGGAAACCACCCATTAAAAATGGACAAGCCTCATCAGAAATGGGAGAGGTGAGGCAGAGACTAGTTAGACAGGCTACAGAAAGGAGGGCTTAGGGAAACAGAAACCACAGCTGTTCCAATATTTGGAACCATAATTCCCTGTTGTCTCACTATTTATAAAAAGAAATTCCTCAGGATAAATGGCAACTTATCAAACCTGCTGAGCTGAGAGGCTGCTGTAATGAAGGCAAATTTAGCAGAATTACCTCACACAGAGATAGAGAGAGGGACCTAAAGCAATTGGACTTTGTGCCACTTAATCTCAAAGGTCACCACTCTCAGCTCACACAGATGGAGTAGACTTATGTATTCCCTGTTTGCTGTGTTGATGCACACTTGGCTGGCATAGCTTTCCCTGGTGGGCAACAACAAGCAGGGACAGTTCCCTCACAGTTGTGCAGCCCAGAGATCTGCAGAGCACCATCAGCACCCGGCTTCATAAGTGACCAGTTCTGCTGGGATGGAAACCAACCACCAAATCCTCACTGCAGCAGCAGCAGTGCCTGCATCTGGTCCCCAGGTCTGGGGCAGGGCTGGACAAAGGACACACACGGCACATTGGCCCTGCAGAAGAATGTGACTTTGGAAACAAGCACCTGCCACTGTCTCCTCTTGTTTGCTCTAGGGTCACACCAGCCTGAGGCACCGGGCAGCCCTCAGTGCCACCTGGCACTGCAGATGACAGGCCCTGGCCTCTACCACCAAACAGAGGGGAGAATTCACTCTCCAGACCGACCTTCCAGATGGAAAAGGTTGACATATGAGGCTCTCCTGCACATTAGCTGTGCCAGCTACAGAGCCCTGGGAAGCAGCCGCTGAGCACTGGGACAACAGAAGGCACAGAAAGAGGGACAAATCAATCAAGCACAGAGGCTTTTCATGATTACTGAGCCCCACAGGGCCCCCAAGAGTGGTGCCACTCACCAGTCCTTATCTGATGACAAAGAGCTGGTCCAGCAGGTGCTGTCCCTCCTTGGCCAGGCAACACCCAGGCTCTTTGCTCTCTCCTGTACTGGCAGCAGACATGCCCACCTTCTTTGGTTGCACTTGCAGAGCCTTGTATCTCTCAGCCATGGCCACCTGGGAAGTGGGAGCAGTCACGGGGGAGACATGCCATCTGCACTGGGCAGGAACAAAGGCCTCTGTGTGCACAGATGAAAACCTGTGTCCCCACAGGACATTTTGGCTGCCCAGATCCTCATTGCTTTTGGCTGGAGATGCAATTGTGCTTTCTTCCTCATCCACAAGTCCATGGCTGGAAAAAACTTGGCCAGTGGATGGCATTCCAAAAGCAGTGTAGGTTGGAACTGATAAAGGAAGGACACCATTCCCAATTCCAAGCCACACCAGAACAGCCACAGGAGATTGTTCTTCCAGGCTCTTCTGTCCATTTTTAAGAAAGAATGGGCAATTCAGAAGTGAACATAAGGCACTATTCCCTGGGTGAAAAAGAAGGGAATCCTCCAACTGCCTTGAGGGTGTCTAGGATTATTATTTTGACGCTGGATCTGAGCAGGCATTGGAGAAAGTAATCCTGAAATGCTCCTGGTCATGTGCTCCACTTCTCCGATTGATTCACCGCATGTTTCCTTTTTTTTCATTTGAACAGCAACTCGAGTGGAGAGTTACATGGTGGGAGCTCATGTGATCTTTCAGAGCAATAACAGAAGCAATAGCAGTCATGACACAACACCAGTATGACACCAGCCCCACAGCCAATCAATTTCTCTGAAGTATTTTGTCTCAAATGGCTGCTGACAGGGCAGGAATATAAAGGCATTAGAGGAAGCCAACTATTATGATCAATATGGCCAGACCAGCACACACAAGCTGACTCAGCCGTTGGCTAGGTTTCAGCCTTCTGCTGCTCCGGAAACAATCCCTGCTTTTGCCTTTAGTGCACATGGAAACTCAGGCAAAGGCCACCCACACCCAGCTGCCCTCAAAGGCAAAAGAAGTGCCCCAGGACACTCCCTGGCTGCTTCTAAGTACAACAATGGTTTCTTTGGGAGTCCAAAATGTCTCTCTGACACCAAAGCGAGGCCCAGGCTTTAATGTAAAGTGGTACTTCACTTAATCAGGCGTAGGAGGCATACTAGTAGGAATATAGAGCCGAAAATTATGTGTAGGCCTTGGAATCTGGGAGCAAAAAAGAATATTGAGCCACAGACTCCATCAACAATGGAAAAGGGTGATTGATAGTATTCCACAGATTGTAAGGTGGTAAAGTAGAATCATAGGAGGACTGTCAGGGATAGGGCTTCGATTGCTTGTTTTCGGTTAGCTGTATGTTAAGGCACAAACACAGTACACTACTCAATTGGATAAAGAATGCACAGGATGTTCCCAGCCGCTTCAGGCGCCTCCTCCGCAGCTGGGAACATCCAGCCATCTCCCACAGCTCTAGCCCGGCTCTGCTGGTGGCATCCTGTGGGAGCTCCCTCCTCCTGAGACACAGCTCTGGCCCTCCCATTCCCTTCACGCCTGCAATGCCACTCCTGCCTTGCTCAAATCTGCACATCACTAGTGACTTTGTGCCCTCCAGCTATGCTGTCCTAAGCAGAAATTTAGAAGGAGGATGAGCAGATGGGAGAAAAGGAGGTGGCACCTTCTTTTCCCACTCTGTCTCAGTCTGTCTGTTTGCTGGGCCCTCTCTCCTCAGGATTCCTGCCTGTTCTCAGAGGCTCCGTTCTCTACGTGCTGAAGTGGTCCTTGTCATCTCCTCTGCTTCCTGCATTACTTTGCTGCAGGGATGACAGCAATCAGGCTCTCAGAGGAGGCTGAAGAGAGGCTCCGCTAGCTTGAGAAATGGATGCTGCCCAAAGGGAAAAAGAAACCAAAGCAACCAAATTAAAAGAGACCAAGGGAGAAGGAACCAGTATTTTCCAACTGAGCTTCTAACAGGGTCAAGCTGGGTTCTTCTAGGGCCCAGAAACACACAGACAGAAGGGGCAGAGCGCAGATGGACTCAGCTCTGGCTTGCAAGGAGAGCAGTGTCTGCCTTGGCATGCCCCCCTCCTCCTGGCCTGGCTGGCATCTTCCTTCACGGCAGGGAGAGCCGAGGAAGTGGCGCCGTCGCCAGCTGCCTGTCTGCCACAAAAGGTGGCAGCAAAGCTGCAGTGGTTCTCATCTACTTGAGCAGGCCAGGCAGCACGTGAGGCTGGCACAAATCCTGCTCAGCTGTCCCTCTTTGGCTGGCAGAAACCTCTAAGAGTGGGGCAGGAAGGACAAACTGGATGCCCTTGGATGCTCAGTCAGTCCCCCCCAAAGGTCCCACCTTCCCACAGACCAATCTAGAACCGCTTGGCAGGGAGTGCTTATGTTGTGTTCTTCAAGCCCCACTGCAGGCCTCCTTCCCCAGCACTGTAGTACTTCAGTTCCTTTGCTACCAACTAAACCTGAAAACAGCAGCCGAGAGCAAAAGGGGGCCTCAGCAATGACCAGAAGGTGGGAGCTCTCCTCTGAGGAACGGCTGTGAGAATTGGGCTTGTTTAGCTTGCAGAAGGGCAAGGTCTCCAAGGACACCTTTCAATATTTGAAGGGGCTTAGAAGAAAGATGGGGACATATCTATTAGCAGGGCCAATTGCAAGAGAACAAGGGAGAATGGTTTTAAACTAAAAGACAGTCAATTCAGATAGGCTCTAAGGAAGAAACTCCTTATGAGGAGAGTGCTGAAACACTGCCTCAGGCTGCCCAGAGAGCTGGGAGGTGCCCCATCGCTGTCAGCATTCCAGGTCAGGTGAGCTGGGGCTCTGGGCAACCTGATCTATTGGCAGGGGCTTTGGACTAGATGACCTCCACCACTCCCTTCTAACCTTAACTAGTCTTGGATCCTATTTGGTTCTCATTTGAAAAGCAGCCAGAGCAGAGATTACCCTGTGGGGGGCCCATCTGATTCCCTGGAGTTGGGCCGAGGAGCAAACCCAGACAGGGAGCAGCCCCTTTGCCTTGTACCTGCAGAAGTTCCTTAGCAGAGCCTCTCCTGTCCACATCCATCTGCAGGCAGCAGCCCAGAAATTCACACAAGGCAGGGGGTAGGCTGAGCTTGTGCACATCTGGTATGCCTTGCGTGCCTATCAGGTGGTTAGCCTGAAGTGAAAGGAAACACAAGACTCTACGTGATTCTTCCACAGCCTTCAGTGCTCACCTAGACCCCGTCTTTTAAGCCCCAGTCTGCAGTGGCAATTTCTTGCCTAGCAGATGGTTAGAGATGAGCCTTCTTCCCCAAAAGTAGAAAGGCCCCAGTGCAACTCCAGCTATTCCAAGGGGCAACAGGTCTTGCCTTGACAGCTGATGTGAGCTGCAGGGACATTTTTAGAAGTGGACCTTCTTGGAACTCATCCAAGCTGCGGGAATGGGATTTAGTCTAATGGAGACAGACCAGAAGGATACTGAATTCTGAAGCATATTTGCACCTTACCCTGTCACTGGTCTCCCAAACATAAGGAGCCTCTCCTCTGGCCATTTCAATTCCCACGATGCCAAGGGACCAGGTGTCCACTTTGGGACCGTAAGGCTCTTTTCTCACCACCTCGGGTGCCATCCAGCAAGTTGTCCCCACCATCGACCTCCGTTTACTCTGCTCAGGTGTGAGCAGAGCACAGAGGCCAAAATCAGCTGAGGAGAAAAACAAACACTGCTTCAAGTAGGAAACCAAGGAAAAGATTTCCTCACTCTAAGTCTCAGAATGTAGTACTGAATCTAGCTGGAAAAGCAGCTGTGCTCTCTTTCCTCAGGGCTGCAGCCAAGGAAACTAGCAATTGTCCATTTAACAAACCCACCACCATTCCCAGGGTGGTGGCTTTTCCTCATCTACGCTGAAGGTTTCCACTGTGGCCTCCCTCCCTCTGGAAGGGACACACACAAACCACAGTTCCTCTTGATACTTGTTGCTCTTTTAGACTCCCAGCAGCCTACAGCTGTGCCCTGAGCAAGAATACCCACCCAACTTGACGGAGCCATCCCGGCCCAGAAGGATGTTGTCACTTTTGATGTCTCTGTGGATCACCTGGTTGGCATGAAGGAAAGCCAGGCCTTTCAGGCACTGAGAGAGAATAAAAGAAACAGGAGGCCAAAAGTTAGCCTGATCTGATTTCATCGTGTGCTCCTGAAGATTCATGGATCTCAGAGGAGCAGTGAGTGCTGGCAAGAGGAAGAGCTTGCTGCTGCAACCCTGGGAGAGCAGGATCTCTCTAAGGCAAGGCATATTGGCTTTGAGGGGGAAAGAGCAGTTGCTGCTCGAGACTGTCCCCTGCAAAGCCAGTCAGAATGACCGCTGCTGCAGCGGATGCGCTCTCCCCATTCAGAGGACAAACAACGGTTGGCCAAAAGAGGAAAAGTCCCTGCTTTGGGTACCAAGGGCATCACTGTCAGCTGGGAGACTGGAGGTAAAGGGCTGTAAGGCTGCCTGGTCAGCAGATTTGAAAGACATTTCAAGTCATTTGTCAGTTTTCAGCAGCAAGCACCGTGGTGGGTGCCATGCCCTCCTTTGAAGCTGAGACCCATGAGAGATGAGCCTCTCTTGACCTTTGCTGTTGGTTTAAAACTCGCACAGCGGCATCTTTGCGCTTACAGGCAAAGAAGGCAATGCAGAAAGGCTCTGGGCGAAGACTTGGAGGGGCAAAGTGCAGAACAGATAAAAAAAAATTGAAAAATCAAAAAGAGACAGAGAGCACAGAGGCCAAAAGCAGATAAAGAGCAGACTATAGTAAGGGCAGGGACACTGGCAGGCACTTCCGTCCAGATGCTCCTTCTTCTCTGAAGCAAAAGAGCAGCACAGCAAGAAAGCTCTGAGCACGGAATCACTCACGTAGCAGCGCTTTTGAACTATGATGCTGTCCAAGGCATGCCAAGCACAAGCAGGATCCCTTACCTCCTGACAGACAGTTGCCATGTGTCCTACAGCCATCCTTTTCTCGCTGATCACTATTGCTAAAGAGCCTCCATCCATGTACTCCAACACCAGCAGGACAAACTCATTGACAAGGTAGCTGGAAGATGAAAACAACAGTGTAGAGCTGAATGGGCACAGCTAAATTGCCATACGGATGAAAAGACTACAGCTGAGTTTTGCTTCCAGGTCACTGGGAAATGAAGACGGAATAAAATGGAGACACGCTCCACCCAGGCTATCCAGGGCTTGCAATCTGTGCCATCTAATTGCACACCCGTGGGAAAGGAGACGGCTTAGGGGGCAAGCAGGGGAAAACGGCAGTTTGTGATAGCAGAGGCAGATCTGGAAGCGGCTACATCCCAGCAGCTGCTTCATTGTCTTCATAACAAATTGCACCATTCACTCCAACAGCAAGGAGACACAGTTTTCACAGCTTTTTCACAGGGGAGGTGGAGGTGCAGCACTGCCAACACCCTTTGGGAAGCCTTGCATAAAGGACAGTCACAAACAGGATAAAACTACCTCAAACCCGGCAAATAGTGTGTCTCTTTTGGCATGCAAGGCAATGGAAAATAGTGGGAACAGCACAAGGGAAATAATTTCTGTGATGCTTTCTCAGCACTTCTCTTCCGACACTCAGAAGAAGAAATCATGCCCCAAAACAGCAAAGGAACATTCAGCAAGTGAACACAGAGGCTGCTGGCTTAGTAAGAGAGACAGGTTTCTGAGAACAATCTTTAAGCTATTTCTGCCAGGAACCAGAAGAATGCCATCTCCTCCCATGCCTCATACAGGAGTGGACTGATGTTCATAGCAAGATCAATTTTCTGCCACTGAGCAAAGTGCTTGAAACCTTTGCCTGGCAAGTATGGAAACTGACATTCCCATAAAAATACAGAACTACTTACCTTTCTAGGTAGGTGACAATATTGGGGTTCCTCATTTCCCTCATGACCAGGATTTCTTTCAATACTTCCTTGCAGCGCTGGTGCTGGAGATCAATTTCCTTTACGGCCACCTACAATGACGTTGAAAGCCGTTAGGAACAGACGTTACAAGAGCCTCTTCCTCCGTGCACTCACGGGCCAGGATGCCTTGTCACCTCGGCGAAAAGGGACTCTAAAGCATCAGCCACAATGTGCTAACAGCACTCTCAGCCCTTGCAGACTCCTCCGCGAGGCCTCCTTTACCACTACTGTTATCATTTACACGCGTTTTGCAAGCCAAAGGAATTTTGCTTCTGTGAAATGAAATCAACTTGTGGAAAACAGGTTAGCATTTCTAGGGGATTTGATCAGTGTTTCAGAAACTGCTGCCATTCTTGATTGTGCTCCAAAGTAAATGCACCAATCCATTACAGAGAAAATGCTGTCTGACAAAGAACAACTCCAAGGCAACTCAAAGGAAAGTTAACATCCTAGCACATCCTAACTTCTTCTGGATTTTGCATCTCTGAAGAACATTCCTCAACACGGTTTAGATGTGTAATTCTTGAGTGTGTTAAAAAATGAAGAATCCTTTCTGTGGACCACTACTGATGCACTCCAGGTGATAAGCAGGGCTTAGGGCTTTCAGACTCCTTGTAGACATCCCTCCAAGTGCAGTTGCTGAGCACAGCGCTGCAGGTGGGTAAGGAGCCACCAGGAAGATGGAGTTGTATTTGCTGAGAGCCAGAAAGGAGAATTCAGGACTCTGAATGTTTAGCCCCAAAGAGCATGGGACTCTCCAACTGACATCAGCATGTCAGTTCAGTACAAATAGCATCTCTGTAATGGAATGTCAGCAACAAAGGACCAACACAAGGCGGTATTACTTAAGGCTCTTCATCAGCTTCTTCTCACTGATCCGTGTGCGAGTGTCTGTGTGTGTGTGAGACCCAGGCTCCCCAGGACTGAAAGGCAAAACTGCGCTCCAGACAAGGCCTTTCCTTCTTTAGATCTTTTCAAAGGGTACCTCGTGCTGGGAAACAATGGCAAATCCTATCTGTGTCTGAACCGCGGCATAAGAGGAATTGGGCCAGAATGACGGCTGCTACCATCAGCTAATCTCTGCACACTTATCCAGGCAGTCCAAGATAGCATGGCCTTCTTGGAAAGACACCACTGCCATCCTCACACTGATTCAGAATGCGAGACAAAGTCTGTCCAAAATGCATTTTTCAGCCTGCCTCTAGGCAGCCTTTGCAGCAAAGACAGGTAACACAACGCTCTGGCCACAGATCACATCCCAAGGGAAAGCGCTCAAGAGCTGCAAAATCTGCAAGGGCTGTTGGCACTTACCGCTTGTCCTGTGGCAGCGTCCAAGGCCTTATAAACGGTTCCAAAACCCCTAGGAACAGAACAGCAGCAAGAACAGAGAAGCTGTTCAGTGCTGAGAAGCAAAAGGCAGCCCAGGCAGGAGCTCTCTGCTGCCTGGAGTGTCCCTCAAACACCAGCCTTTGTCTACCCTTCAGACAATACCACAGCAGCCCAGCAACCCTCTGCCATGCAGCTTGTCCAAGAGCAAAGCTGGGTCCAACAGGAAGAAAAAAGAGCTGCTACAAATCTCAAATGTACACACCAGACTATGGATGTGAGGGTTTGCTTTGCCTCTTCCTTTTTGTGCTTGTGTGTGTGGTGCGCCTTTCCAAGCAATGAAACACACAGAGTCCTCTTGGACTCAGAGCTCTCTTTTGATTCTGTCTGCCAAACTCAGGCAGCACCACACAGCCTGTCTTATTGTCCTGAGCACTGAAAGTTGTGTTCAGCAAAATATTGGAAAGAAATTCTGCTGAGAGCTGCTGTCTGACGGCTGTCAGGTGGGAAGCTGCTCTCTCAGTTTTTTCTTCTTTCAGTTGTGGGGCCATATTACTTGGAATCATGCAAAACCATGTCTGCTGGGAAAATAAGGAATCTCGTGCCACACACTTGAGGGACAGGCAAGTGCCTCCTTGAGGCAGGCAAGACATTGGTTGCCAGCATGCAGTTATCTTTGCTGATGCCTTGTGACCAGTACTGAGACAGGGACAATCTAAAGCCAGGGTCTGAAGATGCTTGCAGCTTGCCTGACTTCCCTCTGGATATTCCAGCAGCCACCTACGTCTGGAGGAGTAAGCATGGCTGAACTCACCCTCTGCCAATAATTTTCCATCCAGTGTATTTCTCTTCTGGATCTGCCACGCTCACCACACTCCCTGAAAGAAAGAAAATGCAAGAAGCAAACTTCAAAACAGAGATCCTGACTTCCAGTGGATCAGAATCTCAGCTCCACTTTCTGCGGCGCGGAGCAATTTCTGGTCGCTTGGCTAGCAACAGTGTCAACAAGAACAACAACAAGAGCAGCCGCAGTAAGAAGACAGGCAGCTCTGTAACACACGTGGCCTGCACAGAGTCTGATTCTGCACACTCCTTTGAAGAGGAGACTAAGCCCACGGAGAAAGCGTCAGAGCAGACAGAGACCAGAAGAGAACTGGCACCGTGGCAAGTGGTTGTGGGTCCACAAAGGGGAAGGAGGGCTGAAAAATCAGGACCCTTCCTTGTTGTGGGAGATAACACTCTCTTGTGAGGTTCAACAAAAGGTTTCATAATTCCAAGATTTCAATGCACCCTGCGATCTGGGATGAAGTTTTATCAACAGCTGCTTTTTGCAGAGCTGAAGGAATATGGCAAAGTGAAATCCAGGAGAGGAGGGGATTTCCTCTACCTCTCAGCAGTTTGCCTGAAGAATGCCTTGACATTTTCAGAGAACAGCAGCTCATGCTGTGCTACATCCAAGAACAATGGCTGTAAGAATTAGGACCCTCTTCTTTTATGAGCAGGCTAAGTTCTGAAGATGATTTTGCCCATTCCCCATTTAGTGAAGAACAACAAGTCCATGTCTTCAGCCTGGGCTGCAGCAGTCACTAGCACTGCCCTCGGCCCCTTGGACACCAGCCACGTGCCCCATCTTCCCAAAGGGCACAGCCCAGACGGGTAACAAGGACAGCGCCGCTCCTCAGGCGCTGCCGTGGCTCAGACACCTGCACAAACGAGATGCTGATCCTCTGACGAGTCCAGGCCAAGCTGCAGCAACGCGGTGGCTGCTGAAACCTCACAGCTAAGGAAGGCTCCAGCTCCTGCAGCCACAGCAGCCATCAGTGGCAGGGCAGGTATGACAAAAACCTGGGCAGAGCCCACAAATGGCCTCTGACAGGCACTGTGAAGAAGCCAGAGCCAGACTCAGCACTGCTACAAGCTGTTGACCCCACTCGAGACAGAACATGGGTGTCATTGAGTTCAGAGCCAAGGAGGAGTCGATCCATTCACCTCTTGTCCCTACAGCTGATGGCCGACACTGAGTAAACTGGGCTCTGTCCTGTACCTGCCCGCTTCTAATTCTCTGACAGCACTGCACCGGCAGCTATGACCAGTTGCAAGGAGCAACTGAGTTGTACTGCAGAGTCACCAAGGCCTTGCTGTGCTTTCCAAGAGTGCAGGGATTGAGACCAATCCTTACTATCCCAAGAGTATTCACCGGCTGGGCTTTAGCCCTGACAAAGTGCCTTGTACTGGAGGAACATGCAGCAGAGGGGATGCAGGCTTCATCCCGAGAATTGCCTGCAGGGCAGTTTTATCTGGCCCTGCCACACAGAAGTGTCTCTTGATGCGTCTCCCTAGGCATACAACTGAACTATCCAAGGGGGATTGGAAAATCAAATTGTGTTTTTCTTTGTTGGCTACACTTTGAAAACACCTCTTGCTCTCTGATTCCCAGGGATTGTTCTAAGAATACAATTTCTTAACATTTGGGGTGTGCTGAAAAGACCCCTTCCTCTGTTGTTTTGCTATCACCTGATGCTCCTTCCAAGGAGGTCACACTAACAAAAATGAAGAATTTTTATCCAAGCAAAGTGTAGAAGGAATAGTGGAAGTCATGAAAACACCACCAGTATGAAACCAGCCCCACAGCCAAATTTTTTCTCTGAAGTGTTTTGTCTCCAAATGCAGTCTAAAGGCAATCTAGGAAGCCAACTATTATGATCAATGTGGCCAGACCAGCACACACAAGCTGACTCAGTCGTTGGCTAGGTTGCAGCCTTCTGCTGCTCCGGAAACAATCCCTGCTTTTGCCTTTAGTGCGCATGGAACCTCAGGCAAAGGCCACCCACACCCAGCTGCCCTCAAAGGCAAAAGGAGTGCCCCAAAATGCTCCCTGGCTGCCTCCAAGCACAACAATGGCTCCTGTAGGGAGTCCAGAATGTCTCCCCGACACCAGAGTCAGGAGGAAGAGGTGCTACAGCTCATGCTGAGGCACACACCCCATAATACACTGCTGGATTGCACAAGGAATCCCCAGGACCTACTCAGCAGCCTCAGGCACTGCTTCTCGCTCTCCTGGAAGGAGCGGGGTGAGCTGCTCCTGCTCGAGTTCTCAGGCTGCGGAGGGGAGGCTTCTTCGGAGGCTGCTGCTGCAGCGGCGCCTTCAAGGGCAGAGCCCTCGTTCATCTGGGACAAGAAATTTGTTTGTGTCAGAAGTGTGGCTGGCAGAGATGCCCCTGACGGCACATTCCACAGGCATGCCATCAGGAACAACACTGGTGTTTGGCTGCACAAGTCAAAGCCAAACAAGCAGAGACTACAGCTTGTCACAGCCAGCCATAGTAGAGATGGTGAAAGGGAAAGAACACCTTAAAATTTCACCCTGTTCTGAGACCTGCACCATGGAAAGGGACAACTTGTTCAGAATGTGCAGGGGTCACCACGTTCACCTGAGCAAACTCCTCAATAAACAAAGTGGGCACTAAGAAGCCAGCAGAAATACATTCACAGGATTGCTGGCCCACCAGCCAAAGCACTAGCTTTGATGCCCAGGGCAGCAAAGCTGAGCTTCAGTGGCCCAGTAAGTGTCGTGCTGGCGAGCTGCAATGCAGACCACAGAGCATGGCCGTCAGGGGCCTCGCCCCCATCCACCTGCTGCTCTGCAGGGGAAAGGTGAGAAGAGCAGAGACCACTTGTTGCATGACTGCAGTGCCTACTGCTCTTTCACTCACCTGCCTTTGTTCTGCCAGCCTGTACTGCAGGCTTCTCCACCCAGCTCTCACTCTTTCATCTCAACTCTTCTTCCTGGTGCACAGCGCTGGAGCCTGCCCGGCTCTGTGCTCCCAGTGCCTGCAGTAGTCCTTGCCTCCCCTTTCCTGAGATGTCCAGCTCATGCCTCCATCACTGCCCTTCCCTCTGCAGCCTGCCTGGTCAGGCTCACCTGCCCATTCAGACACTCCTCATTCAGCTGCTGCCTCAGCTGCTGCAGCTGCTGCCGCCTTTGCTCTAGCTCCCATTGCAGCTGGTGCACCTTGACTAAGAGAGCAGCATTCTGACCCTGGAGCTGCACAGGAACAAAGAGAAGACGCCTTTTAACGTCCCACACACCACTCGTGTGGCAAGCAAGATTGAGGTGCACACGCTTTCCAAAAACACTTTGTTCTCCTCCTCATGTTTACCACGGGCCGGCTAAGAGGCAGTCCCCCTCAGACAGACAGTGTCCAGACAAGCAGTGCCCATAAGGAGCCCAGGGGAGACCAAAGCAACACACAAACTCTCTTTTCACACTCTGTGCTGCCTCTTGACTGGCTCTGGTTCCTATCTTTTCTTATTCGGGTTGCCTGATGGCAACATCCTGCTTCATCTCAAGCAGCCTTTTCTCCTGCTCCCTCTGTACCTCTGCCAGGAAGCTTTCCCGTTCCTCCAGCATCGCCTGCGCCTCCAAGTGCTGCCGTTCCAGACATTGCTTCTGATGAGAGGAAGAGACACTTCCAGATGAAGTCCCAGCCGTGCTCCCCAAAGAAAAAATGACAGCTTCATCCCTCCCACAAGCCCCCTCCCTGAAGAGTCCCCAGTAGTGGCTTTGTGCCCTCCAGCACTTCTAACCAGGAGCTTTACAGGAGGGTCAGCAGGTGGAAGGAAAGGAGATTCCACCTTCCTTCCCCACTCTGAAGGCTGCCCGTTTCCTAGCCCCTGTCTGCTCAGGATTTCTGCCTGCTCTCACAGGCTGTGTTCTCAAAGTGCCACAGCCCTTTGATCAAGGCAAACCTGCAGGTGGACTGCAGGATGAGGAGGAAGCCAGCACCCCGATGCCCTAGTCACAGGACAGGCCACCAGCTGGAATACCAGCAACACGGGGCCTGTTGCGTATGCTTCGAGCCCAAAGGGGAGACTCTCTGTCCACCGTGGAAGGACAGAATGCAAGGAACCCAGTTGCTGGGGCAGCAGAGTGCAGCAAGGTCAGCAGCCGTCTGCTGCATGGCACGAGGCTGTGGGCAAGATCCTTCGCTGCCATGCTTTGGGTGGTGACCATCCAGCTCTCTGGGGAACTTGGCTTATACCCAGCCTGAAACCGTGGCTGCAGGTACTATCCTGGCACCATCGTCTTGGTCTTCACAGGCTTTCTAGTCGGAGCCCTTGAAGTCCTCTGCTGCCTGGCCCAGCAATGTGTAGCCTACAGCAGATGCTTGCAGCCATGTCACCCAGGCTGCTCTTCTGCTAAGCCAGCCCACCAAGCTTGCCTGAAAACTTCCGGGACGTATTGTCGCTTACCATTTCTTGCTGGAGCTTCCTTTTTTCCTCTTCCTGAGCAGATTGCCAGTGTCTGAGAGCCTTGCAGCACTGCTCTTCTGCCCAGAGGAGCTCTTGAGCCATTTCTTCACACTGCTGCTTGCTGAGAGATCTTACAGCTTGCAGCTCCTGACGGAGGCCCTTCACATCCTCTGCAAACATGACAAACGGCAACAGTCAGAGACTGCACTAGCAGAGACTCTACTGACCTGAAGCCCTTTCAGTTTCAGGCAAGGAGGGACCTGTGCTCAGTTCCTTTCCTCCTCAGGAGCCCTGTGGACAGAGCTGCCTTTGGAGCAACTGCACTAGGCTGGGCCATCACCAGAAACAAAGCACACCAGGCTCTCACCGAGTATCACCTCCTGGGCCCGTGTGGCTGTGCGCACTTGGGCTTCCAGACGGCTCCTGGTGATCTCCAGCTCCGATACGTGCTGCTGAGCCTGCAGCAGGCTGCTTTGCAGGCTCTCCTTCTCTGACCTACAAGGTGTGAAGATGAAGAGAAATTGTTCCTGGCACACAGGGGCAGTTGCTCCAGCTGGACATGCCTTCAGTTACATATCCTGAGCATGGAAAAGGCCGTGCATGGAAACTCAGCTACAGCAAGATTGTTTCTGCTACTTAAAATAGCAAAGCAGCCAACCTCCAGGTGGTTGGCCAGCTTTTCCTCATGACCTAGCCCAGCACAGAAAGGCCAGCTGAGTTTGATCTCAGCAGCCAGTGCTCAAATTGCTGTTGCCGGACACATTCCTCATGGGTGGCTGCGCCCACCAAGTCTCTGCCAACAAGCAAAAGCCCAGCCTGTGCTCAGAGCCCTGAGCTCATCAGCCCTTCCAAGTCACTCTGCAGGGGGACAGAAGCCAGTGTTCTCCTGAACACTGCCTCCTCAATGTTTACTGCTATTCCTAGTGCACGTAGAGATACTTTGTTTACCAGATGCTCTCAAAGTGACTCAAAGGGACTAAAGGAATGATAGATGGAAGCTCCACCTTCTACAAGTATGAGTAAGAAACCAGAAGTAGGTTTTCTCTGAATTAGCAATGTCTTGGAGGAGGGCTGTCAGGTATCCTGCCATTTAAATTACTGGATTTTCATGAACAAGAATGCTTGCTCCCTTGATTTTTGGTAAACTGAGCCAGCAATGCCCGAATGTCTTGACACTCTTTAAGAAGGGAGCTGCCTAAGGACCTTGACAGGTAACAGAGGTGGGTGGACAAGTGCTCAGCAAGAATCCCTGGACATTGTCGAGAAGCCACAAGACCTTTCCCTTCTTCTGCTGCTCCTTGTAAGCAACTTGAGGTTCCTGCACCATAACTGACAAGAGTTATGTCAGAAGGGTCTCAAGATTTTCAGCTTAACCCTGCAGCTTTCACCTGAAGCATCAGCAGCCTACTGATAACCTTCACATGTAAGAGCCTTGAATTCTGGAAATGCCATGTCAAACTACTTGGCAAGGAAAGATTGAAGTTAAGATGCACTGAAGGAGAAACCAAAGCCTGCGGGAAATTCCTGAGATCAGCAAACATCCGCACAGTTTCCCTAGTACTCCTGTCAGTGCCTAGATGGCTTGCTTTGCACTTGGCCCAGGAATGTGCAAGGGGCTCCCAGGCGGGCGCCCAGAAGAGCTTTGACAGCTGGAGCTGTCAGAAAAGTAACACTCAGGTCACAGTATCCTTTTCTTTTTTCTCTTGTCTCTTCACTTCTCAGACAGAGACACATCTGCAGTGCAAACAGGAGGCAGTAAATCCTGACTTAATGCTCACCCCCTTTGTCATTCCAGACCCTCAATAATGTCGCACCCAGGTGCTCCTCCCTGCCCTTACCTGGCCTCTGCCAGCTGCTCTGAAAGGCCTCGTAGGTCCCGCTCCGTGGCTGCCAGTCGGGCTTCCAGGGCAGCGTTCTCTTGTGCCTGCGCCGCCTTCTCTCTGCACAGCCGGGGCAGTGTGTGCCCTTGGCGAGAGAACTCCTGGAGCAGCTTCTCCAGACCCCTGTGGGGTGGCCGCTGCCGGCGGCAAACCTGGAAGTGGAGGGGGCACCATTTTTCAAGGGGAACAACAACAGCACGGTCTCAGTCTTGGCTTGCTGCCAGAAGCAGCCTTTGGGGCGCTCTTGCCAGGGGCAGCTCCCTGTCCCATAAGTGCCGCCTAGGAATAAGGTGAGCGTACCTTTGGCACCGCCAGAGGAACCTCTTCCTTCAGCAGGTTCCTCGGAAGCTGTGGTTCCTCGGCTGTCTCTGCTGCCACTTGCAACACCCTCTCTCGTGAGGAGTGGCGCCTGCTCTCAAATGCAGCCAGCTCCTTCCCTCTACAACAAGGGGACAGACAAGCAAGCCTTTAATTGAAACACAGTCTCCTTGCAAGACCAGCACTACACACCATGTCCCTCACAGGGCGGTCTCAGGGGCTTCCAACAGCCCTCTACTTCCACCTCAAGAGAGTGCTGGCATTCCCTCTCTAGACCACCATCTCTCTTTGTCATTTCTGCAGGTGAAAGAATCACCAGGGAGGAAGTCAAATTAGCTTTCAGAAGCCACAAAACATTTCCAGAAAGCTCAGGTACTCTCAGCTTAGCAGCTTCCTGCCTGCTAGTGCTCCTCTCTGATACAGTGGATACCGGACTTGCAAAAGTTCCTCTTTGGCTAAGAGAGGCCTGGTAAGTCCAGATGAGCACTCCTACAATTACTCTTGCTTTCACTAGCCCAACAAGGAAAGAGCCCGCAAGCTATAGCCTGGCGAGAACGTGGGTACAAATTTCCAATCCAATAATCAAAGGATCCCAAGATGGTTTAGCCTGGCAGGAACCCCAGGGAGCCTCTAGGACCATCTTCAGCTCCAAGCACTTGGAGTCAGCTATGGCATCTGGACTGGCCGCTCAAGGCCCTATCCAGCTGGAGTTTCCAAATTTCCAAGGGTGGAATCTGCACAAGCTCTTTGAGGCACTTGTTCTGCTGCCTCTGCAGTTCAAAGGTTTCCTTTCCGTAAACCCAGCCTGAACCTCCCTTGCTTTTCCTCTGGTCCAGTTCAGCATACTTTTTGTCAAGGTTGGAGAAGTGAGTCCCAGGAGGCAGCCAGACCTGCCCACAGATTGCCTTCCCCTGTCTATGCTGAGCAAGTCAAACCATGAGAAAGCCAAATTTCTTCTCTGACTCTCAACCTCCTGAAGCCCAGCAATGCCCAACCCTGCTCAGAGAAAGCGAGAAAGCTTAACACACACCTGAACTCCTGGGCACTGCACACTCTATCTGTGCTCTGCTCCCTCTCTGCCTTTCCCGCCTGGGCCGAGGAGTTCTGAGAGGCAAGAAGCTCTCCTAGCGGGGCCTGCAAGGAATGGACAAAGAAAAAGGAAAACAAGCAATAAGGAGCAGGAAAGTTGGCTCCTGAGAGCTGCAAGAAGCAACAAGCAGCCACACAGCTCACCTGAAGGCAAAAGCTGTTGTGTGCGGCTGTTGATGTGGGTAACCAACTAAGCCTGTGTTGCTTTGAATGTCTCAGAATGGAAGCAGGGACCAGTTCCCTGCTCAGCTCTGGTCAAAAGGCTTCCCCTCAGGATTTCAAGCATTAGGGAGCAGCCAATAGGAACTGCATTCCAGCCCTTCAGACACAGACCTTGTCTCTGCCATGCAGAGCTGCTCAGCATTCTCAGCAAACTTGGGTCATGTCAAAGTTAAGGGTGTAGTCAAAGCAGAGACTGTAGCTCCTTAGACAGTGCTTGGAGATGGGCAAGTCCCTGCAGCAACGGTGGCTCCTGTGTTCCTCACAAGGCTGTGAACTGCGCCTTGGCACCGCTCTCTCTGCTGGCAGCAGGGAGCCTGCACAGACACTGTGCACAAGGGGCTCACTTTCTCACCAGCAGTACAAAAGGACATCACGCTACAGCTAGTTTGACACCAAGGCAAGTTCACAGTCCCTGTCAGAATGGCAGGAAAATGATGCCTGCATGTGAGAGTTCAGACCCCATTTCCTACGTGTCAGTGGCTGGGCTGAAGCGCTAGGTCATGGCAGAACTCCAGGCCTCAGCATCTTCAGCCACAAAGAGCAAGTGCTGCCTGCTCAGAAACTTGCCGCTCTGCACTGCACCAAAGCTTTGCACTGAAGCAACCAAAGCTGCCACTGATTGCTGCAGGATGCTCAGGCCTGGACTGACAACACAGTTGGAGGTTTGTTGTCCTTTGCCTCCCCTTTACCCTCTGGTGGAAGAGAGCGAGCCAGAGCAGGTTCTGCTGCTGCGGCTGCTACTGTGGTGCTCTGCAGACAGAGAGCAGCATGAGGGACAGGCAGTAAGCTGTCATAGAGAACCTTATTTCTCCTGAGCTCTATCACCAGTGGTCCTAGTGAAAAGCCATGAATTTCACTACAAATGGGATCCTCAGTCACTAATACTCATTTCAAGTGGGCTGATGAGACTAATGTTTCAACAGGACTCCATGTGCTTCTGAAGGAGATATTTTAGCCAGGCTACAATCAGCATGTAGCTTTCTGTCTGCAAAACCTAGTTTCATTAGTTACATTAGTTAAAGCCTCTTCAACGGAAAAGGAATAAACTGAGGGAATTGTTTTGGTGGTGCTCATGCAGATGTGCACTGGTGTGGACTTTCCTTTGGCCTGCCAGCCTGGCACTCAACTACAGCAGGCCAAGCCGGCAGCTTGCTGCATAATCCTCAGGCACCAGGAATGTCAAGGGTGCCCGTCCCACTCACCGAACCGTAGACTTGACTCCTTCCACCTCTGAGGCGACCTGCCGCGGCAAGAGAGAACAAACCAGGTGCTGTTACAAGACTGCTGGTGCTGAGGAATCCCACAGAACCAGGCCAGCCAAGCAGAGAGCATTTTCCTTTCACAACCTCCCTACCGGGAGCAGCAGTTCTGTAGCCCAGCAAGCAGGACTGCAGGCCACTATCCTAGGCTGCGTCTACCTTTTGCTCGGCTTTGCCACTAAGAAACTAGAAACTTGGGGCCGGGAAGATGCAAATTGCTCCTTAGCAGTCACTGCCTGCATTGGAGATCATTGTCCCCCCTACAACTAAAGCAGCTTCCTTCTCTTCTCCTTCCTGCACTTCCTTTTCTTTTTGTAAATTGCATGCAGCATGTGCCACGAGGTTGCTGTAAACAATTCCCCACAAAAGCTTCCACTGAACCCCTCTTGGCACTTGCAGCTTTGTTTGGACACAGCACAGGCCCAGCTCTGGGGTTCAGGAGCCCACACTATCTGCTCAGCAGTTTGCCCTTCAGTGCAAAGCCAATCCCTCTTGTAGCGCACAGAGGGGGGCCAGTTAGACAGGCACATCCTTTAAGGAGGGAATGCAGAAAAAGGATGCCTTCCTTAAGTTCCTTTTAAAAACGGCTCAGTTTTTAGAAGGACGCCTGCACAACTCTTCCAGTCTGCATTTTGGAAGTTGTCCACACCCTGCTGGACAAGGGACACCCCCTTTTTGGCTGAAACTGTTGCCAGGAGCTTTACCAAAGTTATGGCATCTGCATGGCACTTTTCTTTCATTGTTCTGCCCCCAAGGAAAAAACTTCTACTTACGTCTCAGACCGTTAACAATTTTGCGGGCTGATATCGCTGAAAAAGCCCTGCTGACTGCTCTACGGACTCGCTCCATTGTTTCAGCAGGGCTGCTTCAGTCGTTGGGCCGTAAAACAAAAATGGAAGAAAAACCCACTTGCACAAGTCACCAGACTGTGCAAGGAAAAGAGGAAAATAGGAGACCCGCGGCACTCTGCGGACTGTACAAACACAAAGTGACAAACAAAAGACACCTGCACAAGTCTGCAGACCGTACAACAAGAAAAGGAAAAGAAAAGGACACCTGTAGGTGTCTGCAGACCCTACAACCGCAGGGGAAACAAAAGGATGCCTAGACGAGTCTGCCGACTCGTACAACGGCAGGAAAAGAAAAAGACTCCCTTTTCAGGGCACAGACTGTTGCCAGAGAACTCCTCTGTACAGGATCCTCCTGCAACGAGAACGCCAAGAGCTGTTCTGGACGCTGAGGCCTTGCGTGCACCAGGGCAACCTCCTGATGACCACGCTGTGACGTGGCAGCTCTGCACTGACATCACAATAGCAGCAGCTCTGGGTTGCTCTGTGAATTCATGCATAGCAACCAAACCTTCTCTACAGCTAACACAAAAGAGAGCCTGGAAAGTTCTCCTCTGTCCCAAAGCAGCACAATCCTCTCCTTCAGTCCATAACCCGTAGCTCAAAGGATCCCAAAGTAACACAAAGCAGGCACCAAGCACACACACTCAGCACTTTGGCCACCAATGTTTCTGACTAAAACAAGCAATCCTTGCTTCAACTCAGTGGATAAAATCACACCTTGGTAATATCCCTGAGAGTTCCCTAAATTGGAATGCCTGTCCTTCCTGCCCATTTACTGCATGGCTAACATCTACCAGAAAACTCTAGGGCTTGCTCAAGGAGGAACAACACCTTAGTGGGGAAAATAACCTGAGGAACAAACTACCCATAGGTGTTTGCATGGCACTGGAACAGCGTTGGTGTTGTCAATATGACAGGGACACCTCCTCTGCACGGGGCAGTGCCCGTGTCCTCGGCATGGCAGGGAGTGCCCTTGGAGCAGCCCTCACTCTGTGGGTGCACACATGGGCGCATTTGCCCCTTCTGTCCAGCTCCCAAGGCAGCTCTGCTCCTGAAAAAGTTCTCTGTCCAACACTGAAGGCACTCCTGGTGCCTTTGCAGAACCCCACTCCCTTCAGCTTGTGGGAAATGGTCAAGGTCAGATTCCTCCATGGAAGTGGCTTTTAAGTCTCTATCCTGCCCACAGTGCATACTGCATAGCACTCCATTTTTCAGTCCTTTGCTGCACTCTCCTTTCTGGCCTGCAGGAGCTTAGTAGATTGATGTGCTTTTCCTGGGCCAACTTAGTTTTTCCTTCCTGGATGGCACAGCTCACAGAACTGCAAACTCCATGTCTGCTGGGGATGGCTGCAACCACCAAATGGGGCAAACGATCCAAAGTTCAGGTTTGGTGCAATGCTCCGCTGTCATTGCATTCTAGACTTCCCCACAATATGCCACAGGAAGGAGCAAACAGGTGCCAGTGCCATGGGGAACAGGAGAAGGCCGCAGGTCAGGAACAGGGTCTCAGCCCATGGCTACAGGAAGCAGAGGAATTTGCAAGGCAGGTGAGTGCTGGGGATGCTGGAGGCCTGCCAAGCTGCCTGCTCTTGTCTTGCTGCTGAAAGCCTGAACTGCAGTGCTCTTGAGAACAACACCTAAATCCCACCGCAATCAACATTTCTTACAGAGATTGGCATGTGCTGAGGAACGATTTACACTGCTCATCCTCTTGGCAGCTAACCCAGGCCATGTTTTAGATAGGAGGGACCTAAGTGAGTCTCTGGAGCTTCCTGCAAGGAACAAAGCCCTGTGACAGCAAGCAGCATTCCCAGGCTGCTCCCACGGGGAAAATCCCCACAAGCTGAAGACTGTGGATAAAGGGGTGACTGTGATTTTGAGCTACGTGTGCCTGCAATGGCAAGGTGCTGGACATGAAGGTAAGGGGCACAAAGTGCCCTCATGTCCTATTCCTGCATCTTTCTGGGAACCAGAGGAATCTGGCCTCCGCCTGTGAGGAACTGGGCCTGGGAACTAATGCTGCCTTTCTGGTTTGGCTTTTGTAGATTTTTGTTTTGGACAGCAGCTCTTTGCAATATCAGCTGAGCCGGCCTCCAGCCTGGCTGATTGGACCCAGTCAGCAAAGGCCTTGCAGGAAGCCTGGAGAGGAGGCAGCGGTGCTTCAGGAGGCTTTGTGCTGGGCCAGCACAGCCAGCGTAGGACTGGCAATCAAAAGGCCTAAATCCTGAACTCCACGGGAACATTCCCTTGCTGGTCAGCCTGCGCTGAAGCTGTGCATTGTCGCGGCGCTGTGCATTTCCCTGCCGCTGTGCTTTGCCCTGGCATTGTGCTTTGCCCTGGCATTGTGCTTTGCCCTGCCGCTGTGCATTTCCCTGGCGCTGTGCTTTGCCCCGGAGCTGTGCTTTGCTCTGGAGCTGTGCTTTGCCCCGGAGCTGTGCTTTGCTCTGGAGCTGTGCTTTGCCCTGCTGCTCTGCATTGCCCTGGCGTTGTGCTTTGCCTTGGTGCTGTGCATTGCCCCAGAGCTGTGCTTTGCCCTGGCGCTGTGCATTGCCCTGGCACTTTGCTTTGCCCTGGCACTGTGCATTGCCCTGGCACTGTGCTTTGCCCTGGCACTGTGCATTGCCCTGGCACTGTGCTTTGCCCTGGCACTGTGCTTTGCCTTGGTGCTGTGCTTTGCCCTGGCGTAGCTGCCCGAGGCTCTCCCCCCTCACAGAGGGGCCCCGCCCCGCCCCGGGCAACCCCTGGCGGCTGCCCCACCCCCCGCCCGCCCCGCGCAGGGGCGCTCCCTTCCCATGGCGCCGCCCAGCGTCAGCACCCCCTCACTGCAGGCACAGAGAGGGACCGGGCCCTGCTGCTCCTCCTGGCACTTGGGTCCCTCCTTTCCAACAGAGAAGACCTCAAGGGAGGCATTTTCCAACTGTGTCCCTCTGCTTTATTTTTGGAAGGTGGAACTCTGCCCTGAAGGTGGCCCTAATGCATCCATAAGTGCTGGAGCAGGAAAAGTCCCCTTTGTTCTCCCACCGGTTGTCATTACTGGCTCAAAAGCACCGCCCAGCTTTGGAAGGAGAAACAGCCCGTGACACAGTCGTGCTATCCCTCCCCTTCCAAAGGCTCTGTAAATCTTCAGTGTCCACATCAGTAGGAATAAAGGGATCATGGTCGGGTTTCAAATTTTTGCATTTCAGAGGCTTTAATGAGAAAAAGTTGTGATGTTCCCAGAGAAGATTTCTTGCTTTTTGCAGCCAGGGTGAAATGTCTCGTTCAGAAGCAGACCTAGAACTGTCTAATGTGTCTCCTGAGCCTGTCTGACGATTGTTTTAAAGACACAGATTTCAATTTCTTTCAAAATTTGCTATTTCTCTTCAGGAGAGTTGGTGATAGAGCTCAGGAGAAATAAGGTTCTCTATGACAGCTTACTGCCTGTCCCTCATGCTGCTCTCTGTCTGCAGAGCACCACAGTAGCAGCCGCAGCAGCAGAACCTGCTCTGGCTCGCTCTCTTCCACCAGAGGGTAAAGGGGAGGCAAAGGACAACAAACCTCCAACTGTGTTGTCAGTCCAGGCCTGAGCATCCTGCAGCAATCAGTGGCAGCTTTGGTTGCTTCAGTGCAAAGCTTTGGAGTGCAGAGCGGCAAGTTTCTGAGCAGGCAGCACTTGCTCTTTGTGGCTGAAGATGCTGAGGCCTGGAGTTCTGCCATGACCTAGCGCTTCAGCCCAGCTCTGACACGTGGGAAATGGGGTCTGAACTCTCACATGCAGTGAGTGCTCAGGCACCCTGCTCTTCTGCCATGACCTAGCGCTTCAGCCCAGCTCTGACACATGGGAAATGGGGTCTGAACTCTCACATGCAGTGAGTGCTCAGGCACCCTGCTCTTCTTTCCCTCTGAGTTTCACTGCAGAGGAGCAAGTTTTCTTCCCTGTAGTTGCAGAAGCTCAGGGTTCTCACTTCTTGACAAATCTGTGATGCAAAGGGCCTTGTTAAGAAGATCAAAAGCACAGGGAATGTATTAGAAATTCTTACGAAAAGTAACCTTTCTTACAGATAAAGATAAGCAAGTCATTCCCTGCATTTATCTAAATGCAGAAGTTGTATAATTATCTAAACTGAACACAGAAACAAACTACCTCTGTCAGACCATCTTCATATTCCAGATCACTTTCAAGACGTATATTGAGTTGTTTGAATGATTAGTGCTCAACTCTGCCTTTCTGGCTGAAGGCTCTGGAGCTCCTTTCTGAGTTCATCCAGGGTGGTATTCCCTAACAATTCCTGGTACCACCTCCTGCTTTCTTAGGGCACAATAGTCTAAATGAAAACCTAGCCAATGGCATAACTCTCGAGTCCATAAGGAAATCATTGGACAAGTTGTCAAGTTCTCAAACCAATTGTCCTGCTGCAAGAGTCCTGTTGCACACAAGAGTGTTGAAAGCCAAGAGAAGCTGCAATTGGTGGTGCATCTTGTGACAGAAGCTCAACCTAGCTCTCCAATAAAGAGAAGAGCTTGAAACGAGCAGACATGAGTGTGGAAAAGATTCTTGGAAAGCTGAAACAGCTTTCCCAAAGTGCAATGAAAATGGAAAGAATCCAAGATGTCCACATGTAGGAGTTCCTTTACTGATATGCTCCCCTTTTCCATGTTGCACGAGTTCTACATGGCATAAATTCCAAATTCATCTTACCGCTAAGATCCATGACTCAGCAAGTTTTACACTCTCAATCATTAGCTACACACAATTTGCCTTCCTTTGTTTTCCTTTGAAAGCAATGCTGGAAACACAAGAAACATGCAAATGTAAGACCTTTGAGTACAGTGTGAGCTGTGGTCGAGTGTGAGTTCTAGAAACAGGGAATAGGCTCTGATAGGATTTTACCCTCAGCAGTGACAATACACAGCAGCAACAAAGGTTTTTTGTGTGACGTTGTGCAGAGGTCAAGACTCTTTGTCTTAGATGAACATGGCAAAGTTGACATGTTTAAACAGACTTGGGATGCAACCTGGTTTGGTTTACTGTCTGTGTCACTAAAGAGCAGGAGAAATAAACCAGCCAGAGTTTCTTTGCAGAGAAGACCTTTGCTTCAGTGTGAAAGTATTGGGAAGGGAGGAGGGAGATGGGTGAGAGTTGAGCTGCTGTATTGGACTGGCATCCAAACCACGGCAAGAATAGGGTTTAATTATTTTCTTTTAATCCTATCCACACTCTCCGATTCTCACCTGGAACTGGACAAGAAAACACGAACAGCCCCGGCGACGAGAACACAGCACCGGGGGCGCGGTCCCCTCTCCCCTCCCCGAGCGGTCGGGGGAGCAGTGCTGCCCCGCAGGGGCTGGATTTCTCCCTCCTCATCTGCTGCTTTGCATTTCCGGGCGGCCGGCTCTTCCTGGCACTGGCAGGCTCCTCATTCAGGGCTTAGGCTCCACGGGAAAGTCCAGACAGCGCTCTACGTGGGAGGAAGAGATGGCGGCGCGGCGTGAGTGGTGGGATGAGGCCCGGGGGATGCGAGCACCGGGGGAAAGCTGCAGGGTTGCCAGAAATAACAGTTATGCTGTGAAGTAGTGAAGAAGAAGCTAAACGACAAGGCGATTTTGGCGTCGGCGCGGGAGGCAGAGAGAGCTGCTCCGTGACTCCAGCCGAGCCCGGTTCGGCCCCGGAGCGAAGTGGCCAGCGCTGCCCCGGGGCGCGCGGGGCTGAACGGGGAACGGACAAACGGGGAACGGACAAGCGGTCGCGGCACTTCAGCGACAGCAGCGGCAGCAGCTCTGCTGACCCTCTGCGTCTCTTGCTCCAGCTCCTTCTGTCCCTCTCCCGCTGCGGCGCACAATCCTTATCGACCCCCTTCTTTCCCGGTCTCTCTGTCCACCTGCCGGGCCGAACCACGCCTCCGGTCCGCCCCGGCCTCGGGCGGGACTGCATCCCCACTAGACCGGGGCTCCCGCAGCGGTCTCGCCTTCGGCCGGCCCTCGCCGTACTGTCTGTGCCGCTGCTGGGTGGGGGGGCATCGGTAGCTGGGCCTCGGGCCGCATGGCCATCCCTTGGGCTCGCCTGTGCCAGCTCCGGTTACGCCTCCCGCCTCGACCGTGGCTTGTCTCGGGGGGGGGGCGGAGGACACTCGGAGCACGGCTGCTCCCGCCGCCTGCGTTACGGGTCCCCCGGCCTGGGCCACGGCAGCATTGCAGCTACCGACCCCGAGCTGCTGGTGCCCCATTCAGACAGAGCTGCCTGTCCTGGGACACTTGAGGGGCGGTCGGGGGCCGTTCCTGGACCCGGGCCCAGCGCCGCCAGCCGCGTTTGGCCCCAGGGAAGGCGCAGGAGGCCCTGCAGGGGTGAAACCGGCTGGGCTCTCTGCTGGGCGGCTTCAGCAGCGTCTGCAAGGGGACGTGCCTGGAGCCCAGCGCCCCGGTGAGTGGGGGTCTGGTAGGGGGCAGAGGAGGGTGAGGGGGAAGGAGGATGGGGCTCGGCAGAGCGGGCGGGAAGCTCAGCCCGCTGCTCCCCTTGGCTAGCAGGTGGCCGTCAAATGTGTGTCAGGGGATTGCACCCATCTTTGGGGTGAGCTGGTGGGGGAGTGGGGTCAGCAGCAGAAACCGGGGTGTGCTGGGCGGGATAAGCTGAGGCTCGGCAGGCTGGAAGCCGCCAGGACGCCTCGAGGGAGAGCAAAGGGAGATTAGCAGAGGGCACAGAGCATCCCAGTTTGGCTGAGAGCTTCCAGACCCCTGGCACGGCATCAGCCCCACTGACAGCATCGTGGTCTTCCCACAGCCCAACAGCACCTGCGTTCCCAAGATCAAACTGCTGGGCTAGGTGTCCACTGGGTTGCATGGTGTTGTCCAGCTCCTTGATAGGTTTGAGCTCTGCAGAAATTCTTGTTGGTGATGAAGCGCCCAGAGCGATCGCAGGACCTCTTTGATTTCATTCGTGTGTGGGCATTCCTGTCGGCAGACTGCTGCAGGGGCTGTTCTGCCATGTGCTGGAGGCACTGCAGCAGCTGCGAGGTCCTGCACAGAGACCTCAAAGCTGACAACATCCTCCTCCACCTGGCCAGAGGACAGGCAAAACTGATGGACTTTGCCTGTGGCACCTACCTCCAAGTCTGCACACAATTTGTAGGTGAGCCCACCCAGGGCTTTGCTCGCGGTCCTGGCCTTTCATGGATCAACCTTAAACGGCCCAAGCTGGATGTGGCACTGGACATTCCCCTTTTTGCTGCCAGTCACGGCTACAACCAATGAGCCACAGAGGTGTGCCTGTAATGGTCAAGGAAGGGATTCTTCCAAATGGCTTGTGGATGTCTAGGATTTTTCACAGAATCGCAGAATCACAGAAGTTCAAGACTGGAAGAGACCTATAAGATCATCAAGTCCAGCCGATGTTCTAACTGTTCAACTAGATCATGGCAGCAAGTGCCACATCCAGTCTTTTTTTGAATTCTTCAAGGGATGATGACTCCACCACCTCACTGGGTAAATGATTCCAGTATCTGACCACTCTTTCTGTGAAATATTTCCTTCTTAATTCTAACTTACATCTCGCTTGACGCAGCTTGAGACTGTGTCCTCTTGTTCTATCTGTTGTCGCCCGGAGAAAGAGGCCGACCCCCAGCTCACCACAGCCACCCTTCAGGAAGTTGTAGAGAGCGATGAGGTCGCCCCTTAGTCTCCTTTTCTCTAGGCTAAACAACCCCAGCTCCCTCAGTCGCTCTTCGTATGGCTTGTGTTCCAAGCCCCTTATTAGTCTCGTTGCCCTCCTCTGGACACGCTCAAGTAACTCGATGTCCCTCCTAAAGTGAGGGGCCCAGAACTGGATACAATACTCCAAGTGAGGCCTCACCAGTGCCGAGTACAGTGGAAGAATGACCTCTCTGCTCCTGCTGGCCACTCCATTTCTGATACTGGCCAGGATGGCATTGACCCTCTTGGCTACCTGGGCACACTGCTGGCTCATATTTAATCGACTGTCAACCAGCCCCCCCAGGTCCCTTTCCACCTGGGCACTATCCAGCCATTCTGTCCCCAGCTTATATCGGTGCAGGGGGTTATTGTGGCCGAAGTGCAATACTCGGCACTTGGACTTATTGAAGTTCATCCCGTTTGATTCTGCCCATGCGTCTAACCGTTCCAAGTCTCTCTGGAGAGCCCTACACCCCTCTAGCAGATCCACACTCTTTCCCAATTTAGTGTCATCAGCGAATTTACTAATAAAAGACTCTAAGCCCTCGTCCATATCGTCAATAAAAATATTGAACAGAACTGGCCCCAACACAGACCCCTGAGGGACACCACTAGTGACTGGTCGCCAGCTGGATGTGACACCATTCACCACCACTCTCTGGGCCCGGCCATCCAGCCAGTTCTGAACCCAGCAAAGGGTATTCCTATCCAGACCACGGCCAGCGAGTTTGTCTAGGAGTATGCTATGGGAAACAGTGTCGAAGGCCTTGCTGAAATCCAGAAAAACAACATCTACAGCCTTCCCTGCGTCCACTAGCCGGGTTACCTGATCATAAAAGGTGATCAGGTTAGTCAGACATGATCTACCCCTCCTAAATCCGTGCTGGCTGGGTCTGATACCCTGGCCGTCCTGCAAATTTTGCATGATGGCACGTAATATAAACTGTTCCATTATTTTGCCAGGTATAGAGGTCAGGCTGACTGGTCTGTAATTGCCAGGATCTTCCTTTGCACCTTTTTTGTGAATGGGTATCACATTGGCCAGCTTCCAGTCATCCGGAACCTCACCAGTGATCCATGACTGTTGGTAAATGATAGAGAGTGGCTTTGCAATCTCATTTGCCAGCTCTCTCATTACCCTAGGGTGGATCCCGTCTGGTCCCATAGATTTATGAATATCCAAGGATTTCAATAGTTCTATAACAGCCTCCTCTTGGATAATGTGGGGACCATTCTGTTCCCTAAAACCAACGACCAGCCTAGACGGACAGGAGTCTTGAGGGCAAGTCATCTTCCCATTAAAAACCGAGGCAAAATAGGCATTGAACACTTCTGCCTTCTCCTCGTCTGCAAATACTAACTTCCCACCTTTGTCCAGTAAGGAACAAAGGCTGGTCCTACCTTTCTTCCTACTATTAATATATTTATAAAAACATTTTTTATTATCCTTAACAGCAGTCGCTATCCTGAGTTCAAACTGAGCTTTGGCCTCCCTAATTTTTTTCCTGCATACTCTAGCAGCCCTCTTGAATACTTCCTTGGAGACCTGACCCTTTTTCCAACTCTGATACGTCCTCTTTTTATTCCTAAGTTCCTCCAAGATCTCCTTTCCCAGCCAGGCTGGACGTTTGCCCCGTAGACTGATCTTTCGGGATACAGGAATGGTTTGTTCCTGCGCCCTCAAGATCTCTGCCTTGAAGTAAGCCCACCTTTCCTGAACTCCTTTATTTTTAAGGGCAGCTTCCCAAGGGACGCTCTGAATTAATCTCTTAAACAGGCCAAAGTCCGCCCTCTGGAAGTCCAATGTACGAGTTATACTGGTGCTCTTCCTAATATCGCCAAGTATTGAAAACTCTATTAATTCATGGTCACTCTGCCCCAAACGACCTCCAACCATCACATCTCCCATAACAGATCTAATGTAGTCCCTTCCCTGGTGGGTTCATCTACCAGCTGTAACAAAAAGTTATCCTCCATAGATTCTAAGAATTTTCTGGAGTGCCTCTTTACTGCTGTATTAAGTTCCCAGCAGATATCTGGTAGATTAAAATCACCAACAAGAACAAGGGTTGATGATCTAGAAATATTGCACAACTGCTTATAGAATAAATCGTCTACTTCTTCTTCTTGATCGGGTCGACGATAACAGACTCCCAATATGATGTCGGCGTTATTGGCCTTCCCCTTGATTCTTATCCATAAACATTCAACACCTTCTTCCTTTGTTTCAATTTCAATGGCATCGAAGGTTTGCTTAACATAAAGAGCTACGCCACCTCCTCTTCTTCCTTTTCTATCTCTCCTGAAGAGTCTGTATCCAGCCAATGTAGTACTCCAGTTATATGAGTCATCCCACCACGTTTCCGTGATGGCAACTACATCATAGCTTTGCAGTTGTACCATGGCCTCCAGCTCTTCTTGTTTATTGCCCAAACTGCGTGCATTGGTATACATGCACCTCATCTGGGCAACTGAGTTCACCCCTATCTTACGCTTGCAATTCTTGGGCCTGTTTCCAGTTAGCTCAGCTGGTTCCCCTTCCCCCTTCAAGCTTAGTTTAAAGCTCTCTCAATGAGGTCTGCCAGTTCATGAGCTAAAATCCTTTTGCTCTTAACGGAGAGGTGTACCCCATCTGATTCCAGCAAAGAAGATGCTGTAAAAGTTTCGCCATGATCATAAAATCCAAACTTATGTTGATGACACCAACCCTTAAGCCACTTGTTAATGATACGGATTCTTCTGTTTCTTTCATCATTATCCTCCGCCACCAGAGGGACTGAGCACATCACTACCTGTGCTCCTGCCTTGTCAATTACCTGACCCAGTACCTTAAAGTCCTTCCTGATTGCCTTAATGCTCCTCTTCTCGATCTCATCACTGCCAGCCTGAAGTGTCAGCAGTGGATAATAATCAGAGGGCTGAATCAGTCCAGGAAGTCTCTCAGTAATATTTTGTACCCGGGCCCCAGGGAGGCAACAAACTTCCCTGTGGGATGGGTCTGGTCGACATACAGGGCCTTCAGTTCCTTTCAGGAGGGAATCACCTACGACAATTACCCTTCTTTTCTTCTTGGTACTAGAGGTAATAATTCGTGTTGCAGGTGAAACATAATTAGGAGGTTCACTAGGCAGACAATTCTCTCCTAAACCATCTAGTTGTATCTCTGGATCCAATATCTCATACCTGTTTTGTAATGGTACTTGGCTGGATGATGGAGGGGGGCAGGTCTTTTCATTTTTACCACCCCGCACAGGGACCCATTTCCACTCCTCTTCATCCACCAAATGCCCTTCTGTCATCTGAGAATGGGAGGCATATAAGTCCTCAGTCTCTTGATTAGTAACCTCCCTTAAAGATGATAGGGCTGAACTCCACCAATCTATCTGCCTTTCACTTTCACTAATACTCCTTAATCTTTCAACTTCCTCCCTAAGCTCAGCCACCATTAGAAGGAGGTCATTCACTTGTTCGCAGCGTAAGCGGTTCTCCTCCACAGCACTCCCTGATGCCACCAATAAACTCAAACATTCTGGGCAGGGGTAGGTCTGTACACTCACGTCCTTTTTGGAGGGCCCAACTTGATCACTTACACCAGCCACAGCTTTTGATCTTGTAGAAACCATTGTTAACAAACACCTCAGAAACAACCAGACGGCAGGGGATTCAAAATCAGGAGGTTCAGGAATCCGGGGATTCAGGAAATCCGAGAGTTTAGGAATCCAAGGATTCCAAAATCCGAGGTTACAGGAGTCCAGGGATTTAAGAATGCAGAGATTTGGAAATTCAAGGATTTAGAAATCTGGGGTTTCAGAGTTCCAGGAGTTCTCCAGCAGCAAGTCGGCACTGCAGAGCTGCTAATGTAGTAACAGAGACTCTTTGAGGGATGCAGAATGCAGGGAAGGGAGCAAAGCACAGCTCCACAGTACAGCTCCACGACACAACTCCGCGGCACAGCTCCGAAGCTCACCTCCGCAGCACAGCTCCGTGGCACAGCTACACGGCCTAGCTCCGCGGCCTAGCTCCGCGGCACGGCTCCGCGGCCCAGCTCCGAGGCCCAGCTCCGTGGCACGGCTCTGCGGCACAGCACCGCAGCACAACTCCGCGGCCCAGCTGGGAGGCCCGGCTCCGCGGCACAGCTCTGCGGCACAGCTCCACGGCCCAGCTACGAGGCCCTGCTCCGTGACACAGCTCCGCGGCACAGCTCCGCAGCCCAGCTCTGTGGCCTAGCTATGAGACCCTGTTCCGCAGCACAGATCAGTGCAGGGACATGGTCTTGTCCGCCATTAAAAAAAAAAAAAAAGGTTGGCTCCGAGCTGGCATTGATTGGAGAAAGGAATCCGGAAGTGCTCCTGGTCATGTGCTCCACTTCTCCCATTGATTCACTGCCTCTTTCCTTCCTTTCCTTTGAAAAGCACCTGGAGTGGAGATGTGCTTGGTGGGGGCCCAAGTGATCTGTAGGAGGAATAGTTGAAGTCATGAAACAGTCCTGATACAACACCAGTATGAAACCAGCCCCAAAGCCAATCCATTTCTCTGAAGTATTTTGTTTCCAGTGACTGCCAACACGTCAGGAGTCTAAAGGGAAACCAGGAAGCCAACTATTCTGATCAATTTGGCCAAATAAGCACACATGCAGCACCCTGCTCCATGGGTCAAAGAATGCACAGGATGTTCCCAGCCGCTTCAGGCGCCTCCTCCGCAGCTGGGAACATCCAGCCGTCTCCCACAGCTCTAGCCCGGCTCTGCTGGTGGCATCCTGTGGGAGCTCCCTCCTCCTGAGACACAGCTCTGGCCCTCCCATTCCCTTCACGCCTGCAATGCCACTCCTGCCTTGCTCAAATCTGCACATCACTAGTGACTTTGTGCCCTCCAGCTATGCTGTCCTAAGCAGAAATTTAGAAGGAGGATGAGCAGATGGGAGAAAAGGAGGTGGCACCTTCTTTTCCCACTCTGTCTCAGTCTGTCTGTTTGCTGGGCCCTCTCTCCTCAGGATTCCTGCCTGTTCTCAGAGGCTCCGTTCTCTACGTGCTGAAGTGGTCCTTGTCATCTCCTCTGCTTCCTGCATTACTTTGCTGCAGGGATGACAGCAATCAGGCTCTCAGAGGAGGCTGAAGAGAGGCTCCGCTAGCTTGAGAAATGGATGCTGCCCAAAGGGAAAAAGAAACCAAAGCAACCAAATTAAAAGAGACCAAGGGAGAAGGAACCAGTATTTTCCAACTGAGCTTCTAACAGGGTCAAGCTGGGTTCTTCTAGGGCCCAGAAACACACAGACAGAAGGGGCAGAGCGCAGATGGACTCAGCTCTGGCTTGCAAGGAGAGCAGTGTCTGCCTTGGCATGCCCCCCTCCTCCTGGCCTGGCTGGCATCTTCCTTCACGGCAGGGAGAGCCGAGGAAGTGGCGCCGTCGCCAGCTGCCTGTCTGCCACAAAAGGTGGCAGCAAAGCTGCAGTGGTTCTCATCTACTTGAGCGGGCCAGGCAGCACGTGAGGCTGGCACAAATCCTGCTCAGCTGTCCCTCTTTGGCTGGCAGAAACCTCTAAGAGTGGGGCAGGAAGGACAAACTGGATGCCCTTGGATGCTCAGTCAGTCCCCCCCAAAGGTCCCACCTTCCCACAGACCAATCTAGAACCGCTTGGCAGGGAGTGCTTATGTTGTGTTCTTCAAGCCCCACTGCAGGCCTCCTTCCCCAGCACTGTAGTACTTCAGTTCCTTTGCTACCAACTAAACCTGAAAACAGCAGCCGAGAGCAAAAGGGGGCCTCAGCAATGACCAGAAGGTGGGAGCTCTCCTCTGAGGAACGGCTGTGAGAATTGGGCTTGTTTAGCTTGCAGAAGGGCAAGGTCTCCAAGGACACCTTTCAATATTTGAAGGGGCTTAGAAGAAAGATGGGGACATATCTATTAGCAGGGCCAATTGCAAGAGAACAAGGGAGAATGGTTTTAAACTAAAAGACAGTCAATTCAGATAGGCTCTAAGGAAGAAACTCCTTATGAGGAGAGTGCTGAAACACTGCCTCAGGCTGCCCAGAGAGCTGGGAGGTGCCCCATCGCTGTCAGCATTCCAGGTCAGGTGAGCTGGGGCTCTGGGCAACCTGATCTATTGGCAGGGGCTTTGGACTAGATGACCTCCACCACTCCCTTCTAACCTTAACTAGTCTTGGATCCTATTTGGTTCTCATTTGAAAAGCAGCCAGAGCAGAGATTACCCTGTGGGGGGCCCATCTGATTCCCTGGAGTTGGGCCGAGGGGCAAACCCAGACAGGGAGCAGCCCCTTTGCCTTGTACCTGCAGAAGTTCCTTAGCAGAGCCTCTCCTGTCCACATCCATCTGCAGGCAGCAGCCCAGAAATTCACACAAGGCAGGGGGTAGGCTGAGCTTGTGCACATCTGGTATGCCTTGCGTGCCTATCAGGTGGTTAGCCTGAAGTGAAAGGAAACACAAGACTCTACGTGATTCTTCCACAGCCTTCAGTGCTCACCTAGACCCCGTCTTTTAAGCCCCAGTCTGCAGTGGCAATTTCTTGCCTAGCAGATGGTTAGAGATGAGCCTTCTTCCCCAAAAGTAGAAAGGCCCCAGTGCAACTCCAGCTATTCCAAGGGGCAACAGGTCTTGCCTTGACAGCTGATGTGAGCTGCAGGGACATTTTTAGAAGTGGACCTTCTTGGAACTCATCCAAGCTGCGGGAATGGGATTTAGTCTAATGGAGACAGACCAGAAGGATACTGAATTCTGAAGCATATTTGCACCTTACCCTGTCACTGGTCTCCCAAACATAAGGAGCCTCTCCTCTGGCCATTTCAATTCCCACGATGCCAAGGGACCAGGTGTCCACTTTGGGACCGTAAGGCTCTTTTCTCACCACCTCGGGTGCCATCCAGCAAGTTGTCCCCACCATCGACCTCCGTTTACTCTGCTCAGGTGTGAGCAGAGCACAGAGGCCAAAATCAGCTGAGGAGAAAAACAAACACTGCTTCAAGTAGGAAACCAAGGAAAAGATTTCCTCACTCTAAGTCTCAGAATGTAGTACTGAATCTAGCTGGAAAAGCAGCTGTGCTCTCTTTCCTCAGGGCTGCAGCCAAGGAAACTAGCAATTGTCCATTTAACAAACCCACCACCATTCCCAGGGTGGTGGCTTTTCCTCATCTACACTGAAGGTTTCCACTGTGGCCTCCCTCCCTCTGGAAGGGACACACACAAACCACAGTTCCTCTTGATACTTGTTGCTCTTTTAGACTCCCAGCAGCCTACAGCTGTGCCCTGAGCAAGAATACCCACCCAACTTGACGGAGCCATCCCGGCCCAGAAGGATGTTGTCACTTTTGATGTCTCTGTGGATCACCTGGTTGGCATGAAGGAAAGCCAGGCCTTTCAGGCACTGAGAGAGAATAAAAGAAACAGGAGGCCAAAAGTTAGCCTGATCTGATTTCATCGTGTGCTCCTGAAGATTCATGGATCTCAGAGGAGCAGTGAGTGCTGGCAAGAGGAAGAGCTTGCTGCTGCAACCCTGGGAGAGCAGGATCTCTCTAAGGCAAGGCATATTGGCTTTGAGGGGGAAAGAGCAGTTGCTGCTCGAGACTGTCCCCTGCAAAGCCAGTCAGAATGACCGCTGCTGCAGCGGATGCGCTCTCCCCATTCAGAGGACAAACAACGGTTGGCCAAAAGAGGAAAAGTCCCTGCTTTGGGTACCAAGGGCATCACTGTCAGCTGGGAGACTGGAGGTAAAGGGCTGTAAGGCTGCCTGGTCAGCAGATTTGAAAGACATTTCAAGTCATTTGTCAGTTTTCAGCAGCAAGCACCGTGGTGGGTGCCATGCCCTCCTTTGAAGCTGAGACCCATGAGAGATGAGCCTCTCTTGACCTTTGCTGTTGGTTTAAAACTCGCACAGCGGCATCTTTGCGCTTACAGGCAAAGAAGGCAATGCAGAAAGGCTCTGGGCGAAGACTTGGAGGGGCAAAGTGCAGAACAGATAAAAAAAAATTGAAAAATCAAAAAGAGACAGAGAGCACAGAGGCCAAAAGCAGATAAAGAGCAGACTATAGTAAGGGCAGGGACACTGGCAGGCACTTCCGTCCAGATGCTCCTTCTTCTCTGAAGCAAAAGAGCAGCACAGCAAGAAAGCTCTGAGCACGGAATCACTCACGTAGCAGCGCTTTTGAACTATGATGCTGTCCAAGGCATGCCAAGCACAAGCAGGATCCCTTACCTCCTGACAGACAGTTGCCATGTGTCCTACAGCCATCCTTTTCTCGCTGATCACTATTGCTAAAGAGCCTCCATCCATGTACTCCAACACCAGCAGGACAAACTCATTGACAAGGTAGCTGGAAGATGAAAACAACAGTGTAGAGCTGAATGGGCACAGCTAAATTGCCATACGGATGAAAAGACTACAGCTGAGTTTTGCTTCCAGGTCACTGGGAAATGAAGACGGAATAAAATGGAGACACGCTCCACCCAGGCTATCCAGGGCTTGCAATCTGTGCCATCTAATTGCACACCCGTGGGAAAGGAGACGGCTTAGGGGGCAAGCAGGGGAAAACGGCAGTTTGTGATAGCAGAGGCAGATCTGGAAGCGGCTACATCCCAGCAGCTGCTTCATTGTCTTCATAACAAATTGCACCATTCACTCCAACAGCAAGGAGACACAGTTTTCACAGCTTTTTCACAGGGGAGGTGGAGGTGCAGCACTGCCAACACCCTTTGGGAAGCCTTGCATAAAGGACAGTCACAAACAGGATAAAACTACCTCAAACCCGGCAAATAGTGTGTCTCTTTTGGCATGCAAGGCAATGGAAAATAGTGGGAACAGCACAAGGGAAATAATTTCTGTGATGCTTTCTCAGCACTTCTCTTCCGACACTCAGAAGAAGAAATCATGCCCCAAAACAGCAAAGGAACATTCAGCAAGTGAACACAGAGGCTGCTGGCTTAGTAAGAGAGACAGGTTTCTGAGAACAATCTTTAAGCTATTTCTGCCAGGAACCAGAAGAATGCCATCTCCTCCCATGCCTCATACAGGAGTGGACTGATGTTCATAGCAAGATCAATTTTCTGCCACTGAGCAAAGTGCTTGAAACCTTTGCCTGGCAAGTATGGAAACTGACATTCCCATAAAAATACAGAACTACTTACCTTTCTAGGTAGGTGACAATATTGGGGTTCCTCATTTCCCTCATGACCAGGATTTCTTTCAATACTTCCTTGCAGCGCTGGTGCTGGAGATCAATTTCCTTTACGGCCACCTACAATGACGTTGAAAGCCATTAGGAACAGACGTTACAAGAGCCTCTTCCTCCGTGCACTCACGGGCCAGGATGCCTTGTCACCTCGGCGAAAAGGGACTCTAAAGCATCAGCCACAATGTGCTAACAGCACTCTCAGCCCTTGCAGACTCCTCCGCGAGGCCTCCTTTACCACTACTGTTATCATTTACACGCGTTTTGCAAGCCAAAGGAATTTTGCTTCTGTGAAATGAAATCAACTTGTGGAAAACAGGTTAGCATTTCTAGGGGATTTGATCAGTGTTTCAGAAACTGCTGCCATTCTTGATTGTGCTCCAAAGTAAATGCACCAATCCATTACAGAGAAAATGCTGTCTGACAAAGAACAACTCCAAGGCAACTCAAAGGAAAGTTAACATCCTAGCACATCCTAACTTCTTCTGGATTTTGCATCTCTGAAGAACATTCCTCAACACGGTTTAGATGTGTAATTATTGAGTGTGTTAAAAAATGAAGAATCCTTTCTGTGGACCACTACTGATGCACTCCAGGTGATAAGCAGGGCTTAGGGCTTTCAGACTCCTTGTAGACATCCCTCCAAGTGCAGTTGCTGAGCACAGCACTGCAGGTGGGTAAGGAGCCACCAGGAAGATGGAGTTGTATTTGCTGAGAGCCAGAAAGGAGAATTCAGGACTCTGAATGTTTAGCCCCAAAGAGCATGGGACTCTCCAACTGACATCAGCATGTCAGTTCAGTACAAATAGCATCTCTGTAATGGAATGTCAGCAACAAAGGACCAACACAAGGCGGTATTACTTAAGGCTCTTCATCAGCTTCTTCTCACTGATCCGTGTGCGAGTGTCTGTGTGTGTGTGAGACCCAGGCTCCCCAGGACTGAAAGGCAAAACTGCGCTCCAGACAAGGCCTTTCCTTCTTTAGATCTTTTCAAAGGGTACCTCGTGCTGGGAAACAATGGCAAATCCTATCTGTGTCTGAACCGCGGCATAAGAGGAATTGGGCCAGAATGACGGCTGCTACCATCAGCTAATCTCTGCACACTTATCCAGGCAGTCCAAGATAGCATGGCCTTCTTGGAAAGACACCACTGCCATCCTCACACTGATTCAGAATGCGAGACAAAGTCTGTCCAAAATGCATTTTTCAGCCTGCCTCTAGGCAGCCTTTGCAGCAAAGACAGGTAACACAACGCTCTGGCCACAGATCACATCCCAAGGGAAAGCGCTCAAGAGCTGCAAAATCTGCAAGGGCTGTTGGCACTTACCGCTTGTCCTGTGGCAGCGTCCAAGGCCTTATAAGTGGTTCCAAAACCCCTAGGAACAGAACAGCAGCAAGAACAGAGAAGCTGTTCAGTGCTGAGAAGCAAAAGGCAGCCCAGGCAGGAGCTCTCTGCTGCCTGGAGTGTCCCTCAAACACCAGCCTTTGTCTACCCTTCAGACAATACCACAGCAGCCCAGCAACCCTCTGCCATGCAGCTTGTCCAAGAGCAAAGCTGGGTCCAACAGGAAGAAAAAAGAGCTGCTACAAATCTCAAATGTACACACCAGACTATGGATGTGAGGGTTTGCTTTGCCTCTTCCTTTTTGTGCTTGTGTGTGTGGTGTGCCTTTCCAAGCAATGAAACACACAGAGTCCTCTTGGACTCAGAGCTCTCTTTTGATTCTGTCTGCCAAACTCAGGCAGCACCACACAGCCTGTCTTATTGTCCTGAGCACTGAAAGTTGTGTTCAGCAAAATATTGGAAAGAAATTCTGCTGAGAGCTGCTGTCTGACGGCTGTCAGGTGGGAAGCTGCTCTCTCAGTTTTTTCTTCCTTCAGTTGTGGGGCCATATTATTTGGAATCATGCAACACCGTGTCTGCTGGGAAAATAAGGAATCTCGTGCCACACACTTGAGGGACAGGCAAGTGCCTCCTTGAGGCAGGCAAGACATTGGTTGCCAGCATGCAGTTATCTTTGCTGATGCCTTGTGACCAGTACTGAGACAGGGACAATCTAAAGCCAGGGTCTGAAGATGCTTGCAGCTTGCCTGACTTCCCTCTGGATATTCCAGCAGCCACCTACGTGACCCATGGTTCTGGAGGAGTAAGCATGGCTGAACTCACCCTCTGCCAATAATTTTCCATCCAGTGTATTTCTCTTCTGGATCTGCCACGCTCACCACACTCCCTGAAAGAAAGAAAATGCAAGAAGCAAACTTCAAAACAGAGATCCTGACTTCCAGTGGATCAGAATCTCAGCTCCACTTTCTGCGGCGCGGAGCAATTTCTGGTCGCTTGGCTAGCAACAGTGTCAACAAGAACAACAACAAGAGCAGCCGCAGTAAGAAGACAGGCAGCTCTGTAACACACGTGGCCTGCACAGAGTCTGATTCTGCACACTCCTTTGAAGAGGAGACTAAGCCCACGGAGAAAGCGTCAGAGCAGACAGAGACCAGAAGAGAACTGGCACCGTGGCAAGTGGTTGTGGGTCCACAAAGGGGAAGGAGGGCTGAAAAATCAGGACCCTTCCTTGTTGTGGGAGATAACACTCTCTTGTGAGGTTCAACAAAAGGTTTCATAATTCCAAGATTTCAATGCACCCTGCGATCTGGGATGAAGTTTTATCAACAGCTGCTTTTTGCAGAGCTGAAGGAATATGGCAAAGTGAAATCCAGGAGAGGAGGGGATTTCCTCTACCTCTCAGCAGTTTGCCTGAAGAATGCCTTGACATTTTCAGAGAACAGCAGCTCATGCTGTGCTACATCCAAGAACAATGGCTGTAAGAATTAGGACCCTCTTCTTTTATGAGCAGGCTAAGTTCTGAAGATGATTTTGCCCATTCCCCATTTAGTGAAGAACAACAAGTCCATGTCTTCAGCCTGGGCTGCAGCAGTCACTAGCACTGCCCTCGGCCCCTTGGACACCAGCCACGTGCCCCATCTTCCCAAAGGGCACAGCCCAGACGGGTAACAAGGACAGCGCCGCTCCTCAGGCGCTGCCGTGGCTCAGACACCTGCACAAACGAGATGCTGATCCTCTGACGAGTCCAGGCCAAGCTGCAGCAACGCGGTGGCTGCTGAAACCTCACAGCTAAGGAAGGCTCCAGCTCCTGCAGCCACAGCAGCCATCAGTGGCAGGGCAGGTATGACAAAAACCTGGGCAGAGCCCACAAATGGCCTCTGACAGGCACTGTGAAGAAGCCAGAGCCAGACTCAGCACTGCTACAAGCTGTTGACCCCACTCGAGACAGAACATGGGTGTCATTGAGTTCAGAGCCAAGGAGGAGTCGATCCATTCACCTCTTGTCCCTACAGCTGATGGCCGACACTGAGTAAACTGGGCTCTGTCCTGTACCTGCCCGCTTCTAATTCTCTGACAGCACTGCACCGGCAGCTATGACCAGTTGCAAGGAGCAACTGAGTTGTACTGCAGAGTCACCAAGGCCTTGCTGTGCTTTCCAAGAGTGCAGGGATTGAGACCAATCCTTACTATCCCAAGAGTATTCACCGGCTGGGCTTTAGCCCTGACAAAGTGCCTTGTACTGGAGGAACATGCAGCAGAGGGGATGCAGGCTTCATCCCGAGAATTGCCTGCAGGGCAGTTTTATCTGGCCCTGCCACACAGAAGTGTCTCTTGATGCGTCTCCCTAGGCATACAACTGAACTATCCAAGGGGGATTGGAAAATCAAATTGTGTTTTTCTTTGTTGGCTGCACTTTGAAAACACCTCTTGCTCTCTGATTCCCAGGGATTGTTCTAAGAATACAATTTCTTAACATTTGGGGTGTGCTGAAAAGACCCCTTCCTCTGTTGTTTTGCTATCACCTGATGCTCCTTCCAAGGAGGTCACACTAACAAAAATGAAGAATTTTTATCCAAGCAAAGTGTAGAAGGAATAGTGGAAGTCATGAAAACACCACCAGTATGAAACCAGCCCCACAGCCAAATTTTTTCTCTGAAGTGTTTTGTCTCCAAATGCAGTCTAAAGGCAATCTAGGAAGCCAACTATTATGATCAATGTGGCCAGACCAGCACACACAAGCTGACTCAGTCGTTGGCTAGGTTGCAGCCTTCTGCTGCTCCGGAAACAATCCCTGCTTTTGCCTTTAGTGCGCATGGAACCTCAGGCAAAGGCCACCCACACCCAGCTGCCCTCAAAGGCAAAAGGAGTGCCCCAAAATGCTCCCTGGCTGCCTCCAAGCACAACAATGGCTCCTGTAGGGAGTCCAGAATGTCTCCCCGACACCAGAGTCAGGAGGAAGAGGTGCTACAGCTCATGCTGAGGCACACACCCCATAATACACTGCTGGATTGCACAAGGAATCCCCAGGACCTACTCAGCAGCCTCAGGCACTGCTTCTCGCTCTCCTGGAAGGAGCGGGGTGAGCTGCTCCTGCTCGAGTTCTCAGGCTGCGGAGGGGAGGCTTCTTCGGAGGCTGCTGCTGCAGCGGCGCCTTCAAGGGCAGAGCCCTCGTTCATCTGGGACAAGAAATTTGTTTGTGTCAGAAGTGTGGCTGGCAGAGATGCCCCTGACGGCACATTCCACAGGCATGCCATCAGGAACAACACTGGTGTTTGGCTGCACAAGTCAAAGCCAAACAAGCAGAGACTACAGCTTGTCACAGCCAGCCATAGTAGAGATGGTGAAAGGGAAAGAACACCTTAAAATTTCACCCTGTTCTGAGACCTGCACCATGGAAAGGGACAACTTGTTCAGAATGTGCAGGGGTCACCACGTTCACCTGAGCAAACTCCTCAATAAACAAAGTGGGCACTAAGAAGCCAGCAGAAATACATTCACAGGATTGCTGGCCCACCAGCCAAAGCACTAGCTTTGATGCCCAGGGCAGCAAAGCTGAGCTTCAGTGGCCCAGTAAGTGTCGTGCTGGCGAGCTGCAATGCAGACCACAGAGCATGGCCGTCAGGGGCCTCGCCCCCATCCACCTGCTGCTCTGCAGGGGAAAGGTGAGAAGAGCAGAGACCACTTGTTGCATGACTGCAGTGCCTACTGCTCTTTCACTCACCTGCCTTTGTTCTGCCAGCCTGTACTGCAGGCTTCTCCACCCAGCTCTCACTCTTTCATCTCAACTCTTCTTCCTGGTGCACAGCGCTGGAGCCTGCCCGGCTCTGTGCTCCCAGTGCCTGCAGTAGTCCTTGCCTCCCCTTTCCTGAGATGTCCAGCTCATGCCTCCATCACTGCCCTTCCCTTGCAGCCTGCCTGGTCAGGCTCACCTGCCCATTCAGACACTCCTCATTCAGCTGCTGCCTCAGCTGCTGCAGCTGCTGCCGCCTTTGCTCTAGCTCCCATTGCAGCTGGTGCACCTTGACTAAGAGAGCAGCATTCTGACCCTGGAGCTGCACAGGAACAAAGAGAAGACGCCTTTTAACGTCCCACACACCACTCGTGTGGCAAGCAAGATTGAGGTGCACACGCTTTCCAAAAACACTTTGTTCTCCTCCTCATGTTTACCACGGGCCGGCTAAGAGGCAGTCCCGCTCAGACAGACAGTGTCCAGACAAGCAGTGCCCATAAGGAGCCCAGGGGAGACCAAAGCAACACACAAACTCTCTTTTCACACTCTGTGCTGCCTCTTGACTGGCTCTGGTTCCTATCTTTTCTTATTCGGGTTGCCTGATGGCAACATCCTGCTTCATCTCAAGCAGCCTTTTCTCCTGCTCCCTCTGTACCTCTGCCAGGAAGCTTTCCCGTTCCTCCAGCATCGCCTGCGCCTCCAAGTGCTGCCGTTCCAGACATTGCTTCTGATGAGAGGAAGAGACACTTCCAGATGAAGTCCCAGCCGTGCTCCCCAAAGAAAAAATGACAGCTTCATCCCTCCCACAAGCCCCCTCCCTGAAGAGTCCCCAGTAGTGGCTTTGTGCCCTCCAGCACTTCTAACCAGGAGCTTTACAGGAGGGTCAGCAGGTGGAAGGAAAGGAGATTCCGCCTTCCTTCCCCACTCTGAAGGCTGCCCGTTTCCTAGCCCCTGTCTGCTCAGGATTTCTGCCTGCTCTCACAGGCTGTGTTCTCAAAGTGCCACAGCCCTTTGATCAAGGCAAACCTGCAGGTGGACTGCAGGATGAGGAGGAAGCCAGCACCCCGATGCCCTAGTCACAGGACAGGCCACCAGCTGGAATACCAGCAACACGGGGCCTGTTGCGTATGCTTCGAGCCCAAAGGGGAGACTCTCTGTCCACCGTGGAAGGACAGAATGCAAGGAACCCAGTTGCTGGGGCAGCAGAGTGCAGCAAGGTCAGCAGCCGTCTGCTGCATGGCACGAGGCTGTGGGCAAGATCCTTCGCTGCCATGCTTTGGGTGGTGACCATCCAGCTCTCTGGGGAACTTGGCTTATACCCAGCCTGAAACCGTGGCTGCAGGTACTATCCTGGCACCATCGTCTTGGTCTTCACAGGCTTTCTAGTCGGAGCCCTTGAAGCCCTCTGCTGCCTGGCCCAGCAATGTGTAGCCTACAGCAGATGCTTGCAGCCATGTCACCCAGGCTGCTCTTCTGCTAAGCCAGCCCACCAAGCTTGCCTGAAAACTTCCGGGACGTATTGTCGCTTACCATTTCTTGCTGGAGCTTCCTTTTTTCCTCTTCCTGAGCAGATTGCCAGTGTCTGAGAGCCTTGCAGCACTGCTCTTCTGCCCAGAGGAGCTCTTGAGCCATTTCTTCACACTGCTGCTTGCTGAGAGATCTTACAGCTTGCAGCTCCTGACGGAGGCCCTTCACATCCTCTGCAAACATGACAAACGGCAACAGTCAGAGACTGCACTAGCAGAGACTCTACTGACCTGAAGCCCTTTCAGTTTCAGGCAAGGAGGGACCTGTGCTCAGTTCCTTTCCTCCTCAGGAGCCCTGTGGACAGAGCTGCCTTTGGAGCAACTGCACTAGGCTGGGCCATCACCAGAAACAAAGCACACCAGGCTCTCACCGAGTATCACCTCCTGGGCCCGTGTGGCTGTGCGCACTTGGGCTTCCAGACGGCTCCTGGTGATCTCCAGCTCCGATACGTGCTGCTGAGCCTGCAGCAGGCTGCTTTGCAGGCTCTCCTTCTCTGACCTACAAGGTGTGAAGATGAAGAGAAATTGTTCCTGGCACACAGGGGCAGTTGCTCCAGCTGGACATGCCTTCAGTTACATATCCTGAGCATGGAAAAGGCCGTGCATGGAAACTCAGCTACAGCAAGATTGTTTCTGCTACTTAAAATAGCAAAGCAGCCAACCTCCAGGTGGTTGGCCAGCTTTTCCTCATGACCTAGCCCAGCACAGAAAGGCCAGCTGAGTTTGATCTCAGCAGCCAGTGCTCAAATTGCTGTTGCCGGACACATTCCTCATGGGTGGCTGCGCCCACCAAGTCTCTGCCAACAAGCAAAAGCCCAGCCTGTGCTCAGAGCCCTGAGCTCATCAGCCCTTCCAAGTCACTCTGCAGGGGGACAGAAGCCAGTGTTCTCCTGAACACTGCCTCCTCAATGTTTACTGCTATTCCTAGTGCACGTAGAGATACTTTGTTTACCAGATGCTCTCAAAGTGACTCAAAGGGACTAAAGGAATGATAGATGGAAGCTCCACCTTCTACAAGTATGAGTAAGAAACCAGAAGTAGGTTTTCTCTGAATTAGCAATGTCTTGGAGGAGGGCTGTCAGGTATCCTGCCATTTAAATTACTGGATTTTCATGAACAAGAATGCTTGCTCCCTTGATTTTTGGTAAACTGAGCCAGCAATGCCCGAATGTCTTGACACTCTTTAAGAAGGGAGCTGCCTAAGGACCTTGACAGGTAACAGAGGTGGGTGGACAAGTGCTCAGCAAGAATCCCTGGACATTGTCGAGAAGCCACAAGACCTTTCCCTTCTTCTGCTGCTCCTTGTAAGCAACTTGAGGTTCCTGCACCATAACTGACAAGAGTTATGTCAGAAGGGTCTCAAGATTTTCAGCTCAACCCTGCAGCTTTCACCTGAAGCATCAGCAGCCTACTGATAACCTTCACATGTAAGAGCCTTGAATTCTGGAAATGCCATGTCAAACTACTTGGCAAGGAAAGATTGAAGTTAAGATGCACTGAAGGAGAAACCAAAGCCTGCGGGAAATTCCTGAGATCAGCAAACATCCGCACAGTTTCCCTAGTACTCCTGTCAGTGCCTAGATGGCTTGCTTTGCACTTGGCCCAGGAATGTGCAAGGGGCTCCCAGGCGGGCGCCCAGAAGAGCTTTGACAGCTGGAGCTGTCAGAAAAGTAACACTCAGGTCACAGTATCCTTTTCTTTTTTCTCCTGTCTCTTCACTTCTCAGACAGAGACACATCTGCAGTGCAAACAGGAGGCAGTAAATCCTGACTTAATGCTCACCCCCTTTGTCATTCCAGACCCTCAATAATGTCGCACCCAGGTGCTCCTCCCTGCCCTTACCTGGCCTCTGCCAGCTGCTCTGAAAGGCCTCGTAGGTCCCGCTCCGTGGCTGCCAGTCGGGCTTCCAGGGCAGCGTTCTCTTGTGCCTGCGCCGCCTTCTCTCTGCACAGCCGGGGCAGTGTGTGCCCTTGGCGAGAGAACTCCTGGAGCAGCTTCTCCAGACCCCTGTGGGGTGGCCGCTGCCGGCGGCAAACCTGGAAGTGGAGGGGGCACCATTTTTCAAGGGGAACAACAACAGCACGGTCTCAGTCTTGGCTTGCTGCCAGAAGCAGCCTTTGGGGCGCTCTTGCCAGGGGCAGCTCCCTGTCCCATAAGTGCTGCCTAGGAATAAGGTGAGCGTACCTTTGGCACCGCCAGAGGAACCTCTTCCTTCAGCAGGTTCCTCGGAAGCTGTGGTTCCTCGGCTGTCTCTGCTGCCACTTGCAACACCCTCTCTCGTGAGGAGTGGCGCCTGCTCTCAAATGCAGCCAGCTCCTTCCCTCTACAACAAGGGGACAGACAAGCAAGCCTTTAATTGAAACACAGTCTCCTTGCAAGACCAGCACTACACACCATGTCCCTCACAGGGCGGTCTCAGGGGCTTCCAACAGCCCTCTACTTCCACCTCAAGAGAGTGCTGGCATTCCCTCTCTAGACCACCATCTCTCTTTGTCATTTCTGCAGGTGAAAGAATCACCAGGGAGGAAGTCAAATTAGCTTTCAGAAGCCACAAAACATTTCCAGAAAGCTCAGGTACTCTCAGCTTAGCAGCTTCCTGCCTGCTAGTGCTCCTCTCTGATACAGTGGATACTGGACTTGCAAAAGTTCCTCTTTGGCTAAGAGAGGCCTGGTAAGTCCAGATGAGCACTCCTACAATTACTCTTGCTTTCACTAGCCCAACAAGGAAAGAGCCCGCAAGCTATAGCCTGGCGAGAACGTGGGTACAAATTTCCAATCCAATAATCAAAGGATCCCAAGATGGTTTAGCCTGGCAGGAACCCCAGGGAGCCTCTAGGACCATCTTCAGCTCCAAGCACTTGGAGTCAGCTATGGCATCTGGACTGGCCGCTCAAGGCCCTATCCAGCTGGAGTTTCCAAATTTCCAAGGGTGGAATCTGCACAAGCTCTTTGAGGCACTTGTTCTGCTGCCTCTGCAGTTCAAAGGTTTCCTTTCCGTAAACCCAGCCTGAACCTCCCTTGCTTTTCCTCTGGTCCAGTTCAGCATACTTTTTGTCAAGGTTGGAGAAGTGAGTCCCAGGAGGCAGCCAGACCTGCCCACAGATTGCCTTCCCCTGTCTATGCTGAGCAAGTCAAACCATGAGAAAGCCAAATTTCTTCTCTGACTCTCAACCTCCTGAAGCCCAGCAATGCCCAACCCTGCTCAGAGAAAGCGAGAAAGCTTAACACACACCTGAACTCCTGGGCACTGCACACTCTATCTGTGCTCTGCTCCCTCTCTGCCTTTCCCGCCTGGGCCGAGGAGTTCTGAGAGGCAAGAAGCTCTCCTAGCGGGGCCTGCAAGGAATGGACAAAGAAAAAGGAAAACAAGCAATAAGGAGCAGGAAAGTTGGCTCCTGAGAGCTGCAAGAAGCAACAAGCAGCCACACAGCTCACCTGAAGGCAAAAGCTGTTGTGTGCGGCTGTTGATGTGGGTAACCAACTAAGCCTGTGTTGCTTTGAATGTCTCAGAATGGAAGCAGGGACCAGTTCCCTGCTCAGCTCTGGTCAAAAGGCTTCCCCTCAGGATTTCAAGCATTAGGGAGCAGCCAATAGGAACTGCATTCCAGCCCTTCAGACACAGACCTTGTCTCTGCCATGCAGAGCTGCTCAGCATTCTCAGCAAACTTGGGTCATGTCAAAGTTAAGGGTGTAGTCAAAGCAGAGACTGTAGCTCCTTAGACAGTGCTTGGAGATGGGCAAGTCCCTGCAGCAACGGTGGCTCCTGTGTTCCTCACAAGGCTGTGAACTGCGCCTTGGCACCGCTCTCTCTGCTGGCAGCAGGGAGCCTGCACAGACACTGTGCACAAGGGGCTCACTTTCTCACCAGCAGTACAAAAGGACATCACGCTACAGCTAGTTTGACACCAAGGCAAGTTCACAGTCCCTGTCAGAATGGCAGGAAAATGATGCCTGCATGTGAGAGTTCAGACCGCATTTCCTACGTGTCAGTGGCTGGGCTGAAGCGCTAGGTCATGGCAGAACTCCAGGCCTCAGCATCTTCAACCACAAAGAGAAAGTGCTGCCTGCTCAGAAACTTGCCGCTCTGCACTGCACCAAAGCTTTGCACTGAAGCAACCAAAGCTGCCACTGATTGCTGCAGGATGCTCAGGCCTGGACTGACAACACAGTTGGAGGTTTGTTGTCCTTTGCCTCCCCTTTACCCTCTGGTGGAAGAGAGCGAGCCAGAGCAGGTTCTGCTGCTGCGGCTGCTACTGTGGTGCTCTGCAGACAGAGAGCAGCATGAGGGACAGGCAGTAAGCTGTCATAGAGAACCTTATTTCTCCTGAGCTCTATCACCAGTGGTCCTAGTGAGAAGCCATGAATTTCACTACAAATGGGATCCTCAGTCACTAATACTCATTTCAAGTGGGCTGATGAGACTAATGTTTCAACAGGACTCCATGTGCTTCTGAAGGAGATATTTTAGCCAGGCTACAATCAGCATGTAGCTTTCTGTCTGCAAAACCTAGTTTCATTAGTTACATTAGTTAAAGCCTCTTCAACGGAAAAGGAATAAACTGAGGGAATTGTTTTGGTGGTGCTCATGCAGATGTGCACTGGTGTGGACTTTCCTTTGGCCTGCCAGCCTGGCACTCAACTACAGCAGGCCAAGCCGGCAGCTTGCTGCATAATCCTCAGGCACCAGGAATGTCAAGGGTGCCCGTCCCACTCACCGAACCGTAGACTTGACTCCTTCCACCTCTGAGGCGACCTGCCGCGGCAAGAGAGAACAAACCAGGTGCTGTTACAAGACTGCTGGTGCTGAGGAATCCCACAGAACCAGGCCAGCCAAGCAGAGAGCATTTTCCTTTCACAACCTCCCTACCGGGAGCAGCAGTTCTGTAGCCCAGCAAGCAGGACTGCAGGCCACTATCCTAGGCTGCGTCTACCTTTTGCTCGGCTTTGCCACTAAGAAACTAGAAACTTGGGGCCGGGAAGATGCAAATTGCTCCTTAGCAGTCACTGCCTGCATTGGAGATCATTGTCCCCCTACAACTAAAGCAGCTTCCTTCTCTTCTCCTTCCTGCACTTCCTTTTCTTTTTGTAAATTGCATGCAGCATGTGCCACGAGGTTGCTGTAAACAATTCCCCACAAAAGCTTCCACTGAACCCCTCTTGGCGCTTGCAGCTTTGTTTGGACACAGCACAGGCCCAGCTCTGGGGTTCAGGAGCCCACACTATCTGCTCAGCAGTTTGCCCTTCAGTGCAAAGCCAATCCCTCTTGTAGCGCACAGAGGGGGGCCAGTTAGACAGGCACATCCTTTAAGGAGGGAATGCAGAAAAAGGATGCCTTCCTTAAGTTCCTTTTAAAAACGGCTCAGTTTTTAGAAGGACGCCTGCACAACTCTTCCAGTCTGCATTTTGGAAGTTGTCCACACCCTGCTGGACAAGGGACACCCCCTTTTTGGCTGAAACTGTTGCCAGGAGCTTTACCAAAGTTATGGCATCTGCATGGCACTTTTCTTTCATTGTTCTGCCCCCAAGGAAAAAACTTCTACTTACGTCTCAGACCGTTAACAATTTTGCGGGCTGATATCGCTGAAAAAGCCCTGCTGACTGCTCTACGGACTCGCTCCATCGTTTCAGCAGGGCTGCTTCAGTCGTTGGGCCGTAAAACAAAAATGGAAGAAAAACCCACTTGCACAAGTCACCAGACTGTGCAAGGAAAAGAGGAAAATAGGAGACCCGCGGCACTCTGCGGACTGTACAAACACAAAGTGACAAACAAAAGACACCTGCACAAGTCTGCAGACCGTACAACAAGAAAAGGAAAAGAAAAGGACACCTGTAGGTGTCTGCAGACCCTACAACCGCAGGGGAAACAAAAGGATGCCTAGACGAGTCTGCCGACTCGTACAACGGCAGGAAAAGAAAAAGACTCCCTTTTCAGGGCACAGACTGTTGCCAGAGAACTCCTCTGTACAGGATCCTCTGCAACGAGAACGCCAAGAGCTGTTCTGGACGCTGAGGCCTTGCGTGCACCAGGGCAACCTCCTGATGACCACGCTGTGACGTGGCAGCTCTGCACTGACATCACAATAGCAGCAGCTCTGGGTTGCTCTGTGAATTCATGCATAGCAACCAAACCTTCTCTACAGCTGACACAAAAGAGAGCCTGGAAAGTTCTCCTCTGTCCCAAAGCAGCACAATCCTCTCCTTCAGTCCATAACCCGTAGCTCAAAGGATCCCAAAGTAACACAAAGCAGGCACCAAGCACACACACTCAGCACTTTGGCCACCAATGCTTCTGACTAAAACAAGCAATCCTTGCTTCAACTCAGTGGATAAAATCACACCTTGGTAATATCCCTGAGAGTTCCCTAAATTGGAATGCCTGTCCTTCCTGCCCATTTACTGCATGGCTAACATCTACCAGAAAACTCTAGGGCTTGCTCAAGGAGGAACAACACCTTAGTGGGGAAAATAACCTGAGGAACAAACTACCCATAGGTGTTTGCATGGCACTGGAACAGCGTTGGTGTTGTCAATATGACAGGGACACCTCCTCTGCACGGGGCAGTGCCCGTGTCCTCGGCATGGCAGGGAGTGCCCTTGGAGCAGCCCTCACTCTGTGGGTGCACACATGGGCGCATTTGCCCCTTCTGTCCAGCTCCCAAGGCAGCTCTGCTCCTGAAAAAGTTCTCTGTCCAACACTGAAGGCACTCCTGGTGCCTTTGCAGAACCCCACTCCCTTCAGCTTGTGGGAAATGGGCAAGGTCGGATTCCTCCATGGAAGTGGCTTTTAAGTCTCTATCCTGCCCACAGTGCATACTGCATAGCACTCCATTTTTCAGTCCTTTGCTGCACTCTCCTTTCTGGCCTGCAGGAGCTTAGTAGATTGATGTGCTTTTCCTGGGCCAACTTAGTTTTTCCTTCCTGGATGGCACAGCTCACAGAACAGCAAACTCCATGTCTGCTGGGGATGGCTGCAACCACCAAATGGGGCAAACGATCCAAAGTTCAGGTTTGGTGCAATGCTCCGCTGTCATTGCATTCTAGACTTCCCCACAATATGCCACAGGAAGGAGCAAACAGGTGCCAGTGCCATGGGGAACAGGAGAAGGCCGCAGGTCAGGAACAGGGTCTCAGCCCATGGCTACAGGAAGCAGAGGAATTTGCAAGGCAGGTGAGTGCTGGGGATGCTGGAGGCCTGCCAAGCTGCCTGCTCTTGTCTTGCTGCTGAAAGCCTGAACTGCAGTGCTCTTGAGAACAACACCTAAATCCCACCGCAATCAGCATTTCTTACAGAGATTGGCATGTGCTGAGGAACGATTTACACTGCTCATCCTCTTGGCAGCTAACCCAGGCCATGTTTTAGATAGGAGGGACCTAAGTGAGTCTCTGGAGCTTCCTGCAAGGAACAAAGCCCTGTGACAGCAAGCAGCATTCCCAGGCTGCTCCCACGGGGAAAATCCCCACAAGCTGAAGACTGTGGATAAAGGGGTGACTGTGATTTTGAGCTACGTGTGCCTGCAATGGCAAGGTGCTGGACATGAAGGTAAGGGGCACAAAGTGCCCTCATGTCCTATTCCTGCATCTTTCTGGGAACCAGAGGAATCTGGCCTCCGCCTGTGAGGAACTGGGCCTGGGAACTAATGCTGCCTTTCTGGTTTGGCTTTTGTAGATTTTTGTTTTGGACAGCAGCTCTTTGCAACATCAGCTGAGCCGGCCTCCAGCCTGGCTGATTGGACCCAGTCAGCAAAGGCCTTGCAGGAAGCCTGGAGAGGAGGCAGCGGTGCTTCAGGAGGCTTTGTGCTGGGCCAGCACAGCCAGCGTAGGACTGGCAATCAAAAGGCCTAAATCCTGAACTCCACGGGAACATTCCCTTGCTGGTCAGCCTGCGCTGAAGCTGTGCATTGTCGCGGCGCTGTGCATTTCCCTGCCGCTGTGCTTTGCCCTGGCATTGTGCTTTGCCCTGGCATTGTGCTTTGCCCTGCCGCTGTGCATTTCCCTGGCGCTGTGCTTTGCCCTGGCGCTGTGCTTTGCTCTGGAGCTGTGCTTTGCCCCGGAGCTGTGCTTTGCTCTGGAGCTGTGCTTTGCCCTGCTGCTCTGCATTGCCCTGGCGTTGTGCTTTGCCTTGGTGCTGTGCATTGCCCCAGAGCTGTGCATTGCCCTGGCACTGTGCATTGCCCTGGCACTTTGCTTTGCCCTGGCACTGTGCATTGCCCTGGCACTGTGCTTTGCCCTGGCACTGTGCTTTGCCTTGGTGCTGTGCTTTGCCCTGGCGTTGTGCTTTGCCCTGGCACTGTGCTTTGCCCTGGCACTGTGCTTTGCCTTGGTGCTGTGCTTTGCCCTGGCGTAGCTGCCCGAGGCTCTCCCCCCTCACAGAGGGGCCCCGCCCCGCCCCGGGCAACCCTGGCGGCTGCCCCACCCCCCGCCCGCCCCGCGCAGGGGCGCTCCCTTCCCATGGCGCCGCCCAGCGTCAGCACCCCCTCACTGCAGGCACAGAGAGGGACCGGGCCCTGCTGCTCCTCCTGGCACTTGGGTCCCTCCTTTCCAACAGAGAAGACCTCAAGGGAGGCATTTTCCAACTGTGTCCCTCTGCTTTATTTTTGGAAGGTGGAACTCTGCCCTGAAGGTGGCCCTAATGCATCCATAAGTGCTGGAGCAGGAAAAGTCCCCTTTGTTCTCCCACCGGTTGTCATTACTGGCTCAAAAGCACCGCCCAGCTTTGGAAGGAGAAACAGCCCGTGACACAGTCATGCTATCCCTCCCCTTCCAAAGGCTCTGTAAATCTTCAGTGTCCACATCAGTAGGAATAAAGGGATCATGGTCGGGTTTCAAATTTTTGCATTTCAGAGGCTTTAATGAGAAAAAGTTGTGATGTTCCCAGAGAAGATTTCTTGCTTTTTGCAGCCAGGGTGAAATGTCTCGTTCAGAAGCAGACCTAGAACTGTCTAATGTGTCTCCAGAGCCTGTCTGACGATTGTTTTAAAGACACAGATTTCAATTTCTTTCAAAATTTGCTATTTCTCCTCAGGAGAGTTGGTGATAGAGCTCAGGAGAAATAAGGTTCTCTATGACAGCTTACTGCCTGTCCCTCATGCTGCTCTCTGTCTGCAGAGCACCACAGTAGCAGCCACAGCAGCAGAACCTGCTCTGGCTCGCTCTCTTCCACCAGAGGGTAAAGGGGAGGCAAAGGACAACAAACCTCCAACTGTGTTGTCAGTCCAGGCCTGAGCATCCTGCAGCAATCAGTGGCAGCTTTGGTTGCTTCAGTGCAAAGCTTTGGAGTGCAGAGCGGCAAGTTTCTGAGCAGGCAGCACTTGCTCTTTGTGGCTGAAGATGCTGAGGCCTGGAGTTCTGCCATGACCTAGCGCTTCAGCCCAGCCACTGACACGTGGGAAATGGGGTCTGAACTCTCACATGCAGTGAGTGCTCAGGCACCCTGCTCTTCTTTCCCTCTGAGTTTCACTGCAGAGGAGCAAGTTTTCTTCCCTGTAGTTGCAGAAGCTCAGGGTTCTCACTTCTTGACAAATCTGTGATGCAAAGGGCCTTGTTAAGAAGATCAAAAGCACAGGGAATGTATTAGAAATTCTTACGAAAAGTAACCTTTCTTACAGATAAAGATAAGCAAGTCATTCCCTGCATTTATCTAAATGCAGAAGTTGTATAATTATCTAAACTGAACACAGAAACAAACTACCTCTGTCAGACCATCTTCATATTCCAGATCACTTTCAAGATGTAGATTGAGTTGTTTGAATGATTAGTGCTCAACTCTGCCTTTCTGGCTGAAGGCTCTGGAGCTCCTTTCTGAGTTCATCCAGGGTGGTATTCCCTAACAATTCCTGGTACCACCTCCTGCTTTCTTAGGGCACAATAGTCTAAATGAAAACCTAGCCAATGGCATAACTCTCGAGTCCATAAGGAAATCATTGGACAAGTTGTCAAGTTCTCAAACCAATTGTCCTGCTGCAAGAGTCCTGTTGCACACAAGAGTGTTGAAAGCCAAGAGAAGCTGCAATTGGTGGTGCATCTTGTGACAGAAGCTCAACCTAGCTCTCCAATAAAGAGAAGAGCTTGAAACGAGCAAACATGAGTGTGGAAAAGATTCTTGGAAAGCTGAAACAGCTTTCCCAAAGTGCAATGAAAATGGAAAGAATCCAAGATGTCCACATGTAGGAGTTCCTTTACTGATATGCTCCCCTTTTCCATGTTGCACGAGTTCTACATGGCATAAATTCCAAATTCATCTTACCGCTAAGATCCATGACTCAGCAAGTTTTACACTCTCAATCATTAGCTACACACAATTTGCCTTCCTTTGTTTTCCTTTGAAAGCAATGCTGGAAACACAAGAAACATGCAAATGTAAGACCTTTGAGTACAGTGTGAGCTGTGGTCGAGTGTGAGTTCTAGAAACAGGGAATAGGCTCTGATAGGATTTTACCCTCAGCAGTGACAATACACAGCAGCAACAAAGGTTTTTTGTGTGACGTTGTGCAGAGGTCAAGACTCTTTGTCTTAGATGAACATGGCAAAGTTGACATGTTTAAACAGACTTGGGATGCAACCTGGTTTGGTTTACTGTCTGTGTCACTAAAGAGCAGGAGAAATAAACCAGCCAGAGTTTCTTTGCAGAGAAGACCTTTGCTTCAGTGTGAAAGTATTGGGAAGGGAGGAGGGAGATGGGTGAGAGTTGAGCTGCTGTATTGGACTGGCATCCAAACCACGGCAAGAATAGGGTTTAATTATTTTCTTTTAATCCTATCCACACTCTCCGATTCTCACCTGGAACTGGACAAGAAAACACGAACAGCCCCGGCGACGAGAACACAGCACCGGGGGCGCGGTCCCCTCTCCCCTCCCCGAGCGGTCGGGGGAGCAGTGCTGCCCCGCAGGGGCTGGATTTCTCCCTCCTCATCTGCTGCTTTGCATTTCCGGGCGGCCGGCTCTTCCTGGCACTGGCAGGCTCCTCATTCAGGGCTTAGGCTCCACGGGAAAGTCCAGACAGCGCTCTACGTGGGAGGAAGAGATGGCAGCATGGCGTGAGTGGGTGGGATGAGGCCCGGGGGATGCGAGCACCGGGGGAAAGCTGCAGGGTTGCCAGAAATAACAGTTATGCTGTGAAGTAGTGAAGAAGAAGCTAAACGACAAGGCGATTTTGGCGTCGGCGCGGGAGGCAGAGAGAGCTGCTCCGTGACTCCAGCCGAGCCCGGTTCGGCCCCGGAGCGAAGTGGCCAGCGCTGCCCCGGGGCGCGCGGGGCTGAACGGGGAACGGACAAGCGGTCGCGGCACTTCAGCGACAGCAGCGGCAGCAGCTCTGCTGACCCTCTGCGTCTCTTGCTCCAGCTCCTTCTGTCCCTCTCCCGCTGCGGCGCACAATCCTTATCGACCCCCTTCTTTCCCGGTCTCTCTGTCCACCTGCCGGGCCGAACCACGCCTCCGGTCCGCCCCGGCCTCGGGCGGGACTGCATCCCCACTAGACCGGGGCTCCCGCAGCGGTCTCGCCTTTGGCCGGCCCTCGCCGTACTGTCTGTGCCGCTGCTGCGCGGGGGGGCATCGGTAGCTGGGCCTCGGGCCGCATGGCCATCCCTTGGGCTCGCCTGTGCCAGCTCCGGTTACGCCTCCCGCCTCGACCGTGGCTTGTCTCGGGGGGGGGGCGGAGGACACTCGGAGCACGGCTGCTCCCGCCGCCTGCGTTACGCGTTCCCCCGGCCTGGGCCACGGCAGCATTGCAGCTACCGACCCCGAGCTGCTGGTGCCCCATTCAGACAGAGCTGCCTGTCCTGGGACACTTGAGGGGCGGTCGGGGGCCGTTCCTGGACCCGGGCCCAGCGCCGCCAGCCGCGTTTGGCCCCAGGGAAAGCGCAGGAGGCCCTGCAGGGGTGAAACCGGCTGGGCTCTCTGCTGGGGCCTGGCGGCTTCAGCAGCGTCTGCAAGGGGACGTGCCTGGAGCCCAGCGCCCCGGTGAGTGGGGGTCTGGTGGGGGGCAGAGGAGGGTGAGGGGGAAGGAGGATGGGGCTCGGCAGAGCGGGCGGGAAGCTCAGCCCGCTGCTCCCCTTGGCTAGCAGGTGGCCGTCAAATGTGTGTCAGGGGATTGCACCCATCTTTGGGGTGAGCTGGTGGGGGAGTGGGGTCAGCAGCAGAAACCGGGGTGTGCTGGGTGGGATAAGCTGAGGCTTGGCAGGCTGGAAGCCGCCAGGACGCCTCGAGGGAGAGCAAAGGGAGATTAGCAGAGGGCACAGAGCATCCCAGTTTGGCTGAGAGCTTCCAGACCCCTGGCACGGCATCAGCCCCACTGACAGCATCGTGGTCTTCCCACAGCCCAACAGCACCTGCGTTCCCCAGATCAAACTGCTGGGCTAGGTGTCCACTGGGTTGCATGGTGTTGTCCAGCTCCTTGATAGGTTTGAGCTCTGCAGAAATTCTTGTTGGTGATGAAGCGCCCAGAGCGATCGCAGGACCTCTTTGATTTCATTCGTGTGTGGGCATTCCTGTCGGCAGACTGCTGCAGGGGCTGTTCTGCCATGTGCTGGAGGCTGTGAGGCGCTGCAGCAGCTGCGAGGTCCTGCACAGAGACCTCAAAGCTGACAACATCCTCCTCCACCTGGCCAGCGGACAGGCAAAACTGATGGACTTTGCCTGTGGCACCTACCTCCAAGTCTGCACACAATTTGTAGGTGAGCCCACCCAGGGCTTTGCTCGCGGTCCTGGCCTTTCATGGATCAACCTTAAACGGCCCAAGCTGGGTGTGGCACTGGACATTCCCCTTTTTGCTGCCAGTCACGGCTACAACCAATGAGCCACAGAGGTGTGCCTGTAATGGTCAAGGAAGGGATTCTTCCAAATGGCTTGTGGATGTCTAGGATTTTTCACAGAATCGCAGAATCACAGAAGTTCAAGACTGGAAGAGACCTATAAGATCATCAAGTCCAGCCGATGTTCTAACTGTTCAACTAGATCATGGCAGCAAGTGCCACATCCAGTCTTTTTTTGAATTCTTCAAGGGATGATGACTCCACCACCTCACTGGGTAAATGATTCCAGTATCTGACCACTCTTTCTGTGAAATATTTCCTTCTTAATTCTAACTTACATCTCGCTTGACGCAGCTTGAGACTGTGTCCTCTTGTTCTATCTGTTGTCGCCCGGAGAAAGAGGCCGACCCCCAGCTCACCACAGCCACCCTTCAGGAAGTTGTAGAGAGCGATGAGGTCGCCCCTTAGTCTCCTTTTCTCTAGGCTAAACAACCCCAGCTCCCTCAGTCGCTCTTCGTATGGCTTGTGTTCCAAGCCCCTTATTAGTCTCGTTGCCCTCCTCTGGACACGCTCAAGTAACTCGATGTCCCTCCTAAAGTGAGGGGCCCAGAACTGGATACAATACTCCAAGTGAGGCCTCACCAGTGCCGAGTACAGTGGAAGAATGACCTCTCTGCTCCTGCTGGCCACTCCATTTCTGATACTGGCCAGGATGGCATTGACCCTCTTGGCTACCTGGGCACACTGCTGGCTCATATTTAATCGACTGTCAACCAGCCCCCCCAGGTCCCTTTCCACCTGGGCACTATCCAGCCATTCCGTCCCCAGCTTATATCGGTGCAGGGGGTTATTGTGGCCGAAGTGCAATACTCGGCACTTGGACTTATTGAAGTTCATCCCGTTTGATTCTGCCCATGCGTCTAACCGTTCCAAGTCTCTCTGGAGAGCCCTACACCCCTCTAGCAGATCCACACTCTTTCCCAATTTAGTGTCATCAGCGAATTTACTAATAAAAGACTCTAAGCCCTCGTCCATATCGTCAATAAAAATATTGAACAGAACTGGCCCCAACACAGACCCCTGAGGGACACCACTAGTGACTGGTCGCCAGCTGGATGTGACACCATTCACCACCACTCTCTGGGCCCGGCCATCCAGCCAGTTCTGAACCCAGCAAAGGGTATTCCTATCCAGACCACGGCCAGCGAGTTTGTCCAGGAGTATGCTATGGGAAACAGTGTCGAAGGCCTTGCTGAAATCCAGAAAAACAACATCTACAGCCTTCCCTGCGTCCACTAGCCGGGTTACCTGATCATAAAAGGTGATCAGGTTAGTCAGACATGATCTACCCCTCCTAAATCCGTGCTGGCTGGGTCTGATACCCTGGCCGTCCTGCAAATTTTGCATGATGGCACGTAATATAAACTGTTCCATTATTTTGCCAGGTATAGAGGTCAGGCTGACTGGTCTGTAATTGCCAGGATCTTCCTTTGCACCTTTTTTGTGAATGGGTATCACACTGGCCAGCTTCCAGTCATCCGGAACCTCACCAGTGATCCATGACTGTTGGTAAATGATAGAGAGTGGCTTTGCAATCTCATTTGCCAGCTCTCTCATTACCCTAGGGTGGATCCCGTCTGGTCCCATAGATTTATGAATATCCAAGGATTTCAATAGTTCTATAACAGCCTCCTCTTGGATAATGTGGGGACCATTCTGTTCCCTAAAACCAACGACCAGCCTAGACGGACAGGAGTCTTGAGGGCAAGTCATCTTCCCATTAAAAACCGAGGCAAAATAGGCATTGAACACTTCTGCCTTCTCCTCGTCTGCAAATACTAACTTCCCACCTTTGTCCAGTAAGGAACAAAGGCTGGTCCTACCTTTCTTCCTACTATTAATATATTTATAAAAACATTTTTTATTATCCTTAACAGCAGTCGCTATCCTGAGTTCAAACTGAGCTTTGGCCTCCCTAATTTTTTTCCTGCATACTCTAGCAGCCCTCTTGAATACTTCCTTGGAGACCTGACCCTTTTTCCAACTCTGATACGTCCTCTTTTTATTCCTAAGTTCCTCCAAGATCTCCTTTCCCAGCCAGGCTGGACGTTTGCCCCGTAGACTGATCTTTCGGGATACAGGAATGGTTTGTTCCTGCGCCCTCAAGATCTCTGCCTTGAAGTAAGCCCACCTTTCCTGAACTCCTTTATTTTTAAGGGCAGCTTCCCAAGGGACGCTCTGAATTAATCTCTTAAACAGGCCAAAGTCCGCCCTCCGGAAGTCCAATGTACGAGTTATACTGGTGCTCTTCCTAATATCGCCAAGTATTGAAAACTCTATTAATTCATGGTCACTCTGCCCCAAACGACCTCCAACCATCACATCTCCCACCAGCCCATCCCTATTTGTAAATAACAGATCTAATGTAGTCCCTTCCCTGGTGGGTTCATCTACCAGCTGTAACAAAAAGTTATCCTCCATAGATTCTAAGAATTTTCTGGAGTGCCTCTTTACTGCTGTATTAAGTTCCCAGCAGATATCTGGTAGATTAAAATCACCAACAAGAACAAGGGTTGATGATCTAGAAATATTGCACAACTGCTTATAGAATAAATCGTCTACTTCTTCTTCTTGATCGGGTCGACCATAACAGACTCCCAATATGATGTCGGCGTTATTGGCCTTCCCCTTGATTCTTATCCATAAACATTCAACACCTTCTTCCTTTGTTTCAATTTCAATGGCATCGAAGGTTTGCTTAACATAAAGAGCTACGCCACCTCCTCTTCTTCCTTTTCTATCTCTCCTGAAGAGTCTGTATCCAGCCAATGTAGTACTCCAGTTATATGAGTCATCCCACCACGTTTCCGTGATGGCAACTACATCATAGCTTTGCAGTTGTACCATGGCCTCCAGCTCTTCTTGTTTATTGCCCAAACTGCGTGCATTGGTATACATGCACCTCATCTGGGCAACTGAGTTCACCCCTATCTTACGCTTGCAATTCTTGGGCCTGTTTCCAGTTAGCTCAGCTGGTTCCCCTTCCCCCTTCAAGCTTAGTTTAAAGCTCTCTCAATGAGGTCTGCCAGTTCATGAGCTAAAATCCTTTTGCCCTTAACGGAGAGGTGTACCCCATCTGATTCCAGCAAAGAAGATGCTGTAAAAGTTTCGCCATGATCATAAAATCCAAACTTATGTTGATGACACCGACCCTTAAGCCACTTGTTAATGATACGGATTCTTCTGTTTCTTTCATCATTCTCCTCCGCCACCAGAGGGACTGAGCACATCACTACCTGTGCTCCTGCCTTGTCAATTACCTGACCCAGTACCTTAAAGTCCTTCCTGATTGCCTTAATGCTCCTCTTCTCGATCTCATCACTGCCAGCCTGAAGTATCAGCAGTGGATAATAATCAGAGGGCTGAATCAGTCCAGGAAGTCTCTCAGTAATATTTTGTACCCGGGCCCCAGGGAGGCAACAAACTTCCCTGTGGGATGGGTCTGGTCGACATACAGGGCCTTCAGTTCCTTTCAGGAGGGAATCACCTACGACAATTACCCTTCTTTTCTTCTTGGTACTAGAGGTAATAATTCGTGTTGCAGGTGAAACATAATTAGGAGGTTCACTAGGCAGACAATTCTCTCCTAAACCATCTAGTTGTATCTCTGGATCCAATATCTCATACCTGTTTTGTAATGGTACTTGGCTGGATAATGGAGGGGGGCAGGTCTTTTCATTTTTACCACCCCGCACAGGGACCCATTTCCACTCCTCTTCATCCACCAAATGCCCTTCTGTCATCTGAGAATGGGAGGCATATAAGTCCTCAGTCTCTTGATTAGTAACCTCCCTTAAAGATGATAGGGCTGAACTCCACCAATCTATCTGCCTTTCACTTTCACTAATACTCCTTAATCTTTCAACTTCCTCCCTAAGCTCAGCCACCATTAGAAGGAGGTCATTCACTTGTTCGCAGCGTAAGCGGTTCTCCTCCACAGCACTCCCTGATGCCACCAATAAACTCAAACATTCTGGGCAGGGGTAGGTCTGTACACTCACGTCCTTTTTGGAGGGCCCAACTTGATCACTTACACCAGCCACAGCTTTTGATCTTGTAGAAACCATTGTTAACAAACACCTCAGAAACAACCAGACGGCAGGGGATTCAAAATCAGGAGGTTCAGGAATCCGGGGATTCAGGAAATCCGAGAGTTTAGGAATCCAAGGATTCCAAAATCCGAGGTTACAGGAGTCCAGGGATTTAAGAATGCAGAGATTTGGAAATTCAAGGATTCAGAAATCCGGGGTTTCAGAGTTCCAGGAGTTCTCCAGCAGCAAGTCGGCACTGCAGAGCTGCTAAGGTAGTAACAGAGACTCTTTGAGGGATGCAGAATGCAGGGAAGGGAGCAAAGCACAGCTCCACAGTACAGCTCCACGACACAACTCCGCGGCACAGCTCCGAAGCTCACCTCCGCAGCACAGCTCCGTGGCACAGCTACATGGCCTAGCTCCGCGGCCTAGCTCCGCGGCACGGCTCCGCGGCCCAGCTCCGAGGCCCAGCTCCGCGGCACGGCTCTGCGGCACAGCACCGCAGCACAACTCCACGGCCCAGCTGGGAGGCCCAGCTCCGCGGCACAGCTCCGCGGCACAGCTCCACGGCACAGCTACGAGGCCCTGCTCCGTGACACAGCTCCGCGGCACAGCTCCGCAGCCAAGCTCCGCGGCCTAGCTATGAGACCCTGTTCCGCAGCACAGATCAGTGCAGGGACATGGTCTTGTCTGCCATTAAAAAAAAAAAAAAAAAAGGTTGGCTCCGAGCTGGCATTGATTGGAGAAAGGAATCCGGAAGTGCTCCTGGTCATGTGCTCCACTTCTCCCATTGATTCACTGCCTCTTTCCTTCCTTTCCTTTGAAAAGCACCTGGAGTGGAGATGTGCTTGGTGGGGGCCCAAGTGATCTGTAGGAGGAATAGTTGAAGTCATGAAACAGTCCTGATACAACACCAGTATGAAACCAGCCCCAAAGCCAATCCATTTCTCTGAAGTATTTTGTTTCCAGTGACTGCCAACACGTCAGGAGTCTAAAGGGAAACCAGGAAGCCAACTATTCTGATCAATTTGGCCAAATAAGCACACATGCAGCACCCTGCTCCATGGGTCAAAGAATGCACAGGATGTTCCCAGCCGCTTCAGGCGCCTCCTCCGCAGCTGGGAACATCCAGCCGTCTCCCACAGCTCTAGCCCGGCTCTGCTGGTGGCATCCTGTGGGAGCTCCCTCCTCCTGAGACACAGCTCTGGCCCTCCCATTCCCTTCACGCCTGCAATGCCACTCCTGCCTTGCTCAAATCTGCACATCACTAGTGACTTTGTGCCCTCCAGCTATGCTGTCCTAAGCAGAAATTTAGAAGGAGGATGAGCAGATGGGAGAAAAGGAGGTGGCACCTTCTTTTCCCACTCTGTCTCAGTCTGTCTGTTTGCTGGGCCCTCTCTCAGGATTCCTGCCTGTTCTCAGAGGCTCCGTTCTCTACGTGCTGAAGTGGTCCTTGTCATCTCCTCTGCTTCCTGCATTACTTTGCTGCAGGGATGACAGCAATCAGGCTCTCAGAGGAGGCTGAAGAGAGGCTCCGCTAGCTTGAGAAATGGATGCTGCCCAAAGGGAAAAAGAAACCAAAGCAACCAAATTAAAAGAGACCAAGGGAGAAGGAACCAGTATTTTCCAACTGAGCTTCTAACAGGGTCAAGCTGGGTTCCTCTAGGGCCCAGAAACACACAGACAGAAGGGGCAGAGCGCAGATGGACTCAGCTCTGGCTTGCAAGGAGAGCAGTGTCTGCCTTGGCATGCCCCCCTCCTCCTGGCCTGGCTGGCATCTTCCTTCACGGCAGGGAGAGCCGAGGAAGTGGCGCCGTCGCCAGCTGCCTGTCTGCCACAAAAGGTGGCAGCAAAGCTGCAGTGGTTCTCATCTACTTGAGCGGGCCAGGCAGCACGTGAGGCTGGCACAAATCCTGCTCAGCTGTCCCTCTTTGGCTGGCAGAAACCTCTAAGAGTGGGGCAGGAAGGACAAACTGGATGCCCTTGGATGCTCAGTCAGCCCCCCCAAAGGTCCCACCTTCCCACAGACCAATCTAGAACCGCTTGGCAGGGAGTGCTTATGTTGTGTTCTTCAAGCCCCACTGCAGGCCTCCTTCCCCAGCACTGTAGTACTTCAGTTCCTTTGCTACCAACTAAACCTGAAAACAGCAGCCGAGAGCAAAAGGGGGCCTCAGCAATGACCAGAAGGTGGGAGCTCTCCTCTGAGGAACGGCTGTGAGAATTGGGCTTGTTTAGCTTGCAGAAGGGCAAGGTCTCCAAGGACACCTTTCAATATTTGAAGGGGCTTAGAAGAAAGATGGGGACATATCTATTAGCAGGGCCAATTGCAAGAGAACAAGGGAGAATGGTTTTAAACTAAAAGACAGTCAATTCAGATAGGCTCTAAGGAAGAAACTCCTTATGAGGAGAGTGCTGAAACACTGCCTCAGGCTGCCCAGAGAGCTGGGAGGTGCCCCATCGCTGTCAGCATTCCAGGTCAGGTGAGCTGGGGCTCTGGGCAACCTGATCTATTGGCAGGGGCTTTGGACTAGATGACCTCCACCACTCCCTTCTAACCTTAACTAGTCTTGGATCCTATTTGGTTCTCATTTGAAAAGCAGCCAGAGCAGAGATTACCCTGTGGGGGGCCCATCTGATTCCCTGGAGTTGGGCCGAGGGGCAAACCCAGACAGGGAGCAGCCCCTTTGCCTTGTACCTGCAGAAGTTCCTTAGCAGAGCCTCTCCTGTCCACATCCATCTGCAGGCAGCAGCCCAGAAATTCACACAAGGCAGGGGGTAGGCTGAGCTTGTGCACATCTGGTATGCCTTGCGTGCCTATCAGGTGGTTAGCCTGAAGTGAAAGGAAACACAAGACTCTACGTGATTCTTCCACAGCCTTCAGTGCTCACCTAGACCCCGTCTTTTAAGCCCCAGTCTGCAGTGGCAATTTCTTGCCTAGCAGATGGTTAGAGATGAGCCTTCTTCCCCAAAAGTAGAAAGGCCCCAGTGCAACTCCAGCTATTCCAAGGGGCAACAGGTCTTGCCTTGACAGCTGATGTGAGCTGCAGGGACATTTTTAGAAGTGGACCTTCTTGGAACTCATCCAAGCTGCGGGAATGGGATTTAGTCTAATGGAGACAGACCAGAAGGATACTGAATTCTGAAGCGTATTTGCACCTTACCCTGTCACTGGTCTCCCAAACATAAGGAGCCTCTCCTCTGGCCATTTCAATTCCCACGATGCCAAGGGACCAGGTGTCCACTTTGGGACCGTAAGGCTCTTTTCTCACCACCTCGGGTGCCATCCAGCAAGTGGTCCCCACCATCGACCTCCGTTTACTCTGCTCAGGTGTGAGCAGAGCACAGAGGCCAAAATCAGCTGAGGAGAAAAACAAACACTGCTTCAAGTAGGGAACCAAGGAAAAGATTTCCTCACTCTAAGTCTCAGAATGTAGTACTGAATCTAGCTGGAAAAGCAGCTGTGCTCTCTTTCCTCAGGGCTGCAGCCAAGGAAACTAGCAATTGTCCATTTAACAAACCCACCACCATTCCCAGGGTGGTGGCTTTTCCTCATCTACACTGAAGGTTTCCACTGTGGCCTCCCTCCCTCTGGAAGGGACACACACAAACCACAGTTCCTCTTGATACTTGTTGCTCTTTTAGACTCCCAGCAGCCTACAGCTGTGCCCTGAGCAAGAATACCCACCCAACTTGACGGAGCCATCCCGGCCCAGAAGGATGTTGTCACTTTTGATGTCTCTGTGGATCACCTGGTTGGCATGAAGGAAAGCCAGGCCTTTCAGGCACTGAGAGAGAATAAAAGAAACAGGAGGCCAAAAGTTAGCCTGATCTGATTTCATCGTGTGCTCCTGAAGATTCATGGATCTCAGAGGAGCAGTGAGTGCTGGCAAGAGGAAGAGCTTGCTGCTGCAACCCTGGGAGAGCAGGATCTCTCTAAGGCAAGGCATATTGGCTTTGAGGGGGAAACAGCAGTTGCTGCTCGAGACTGTCCCCTGCAAAGCCAGTCAGAATGACCGCTGCTGCAGCGGATGCGCTCTCCCCATTCAGAGGACAAACAACGGTTGGCCAAAAGAGGAAAAGTCCCTGCTTTGGGTACCAAGGGCATCACTGTCAGCTGGGAGACTGGAGGTAAAGGGCTGTAAGGCTGCCTGGTCAGCAGATTTGAAAGACATTTCAAGTCATTTGTCAGTTTTCAGCAGCAAGCACCGTGGTGGGTGCCATGCCCTCCTTTGAAGCTGAGACCCATGAGAGATGAGCCTCTCTTGGCCTTTGCTGTTGGTTTAAAACTCGCACAGCGGCATCTTTGCGCTTACAGGCAAAGAAGGCAATGCAGAAAGGCTCTGGGCAAAGACTTGGAGGGGCAAAGTGCAGAACAGATAAAAAAAATTGAAAAATCAAAAAGAGACAGAGAGCACAGAGGCCAAAAGCAGATAAAGAGCAGACTATAGTAAGGGCAGGGACACTGGCAGGCACTTCCGTCCAGATGCTCCTTCTTCTCTGAAGCAAAAGAGCAGCACAGCAAGAAAGCTCTGAGCACGGAATCACTCACGTAGCAGCGCTTTTGAACTATGATGCTGTCCAAGGCATGCCAAGCACAAGCAGGATCCCTTACCTCCTGACAGACAGTTGCCATGTGTCCTACAGCCATCCTTTTCTCGCTGATCACTATTGCTAAAGAGCCTCCATCCATGTACTCCAACACCAGCAGGACAAACTCATTGACAAGGTAGCTGGAAGATGAAAACAACAGTGTAGAGCTGAATGGGCACAGCTAAATTGCCATACGGATGAAAAGACTACAGCTGAGTTTTGCTTCCAGGTCACTGGGAAATGAAGACGGAATAAAATGGAGACACGCTCCACCCAGGCTATCCAGGGCTTGCAATCTGTGCCATCTAATTGCACACCCGTGGGAAAGGAGACGGCTTAGGGGGCAAGCAGGGGAAAACGGCAGTTTGTGATAGCAGAGGCAGATCTGGAAGCGGCTACATCCCAGCAGCTGCTTCATTGTCTTCATAACAAATTGCACCATTCACTCCAACAGCAAGGAGACACAGTTTTCACAGCTTTTTCACAGGGGAGGTGGAGGTGCAGCACTGCCAACACCCTTTGGGAAGCCTTGCATAAAGGACAGTCACAAACAGGATAAAACTACCTCAAACCCGGCAAATAATGTGTCTCTTTTGGCATGCAAGGCAATGGAAAATAGTGGGAACAGCACAAGGGAAATAATTTCTGTGATGCTTTCTCAGCACTTCTCTTCCGACACTCAGAAGAAGAAATCATGCCCCAGAACAGCAAAGGAACATTCAGCAAGTGAACATAGAGGCTGCTGGCTTAGTAAGAGAGACAGGTTTCTGAGAACAATCGTTAAGCTATTTCTGCCAGGAACCAGAAGAATGCCATCTCCTCCCATGCCTCATACAGGAGTGGACTGATGTTCATAGCAAGATCAATTTTCTGCCACTGAGCAAAGTGCTTGAAACCTTTGCCTGGCAAGTATGGAAACTGACATTCCCATAAAAATACAGAACTACTTACCTTTCTAGGTAGGTGACAATATTGGGGTTCCTCATTTCCCTCATGACCAGGATTTCTTTCAATACTTCCTTGCAGCGCTGGTGCTGGAGATCAATTTCCTTTACGGCCACCTACAATGACGTTGAAAGCCGTTAGGAACAGACGTTACAAGAGCCTCTTCCTCCGTGCACTCACGGGCCAGGATGCCTTGTCACCTCGGCGAAAAGGGACTCTAAAGCATCAGCCACAATGTGCTAACAGCACTCTCAGCCCTTGCAGACTCCTCCGCGAGGCCTCCTTTACCACTACTGTTATCATTTACACGCGTTTTGCAAGCCAAAGGAATTTTGCTTCTGTGAAATGAAATCAACTTGTGGAAAACAGGTTAGCATTTCTAGGGGATTTGATCAGTGTTTCAGAAACTGCTGCCATTCTTGATTGGCTCCAAAGTAAATGCACCAAAGTAAATGCACCAATCCATTACAGAGAAAATGCTGTCTGACAAAGAACAACTCCAAGGCAACTCAAAGGAAAGTTAACATCCTAGCACATCCTAACTTCTTCTGGATTTTGCATCTCTGAAGAACATTCCTCAACAAGGTTTAGATGTGTAATTCTTGAGTGTGTTAAAAAATGAAGAATCCTTTCTGTGGACCACTACTGATGCACTCCAGGTGATAAGCAGGGCTTAGGGCTTTCAGACTCCTTGTAGACATCCCTCCAAGTGCAGTTGCTGAGCACAGCGCTGCAGGTGGGTAAGGAGCCACCAGGAAGATGGAGTTGTATTTGCTGAGAGCCAGAAAGGAGAATTCAGGACTCTGAATGTTTAGCCCCAAAGAGCATGGGACTCTCCAACTGACATCAGCATGTCAGTTCAGTACAAATAGCATCTCTGTAATGGAATGTCAGCAACAAAGGACCAACACAAGGCGGTATTACTTAAGGCTCTTCATCAGCTTCTTCTCACTGATCCGTGTGCGAGTGTCTGTGTGTGTGTGAGACCCAGGCTCCCCAGGACTGAAAGGCAAAACTGCGCTCCAGACAAGGCCTTTCCTTCTTTAGATCTTTTCAAAGGGTACCTCGTGCTGGGAAACAATGGCAAATCCTATCTGTGTCTGAACCGCGGCATAAGAGGAATTGGGCCAGAATGACGGCTGCTACCATCAGCTAATCTCTGCACACTTATCCAGGCAGTCCAAGATAGCATGGCCTTCTTGGAAAGACACCACTGCCATCCTCACACTGATTCAGAATGCGAGACAAAGTCTGTCCAAAATGCATTTTTCAGCCTGCCTCTAGGCAGCCTTTGCAGCAAAGACAGGTAACACAACGCTCTGGCCACAGATCACATCCCAAGGGAAAGCGCTCAAGAGCTGCAAAATCTGCAAGGGTGTTGGCACTTACCGCTTGTCCTGTGGCAGCGTCCAAGGCCTTATAAACGGTTCCAAAACCCCTAGGAACAGAACAGCAGCAAGAACAGAGAAGCTGTTCAGTGCTGAGAAGCAAAAGGCAGCCCAGGCAGGAGCTCTCTGCTGCCTGGAGTGTCCCTCAAACACCAGCCTTTGTCTACCCTTCAGACAATACCACAGCAGCCCAGCAACCCTCTGCCATGCAGCTTGTCCAAGAGCAAAGCTGGGTCCAACAGGAAGAAAAAAGAGCTGCTACAAATCTCAAATGTACACACCAGACTATGGATGTGAGGGTTTGCTTTGCCTCTTCCTTTTTGTGCTTGTGTGTGTGGTGTGCCTTTCCAAGCAATGAAACACACAGAGTCCTCTTGGACTCAGAGCTCTCTTTTGATTCTGTCTGCCAAACTCAGGCAGCACCACACAGCCTGTCTTATTGTCCTGAGCACTGAAAGTTGTGTTCAGCAAAATATTGGAAAGAAATTCTGCTGAGAGCTGCTGTCTGACGGCTGTCAGGTGGGAAGCTGCTCTCTCAGTTTTTTCTTCCTTCAGTTGTGGGGCCATATTATTTGGAATCATGCAACACCGTGTCTGCTGGGAAAATAAGGAATCTCGTGCCACACACTTGAGGGACAGGCAAGTGCCTCCTTGAGGCAGGCAAGACATTGGTTGCCAGCATGCAGTTATCTTTGCTGATGCCTTGTGACCAGTACTGAGACAGGGACAATCTAAAGCCAGGGTCTGAAGATGCTTGCAGCTTGCCTGACTTCCCTCTGGATATTCCAGCAGCCACCTACGTGACCCATGGTTCTGGAGGAGTAAGCATGGCTGAACTCACCCTCTGCCAATAATTTTCCATCCAGTGTATTTCTCTTCTGGATCTGCCACGTTCACCACACTCCCTGAAAGAAAGAAAATGCAAGAAGCAAACTTCAAAACAGAGATCCTGACTTCCAGTGGATCAGAATCTCAGCTCCACTTTCTGCGGCGCGGAGCAATTTCTGGTCGCTTGGCTAGCAACAGTGTCAACAAGAACAACAACAAGAGCAGCCGCAGTAAGAAGACAGGCAGCTCTGTAACACACGTGGCCTGCACAGAGTCTGATTCTGCACACTCCTTTGAAGAGGAGACTAAGCCCACGGAGAAAGCGTCAGAGCAGACAGAGACCAGAAGAGAACTGGCACCGTGGCAAGTGGTTGTGGGTCCACAAAGGGGAAGGAGGGCTGAAAAATCAGGACCCTTCCTTGTTGTGGGAGATAACACTCTCTTGTGAGGTTCAACAAAAGGTTTCATAATTCCAAGATTTCAATGCACCCTGCGATCTGGGATGAAGTTTTATCAACAGCTGCTTTTTGCAGAGCTGAAGGAATATGGCAAAGTGAAATCCAGGAGAGGAGGGGATTTCCTCTACCTCTCAGCAGTTTGCCTGAAGAATGCCTTGACATTTTCAGAGAACAGCAGCTCATGCTGTGCTACATCCAAGAACAATGGCTGTAAGAATTAGGACCCTCTTCTTTTATGAGCAGGCTAAGTTCTGAAGATGATTTTGCCCATTCCCCATTTAGTGAAGAACAACAAGTCCATGTCTTCAGCCTGGGCTGCAGCAGTCACTAGCACTGCCCTCGGCCCCTTGGACACCAGCCACGTGCCCCATCTTCCCAAAGGGCACAGCCCAGACGGGTAACAAGGACAGCGCCGCTCCTCAGGCGCTGCCGTGGCTCAGACACCTGCACAAACGAGATGCTGATCCTCTGACGAGTCCAGGCCAAGCTGCAGCAACGCGGTGGCTGCTGAAACCTCACAGCTAAGGAAGGCTCCAGCCCCTGCAGCCACAGCAGCCATCAGTGGCAGGGCAGGTATGACAAAAACCTGGGCAGAGCCCACAAATGGCCTCTGACAGGCACTGTGAAGAAGCCAGAGCCAGACTCAGCACTGCTACAAGCTGTTGACCCCACTCGAGACAGAACATGGGTGTCATTGAGTTCAGAGCCAAGGAGGAGTCGATCCATTCACCTCTTGTCCCTACAGCTGATGGCCGACACTGAGTAAACTGGGCTCTGTCCTGTACCTGCCAGCTTCTTATTCTCTGACAGCACTGCACCGGCAGCTATGACCAGTTGCAAGGAGCAACTGAGTTGTACTGCAGAGTCACCAAGGCCTTGCTGTGCTTTCCAAGAGTGCAGGGATTGAGGCCAATCCTTAGTATCCCAAGAGTATTCACCGGCTGGGCTTTAGCCCTGACAAAGTGCCTTGTACTGGAGGAACATGCAGCAGAGGGGATGCAGGCTTCATCCCGAGAATTGCCTGCAGGGCAGTTTTATCTGGCCCTGCCACACAGAAGTGTCTCTTGATGCGTCTCCCTAGGCATACAACTGAACTATCCAAGGGGGATTGGAAAATCAAATTGTGTTTTTCTTTGTTGGCTGCACTTTGAAAACACCTCTTGCTCTCTGATTCCCAGGGATTGTTCTAAGAATACAATTTCTTAACATTTGGGGTGTGCTGAAAAGACCCCTTCCTCTGTTGTTTTGCTATCACCTGATGCTCCTTCCAAGGAGGTCACACTAACAAAAATGAAGAATTTTTATCCAAGCAAACTGTAAAAGGAATAGTAGAAGTCATGAAAACACCACCAGTATGAAACCAGCCCCACAGCCAAATTTTTTCTCTGAAGTGTTTTGTCTCCAAATGCAGTCTAAAGGCAATCTAGGAAGCCAACTATTATGATCAATGTGGCCAGACCAGCACACACAAGCTGACTCAGTCGTTGGCTAGGTTGCAACCTTCTGCTGCTCCGGAAACAATCCCTGCTTTTGCCTTTAGTGCGCATGGAACCTCAGGCAAAGGCCACCCACACCCAGCTGCCCTCAAAGGCAAAAGGAGTGCCCCAAAATGCTCCCTGGCTGCCTCCAAGCACAACAATGGCTCCTGTAGGGAGTCCAGAATGTCTCCCCGACACCAGAGTCAGGAGGAAGAGGTGCTACAGCTCATGCTGAGGCACACACCCCATAATACACTGCTGGATTGCACAAGGAATCCCCAGGACCTACTCAGCAGCCTCAGGCACTGCTTCTCGCTCTCCTGGAAGGAGCGGGGTGAGCTGCTCCTGCTCGAGTTCTCAGGCTGCGGAGGGGAGGCTTCTTCGGAGGCTGCTGCTGCAGCGGCGCCTTCAAGGGCAGAGCCCTCGTTCATCTGGGACAAGAAATTTGTTTGTGTCAGAAGTGTGGCTGGCAGAGATGCCCCTGATGGCACATTCCACAGGCATGCCATCAGGAACAACACTGGTGTTTGGCTGCACAAGTCAAAGCCAAACAAGCAGAGACTACAGCTTGTCACAGCCAGCCATAGTAGAGATGGTGAAAGGGAAAGAACACCTTAAAATTTCACCCTGTTCTGAGACCTGCACCATGGAAAGGGACAACTTGTTCAGAATGTGCAGGGGTCACCACGTTCACCTGAGCAAACTCCTCAATAAACAAAGTGGGCACTAAGAAGCCAGCAGAAATACATTCACAGGATTGCTGGCCCACCAGCCAAAGCACTAGCTTTGATGCCCAGGGCAGCAAAGCTGAGCTTCAGTGGCCCAGTAAGTGTCGTGCGGGCGAGCTGCAATGCAGACCACAGAGCATGGCCGTCAGGGGCCTCGCCCCCATCCACCTGCTGCTCTGCAGGGGAAAGGTGAGAAGAGCAGAGACCACTTGTTGCATGACTGCAGTGCCTACTGCTCTTTCACTCACCTGCCTTTGTTCTGCCAGCCTGTACTGCAGGCTTCTCCACCCAGCTCTCACTCTTTCATCTCAACTCTTCTTCCTGGTGCACAGCGCTGGAGCCTGCCCGGCTCTGTGCTCCCAGTGCCTGCAGTAGTCCTTGCCTCCCCTTTCCTGAGATGTCCAGCTCATGCCTCCATCACTGCCCTTCCCTCTGCAGCCTGCCTGGTCAGGCTCACCTGCCCATTCAGACACTCCTCATTCAGCTGCTGCCTCAGCTGCTGCAGCTGCTGCCGCCTTTGCTCTAGCTCCCATTGCAGCTGGTGCACCTTGACTAAGAGAGCAGCATTCTGACCCTGGAGCTGCACAGGAACAAAGAGAAGACGCCTTTTAACGTCCCACACACCACTCGTGTGGCAAGCAAGATTGAGGTGCACACGCTTTCCAAAAACACTTTGTTCTCCTCCTCATGTTTACCACGGGCCGGCTAAGAGGCAGTCCCGCTCAGACAGACAGTGTCCAGACAAGCAGTGCCCATAAGGAGCCCAGGGGAGACCAAAGCAACACACAAACTCTCTTTTCACACTCTGTGCTGCCTCTTGACTGGCTCTGGTTCCTATCTTTTCTTATTCGGGTTGCCTGATGGCAACATCCTGCTTCATCTCAAGCAGCCTTTTCTCCTGCTCCCTCTGTACCTCTGCCAGGAACCTTTCCCGTTCCTCCAGCATCGCCTGCGCCTCCAAGTGCTGCCGTTCCAGACATTGCTTCTGATGAGAGGAAGAGACACTTCCAGATGAAGTCCCAGCCGTGCTCCCCAAAGAAAAAATGACAGCTTCATCCCTCCCACAAGCCCCCTCCCTGAAGAGTCCCCAGTAGTGGCTTTGTGCCCTCCAGCACTTCTAACCAGGAGCTTTACAGGAGGGTCAGCAGGTGGAAGGAAAGGAGATTCCGCCTTCCTTCCCCACTCTGAAGGCTGCCTGTTTCCTAGCCCCTGTCTGCTCAGGATTTCTGCCTGCTCTCACAGGCTGTGTTCTCAAAGTGCCACAGCCCTTTGATCAAGGCAAACCTGCAGGTGGACTGCAGGATGAGGAGGAAGCCAGCACCCCGATGCCCTAGTCACAGGACAGGCCACCAGCTGGAATACCAGCAACACGGGGCCTGTTGCGTATGCTTCGAGCCCAAAGGGGAGACTCTCTGTCCACCGTGGAAGGACAGAATGCAAGGAACCCAGTTGCTGGGGCAGCAGAGTGCAGCAAGGTCAGCAGCCGTCTGCTGCATGGCACGAGGCTGTGGGCAAGATCCTTCGCTGCCATGCTTTGGGTGGTGACCATCCAGCTCTCTGGGGAACTTGGCTTATACCCAGCCTGAAACCGTGGCTGCAGGTACTATCCTGGCACCATCGTCTTGGTCTTCACAGGCTTTCTAGTCGGAGCCCTTGAAGCCCTCTGCTGCCTGGCCCAGCAATGTGTAGCCTACAGCAGATGCTTGCAGCCATGTCACCCAGGCTGCTCTTCTGCTAAGCCAGCCCACCAAGCTTGCCTGAAAACTTCCGGGACGTATTGTCGCTTACCATTTCTTGCTGGAGCTTCCTTTTTTCCTCTTCCTGAGCAGATTGCCAGTGTCTGAGAGCCTTGCAGCACTGCTCTTCTGCCCAGAGGAGCTCTTGAGCCATTTCTTCACACTGCTGCTTGCTGAGAGATCTTACAGCTTGCAGCTCCTGACGGAGGCCCTTCACATCCTCTGCAAACATGACAAACGGCAACAGTCAGAGACTGCACTAGCAGAGACTCTACTGACCTGAAGCCCTTTCAGTTTCAGGCAAGGAGGGACCTGTGCTCAGTTCCTTTCCTCCTCAGGAGCCCTGTGGACAGAGCTGCCTTTGGAGCAACTGCACTAGGCTGGGCCATCACCAGAAACAAAGCACACCAGGCTCTCACCGAGTATCACCTCCTGGGCCCGTGTGGCTGTGCGCACTTGGGCTTCCAGACGGCTCCTGGTGATCTCCAGCTCCGATACGTGCTGCTGAGCCTGCAGCAGGCTGCTTTGCAGGCTCTCCTTCTCTGACCTACAAGGTGTGAAGATGAAGAGAAATTGTTCCTGGCACACAGGGGCAGTTGCTCCAGCTGGACATGCCTTCAGTTACATATCCTGAGCATGGAAAAGGCCGTGCATGGAAACTCAGCTACAGCAAGATTGTTTCTGCTACTTAAAATAGCAAAGCAGCCAACCTCCAGGTGGTTGGCCAGCTTTTCCTCATGACCTAGCCCAGCACAGAAAGGCCAGCTGAGTTTGATCTCAGCAGCCAGTGCTCAAATTGCTGTTGCCGGACACATTCCTCATGGGTGGCTGCGCCCACCAAGTCTCTGCCAACAAGCAAAAGCCCAGCCTGTGCTCAGAGCCCTGAGCTCATCAGCCCTTCCAAGTCACTCTGCAGGGGGACAGAAGCCAGTGTTCTCCTGAACACTGCCTCCTCAATGTTTACTGCTATTCCTAGTGCACGTAGAGATACTTTGTTTACCAGATGCTCTCAAAGTGACTCAAAGGGACTAAAGGTATGATAGATGGAAGCTCCACCTTCTACAAGTATGAGTAAGAAACCAGAAGTAGGTTTTCTCTGAATTAGCAATGTCTTGGAGGAGGGCTGTCAGGTATCCTGCCATTTAAATTACTGGATTTTCATGAACAAGAATGCTTGCTCCCTTGATTTTTGGTAAACTGAGCCAGCAATGCCCGAATGTCTTGACACTCTTTAAGAAGGGAGCTGCCTAAGGACCTTGACAGGTAACAGAGGTGGGTGGACAAGTGCTCAGCAAGAATCCCTGGACATTGTCGAGAAGCCACAAGACCTTTCCCTTCTTCTGCTGCTCCTTGTAAGCAACTTGAGGTTCCTGCACCATAACTGACAAGAGTTATGTCAGAAGGGTCTCAAGATTTTCAGCTCAACCCTGCAGCTTTCACCTGAAGCATCAGCAGCCTACTGATAACCTTCACATGTAAGAGCCTTGAATTCTGGAAATGCCATGTCAAACTACTTGGCAAGGAAAGATTGAAGTTAAGATGCACTGAAGGAGAAACCAAAGCCTGCGGGAAATTCCTGAGATCAGCAAACATCCGCACAGTTTCCCTAGTACTCCTGTCAGTGCCTAGATGGCTTGCTTTGCACTTGGCCCAGGAATGTGCAAGGGGCTCCCAGGCGGGCGCCCAGAAGAGCTTTGACAGCTGGAGCTGTCAGAAAAGTAACACTCAGGTCACAGTATCCTTTTCTTTTTTCTCTTGTCTCTTCACTTCTCAGACAGAGACACATCTGCAGTGCAAACAGGAGGCAGTAAATCCTGACTTAATGCTCACCCCCTTTGTCATTCCAGACCCTCAATAATGTCGCACCCAGGTGCTCCTCCCTGCCCTTACCTGGCCTCTGCCAGCTGCTCTGAAAGGCCTCGTAGGTCCCGCTCCGTGGCTGCCAGTCGGGCTTCCAGGGCAGCGTTCTCTTGTGCCTGCGCCGCCTTCTCTCTGCACAGCCGGGGCAGTGTGTGCCCTTGGCGAGAGAACTCCTGGAGCAGCTTCTCCAGACCCCTGTGGGGTGGCCGCTGCCGGCGGCAAACCTGGAAGTGGAGGGGGCACCATTTTTCAAGGGGAACAACAACAGCACGGTCTCAGTCTTGGCTTGCTGCCAGAAGCAGCCTTTGGGGCGCTCTTGCCAGGGGCAGCTCCCTGTCCCATAAGTGCCGCCTAGGAATAAGGTGAGCGTACCTTTGGCACCGCCAGAGGAACCTCTTCCTTCAGCAGGTTCCTCGGAAGCTGTGGTTCCTCGGCTGTCTCTGCTGCCACTTGCAACACCCTCTCTCGTGAGGAGTGGCGCCTGCTCTCAAATGCAGCCAGCTCCTTCCCTCTACAACAAGGGGACAGACAAGCAAGCCTTTAATTGAAACACAGTCTCCTTGCAAGACCAGCACTACACACCATGTCCCTCACAGGGCGGTCTCAGGGGCTTCCAACAGCCCTCTACTTCCACCTCAAGAGAGTGCTGGCATTCCCTCTCTAGACCACCATCTCTCTTTGTCATTTCTGCAGGTGAAAGAATCACCAGGGAGGAAGTCAAATTAGCTTTCAGAAGCCACAAAACATTTCCAGAAAGCTCAGGTACTCTCAGCTTAGCAGCTTCCTGCCTGCTAGTGCTCCTCTCTGATACAGTGGATACCGGACTTGCAAAAGTTCCTCTTTGGCTAAGAGAGGCCTGGTAAGTCCAGATGAGCACTCCTACAATTACTCTTGCTTTCACTAGCCCAACAAGGAAAGAGCCCGCAAGCTATAGCCTGGCGAGAACGTGGGTACAAATTTCCAATCCAATAATCAAAGGATCCCAAGATGGTTTAGCCTGGCAGGAACCCCAGGGAGCCTCTAGGACCATCTTCAGCTCCAAGCACTTGGAGTCAGCTATGGCATCTGGACTGGCCGCTCAAGGCCCTATCCAGCTGGAGTTTCCAAATTTCCAAGGGTGGAATCTGCACAAGCTCTTTGAGGCACTTGTTCTGCTGCCTCTGCAGTTCAAAGGTTTCCTTTCCGTAAACCCAGCCTGAACCTCCCTTGCTTTTCCTCTGGTCCAGTTCAGCATACTTTTTGTCAAGGTTGGAGAAGTGAGTCCCAGGAGGCAGCCAGACCTGCCCACAGATTGCCTTCCCCTGTCTATGCTGAGCAAGTCAAACCATGAGAAAGCCAAATTTCTTCTCTGACTCTCAACCTCCTGAAGCCCAGCAATGCCCAACCCTGCTCAGAGAAAGCGAGAAAGCTTAACACACACCTGAACTCCTGGGCACTGCACACTCTATCTGTGCTCTGCTCCCTCTCTGCCTTTCCCGCCTGGGCCGAGGAGTTCTGAGAGGCAAGAAGCTCTCCTAGCGGGGCCTGCAAGGAATGGACAAAGAAAAAGGAAAACAAGCAATAAGGAGCAGGAAAGTTGGCTCCTGAGAGCTGCAAGAAGCAACAAGCAGCCACACAGCTCACCTGAAGGCAAAAGCTGTTGTGTGCGGCTGTTGATGTGGGTAACCAACTAAGCCTGTGTTGCTTTGAATGTCTCAGAATGGAAGCAGGGACCAGTTCCCTGCTCAGCTCTGGTCAAAAGGCTTCCCCTCAGGATTTCAAGCATTAGGGAGCAGCCAATAGGAACTGCATTCCAGCCCTTCAGACACAGACCTTGTCTCTGCCATGCAGAGCTGCTCAGCATTCTCAGCAAACTTGGGTCATGTCAAAGTTAAGGGTGTAGTCAAAGCAGAGACTGTAGCTCCTTAGACAGTGCTTGGAGATGGGCAAGTCCCTGCAGCAACGGTGGCTCCTGTGTTCCTCACAAGGCTGTGAACTGCGCCTTGGCACCGCTCTCTCTGCTGGCAGCAGGGAGCCTGCACAGACACTGTGCACAAGGGGCTCACTTTCTCACCAGCAGTACAAAAGGACATCATGCTACAGCTAGTTTGACACCAAGGCAAGTTCACAGTCCCTGTCAGAATGGCAGGAAAATGATGCCTGCATGTGAGAGTTCAGACCCCATTTCCTACGTGTCAGTGGCTGGGCTGAAGCGCTAGGTCATGGCAGAACTCCAGGCCTCAGCATCTTCAGCCACAAAGAGCAAGTGCTGCCTGCTCAGAAACTTGCCGCTCTGCACTGCACCAAAGCTTTGCACTGAAGCAACCAAAGCTGCCACTGATTGCTGCAGGATGCTCAGGCCTGGACTGACAACACAGTTGGAGGTTTGTTGTCCTTTGCCTCCCCTTTACCCTCTGGTGGAAGAGAGCGAGCCAGAGCAGGTTCTGCTGCTGCGGCTGCTACTGTGGTGCTCTGCAGACAGAGAGCAGCATGAGGGACAGGCAGTAAGCTGTCATAGAGAACCTTATTTCTCCTGAGCTCTATCACCAGTGGTCCTAGTGAGAAGCCATGAATTTCACTACAAATGGGATCCTCAGTCACTAATACTCATTTCAAGTGGGCTGATGAGACTAATGTTTCAACAGGACTCCATGTGCTTCTGAAGGAGATATTTTAGCCAGGCTACAATCAGCATGTAGCTTTCTGTCTGCAAAACCTAGTTTCATTAGTTACATTAGTTAAAGCCTCTTCAACGGAAAAGGAATAAACTGAGGGAATTGTTTTGGTGGTGCTCATGCAGACGTGCACTGGTGTGGACTTTCCTTTGGCCTGCCAGCCTGGCACTCAACTACAGCAGGCCAAGCCGGCAGCTTGCTGCATAATCCTCAGGCACCAGGAATGTCAAGGGTGCCCGTCCCACTCACCGAACCGTAGACTTGACTCCTTCCACCTCTGAGGCGACCTGCCGCGGCAAGAGAGAACAAACCAGGTGCTGTTACAAGACTGCTGGTGCTGAGGAATCCCACAGAACCAGGCCAGCCAAGCAGAGAGCATTTTCCTTTCACAACCTCCCTACCGGGAGCAGCAGTTCTGTAGCCCAGCAAGCAGGACTGCAGGCCACTATCCTAGGCTGCGTCTACCTTTTGCTCGGCTTTGCCACTAAGGAACTAGAAACTTGGGGCCGGGAAGATGCAAATTGCTCCTTAGCAGTCACTGCCTGCATTGGAGATCATTGTCCCCCCTACAACTAAAGCAGCTTCCTTCTCTTCTCCTTCCTGCACTTCCTTTTCTTTTTGTAAATTGCATGCAGCATGTGCCACGAGGTTGCTGTAAACAATTCCCCACAAAAGCTTCCACTGAACCCCTCTTGGCGCTTGCAGCTTTGTTTGGACACAGCACAGGCCCAGCTCTGGGGTTCAGGAGCCCACACTATCTGCTCAGCAGTTTGCCCTTCAGTGCAAAGCCAATCCCTCTTGTAGCGCACAGAGGGGGGCCAGTTAGACAGGCACATCCTTTAAGGAGGGAATGCAGAAAAAGGATGCCTTCCTTAAGTTCCTTTTAAAAACGGCTCAGTTTTCAGAAGGACACCTGCACAACTCTTCCAGTCTGCATTTTGGAAGTTGTCCACACCCTGCTGGACAAGGGACACCCCCTTTTTGGCTGAAACTGTTGCCAGGAGCTTTACCAAAGTTATGGCATCTGCATGGCACTTTTCTTTCATTGTTCTGCCCCCAAGGAAAAAACTTCTACTTACGTCTCAGACCGTTAACAATTTTGCGGGCTGATATCGCTGAAAAAGCCCTGCTGACTGCTCTACGGACTCGCTCCATTGTTTCAGCAGGGCTGCTTCAGTCGTTGGGCCGTAAAACAAAAATGGAAGAAAAACCCACTCTCACAAGTCACCAGACTGTGCAAGGAAAAGAGGAAAATAGGAGACCCGCGGCACTCTGCGGACTGTACAAACACAAAGTGACAAACAAAAGACACCTGCACAAGTCTGCAGACCGTACAACAAGAAAAGGAAAAGAAAAGGACACCTGTAGGTGTCTGCAGACCCTACAACCGCAGGGGAAACAAAAGGATGCCTAGACGAGTCTGCCGACTCGTACAACGGCAGGAAAAGAAAAAGACTCCCTTTTCAGGGCACAGACTGTTGCCAGAGAACTCCTCTGTACAGGATCCTCCTGCAACGAGAACGCCAAGAGCTGTTCTGGACGCTGAGGCCTTGCGTGCACCAGGGCAACCTCCTGATGACCACGCTGTGACGTGGCAGCTCTGCACTGACATCACAATAGCAGCAGCTCTGGGTTGCTCTGTGAATTCATGCATAGCAACCAAACCTTCTCTACAGCTGACACAAAAGAGAGCCTGGAAAGTTCTCCTCTGTCCCAAAGCAGCACAATCCTCTCCTTCAGTCCATAACCCGTAGCTCAAAGGATCCCAAAGTAACACAAAGCAGGCACCAAGCACACACACTCAGCACTTTGGCCACCAATGCTTCTGACTAAAACAAGCAATCCTTGCTTCAACTCAGTGGATAAAATCACACCTTGGTAATATCCCTGAGAGTTCCCTAAATTGGAATGCCTGTCCTTCCTGCCCATTTACTGCATGGCTAACATCTACCAGAAAACTCTAGGGCTTGCTCAAGGAAGAACAACACCTTAGTGGGGAAAATAACCTGAGGAACAAACTACCCATAGGTGTTTGCATGGCACTGGAACAGCGTTGGTGTTGTCAATATGACAGGGACACCTCCTCTGCACGGGGCAGTGCCCGTGTCCTCGGCATGGCAGGGAGTGCCCTTGGAGCAGCCCTCACTCTGTGGGTGCACACATGGGCGCATTTGCCCCTTCTGTCCAGCTCCCAAGGCAGCTCTGCTCCTGAAAAAGTTCTCTGTCCAACACTGAAGGCACTCCTGGTGCCTTTGCAGAACCCCACTCCCTTCAGCTTGTGGGAAATGGGCAAGGTCAGATTCCTCCATGGAAGTGGCTTTTAAGTCTCTATCCTGCCCACAGTGCATACTGCATAGCACTCCATTTTTCAGTCCTTTGCTGCACTCTCCTTTCTGGCCTGCAGGAGCTTAGTAGATTGATGTGCTTTTCCTGGGCCAACTTAGTTTTTCCTTCCTGGATGGCACAGCTCACAGAACTGCAAACTCCATGTCTGCTGGGGATGGCTGCAACCACCAAATGGGGCAAACGATCCAAAGTTCAGGTTTGGTGCAATGCTCCGCTGTCATTTCATTCTAGACTTCCCCACAATATGCCACAGGAAGGAGCAAACAGGTGCCAGTGCCATGGGGAACAGGAGAAGGCCGCAGGTCAGGAACAGGGTCTCAGCCCATGGCTACAGGAAGCCGAGGAATTTGCAAGGCAGGTGAGTGCTGGGGATGCTGGAGGCCTGCCAAGCTGCCTGCTCTTGTCTTGCTGCTGAAAGCCTGAACTGCAGTGCTCTTGAGAACAACACCTAAATCCCACCGCAATCAACATTTCTTACAGAGATTGGCATGTGCTGAGGAACGATTTACACTGCTCATCCTCTTGGCAGCTAACCCAGGCCATGTTTTAGATAGGAGGGACCTAAGTGAGTCTCTGGAGCTTCCTGCAAGGAACAAAGCCCTGTGACAGCAAGCAGCATTCCCAGGCTGCTCCCACGGGGAAAATCCCCACAAGCTGAAGACTGTGGATAAAGGGGTGACTGTGATTTTGAGCTACGTGTGCCTGCAATGGCAAGGTGCTGGACATGAAGGTAAGGGGCACAAAGTGCCCTCATGTCCTATTCCTGCATCTTTCTGGGAACCAGAGGAATCTGGCCTCCGCCTGTGAGGAACTGGGCCTGGGAACTAATGCTGCCTTTCTGGTTTGGCTTTTGTAGATTTTTGTTTTGGACAGCAGCTCTTTGCAACATCAGCTGAGCCGGCCTCCAGCCTGGCTGATTGGACCCAGTCAGCAAAGGCCTTGCAGGAAGCCTGGAGAGGAGGCAGTGGTGCTTCAGGAGGCTTTGTGCTGGGCCAGCACAGCCAGCGTAGGACTGGCAATCAAAAGGCCTAAATCCTGAACTCCACGGGAACATTCCCTTGCTGGTCAGCCTGCGCTGAAGCTGTGCATTGTCGCGGCGCTGTGCATTTCCCTGCCGCTGTGCTTTGCCCTGGCATTGTGCTTTGCCCTGGCATTGTGCTTTGCCCTGCCGCTGTGCATTTCCCTGGCGCTGTGCTTTGCCCCGGAGCTGTGCTTTGCTCTGGAGCTGTGCTTTGCCCTGCTGCTCTGCATTGCCCTGGCGTTGTGCTTTGCCTTGGTGCTGTGCATTGCCCCAGAGCTGTGCTTTGCCCTGGCGCTGTGCATTGCCCTGGCACTTTGCTTTGCCCTGGCACTGTGCATTGCCCTGGCACTGTGCTTTGCCCTGGCACTGTGCTTTGCCTTGGTGCTGTGCTTTGCCCTGGCGTTGCTGCCCGAGGCTCTCCCCCCTCACAGAGGGGCCCCGCCCCGCCCCGGGCAACCCCTGGCGGCTGCCCCACCCCCCGCCCGCCCCGCGCAGGGGCGCTCCCTTCCCATGGCGCCGCCCAGCGTCAGCACCCCCTCACTGCAGGCACAGAGAGGGACCGGGCCCTGCTGCTCCTCCTGGCACTTGGGTCCCTCCTTTCCAACAGAGAAGACCTCAAGGGAGGCATTTTCCAACTGTGTCCCTCTGCTTTATTTTTGGAAGGTGGAACTCTGCCCTGAAGGTGGCCCTAATGCATCCATAAGTGCTGGAGCAGGAAAAGTCCCCTTTGTTCTCCCACCGGTTGTCATTACTGGCTCAAAAGCACCGCCCAGCTTTGGAAGGAGAAACAGCCCGTGACACAGTCGTGCTATCCCTCCCCTTCCAAAGGCTCTGTAAATCTTCAGTGTCCACATCAGTAGGAATAAAGGGATCATGGTCGGGTTTCAAATTTTTGCATTTCAGAGGCTTTAATGAGAAAAAGTTGTGATGTTCCCAGAGAAGATTTCTTGCTTTTTGCAGCCAGGGTGAAATGTCTCGTTCAGAAGCAGACCTAGAACTGTCTAATGTGTCTCCTGAGCCTGTCTGACGATTGTTTTAAAGACACAGATTTCAATTTCTTTCAAAATTTGCTATTTCTCTTCAGGAGAGTTGGTGATAGAGCTCAGGAGAAATAAGGTTCTCTATGACAGCTTACTGCCTGTCCCTCATGCTGCTCTCTGTCTGCAGAGCACCACAGTAGCAGCCGCAGCAGCAGAACCTGCTCTGGCTCGCTCTCTTCCACCAGAGGGTAAAGGGGAGGCAAAGGACAACAAACCTCCAACTGTGTTGTCAGTCCAGGCCTGAGCATCCTGCAGCAATCAGTGGCAGCTTTGGTTGCTTCAGTGCAAAGCTTTGGTGCAGTGCAGAGCGGCAAGTTTCTGAGCAGGCAGCACTTGCTCTTTGTGGCTGAAGATGCTGAGGCCTGGAGTTCTGCCATGACCTAGCGCTTCAGCCCAGCCACTGACACGTGGGAAATGGGGTCTGAACTCTCACATGCAGTGAGTGCTCAGGCACCCTGCTCTTCTTTCCCTCTGAGTTTCACTGCAGAGGAGCAAGTTTTCTTCCCTGTAGTTGCAGAAGCTCAGGGTTCTCACTTCTTGACAAATCTGTGATGCAAAGGGCCTTGTTAAGAAGATCAAAAGCACAGGGAATGTATTAGAAATTCTTACGAAAAGTAACCTTTCTTACAGATAAAGATAAGCAAGTCATTCCCTGCATTTATCTAAATGCAGAAGTTGTATAATTATCTAAACTGAACACAGAAACAAACTACCTCTGTCAGACCATCTTCATATTCCAGATCACTTTCAAGATGTAGATTGAGTTGTTTGAATGATTAGTGCTCAACTCTGCCTTTCTGGCTGAAGGCTCTGGAGCTCCTTTCTGAGTTCATCCAGGGTGGTATTCCCTAACAATTCCTGGTACCACCTCCTGCTTTCTTAGGGCACAATAGTCTAAATGAAAACCTAGCCAATGGCATAACTCTCCAGTCCATAAGGAAATCATTGGACAAGTTGTCAAGTTCTCAAACCAATTGTCCTGCTGCAAGAGTCCTGTTGCACACAAGAGTGTTGAAAGCCAAGAGAAGCTGCAATTGGTGGTGCATCTTGTGACAGAAGCTCAACCTAGCTCTCCAATAAAGAGAAGAGCTTGAAACGAGCAAACATGAGTGTGGAAAAGATTCTTGGAAAGCTGAAACAGCTTTCCCAAAGTGCAATGAAAATGGAAAGAATCCAAGATGTCCACATGTAGGAGTTCCTTTACTGATATGCTCCCCTTTTCCATGTTGCACGAGTTCTACATGGCATAAATTCCAAATTCATCTTACCGCTAAGATCCATGACTCAGCAAGTTTTACACTCTCAATCATTAGCTACACACAATTTGCCTTCCTTTGTTTTCCTTTGAAGCAATGCTGGGAACACAAGACACATGCAAATGTAAGACCTTTGAGTACAGTGTGAGCTTTGGTCAAGTGTGAGTTCTAGAAACAGGGAATAGGCTCTGATAGGATTTTACCCTCAGCAGTGACAATACACAGCAGCAACAAAGGTTTTTTGTGTGACGTTGTGCAGAGGTCAAGACTCTTTGTCTTAGATGAACATGGCAAAGTTGACATGTTTAAACAGACTTGGGATGCAACCTGGTTTGGTTTACTGTCTGTGTCACTAAAGAGCAGGAGAAATAAACCAGCCAGAGTTTCTTTGCAGAGAAGACCTTTGCTTCAGTGTGAAAGTATTGGGAAGGGAGGAGGGAGATGGGTGAGAGTTGAGCTGCTGTATTGGACTGGCATCCAAACCACGGCAAGAATAGGGTTTAATTATTTTCTTTTAATCCTATCCACACTCTCCGATTCTCACCTGGAACAGGACAAGAAAACACGAACAGCCCCGGCGACTAGAACACAGCACCGGGGGCGCGGTCCCCTCTCCCCACCCCGAGCGGTCGGGGGAGCAGTGCTGCCCCGCAGGGGCTGGATTTCTCCCTCCTCATCTGCTGCTTTGCATTTCCGGGCGGCCGGCTCTTCCTGGCACTGGCAGGCTCCTCATTCAGGGCTTATGCTCCACGGGAAAGTCCAGACAGCGCTCTACGTGGGAGGAAGAGATGGCGGCGCGGCGTGAGTGGGTGGGATGAGGCCCGGGGGATGCGAGCACCGGGGGAAAGCTGCAGGGTTGCACGAAATAACAGTTATGCTGTGAAGTAGTGAAGAAGAAGCTAAACGACAAGGCGATTTTGGCGTCGGCGCGGGAGGCAGAGAGAGCTGCTCCGTGACTCCAGCCGAGCCCGGTTCGGCCCCGGAGCGAAGTGGCCAGCGCTGCCCCGGGGCGCGCGGGGCTGAACGGGGAACGGACAAACGGGGAACGGACAAGCGGTCGCGGCACTTCAGCGACAGCAGCGGCAGCAGCTCTGCTGACCCTCTGCCTCTCTTGCTCCAGCTCCTTCTGTCCCTCTCCCGCTGCGGCGCACAATCCTTATCGACCCCCTTCTTTCCCGGTCTCTCTGTCCACCTGCCGGGCCGAACCACGCCTCCGGTCCGCCCCGGCCTCGGGCGGGACTGCATCCCCACTAGACCGGGGCTCCCGCAGCGGTGTCGCCTTCGGCCGGCCCTCGCCGTACTGTCTGTGCCGCTGCTGCGCGGGGGGGCATCGGTAGCTGGGCCTCGGGCCGCATGGCCATCCCTTGGGCTCGCCTGTGCCAGCTCCGGTTACGCCTCCCGCCTCGACCGTGGCTTGTCTCGGGGGGGGGGGCGGAGGACACTCGGAGCACGGCTGCTCCCGCCGCCTGCGTTACGCGTTCCCCCGGCCTGGGCCACGGCAGCATTGCAGCTACCGACCCCGAGCTGCTGGTGCCCCATTCAGACAGAGCTGCCTGTCCTGGGACACTTGAGGGGCGGTCGGGGGCCGTTCCTGGACCCGGGCCCAGCGCCGCCAGCCGCGTTTGGCCCCAGGGAAGGCGCAGGAGGCCCTGCAGGGGTGAAACCGGCTGGACTCTCTGCTGGGGCCTGGCGGCTTCAGCAGCGTCTGCAAGGGGACGTGCCTGGAGCCCAGCGCCCCGGTGAGTGGGGGTCTGGTGGGGGGCAGAGGAGGGTGAGGGGGAAGGAGGATGGGGCTCGGCAGAGCGGGCGGGAAGCTCAGCCCGCTGCTCCCCTTGGCTAGCAGGTGGCCGTCAAATGTGTGTCAGGGGATTGCACCCATCTTTGGGGTGAGCTGGTGGGGGAGTGGGGTCAGCAGCAGAAACCGGGGTGTGCTGGGCGGGATAAGCTGAGGCTCGGCAGGCTGGAAGCCGCCAGGACGCCTCGAGGGAGAGCAAAGGGAGATTAGCAGAGGGCACAGAGCATCCCAGTTTGGCTGAGAGCTTCCAGACCCCTGGCACGGCATCAGCCCCACTGACAGCATCGTGGTCTTCCCACAGCCCAACAGCACCTGCGTTCCCCAGATCAAACTGCTGGGCTAGGTGTCCACTGGGTTGCATGGTGTTGTCCAGCTCCTTGATAGGTTTGAGCTCTGCAGAAATTCTTGTTGGTGATGAAGCGCCCAGAGCGATCGCAGGACCTCTTTGATTTCATTCGTGTGTGGGCATTCCTGTCGGCAGACTGCTGCAGGGGCTGTTCTGCCATGTGCTGGAGGCTGTGAGGCACTGCAGCAGCTGCGAGGTCCTGCACAGAGACCTCAAAGCTGACAACATCCTCCTCCACCTGGCCAGCGGACAGGCAAAACTGATGGACTTTGCCTGTGGCACCTACCTCCAAGTCTGCACACAATTTGTAGGTGAGCCCACCCAGGGCTTTGCTCGCGGTCCTGGCCTTTCATGGATCAACCTTAAACGGCCCAAGCTGGGTGTGGCACTGGACATTCCCCTTTTTGCTGCCAGTCACGGCTACAACCAATGAGCCACAGAGGTGTGCCTGTAATGGTCAAGGAAGGGATTCTTCCAAATGGCTTGTGGATGTCTAGGATTTTTCACAGAATCGCAGAATCACAGAAGTTCAAGACTGGAAGAGACCTATAAGATCATCAAGTCCAGCCGATGTTCTAACTGTTCAACTAGATCATGGCAGCAAGTGCCACATCCAGTCTTTTTTTGAATTCTTCAAGGGATGATGACTCCACCACCTCACTGGGTAAATGATTCCAGTATCTGACCACTCTTTCTGTGAAATATTTCCTTCTTAATTCTAACTTACATCTCGCTTGACGCAGCTTGAGACTGTGTCCTCTTGTTCTATCTGTTGTCGCCCGGAGAAAGAGGCCGACCCCCAGCTCACCACAGCCACCCTTCAGGAAGTTGTAGAGAGCGATGAGGTCGCCCCTTAGTCTCCTTTTCTCCAGGCTAAACAACCCCAGCTCCCTCAGTCGCTCTTCGTATGGCATGTGTTCCAAGCCCCTTATTAGTCTCGTTGCCCTCCTCTGGACACGCTCAAGTAACTCGATGTCCCTCCTAAAGTGAGGGGCCCAGAACTGGATACAATACTCCAAGTGAGGCCTCACCAGTGCCGAGTACAGTGGAAGAATGACCTCTCTGCTCCTGCTGGCCACTCCATTTCTGATACTGGCCAGGATGGCATTGGCCCTCTTGGCTACCTGGGCACACTGCTGGCTCATATTTAATCGACTGTCAACCAGCCCCCCCAGGTCCCTTTCCACCTGGGCACTATCCAGCCATTCCGTCCCCAGCTTATATCGGTGCAGGGGGTTATTGTGGCCGAAGTGCAATACTCGGCACTTGGACTTATTGAAGTTCATCCCGTTTGATTCTGCCCATGCGTCTAACCGTTCCAAGTCTCTCTGGAGAGCCCTACACCCCTCTAGCAGATCCACACTCTTTCCCAATTTAGTGTCATCAGCGAATTTACTAATAAAAGACTCTAAGCCCTCGTCCATATCGTCAATAAAAATATTGAACAGAACTGGCCCCAACACAGACCCCTGAGGGACACCACTAGTGACTGGTCGCCAGCTGGATGTGACACCATTCACCACCACTCTCTGGGCCCGGCCATCCAGCCAGTTCTGAACCCAGCAAAGGGTATTCCTATCCAGACCACGGCCAGCGAGTTTGTCTAGGAGTATGCTATGGGAAACAGTGTCGAAGGCCTTGCTGAAATCCAGAAAAACAACATCTACAGCCTTCCCTGCGTCCACTAGCCGGGTTACCTGATCATAAAAGGTGATCAGGTTAGTCAGACATGATCTACCCCTCCTAAATCCGTGCTGGCTGGGTCTGATACCCTGGCCGTCCTGCAAATTTTGCATGATGGCACGTAATATAAACTGTTCCATTATTTTGCCAGGTATAGAGGTCAGGCTGACTGGTCTATAATTGCCAGGATCTTCCTTTGCACCTTTTTTGTGAATGGGTATCACATTGGCCAGCTTCCAGTCATCCGGAACCTCACCAGTGATCCATGACTGTTGGTAAATGATAGAGAGTGGCTTTGCAATCTCATTTGCCAGCTCTCTCATTACCCTAGGGTGGATCCCGTCTGGTCCCATAGATTTATGAATATCCAAGGATTTCAATAGTTCTATAACAGCCTCCTCTTGGATAATGTGGGGACCATTCTGTTCCCTAAAACCAACGACCAGCCTAGACGGACGGGAGTCTTGAGGGCAAGTCATCTTCCCATTAAAAACCGAGGCAAAATAGGCATTGAACACTTCTGCCTTCTCCTCGTCTGCAAATACTAACTTCCCACCTTTGTCCAGTAAGGAACAAAGGCTGGTCCTACCTTTCTTCCTACTATTAATATATTTATAAAAACATTTTTTATTATCCTTAACAGCAGTCGCTATCGTGAGTTCAAACTGAGCTTTGGCCTCCCTAATTTTTTTCCTGCATACTCTAGCAGCCCTCTTGAATACTTCCTTGGAGACCTGACCCTTTTTCCAACTCTGATACGTCCTCTTTTTATTCCTAAGTTCCTCCAAGATCTCCTTTCCCAGCCAGGCTGGACGTTTGCCCCGTAGACTGATCTTTCGGGATACAGGAATGGTTTGTTCCTGCGCCCTCAAGATCTCTGCCTTGAAGTAAGCCCACCCTTCCTGAACTCCTTTATTTTTAAGGGCAGCTTCCCAAGGGACGCTCTGAATTAATCTCTTAAACAGGCCAAAGTCCGCCCTCCGGAAGTCCAATGTACGAGTTATACTGGTGCTCTTCCTAATATCGCCAAGTATTGAAAACTCTATTAATTCATGGTCACTCTGCCCCAAACGACCTCCAACCATCACATCTCCCACCAGCCCATCCCTATTTGTAAATAACAGATCTAATGTAGTCCCTTCCCTGGTGGGTTCATCTACCAGCTGTAACAAAAAGTTATCCTCCATAGATTCTAAGAATTTTCTGGAGTGCCTCTTTACTGCTGTATTAAGTTCCCAGCAGATATCTGGTAGATTAAAATCACCAACAAGAACAAGGGTTGATGATCTAGAAATATTGCACAACTGCTTATAGAATAAATCGTCTACTTCTTCTTCTTGATCGGGTCGACCATAACAGACTCCCAATATGATGTCGGCGTTATTGGCCTTCCCCTTGATTCTTATCCATAAACATTCAACACCTTCTTCCTTTGTTTCAATTTCAATGGCATCGAAGGTTTGCTTAACATAAAGAGCTACGCCACCTCCTCTTCTTCCTTTTCTATCTCTCCTGAAGAGTCTGTATCCAGCCAATGTAGTACTCCAGTTATATGAGTCATCCCACCACGTTTCCGTGATGGCAACTACATCATAGCTTTGCAGTTGTACCATGGCCTCCAGCTCTTCTTGTTTATTGCCCAAACTGCGTGCATTGGTATACATGCACCTCATCTGGGCAACTGAGTTCACCCCTATCTTACGCTTGCAATTCTTGGGCCTGTTTCCAGTTAGCTCAGCTGGTTCCCCTTCCCCCTTCAAGCTTAGTTTAAAGCTCTCTCAATGAGGTCTGCCAGTTCATGAGCTAAAATCCTTTTGCCCTTAACGGAGAGGTGTACCCCATCTGATTCCAGCAAAGAAGATGCTGTAAAAGTTTCGCCATGATCATAAAATCCAAGCTTATGTTGATGACACCAACCCTTAAGCCACTTGTTAATGATACGGATTCTTCTGTTTCTTTCATCATTATCCTCCGCCACCAGAGGGACTGAGCACATCACTACCTGTGCTCCTGCCTTGTCAATTACCTGACCCAGTACCTTAAAATCCTTCCTGATTGCCTTAATGCTCCTCTTCTCGATCTCATCACTGCCAGCCTGAAGTATCAGCAGTGGATAATAATCAGAGGGCTGAATCAGTCCAGGAAGTCTCTCAGTAATATTTTGTACCCGGGCCCCAGGGAGGCAACAAACTTCCCTGTGGGATGGGTCTGGTCGACATACAGGGCCTTCAGTTCCTTTCAGGAGGGAATCACCTACGACAATTACCCTTCTTTTCTTCTTGGTACTAGAGGTAATAATTCGTGTTGCAGGTGAAACATAATTAGGAGGTTCACTAGGCAGACAATTCTCTCCTAAACCATCTAGTTGTATCTCTGGATCCAGTATCTCATACCTGTTTTGTAATGGTACTTGGCTGGATGATGGAGGGGGGCAGGTCTTTTCATTTTTACCACCCCGCACAGGGACCCATTTCCACTCCTCTTCATCCACCAAATGCCCTTCTGTCATCTGAGAATGGGAGGCATATAAGTCCTCAGTCTCTTGATTAGTAACCTCCCTTAAAGATGATAGGGCTGAACTCCACCAATCTATCTGCCTTTCACTTTCACTAATACTCCTTAATCTTTCAACTTCCTCCCTAAGCTCAGCCACCATTAGAAGGAGGTCATTCACTTGTTCGCAGCGTAAGCGGTTCTCCTCCACAGCACTCCCTGATGCCACCAATAAACTCAAACATTCTGGGCAGGGGTGGGTCTGTACACTCACGTCCTTTTTGGAGGGCCCAACTTGATCACTTACACCAGCCACAGCTTTTGATCTGGTAGAAACCATTGTTAACAAACACCTCAGAAACAACCAGACGGCAGGGGATTCAAAATCAGGAGGTTCAGGAATCCGGGAATTCAGGAAATCCGAGAGTTTAGGAATCCAAGGATTCCAAAATCCGAGGTTACAGGAGTCCAGGGATTTAAGAATGCAGAGATTTGGAAATTCAAGGATTTAGAAATCCGGGGTTTCAGAGTTCCAGGAGTTCTCCAGCAGCAAGTCGGCACTGCAGAGCTGCTAATGTAGTAACAGAGACTCTTTGAGGGATGCAGAATGCAGGGAAGGGAGCAAAGCACAGCTCCACAGTACAGCTCCACGACACAACTCCACGGCACAGCTCCGAAGCTCACCTCCGCAGCACAGCTCCGTGGCACAGCTACACGGCCTAGCTCCGCGGCCTAGCTCCGCGGCACAGCTCCGCGGCCCAGCTCCGAGGCCCAACTCCGCGGCACGGCTCTGCGGCACAGCACCGCAGCACAACTCCGCGGCCCAGCTGGGAGGCCCGGCTCCGCGGCACAGCTCTGCGGCACAGCTCCACGGCCCAGCTACGAGGCCCTGCTCCGTGACACAGCTCCGCGGCACAGCTCCGCAGCCCAGCTCTGTGGCCTAGCTATGAGACCCTGTTCCGCAGCACAGATCAGTGCAGGGACATGGTCTTGTCCGCCATTAAAAAAAAAAAAAAAAAAAAAAAAAGGTTGGCTCCGAGCTGACATTGATTGGAGAAAGGAATCCGGAAGTGCTCCTGGTCATGTGCTCCACTTCTCCCATTGATTCACTGCCTCTTTCCTTCCTTTCCTTTGAAAAGCACCTGGAGTGGAGATGTGCTTGGTGGGGGCCCAAGTGATCTGTAGGAGGAATAGTTGAAGTCATGAAACAGTCCTGATACAACACCAGTATGAAACCAGCCCCAAAGCCAATCCATTTCTCTGAAGTATTTTGTTTCCAGTGACTGCCAACACGTCAGGAGTCTAAAGGGAAACCAGGAAGCCAACTATTCTGATCAATTTGGCCAAATAAGCACACATGCAGCCCCCTGCTCCATGGGTCAAAGAATGCACAGGATGTTCCCAGCCGCTTCAGGCGCCTCCTCCGCAGCTGGGAACATCCAGCCGTCTCCCACAGCTCTAGCCCGGCTCTGCTGGTGGCATCCTGTGGGAGCTCCCTCCTCCTGAGACACAGCTCTGGCCCTCCCATTCCCTTCACGCCTGCAATGCCACTCCTGCCTTGCTCAAATCTGCACATCACTAGTGACTTTGTGCCCTCCAGCTATGCTGTCCTAAGCAGAAATTTAGAAGGAGGATGAGCAGATGGGAGAAAAGGAGGTGGCACCTTCTTTTCCCACTCTGTCTCAGTCTGTCTGTTTGCTGGGCCCTCTCTCCTCAGGATTCCTGCCTGTTCTCAGAGGCTCCGTTCTCTACGTGCTGAAGTGGTCCTTGTCATCTCCTCTGCTTCCTGCATTACTTTGCTGCAGGGATGACAGCAATCAGGCTCTCAGAGGAGGCTGAAGAGAGGCTCCGCTAGCTTGAGAAATGGATGCTGCCCAAAGGGAAAAAGAAACCAAAGCAACCAAATTAAAAGAGACCAAGGGAGAAGGAACCAGTATTTTCCAACTGAGCTTCTAACAGGGTCAAGCTGGGTTCTTCTAGGGCCCAGAAACACACAGACAGAAGGGGCAGAGCGCAGATGGACTCAGCTCTGGCTTGCAAGGAGAGCAGTGTCTGCCTTGGCATGCCCCCCTCCTCCTGGCCTGGCTGGCATCTTCCTTCACGGCAGGGAGAGCCGAGGAAGTGGCGCCGTCGCCAGCTGCCTGTCTGCCACAAAAGGTGGCAGCAAAGCTGCAGTGGTTCTCATCTACTTGAGCGGGCCAGGCAGCACGTGAGGCTGGCACAAATCCTGCTCAGCTGTCCCTCTTTGGCTGGCAGAAACCTCTAAGAGTGGGGCAGGAAGGACAAACTGGATGCCCTTGGATGCTCAGTCAGTCCCCCCCAAAGGTCCCACCTTCCCACAGACCAATCTAGAACCGCTTGGCAGGGAGTGCTTATGTTGTGTTCTTCAAGCCCCACTGCAGGCCTCCTTCCCCAGCACTGTAGTACTTCAGTTCCTTTGCTACCAACTAAACCTGAAAACAGCAGCCGAGAGCAAAAGGGGGCCTCAGCAATGACCAGAAGGTGGGAGCTCTCCTCTGAGGAACGGCTGTGAGAATTGGGCTTGTTTAGCTTGCAGAAGGGCAAGGTCTCCAAGGACACCTTTCAATATTTGAAGGGGCTTAGAAGAAAGATGGGGACATATCTATTAGCAGGGCCAATTGCAAGAGAACAAGGGAGAATGGTTTTAAACTAAAAGACAGTCAATTCAGATAGGCTCTAAGGAAGAAACTCCTTATGAGGAGAGTGCTGAAACACTGCCTCAGGCTGCCCAGAGAGCTGGGAGGTGCCCCATCGCTGTCAGCATTCCAGGTCAGGTGAGCTGGGGCTCTGGGCAACCTGATCTATTGGCAGGGGCTTTGGACTAGATGACCTCCACCACTCCCTTCTAACCTTAACTAGTCTTGGATCCTATCTGGTTCTCATTTGAAAAGCAGCCAGAGCAGAGATTACCCTGTGGGGGGCCCATCTGATTCCCTGGAGTTGGGCCGAGGAGCAAACCCAGACAGGGAGCAGCCCCTTTGCCTTGTACCTGCAGAAGTTCCTTGGCAGAGCCTCTCCTGTCCACATCCATCTGCAGGCAGCAGCCCAGAAATTCACACAAGGCAGGGGGTAGGCTGAGCTTGTGCACATCTGGTATGCCTTGCGTGCCTATCAGGTGGTTAGCCTGAAGTGAAAGGAAACACAAGACTCTACGTGATTCTTCCACAGCCTTCAGTGCTCACCTAGACCCCGTCTTTTAAGCCCCAGTCTGCAGTGGCAATTTCTTGCCTAGCAGATGGTTAGAGATGAGCCTTCTTCCCCAAAAGTAGAAAGGCCCCAGTGCAACTCCAGCTATTCCAAGGGGCAACAGGTCTTGCCTTGACAGCTGATGTGAGCTGCAGGGACATTTTTAGAAGTGGACCTTCTTGGAACTCATCCAAGCTGCGGGAATGGGATTTAGTCTAATGGAGACAGACCAGAAGGATACTGAATTCTGAAGCATATTTGCACCTTACCCTGTCACTGGTCTCCCAAACATAAGGAGCCTCTCCTCTGGCCATTTCAATTCCCACGATGCCAAGGGACCAGGTGTCCACTTTGGGACCGTAAGGCTCTTTTCTCACCACCTCGGGTGCCATCCAGCAAGTTGTCCCCACCATCGACCTCCGTTTACTCTGCTCAGGTGTGAGCAGAGCACAGAGGCCAAAATCAGCTGAGGAGAAAAACAAACACTGCTTCAAGTAGGAAACCAAGGAAAAGATTTCCTCACTCTAAGTCTCAGAATGTAGTACTGAATCTAGCTGGAAAAGCAGCTGTGCTCTCTTTCCTCAGGGCTGCAGCCAAGGAAACTAGCAATTGTCCATTTAACAAACCCACCACCATTCCCAGGGTGGTGGCTTTTCCTCATCTACACTGAAGGTTTCCACTGTGGCCTCCCTCCCTCTGGAAGGGACACACACAAACCACAGTTCCTCTTGATACTTGTTGCTCTTTTAGACTCCCAGCAGCCTACAGCTGTGCCCTGAGCAAGAATACCCACCCAACTTGACGGAGCCATCCCGGCCCAGAAGGATGTTGTCACTTTTGATGTCTCTGTGGATCACCTGGTTGGCATGAAGGAAAGCCAGGCCTTTCAGGCACTGAGAGAGAATAAAAGAAACAGGAGGCCAAAATTAGCCTGATCTGATTTCATCGTGTGCTCCTGAAGATTCATGGATCTCAGAGGAGCAGTGAGTGCTGGCAAGAGGAAGAGCTTGCTGCTGCAACCCTGGGAGAGCAGGATCTCTCTAAGGCAAGGCATATTGGCTTTGAGGGGGAAACAGCAGTTGCTGCTCGAGACTGTCCCCTGCAAAGCCAGTCAGAATGACCGCTGCTGCAGCGGATGCGCTCTCCCCATTCAGAGGACAAACAACGGTTGGCCAAAAGAGGAAAAGTCCCTGCTTTGGGTACCAAGGGCATCACTGTCAGCTGGGAGACTGGAGGTAAAGGGCTGTAAGGCTGCCTGGTCAGCAGATTTGAAAGACATTTCAAGTCATTTGTCAGTTTTCAGCAGCAAGCACCGTGGTGGGTGCCATGCCCTCCTTTGAAGCTGAGACCCATGAGAGATGAGCCTCTCTTGGCCTTTGCTGTTGGTTTAAAACTCGCACAGCGGCATCTTTGCGCTTACAGGCAAAGAAGGCAATGCAGAAAGGCTCTGGGCGAAGACTTGGAGGGGCAAAGTGCAGAACAGATAAAAAAAATTGAAAAATCAAAAAGAGACAGAGAGCACAGAGGCCAAAAGCAGATAAAGAGCAGACTATAGTAAGGGCAGGGACACTGGCAGGCACTTCCGTCCAGATGCTCCTTCTTCTCTGAAGCAAAAGAGCAGCACAGCAAGAAAGCTCTGAGCACGGAATCACTCACGTAGCAGCGCTTTTGAACTATGATGCTGTCCAAGGCATGCCAAGCACAAGCAGGATCCCTTACCTCCTGACAGACAGTTGCCATGTGTCCTACAGCCATCCTTTTCTCGCTGATCACTATTGCTAAAGAGCCTCCATCCATGTACTCCAACACCAGCAGGACAAACTCATTGACAAGGTAGCTGGAAGATGAAAACAACAGTGTAGAGCTGAATGGGCACAGCTAAATTGCCATACGGATGAAAAGACTACAGCTGAGTTTTGCTTCCAGGTCACTGGGAAATGAAGACGGAATAAAATGGAGACACGCTCCACCCAGGCTATCCAGGGCTTGCAATCTGTGCCATCTAATTGCACACCCGTGGGAAAGGAGACGGCTTAGGGGGCAAGCAGGGGAAAACGGCAGTTTGTGATAGCAGAGGCAGATCTGGAAGCGGCTACATCCCAGCAGCTGCTTCATTGTCTTCATAACAAATTGCACCATTCACTCCAACAGCAAGGAGACACAGTTTTCACAGCTTTTTCACAGGGGAGGTGGAGGTGCAGCACTGCCAACACCCTTTGGGAAGCCTTGCATAAAGGACAGTCACAAACAGGATAAAACTACCTCAAACCCGGCAAATAATGTGTCTCTTTTGGCATGCAAGGCAATGGAAAATAGTGGGAACAGCACAAGGGAAATAATTTCTGTGATGCTTTCTCAGCACTTCTCTTCCGACACTCAGAAGAAGAAATCATGCCCCAAAACAGCAAAGGAACATTCAGCAAGTGAACATAGAGGCTGCTGGCTTAGTAAGAGAGACAGGTTTCTGAGAACAATCTTTAAGCTATTTCTGCCAGGAACCAGAAGAATGCCATCTCCTCCCATGCCTCATACAGGAGTGGACTGATGTTCATAGCAAGATCAATTTTCTGCCACTGAGCAAAGTGCTTGAAACCTTTGCCTGGCAAGTATGGAAACTGACATTCCCATAAAAATACAGAACTACTTACCTTTCTAGGTAGGTGACAATATTGGGGTTCCTCATTTCCCTCATGACCAGGATTTCTTTCAATACTTCCTTGCAGCGCTGGTGCTGGAGATCAATTTCCTTTACGGCCACCTACAATGACGTTGAAAGCCGTTAGGAACAGACGTTACAAGAGCCTCTTCCTCCGTGCACTCACGGGCCAGGATGCCTTGTCACCTCGGCGAAAAGGGACTCTAAAGCATCAGCCACAATGTGCTAACAGCACTCTCAGCCCTTGCAGACTCCTCCGCGAGACCTCCTTTACCACTACTGTTATCATTTACACGCGTTTTGCAAGCCAAAGGAATTTTGCTTCTGTGAAATGAAATCAACTTGTGGAAAACAGGTTAGCATTTCTAGGGGATTTGATCAGTGTTTCAGAAACTGCTGCCATTCTTGATTGTGCTCCAAAGTAAATGCACCAATCCATTACAGAGAAAATGCTGTCTGACAAAGAACAACTCCAAGGCAACTCAAAGGAAAGTTAACATCCTAGCACATCCTAACTTCTTCTGGATTTTGCATCTCTGAAGAACATTCCTCAACACGGTTTAGATGTGTAATTCTTGAGTGTGTTAAAAAATGAAGAATCCTTTCTGTGGACCACTACTGATGCACTCCAGGTGATAAGCAGGGCTTAGGGCTTTCAGACTCCTTGTAGACATCCCTCCAAGTGCAGTTGCTGAGCACAGCGCTGCAGGTGGGTAAGGAGCCACCAGGAAGATGGAGTTGTATTTGCTGAGAGCCAGAAAGGAGAATTCAGGACTCTGAATGTTTAGCCCCAAAGAGCATGGGACTCTCCAACTGACATCAGCATGTCAGTTCAGTACAAATAGCATCTCTGTAATGGAATGTCAGCAACAAAGGACCAACACAAGGCGGTATTACTTAAGGCTCTTCATCAGCTTCTTCTCACTGATCCGTGTGCGAGTGTCTGTGTGTGTGTGAGACCCAGGCTCCCCAGGACTGAAAGGCAAAACTGCGCTCCAGACAAGGCCTTTCCTTCTTTAGATCTTTTCAAAGGGTACCTCGTGCTGGGAAACAATGGCAAATCCTATCTGTGTCTGAACCGCGGCATAAGAGGAATTGGGCCAGAATGACGGCTGCTACCATCAGCTAATCTCTGCACACTTATCCAGGCAGTCCAAGATAGCATGGCCTTCTTGGAAAGACACCACTGCCATCCTCACACTGATTCAGAATGCGAGACAAAGTCTGTCCAAAATGCATTTTTCAGCCTGCCTCTAGGCAGCCTTTGCAGCAAAGACAGGTAACACAACGCTCTGGCCACAGATCACATCCCAAGGGAAAGCGCTCAAGAGCTGCAAAATCTGCAAGGGCTGTTGGCACTTACCGCTTGTCCTGTGGCAGCGTCCAAGGCCTTATAAACGGTTCCAAAACCCCTAGGAACAGAACAGCAGCAAGAACAGAGAAGCTGTTCAGTGCTGAGAAGCAAAAGGCAGCTCAGGCAGGAGCTCTCTGCTGCCTGGAGTGTCCCTCAAACACCAGCCTTTGTCTACCCTTCAGACAATACCACAGCAGCCCAGCAACCCTCTGCCATGCAGCTTGTCCAAGAGCAAAGCTGGGTCCAACAGGAAGAAAAAAGAGCTGCTACAAATCTCAAATGTACACACCAGACTATGGATGTGAGGGTTTGCTTTGCCTCTTCCTTTTTGTGCTTGTGTGTGTGGTGTGCCTTTCCAAGCAATGAAACACACAGAGTCCTCTTGGACTCAGAGCTCTCTTTTGATTCTGTCTGCCAAACTCAGGCAGCACCACACAGCCTGTCTTATTGTCCTGAGCACTGAAAGTTGTGTTCAGCAAAATATTGGAAAGAAATTCTGCTGAGAGCTGCTGTCTGACGGCTGTCAGGTGGGAAGCTGCTCTCTCAGTTTTTTCTTCCTTCAGTTGTGGGGCCATATTATTTGGAATCATGCAACACCGTGTCTGCTGGGAAAATAAGGAATCTCGTGCCACACACTTGAGGGACAGGCAAGTGCCTCCTTGAGGCAGGCAAGACATTGGTTGCCAGCATGCAGTTATCTTTGCTGATGCCTTGTGACCAGTACTGAGACAGGGACAATCTAAAGCCAGGGTCTGAAGATGCTTGCAGCTTGCCTGACTTCCCTCTGGATATTCCAGCAGCCACCTACGTCTGGAGGAGTAAGCATGGCTGAACTCACCCTCTGCCAATAATTTTCCATCCAGTGTATTTCTCTTCTGGATCTGCCACGCTCACCACACTCCCTGAAAGAAAGAAAATGCAAGAAGCAAACTTCAAAACAGAGATCCTGACTTCCAGTGGATCAGAATCTCAGCTCCACTTTCTGCGGCGCGGAGCAATTTCTGGTCGCTTGGCTAGCAACAGTGTCAACAAGAACAACAACAAGAGCAGCCGCAGTAAGAAGACAGGCAGCTCTGTAACACACGTGGCCTGCACAGAGTCTGATTCTGCACACTCCTTTGAAGAGGAGACTAAGCCCACGGAGAAAGCGTCAGAGCAGACAGAGACCAGAAGAGAACTGGCACCGTGGCAAGTGGTTGTGGGTCCACAAAGGGGAAGGAGGGCTGAAAAATCAGGACCCTTCCTTGTTGTGGGAGATAACACTCTCTTGTGAGGTTCAACAAAAGGTTTCATAATTCCAAGATTTCAATGCACCCTGTGATCTGGGATGAAGTTTTATCAACAGCTGCTTTTTGCAGAGCTGAAGGAATATTGCAAAGTGAAATCCAGGAGAGGAGGGGATTTCCTCTACCTCTCAGCAGTTTGCCTGAAGAATGCCTTGACATTTTCAGAGAACAGCAGCTCATGCTGTGCTACATCCAAGAACAATGGCTGTAAGAATTAGGACCCTCTTCTTTTATGAGCAGGCTAAGTTCTGAAGATGATTTTGCCCATTCCCCATTTAGTGAAGAACAACAAGTCCATGTCTTCAGCCTGGGCTGCAGCAGTCACTAGCACTGCCCTCGGCCCCTTGGACACCAGCCACGTGCCCCATCTTCCCAAAGGGCACAGCCCAGACGGGTAACAAGGACAGCGCCGCTCCTCAGGCGCTGCCGTGGCTCAGACACCTGCACAAACGAGATGCTGATCCTCTGACGAGTCCAGGCCAAGCTGCAGCAACGCGGTGGCTGCTGAAACCTCACAGCTAAGGAAGGCTCCAGCTCCTGCAGCCACAGCAGCCATCAGTGGCAGGGCAGGTATGACAAAAACCTGGGCAGAGCCCACAAATGGCCTCTGACAGGCACTGTGAAGAAGCCAGAGCCAGACTCAGCACTGCTACAAGCTGTTGACCCCACTCGAGACAGAACATGGGTGTCATTGAGTTCAGAGCCAAGGAGGAGTCGATCCATTCACCTCTTGTCCCTACAGCTGATGGCCGACACTGAGTAAACTGGGCTCTGTCCTGTACCTGCCCGCTTCTTATTCTCTGACAGCACTGCACCGGCAGCTATGACCAGTTGCAAGGAGCAACTGAGTTGTACTGCAGAGTCACCAAGGCCTTGCTGTGCTTTCCAAGAGTGCAGGGATTGAGGCCAATCCTTAGTATCCCAAGAGTATTCACCGGCTGGGCTTTAGCCCTGACAAAGTGCCTTGTACTGGAGGAACATGCAGCAGAGGGGATGCAGGCTTCATCCCGAGAATTGCCTGCAGGGCAGTTTTATCTGGCCCTGCCACACAGAAGTGTCTCTTGATGCGTCTCCCTAGGCATACAACTGAACTATCCAAGGGGGATTGGAAAATCAAATTGTGTTTTTCTTTGTTGGCTGCACTTTGAAAACACCTCTTGCTCTCTGATTCCCAGGGATTGTTCTAAGAATACAATTTCTTAACATTTGGGGTGTGCTGAAAAGACCCCTTCCTCTGTTGTTTTGCTATCACCTGATGCTCCTTCCAAGGAGGTCACACTAACAAAAATGAAGAATTTTTATCCAAGCAAAGTGTAGAAGGAATAGTGGAAGTCATGAAAACACCACCAGTATGAAACCAGCCCCACAGCCAAATTTTTTCTCTGAAGTGTTTTGTCTCCAAATGCAGTCTAAAGGCAATCTAGGAAGCCAACTATTATGATCAATGTGGCCAGACCAGCACACACAAGCTGACTCAGTCGTTGGCTAGGTTGCAGCCTTCTGCTGCTCCGGAAACAATCCCTGCTTTTGCCTTTAGTGCGCATGGAACCTCAGGCAAAGGCCACCCACACCCAGCTGCCCTCAAAGGCAAAAGGAGTGCCCCAAAATGCTCCCTGGCTGCCTCCAAGCACAACAATGGCTCCTGTAGGGAGTCCAGAATGTCTCCCCGACACCAGAGTCAGGAGGAAGAGGTGCTACAGCTCATGCTGAGGCACACACCCCATAATACACTGCTGGATTGCACAAGGAATCCCCAGGACCTACTCAGCAGCCTCAGGCACTGCTTCTCGCTCTCCTGGAAGGAGCGGGGTGAGCTGCTCCTGCTCGAGTTCTCAGGCTGCGGAGGGGAGTCTTCTTCGGAGGCTGCTGCTGCAGCGGCGCCTTCAAGGGCAGAGCCCTCGTTCATCTGGGACAAGAAATTTGTTTGTGTCAGAAGTGTGGCTGGCAGAGATGCCCCTGACAGCACATTCCACAGGCATGCCATCAGGAACAACACTGGTGTTTGGCTGCACAAGTCAAAGCCAAACAAGCAGAGACTACAGCTTGTCACAGCCAGCCATAGTAGAGATGGTGAAAGGGAAAGAACACCTTAAAATTTCACCCTGTTCTGAGACCTGCACCATGGAAAGGGACAACTTGTTCAGAATGTGCAGGGGTCACCACGTTCACCTGAGCAAACTCCTCAATAAACAAAGTGGGCACTAAGAAGCCAGCAGAAATACATTCACAGGATTGCTGGCCCACCAGCCAAAGCACTAGCTTTGATGCCCAGGGCAGCAAAGCTGAGCTTCAGTGGCCCAGTAAGTGTCGTGCTGGCGAGCTGCAATGCAGACCACAGAGCATGGCCGTCAGGGGCCTCGCCCCCATCCACCTGCTGCTCTGCAGGGGAAAGGTGAGAAGAGCAGAGACCACTTGTTGCATGACTGCAGTGCCTACTGCTCTTTCACTCACCTGCCTTTGTTCTGCCAGCCTGTACTGCAGGCTTCTCCACCCAGCTCTCACTCTTTCATCTCAACTCTTCTTCCTGGTGCACAGCGCTGGAGCCTGCCCGGCTCTGTGCTCCCAGTGCCTGCAGTAGTCCTTGCCTCCCCTTTCCTGAGATGTCCAGCTCATGCCTCCATCACTGCCCTTCCCTCTGCAGCCTGCCTGGTCAGGCTCACCTGCCCATTCAGACACTCCTCATTCAGCTGCTGCCTCAGCTGCTGCAGCTGCTGCCGCCTTTGCTCTAGCTCCCATTGCAGCTGGTGCACCTTGACTAAGAGAGCAGCATTCTGACCCTGGAGCTGCACAGGAACAAAGAGAAGACGCCTTTTAACGTCCCACACACCACTCGTGTGGCAAGCAAGATTGAGGTGCACACGCTTTCCAAAAACACTTTGTTCTCCTCCTCATGTTTACCACGGGCCGGCTAAGAGGCAGTCCCCCTCAGACAGACAGTGTCCAGACAAGCAGTGCCCATAAGGAGCCCAGGGGAGACCAAAGCAACACACAAACTCTCTTTTCACACTCTGTGCTGCCTCTTGACTGGCTCTGGTTCCTATCTTTTCTTATTCGGGTTGCCTGATGGCAACATCCTGCTTCATCTCAAGCAGCCTTTTCTCCTGCTCCCTCTGTACCTCTGCCAGGAAGCTTTCCCGTTCCTCCAGCATCGCCTGCGCCTCCAAGTGCTGCCGTTCCAGACATTGCTTCTGATGAGAGGAAGAGACACTTCCAGATGAAGTCCCAGCCGTGCTCCCCAAAGAAAAAATGACAGCTTCATCCCTCCCACAAGCCCCCTCCCTGAAGAGTCCCCAGTAGTGGCTTTGTGCCCTCCAGCACTTCTAACCAGGAGCTTTACAGGAGGGTCAGCAGGTGGAAGGAAAGGAGATTCCGCCTTCCTTCACCACTCTGAAGGCTGCCTGTTTCCTAGCCCCTGTCTGCTCAGGATTTCTGCCTGCTCTCACAGGCTGTGTTCTCAAAGTGCCACAGCCCTTTGATCAAGGCAAACCTGCAGGTGGACTGCAGGATGAGGAGGAAGCCAGCACCCCGATGCCCTAGTCACAGGACAGGCCACCAGCTGGAATACCAGCAACACGGGGCCTGTTGCGTATGCTTCGAGCCCAAAGGGGAGACTCTCTGTCCACCGTGGAAGGACAGAATGCAAGGAACCCAGTTGCTGGGGCAGCAGAGTGCAGCAAGGTCAGCAGCCGTCTGCTGCATGGCACGAGGCTGTGGGCAAGATCCTTCGCTGCCATGCTTTGGGTGGTGACCATCCAGCTCTCTGGGGAACTTGGCTTATACCCAGCCTGAAACCGTGGCTGCAGGTACTATCCTGGCACCATCGTCTTGGTCTTCACAGGCTTTCTAGTCGGAGCCCTTGAAGCCCTCTGCTGCCTGGCCCAGCAATGTGTAGCCTACAGCAGATGCTTGCAGCCATGTCACCCAGGCTGCTCTTCTGCTAAGCCAGCCCACCAAGCTTGCCTGAAAACTTCCGGGACGTATTGTCGCTTACCATTTCTTGCTGGAGCTTCCTTTTTTCCTCTTCCTGAGCAGATTGCCAGTGTCTGAGAGCCTTGCAGCACTGCTCTTCTGCCCAGAGGAGCTCTTGAGCCATTTCTTCACACTGCTGCTTGCTGAGAGATCTTACAGCTTGCAGCTCCTGACGGAGGCCCTTCACATCCTCTGCAAACATGACAAACGGCAACAGTCAGAGACTGCACTAGCAGAGACTCTACTGACCTGAAGCCCTTTCAGTTTCAGGCAAGGAGGGACCTGTGCTCAGTTCCTTTCCTCCTCAGGAGCCCTGTGGACAGAGCTGCCTTTGGAGCAACTGCACTAGGCTGGGCCATCACCAGAAACAAAGCACACCAGGCTCTCACCGAGTATCACCTCCTGGGCCCGTGTGGCTGTGCGCACTTGGGCTTCCAGACGGCTCCTGGTGATCTCCAGCTCCGATACGTGCTGCTGAGCCTGCAGCAGGCTGCTTTGCAGGCTCTCCTTCTCTGACCTACAAGGTGTGAAGATGAAGAGAAATTGTTCCTGGCACACAGGGGCAGTTGCTCCAGCTGGACATGCCTTCAGCTACATATCCTGAGCATGGAAAAGGCCGTGCATGGAAACTCAGCTACAGCAAGATTGTTTCTGCTACTTAAAATAGCAAAGCAGCCAACCTCCAGGTGGTTGGCCAGCTTTTCCTCATGACCTAGCCCAGCACAGAAAGGCCAGCTGAGTTTGATCTCAGCAGCCAGTGCTCAAATTGCTGTTGCCGGACACATTCCTCATGGGTGGCTGCGCCCACCAAGTCTCTGCCAACAAGCAAAAGCCCAGCCTGTGCTCAGAGCCCTGAGCTCATCAGCCCTTCCAAGTCACTCTGCAGGGGGACAGAAGCCAGTGTTCTCCTGAACGCTGCCTCCTCAATGTTTACTGCTATTCCTATGCACGTAGAGATACTTTGTTTACCAGATGCTCTCAAAGTGACTCAAAGGGACTAAAGGAATGATAGATGGAAGCTCCACCTTCTACAAGTATGAGTAAGAAACCAGAAGTAGGTTTTCTCTGAATTAGCAATGTCTTGGAGGAGGGCTGTCAGGTATCCTGCCATTTAAATTACTGGATTTTCATGAACAAGAATGCTTGCTCCCTTGATTTTTGGTAAACTGAGCCAGCAATGCCCGAATGTCTTGACACTCTTTAAGAAGGGAGCTGCCTAAGGACCTTGACAGGTAACAGAGGTGGGTGGACAAGTGCTCAGCAAGAATCCCTGGACATTGTCGAGAAGCCACAAGACCTTTCCCTTCTTCTGCTGCTCCTTGTAAGCAACTTGAGGTTCCTGCACCATAACTGACAAGAGTTATGTCAGAAGGGTCTCAAGATTTTCAGCTCAACCCTGCAGCTTTCACCTGAAGCATCAGCAGCCTACTGATAACCTTCACATGTAAGAGCCTTGAATTCTGGAAATGCCATGTCAAACTACTTGGCAAGGAAAGATTGAAGTTAAGATGCACTGAAGGAGAAACCAAAGCCTGCGGGAAATTCCTGAGATCAGCAAACATCCGCACAGTTTCCCTAGTACTCCTGTCAGTGCCTAGATGGCTTGCTTTGCACTTGGCCCAGGAATGTGCAAGGGGCTCCCAGGCGGGCGCCCAGAAGAGCTTTGACAGCTGGAGCTGTCAGAAAAGTAACACTCAGGTCACAGTATCCTTTTCTTTTTTCTCTTGTCTCTTCACTTCTCAGACAGAGACACATCTGCAGTGCAAACAGGAGGCAGTAAATCCTGACTTAATGCTCACCCCCTTTGTCATTCCAGACCCTCAATAATGTCGCACCCAGGTGCTCCTCCCTGCCCTTACCTGGCCTCTGCCAGCTGCTCTGAAAGGCCTCGTAGGTCCCGCTCCGTGGCTGCCAGTCGGGCTTCCAGGGCAGCGTTCTCTTGTGCCTGCGCCGCCTTCTCTCTGCACAGCCGGGGCAGTGTGTGCCCTTGGCGAGAGAACTCCTGGAGCAGCTTCTCCAGACCCCTGTGGGGTGGCCGCTGCCGGCGGCAAACCTGGAAGTGGAGGGGGCACCATTTTTCAAGGGGAACAACAACAGCACGGTCTCAGTCTTGGCTTGCTGCCAGAAGCAGCCTTTGGGGCGCTCTTGCCAGGGGCAGCTCCCTGTCCCATAAGTGCCGCCTAGGAATAAGGTGAGCGTACCTTTGGCACCGCCAGAGGAACCTCTTCCTTCAGCAGGTTCCTCGGAAGCTGTGGTTCCTCGGCTGTCTCTGCTGCCACTTGCAACACCCTCTCTCGTGAGGAGTGGCGCCTGCTCTCAAATGCAGCCAGCTCCTTCCCTCTACAACAAGGGGACAGACAAGCAAGCCTTTAATTGAAACACAGTCTCCTTGCAAGACCAGCACTACACACCATGTCCCTCACAGGGCGGTCTCAGGGGCTTCCAACAGCCCTCTACTTCCACCTCAAGAGAGTGCTGGCATTCCCTCTCTAGACCACCATCTCTCTTTGTCATTTCTGCAGGTGAAAGAATCACCAGGGAGGAAGTCAAATTAGCTTTCAGAAGCCACAAAACATTTCCAGAAAGCTCAGGTACTCTCAGCTTAGCAGCTTCCTGCCTGCTAGTGCTCCTCTCTGATACAGTGGATACCGGACTTGCAAAAGTTCCTCTTTGGCTAAGAGAGGCCTGGTAAGTCCAGATGAGCACTCCTACAATTACTCTTGCTTTCACTAGCCCAACAAGGAAAGAGCCCGCAAGCTATAGCCTGGCGAGAACGTGGGTACAAATTTCCAATCCAATAATCAAAGGATCCCAAGATGGTTTAGCCTGGCAGGAACCCCAGGGAGCCTCTAGGACCATCTTCAGCTCCAAGCACTTGGAGTCAGCTATGGCATCTGGACTGGCCGCTCAAGGCCCTATGCAGCTGGAGTTTCCAAATTTCCAAGGGTGGAATCTGCACAAGCTCTTTGAGGCACTTGTTCTGCTGCCTCTGCAGTTCAAAGGTTTCCTTTCCGTAAACCCAGCCTGAACCTCCCTTGCTTTTCCTCTGGTCCAGTTCAGCATACTTTTTGTCAAGGTTGGAGAAGTGAGTCCCAGGAGGCAGCCAGACCTGCCCACAGATTGCCTTCCCCTGTCTATGCTGAGCAAGTCAAACCATGAGAAAGCCAAATTTCTTCTCTGACTCTCAACCTCCTGAAGCCCAGCAATGCCCAACCCTGCTCAGAGAAAGCGAGAAAGCTTAACACACACCTGAACTCCTGGGCACTGCACACTCTATCTGTGCTCTGCTCCCTCTCTGCCTTTCCCGCCTGGGCCGAGGAGTTCTGAGAGGCAAGAAGCTCTCCTAGCGGGGCCTGCAAGGAATGGACAAAGAAAAAGGAAAACAAGCAATAAGGAGCAGGAAAGTTGGCTCCTGAGAGCTGCAAGAAGCAACAAGCAGCCACACAGCTCACCTGAAGGCAAAAGCTGTTGTGTGCGGCTGTTGATGTGGGTAACCAACTAAGCCTGTGTTGCTTTGAATGTCTCAGAATGGAAGCAGGGACCAGTTCCCTGCTCAGCTCTGGTCAAAAGGCTTCCCCTCAGGATTTCAAGCATTAGGGAGCAGCCAATAGGAACTGCATTCCAGCCCTTCAGACACAGACCTTGTCTCTGCCATGCAGAGCTGCTCAGCATTCTCAGCAAACTTGGGTCATGTCAAAGTTAAGGGTGTAGTCAAAGCAGAGACTGTAGCTCCTTAGACAGTGCTTGGAGATGGGCAAGTCCCTGCAGCAACGGTGGCTCCTGTGTTCCTCACAAGGCTGTGAACTGCGCCTTGGCACCGCTCTCTCTGCTGGCAGCAGGGAGCCTGCACAGACACTGTGCACAAGGGGGCTCACTTTCTCACCAGCAGTACAAAAGGACATCACGCTACAGCTAGTTTGACACCAAGGCAAGTTCACAGTCCCTGTCAGAATGGCAGGAAAATGATGCCTGCATGTGAGAGTTCAGACCCCATTTCCTACGTGTCAGTGGCTGGGCTGAAGCGCTAGGTCATGGCAGAACTCCAGGCCTCAGCATCTTCAGCCACAAAGAGCAAGTGCTGCCTGCTCAGAAACTTGCCGCTCTGCACTGCACCAAAGCTTTGCACTGAAGCAACCAAAGCTGCCACTGATTGCTGCAGGATGCTCAGGCCTGGACTGACAACACAGTTGGAGGTTTGTTGTCCTTTGCCTCCCCTTTACCCTCTGGTGGAAGAGAGCGAGCCAGAGCAGGTTCTGCTGCTGCGGCTGCTACTGTGGTGCTCTGCAGACAGAGAGCAGCATGAGGGACAGGCAGTAAGCTGTCATAGAGAACCTTATTTCTCCTGAGCTCTATCACCAGTGGTCCTAGTGAGAAGCCATGAATTTCACTACAAATGGGATCCTCAGTCACAAATACTCATTTCAATTGGGCTGATGAGACTAATGTTTCAACAGGACTCCATGTGCTTCTGAAGGAGATATTTTAGCCAGGCTACAATCAGCATGTAGCTTTCTGTCTGCAAAACCTAGTTTCATTAGTTACATTAGTTAAAGCCTCTTCAACGGAAAAGGAATAAACTGAGGGAATTGTTTTGGTGGTGCTCATGCAGACGTGCACTGGTGTGGACTTTCCTTTGGCCTGCCAGCCTGGCACTCAACTACAGCAGGCCAAGCCGGCAGCTTGCTGCATAATCCTCAGGCACCAGGAATGTCAAGGGTGCCCGTCCCACTCACCGAACCGTAGACTTGACTCCTTCCACCTCTGAGGCGACCTGCCGCGGCAAGAGAGAACAAACCAGGTGCTGTTACAAGACTGCTGGTGCTGAGGAATCCCACAGAACCAGGCCAGCCAAGCAGAGAGCATTTTCCTTTCACAACCTCCCTACCGGGAGCAGCAGTTCTGTAGCCCAGCAAGCAGGACTGCAGGCCACTATCCTAGGCTGCGTCTACCTTTTGCTCGGCTTTGCCACTAAGGAACTAGAAACTTGGGGCCGGGAAGATGCAAATTGCTCCTTAGCAGTCACTGCCTGCATTGGAGATCATTGTCCCCCCTACAACTAAAGCAGCTTCCTTCTCTTCTCCTTCCTGCACTTCCTTTTCTTTTTGTAAATTGCATGCAGCATGTGCCACGAGGTTGCTGTAAACAATTCCCCACAAAAGCTTCCACTGAACCCCTCTTGGCGCTTGCAGCTTTGTTTGGACACAGCACAGGCCCAGCTCTGGGGTTCAGGAGCCCACACTATCTGCTCAGCAGTTTGCCCTTCAGTGCAAAGCCAATCCCTCTTGTAGCGCACAGAGGGGGGCCAGTTAGACAGGCACATCCTTTAAGGAGGGAATGCAGAAAAAGGATGCCTTCCTTAAGTTCCTTTTAAAAACGGCTCAGTTTTTAGAAGGACGCCTGCACAACTCTTCCAGTCTGCATTTTGGAAGTTGTCCACACCCTGCTGGACAAGGGACACCCCCTTTTTGGCTGAAACTGTTGCCAGGAGCTTTACCAAAGTTATGGCATCTGCATGGCACTTTTCTTTCATTGTTCTGCCCCCAAGGAAAAAACTTCTACTTACGTCTCAGACCGTTAACAATTTTGCGGGCTGATATCGCTGAAAAAGCCCTGCTGACTGCTCTACGGACTCGCTCCATCGTTTCAGCAGGGCTGCTTCAGTCGTTGGGCCGTAAAACAAAAATGGAAGAAAAACCCACTCTCACAAGTCACCAGACTGTGCAAGGAAAAGAGGAAAATAGGAGACCCGCGGCACTCTGCGGACTGTACAAACACAAAGTGACAAACAAAAGACACTTGCACAAGTCTGCAGACCGTACAACAAGAAAAGGAAAAGAAAAGGACACCTGTAGGTGTCTGCAGACCCTACAACCGCAGGGGAAACAAAAGGATGCCTAGACGAGTCTGCCGACTCGTACAACGGCAGGAAAAGAAAAAGACTCCCTTTTCAGGGCACAGACTGTTGCCAGAGAACTCCTCTGTACAGGATCCTCTGCAACGAGAACGCCAAGAGCTGTTCTGGACGCTGAGGCCTTGCGTGCACCAGGGCAACCTCCTGATGACCACGCTGTGACGTGGCAGCTCTGCACTGACATCACAATAGCAGCAGCTCTGGGTTGCTCTGTGAATTCATGCATAGCAACCAAACCTTCTCTACAGCTGACACAAAAGAGAGCCTGGAAAGTTCTCCTCTGTCCCAAAGCAGCACAATCCTCTCCTTCAGTCCATAACCCGTAGCTCAAAGGATCCCAAAGTAACACAAAGCAGGCACCAAGCACACACACTCAGCACTTTGGCCACCAATGCTTCTGACTAAAACAAGCAATCCTTGCTTCAACTCAGTGGATAAAATCACACCTTGGTAATATCCCTGAGAGTTCCCTAAATTGGAATGCCTGTCCTTCCTGCCCATTTACTGCATGGCTAACATCTACCAGAAAACTCTAGGGCTTGCTCAAGGAAGAACAACACCTTAGTGGGGAAAATAACCTGAGGAACAAACTACCCATAGGTGTTTGCATGGCACTGGAACAGCGTTGGTGTTGTCAATATGACAGGGACACCTCCTCTGCACGGGGCAGTGCCCGTGTCCTCGGCATGGCAGGGAGTGCCCTTGGAGCAGCCCTCACTCTGTGGGTGCACACATGGGCGCATTTGCCCCTTCTGTCCAGCTCCCAAGGCAGCTCTGCTCCTGAAAAAGTTCTCTGTCCAACACTGAAGGCACTCCTGGTGCCTTTGCAGAACCCCACTCCCTTCAGCTTGTGGGAAATGGTCAAGGTCAGATTCCTCCATGGAAGTGGCTTTTAAGTCTCTATCCTGCCCACAGTGCATACTGCATAGCACTCCATTTTTCAGTCCTTTGCTGCACTCTCCTTTCTGGCCTGCAGGAGCTTAGTAGATTGATGTGCTTTTCCTGGGCCAACTTAGTTTTTCCTTCCTGGATGGCACAGCTCACAGAACTGCAAACTCCATGTCTGCTGGGGATGGCTGCAACCACCAAATGGGGCAAACGATCCAAAGTTCAGGTTTGGTGCAATGCTCCGCTGTCATTTCATTCTAGACTTCCCCACAATATGCCACAGGAAGGAGCAAACAGGTGCCAGTGCCATGGGGAACAGGAGAAGGCCGCAGGTCAGGAACAGGGTCTCAGCCCATGGCTACAGGAAGCAGAGGAATTTGCAAGGCAGGTGAGTGCTGGGGATGCTGGAGGCCTGCCAAGCTGCCTGCTCTTGTCTTGCTGCTGAAAGCCTGAACTGCAGTGCTCTTGAGAACAACACCTAAATCCCACCGCAATCAGCATTTCTTACAGAGATTGGCATGTGCTGAGGAACGATTTACACTGCTCATCCTCTTGGCAGCTAACCCAGGCCATGTTTTAGATAGGAGGGACCTAAGTGAGTCTCTGGAGCTTCCTGCAAGGAACAAAGCCCTGTGACAGCAAGCAGCATTCCCAGGCTGCTCCCACGGGGAAAATCCCCACAAGCTGAAGACTGTGGATAAAGGGGTGACTGTGATTTTGAGCTACGTGTGCCTGCAATGGCAAGGTGCTGGACATGAAGGTAAGGGGCACAAAGTGCCCTCATGTCCTATTCCTGCATCTTTCTGGGAACCAGAGGAATCTGGCCTCCGCCTGTGAGGAACTGGGCCTGGGAACTAATGCTGCCTTTCTGGTTTGGCTTTTGTAGATTTTTGTTTTGGACAGCAGCTCTTTGCAACATCAGCTGAGCCGGCCTCCAGCCTGGCTGATTGGACCCAGTCAGCAAAGGCCTTGCAGGAAGCCTGGAGAGGAGGCAGCGGTGCTTCAGGAGGCTTTGTGCTGGGCCAGCACAGCCAGCGTAGGACTGGCAATCAAAAGGCCTAAATCCTGAACTCCACGGGAACATTCCCTTGCTGGTCAGCCTGCGCTGAAGCTGTGCATTGTCGCTGCGCTGTGCATTTCCCTGCCGCTGTGCTTTGCCCTGGCATTGTGCTTTGCCCTGGCGCTGTGCTTTGCTCTGGAGCTGTGCTTTGCCCTGGCACTGTGCTTTGCCCTGGCGCTGTGCTTTGCCCTGGCACTGTGCTTTGCCTTGGCGCCGCGCTTTGCTCTGGAGCTATGCTTTGCCCTGCTGCTCTGCATTGCCCTGGCGTTGTGCTTTGCCCTGGCACTGTGCTTTGCCCTGGCGCTGTGCTTTGCCCTGGCACTGTGCTTTGCCTTGGCGCCGCGCTTTGCTCTGGAGCTATGCTTTGCCCTGCTGCTCTGCATTGCCCTGGCGTTGTGCTTTGCCCTGGCACTGTGCATTGCCCTGGCACTGTGCTTTGCCCTGGCACTGTGCTTTGCCTTGGTGCTGTGCTTTGCCCTGGCGTTGCTGCCCGAGGCTCTCCCCCCTCACAGAGGGGCCCCGCCCCGCCCCGGGCAACCCCTGGCGGCTGCCCCACCCCCCGCCCGCCCCGCGCAGGGGCGCTCCCTTCCCATGGCGCCGCCCAGCGTCAGCACCCCCTCACTGCAGGCACAGAGAGGGACCGGGCCCTGCTGCTCCTCCTGGCACTTGGGTCCCTCCTTTCCAACAGAGAAGACCTCAAGGGAGGCATTTTCCAACTGTGTCCCTCTGCTTTATTTTTGGAAGGTGGAACTCTGCCCTGAAGGTGGCCCTAATGCATCCATAAGTGCTGGAGCAGGAAAAGTCCCCTTTGTTCTCCCACCGGTTGTCATTACTGGCTCAAAAGCACCGCCCAGCTTTGGAAGGAGAAACAGCCCGTGACACAGTCGTGCTATCCCTCCCCTTCCAAAGGCTCTGTAAATCTTCAGTGTCCACATCAGTAGGAATAAAGGGATCATGGTCGGGTTTCAAATTTTTGCATTTCAGAGGCTTTAATGAGAAAAAGTTGTGATGTTCCCAGAGAAGATTTCTTGCTTTTTGCAGCCAGGGTGAAATGTCTCGTTCAGAAGCAGACCTAGAACTGTCTAATGTGTCTCCTGAGCCTGTCTGACGATTGTTTTAAAGACACAGATTTCAATTTCTTTCAAAATTTGCTATTTCTCTTCAGGAGAGTTGGTGATAGAGCTCAGGAGAAATAAGGTTCTCTATGACAGCTTACTGCCTGTCCCTCATGCTGCTCTCTGTCTGCAGAGCACCACAGTAGCAGCCGCAGCAGCAGAACCTGCTCTGGCTCGCTCTCTTCCACCAGAGGGTAAAGGGGAGGCAAAGGACAACAAACCTCCAACTGTGTTGTCAGTCCAGGCCTGAGCATCCTGCAGCAATCAGTGGCAGCTTTGGTTGCTTCAGTGCAAAGCTTTGGTGCAGTGCAGAGCGGCAAGTTTCTGAGCAGGCAGCACTTGCTCTTTGTGGCTGAAGATGCTGAGGCCTGGAGTTCTGCCATGACCTAGCGCTTCAGCCCAGCTCTGACACGTGGGAAATGGGGTCTGAACTCTCACATGCAGTGAGTGCTCAGGCACCCTGCTCTTCTGCCATGACCTAGCGCTTCAGCCCAGCCACTGACACGTGGGAAATGGGGTCTGAACTCTCACATGCAGTGAGTGCTCAGGCACCCTGCTCTTCTTTCCCTCTGAGTTTCACTGCAGAGGAGCAAGTTTTCTTCCCTGTAGTTGCAGAAGCTCAGGGTTCTCACTTCTTGACAAATCTGTGATGCAAAGGGCCTTGTTAAGAAGATCAAAAGCACAGGGAATGTATTAGAAATTCTTACGAAAAGTAACCTTTCTTACAGATAAAGATAAGCAAGTCATTCCCTGCATTTATCTAAATGCAGAAGTTGTATAATTATCTAAACTGAACACAGAAACAAACTACCTCTGTCAGACCATCTTCATATTCCAGATCACTTTCAAGATGTAGATTGAGTTGTTTGAATGATTAGTGCTCAACTCTGCCTTTCTGGCTGAAGGCTCTGGAGCTCCTTTCTGAGTTCATCCAGGGTGGTATTCCCTAACAATTCCTGGTACCACCTCCTGCTTTCTTAGGGCACAATAGTCTAAATGAAAACCTAGCCAATGGCATAACTCTCCAGTCCATAAGGAAATCATTGGACAAGTTGTCAAGTTCTCAAACCAATTGTCCTGCTGCAAGAGTCCTGTTGCACACAAGAGTGTTGAAAGCCAAGAGAAGCTGCAATTGGTGGTGCATCTTGTGACAGAAGCTCAACCTAGCTCTCCAATAAAGAGAAGAGCTTGAAACGAGCAAACATGAGTGTGGAAAAGATTCTTGGAAAGCTGAAACAGCTTTCCCAAAGTGCAATGAAAATGGAAAGAATCCAAGATGTCCACATGTAGGAGTTCCTTTACTGATATGCTCCCCTTTTCCATGTTGCACGAGTTCTACATGGCATAAATTCCAAATTCATCTTACCGCTAAGATCCATGACTCAGCAAGTTTTACACTCTCAATCATTAGCTACACACAATTTGCCTTCCTTTGTTTTCCTTTGAAAGCAATGCTGGAAACACAAGAAACATGCAAATGTAAGACCTTTGAGTACAGTGTGAGCTGTGGTCGAGTGTGAGTTCTAGAAACAGGGAATAGGCTCTGATAGGATTTTACCCTCAGCAGTGACAATACACAGCAGCAACAAAGGTTTTTTGTGTGACGTTGTGCAGAGGTCAAGACTCTTTGTCTTAGATGAACATGGCAAAGTTGACATGTTTAAACAGACTTGGGATGCAACCTGGTTTGGTTTACTGTCTGTGTCACTAAAGAGCAGGAGAAATAAACCAGCCAGAGTTTCTTTGCAGAGAAGACCTTTGCTTCAGTGTGAAAGTATTGGGAAGGGAGGAGGGAGATGGGTGAGAGTTGAGCTGCTGTATTGGACTGGCATCCAAACCACGGCAAGAATAGGGTTTAATTATTTTCTTTTAATCCTATCCACACTCTCCGATTCTCACCTGGAACTGGACAAGAAAACACGAACAGCCCCGGCGACGAGAACACAGCACCGGGGGCGCGGTCCCCTCTCCCCACCCCGAGCGGTCGGGGGAGCAGTGCTGCCCCGCAGGGGCTGGATTTCTCCCTCCTCATCTGCTGCTTTGCATTTCCGGGCGGCCGGCTCTTCCTGGCACTGGCAGGCTCCTCATTCAGGGCTTAGGCTCCACGGGAAAGTCCAGACAGCGCTCTACGTGGGAGGAAGAGATGGCGGTGCGGCGTGAGTGGGTGGGATGAGGCCCGGGGGATGCGAGCACCGGGGGAAAGCTGCAGGGTTGCCAGAAATAACAGTTATGCTGTGAAGTAGTGAAGAAGAAGCTAAACGACAAGGCGATTTTGGCGTCGGCGCAGGAGGCAGAGAGAGCTGCTCCGTGACTCCAGCCGAGCCCGGTTCGGCCCCGGAGCGAAGTGGCCAGCGCTGCCCCGGGGCGCGCGGGGCTGAACGGGGAACGGACAAACGGGGAACGGACAAGCGGTCGCGGCACTTCAGCGACAGCAGCGGCAGCAGCTCTGCTGACCCTCTGCCTCTCTTGCTCCAGCTCCTTCTGTCCCTCTCCCGCTGCGGCGCACAATCCTTATCGACCCCCTTCTTTCCCGGTCTCTCTGTCCACCTGCCGGGCCGAACCACGCCTCCGGTCCGCCCCGGCCTCGGGCGGGACTGCATCCCCACTAGACCGGGGCTCCCGCAGCGGTCTCGCCTTCGGCCGGCCCTCGCCGTACTGTCTGTGCCGCTGCTGCGCGGGGGGGCATCGGTAGCTGGGCCTCGGGCCGCATGGCCATCCCTTGGGCTCGCCTGTGCCAGCTCCGGTTACGCCTCCCGCCTCGACCGTGGCTTGTCTCGGGGGGGGGGGGCGGAGGACACTCGGAGCACGGCTGCTCCCGCCGCCTGCGTTACGGGTTCCCCCGGCCTGGGCCACGGCAGCATTGCAGCTACCGACCCCGAACTGCTGGTGCCCCATTCAGACAGAGCTGCCTGTCCTGGGACACTTGAGGGGCGGTCGGGGGCCGTTCCTGGACCCGGGCCCAGCGCCGCCAGCCGCGTTTGGCCCCAGGGAAGGCGCAGGAGGCCCTGCAGGGGTGAAACCGGCTGGGCTCTCTGCTGGGGCCTGGCGGCTTCAGCAGCGTCTGCAAGGGGACGTGCCTGGAGCCCAGCGCCCCGGTGAGTGGGGGTCTGGTGGGGGGCAGAGGAGGGTGAGGGGGAAGGAGGATGGGGCTCGGCAGAGCGGGCGGGAAGCTCAGCCCGCTGCTCCCCTTGGCTAGCAGGTGGCCGTCCAATGTGTGTCAGGGGATTGCACCCATCTTTGGGGTGAGCTGGTGGGGGAGTGGGGTCAGCAGCAGAAACCGGGCTGTGCTGGGCGGGATAAGCTGAGGCTCGGCAGGCTGGAAGCCGCCAGGACGCCTCGAGGGAGAGCAAAGGGAGATTAGCAGAGGGCACAGAGCATCCCAGTTTGGCTGAGAGCTTCCAGACCCCTGGCACGGCATCAGCCCCACTGACAGCATCGTGGTCTTCCCACAGCCCAACAGCACCTGCGTTCCCCAGATCAGACTGCTGGGCTAGGTGTCCACTGGGTTGCATGGTGTTGTCCAGCTCCTTGATAGGTTTGAGCTCTGCAGAAATTCTTGTTGGTGATGAAGCGCCCAGAGCGATCGCAGGACCTCTTTGATTTCATTCGTGTGTGGGCATTCCTGTCGGCAGACTGCTGCAGGGGCTGTTCTGCCATGTGCTGGAGGCTGTGAGGCACTGCAGCAGCTGCGAGGTCCTGCACAGAGACCTCAAAGCTGACAACATCCTCCTCCACCTGGCCAGCGGACAGGCAAAACTGATGGACTTTGCCTGTGGCACCTACCTCCAAGTCTGCACACAATTTGTAGGTGAGCCCACCCAGGGCTTTGCTCGCGGTCCTGGCCTTTCATGGATCAACCTTAAACGGCCCAAGCTGGATGTGGCACTGGACATTCCCCTTTTTGCTGCCAGTCACGGCTACAACCAATGAGCCACAGAGGTGTGCCTGTAATGGTCAAGGAAGGGATTCTTCCAAATGGCTTGTGGATGTCTAGGATTTTTCACAGAATCGCAGAATCACAGAAGTTCAAGACTGGAAGAGACCTATAAGATCATCAAGTCCAGCCGATGTTCTAACTGTTCAACTAGATCATGGCAGCAAGTGCCACATCCAGTCTTTTTTTGAATTCTTCAAGGGATGATGACTCCACCACCTCACTGGGTAAATGATTCCAGTATCTGACCACTCTTTCTGTGAAATATTTCCTTCTTAATTCTAACTTACATCTCGCTTGACGCAGCTTGAGACTGTGTCCTCTTGTTCTATCTGTTGTCGCCCGGAGAAAGAGGCCGACCCCCAGCTCACCACAGCCACCCTTCAGGAAGTTGTAGAGAGCGATGAGGTCGCCCCTTAGTCTCCTTTTCTCTAGGCTAAACAACCCCAGCTCCCTCAGTCGCTCTTCGTATGGCTTGTGTTCCAAGCCCCTTATTAGTCTCGTTGCCCTCCTCTGGACACGCTCAAGTAACTCGATGTCCCTCCTAAAGTGAGGGGCCCAGAACTGGATACAATACTCCAAGTGAGGCCTCACCAGTGCCGAGTACAGTGGAAGAATGACCTCTCTGCTCCTGCTGGCCACTCCATTTCTGATACTGGCCAGGATGGCATTGACCCTCTTGGCTACCTGGGCACACTGCTGGCTCATATTTAATCGACTGTCAACCAGCCCCCCCAGGTCCCTTTCCACCTGGGCACTATCCAGCCATTCCGTCCCCAGCTTATATCGGTGCAGGGGGTTATTGTGGCCGAAGTGCAATACTCGGCACTTGGACTTATTGAAGTTCATCCCGTTTGATTCTGCCCATGCGTCTAACCGTTCCAAGTCTCTCTGGAGAGCCCTACACCCCTCTAGCAGATCCACACTCTTTCCCAATTTAGTGTCATCAGCGAATTTACTAATAAAAGACTCTAAGCCCTCGTCCATATCGTCAATAAAAATATTGAACAGAACTGGCCCCAACACAGACCCCTGAGGGACACCACTAGTGACTGGTCGCCAGCTGGATGTGACACCATTCACCACCACTCTCTGGGCCCGGCCATCCAGCCAGTTCTGAACCCAGCAAAGGGTATTCCTATCCAGACCACGGCCAGCGAGTTTGTCTAGGAGTATGCTATGGGAAACAGTGTCGAAGGCCTTGCTGAAATCCAGAAAAACAACATCTACAGCCTTCCCTGCGTCCACTAGCCGGGTTACCTGATCATAAAAGGTGATCAGGTTAGTCAGACATGATCTACCCCTCCTAAATCCGTGCTGGCTGGGTCTGATACCCTGGCCGTCCTGCAAATTTTGCATGATGGCACGTAATATAAACTGTTCCATTATTTTGCCAGGTATAGAGGTCAGGCTGACTGGTCTGTAATTGCCAGGATCTTCCTTTGCACCTTTTTTGTGAATGGGTATCACACTGGCCAGCTTCCAGTCATCCGGAGCCTCGCCAGTGATCCATGACTGTTGGTAAATGATAGAGAGTGGCTTTGCAATCTCATTTGCCAGCTCTCTCATTACCCTAGGGTGGATCCCGTCTGGTCCCATAGATTTATGAATATCCAAGGATTTCAATAGTTCTATAACAGCCTCCTCTTGGATAATGTGGGGACCATTCTGTTCCCTAAAACCAACGACCAGCCTAGACGGACGGGAGTCTTGAGGGCAAGTCATCTTCCCATTAAAAACCGAGGCAAAATAGGCATTGAACACTTCTGCCTTCTCCTCGTCTGCAAATACTAACTTCCCACCTTTGTCCAGTAAGGAACAAAGGCTGGTCCTACCTTTCTTCCTACTATTAATATATTTATAAAAACATTTTTTATTATCCTTAACAGCAGTCGCTATCCTGAGTTCAAACTGAGCTTTGGCCTCCCTAATTTTTTTCCTGCATACTCTAGCAGCCCTCTTGAATACTTCCTTGGAGACCTGACCCTTTTTCCAACTCTGATACGTCCTCTTTTTATTCCTAAGTTCCTCCAAGATCTCCTTTCCCAGCCAGGCTGGACGTTTGCCCCGTAGACTGATCTTTCGGGATACAGGAATGGTTTGTTCCTGCGCCCTCAAGATCTCTGCCTTGAAGTAAGCCCACCTTTCCTGAACTCCTTTATTTTTAAGGGCAGCTTCCCAAGGGACGCTCTGAATTAATCTCTTAAACAGGCCAAAGTCCGCCCTCCGGAAGTCCAATGTACGAGTTATACTGGTGCTCTTCCTAATATCGCCAAGTATTGAAAACTCTATTAATTCATGGTCACTCTGCCCCAAACGACCTCCAACCATCACATCTCCCACCAGCCCATCCCTATTTGTAAATAACAGATCTAATGTAGTCCCTTCCCTGGTGGGTTCATCTACCAGCTGTAACAAAAAGTTATCCTCCATAGATTCTAAGAATTTTCTGGAGTGCCTCTTTACTGCTGTATTAAGTTCCCAGCAGATATCTGGTAGATTAAAATCACCAACAAGAACAAGGGTTGATGATCTAGAAATATTGCACAACTGCTTATAGAATAAATCGTCTACTTCTTCTTCTTGATCGGGTCGACGATAACAGACTCCCAATATGATGTCGGCGTTATTGGCCTTCCCCTTGATTCTTATCCATAAACATTCAACACCTTCTTCCTTTGTTTCAATTTCAATGGCATCGAAGGTTTGCTTAACATAAAGAGCTATGCCACCTCCTCTTCTTCCTTTTCTATCTCTCCTGAAGAGTCTGTATCCAGCCAATGTAGTACTCCAGTTATATGAGTCATCCCACCACGTTTCCGTGATGGCAACTACATCATAGCTTTGCAGTTGTACCATGGCCTCCAGCTCTTCTTGTTTATTGCCCAAACTGCGTGCATTGGTATACATGCACCTCATCTGGGCAACTGAGTTCACCCCTATCTTACGCTTGCAATTCTTGGGCCTGTTTCCAGTTAGCTCAGCTGGTTCCCCTTCCCCCTTCAAGCTTAGTTTAAAGCTCTCTCAATGAGGTCTGCCAGTTCATGAGCTAAAATCCTTTTGCCCTTAACGGAGAGGTGTACCCCATCTGATTCCAGCAAAGAAGATGCTGTAAAAGTTTCGCCATGATCATAAAATCCAAACTTATGTTGATGACACCGACCCTTAAGCCACTTGTTAATGATACGGATTCTTCTGTTTCTTTCATCATTATCCTCCGCCACCAGAGGGACTGAGCACATCACTACCTGTGCTCCTGCCTTGTCAATTACCTGACCCAGTACCTTAAAGTCCTTCCTGATTGCCTTAATGCTCCTCTTCTCGATCTCATCACTGCCAGCCTGAAGTATCAGCAGTGGATAATAATCAGAGGGCTGAATCAGTCCAGGAAGTCTCTCAGTAATATTTTGTACCCGGGCCCCAGGGAGGCAACAAACTTCCCTGTGGGATGGGTCTGGTCGACATACAGGGCCTTCAGTTCCTTTCAGGAGGGAATCACCTACGACAATTACCCTTCTTTTCTTCTTGGTACTAGAGGTAATAATTCGTGTTGCAGGTGAAACATAATTAGGAGGTTCACTAGGCAGACAATTCTCTCCTAAACCATCTAGTTGTATCTCTGGATCCAATATCTCATACCTGTTTTGTAATGGTACTTGGCTGGATGATGGAGGGGGGCAGGTCTTTTCATTTTTACCACCCCGCACAGGGACCCATTTCCACTCCTCTTCATCCACCAAATGCCCTTCTGTCATCTGAGAATGGGAGGCATATAAGTCCTCAGTCTCTTGATTAGTAACCTCCCTTAAAGATGATAGGGCTGAACTCCACCAATCTATCTGCCTTTCACTTTCACTAATACTCCTTAATCTTTCAACTTCCTCCCTAAGCTCAGCCACCATTAGAAGGAGGTCATTCACTTGTTCGCAGCATAAGCGGTTCTCCTCCACAGCACTCCCTGATGCCACCAATAAACTCAAACATTCTGGGCAGGGGTAGGTCTGTACACTCACGTCCTTTTTGGAGGGCCCAACTTGATCACTTACACCAGCCACAGCTTTTGATCTTGTAGAAACCATTGTTAACAAACACCTCAGAAACAACCAGACGGCAGGGAATTCAAAATCAGGAGGTTCAGGAATCCGGGGATTCAGGAAATCCGAGAGTTTAGGAATCCAAGGATTCCAAAATCCGAGGTTACAGGAGTCCAGGGATTTAAGAATGCAGAGATTTGGAAATTCAAGGATTTAGAAATCTGGGGTTTCAGAGTTCCAGGAGTTCTCCAGCAGCAAGTCGGCACTGCAGAGCTGCTAATGTAGTAACAGAGACTCTTTGAGGGATGCAGAATGCAGGGAAGGGAGCAAAGCACAGCTCCACAGTACAGCTCCACGACACAACTCCGCGGCACAGCTCCGAAGCTCACCTCCGCAGCACAGCTCCGCGGCACAGCTACACGGCCTAGCTCCGCGGCCTAGCTCCGCGGCACGGCTCCGCGGCCCAGCTCCGAGGCCCAGCTCCGCGGCACGGCTCTGCGGCACAGCACCGCAGCACAACTCCGCGGCCCAGCTGGGAGGCCCGGCTCCGCGGCACAGCTCTGCGGCACAGCTCCACGGCCCAGCTACGAGGCCCTGCTCCGTGACACAGCTCCGCGGCACAGCTCCGCAGCCCAGCTCTGTGGCCTAGCTATGAGACCCTGTTCCGCAGCACAGATCAGTGCAGGGACATGGTCTTGTCCGCCATTAAAAAAAAAAAAAAAAAAAAAAAAAAGGTTGGCTCCGAGCTGGCATTGATTGGAGAAAGGAATCCGGAAGTGCTCCTGGTCATGTGCTCCACTTCTCCCATTGATTCACTGCCTCTTTCCTTCCTTTCCTTTGAAAAGCACCTGGAGTGGAGATGTGCTTGGTGGGGGCCCAAGTGATCTGTAGGAGGAATAGTTGAAGTCATGAAACAGTCCTGATACAACACCAGTATGAAACCAGCCCCAAAGCCAATCCATTTCTCTGAAGTATTTTGTTTCCAGTGACTGCCAACACGTCAGGAGTCTAAAGGGAAACCAGGAAGCCAACTATTCTGATCAATTTGGCCAAATAAGCACACATGCAGCACCCTGCTCCATGGGTCAAAGAATGCACAGGATGTTCCCAGCCGCTTCAGGCGCCTCCTCCGCAGCTGGGAACATCCAGCCGTCTCCCACAGCTCTAGCCCGGCTCTGCTGGTGGCATCCTGTGGGAGCTCCCTCCTCCTGAGACACAGCTCTGGCCCTCCCATTCCCTTCACGCCTGCAATGCCACTCCTGCCTTGCTCAAATCTGCACATCACTAGTGACTTTGTGCCCTCCAGCTATGCTGTCCTAAGCAGAAATTTAGAAGGAGGATGAGCAGATGGGAGAAAAGGAGGTGGCACCTTCTTTTCCCACTCTGTCTCAGTCTGTCTGTTTGCTGGGCCCTCTCTCCTCAGGATTCCTGCCTGTTCTCAGAGGCTCTGTTCTCTACGTGCTGAAGTGGTCCTTGTCATCTCCTCTGCTTCCTGCATTACTTTGCTGCAGGGATGACAGCAATCAGGCTCTCAGAGGAGGCTGAAGAGAGGCTCCGCTAGCTTGAGAAATGGATGCTGCCCAAAGGGAAAAAGAAACCAAAGCAACCAAATTAAAAGAGACCAAGGGAGAAGGAACCAGTATTTTCCAACTGAGCTTCTAACAGGGTCAAGCTGGGTTCTTCTAGGGCCCAGAAACACACAGACAGAAGGGGCAGAGTGCAGATGGACTCAGCTCTGGCTTGCAAGGAGAGCAGTGTCTGCCTTGGCATGCCCCCCTCCTCCTGGCCTGGCTGGCATCTTCCTTCACGGCAGGGAGAGCCGAGGAAGTGGTGCCGTCGCCAGCTGCCTGTCTGCCACAAAAGGTGGCAGCAAAGCTGCAGTGGTTCTCATCTACTTGAGCGGGCCAGGCAGCACGTGAGGCTGGCACAAATCCTGCTCAGCTGTCCCTCTTTGGCTGGCAGAAACCTCTAAGAGTGGGGCAGGAAGGACAAACTGGATGCCCTTGGATGCTCAGTCAGTCCCCCCCAAAGGTCCCACCTTCCCACAGACCAATCTAGAACCGCTTGGCAGGGAGTGCTTATGTTGTCTTCTTCAAGCCCCACTGCAGGCCTCCTTCCCCAGCACTGTAGTACTTCAGTTCCTTTGCTACCAACTAAACCTGAAAACAGCAGCCGAGAGCAAAAGGGGGCCTCAGCAATGACCAGAAGGTGGGAGCTCTCCTCTGAGGAACGGCTGTGAGAATTGGGCTTGTTTAGCTTGCAGAAGGGCAAGGTCTCCAAGGACACCTTTCAATATTTGAAGGGGCTTAGAAGAAAGATGGGGACATATCTATTAGCAGGGCCAATTGCAAGAGAACAAGGGAGAATGGTTTTAAACTAAAAGACAGTCAATTCAGATAGGCTCTAAGGAAGAAACTCCTTATGAGGAGAGTGCTGAAACACTGCCTCAGGCTGCCCAGAGAGCTGGGAGGTGCCCCATCGCTGTCAGCATTCCAGGTCAGGTGAGCTGGGGCTCTGGGCAACCTGATCTATTGGCAGGGGCTTTGGACTAGATGACCTCCACCACTCCCTTCTAACCTTAACTAGTCTTGGATCCTATTTGGTTCTCATTTGAAAAGCAGCCAGAGCAGAGATTACCCTGTGGGGGGCCCATCTGATTCCCTGGAGTTGGGCCGAGGAGCAAACCCAGACAGGGAGCAGCCCCTTTGCCTTGTACCTGCAGAAGTTCCTTAGCAGAGCCTCTCCTGTCCACATCCATCTGCAGGCAGCAGCCCAGAAATTCACACAAGGCAGGGGGTAGGCTGAGCTTGTGCACATCTGGTATGCCTTGCGTGCCTATCAGGTGGTTAGCCTGAAGTGAAAGGAAACACAAGACTCTACGTGATTCTTCCACAGCCTTCAGTGCTCACCTAGACCCCGTCTTTTAAGCCCCAGTCTGCAGTGGCAATTTCTTGCCTAGCAGATGGTTAGAGATGAGCCTTCTTCCCCAAAAGTAGAAAGGCCCCAGTGCAACTCCAGCTATTCCAAGGGGCAACAGGTCTTGCCTTGACAGCTGATGTGAGCTGCAGGGACATTTTTAGAAGTGGACCTTCTTGGAACTCATCCAAGCTGCGGGAATGGGATTTAGTCTAATGGAGACAGACCAGAAGGATACTGAATTCTGAAGCGTATTTGCACCTTACCCTGTCACTGGTCTCCCAAACATAAGGAGCCTCTCCTCTGGCCATTTCAATTCCCACGATGCCAAGGGACCAGGTGTCCACTTTGGGACCGTAAGGCTCTTTTCTCACCACCTCGGGTGCCATCCAGCAAGTTGTCCCCACCATCGACCTCCGTTTACTCTGCTCAGGTGTGAGCAGAGCACAGAGGCCAAAATCAGCTGAGGAGAAAAACAAACACTGCTTCAAGCAGGAAACCAAGGAAAAGATTTCCTCACTCTAAGTCTCAGAATGTAGTACTGAATCTAGCTGGAAAAGCAGCTGTGCTCTCTTTCCTCAGGGCTGCAGCCAAGGAAACTAGCAATTGTCCATTTAACAAACCCACCACCATTCCCAGGGTGGTGGCTTTTCCTCATCTACACTGAAGGTTTCCACTGTGGCCTCCCTCCCTCTGGAAGGGACACACACAAACCACAGTTCCTCTTGATACTTGTTGCTCTTTTAGACTCCCAGCAGCCTACAGCTGTGCCCTGAGCAAGAATACCCACCCAACTTGACGGAGCCATCCCGGCCCAGAAGGATGTTGTCACTTTTGATGTCTCTGTGGATCACCTGGTTGGCATGAAGGAAAGCCAGGCCTTTCAGGCACTGAGAGAGAATAAAAGAAACAGGAGGCCAAAAGTTAGCCTGATCTGATTTCATCGTGTGCTCCTGAAGATTCATGGATCTCAGAGGAGCAGTGAGTGCTGGCAAGAGGAAGAGCTTGCTGCTGCAACCCTGGGAGAGCAGGATCTCTCTAAGGCAAGGCATATTGGCTTTGAGGGGGAAAGAGCAGTTGCTGCTCGAGACTGTCCCCTGCAAAGCCAGTCAGAATGACCGCTGCTGCAGCGGATGCGCTCTCCCCATTCAGAGGACAAACAACGGTTGGCCAAAAGAGGAAAAGTCCCTGCTTTGGGTACCAAGGGCATCACTGTCAGCTGGGAGACTGGAGGTAAAGGGCTGTAAGGCTGCCTGGTCAGCAGATTTGAAAGACATTTCAAGTCATTTGTCAGTTTTCAGCAGCAAGCACCGTGGTGGGTGCCATGCCCTCCTTTGAAGCTGAGACCCATGAGAGATGAGCCTCTCTTGGCCTTTGCTGTTGGTTTAAAACTCGCACAGCGGCATCTTTGCGCTTACAGGCAAAGAAGGCAATGCAGAAAGGCTCTGGGCAAAGACTTGGAGGGGCAAAGTGCAGAACAGATAAAAAAAATTGAAAAATCAAAAAGAGACAGAGAGCACAGAGGCCAAAAGCAGATAAAGAGCAGACTATAGTAAGGGCAGGGACACTGGCAGGCACTTCCGTCCAGATGCTCCTTCTTCTCTGAAGCAAAAGAGCAGCACAGCAAGAAAGCTCTGAGCACGGAATCACTCACGTAGCAGCGCTTTTGAACTATGATGCTGTCCAAGGCATGCCAAGCACAAGCAGGATCCCTTACCTCCTGACAGACAGTTGCCATGTGTCCTACAGCCATCCTTTTCTCGCTGATCACTATTGCTAAAGAGCCTCCATCCATGTACTCCAACACCAGCAGGACAAACTCATTGACAAGGTAGCTGGAAGATGAAAACAACAGTGTAGAGCTGAATGGGCACAGCTAAATTGCCATACGGATGAAAAGACTACAGCTGAGTTTTGCTTCCAGGTCACTGGGAAATGAAGACGGAATAAAATGGAGACACGCTCCACCCAGGCTATCCAGGGCTTGCAATCTGTGCCATCTAATTGCACACCCGTGGGAAAGGAGACGGCTTAGGGGGCAAGCAGGGGAAAACGGCAGTTTGTGATAGCAGAGGCAGATCTGGAAGCGGCTACATCCCAGCAGCTGCTTCATTGTCTTCATAACAAATTGCACCATTCACTCCAACAGCAAGGAGACACAGTTTTCACAGCTTTTTCACAGGGGAGGTGGAGGTGCAGCACTGCCAACACCCTTTGGGAAGCCTTGCATAAAGGACAGTCACAAACAGGATAAAACTACCTCAAACCCGGCAAATAATGTGTCTCTTTTGGCATGCAAGGCAATGGAAAATAGTGGGAACAGCACAAGGGAAATAATTTCTGTGATGCTTTCTCAGCACTTCTCTTCCGACACTCAGAAGAAGAAATCATGCCCCAGAACAGCAAAGGAACATTCAGCAAGTGAACATAGAGGCTGCTGGCTTAGTAAGAGAGACAGGTTTCTGAGAACAATCGTTAAGCTATTTCTGCCAGGAACCAGAAGAATGCCATCTCCTCCCATGCCTCATACAGGAGTGGACTGATGTTCATAGCAAGATCAATTTTCTGCCACTGAGCAAAGTGCTTGAAACCTTTGCCTGGCAAGTATGGAAACTGACATTCCCATAAAAATACAGAACTACTTACCTTTCTAGGTAGGTGACAATATTGGGGTTCCTCATTTCCCTCATGACCAGGATTTCTTTCAATACTTCCTTGCAGCGCTGGTGCTGGAGATCAATTTCCTTTACGGCCACCTACAATGACGTTGAAAGCCGTTAGGAACAGACGTTACAAGAGCCTCTTCCTCCGTGCACTCACGGGCCAGGATGCCTTGTCACCTCGGCGAAAAGGGACTCTAAAGCATCAGCCACAATGTGCTAACAGCACTCTCAGCCCTTGCAGACTCCTCCGCGAGGCCTCCTTTACCACTACTGTTATCATTTACACGCGTTTTGCAAGCCAAAGGAATTTTGCTTCTGTGAAATGAAATCAACTTGTGGAAAACAGGTTAGCATTTCTAGGGGATTTGATCAGTGTTTCAGAAACTGCTGCCATTCTTGATTGTGCTCCAAAGTAAATGCACCAATCCATTACAGAGAAAATGCTGTCTGACAAAGAACAACTCCAAGGCAACTCAAAGGAAAGTTAACATCCTAGCACATCCTAACTTCTTCTGGATTTTGCATCTCTGAAGAACATTCCTCAACACGGTTTAGATGTGTAATTCTTGAGTGTGTTAAAAAATGAAGAATCCTTTCTGTGGACCACTACTGATGCACTCCAGGTGATAAGCAGGGCTTAGGGCTTTCAGACTCCTTGTAGACATCCCTCCAAGTGCAGTTGCTGAGCACAGCGCTGCAGGTGGGTAAGGAGCCACCAGGAAGATGGAGTTGTATTTGCTGAGAGCCAGAAAGGAGAATTCAGGACTCTGAATGTTTAGCCCCAAAGAGCATGGGACTCTCCAACTGACATCAGCATGTCAGTTCAGTACAAATAGCATCTCTGTAATGGAATGTCAGCAACAAAGGACCAACACAAGGCGGTATTACTTAAGGCTCTTCATCAGCTTCTTCTCACTGATCCGTGTGCGAGTGTCTGTGTGTGTGTGAGACCCAGGCTCCCCAGGACTGAAAGGCAAAACTGCGCTCCAGACAAGGCCTTTCCTTCTTTAGATCTTTTCAAAGGGTACCTCGTGCTGGGAAACAATGGCAAATCCTATCTGTGTCTGAACCGCGGCATAAGAGGAATTGGGCCAGAATGACGGCTGCTACCATCAGCTAATCTCTGCACACTTATCCAGGCAGTCCAAGATAGCATGGCCTTCTTGGAAAGACACCACTGCCATCCTCACACTGATTCAGAATGCGAGACAAAGTCTGTCCAAAATGCATTTTTCAGCCTGCCTCTAGGCAGCCTTTGCAGCAAAGACAGGTAACACAACGCTCTGGCCACAGATCACATCCCAAGGGAAAGCGCTCAAGAGCTGCAAAATCTGCAAGGGCTGTTGGCACTTACCGCTTGTCCTGTGGCAGCGTCCAAGGCCTTATAAACGGTTCCAAAACCCCTAGGAACAGAACAGCAGCAAGAACAGAGAAGCTGTTCAGTGCTGAGAAGCAAAAGGCAGCCCAGGCAGGAGCTCTCTGCTGCCTGGAGTGTCCCTCAAACACCAGCCTTTGTCTACCCTTCAGACAATACCACAGCAGCCCAGCAACCCTCTGCCATGCAGCTTGTCCAAGAGCAAAGCTGGGTCCAACAGGAAGAAAAAAGAGCTGCTACAAATCTCAAATGTACACACCAGACTATGGATGTGAGGGTTTGCTTTGCCTCTTCCTTTTTGTGCTTGTGTGTGTGGTGTGCCTTTCCAAGCAATGAAACACACAGAGTCCTCTTGGACTCAGAGCTCTCTTTTGATTCTGTCTGCCAAACTCAGGCAGCACCACACAGCCTGTCTTATTGTCCTGAGCACTGAAAGTTGTGTTCAGCAAAATATTGGAAAGAAATTCTGCTGAGAGCTGCTGTCTGACGGCTGTCAGGTGGGAAGCTGCTCTCTCAGTTTTTTCTTCCTTCAGTTGTGGGGCCATATTATTTGGAATCATGCAACACCGTGTCTGCTGGGAAAATAAGGAATCTCGTGCCACACACTTGAGGGACAGGCAAGTGCCTCCTTGAGGCAGGCAAGACATTGGTTGCCAGCATGCAGTTATCTTTGCTGATGCCTTGTGACCAGTACTGAGACAGGGACAATCTAAAGCCAGGGTCTGAAGATGCTTGCAGCTTGCCTGACTTCCCTCTGGATATTCCAGCAGCCACCTACGTCTGGAGGAGTAAGCATGGCTGAACTCACCCTCTGCCAATAATTTTCCATCCAGTGTATTTCTCTTCTGGATCTGCCACGCTCACCACACTCCCTGAAAGAAAGAAAATGCAAGAAGCAAACTTCAAAACAGAGATCCTGACTTCCAGTGGATCAGAATCTCAGCTCCACTTTCTGCGGCGCGGAGCAATTTCTGGTCGCTTGGCTAGCAACAGTGTCAACAAGAACAACAACAAGAGCAGCCGCAGTAAGAAGACAGGCAGCTCTGTAACACACGTGGCCTGCACAGAGTCTGATTCTGCACACTCCTTTGAAGAGGAGACTAAGCCCACGGAGAAAGCGTCAGAGCAGACAGAGACCAGAAGAGAACTGGCACCGTGGCAAGTGGTTGTGGGTCCACAAAGGGGAAGGAGGGCTGAAAAATCAGGACCCTTCCTTGTTGTGGGAGATAACACTCTCTTGTGAGGTTCAACAAAAGGTTTCATAATTCCAAGATTTCAATGCACCCTGCGATCTGGGATGAAGTTTTATCAACAGCTGCTTTTTGCAGAGCTGAAGGAATATGGCAAAGTGAAATCCAGGAGAGGAGGGGATTTCCTCTACCTCTCAGCAGTTTGCCTGAAGAATGCCTTGACATTTTCAGAGAACAGCAGCTCATGCTGTGCTACATCCAAGAACAATGGCTGTAAGAATTAGGACCCTCTTCTTTTATGAGCAGGCTAAGTTCTGAAGATGATTTTGCCCATTCCCCATTTAGTGAAGAACAACAAGTCCATGTCTTCAGCCTGGGCTGCAGCAGTCACTAGCACTGCCCTCGGCCCCTTGGACACCAGCCACGTGCCCCATCTTCCCAAAGGGCACAGCCCAGACGGGTAACAAGGACAGCGCCGCTCCTCAGGCGCTGCCGTGGCTCAGACACCTGCACAAACGAGATGCTGATCCTCTGACGAGTCCAGGCCAAGCTGCAGCAACGCGGTGGCTGCTGAAACCTCACAGCTAAGGAAGGCTCCAGCTCCTGCAGCCACAGCAGCCATCAGTGGCAGGGCAGGTATGACAAAAACCTGGGCAGAGCCCACAAATGGCCTCTGACAGGCACTGTGAAGAAGCCAGAGCCAGACTCAGCACTGCTACAAGCTGTTGACCCCACTCGAGACAGAACATGGGTGTCATTGAGTTCAGAGCCAAGGAGGAGTCGATCCATTCACCTCTTGTCCCTACAGCTGATGGCCGACACTGAGTAAACTGGGCTCTGTCCTGTACCTGCCCGCTTCTAATTCTCTGACAGCACTGCACCGGCAGCTATGACCAGTTGCAAGGAGCAACTGAGTTGTACTGCAGAGTCACCAAGGCCTTGCTGTGCTTTCCAAGAGTGCAGGGATTGAGGCCAATCCTTAGTATCCCAAGAGTATTCACCGGCTGGGCTTTAGCCCTGACAAAGTGCCTTGTACTGGAGGAACATGCAGCAGAGGGGATGCAGGCTTCATCCCGAGAATTGCCTGCAGGGCAGTTTTATCTGGCCCTGCCACACAGAAGTGTCTCTTGATGCGTCTCCCTAGGCATACAACTGAACTATCCAAGGGGGATTGGAAAATCAAATTGTGTTTTTCTTTGTTGGCTGCACTTTGAAAACACCTCTTGCTCTCTGATTCCCAGGGATTGTTCTAAGAATACAATTTCTTAACATTTGGGGTGTGCTGAAAAGACCCCTTCCTCTGTTGTTTTGCTATCACCTGATGCTCCTTCCAAGGAGGTCACACTAACAAAAATGAAGAATTTTTATCCAAGCAAACTGTAGAAGGAATAGTGGAAGTCATGAAAACACCACCAGTATGAAACCAGCCCCACAGCCAAATTTTTTCTCTGAAGTGTTTTGTCTCCAAATGCAGTCTAAAGGCAATCTAGGAAGCCAACTATTATGATCAATGTGGCCAGACCAGCACACACAAGCTGACTCAGTCGTTGGCTAGGTTGCAGCCTTCTGCTGCTCCGGAAACAATCCCTGCTTTTGCCTTTAGTGCGCATGGAACCTCAGGCAAAGGCCACCCACACCCAGCTGCCCTCAAAGGCAAAAGGAGTGCCCCAAAATGCTCCCTGGCTGCCTCCAAGCACAACAATGGCTCCTGTAGGGAGTCCAGAATGTCTCCCCGACACCAGAGTCAGGAGGAAGAGGTGCTACAGCTCATGCTGAGGCACACACCCCATAATACACTGCTGGATTGCACAAGGAATCCCCAGGACCTACTCAGCAGCCTCAGGCACTGCTTCTCGCTCTCCTGGAAGGAGCGGGGTGAGCTGCTCCTGCTCGAGTTCTCAGGCTGCGGAGGGGAGGCTTCTTCGGAGGCTGCTGCTGCAGCGGCGCCTTCAAGGGCAGAGCCCTCGTTCATCTGGGACAAGAAATTTGTTTGTGTCAGAAGTGTGGCTGGCAGAGATGCCCCTGACAGCACATTCCACAGGCATGCCATCAGGAACAACACTGGTGTTTGGCTGCACAAGTCAAAGCCAAACAAGCAGAGACTACAGCTTGTCACAGCCAGCCATAGTAGAGATGGTGAAAGGGAAAGAACACCTTAAAATTTCACCCTGTTCTGAGACCTGCACCATGGAAAGGGACAACTTGTTCAGAATGTGCAGGGGTCACCACGTTCACCTGAGCAAACTCCTCCATAAACAAAGTGGGCACTAAGAAGCCAGCAGAAATACATTCACAGGATTGCTGGCCCACCAGCCAAAGCACTAGCTTTGATGCCCAGGGCAGCAAAGCTGAGCTTCAGTGGCCCAGTAAGTGTCGTGCTGGCGAGCTGCAATGCAGACCACAGAGCATGGCCGTCAGGGGCCTCGCCCCCATCCACCTGCTGCTCTGCAGGGGAAAGGTGAGAAGAGCAGAGACCACTTGTTGCATGACTGCAGTGCCTACTGCTCTTTCACTCACCTGCCTTTGTTCTGCCAGCCTGTACTGCAGGCTTCTCCACCCAGCTCTCACTCTTTCATCTCAACTCTTCTTCCTGGTGCACAGCGCTGGAGCCTGCCCGGCTCTGTGCTCCCAGTGCCTGCAGTAGTCCTTGCCTCCCCTTTCCTGAGATGTCCAGCTCATGCCTCCATCACTGCCCTTCCCTCTGCAGCCTGCCTGGTCAGGCTCACCTGCCCATTCAGACACTCCTCATTCAGCTGCTGCCTCAGCTGCTGCAGCTGCTGCCGCCTTTGCTCTAGCTCCCATTGCAGCTGGTGCACCTTGACTAAGAGAGCAGCATTCTGACCCTGGAGCTGCACAGGAACAAAGAGAAGACGCCTTTTAACGTCCCACACACCACTCGTGTGGCAAGCAAGATTGAGGTGCACACGCTTTCCAAAAACACTTTGTTCTCCTCCTCATGTTTACCACGGGCCGGCTAAGAGGCAGTCCCGCTCAGACAGACAGTGTCCAGACAAGCAGTGCCCATAAGGAGCCCAGGGGAGACCAAAGCAACACACAAACTCTCTTTTCACACTCTGTGCTGCCTCTTGACTGGCTCTGGTTCCTATCTTTTCTTATTCGGGTTGCCTGATGGCAACATCCTGCTTCATCTCAAGCAGCCTTTTCTCCTGCTCCCTCTGTACCTCTGCCAGGAAGCTTTCCCGTTCCTCCAGCATCGCCTGCGCCTCCAAGTGCTGCCGTTCCAGACATTGCTTCTGATGAGAGGAAGAGACACTTCCAGATGAAGTCCCAGCCGTGCTCCCCAAAGAAAAAATGACAGCTTCATCCCTCCCACAAGCCCCCTCCCTGAAGAGTCCCCAGTAGTGGCTTTGTGCCCTCCAGCACTTCTAACCAGGAGCTTTACAGGAGGGTCAGCAGGTGGAAGGAAAGGAGATTCCGCCTTCCTTCCCCACTCTGAAGGCTGCCTGTTTCCTAGCCCCTGTCTGCTCAGGATTTCTGCCTGCTCTCACAGGCTGTGTTCTCAAAGTGCCACAGCCCTTTGATCAAGGCAAACCTGCAGGTGGACTGCAGGATGAGGAGGAAGCCAGCACCCCGATGCCCTAGTCACAGGACAGGCCACCAGCTGGAATACCAGCAACACGGGGCCTGTTGCGTATGCTTCGAGCCCAAAGGGGAGACTCTCTGTCCACCGTGGAAGGACAGAATGCAAGGAACCCAGTTGCTGGGGCAGCAGAGTGCAGCAAGGTCAGCAGCCGTCTGCTGCATGGCACGAGGCTGTGGGCAAGATCCTTCGCTGCCATGCTTTGGGTGGTGACCATCCAGCTCTCTGGGGAACTTGGCTTATACCCAGCCTGAAACCGTGGCTGCAGGTACTATCCTGGCACCATCGTCTTGGTCTTCACAGGCTTTCTAGTCGGAGCCCTTGAAGTCCTCTGCTGCCTGGCCCAGCAATGTGTAGCCTACAGCAGATGCTTGCAGCCATGTCACCCAGGCTGCTCTTCTGCTAAGCCAGCCCACCAAGCTTGCCTGAAAACTTCCGGGACGTATTGTCGCTTACCATTTCTTGCTGGAGCTTCCTTTTTTCCTCTTCCTGAGCAGATTGCCAGTGTCTGAGAGCCTTGCAGCACTGCTCTTCTGCCCAGAGGAGCTCTTGAGCCATTTCTTCACACTGCTGCTTGCTGAGAGATCTTACAGCTTGCAGCTCCTGACGGAGGCCCTTCACATCCTCTGCAAACATGACAAACGGCAACAGTCAGAGACTGCACTAGCAGAGACTCTACTGACCTGAAGCCCTTTCAGTTTCAGGCAAGGAGGGACCTGTGCTCAGTTCCTTTCCTCCTCAGGAGCCCTGTGGACAGAGCTGCCTTTGGAGCAACTGCACTAGGCTGGGCCATCACCAGAAACAAAGCACACCAGGCTCTCACCGAGTATCACCTCCTGGGCCCGTGTGGCTGTGTGCACTTGGGCTTCCAGACGGCTCCTGGTGATCTCCAGCTCCGATACGTGCTGCTGAGCCTGCAGCAGGCTGCTTTGCAGGCTCTCCTTCTCTGACCTACAAGGTGTGAAGATGAAGAGAAATTGTTCCTGGCACACAGGGGCAGTTGCTCCAGCTGGACATGCCTTCAGTTACATATCCTGAGCATGGAAAAGGCCGTGCATGGAAACTCAGCTACAGCAAGATTGTTTCTGCTACTTAAAATAGCAAAGCAGCCAACCTCCAGGTGGTTGGCCAGCTTTTCCTCATGACCTAGCCTAGCACAGAAAGGCCAGCTGAGTTTGATCTCAGCAGCCAGTGCTCAAATTGCTGTTGCCGGACACATTCCTCATGGGTGGCTGCGCCCACCAAGTCTCTGCCAACAAGCAAAAGCCCAGCCTGTGCTCAGAGCCCTGAGCTCATCAGCCCTTCCAAGTCACTCTGCAGGGGGACAGAAGCCAGTGTTCTCCTGAACACTGCCTCCTCAATGTTTACTGCTATTCCTAGTGCACGTAGAGATACTTTGTTTACCAGATGCTCTCAAAGTGACTCAAAGGGACTAAAGGAATGATAGATGGAAGCTCCACCTTCTACAAGTATGAGTAAGAAACCAGAAGTAGGTTTTCTCTGAATTAGCAATGTCTTGGAGGAGGGCTGTCAGGTATCCTGCCATTTAAATTACTGGATTTTCATGAACAAGAATGCTTGCTCCCTTGATTTTTGGTAAACTGAGCCAGCAATGCCCGAATGTCTTGACACTCTTTAAGAAGGGAGCTGCCTAAGGACCTTGACAGGTAACAGAGGTGGGTGGACAAGTGCTCAGCAAGAATCCCTGGACATTGTCGAGAAGCCACAAGACCTTTCCCTTCTTCTGCTGCTCCTTGTAAGCAACTTGAGGTTCCTGCACCATAACTGACAAGAGTTATGTCAGAAGGGTCTCAAGATTTTCAGCTCAACCCTGCAGCTTTCACCTGAAGCATCAGCAGCCTACTGATAACCTTCACATGTAAGAGCCTTGAATTCTGGAAATGCCATGTCAAACTACTTGGCAAGGAAAGATTGAAGTTAAGATGCACTGAAGGAGAAACCAAAGCCTGCGGGAAATTCCTGAGATCAGCAAACATCCGCACAGTTTCCCTAGTACTCCTGTCAGTGCCTAGATGGCTTGCTTTGCACTTGGCCCAGGAATGTGCAAGGGGCTCCCAGGCGGGCGCCCAGAAGAGCTTTGACAGCTGGAGCTGTCAGAAAAGTAACACTCAGGTCACAGTATCCTTTTCTTTTTTCTCTTGTCTCTTCACTTCTCAGACAGAGACACATCTGCAGTGCAAACAGGAGGCAGTAAATCCTGACTTAATGCTCACCCCCTTTGTCATTCCAGACCCTCAATAATGTCGCACCCAGGTGCTCCTCCCTGCCCTTACCTGGCCTCTGCCAGCTGCTCTGAAAGGCCTCGTAGGTCCCGCTCCGTGGCTGCCAGTCGGGCTTCCAGGGCAGCGTTCTCTTGTGCCTGCGCCGCCTTCTCTCTGCACAGCCGGGGCAGTGTGTGCCCTTGGCGAGAGAACTCCTGGAGCAGCTTCTCCAGACCCCTGTGGGGTGGCCGCTGCCGGCGGCAAACCTGGAAGTGGAGGGGGCACCATTTTTCAAGGGGAACAACAACAGCACGGTCTCAGTCTTGGCTTGCTGCCAGAAGCAGCCTTTGGGGCGCTCTTGCCAGGGGCAGCTCCCTGTCCCATAAGTGCCGCCTAGGAATAAGGTGAGCGTACCTTTGGCACCGCCAGAGGAACCTCTTCCTTCAGCAGGTTCCTCGGAAGCTGTGGTTCCTCGGCTGTCTCTGCTGCCACTTGCAACACCCTCTCTCGTGAGGAGTGGCGCCTGCTCTCAAATGCAGCCAGCTCCTTCCCTCTACAACAAGGGGACAGACAAGCAAGCCTTTAATTGAAACACAGTCTCCTTGCAAGACCAGCACTACACACCATGTCCCTCACAGGGCGGTCTCAGGGGCTTCCAACAGCCCTCTACTTCCACCTCAAGAGAGTGCTGGCATTCCCTCTCTAGACCACCATCTCTCTTTGTCATTTCTGCAGGTGAAAGAATCACCAGGGAGGAAGTCAAATTAGCTTTCAGAAGCCACAAAACATTTCCAGAAAGCTCAGGTACTCTCAGCTTAGCAGCTTCCTGCCTGCTAGTGCTCCTCTCTGATACAGTGGATACCGGACTTGCAAAAGTTCCTCTTTGGCTAAGAGAGGCCTGGTAAGTCCAGATGAGCACTCCTACAATTACTCTTGCTTTCACTAGCCCAACAAGGAAAGAGCCCGCAAGCTATAGCCTGGCGAGAACGTGGGTACAAATTTCCAATCCAATAATCAAAGGATCCCAAGATGGTTTAGCCTGGCAGGAACCCCAGGGAGCCTCTAGGACCATCTTCAGCTCCAAGCACTTGGAGTCAGCTATGGCATCTGGACTGGCCGCTCAAGGCCCTATCCAGCTGGAGTTTCCAAATTTCCAAGGGTGGAATCTGCACAAGCTCTTTGAGGCACTTGTTCTGCTGCCTCTGCAGTTCAAAGGTTTCCTTTCCGTAAACCCAGCCTGAACCTCCCTTGCTTTTCCTCTGGTCCAGTTCAGCATACTTTTTGTCAAGGTTGGAGAAGTGAGTCCCAGGAGGCAGCCAGACCTGCCCACAGATTGCCTTCCCCTGTCTATGCTGAGCAAGTCAAACCATGAGAAAGCCAAATTTCTTCTCTGACTCTCAACCTCCTGAAGCCCAGCAATGCCCAACCCTGCTCAGAGAAAGCGAGAAAGCTTAACACACACCTGAACTCCTGGGCACTGCACACTCTATCTGTGCTCTGCTCCCTCTCTGCCTTTCCCGCCTGGGCCGAGGAGTTCTGAGAGGCAAGAAGCTCTCCTAGCGGGGCCTGCAAGGAATGGACAAAGAAAAAGGAAAACAAGCAATAAGGAGCAGGAAAGTTGGCTCCTGAGAGCTGCAAGAAGCAACAAGCAGCCACACAGCTCACCTGAAGGCAAAAGCTGTTGTGTGCGGCTGTTGATGTGGGTAACCAACTAAGCCTGTGTTGCTTTGAATGTCTCAGAATGGAAGCAGGGACCAGTTCCCTGCTCAGCTCTGGTCAAAAGGCTTCCCCTCAGGATTTCAAGCATTAGGGAGCAGCCAATAGGAACTGCATTCCAGCCCTTCAGACACAGACCTTGTCTCTGCCATGCAGAGCTGCTCAGCATTCTCAGCAAACTTGGGTCATGTCAAAGTTAAGGGTGTAGTCAAAGCAGAGACTGTAGCTCCTTAGACAGTGCTTGGAGATGGGCAAGTCCCTGCAGCAACGGTGGCTCCTGTGTTCCTCACAAGGCTGTGAACTGCGCCTTGGCACCGCTCTCTCTGCTGGCAGCAGGGAGCCTGCACAGACACTGTGCACAAGGGGCTCACTTTCTCACCAGCAGTACAAAAGGACATCACGCTACAGCTAGTTTGACACCAAGGCAAGTTCACAGTCCCTGTCAGAATGGCAGGAAAATGATGCCTGCATGTGAGAGTTCAGACCGCATTTCCTACGTGTCAGTGGCTGGGCTGAAGCGCTAGGTCATGGCAGAACTCCAGGCCTCAGCATCTTCAGCCACAAAGAGCAAGTGCTGCCTGCTCAGAAACTTGCCGCTCTGCACTGCACCAAAGCTTTGCACTGAAGCAACCAAAGCTGCCACTGATTGCTGCAGGATGCTCAGGCCTGGACTGACAACACAGTTGGAGGTTTGTTGTCCTTTGCCTCCCCTTTACCCTCTGGTGGAAGAGAGCGAGCCAGAGCAGGTTCTGCTGCTGCGGCTGCTACTGTGGTGCTCTGCAGACAGAGAGCAGCATGAGGGACAGGCAGTAAGCTGTCATAGAGAACCTTATTTCTCCTGAGCTCTATCACCAGTGGTCCTAGTGAAAAGCCATGAATTTCACTACAAATGGGATCCTCAGTCACTAATACTCATTTCAAGTGGGCTGATGAGACTAATGTTTCAACAGGACTCCATGTGCTTCTGAAGGAGATATTTTAGCCAGGCTACAATCAGCATGTAGCTTTCTGTCTGCAAAACCTAGTTTCATTAGTTACATTAGTTAAAGCCTCTTCAACGGAAAAGGAATAAACTGAGGGAATTGTTTTGGTGGTGCTCATGCAGACGTGCACTGGTGTGGACTTTCCTTTGGCCTGCCAGCCTGGCACTCAACTACAGCAGGCCAAGCCGGCAGCTTGCTGCATAATCCTCAGGCACCAGGAATGTCAAGGGTGCCCGTCCCACTCACCGAACCGTAGACTTGACTCCTTCCACCTCTGAGGCGACCTGCCGCGGCAAGAGAGAACAAACCAGGTGCTGTTACAAGACTGCTGGTGCTGAGGAATCCCACAGAACCAGGCCAGCCAAGCAGAGAGCATTTTCCTTTCACAACCTCCCTACCGGGAGCAGCAGTTCTGTAGCCCAGCAAGCAGGACTGCAGGCCACTATCCTAGGCTGCGTCTACCTTTTGCTCGGCTTTGCCACTAAGAAACTAGAAACTTGGGGCCGGGAAGATGCAAATTGCTCCTTAGCAGTCACTGCCTGCATTGGAGATCATTGTCCCCCCTACAACTAAAGCAGCTTCCTTCTCTTCTCCTTCCTGCACTTCCTTTTCTTTTTGTAAATTGCATGCAGCATGTGCCACGAGGTTGCTGTAAACAATTCCCCACAAAAGCTTCCACTGAACCCCTCTTGGCGCTTGCAGCTTTGTTTGGACACAGCACAGGCCCAGCTCTGGGGTTCAGGAGCCCACACTATCTGCTCAGCAGTTTGCCCTTCAGTGCAAAGCCAATCCCTCTTGTAGCGCACAGAGGGGGGCCAGTTAGACAGGCACATCCTTTAAGGAGGGAATGCAGAAAAAGGATGCCTTCCTTAAGTTCCTTTTAAAAACGGCTCAGTTTTTAGAAGGACGCCTGCACAACTCTTCCAGTCTGCATTTTGGAAGTTGTCCACACCCTGCTGGACAAGGGACACCCCCTTTTTGGCTGAAACTGTTGCCAGGAGCTTTACCAAAGTTATGGCATCTGCATGGCACTTTTCTTTCATTGTTCTGCCCCCAAGGAAAAAACTTCTACTTACGTCTCAGACCGTTAACAATTTTGCGGGCTGATATCGCTGAAAAAGCCCTGCTGACTGCTCTACGGACTCGCTCCATCGTTTCAGCAGGGCTGCTTCAGTCGTTGGGCCGTAAAACAAAAATGGAAGAAAAACCCACTTGCACAAGTCCCCAGACTGTGCAAGGAAAAGAGGAAAAAAGGAGACCCGCGGCACTCTGCGGACTGTACAAACACAAAGTGACAAACAAAAGACACCTGCACAAGTCTGCAGACCGTACAACAAGAAAAGGAAAAGAAAAGGACACCTGTAGGTGTCTGCAGACCCTACAACCGCAGGGGAAACAAAAGGATGCCTAGACGAGTCTGCCGACTCGTACAACGGCAGGAAAAGAAAAAGACTCCCTTTTCAGGGCACAGACTGTTGCCAGAGAACTCCTCTGTACAGGATCCTCCTGCAACGAGAACGCCAAGAGCTGTTCTGGACGCTGAGGCCTTGCGTGCACCAGGGCAACCTCCTGATGACCACGCTGTGACGTGGCAGCTCTGCACTGACATCACAATAGCAGCAGCTCTGGGTTGCTCTGTGAATTCATGCATAGCAACCAAACCTTCTCTACAGCTGACACAAAAGAGAGCCTGGAAAGTTCTCCTCTGTCCCAAAGCAGCACAATCCTCTCCTTCAGTCCATAACCCGTAGCTCAAAGGATCCTAAAGTAACACAAAGCAGGCACCAAGCACACACACTCAGCACTTTGGCCACCAATGCTTCTGACTAAAACAAGCAATCCTTGCTTCAACTCAGTGGATAAAATCACACCTTGGTAATATCCCTGAGAGTTCCCTAAATTGGAATGCCTGTCCTTCCTGCCCATTTACTGCATGGCTAACATCTACCAGAAAACTCTAGGGCTTGCTCAAGGAAGAACAACACCTTAGTGGGGAAAATAACCTGAGGAACAAACTACCCATAGGTGTTTGCATGGCACTGGAACAGCGTTGGTGTTGTCAATATGACAGGGACACCTCCTCTGCACGGGGCAGTGCCCGTGTCCTCGGCATGGCAGGGAGTGCCCTTGGAGCAGCCCTCACTCTGTGGGTGCACACATGGGCGCATTTGCCCCTTCTGTCCAGCTCCCAAGGCAGCTCTGCTCCTGAAAAAGTTCTCTGTCCAACACTGAAGGCACTCCTGGTGCCTTTGCAGAACCCCACTCCCTTCAGCTTGTGGGAAATGGTCAAGGTCAGATTCCTCCATGGAAGTGGCTTTTAAGTCTCTATCCTGCCCACAGTGCATACTGCATAGCACTCCATTTTTCAGTCCTTTGCTGCACTCTCCTTTCTGGCCTGCAGGAGCTTAGTAGATTGATGTGCTTTTCCTGGGCCAACTTAGTTTTTCCTTCCTGGATGGCACAGCTCACAGAACTGCAAACTCCATGTCTGCTGGGGATGGCTGCAACCACCAAATGGGGCAAACGATCCAAAGTTCAGGTTTGGTGCAATGCTCCGCTGTCATTTCATTCTAGACTTCCCCACAATATGCCACAGGAAGGAGCAAACAGGTGCCAGTGCCATGGGGAACAGGAGAAGGCCGCAGGTCAGGAACAGGGTCTCAGCCCATGGCTACAGGAAGCAGAGGAATTTGCAAGGCAGGTGAGTGCTGGGGATGCTGGAGGCCTGCCAAGCTGCCTGCTCTTGTCTTGCTGCTGAAAGCCTGAACTGCAGTGCTCTTGAGAACAACACCTAAATCCCACCGCAATCAACATTTCTTACAGAGATTGGCATGTGCTGAGGAACGATTTACACTGCTCATCCTCTTGGCAGCTAACCCAGGCCATGTTTTAGATAGGAGGGACCTAAGTGAGTCTCTGGAGCTTCCTGCAAGGAACAAAGCCCTGTGACAGCAAGCAGCATTCCCAGGCTGCTCCCACGGGGAAAATCCCCACAAGCTGAAGACTGTGGATAAAGGGGTGACTGTGATTTTGAGCTACGTGTGCCTGCAATGGCAAGGTGCTGGACATGAAGGTAAGGGGCACAAAGTGCCCTCATGTCCTATTCCTGCATCTTTCTGGGAACCAGAGGAATCTGGCCTCCGCCTGTGAGGAACTGGGCCTGGGAACTAATGCTGCCTTTCTGGTTTGGCTTTTGTAGATTTTTGTTTTGGACAGCAGCTCTTTGCAACATCAGCTGAGCCGGCCTCCAGCCTGGCTGATTGGACCCAGTCAGCAAAGGCCTTGCAGGAAGCCTGGAGAGGAGGCAGTGGTGCTTCAGGAGGCTTTGTGCTGGGCCAGCACAGCCAGCGTAGGACTGGCAATCAAAAGGCCTAAATCCTGAACTCCACGGGAACATTCCCTTGCTGGTCAGCCTGCGCTGAAGCTGTGCATTGTCGCGGCGCTGTGCATTTCCCTGCCGCTGTGCTTTGCCCTGGCATTGTGCTTTGCCCTGCCGCTGTGCATTTCCCTGGCGCTGTGCTTTGCCCCGGAGCTGTGCTTTGCTCTGGAGCTGTGCTTTGCCCTGCTGCTCTGCATTGCCCTGGCGTTGTGCTTTGCCTTGGTGCTGTGCATTGCCCCAGAGCTGTGCTTTGCCCTGGCGCTGTGCATTGCCCTGGCACTTTGCTTTGCCCTGGCACTGTGCATTGCCCTGGCACTGTGCTTTGCCCTGGCACTGTGCTTTGCCTTGGTGCTGTGCTTTGCCCTGGCGTAGCTGCCCGAGGCTCTCCCCCCTCACAGAGGGGCCCCGCCCCGCCCCGGGCAACCCCTGGCGGCTGCCCCACCCCCCGCCCGCCCCGCGCAGGGGCGCTCCCTTCCCATGGCGCCGCCCAGCGTCAGCACCCCCTCACTGCAGGCACAGAGAGGGACCGGGCCCTGCTGCTCCTCCTGGCACTTGGGTCCCTCCTTTCCAACAGAGAAGACCTCAAGGGAGGCATTTTCCAACTGTGTCCCTCTGCTTTATTTTTGGAAGGTGGAACTCTGCCCTGAAGGTGGCCCTAATGCATCCATAAGTGCTGGAGCAGGAAAAGTCCCCTTTGTTCTCCCACCGGTTGTCATTACTGGCTCAAAAGCACCGCCCAGCTTTGGAAGGAGAAACAGCCCGTGACACAGTCGTGCTATCCCTCCCCTTCCAAAGGCTCTGTAAATCTTCAGTGTCCACATCAGTAGGAATAAAGGGATCATGGTCGGGTTTCAAATTTTTGCATTTCAGAGGCTTTAATGAGAAAAAGTTGTGATGTTCCCAGAGAAGATTTCTTGCTTTTTGCAGCCAGGGTGAAATGTCTCGTTCAGAAGCAGACCTAGAACTGTCTAATGTGTCTCCTGAGCCTGTCTGACGATTGTTTTAAAGACACAGATTTCAATTTCTTTCAAAATTTGCTATTTCTCTTCAGGAGAGTTGGTGATAGAGCTCAGGAGAAATAAGGTTCTCTATGACAGCTTACTGCCTGTCCCTCATGCTGCTCTCTGTCTGCAGAGCACCACAGTAGCAGCCGCAGCAGCAGAACCTGCTCTGGCTCGCTCTCTTCCACCAGAGGGTAAAGGGGAGGCAAAGGACAACAAACCTCCAACTGTGTTGTCAGTCCAGGCCTGAGCATCCTGCAGCAATCAGTGGCAGCTTTGGTTGCTTCAGTGCAAAGCTTTGGAGTGCAGAGCGGCAAGTTTCTGAGCAGGCAGCACTTGCTCTTTGTGGCTGAAGATGCTGAGGCCTGGAGTTCTGCCATGACCTAGCGCTTCAGCCCAGCCACTGACACGTGGGAAATGGGGTCTGAACTCTCACATGCAGTGAGTGCTCAGGCACCCTGCTCTTCTTTCCCTCTGAGTTTCACTGCAGAGGAGCAAGTTTTCTTCCCTGTAGTTGCAGAAGCTCAGGGTTCTCACTTCTTGACAAATCTGTGATGCAAAGGGCCTTGTTAAGAAGATCAAAAGCACAGGGAATGTATTAGAAATTCTTACGAAAAGTAACCTTTCTTACAGATAAAGATAAGCAAGTCATTCCCTGCATTTATCTAAATGCAGAAGTTGTATAATTATCTAAACTGAACACAGAAACAAACTACCTCTGTCAGACCATCTTCATATTCCAGATCACTTTCAAGATGTAGATTGAGTTGTTTGAATGATTAGTGCTCAACTCTGCCTTTCTGGCTGAAGGCTCTGGAGCTCCTTTCTGAGTTCATCCAGGGTGGTATTCCCTAACAATTCCTGGTACCACCTCCTGCTTTCTTAGGGCACAATAGTCTAAATGAAAACCTAGCCAATGGCATAACTCTCGAGTCCATAAGGAAATCATTGGACAAGTTGTCAAGTTCTCAAACCAATTGTCCTGCTGCAAGAGTCCTGTTGCACACAAGAGTGTTGAAAGCCAAGAGAAGCTGCAATTGGTGGTGCATCTTGTGACAGAAGCTCAACCTAGCTCTCCAATAAAGAGAAGAGCTTGAAACGAGCAAACATGAGTGTGGAAAAGATTCTTGGAAAGCTGAAACAGCTTTCCCAAAGTGCAATGAAAATGGAAAGAATCCAAGATGTCCACATGTAGGAGTTCCTTTACTGATATGCTCCCCTTTTCCATGTTGCACGAGTTCTACATGGCATAAATTCCAAATTCATCTTACCGCTAAGATCCATGACTCAGCAAGTTTTACACTCTCAATCATTAGCTACACACAATTTGCCTTCCTTTGTTTTCCTTTGAAGCAATGCTGGGAACACAAGACACATGCAAATGTAAGACCTTTGAGTACAGTGTGAGCTTTGGTCAAGTGTGAGTTCTAGAAACAGGGAATAGGCTCTGATAGGATTTTACCCTCAGCAGTGACAATACACAGCAGCAACAAAGGTTTTTTGTGTGACGTTGTGCAGAGGTCAAGACTCTTTGTCTTAGATGAACATGGCAAAGTTGACATGTTTAAACAGACTTGGGATGCAACCTGGTTTGGTTTACTGTCTGTGTCACTAAAGAGCAGGAGAAATAAACCAGCCAGAGTTTCTTTGCAGAGAAGACCTTTGCTTCAGTGTGAAAGTATTGGGAAGGGAGGAGGGAGATGGGTGAAAGTTGAGCTGCTGTATTGGACTGGCATCCAAACCACGGCAAGAATAGGGTTTAATTATTTTCTTTTAATCCTATCCACACTCTCCGATTCTCACCTGGAACTGGACAAGAAAACACGAACAGCCCCGGCGACGAGAACACAGCACCGGGGGCGCGGTCCCCTCTCCCCTCCCCGAGCGGTCGGGGGAGCAGTGCTGCCCCGCAGGGGCTGGATTTCTCCCTCCTCATCTGCTGCTTTGCATTTCCGGGCGGCCGGCTCTTCCTGGCACTGGCAGGCTCCTCATTCAGGGCTTATGCTCCACGGGAAAGTCCAGACAGCGCTCTACGTGGGAGGAAGAGATGGCGGCGCGGCGTGAGTGGGTGGGATGAGGCCCGGGGGATGCGAGCACCGGGGGAAAGCTGCAGGGTTGCACGAAATAACAGTTATGCTGTGAAGTAGTGAAGAAGAAGCTAAACGACAAGGCGATTTTGGCGTCGGCACGGGAGGCAGAGAGAGCTGCTCCGTGACTCCAGCCGAGCCCGGTTCGGCCCCGGAGCGAAGTGGCCAGCGCTGCCCCGGGGCGCGCGGGGCTGAACGGGGAACGGATAAACGGGGAACGGACAAGCGGTCGCGGCACTTCAGCGACAGCAGCGGCAGCAGCTCTGCTGACCCTCTGCCTCTCTTGCTCCAGCTCCTTCTGTCCCTCTGCCGCTGCGGCGCACAATCCTTATCGACCCCCTTCTTTCCCGGTCTCTCTGTCCACCTGCCGGGCCGAACCACGCCTCCGGTCCGCCCCGGCCTCGGGCGGGACTGCATCCCCACTAGACCGGGGCTCCCGCAGCGGTCTCGCCTTCGGCCGGCCCTCGCCGTACTGTCTGTGCCGCTGCTGCGCGGCGGGGCATCGGTAGCTGGGCCTCGGGCCGCATGGCCATCCCTTGGGCTCGCCTGTGCCAGCTCCGGTTACGCCTCCCCCCTCGACCGTGGCTTGTCTCGGGGGGGGGGCGGAGGACACTCGGAGCACGGCTGCTCCCGCCGCCTGCGTTACGGGTTCCCCCGGCCTGGGCCACGGCAGCATTGCAGCTACCGACCCCGAGCTGCTGGTGCCCCATTCAGACAGAGCTGCCTGTCCTGGGACACTTGAGGGGCGGTCGGGGGCCGTTCCTGGACCCGGGCCCAGCGCCGCCAGCCGCGTTTGGCCCCAGGGAAGGCGCAGGAGGCCCTGCAGGGGTGAAACCGGCTGGACTCTCTGCTGGGGCCTGGCGGCTTCAGCAGCGTCTGCAAGGGGACGTGCCTGGAGCCCAGCGCCCCGGTGAGTGGGGGTCTGGTGGGGGGCAGAGGAGGGTGAGGGGGAAGGAGGATGGGGCTCGGCAGAGCGGGCGGGAAGCTCAGCCCGCTGCTCCCCTTGGCTAGCAGGTGGCCGTCAAATGTGTGTCAGGGGATTGCACCCATCTTTGGGGTGAGCTGGTGGGGGAGTGGGGTCAGCAGCAGAAACCGGGCTGTGCTGGGCGGGATAAGCTGAGGCTCGGCAGGCTGGAAGCCGCCAGGACGCCTCGAGGGAGAGCAAAGGGAGATTAGCAGAGGGCACAGAGCATCCCAGTTTGGCTGAGAGCTTCCAGACCCCTGGCACGGCATCAGCCCCACTGACAGCATCGTGGTCTTCCCACAGCCCAACAGCACCTGCGTTCCCCAGATCAAACTGCTGGGCTAGGTGTCCACTGGGTTGCATGGTGTTGTCCAGCTCCTTGATAGGTTTGAGCTCTGCAGAAATTCTTGTTGGTGATGAAGCGCCCAGAGCGATCGCAGGACCTCTTTGATTTCATTCGTGTGTGGGCATTCCTGTCGGCAGACTGCTGCAGGGGCTGTTCTGCCATGTGCTGGAGGCTGTGAGGCACTGCAGCAGCTGCGAGGTCCTGCACAGAGACCTCAAAGCTGACAACATCCTCCTCCACCTGGCCAGCGGACAGGCAAAACTGATGGACTTTGCCTGTGGCACCTACCTCCAAGTCTGCACACAATTTGTAGGTGAGCCCACCCAGGGCTTTGCTCGCGGTCCTGGCCTTTCATGGATCAACCTTAAACGGCCCAAGCTGGGTGTGGCACTGGACATTCCCCTTTTTGCTGCCAGTCACGGCTACAACCAATGAGCCACAGAGGTGTGCCTGTAATGGTCAAGGAAGGGATTCTTCCAAATGGCTTGTGGATGTCTAGGATTTTTCACAGAATCGCAGAATCACAGAAGTTCAAGACTGGAAGAGACCTATAAGATCATCAAGTCCAGCCGATGTTCTAACTGTTCAACTAGATCATGGCAGCAAGTGCCACATCCAGTCTTTTTTTGAATTCTTCAAGGGATGATGACTCCACCACCTCACTGGGTAAATGATTCCAGTATCTGACCACTCTTTCTGTGAAATATTTCCTTCTTAATTCTAACTTACATCTCGCTTGACGCAGCTTGAGACTGTGTCCTCTTGTTCTATCTGTTGTCGCCCGGAGAAAGAGGCCGACCCCCAGCTCACCACAGCCACCCTTCAGGAAGTTGTAGAGAGCGATGAGGTCGCCCCTGAGTCTCCTTTTCTCCAGGCTGAACAACCCCAGCTCCCTCAGTCGCTCTTCGTATGGCTTGTGTTCCAAGCCCCTTATTAGTCTCGTTGCCCTCCTCTGGACACGCTCAAGTAACTCGATGTCCCTCCTAAAGTGAGGGGCCCAGAACTGGATACAATACTCCAAGTGAGGCCTCACCAGTGCCGAGTACAGTGGAAGAATGACCTCTCTGCTCCTGCTGGCCACTCCATTTCTGATACTGGCCAGGATGGCATTGGCCCTCTTGGCTACCTGGGCACACTGCTGGCTCATATTTAATCGACTGTCAACCAGCCCCCCCAGGTCCCTTTCCACCTGGGCACTATCCAGCCATTCTGTCCCCAGCTTATATCGGTGCAGGGGGTTATTGTGGCCGAAGTGCAATACTCGGCACTTGGACTTATTGAAGTTCATCCCGTTTGATTCTGCCCATGCGTCTAACCGTTCCAAGTCTCTCTGGAGAGCCCTACACCCCTCTAGCAGATCCACACTCTTTCCCAATTTAGTGTCATCAGCGAATTTACTAATAAAAGACTCTAAGCCCTCGTCCATATCGTCAATAAAAATATTGAACAGAACTGGCCCCAACACAGACCCCTGAGGGACACCACTAGTGACTGGTCGCCAGCTGGATGTGACACCATTCACCACCACTCTCTGGGCCCGGCCATCCAGCCAGTTCTGAACCCAGCAAAGGGTATTCCTATCCAGACCACGGCCAGCGAGTTTGTCTAGGAGTATGCTATGGGAAACAGTGTCGAAGGCCTTGCTGAAATCCAGAAAAACAACATCTACAGCCTTCCCTGCGTCCACTAGCCGGGTTACCTGATCATAAAAGGTGATCAGGTTAGTCAGACATGATCTACCCCTCCTAAATCCGTGCTGGCTGGGTCTGATACCCTGGCCGTCCTGCAAGTTTTGCATGATGGCACGTAATATAAACTGTTCCATTATTTTGCCAGGTATAGAGGTCAGGCTGACTGGTCTGTAATTGCCAGGATCTTCCTTTGCACCTTTTTTGTGAATGGGTATCACACTGGCCAGCTTCCAGTCATCCGGAGCCTCGCCAGTGATCCCTGACTGTTGGTAAATGATAGAGAGTGGCTTTGCAATCTCATTTGCCAGCTCTCTCATTACCCTAGGGTGGATCCCGTCTGGTCCCATAGATTTATGAATATCCAAGGATTTCAATAGTTCTATAACAGCCTCCTCTTGGATAATGTGGGGACCATTCTGTTCCCTAAAACCAACGACCAGCCTAGACGGACGGGAGTCTTGAGGGCAAGTCATCTTCCCATTAAAAACCGAGGCAAAATAGGCATTGAACACTTCTGCCTTCTCCTCGTCTGCAAATACTAACTTCCCACCTTTGTCCAGTAAGGAACAAAGGCTGGTCCTACCTTTCTTCCTACTATTAATATATTTATAAAAACATTTTTTATTATCCTTAACAGCAGTCGCTATCGTGAGTTCAAACTGAGCTTTGGCCTCCCTAATTTTTTTCCTGCATACTCTAGCAGCCCTCTTGAATACTTCCTTGGAGACCTGACCCTTTTTCCAACTCTGATACGTCCTCTTTTTATTCCTAAGTTCCTCCAAGATCTCCTTTCCCAGCCAGGCTGGACGTTTGCCCCGTAGACTGATCTTTCGGGATACAGGAATGGTTTGTTCCTGCGCCCTCAAGATCTCCGCCTTGAAGTAAGCCCACCCTTCCTGAACTCCTTTATTTTTAAGGGCAGCTTCCCAAGGGACGCTCTGAATTAATCTCTTAAACAGGCCAAAGTCCGCCCTCCGGAAGTCCAATGTACGAGTTATACTGGTGCTCTTCCTAATATCGCCAAGTATTGAAAACTCTATTAATTCATGGTCACTCTGCCCCAAACGACCTCCAACCATCACATCTCCCACCAGCCCATCCCTATTTGTAAATAACAGATCTAATGTAGTCCCTTCCCTGGTGGGTTCATCTACCAGCTGTAACAAAAAGTTATCCTCCATAGATTCTAAGAATTTTCTGGAGTGCCTCTTTACTGCTGTATTAAGTTCCCAGCAGATATCTGGTAGATTAAAATCACCAACAAGAACAAGGGTTGATGATCTAGAAATATTGCACAACTGCTTATAGAATAAATCGTCTACTTCTTCTTCTTGATCGGGTCGACGATAACAGACTCCCAATATGATGTCGGCGTTATTGGCCTTCCCCTTGATTCTTATCCATAAACATTCAACACCTTCTTCCTTTGTTTCAATTTCAATGGCATCGAAGGTTTGCTTAACATAAAGAGCTACGCCACCTCCTCTTCTTCCTTTTCTATCTCTCCTGAAGAGTCTGTATCCAGCCAATGTAGTACTCCAGTTATATGAGTCATCCCACCACGTTTCCGTGATGGCAACTACATCATAGCTTTGCAGTTGTACCATGGCCTCCAGCTCTTCTTGTTTATTGCCCAAACTGCGTGCATTGGTATACATGCACCTCATCTGGGCAACTGAGTTCACCCCTATCTTACGCTTGCAATTCTTGGGCCTGTTTCCAGTTAGCTCAGCTGGTTCCCCTTCCCCCTTCAAGCTTAGTTTAAAGCTCTCTCAATGAGGTCTGCCAGTTCATGAGCTAAAATCCTTTTGCCCTTAACGGAGAGGTGTACCCCATCTGATTCCAGCAAAGAAGATGCTGTAAAAGTTTCGCCATGATCATAAAATCCAAACTTATGTTGATGACACCGACCCTTAAGCCACTTGTTAATGATACGGATTCTTCTGTTTCTTTCATCATTATCCTCCGCCACCAGAGGGACTGAGCACATCACTACCTGTGCTCCTGCCTTGTCAATTACCTGACCCAGTACCTTAAAGTCCTTCCTGATTGCCTTAATGCTCCTCTTCTCGATCTCATCACTGCCAGCCTGAAGTATCAGCAGTGGATAATAATCAGAGGGCTGAATCAGTCCAGGAAGTCTCTCAGTAATATTTTGTACCCGGGCCCCAGGGAGGCAACAAACTTCCCTGTGGGATGGGTCTGGTCGACATACAGGGCCTTCAGTTCCTTTCAGGAGGGAATCACCTACGACAATTACCCTTCTTTTCTTCTTGGTACTAGAGGTAATAATTCGTGTTGCAGGTGAAACATAATTAGGAGGTACACTAGGCAGACAATTCTCTCCTAAACCATCTAGTTGTATCTCTGGATCCAATATCTCATACCTGTTTTGTAATGGTACTTGGCTGGATGATGGAGGGGGGCAGGTCTTTTCATTTTTACCACCCCGCACAGGGACCCATTTCCACTCCTCTTCATCCACCAAATGCCCTTCTGTCATCTGAGAATGGGAGGCATATAAGTCCTCAGTCTCTTGATTAGTAACCTCCCTTAAAGATGATAGGGCTGAACTCCACCAATCTATCTGCCTTTCACTTTCACTAATACTCCTTAATCTTTCAACTTCCTCCCTAAGCTCAGCCACCATTAGAAGGAGGTCATTCACTTGTTCGCAGCGTAAGCGGTTCTCCTCCACAGCACTCCCTGATGCCACCAATAAACTCAAACATTCTGGGCAGGGGTGGGTCTGTACACTCACGTCCTTTTTGGAGGGCCCAACTTGATCACTTACACCAGCCACAGCTTTTGATCTTGTAGAAACCATTGTTAACAAACACCTCAGAAACAACCAGACGGCAGGGGATTCAAAATCAGGAGGTTCAGGAATCCGGGGATTCAGGAAATCCGAGAGATTAGGAATCCAAGGATACCAAAATCCGAGGTTACAGGAGTCCAGGGATTTAAGAATGCAGAGATTTGGAAATTCAAGGATTCAGAAATCCGGGGTTTCAGAGTTCCAGGAGTTCTCCAGCAGCAAGTCGGCACTGCAGAGCTGCTAATGTAGTAACAGAGACTCTTTGAGGGATGCAGAATGCAGGGAAGGGAGCAAAGCACAGCTCCACAGTACAGCTCCACGACACAACTCCACGGCACAGCTCCGAAGCTCACCTCCGCAGCACAGCTCCACGGCCCAGCTACGAGGCCCTGCTCCGTGACACAGCTCCGCGGCACAGCTCCGCAGCCCAGCTCTGTGGCCTAGCTATGAGACCCTGTTCCGCAGCACAGATCAGTGCAGGGACATGGTCTTGTCCGCCATTAAAAAAAAAAAAAAAAAAAAAAAAAGGTTGGCTCCGAGCTGACATTGATTGGAGAAAGGAATCCGGAAGTGCTCCTGGTCATGTGCTCCACTTCTCCCATTGATTCACTGCCTCTTTCCTTCCTTTCCTTTGAAAAGCACCTGGAGTGGAGATGTGCTTGGTGGGGGCCCAAGTGATCTGTAGGAGGAATAGTTGAAGTCATGAAACAGTCCTGATACAACACCAGTATGAAACCAGCCCCAAAGCCAATCCATTTCTCTGAAGTATTTTGTTTCCAGTGACTGCCAACACGTCAGGAGTCTAAAGGGAAACCAGGAAGCCAACTATTCTGATCAATTTGGCCAAATAAGCACACATGCAGCACCCTGCTCCATGGGTCAAAGAATGCACAGGATGTTCCCAGCCGCTTCAGGCGCCTCCTCCGCAGCTGGGAACATCCAGCCGTCTCCCACAGCTCTAGCCCGGCTCTGCTGGTGGCATCCTGTGGGAGCTCCCTCCTCCTGAGACACAGCTCTGGCCCTCCCATTCCCTTCACGCCTGCAATGCCACTCCTGCCTTGCTCAAATCTGCACATCACTAGTGACTTTGTGCCCTCCAGCTATGCTGTCCTAAGCAGAAATTTAGAAGGAGGATGAGCAGATGGGAGAAAAGGAGGTGGCACCTTCTTTTCCCACTCTGTCTCAGTCTGTCTGTTTGCTGGGCCCTCTCTCCTCAGGATTCCTGCCTGTTCTCAGAGGCTCCGTTCTCTACGTGCTGAAGTGGTCCTTGTCATCTCCTCTGCTTCCTGCATTACTTTGCTGCAGGGATGACAGCAATCAGGCTCTCAGAGGAGGCTGAAGAGAGGCTCCGCTAGCTTGAGAAATGGATGCTGCCCAAAGGGAAAAAGAAACCAAAGCAACCAAATTAAAAGAGACCAAGGGAGAAGGAACCAGTATTTTCCAACTGAGCTTCTAACAGGGTCAAGCTGGGTTCTTCTAGGGCCCAGAAACACACAGACAGAAGGGGCAGAGCGCAGATGGACTCAGCTCTGGCTTGCAAGGAGAGCAGTGTCTGCCTTGGCATGCCCCCCTCCTCCTGGCCTGGCTGGCATCTTCCTTCACGGCAGGGACAGCCGAGGAAGTGGCGCCGTCGCCAGCTGCCTGTCTGCCACAAAAGGTGGCAGCAAAGCTGCAGTGGTTCTCATCTACTTGAGCAGGCCAGGCAGCACGTGAGGCTGGCACAAATCCTGCTCAGCTGTCCCTCTTTGGCTGGCAGAAACCTCTAAGAGTGGGGCAGGAAGGACAAACTGGATGCCCTTGGATGCTCAGTCAGTCCCCCCCAAAGGTCCCACCTTCCCACAGACCAATCTAGAACCGCTTGGCAGGGAGTGCTTATGTTGTGTTCTTCAAGCCCCACTGCAGGCCTCCTTCCCCAGCACTGTAGTACTTCAGTTCCTTTGCTACCAACTAAACCTGAAAACAGCAGCCGAGAGCAAAAGGGGGCCTCAGCAATGACCAGAAGGTGGGAGCTCTCCTCTGAGGAACGGCTGTGAGAATTGGGCTTGTTTAGCTTGCAGAAGGGCAAGGTCTCCAAGGACACCTTTCAATATTTGAAGGGGCTTAGAAGAAAGATGGGGACATATCTATTAGCAGGGCCAATTGCAAGAGAACAAGGGAGAATGGTTTTAAACTAAAAGACAGTCAATTCAGATAGGTTCTAAGGAAGAAACTCATTATGAGGAGAGTGCTGAAACACTGCCTCAGGCTGCCCAGAGAGCTGGGAGGTGCCCCATCGCTGTCAGCATTCCAGGTCAGGTGAGCTGGGGCTCTGGGCAACCTGATCTATTGGCAGGGGCTTTGGACTAGATGACCTCCACCACTCCCTTCTAACCTTAACTAGTCTTGGATCCTATCTGGTTCTCATTTGAAAAGCAGCCAGAGCAGAGATTACCCTGTGGGGGGCCCATCTGATTCCCTGGAGTTGGGCCGAGGAGCAAACCCAGACAGGGAGCAGCCCCTTTGCCTTGTACCTGCAGAAGTTCCTTAGCAGAGCCTCTCCTGTCCACATCCATCTGCAGGCAGCAGCCCAGAAATTCACACAAGGCAGGGGGTAGGCTGAGCTTGTGCACATCTGGTATGCCTTGCGTGTCTATCAGGTGGTTAGCCTGAAGTGAAAGGAAACACAAGACTCTACGTGATTCTTCCACAGCCTTCAGTGCTCACCTAGACCCCGTCTTTTAAGCCCCAGTCTGCAGTGGCAATTTCTTGCCTAGCAGATGGTTAGAGATGAGCCTTCTTCCCCAAAAGTAGAAAGGCCCCAGTGCAACTCCAGCTATTCCAAGGGGCAACAGGTCTTGCCTTGACAGCTGATGTGAGCTGCAGGGACATTTTTAGAAGTGGACCTTCTTGGAACTCATCCAAGCTGCGGGAATGGGATTTAGTCTAATGGAGACAGACCAGAAGGATACTGAATTCTGAAGCATATTTGCACCTTACCCTGTCACTGGTCTCCCAAACATAAGGAGCCTCTCCTCTGGCCATTTCAATTCCCACGATGCCAAGGGACCAGGTGTCCACTTTGGGACCGTAAGGCTCTTTTCTCACCACCTCGGGTGCCATCCAGCAAGTTGTCCCCACCATCGACCTCCGTTTACTCTGCTCAGGTGTGAGCAGAGCACAGAGGCCAAAATCAGCTGAGGAGAAAAACAAACACTGCTTCAAGTAGGGAACCAAGGAAAAGATTTCCTCACTCTAAGTCTCAGAATGTAGTACTGAATCTAGCTGGAAAAGCAGCTGTGCTCTCTTTCCTCAGGGCTGCAGCCAAGGAAACTAGCAATTGTCCATTTAACAAACCCACCACCATTCCCAGGGTGGTGGCTTTTCCTCATCTACACTGAAGGTTTCCACTGTGGCCTCCCTCCCTCTGGAAGGGACACACACAAACCACAGTTCCTCTTGATACTTGTTGCTCTTTTAGACTCCCAGCAGCCTACAGCTGTGCCCTGAGCAAGAATACCCACCCAACTTGACGGAGCCATCCCGGCCCAGAAGGATGTTGTCACTTTTGATGTCTCTGTGGATCACCTGGTTGGCATGAAGGAAAGCCAGGCCTTTCAGGCACTGAGAGAGAATAAAAGAAACAGGAGGCCAAAAGTTAGCCTGATCTGATTTCATCGTGTGCTCCTGAAGATTCATGGATCTCAGAGGAGCAGTGAGTGCTGGCAAGAGGAAGAGCTTGCTGCTGCAACCCTGGGAGAGCAGGATCTCTCTAAGACAAGGCATATTGGCTTTGAGGGGGAAAGAGCAGTTGCTGCTCGAGACTGTCCCCTGCAAAGCCAGTCAGAATGACCGCTGCTGCAGCGGATGCGCTCTCCCCATTCAGAGGACAAACAACGGTTGGCCAAAAGAGGAAAAGTCCCTGCTTTGGGTACCAAGGGCATCACTGTCAGCTGGGAGACTGGAGGTAAAGGGCTGTAAGGCTGCCTGGTCAGCAGATTTGAAAGACATTTCAAGTCATTTGTCAGTTTTCAGCAGCAAGCACCGTGGTGGGTGCCATGCCCTCCTTTGAAGCTGAGACCCATGAGAGATGAGCCTCTCTTGGCCTTTGCTGTTGGTTTAAAACTCGCACAGCGGCATCTTTGCGCTTACAGGCAAAGAAGGCAATGCAGAAAGGCTCTGGGCGAAGACTTGGAGGGGCAAAGTGCAGAACAGATAAAAAAAATTGAAAAATCAAAAAGAGACAGAGAGCACAGAGGCCAAAAGCAGATAAAGAGCAGACTATAGTAAGGGCAGGGACACTGGCAGGCACTTCCGTCCAGATGCTCCTTCTTCTCTGAAGCAAAAGAGCAGCACAGCAAGAAAGCTCTGAGCACGGAATCACTCACGTAGCAGCGCTTTTGAACTATGATGCTGTCCAAGGCATGCCAAGCACAAGCAGGATCCCTTACCTCCTGACAGACAGTTGCCATGTGTCCTACAGCCATCCTTTTCTCGCTGATCACTATTGCTAAAGAGCCTCCATCCATGTACTCCAACACCAGCAGGACAAACTCATTGACAAGGTAGCTGGAAGATGAAAACAACAGTGTAGAGCTGAATGGGCACAGCTAAATTGCCATACGGATGAAAAGACTACAGCTGAGTTTTGCTTCCAGGTCACTGGGAAATGAAGACGGAATAAAATGGAGACACGCTCCACCCAGGCTATCCAGGGCTTGCAATCTGTGCCATCTAATTGCACACCCGTGGGAAAGGAGACGGCTTAGGGGGCAAGCAGGGGAAAACGGCAGTTTGTGATAGCAGAGGCAGATCTGGAAGCGGCTACATCCCAGCAGCTGCTTCATTGTCTTCATAACAAATTGCACCATTCACTCCAACAGCAAGGAGACACAGTTTTCACAGCTTTTTCACAGGGGAGGTGGAGGTGCAGCACTGCCAACACCCTTTGGGAAGCCTTGCATAAAGGACAGTCACAAACAGGATAAAACTACCTCAAACCCGGCAAATAATGTGTCTCTTTTGGCATGCAAGGCAATGGAAAATAGTGGGAACAGCACAAGGGAAATAATTTCTGTGATGCTTTCTCAGCACTTCTCTTCCGACACTCAGAAGAAGAAATCATGCCCCAGAACAGCAAAGGAACATTCAGCAAGTGAACATAGAGGCTGCTGGCTTAGTAAGAGAGACAGGTTTCTGAGAACAATCGTTAAGCTATTTCTGCCAGGAACCAGAAGAATGCCATCTCCTCCCATGCCTCATACAGGAGTGGACTGATGTTCATAGCAAGATCAATTTTCTGCCACTGAGCAAAGTGCTTGAAACCTTTGCCTGGCAAGTATGGAAACTGACATTCCCATAAAAATACAGAACTACTTACCTTTCTAGGTAGGTGACAATATTGGGGTTCCTCATTTCCCTCATGACCAGGATTTCTTTCAATACTTCCTTGCAGCGCTGGTGCTGGAGATCAATTTCCTTTACGGCCACCTACAATGACGTTGAAAGCCATTAGGAACAGACGTTACAAGAGCCTCTTCCTCCGTGCACTCACGGGCCAGGATGCCTTGTCACCTCGGCGAAAAGGGACTCTAAAGCATCAGCCACAATGTGCTAACAGCACTCTCAGCCCTTGCAGACTCCTCCGCGAGGCCTCCTTTACCACTACTGTTATCATTTACACACGTTTTGCAAGCCAAAGGAATTTTGCTTCTGTGAAATGAAATCAACTTGTGGAAAACAGGTTAGCATTTCTAGGGGATTTGATCAGTGTTTCAGAAACTGCTGCCATTCTTGATTGTGCTCCAAAGTAAATGCACCAATCCATTACAGAGAAAATGCTGTCTGACAAAGAACAACTCCAAGGCAACTCAAAGGAAAGTTAACATCCTAGCACATCCTAACTTCTTCTGGATTTTGCATCTCTGAAGAACATTCCTCAACACGGTTTAGATGTGTAATTATTGAGTGTGTTAAAAAATGAAGAATCCTTTCTGTGGACCACTACTGATGCACTCCAGGTGATAAGCAGGGCTTAGGGCTTTCAGACTCCTTGTAGACATCCCTCCAAGTGCAGTTGCTGAGCACAGCGCTGCAGGTGGGTAAGGAGCCACCAGGAAGATGGAGTTGTATTTGCTGAGAGCCAGAAAGGAGAATTCAGGACTCTGAATGTTTAGCCCCAAAGAGCATGGGACTCTCCAACTGACATCAGCATGTCAGTTCAGTACAAATAGCATCTCTGTAATGGAATGTCAGCAACAAAGGACCAACACAAGGCGGTATTACTTAAGGCTCTTCATCAGCTTCTTCTCACTGATCCGTGTGCGAGTGTCTGTGTGTGTGTGAGACCCAGGCTCCCCAGGACTGAAAGGCAAAACTGCGCTCCAGACAAGGCCTTTCCTTCTTTAGATCTTTTCAAAGGGTACCTCGTGCTGGGAAACAATGGCAAATCCTATCTGTGTCTGAACCGCGGCATAAGAGGAATTGGGCCAGAATGACGGCTGCTACCATCAGCTAATCTCTGCACACTTATCCAGGCAGTCCAAGATAGCATGGCCTTCTTGGAAAGACACCACTGCCATCCTCACACTGATTCAGAATGCGAGACAAAGTCTGTCCAAAATGCATTTTTCAGCCTGCCTCTAGGCAGCCTTTGCAGCAAAGACAGGTAACACAACGCTCTGGCCACAGATCACATCCCAAGGGAAAGCGCTCAAGAGCTGCAAAATCTGCAAGGGCTGTTGGCACTTACCGCTTGTCCTGTGGCAGCGTCCAAGGCCTTATAAACGGTTCCAAAACCCCTAGGAACAGAACAGCAGCAAGAACAGAGAAGCTGTTCAGTGCTGAGAAGCAAAAGGCAGCCCAGGCAGGAGCTCTCTGCTGCCTGGAGTGTCCCTCAAACACCAGCCTTTGTCTACCCTTCAGACAATACCACAGCAGCCCAGCAACCCTCTGCCATGCAGCTTGTCCAAGAGCAAAGCTGGGTCCAACAGGAAGAAAAAAGAGCTGCTACAAATCTCAAATGTACACACCAGACTATGGATGTGAGGGTTTGCTTTGCCTCTTCCTTTTTGTGCTTGTGTGTGTGGTGTGCCTTTCCAAGCAATGAAACACACAGAGTCCTCTTGGACTCAGAGCTCTCTTTTGATTCTGTCTGCCAAACTCAGGCAGCACCACACAGCCTGTCTTATTGTCCTGAGCACTGAAAGTTGTGTTCAGCAAAATATTGGAAAGAAATTCTGCTGAGAGCTGCTGTCTGACGGCTGTCAGGTGGGAAGCTGCTCTCTCAGTTTTTTCTTCCTTCAGTTGTGGGGCCATATTATTTGGAATCATGCAAAACCGTGTCTGCTGGGAAAATAAGGAATTTCGTGCCACACACTTGAGGGACAGGCAAGTGCCTCCTTGAGGCAGGCAAGACATTGGTTGCCAGCATGCAGTTATCTTTGCTGATGCCTTGTGACCAGTACTGAGACAGGGACAATCTAAAGCCAGGGTCTGAAGATGCTTGCAGCTTGCCTGACTTCCCTCTGGATATTCCAGCAGCCACCTACGTCTGGAGGAGTAAGCATGGCTGAACTCACCCTCTGCCAATAATTTTCCATCCAGTGTATTTCTCTTCTGGATCTGCCACGCTCACCACACTCCCTGAAAGAAAGAAAATGCAAGAAGCAAACTTCAAAACAGAGATCCTGACTTCCAGTGGATCAGAATCTCAGCTCCACTTTCTGCGGCGCGGAGCAATTTCTGGTCGCTTGGCTAGCAACAGTGTCAACAAGAACAACAACAAGAGCAGCCGCAGTAAGAAGACTGGCAGCTCTGTAACACACGTGGCCTGCACAGAGTCTGATTCTGCACACTCCTTTGAAGAGGAGACTAAGCCCACGGAGAAAGCGTCAGAGCAGACAGAGACCAGAAGAGAACTGGCACCGTGGCAAGTGGTTGTGGTCCACAAAGGGGAAGGAGGGCTGAAAAATCAGGACCCTTCCGTGTTGTGGGAGATAACACTCTCTTGTGAGGTTCAACAAAAGGTTTCATAATTCCAAGATTTCAATGCACCCTGTGATCTGGGATGAAGTTTTATCAACAGCTGCTTTTTGCAGAGCTGAAGGAATATTGCAAAGTGAAATCCAGGAGAGGAGGGGATTTCCTCTACCTCTCAGCAGTTTGCCTGAAGAATGCCTTGACATTTTCAGAGAACAGCAGCTCATGCTGTGCTACATCCAAGAACAATGGCTGTAAGAATTAGGACCCTCTTCTTTTATGAGCAGGCTAAGTTCTGAAGATGATTTTGCCCATTCCCCATTTAGTGAAGAACAACAAGTCCATGTCTTCAGCCTGGGCTGCAGCAGTCACTAGCACTGCCCTCGGCCCCTTGGACACCAGCCACGTGCCCCATCTTCCCAAAGGGCACAGCCCAGACGGGTAACAAGGACAGCGCCGCTCCTCAGGCGCTGCCGTGGCTCAGACACCTGCACAAACGAGATGCTGATCCTCTGACGAGTCCAGGCCAAGCTGCAGCAACGCGGTGGCTGCTGAAACCTCACAGCTAAGGAAGGCTCCAGCCCCTGCAGCCACAGCAGCCATCAGTGGCAGGGCAGGTATGACAAAAACCTGGGCAGAGCCCACAAATGGCCTCTGACAGGCACTGTGAAGAAGCCAGAGCCAGACTCAGCACTGCTACAAGCTGTTGACCCCACTCGAGACAGAACATGGGTGTCATTGAGTTCAGAGCCAAGGAGGAGTCGATCCATTCACCTCTTGTCCCTACAGCTGATGGCCGACACTGAGTAAACTGGGCTCTGTCCTGTACCTGCCAGCTTCTAATTCTCTGACAGCACTGCACCGGCAGCTATGACCAGTTGCAAGGAGCAACTGAGTTGTACTGCAGAGTCACCAAGGCCTTGCTGTGCTTTCCAAGAGTGCAGGGATTGAGGCCAATCCTTAGTATCCCAAGAGTATTCACCGGCTGGGCTTTAGCCCTGACAAAGTGCCTTGTACTGGAGGAACATGCAGCAGAGGGGATGCAGGCTTCATCCCGAGAATTGCCTGCAGGGCAGTTTTATCTGGCCCTGCCACACAGAAGTGTCTCTTGATGCGTCTCCCTAGGCATACAACTGAACTATCCAAGGGGGATTGGAAAATCAAATTGTGTTTTTCTTTGTTGGCTGCACTTTGAAAACACCTCTTGCTCTCTGATTCCCAGGGATTGTTCTAAGAATACAATTTCTTAACATTTGGGGTGTGCTGAAAAGACCCCTTCCTCTGTTGTTTTGCTATCACCTGATGCTCCTTCCAAGGAGGTCACACTAACAAAAATGAAGAATTTTTATCCAAGCAAACTGTAGAAGGAATAGTGGAAGTCATGAAAACACCACCAGTATGAAACCAGCCCCACAGCCAAATTTTTTCTCTGAAGTGTTTTGTCTCCAAATGCAGTCTAAAGGCAATCTAGGAAGCCAACTATTATGATCAATGTGGCCAGACCAGCACACACAAGCTGACTCAGTCGTTGGCTAGGTTGCAGCCTTCTGCTGCTCCGGAAACAATCCCTGCTTTTGCCTTTAGTGCGCATGGAACCTCAGGCAAAGGCCACCCACACCCAGCTGCCCTCAAAGGCAAAAGGAGTGCCCCAAAATGCTCCCTGGCTGCCTCCAAGCACAACAATGGCTCCTGTAGGGAGTCCAGAATGTCTCCCCGACACCAGAGTCAGGAGGAAGAGGTGCTACAGCTCATGCTGAGGCACACACCCCATAATACACTGCTGGATTGCACAAGGAATCCCCAGGACCTACTCAGCAGCCTCAGGCACTGCTTCTCGCTCTCCTGGAAGGAGCGGGGTGAGCTGCTCCTGCTCGAGTTCTCAGGCTGCGGAGGGGAGGCTTCTTCGGAGGCTGCTGCTGCAGCGGCGCCTTCAAGGGCAGAGCCCTCGTTCATCTGGGACAAGAAATTTGTTTGTGTCAGAAGTGTGGCTGGCAGAGATGCCCCTGACGGCACATTCCACAGGCATGCCATCAGGAACAACACTGGTGTTTGGCTGCACAAGTCAAAGCCAAACAAGCAGAGACTACAGCTTGTCACAGCCAGCCATAGTAGAGATGGTGAAAGGGAAAGAACACCTTAAAATTTCACCCTGTTCTGAGACCTGCACCATGGAAAGGGACAACTTGTTCAGAATGTGCAGGGGTCACCACGTTCACCTGAGCAAACTCCTCAATAAACAAAGTGGGCACTAAGAAGCCAGCAGAAATACATTCACAGGATTGCTGGCCCACCAGCCAAAGCACTAGCTTTGATGCCCAGGGCAGCAAAGCTGAGCTTCAGTGGCCCAGTAAGTGTCGTGCTGGCGAGCTGCAATGCAGACCACAGAGCATGGCCGTCAGGGGCCTCGCCCCCATCCACCTGCTGCTCTGCAGGGGAAAGGTGAGAAGAGCAGAGACCACTTGTTGCATGACTGCAGTGCCTACTGCTCTTTCACTCACCTGCCTTTGTTCTGCCAGCCTGTACTGCAGGCTTCTCCACCCAGCTCTCACTCTTTCATCTCAACTCTTCTTCCTGGTGCACAGCGCTGGAGCCTGCCCGGCTCTGTGCTCCCAGTGCCTGCAGTAGTCCTTGCCTCCCCTTTCCTGAGATGTCCAGCTCATGCCTCCATCACTGCCCTTCCCTCTGCAGCCTGCCTGGTCAGGCTCACCTGCCCATTCAGACACTCCTCATTCAGCTGCTGCCTCAGCTGCTGCAGCTGCTGCCGCCTTTGCTCTAGCTCCCATTGCAGCTGGTGCACCTTGACTAAGAGAGCAGCATTCTGACCCTGGAGCTGCACAGGAACAAAGAGAAGACGCCTTTTAACGTCCCACACACCACTCGTGTGGCAAGCAAGATTGAGGTGCACACGCTTTCCAAAAACACTTTGTTCTCCTCCTCATGTTTACCACGGGCCGGCTAAGAGGCAGTCCCGCTCAGACAGACAGTGTCCAGACAAGCAGTGCCCATAAGGAGCCCAGGGGAGACCAAAGCAACACACAAACTCTCTTTTCACACTCTGTGCTGCCTCTTGACTGGCTCTGGTTCCTATCTTTTCTTATTCGGGTTGCCTGATGGCAACATCCTGCTTCATCTCAAGCAGCCTTTTCTCCTGCTCCCTCTGTACCTCTGCCAGGAAGCTTTCCCGTTCCTCCAGCATCGCCTGCGCCTCCAAGTGCTGCCGTTCCAGACATTGCTTCTGATGAGAGGAAGAGACACTTCCAGATGAAGTCCCAGCCGTGCTCCCCAAAGAAAAAATGACAGCTTCATCCCTCCCACAAGCCCCCTCCCTGAAGAGTCCCCAGTAGTGGCTTTGTGCCCTCCAGCACTTCTAACCAGGAGCTTTACAGGAGGGTCAGCAGGTGGAAGGAAAGGAGATTCCGCCTTCCTTCACCACTCTGAAGGCTGCCCGTTTCCTAGCCCCTGTCTGCTCAGGATTTCTGCCTGCTCTCACAGGCTGTGTTCTCAAAGTGCCACAGCCCTTTGATCAAGGAAAACCTGCAGGTGGACTGCAGGATGAGGAGGAAGCCAGCACCCCGATGCCCTAGTCACAGGACAGGCCACCAGCTGGAATACCAGCAACACGGGGCCTGTTGCGTATGCTTCGAGCCCAAAGGGGAGACTCTCTGCCCACCGTGGAAGGACAGAATGCAAGGAACCCAGTTGCTGGGGCAGCAGAGTGCAGCAAGGTCAGCAGCCGTCTGCTGCATGGCACGAGGCTGTGGGCAAGATCCTTCGCTGCCATGCTTTGGGTGGTGACCATCCAGCTCTCTGGGGAACTTGGCTTATACCCAGCCTGAAACCGTGGCTGCAGGTACTATCCTGGCACCATCGTCTTGGTCTTCACAGGCTTTCTAGTCGGAGCCCTTGAAGCCCTCTGCTGCCTGGCCCAGCAATGTGTAGCCTACAGCAGATGCTTGCAGCCATGTCACCCAGGCTGCTCTTCTGCTAAGCCAGCCCACCAAGCTTGCCTGAAAACTTCCGGGACGTATTGTCGCTTACCATTTCTTGCTGGAGCTTCCTTTTTTCCTCTTCCTGAGCAGATTGCCAGTGTCTGAGAGCCTTGCAGCACTGCTCTTCTGCCCAGAGGAGCTCTTGAGCCATTTCTTCACACTGCTGCTTGCTGAGAGATCTTACAGCTTGCAGCTCCTGACGGAGGCCCTTCACATCCTCTGCAAACATGACAAACGGCAACAGTCAGAGACTGCACTAGCAGAGACTCTACTGACCTGAAGCCCTTTCAGTTTCAGGCAAGGAGGGACCTGTGCTCAGTTCCTTTCCTCCTCAGGAGCCCTGTGGACAGAGCTGCCTTTGGAGCAACTGCACTAGGCTGGGCCATCACCAGAAACAAAGCACACCAGGCTCTCACCGAGTATCACCTCCTGGGCCCGTGTGGCTGTGCGCACTTGGGCTTCCAGACGGCTCCTGGTGATCTCCAGCTCCGATACGTGCTGCTGAGCCTGCAGCAGGCTGCTTTGCAGGCTCTCCTTCTCTGACCTACAAGGTGTGAAGATGAAGAGAAATTGTTCCTGGCACACAGGGGCAGTTGCTCCAGCTGGACATGCCTTCAGTTACATATCCTGAGCATGGAAAAGGCCGTGCATGGAAACTCAGCTACAGCAAGATTGTTTCTGCTACTTAAAATAGCAAAGCAGCCAACCTCCAGGTGGTTGGCCAGCTTTTCCTCATGACCTAGCCCAGCACAGAAAGGCCAGCTGAGTTTGATCTCAGCAGCCAGTGCTCAAATTGCTGTTGCCGGACACATTCCTCATGGGTGGCTGCGCCCACCAAGTCTCTGCCAACAAGCAAAAGCCCAGCCTGTGCTCAGAGCCCTGAGCTTATCAGCCCTTCCAAGTCACTCTGCAGGGGGACAGAAGCCAGTGTTCTCCTGAACGCTGCCTCCTCAATGTTTACTGCTATTCCTAGTGCACGTAGAGATACTTTGTTTACCAGATGCTCTCAAAGTGACTCAAAGGGACTAAAGGTATGATAGATGGAAGCTCCACCTTCTACAAGTATGAGTAAGAAACCAGAACTAGGTTTTCTCTGAATTAGCAATGTCTTGGAGGAGGGCTGTCAGGTATCCTGCCATTTAAATTACTGGATTTTCATGAACAAGAATGCTTGCTCCCTTGATTTTTGGTAAACTGAGCCAGCAATGCCCGAATGTCTTGACACTCTTTAAGAAGGGAGCTGCCTAAGGACCTTGACAGGTAACAGAGGTGGGTGGACAAGTGCTCAGCAAGAATCCCTGGACATTGTCGAGAAGCCACAAGACCTTTCCCTTCTTCTGCTGCTCCTTGTAAGCAACTTGAGGTTCCTGCACCATAACTGACAAGAGTTATGTCAGAAGGGTCTCAAGATTTTCAGCTCAACCCTGCAGCTTTCACCTGAAGCATCAGCAGCCTACTGATAACCTTCACATGTAAGAGCCTTGAATTCTGGAAATGCCATGTCAAACTACTTGGCAAGGAAAGATTGAAGTTAAGATGCACTGAAGGAGAAACCAAAGCCTGCGGGAAATTCCTGAGATCAGCAAACATCCGCACAGTTTCCCTAGTACTCCTGTCAGTGCCTAGATGGCTTGCTTTGCACTTGGCCCAGGAATGTGCAAGGGGCTCCCAGGCGGGCGCCCAGAAGAGCTTTGACAGCTGGAGCTGTCAGAAAAGTAACACTCAGGTCACAGTATCCTTTTCTTTTTTCTCTTGTCTCTTCACTTCTCAGACAGAGACACATCTGCAGTGCAAACAGGAGGCAGTAAATCCTGACTTAATGCTCACCCCCTTTGTCATTCCAGACCCTCAATAATGTCGCACCCAGGTGCTCCTCCCTGCCCTTACCTGGCCTCTGCCAGCTGCTCTGAAAGGCCTCGTAGGTCCCGCTCCGTGGCTGCCAGTCGGGCTTCCAGGGCAGCGTTCTCTTGTGCCTGCGCCGCCTTCTCTCTGCACAGCCGGGGCAGTGTGTGCCCTTGGCGAGAGAACTCCTGGAGCAGCTTCTCCAGACCCCTGTGGGGTGGCCGCTGCCGGCGGCAAACCTGGAAGTGGAGGGGGCACCATTTTTCAAGGGGAACAACAACAGCACGGTCTCAGTCTTGGCTTGCTGCCAGAAGCAGCCTTTGGGGCGCTCTTGCCAGGGGCAGCTCCCTGTCCCATAAGTGCTGCCTAGGAATAAGGTGAGCGTACCTTTGGCACCGCCAGAGGAACCTCTTCCTTCAGCAGGTTCCTCGGAAGCTGTGGTTCCTCGGCTGTCTCTGCTGCCACTTGCAACACCCTCTCTCGTGAGGAGTGGCGCCTGCTCTCAAATGCAGCCAGCTCCTTCCCTCTACAACAAGGGGACAGACAAGCAAGCCTTTAATTGAAACACAGTCTCCTTGCAAGACCAGCACTACACACCATGTCCCTCACAGGGCGGTCTCAGGGGCTTCCAACAGCCCTCTACTTCCACCTCAAGAGAGTGCTGGCATTCCCTCTCTAGACCACCATCTCTCTTTGTCATTTCTGCAGGTGAAAGAATCACCAGGGAGGAAGTCAAATTAGCTTTCAGAAGCCACAAAACATTTCCAGAAAGCTCAGGTACTCTCAGCTTAGCAGCTTCCTGCCTGCTAGTGCTCCTCTCTGATACAGTGGATACCGGACTTGCAAAAGTTCCTCTTTGGCTAAGAGAGGCCTGGTAAGTCCAGATGAGCACTCCTACAATTACTCTTGCTTTCACTAGCCCAACAAGGAAAGAGCCCGCAAGCTATAGCCTGGCGAGAACGTGGGTACAAATTTCCAATCCAATAATCAAAGGATCCCAAGATGGTTTAGCCTGGCAGGAACCCCAGGGAGCCTCTAGGACCATCTTCAGCTCCAAGCACTTGGAGTCAGCTATGGCATCTGGACTGGCCGCTCAAGGCCCTATCCAGCTGGAGTTTCCAAATTTCCAAGGGTGGAATCTGCACAAGCTCTTTGAGGCACTTGTTCTGCTGCCTCTGCAGTTCAAAGGTTTCCTTTCCGTAAACCCAGCCTGAACCTCCCTTGCTTTTCCTCTGGTCCAGTTCAGCATACTTTTTGTCAAGGTTGGAGAAGTGAGTCCCAGGAGGCAGCCAGACCTGCCCACAGATTGCCTTCCCCTGTCTATGCTGAGCAAGTCAAACCATGAGAAAGCCAAATTTCTTCTCTGACTCTCAACCTCCTGAAGCCCAGCTATGCCCAACCCTGCTCAGAGAAAGCGAGAAAGCTTAACACACACCTGAACTCCTGGGCACTGCACACTCTATCTGTGCTCTGCTCCCTCTCTGCCTTTCCCGCCTGGGCCGAGGAGTTCTGAGAGGCAAGAAGCTCTCCTAGCGGGGCCTGCAAGGAATGGACAAAGAAAAAGGAAAACAAGCAATAAGGAGCAGGAAAGTTGGCTCCTGAGAGCTGCAAGAAGCAACAAGCAGCCACACAGCTCACCTGAAGGCAAAAGCTGTTGTGTGCGGCTGTTGATGTGGGTAACCAACTAAGCCTGTGTTGCTTTGAATGTCTCAGAATGGAAGCAGGGACCAGTTCCCTGCTCAGCTCTGGTCAAAAGGCTTCCCCTCAGGATTTCAAGCATTAGGGAGCAGCCAATAGGAACTGCATTCCAGCCCTTCAGACACAGACCTTGTCTCTGCCATGCAGAGCTGCTCAGCATTCTCAGCAAACTTGGGTCATGTCAAAGTTAAGGGTGTAGTCAAAGCAGAGACTGTAGCTCCTTAGACAGTGCTTGGAGATGGGCAAGTCCCTGCAGCAACGGTGGCTCCTGTGTTCCTCACAAGGCTGTGAACTGCGCCTTGGCACCGCTCTCTCTGCTGGCAGCAGGGAGCCTGCACAGACACTGTGCACAAGGGGGCTCACTTTCTCACCAGCAGTACAAAAGGACATCACGCTACAGCTAGTTTGACACCAAGGCAAGTTCACAGTCCCTGTCAGAATGGCAGGAAAATGATGCCTGCATGTGAGAGTTCAGACCCCATTTCCTACGTGTCAGTGGCTGGGCTGAAGCGCTAGGTCATGGCAGAACTCCAGGCCTCAGCATCTTCAGCCACAAAGAGCAAGTGCTGCCTGCTCAGAAACTTGCCGCTCTGCACTGCACCAAAGCTTTGCACTGAAGCAACCAAAGCTGCCACTGATTGCTGCAGGATGCTCAGGCCTGGACTGACAACACAGTTGGAGGTTTGTTGTCCTTTGCCTCCCCTTTACCCTCTGGTGGAAGAGAGCGAGCCAGAGCAGGTTCTGCTGCTGCGGCTGCTACTGTGGTGCTCTGCAGACAGAGAGCAGCATGAGGGACAGGCAGTAAGCTGTCATAGAGAACCTTATTTCTCCTGAGCTCTATCACCAGTGGTCCTAGTGAGAAGCCATGAATTTCACTACAAATGGGATCCTCAGTCACTAATACTCATTTCAAGTGGGCTGATGAGACTAATGTTTCAACAGGACTCCATGTGCTTCTGAAGGAGATATTTTAGCCAGGCTACAATCAGCATGTAGCTTTCTGTCTGCAAAACCTAGTTTCATTAGTTACATTAGTTAAAGCCTCTTCAACGGAAAAGGAATAAACTGAGGGAATTGTTTTGGTGGTGCTCATGCAGACGTGCACTGGTGTGGACTTTCCTTTGGCCTGCCAGCCTGGCACTCAACTACAGCAGGCCAAGCCGGCAGCTTGCTGCATAATCCTCAGGCACCAGGAATGTCAAGGGTGCCCGTCCCACTCACCGAACCGTAGACTTGACTCCTTCCACCTCTGAGGCGACCTGCCGCGGCAAGAGAGAACAAACCAGGTGCTGTTACAAGACTGCTGGTGCTGAGGAATCCCACAGAACCAGGCCAGCCAAGCAGAGAGCATTTTCCTTTCACAACCTCCCTACCGGGAGCAGCAGTTCTGTAGCCCAGCAAGCAGGACTGCAGGCCACTATCCTAGGCTGCGTCTACCTTTTGCTCGGCTTTGCCACTAAGGAACTAGAAACTTGGGGCCGGGAAGATGCAAATTGCTCCTTAGCAGTCACTGCCTGCATTGGAGATCATTGTCCCCCCTACAACTAAAGCAGCTTCCTTCTCTTCTCCTTCCTGCACTTCCTTTTCTTTTTGTAAATTGCATGCAGCATGTGCCACGAGGTTGCTGTAAACAATTCCCCACAAAAGCTTCCACTGAACCCCTCTTGGCGCTTGCAGCTTTGTTTGGACACAGCACAGGCCCAGCTCTGGGGTTCAGGAGCCCACACTATCTGCTCAGCAGTTTGCCCTTCAGTGCAAAGCCAATCCCTCTTGTAGCGCACAGAGGGGGGCCAGTTAGACAGGCACATCCTTTAAGGAGGGAATGCAGAAAAAGGATGCCTTCCTTAAGTTCCTTTTAAAAACGGCTCAGTTTTCAGAAGGACACCTGCACAACTCTTCCAGTCTGCATTTTGGAAGTTGTCCACACCCTGCTGGACAAGGGACACCCCCTTTTTGGCTGAAACTGTTGCCAGGAGCTTTACCAAAGTTATGGCATCTGCATGGCACTTTTCTTTCATTGTTCTGCCCCCAAGGAAAAAACTTCTACTTACGTCTCAGACCGTTAACAATTTTGCGGGCTGATATCGCTGAAAAAGCCCTGCTGACTGCTCTACGGACTCGCTCCATTGTTTCAGCAGGGCTGCTTCAGTCGTTGGGCCGTAAAACAAAAATGGAAGAAAAACCCACTCTCACAAGTCACCAGACTGTGCAAGGAAAAGAGGAAAATAGGAGACCCGCGGCACTCTGCGGACTGTACAAACACAAAGTGACAAACAAAAGACACCTGCACAAGTCTGCAGACCGTACAACAAGAAAAGGAAAAGAAAAGGACACCTGTAGGTGTCTGCAGACCCTACAACCGCAGGGGAAACAAAAGGATGCCTAGACGAGTCTGCCGACTCGTACAACGGCAGGAAAAGAAAAAGACTCCCTTTTCAGGGCACAGACTGTTGCCAGAGAACTCCTCTGTACAGGATCCTCCTGCAACGAGAACGCCAAGAGCTGTTCTGGACGCTGAGGCCTTGCGTGCACCAGGGCAACCTCCTGATGACCACGCTGTGACGTGGCAGCTCTGCACTGACATCACAATAGCAGCAGCTCTGGGTTGCTCTGTGAATTCATGCATAGCAACCAAACCTTCTCTACAGCTGACACAAAAGAGAGCCTGGAAAGTTCTCCTCTGTCCCAAAGCAGCACAATCCTCTCCTTCAGTCCATAACCCGTAGCTCAAAGGATCCCAAAGTAACACAAAGCAGGCACCAAGCACACACACTCAGCACTTTGGCCACCAATGCTTCTGACTAAAACAAGCAATCCTTGCTTCAACTCAGTGGATAAAATCACACCTTGGTAATATCCCTGAGAGTTCCCTAAATTGGAATGCCTGTCCTTCCTGCCCATTTACTGCATGGCTAACATCTACCAGAAAACTCTAGGGCTTGCTCAAGGAAGAACAACACCTTAGTGGGGAAAATAACCTGAGGAACAAACTACCCATAGGTGTTTGCATGGCACTGGAACAGCGTTGGTGTTGTCAATATGACAGGGACACCTCCTCTGCACGGGGCAGTGCCCGTGTCCTCGGCATGGCAGGGAGTGCCCTTGGAGCAGCCCTCACTCTGTGGGTGCACACATGGGCGCATTTGCCCCTTCTGTCCAGCTCCCAAGGCAGCTCTGCTCCTGAAAAAGTTCTCTGTCCAACACTGAAGGCACTCCTGGTGCCTTTGCAGAACCCCACTCCCTTCAGCTTGTGGGAAATGGGCAAGGTCAGATTCCTCCATGGAAGTGGCTTTTAAGTCTCTATCCTGCCCACAGTGCATACTGCATAGCACTCCATTTTTCAGTCCTTTGCTGCACTCTCCTTTCTGGCCTGCAGGAGCTTAGTAGATTGATGTGCTTTTCCTGGGCCAACTTAGTTTTTCCTTCCTGGATGGCACAGCTCACAGAACTGCAAACTCCATGTCTGCTGGGGATGGCTGCAACCACCAAATGGGGCAAACGATCCAAAGTTCAGGTTTGGTGCAATGCTCCGCTGTCATTGCATTCTAGACTTCCCCACAATATGCCACAGGAAGGAGCAAACAGGTGCCAGTGCCATGGGGAACAGGAGAAGGCCGCAGGTCAGGAACAGGGTCTCAGCCCATGGCTACAGGAAGCAGAGGAATTTGCAAGGCAGGTGAGTGCTGGGGATGCTGGAGGCCTGCCAAGCTGCCTGCTCTTGTCTTGCTGCTGAAAGCCTGAACTGCAGTGCTCTTGAGAACAACACCTAAATCCCACCGCAATCAGCATTTCTTACAGAGATTGGCATGTGCTGAGGAACGATTTACACTGCTCATCCTCTTGGCAGCTAACCCAGGCCATGTTTTAGATAGGAGGGACCTAAGTGAGTCTCTGGAGCTTCCTGCAAGGAACAAAGCCCTGTGACAGCAAGCAGCATTCCCAGGCTGCTCCCACGGGGAAAATCCCCACAAGCTGAAGACTGTGGATAAAGGGGTGACTGTGATTTTGAGCTACGTGTGCCTGCAATGGCAAGGTGCTGGACATGAAGGTAAGGGGCACAAAGTGCCCTCATGTCCTATTCCTGCATCTTTCTGGGAACCAGAGGAATCTGGCCTCCGCCTGTGAGGAACTGGGCCTGGGAACTAATGCTGCCTTTCTGGTTTGGCTTTTGTAGATTTTTGTTTTGGACAGCAGCTCTTTGCAACATCAGCTGAGCCGGCCTCCAGCCTGGCTGATTGGACCCAGTCAGCAAAGGCCTTGCAGGAAGCCTGGAGAGGAGGCAGCGGTGCTTCAGGAGGATTTGTGCTGGGCCAGCACAGCCAGCGTAGGACTGGCAATCAAAAGGCCTAAATCCTGAACTCCACGGGAACATTCCCTTGCTGGTCAGCCTGCGCTGAAGCTGTGCATTGTCGCGGCGCTGTGCATTTCCCTGCCGCTGTGCTTTGCCCTGGCGCTGTGCTTTGCTCTGGATCTGTGCTTTGCCCTGGCGCTGTGCTTTGCTCTGGAGCGGTGCTTTGCCCCGGAGCTGTGCTTTGCTCTGGAGCTGTGCTTTGCCCTGCTGCTCTGCATTGCCCTGGCGTTGTGCTTTGCCTTGGTGTTGTGCATTGCCCCAGAGCTGTGCATTGCCCTGGCACTGTGCATTGCCCTGGCACTGTGCATTGCCCTGGCACTGTGCTTTGCCTTGGCAGTGTGCTTTGCCTTGGTGCTGTGCTTTGCCCTGGCGTAGCTGCCCGAGGCTCTCCCCCCTCACAGAGGGGCCCCGCCCCGCCCCGGGCAACCCCTGGCGGCTGCCCCACCCCCCGCCCGCCCCGCGCAGGGGCGCTCCCTTCCCATGGCGCCGCCCAGCGTCAGCACCCCCTCACTGCAGGCACAGAGAGGGACCGGGCCCTGCTGCTCCTCCTGGCACTTGGGTCCCTCCTTTCCAACAGAGAAGACCTCAAGGGAGGCATTTTCCAACTGTGTCCCTCTGCTTTATTTTTGGAAGGTGGAACTCTGCCCTGAAGGTGGCCCTAATGCATCCATAAGTGCTGGAGCAGGAAAAGTCCCCTTTGTTCTCCCATCGGTTGTCATTACTGGCTCAAAAGCACCGCCCAGCTTTGGAAGGAGAAACAGCCCGTGACACAGTCGTGCTATCCCTCCCCTTCCAAAGGCTCTGTAAATCTTCAGTGTCCACATCAGTAGGAATAAAGGGATCATGGTCGGGTTTCAAATTTTTGCATTTCAGAGGCTTTAATGAGATAAAAGTTGTGATGTTCCCAGAGAAGATTTCTTGCTTTTTGCAGCCAGGGTGAAATGTCTCGTTCAGAAGCAGACCTAGAACTGTCTAATGTGTCTCCTGAGCCTGTCTGACGATTGTTTTAAAGACACAGATTTCAATTTCTTTCAAAATTTGCTATTTCTCTTCAGGAGAGTTGGTGATAGAGCTCAGGAGAAATAAGGTTCTCTATGACAGCTTACTGCCTGTGCCTCATGCTGCTCTCTGTCTGCAGAGCACCACAGTAGCAGCCACAGCAGCAGAACCTGCTCTGGCTCGCTCTCTTCCACCAGAGGGTAAAGGGGAGGCAAAGGACAACAAACCTCCAACTGTGTTGTCAGTCCAGGCCTGAGCATCCTGCAGCAATCAGTGGCAGCTTTGGTTGCTTCAGTGCAAAGCTTTGGTGCAGTGCAGAGCGGCAAGTTTCTGAGCAGGCAGCACTTGCTCTTTGTGGCTGAAGATGCTGAGGCCTGGAGTTCTGCCATGACCTAGCGCTTCAGCCCAGCCACTGACACGTGGGAAATGGGGTCTGAACTCTCACATGCAGTGAGTGCTCAGGCACCCTGCTCTTCTTTCCCTCTGAGTTTCACTGCAGAGGAGCAAGTTTTCTTCCCTGTAGTTGCAGAAGCTCAGGGTTCTCACTTCTTGACAAATCTGTGATGCAAAGGGCCTTGTTAAGAAGATCAAAAGCACAGGGAATGTATTAGAAATTCTTACGAAAAGTAACCTTTCTTACAGATAAAGATAAGCAAGTCATTCCCTGCATTTATCTAAATGCAGAAGTTGTATAATTATCTAAACTGAACACAGAAACAAACTACCTCTGTCAGACCATCTTCATATTCCAGATCACTTTCAAGATGTAGATTGAGTTGTTTGAATGATTAGTGCTCAACTCTGCCTTTCTGGCTGAAGGCTCTGGAGCTCCTTTCTGAGTTCATCCAGGGTGGTATTCCCTAACAATTCCTGGTACCACCTCCTGCTTTCTTAGGGCACAATAGTCTAAATGAAAACCTAGCCAATGGCATAACTCTCGAGTCCATAAGGAAATCATTGGACAAGTTGTCAAGTTCTCAAACCAATTGTCCTGCTGCAAGAGTCCTGTTGCACACAAGAGTGTTGAAAGCCAAGAGAAGCTGCAATTGGTGGTGCATCTTGTGACAGAAGCTCAACCTAGCTCTCCAATAAAGAGAAGAGCTTGAAACGAGCAAACATGAGTGTGGAAAAGATTCTTGGAAAGCTGAAACAGCTTTCCCAAAGTGCAATGAAAATGGAAAGAATCCAAGATGTCCACATGTAGGAGTTCCTTTACTGATATGCTCCCCTTTTCCATGTTGCACGAGTTCTACATGGCATAAATTCCAAATTCATCTTACCGCTAAGATCCATGACTCAGCAAGTTTTACACTCTCAATCATTAGCTACACACAATTTGCCTTCCTTTGTTTTCCTTTGAAAGCAATGCTGGGAACACAAGACACATGCAAATGTAAGACCTTTGAGTACAGTGTGAGCTGTGGTCGAGTGTGAGTTCTAGAAACAGGGAATAGGCTCTGATAGGATTTTACCCTCAGCAGTGACAATACACAGCAGCAACAAAGGTTTTTTGTGTGACGTTGTGCAGAGGTCAAGACTCTTTGTCTTAGATGAACATGGCAAAGTTGACATGTTTAAACAGACTTGGGATGCAACCTGGTTTGGTTTACTGTCTGTGTCACTAAAGAGCAGGAGAAATAAACCAGCCAGAGTTTCTTTGCAGAGAAGACCTTTGCTTCAGTGTGAAAGTATTGGGAAGGGAGGAGGGAGATGGGTGAGAGTTGAGCTGCTGTATTGGACTGGCATCCAAACCACGGCAAGAATAGGGTTTAATTATTTTCTTTTAATCCTATCCACACTCTCCGATTCTCACCTGGAACTGGACAAGAAAACACGAACAGCCCCGGCGACTAGAACACAGCACCGGGGGCGCGGTCCCCTCTCCCCACCCCGAGCGGTCGGGGGAGCAGTGCTGCCCCGCAGGGGCTGGATTTCTCCCTCCTCATCTGCTGCTTTGCATTTCCGGGCGGCCGGCTCTTCCTGGCACTGGCAGGCTCCTCATTCAGGGCTTATGCTCCACGGGAAAGTCCAGACAGCGCTCTACGTGGGAGGAAGAGATGGCGGCGCGGCGTGAGTGGGTGGGATGAGGCCCGGGGGATGCGAGCACCGGGGGAAAGCTGCAGGGTTGCCAGAAATAACAGTTATGCTGTGAAGTAGTGAAGAAGAAGCTAAACGACAAGGCGATTTTGGCGTCGGCGCGGGAGGCAGAGAGAGCTGCTCCGTGACTCCAGCCGAGCCCGGTTCGGCCCTGGAGCGAAGTGGCCAGCGCTGCCCCGGGGCGCGCGGGGCTGAACGGGGAACGGACAAACGGGGAACGGACAAGCGGTCGCGGCACTTCAGCGACAGCAGCGGCAGCAGCTCTGCTGACCCTCTGCCTCTCTTGCTCCAGCTCCTTCTGTCCCTCTCCCGCTGCGGCGCACAATCCTTATCGACCCCCTTCTTTCCCGGTCTCTCTGTCCACCTGCCGGGCCGAACCACGCCTCCGGTCCGCCCCGGCCTCGGGCGGGACTGCATCCCCACTAGACCGGGGCTCCCGCAGCGGTGTCGCCTTCGGCCGGCCCTCGCCGTACTGTCTGTGCCGCTGCTGCGCGGGGGGGCATCGGTAGCTGGGCCTCGGGCCGCATGGCCATCCCTTGGGCTCGCCTGTGCCAGCTCCGGTTACGCCTCCCGCCTCGACCGTGGCTTGTCTCGGGGGGGGGGGCGGAGGACACTCGGAGCACGGCTGCTCCCGCCGCCTGCGTTACGCGTTCCCCCGGCCTGGGCCACGGCAGCATTGCAGCTACCGACCCCGAGCTGCTGGTGCCCCATTCAGACAGAGCTGCCTGTCCTGGGACACTTGAGGGGCGGTCGGGGGCCGTTCCTGGACCCGGGCCCAGCGCCGCCAGCCGCGTTTGGCCCCAGGGAAGGCGCAGGAGGCCCTGCAGGGGTGAAACCGGCTGGACTCTCTGCTGGGGCCTGGCGGCTTCAGCAGCGTCTGCAAGGGGACGTGCCTGGAGCCCAGCGCCCCGGTGAGTGGGGGTCTGGTGGGGGGCAGAGGAGGGTGAGGGGGAAGGAGGATGGGGCTCGGCAGAGCGGGCGGGAAGCTCAGCCCGCTGCTCCCCTTGGCTAGCAGGTGGCCGTCAAATGTGTGTCAGGGGATTGCACCCATCTTTGGGGTGAGCTGGTGGGGGAGTGGGGTCAGCAGCAGAAACCGGGCTGTGCTGGGCGGGATAAGCTGAGGCTCGGCAGGCTGGAAGCCGCCAGGACGCCTCGAGGGAGAGCAAAGGGAGATTAGCAGAGGGCACAGAGCATCCCAGTTTGGCTGAGAGCTTCCAGACCCCTGGCACGGCATCAGCCCCACTGACAGCATCGTGGTCTTCCCACAGCCCAACAGCACCTGCGTTCCCCAGATCAAACTGCTGGGCTAGGTGTCCACTGGGTTGCATGGTGTTGTCCAGCTCCTTGATAGGTTTGAGCTCTGCAGAAATTCTTGTTGGTGATGAAGCGCCCAGAGCGATCGCAGGACCTCTTTGATTTCATTCGTGTGTGGGCATTCCTGTCGGCAGACTGCTGCAGGGGCTGTTCTGCCATGTGCTGGAGGCTGTGAGGCACTGCAGCAGCTGCGAGGTCCTGCACAGAGACCTCAAAGCTGACAACATCCTCCTCCACCTGGCCAGAGGACAGGCAAAACTGATGGACTTTGCCTGTGGCACCTACCTCCAAGTCTGCACACAATTTGTAGGTGAGCCCACCCAGGGCTTTGCTCGCGGTCCTGGCCTTTCATGGATCAACCTTAAACGGCCCAAGCTGGGTGTGGCACTGGACATTCCCCTTTTTGCTGCCAGTCACGGCTACAACCAATGAGCCACAGAGGTGTGCCTGTAATGGTCAAGGAAGGGATTCTTCCAAATGGCTTGTGGATGTCTAGGATTTTTCACAGAATCGCAGAATCACAGAAGTTCAAGACTGGAAGAGACCTATAAGATCATCAAGTCCAGCCGATGTTCTAACTGTTCAACTAGATCATGGCAGCAAGTGCCACATCCAGTCTTTTTTTGAATTCTTCAAGGGATGATGACTCCACCACCTCACTGGGTAAATGATTCCAGTATCTGACCACTCTTTCTGTGAAATATTTCCTTCTTAATTCTAACTTACATCTCGCTTGACGCAGCTTGAGACTGTGTCCTCTTGTTCTATCTGTTGTCGCCCGGAGAAAGAGGCCGACCCCCAGCTCACCACAGCCACCCTTCAGGAAGTTGTAGAGAGCGATGAGGTCGCCCCTTAGTCTCCTTTTCTCTAGGCTAAACAACCCCAGCTCCCTCAGTCGCTCTTCGTATGGCTTGTGTTCCAAGCCCCTTATTAGTCTCGTTGCCCTCCTCTGGACACGCTCAAGTAACTCGATGTCCCTCCTAAAGTGAGGGGCCCAGAACTGGATACAATACTCCAAGTGAGGCCTCACCAGTGCCGAGTACAGTGGAAGAATGACCTCTCTGCTCCTGCTGGCCACTCCATTTCTGATACTGGCCAGGATGGCATTGACCCTCTTGGCTACCTGGGCACACTGCTGGCTCATATTTAATCGACTGTCAACCAGCCCCCCCAGGTCCCTTTCCACCTGGGCACTATCCAGCCATTCCGTCCCCAGCTTATATCGGTGCAGAGGGTTATTGTGGCCGAAGTGCAATACTCGGCACTTGGACTTATTGAAGTTCATCCCGTTTGATTCTGCCCATGCGTCTAACCGTTCCAAGTCTCTCTGGAGAGCCCTACACCCCTCTAGCAGATCCACACTCTTTCCCAATTTAGTGTCATCAGCGAATTTACTAATAAAAGACTCTAAGCCCTCGTCCATATCGTCAATAAAAATATTGAACAGAACTGGCCCCAACACAGACCCCTGAGGGACACCACTAGTGACTGGTCGCCAGCTGGATGTGACACCATTCACCACCACTCTCTGGGCCCGGCCATCCAGCCAGTTCTGAACCCAGCAAAGGGTATTCCTATCCAGACCACGGCCAGCGAGTTTGTCTAGGAGTATGCTATGGGAAACAGTGTCGAAGGCCTTGCTGAAATCCAGAAAAACAACATCTACAGCCTTCCCTGCGTCCACTAGCCGGGTTACCTGATCATAAAAGGTGATCAGGTTAGTCAGACATGATCTACCCCTCCTAAATCCGTGCTGGCTGGGTCTGATACCCTGGCCGTCCTGCAAATTTTGCATGATGGCACGTAATATAAACTGTTCCATTATTTTGCCAGGTATAGAGGTCAGGCTGACTGGTCTGTAATTGCCAGGATCTTCCTTTGCACCTTTTTTGTGAATGGGTATCACATTGGCCAGCTTCCAGTCATCCGGAACCTCACCAGTGATCCATGACTGTTGGTAAATGATAGAGAGTGGCTTTGCAATCTCATTTGCCAGCTCTCTCATTACCCTAGGGTGGATCCCGTCTGGTCCCATAGATTTATGAATATCCAAGGATTTCAATAGTTCTATAACAGCCTCCTCTTGGATAATGTGGGGACCATTCTGTTCCCTAAAACCAACGACCAGCCTAGACGGACGGGAGTCTTGAGGGCAAGTCATCTTCCCATTAAAAACCGAGGCAAAATAGGCATTGAACACTTCTGCCTTCTCCTCGTCTGCAAATACTAACTTCCCACCTTTGTCCAGTAAGGAACAAAGGCTGGTCCTACCTTTCTTCCTACTATTAATATATTTATAAAAACATTTTTTATTATCCTTAACAGCAGTCGCTATCGTGAGTTCAAACTGAGCTTTGGCCTCCCTAATTTTTTTCCTGCATACTCTAGCAGCCCTCTTGAATACTTCCTTGGAGACCTGACCCTTTTTCCAACTCTGATACGTCCTCTTTTTATTCCTAAGTTCCTCCAAGATCTCCTTTCCCAGCCAGGCTGGACGTTTGCCCCGTAGACTGATCTTTCGGGATACAGGAATGGTTTGTTCCTGCGCCCTCAAGATCTCTGCCTTGAAGTAAGCCCACCCTTCCTGAACTCCTTTATTTTTAAGGGCAGCTTCCCAAGGGACGCTCTGAATTAATCTCTTAAACAGGCCAAAGTCCGCCCTCCGGAAGTCCAATGTACGAGTTATACTGGTGCTCTTCCTAATATCCCCAAGTATTGAAAACTCTATTAATTCATGGTCACTCTGCCCCAAACGACCTCCAACCATCACATCTCCCACCAGCCCATCCCTATTTGTAAATAACAGATCTAATGTAGTCCCTTCCCTGGTGGGTTCATCTACCAGCTGTAACAAAAAGTTATCCTCCATAGATTCTAAGAATTTTCTGGAGTGCCTCTTTACTGCTGTATTAAGTTCCCAGCAGATATCTGGTAGATTAAAATCACCAACAAGAACAAGGGTTGATGATCTAGAAATATTGCACAACTGCTTATAGAATAAATCGTCTACTTCTTCTTGATCGGGTCGACGATAACAGACTCCCAATATGATGTCGGCGTTATTGGCCTTCCCCTTGATTCTTATCCATAAACATTCAACACCTTCTTCCTTTGTTTCAATTTCAATGGCATCGAAGGTTTGCTTAACATAAAGAGCTACGCCACCTCCTCTTCTTCCTTTTCTATCTCTCCTGAAGAGTCTGTATCCAGCCAATGTAGTACTCCAGTTATATGAGTCATCCCACCACGTTTCCGTGATGGCAACTACATCATAGCTTTGCAGTTGTACCATGGCCTCCAGCTCTTCTTGTTTATTGCCCAAACTGCGTGCATTGGTATACATGCACCTCATCTGGGCAACTGAGTTCACCCCTATCTTACGCTTGCAATTCTTGGGCCTGTTTCCAGTTAGCTCAGCTGGTTCCCCTTCCCCCTTCAAGCTTAGTTTAAAGCTCTCTCAATGAGGTCTGCCAGTTCATGAGCTAAAATCCTTTTGCCCTTAACGGAGAGGTGTACCCCATCTGATTCCAGCAAAGAAGATGCTGTAAAAGTTTCGCCATGATCATAAAATCCAAACTTATGTTGATGACACCGACCCTTAAGCCACTTGTTAATGATACGGATTCTTCTGTTTCTTTCATCATTATCCTCCGCCACCAGAGGGACTGAGCACATCACTACCTGTGCTCCTGCCTTGTCAATTACCTGACCCAGTACCTTAAAGTCCTTCCTGATTGCCTTAATGCTCCTCTTCTCGATCTCATCACTGCCAGCCTGAAGTATCAGCAGTGGATAATAATCAGAGGGCTGAATCAGTCCAGGAAGTCTCTCAGTAATATTTTGTACCCGGGCCCCAGGGAGGCAACAAACTTCCCTGTGGGATGGGTCTGGTCGACATACAGGGCCTTCAGTTCCTTTCAGGAGGGAATCACCTACGACAATTACCCTTCTTTTCTTCTTGGTACTAGAGGTAATAATTCGTGTTGCAGGTGAAACATAATTAGGAGGTTCACTAGGCAGACAATTCTCTCCTAAACCATCTAGTTGTATCTCTGGATCCAATATCTCATACCTGTTTTGTAATGGTACTTGGCTGGATGATGGAGGGGGGCAGGTCTTTTCATTTTTACCACCCCGCACAGGGACCCATTTCCACTCCTCTTCATCCACCAAATGCCCTTCTGTCATCTGAGAATGGGAGGCATATAAGTCCTCAGTCTCTTGATTAGTAACCTCCCTTAAAGATGATAGGGCTGAACTCCACCAATCTATCTGCCTTTCACTTTCACTAATACTCCTTAATCTTTCAACTTCCTCCCTAAGCTCAGCCACCATTAGAAGGAGGTCATTCACTTGTTCGCAGCGTAAGCGGTTCTCCTCCACAGCACTCCCTGATGCCACCAATAAACTCAAACATTCTGGGCAGGGGTGGGTCTGTACACTCACGTCCTTTTTGGAGGGCCCAACTTGATCACTTACACCAGCCACAGCTTTTGATCTTGTAGAAACCATTGTTAACAAACACCTCAGAAACAACCAGACGGCAGGGAATTCAAAATCAGGAGGTTCAGGAATCCGGGGATTCAGGAAATCCGAGAGTTTAGGAATCCAAGGATTCCAAAATCCGAGGTTACAGGAGTCCAGGGATTTAAGAATGCAGAGATTTGGAAATTCAAGGATTTAGAAATCTGGGGTTTCAGAGTTCCAGGAGTTCTCCAGCAGCAAGTCGGCACTGCAGAGCTGCTAAGGTAGTAACAGAGACTCTTTGAGGGATGCAGAATGCAGGGAAGGGAGCAAAGCACAGCTCCACAGTACAGCTCCACGACACAACTCCGCGGCACAGCTCCGAAGCTCACCTCCGCAGCACAGCTCCGCGGCACAGCTACACGGCCTAGCTCCGCGGCCTAGCTCCGCGGCACGGCTCCGCGGCCCAGCTCCGAGGCCCAGCTCCGCGGCACGGCTCTGCGGCACAGCACCGCAGCACAACTCCGCGGCCCAGCTGGGAGGCCCGGCTCCGCGGCACAGCTCTGCGGCACAGCTCCACGGCCCAGCTACGAGGCCCTGCTCCGTGACACAGCTCCGCGGCACAGCTCCGCAGCCCAGCTCTGTGGCCTAGCTATGAGACCCTGTTCCGCAGCACAGATCAGTGCAGGGACATGGTCTTGTCCGCCATTAAAAAAAAAAAAAAAAAAAAAAAAAGGTTGGCTCCGAGCTGACATTGATTGGAGAAAGGAATCCGGAAGTGCTCCTGGTCATGTGCTCCACTTCTCCCATTGATTCACTGCCTCTTTCCTTCCTTTCCTTTGAAAAGCACCTGGAGTGGAGATGTGCTTGGTGGGGGCCCAAGTGATCTGTAGGAGGAATAGTTGAAGTCATGAAACAGTCCTGATACAACACCAGTATGAAACCAGCCCCAAAGCCAATCCATTTCTCTGAAGTATTTTGTTTCCAGTGACTGCCAACACGTCAGGAGTCTAAAGGGAAACCAGGAAGCCAACTATTCTGATCAATTTGGCCAAATAAGCACACATGCAGCACCCTGCTCCATGGGTCAAAGAATGCACAGGATGTTCCCAGCCGCTTCAGGCGCCTCCTCCGCAGCTGGGAACATCCAGCCGTCTCCCACAGCTCTAGCCCGGCTCTGCTGGTGGCATCCTGTGGGAGCTCCCTCCTCCTGAGACACAGCTCTGGCCCTCCCATTCCCTTCACGCCTGCAATGCCACTCCTGCCTTGCTCAAATCTGCACATCACTAGTGACTTTGTGCCCTCCAGCTATGCTGTCCTAAGCAGAAATTTAGAAGGAGGATGAGCAGATGGGAGAAAAGGAGGTGGCACCTTCTTTTCCCACTCTGTCTCAGTCTGTCTGTTTGCTGGGCCCTCTCTCCTCAGGATTCCTGCCTGTTCTCAGAGGCTCCGTTCTCTACGTGCTGAAGTGGTCCTTGTCATCTCCTCTGCTTCCTGCATTACTTTGCTGCAGGGATGACAGCAATCAGGCTCTCAGAGGAGGCTGAAGAGAGGCTCCGCTAGCTTGAGAAATGGATGCTGCCCAAAGGGAAAAAGAAACCAAAGCAACCAAATTAAAAGAGACCAAGGGAGAAGGAACCAGTATTTTCCAACTGAGCTTCTAACAGGGTCAAGCTGGGTTCTTCTAGGGCCCAGAAACACACAGACAGAAGGGGCAGAGCACAGATGGACTCAGCTCTGGCTTGCAAGGAGAGCAGTGTCTGCCTTGGCATGCCCCCCTCCTCCTGGCCTGGCTGGCATCTTCCTTCACGGCAGGGAGAGCCGAGGAAGTGGCGCCGTCGCCAGCTGCCTGTCTGCCACAAAAGGTGGCAGCAAAGCTGCAGTGGTTCTCATCTACTTGAGCGGGCCAGGCAGCACGTGAGGCTGGCACAAATCCTGCTCAGCTGTCCCTCTTTGGCTGGCAGAAACCTCTAAGAGTGGGGCAGGAAGGACAAACTGGATGCCCTTGGATGCTCAGTCAGTCCCCCCCAAAGGTCCCACCTTCCCACAGACCAATCTAGAACCGCTTGGCAGGGAGTGCTTATGTTGTGTTCTTCAAGCCCCACTGCAGGCCTCCTTCCCCAGCACTGTAGTACTTCAGTTCCTTTGCTACCAACTAAACCTGAAAACAGCAGCCGAGAGCAAAAGGGGGCCTCAGCAATGACCAGAAGGTGGGAGCTCTCCTCTGAGGAACGGCTGTGAGAATTGGGCTTGTTTAGCTTGCAGAAGGGCAAGGTCTCCAAGGACACCTTTCAATATTTGAAGGGGCTTAGAAGAAAGATGGGGACATATCTATTAGCAGGGCCAATTGCAAGAGAACAAGGGAGAATGGTTTTAAACTAAAAGACAGTCAATTCAGATAGGCTCTAAGGAAGAAACTCCTTATGAGGAGAGTGCTGAAACACTGCCTCAGGCTGCCCAGAGAGCTGGGAGGTGCCCCATCGCTGTCAGCATTCCAGGTCAGGTGAGCTGGGGCTCTGGGCAACCTGATCTATTGGCAGGGGCTTTGGACTAGATGACCTCCACCACTCCCTTCTAACCTTAACTAGTCTTGGATCCTATTTGGTTCTCATTTGAAAAGCAGCCAGAGCAGAGATTACCCTGTGGGGGGCCCATCTGATTCCCTGGAGTTGGGCCGAGGAGCAAACCCAGACAGGGAGCAGCCCCTTTGCCTTGTACCTGCAGAAGTTCCTTAGCAGAGCCTCTCCTGTCCACATCCATCTGCAGGCAGCAGCCCAGAAATTCACACAAGGCAGGGGGTAGGCTGAGCTTGTGCACATCTGGTATGCCTTGCGTGCCTATCAGGTGGTTAGCCTGAAGTGAAAGGAAACACAAGACTCTACGTGATTCTTCCACAGCCTTCAGTGCTCACCTAGACCCCGTCTTTTAAGCCCCAGTCTGCAGTGGCAATTTCTTGCCTAGCAGATGGTTAGAGATGAGCCTTCTTCCCCAAAAGTAGAAAGGCCCCAGTGCAACTCCAGCTATTCCAAGGGGCAACAGGTCTTGCCTTGACAGCTGATGTGAGCTGCAGGGACATTTTTAGAAGTGGACCTTCTTGGAACTCATCCAAGCTGCGGGAATGGGATTTAGTCTAATGGAGACAGACCAGAAGGATACTGAATTCTGAAGCATATTTGCACCTTACCCTGTCACTGGTCTCCCAAACATAAGGAGCCTCTCCTCTGGCCATTTCAATTCCCACGATGCCAAGGGACCAGGTGTCCACTTTGGGACCGTAAGGCTCTTTTCTCACCACCTCGGGTGCCATCCAGCAAGTTGTCCCCACCATCGACCTCCGTTTACTCTGCTCAGGTGTGAGCAGAGCACAGAGGCCAAAATCAGCTGAGGAGAAAAACAAACACTGCTTCAAGTAGGAAACCAAGGAAAAGATTTCCTCACTCTAAGTCTCAGAATGTAGTACTGAATCTAGCTGGAAAAGCAGCTGTGCTCTCTTTCCTCAGGGCTGCAGCCAAGGAAACTAGCAATTGTCCATTTAACAAACCCACCACCATTCCCAGGGTGGTGGCTTTTCCTCATCTACACTGAAGGTTTCCACTGTGGCCTCCCTCCCTCTGGAAGGGACACACACAAACCACAGTTCCTCTTGATACTTGTTGCTCTTTTAGACTCCCAGCAGCCTACAGCTGTGCCCTGAGCAAGAATACCCACCCAACTTGACGGAGCCATCCCGGCCCAGAAGGATGTTGTCACTTTTGATGTCTCTGTGGATCACCTGGTTGGCATGAAGGAAAGCCAGGCCTTTCAGGCACTGAGAGAGAATAAAAGAAACAGGAGGCCAAAAGTTAGCCTGATCTGATTTCATCGTGTGCTCCTGAAGATTCATGGATCTCAGAGGAGCAGTGAGTGCTGGCAAGAGGAAGAGCTTGCTGCTGCAACCCTGGGAGAGCAGGATCTCTCTAAGGCAAGGCATATTGGCTTTGAGGGGGAAAGGGCAGTTGCTGCTCGAGACTGTCCCCTGCAAAGCCAGTCAGAATGACCGCTGCTGCAGCGGATGCGCTCTCCCCATTCAGAGGACAAACAACGGTTGGCCAAAAGAGGAAAAGTCCCTGCTTTGGGTACCAAGGGCATCACTGTCAGCTGGGAGACTGGAGGTAAAGGGCTGTAAGGCTGCCTGGTCAGCAGATTTGAAAGACATTTCAAGTCATTTGTCAGTTTTCAGCAGCAAGCACCGTGGTGGGTGCCATGCCCTCCTTTGAAGCTGAGACCCATGAGAGATGAGCCTCTCTTGGCCTTTGCTGTTGGTTTAAAACTCGCACAGCGGCATCTTTGCGCTTACAGGCAAAGAAGGCAATGCAGAAAGGCTCTGGGCAAAGACTTGGAGGGGCAAAGTGCAGAACAGATAAAAAAAATTGAAAAATCAAAAAGAGACAGAGAGCACAGAGGCCAAAAGCAGATAAAGAGCAGACTATAGTAAGGGCAGGGACACTGGCAGGCACTTCCGTCCAGATGCTCCTTCTTCTCTGAAGCAAAAGAGCAGCACAGCAAGAAAGCTCTGAGCACGGAATCACTCACGTAGCAGCGCTTTTGAACTATGATGCTGTCCAAGGCATGCCAAGCACAAGCAGGATCCCTTACCTCCTGACAGACAGTTGCCATGTGTCCTACAGCCATCCTTTTCTCGCTGATCACTATTGCTAAAGAGCCTCCATCCATGTACTCCAACACCAGCAGGACAAACTCATTGACAAGGTAGCTGGAAGATGAAAACAACAGTGTAGAGCTGAATGGGCACAGCTAAATTGCCATACGGATGAAAAGACTACAGCTGAGTTTTGCTTCCAGGTCACTGGGAAATGAAGACGGAATAAAATGGAGACACGCTCCACCCAGGCTATCCAGGGCTTGCAATCTGTGCCATCTAATTGCACACCCGTGGGAAAGGAGACGGCTTAGGGGGCAAGCAGGGGAAAACGGCAGTTTGTGATAGCAGAGGCAGATCTGGAAGCGGCTACATCCCAGCAGCTGCTTCATTGTCTTCATAACAAATTGCACCATTCACTCCAACAGCAAGGAGACACAGTTTTCACAGCTTTTTCACAGGGGAGGTGGAGGTGCAGCACTGCCAACACCCTTTGGGAAGCCTTGCATAAAGGACAGTCACAAACAGGATAAAACTACCTCAAACCCGGCAAATAATGTGTCTCTTTTGGCATGCAAGGCAATGGAAAATAGTGGGAACAGCACAAGGGAAATAATTTCTGTGATGCTTTCTCAGCACTTCTCTTCCGACACTCAGAAGAAGAAATCATGCCCCAGAACAGCAAAGGAACATTCAGCAAGTGAACATAGAGGCTGCTGGCTTAGTAAGAGAGACAGGTTTCTGAGAACAATCGTTAAGCTATTTCTGCCAGGAACCAGAAGAATGCCATCTCCTCCCATGCCTCATACAGGAGTGGACTGATGTTCATAGCAAGATCAATTTTCTGCCACTGAGCAAAGTGCTTGAAACCTTTGCCTGGCAAGTATGGAAACTGACATTCCCATAAAAATACAGAACTACTTACCTTTCTAGGTAGGTGACAATATTGGGGTTCCTCATTTCCCTCATGACCAGGATTTCTTTCAATACTTCCTTGCAGCGCTGGTGCTGGAGATCAATTTCCTTTACGGCCACCTACAATGACGTTGAAAGCCGTTAGGAACAGACGTTACAAGAGCCTCTTCCTCCGTGCACTCACGGGCCAGGATGCCTTGTCACCTCGGCGAAAAGGGACTCTAAAGCATCAGCCACAATGTGCTAACAGCACTCTCAGCCCTTGCAGACTCCTCCGCGAGGCCTCCTTTACCACTACTGTTATCATTTACACGCGTTTTGCAAGCCAAAGGAATTTTGCTTCTGTGAAATGAAATCAACTTGTGGAAAACAGGTTAGCATTTCTAGGGGATTTGATCAGTGTTTCAGAAACTGCTGCCATTCTTGATTGTGCTCCAAAGTAAATGCACCAATCCATTACAGAGAAAATGCTGTCTGACAAAGAACAACTCCAAGGCAACTCAAAGGAAAGTTAACATCCTAGCACATCCTAACTTCTTCTGGATTTTGCATCTCTGAAGAACATTCCTCAACACGGTTTAGATGTGTAATTCTTGAGTGTGTTAAAAAATGAAGAATCCTTTCTGTGGACCACTACTGATGCACTCCAGGTGAGAAGCAGGGCTTAGGGCTTTCAGACTCCTTGTAGACATCCCTCCAAGTGCAGTTGCTGAGCACAGCGCTGCAGGTGGGTAAGGAGCCACCAGGAAGATGGAGTTGTATTTGCTGAGAGCCAGAAAGGAGAATTCAGGACTCTGAATGTTTAGCCCCAAAGAGCATGGGACTCTCCAACTGACATCAGCATGTCAGTTCAGTACAAATAGCATCTCTGTAATGGAATGTCAGCAACAAAGGACCAACACAAGGCGGTATTACTTAAGGCTCTTCATCAGCTTCTTCTCACTGATCCGTGTGCGAGTGTCTGTGTGTGTGTGAGACCCAGGCTCCCCAGGACTGAAAGGCAAAACTGCGCTCCAGACAAGGCCTTTCCTTCTTTAGATCTTTTCAAAGGGTACCTCGTGCTGGGAAACAATGGCAAATCCTATCTGTGTCTGAACCGCGGCATAAGAGGAATTGGGCCAGAATGACGGCTGCTACCATCAGCTAATCTCTGCACACTTATCCAGGCAGTCCAAGATAGCATGGCCTTCTTGGAAAGACACCACTGCCATCCTCACACTGATTCAGAATGCGAGACAAAGTCTGTCCAAAATGCATTTTTCAGCCTGCCTCTAGGCAGCCTTTGCAGCAAAGACAGGTAACACAACGCTCTGGCCACAGATCACATCCCAAGGGAAAGCGCTCAAGAGCTGCAAAATCTGCAAGGGCTGTTGGCACTTACCGCTTGTCCTGTGGCAGCGTCCAAGGCCTTATAAACGGTTCCAAAACCCCTAGGAACAGAACAGCAGCAAGAACAGAGAAGCTGTTCAGTGCTGAGAAGCAAAAGGCAGCCCAGGCAGGAGCTCTCTGCTGCCTGGAGTGTCCCTCAAACACCAGCCTTTGTCTACCCTTCAGACAATACCACAGCAGCCCAGCAACCCTCTGCCATGCAGCTTGTCCAAGAGCAAAGCTGGGTCCAACAGGAAGAAAAAAGAGCTGCTACAAATCTCAAATGTACACACCAGACTATGGATGTGAGGGTTTGCTTTGCCTCTTCCTTTTTGTGCTTGTGTGTGTGGTGTGCCTTTCCAAGCAATGAAACACACAGAGTCCTCTTGGACTCAGAGCTCTCTTTTGATTCTGTCTGCCAAACTCAGGCAGCACCACACAGCCTGTCTTATTGTCCTGAGCACTGAAAGTTGTGTTCAGCAAAATATTGGAAAGAAATTCTGCTGAGAGCTGCTGTCTGACGGCTGTCAGGTGGGAAGCTGCTCTCTCAGTTTTTTCTTCCTTCAGTTGTGGGGCCATATTATTTGGAATCATGCAACACCGTGTCTGCTGGGAAAATAAGGAATCTCGTGCCACACACTTGAGGGACAGGCAAGTGCCTCCTTGAGGCAGGCAAGACATTGGTTGCCAGCATGCAGTTATCTTTGCTGATGCCTTGTGACCAGTACTGAGACAGGGACAATCTAAAGCCAGGGTCTGAAGATGCTTGCAGCTTGCCTGACTTCCCTCTGGATATTCCAGCAGCCACCTACGTGACCCATGGTTCTGGAGGAGTAAGCATGGCTGAACTCACCCTCTGCCAATAATTTTCCATCCAGTGTATTTCTCTTCTGGATCTGCCACGCTCACCACACTCCCTGAAAGAAAGAAAATGCAAGAAGCAAACTTCAAAACAGAGATCCTGACTTCCAGTGGATCAGAATCTCAGCTCCACTTTCTGCGGCGCGGAGCAATTTCTGGTCGCTTGGCTAGCAACAGTGTCAACAAGAACAACAACAAGAGCAGCCGCAGTAAGAAGACAGGCAGCTCTGTAACACACGTGGCCTGCACAGAGTCTGATTCTGCACACTCCTTTGAAGAGGAGACTAAGCCCACGGAGAAAGCGTCAGAGCAGACAGAGACCAGAAGAGAACTGGCACCGTGGCAAGTGGTTGTGGTCCACAAAGGGGAAGGAGGGCTGAAAAATCAGGACCCTTCCTTGTTGTGGGAGATAACACTCTCTTGTGAGGTTCAACAAAAGGTTTCATAATTCCAAGATTTCAATGCACCCTGCGATCTGGGATGAAGTTTTATCAACAGCTGCTTTTTGCAGAGCTGAAGGAATATGGCAAAGTGAAATCCAGGAGAGGAGGGGATTTCCTCTACCTCTCAGCAGTTTGCCTGAAGAATGCCTTGACATTTTCAGAGAACAGCAGCTCATGCTGTGCTACATCCAAGAACAATGGCTGTAAGAATTAGGACCCTCTTCTTTTATGAGCAGGCTAAGTTCTGAAGATGATTTTGCCCATTCCCCATTTAGTGAAGAACAACAAGTCCATGTCTTCAGCCTGGGCTGCAGCAGTCACTAGCACTGCCCTCGGCCCCTTGGACACCAGCCACGTGCCCCATCTTCCCAAAGGGCACAGCCCAGACGGGTAACAAGGACAGCGCCGCTCCTCAGGCGCTGCCGTGGCTCAGACACCTGCACAAACGAGATGCTGATCCTCTGACGAGTCCAGGCCAAGCTGCAGCAACGCGGTGGCTGCTGAAACCTCACAGCTAAGGAAGGCTCCAGCTCCTGCAGCCACAGCAGCCATCAGTGGCAGGGCAGGTATGACAAAAACCTGGGCAGAGCCCACAAATGGCCTCTGACAGGCACTGTGAAGAAGCCAGAGCCAGACTCAGCACTGCTACAAGCTGTTGACCCCACTCGAGACAGAACATGGGTGTCATTGAGTTCAGAGCCAAGGAGGAGTCGATCCATTCACCTCTTGTCCCTACAGCTGATGGCCGACACTGAGTAAACTGGGCTCTGTTCTGTACCTGCCAGCTTCTTATTCTCTGACAGCACTGCACCGGCAGCTATGACCAGTTGCAAGGAGCAACTGAGTTGTACTGCAGAGTCACCAAGGCCTTGCTGTGCTTTCCAAGAGTGCAGGGATTGAGGCCAATCCTTAGTATCCCAAGAGTATTCACCGGCTGGGCTTTAGCCCTGACAAAGTGCCTTGTACTGGAGGAACATGCAGCAGAGGGGATGCAGGCTTCATCCCGAGAATTGCCTGCAGGGCAGTTTTATCTGGCCCTGCCACACAGAAGTGTCTCTTGATGCGTCTCCCTAGGCATACAACTGAACTATCCAAGGGGGATTGGAAAATCAAATTGTGTTTTTCTTTGTTGGCTGCACTTTGAAAACACCTCTTGCTCTCTGATTCCCAGGGATTGTTCTAAGAATACAATTTCTTAACATTTGGGGTGTGCTGAAAAGACCCCTTCCTCTGTTGTTTTGCTATCACCTGATGCTCCTTCCAAGGAGGTCACACTAACAAAAATGAAGAATTTTTATCCAAGCAAACTGTAGAAGGAATAGTAGAAGTCATGAAAACACCACCAGTATGAAACCAGCCCCACAGCCAAATTTTTTCTCTGAAGTGTTTTGTCTCCAAATGCAGTCTAAAGGCAATCTAGGAAGCCAACTATTATGATCAATGTGGCCAGACCAGCACACACAAGCTGACTCAGTCGTTGGCTAGGTTGCAGCCTTCTGCTGCTTCGGAAACAATCCCTGCTTTTGCCTTTAGTGCGCATGGAACCTCAGGCAAAGGCCACCCACACCCAGCTGCCCTCAAAGGCAAAAGGAGTGCCCCAAAATGCTCCCTGGCTGCCTCCAAGCACAACAATGGCTCCTGTAGGGAGTCCAGAATGTCTCCCCGACACCAGAGTCAGGAGGAAGAGGTGCTACAGCTCATGCTGAGGCACACACCCCATAATACACTGCTGGATTGCACAAGGAATCCCCAGGACCTACTCAGCAGCCTCAGGCACTGCTTCTCGCTCTCCTGGAAGGAGCGGGGTGAGCTGCTCCTGCTCGAGTTCTCAGGCTGCGGAGGGGAGGCTTCTTCGGAGGCTGCTGCTGCAGCGGCGCCTTCAAGGGCAGAGCCCTCGTTCATCTGGGACAAGAAATTTGTTTGTGTCAGAAGTGTGGCTGGCAGAGATGCCCCTGACGGCACATTCCACAGGCATGCCATCAGGAACAACACTGGTGTTTGGCTGCACAAGTCAAAGCCAAACAAGCAGAGACTACAGCTTGTCACAGCCAGCCATAGTAGAGATGGTGAAAGGGAAAGAACACCTTAAAATTTCACCCTGTTCTGAGACCTGCACCATGGAAAGGGACAACTTGTTCAGAATGTGCAGGGGTCACCACGTTCACCTGAGCAAACTCCTCAATAAACAAAGTGGGCACTAAGAAGCCAGCAGAAATACATTCACAGGATTGCTGGCCCACCAGCCAAAGCACTAGCTTTGATGCCCAGGGCAGCAAAGCTGAGCTTCAGTGGCCCAGTAAGTGTCGTGCTGGCGAGCTGCAATGCAGACCACAGAGCATGGCCGTCAGGGGCCTCGCCCCCATCCACCTGCTGCTCTGCAGGGGAAAGGTGAGAAGAGCAGAGACCACTTGTTGCATGACTGCAGTGCCTACTGCTCTTTCACTCACCTGCCTTTGTTCTGCCAGCCTGTACTGCAGGCTTCTCCACCCAGCTCTCACTCTTTCATCTCAACTCTTCTTCCTGGTGCACAGCGCTGGAGCCTGCCCGGCTCTGTGCTCCCAGTGCCTGCAGTAGTCCTTGCCTCCCCTTTCCTGAGATGTCCAGCTCATGCCTCCATCACTGCCCTTCCCTCTGCAGCCTGCCTGGTCAGGCTCACCTGCCCATTCAGACACTCCTCATTCAGCTGCTGCCTCAGCTGCTGCAGCTGCTGCCGCCTTTGCTCTAGCTCCCATTGCAGCTGGTGCACCTTGACTAAGAGAGCAGCATTCTGACCCTGGAGCTGCACAGGAACAAAGAGAAGACGCCTTTTAACGTCCCACACACCACTCGTGTGGCAAGCAAGATTGAGGTGCACACGCTTTCCAAAAACACTTTGTTCTCCTCCTCATGTTTACCACGGGCCGGCTAAGAGGCAGTCCCGCTCAGACAGACAGTGTCCAGACAAGCAGTGCCCATAAGGAGCCCAGGGGAGACCAAAGCAACACACAAACTCTCTTTTCACACTCTGTGCTGCCTCTTGACTGGCTCTGGTTCCTATCTTTTCTTATTCGGGTTGCCTGATGGCAACATCCTGCTTCATCTCAAGCAGCCTTTTCTCCTGCTCCCTCTGTACCTCTGCCAGGAAGCTTTCCCGTTCCTCCAGCATCGCCTGCGCCTCCAAGTGCTGCCGTTCCAGACATTGCTTCTGATGAGAGGAAGAGACACTTCCAGATGAAGTCCCAGCCGTGCTCCCCAAAGAAAAAATGACAGCTTCATCCCTCCCACAAGCCCCCTCCCTGAAGAGTCCCCAGTAGTGGCTTTGTGCCCTCCAGCACTTCTAACCAGGAGCTTTACAGGAGGGTCAGCAGGTGGAAGGAAAGGAGATTCCGCCTTCCTTCACCACTCTGAAGGCTGCCCGTTTCCTAGCCCCTGTCTGCTCAGGATTTCTGCCTGCTCTCACAGGCTGTGTTCTCAAAGTGCCACAGCCCTTTGATCAAGGAAAACCTGCAGGTGGACTGCAGGATGAGGAGGAAGCCAGCACCCCGATGCCCTAGTCACAGGACAGGCCACCAGCTGGAATACCAGCAACACGGGGCCTGTTGCGTATGCTTCGAGCCCAAAGGGGAGACTCTCTGCCCACCGTGGAAGGACAGAATGCAAGGAACCCAGTTGCTGGGGCAGCAGAGTGCAGCAAGGTCAGCAGCCGTCTGCTGCATGGCACGAGGCTGTGGGCAAGATCCTTCGCTGCCATGCTTTGGGTGGTGACCATCCAGCTCTCTGGGGAACTTGGCTTATACCCAGCCTGAAACCGTGGCTGCAGGTACTATCCTGGCACCATCGTCTTGGTCTTCACAGGCTTTCTAGTCGGAGCCCTTGAAGCCCTCTGCTGCCTGGCCCAGCAATGTGTAGCCTACAGCAGATGCTTGCAGCCATGTCACCCAGGCTGCTCTTCTGCTAAGCCAGCCCACCAAGCTTGCCTGAAAACTTCCGGGACGTATTGTCGCTTACCATTTCTTGCTGGAGCTTCCTTTTTTCCTCTTCCTGAGCAGATTGCCAGTGTCTGAGAGCCTTGCAGCACTGCTCTTCTGCCCAGAGGAGCTCTTGAGCCATTTCTTCACACTGCTGCTTGCTGAGAGATCTTACAGCTTGCAGCTCCTGACGGAGGCCCTTCACATCCTCTGCAAACATGACAAACGGCAACAGTCAGAGACTGCACTAGCAGAGACTCTACTGACCTGAAGCCCTTTCAGTTTCAGGCAAGGAGGGACCTGTGCTCAGTTCCTTTCCTCCTCAGGAGCCCTGTGGACAGAGCTGCCTTTGGAGCAACTGCACTAGGCTGGGCCATCACCAGAAACAAAGCACACCAGGCTCTCACCGAGTATCACCTCCTGGGCCCGTGTGGCTGTGCGCACTTGGGCTTCCAGACGGCTCCTGGTGATCTCCAGCTCCGATACGTGCTGCTGAGCCTGCAGCAGGCTGCTTTGCAGGCTCTCCTTCTCTGACCTACAAGGTGTGAAGATGAAGAGAAATTGTTCCTGGCACACAGGGGCAGTTGCTCCAGCTGGACATGCCTTCAGTTACATATCCTGAGCATGGAAAAGGCCGTGCATGGAAACTCAGCTACAGCAAGATTGTTTCTGCTACTTAAAATAGCAAAGCAGCCAACCTCCAGGTGGTTGGCCAGCTTTTCCTCATGACCTAGCCCAGCACAGAAAGGCCAGCTGAGTTTGATCTCAGCAGCCAGTGCTCAAATTGCTGTTGCCGGACACATTCCTCATGGGTGGCTGCGCCCACCAAGTCTCTGCCAACAAGCAAAAGCCCAGCCTGTGCTCAGAGCCCTGAGCTTATCAGCCCTTCCAAGTCACTCTGCAGGGGGACAGAAGCCAGTGTTCTCCTGAACACTGCCTCCTCAATGTTTACTGCTATTCCTAGTGCACGTAGAGATACTTTGTTTACCAGATGCTCTCAAAGTGACTCAAAGGGACTAAAGGTATGATAGATGGAAGCTCCACCTTCTACAAGTATGAGTAAGAAACCAGAACTAGGTTTTCTCTGAATTAGCAATGTCTTGGAGGAGGGCTGTCAGGTATCCTGCCATTTAAATTACTGGATTTTCATGAACAAGAATGCTTGCTCCCTTGATTTTTGGTAAACTGAGCCAGCAATGCCCGAATGTCTTGACACTCTTTAAGAAGGGAGCTGCCTAAGGACCTTGACAGGTAACAGAGGTGGGTGGACAAGTGCTCAGCAAGAATCCCTGGACATTGTCGAGAAGCCACAAGACCTTTCCCTTCTTCTGCTGCTCCTTGTAAGCAACTTGAGGTTCCTGCACCATAACTGACAAGAGTTATGTCAGAAGGGTCTCAAGATTTTCAGCTCAACCCTGCAGCTTTCACCTGAAGCATCAGCAGCCTACTGATAACCTTCACATGTAAGAGCCTTGAATTCTGGAAATGCCATGTCAAACTACTTGGCAAGGAAAGATTGAAGTTAAGATGCACTGAAGGAGAAACCAAAGCCTGCGGGAAATTCCTGAGATCAGCAAACATCCGCACAGTTTCCCTAGTACTCCTGTCAGTGCCTAGATGGCTTGCTTTGCACTTGGCCCAGGAATGTGCAAGGGGCTCCCAGGCGGGCGCCCAGAAGAGCTTTGACAGCTGGAGCTGTCAGAAAAGTAACACTCAGGTCACAGTATCCTTTTCTTTTTTCTCTTGTCTCTTCACTTCTCAGACAGAGACACATCTGCAGTGCAAACAGGAGGCAGTAAATCCTGACTTAATGCTCACCCCCTTTGTCATTCCAGACCCTCAATAATGTCGCACCCAGGTGCTCCTCCCTGCCCTTACCTGGCCTCTGCCAGCTGCTCTGAAAGGCCTCGTAGGTCCCGCTCCGTGGCTGCCAGTCGGGCTTCCAGGGCAGCGTTCTCTTGTGCCTGCGCCGCCTTCTCTCTGCACAGCCGGGGCAGTGTGTGCCCTTGGCGAGAGAACTCCTGGAGCAGCTTCTCCAGACCCCTGTGGGGTGGCCGCTGCCGGCGGCAAACCTGGAAGTGGAGGGGGCACCATTTTTCAAGGGGAACAACAACAGCACGGTCTCAGTCTTGGCTTGCTGCCAGAAGCAGCCTTTGGGGCGCTCTTGCCAGGGGCAGCTCCCTGTCCCATAAGTGCTGCCTAGGAATAAGGTGAGCGTACCTTTGGCACCGCCAGAGGAACCTCTTCCTTCAGCAGGTTCCTCGGAAGCTGTGGTTCCTCGGCTGTCTCTGCTGCCACTTGCAACACCCTCTCTCGTGAGGAGTGGCGCCTGCTCTCAAATGCAGCCAGCTCCTTCCCTCTACAACAAGGGGACAGACAAGCAAGCCTTTAATTGAAACACAGTCTCCTTGCAAGACCAGCACTACACACCATGTCCCTCACAGGGCGGTCTCAGGGGCTTCCAACAGCCCTCTACTTCCACCTCAAGAGAGTGCTGGCATTCCCTCTCTAGACCACCATCTCTCTTTGTCATTTCTGCAGGTGAAAGAATCACCAGGGAGGAAGTCAAATTAGCTTTCAGAAGCCACAAAACATTTCCAGAAAGCTCAGGTACTCTCAGCTTAGCAGCTTCCTGCCTGCTAGTGCTCCTCTCTGATACAGTGGATACCGGACTTGCAAAAGTTCCTCTTTGGCTAAGAGAGGCCTGGTAAGTCCAGATGAGCACTCCTACAATTACTCTTGCTTTCACTAGCCCAACAAGGAAAGAGCCCGCAAGCTATAGCCTGGCGAGAACGTGGGTACAAATTTCCAATCCAATAATCAAAGGATCCCAAGATGGTTTAGCCTGGCAGGAACCCCAGGGAGCCTCTAGGACCATCTTCAGCTCCAAGCACTTGGAGTCAGCTATGGCATCTGGACTGGCCGCTCAAGGCCCTATCCAGCTGGAGTTTCCAAATTTCCAAGGGTGGAATCTGCACAAGCTCTTTGAGGCACTTGTTCTGCTGCCTCTGCAGTTCAAAGGTTTCCTTTCCGTAAACCCAGCCTGAACCTCCCTTGCTTTTCCTCTGGTCCAGTTCAGCATACTTTTTGTCAAGGTTGGAGAAGTGAGTCCCAGGAGGCAGCCAGACCTGCCCACAGATTGCCTTCCCCTGTCTATGCTGAGCAAGTCAAACCATGAGAAAGCCAAATTTCTTCTCTGACTCTCAACCTCCTGAAGCCCAGCTATGCCCAACCCTGCTCAGAGAAAGCGAGAAAGCTTAACACACACCTGAACTCCTGGGCACTGCACACTCTATCTGTGCTCTGCTCCCTCTCTGCCTTTCCCGCCTGGGCCGAGGAGTTCTGAGAGGCAAGAAGCTCTCCTAGCGGGGCCTGCAAGGAATGGACAAAGAAAAAGGAAAACAAGCAATAAGGAGCAGGAAAGTTGGCTCCTGAGAGCTGCAAGAAGCAACAAGCAGCCACACAGCTCACCTGAAGGCAAAAGCTGTTGTGTGCGGCTGTTGATGTGGGTAACCAACTAAGCCTGTGTTGCTTTGAATGTCTCAGAATGGAAGCAGGGACCAGTTCCCTGCTCAGCTCTGGTCAAAAGGCTTCCCCTCAGGATTTCAAGCATTAGGGAGCAGCCAATAGGAACTGCATTCCAGCCCTTCAGACACAGACCTTGTCTCTGCCATGCAGAGCTGCTCAGCATTCTCAGCAAACTTGGGTCATGTCAAAGTTAAGGGTGTAGTCAAAGCAGAGACTGTAGCTCCTTAGACAGTGCTTGGAGATGGGCAAGTCCCTGCAGCAACGGTGGCTCCTGTGTTCCTCACAAGGCTGTGAACTGCGCCTTGGCACCGCTCTCTCTGCTGGCAGCAGGGAGCCTGCACAGACACTGTGCACAAGGGGGCTCACTTTCTCACCAGCAGTACAAAAGGACATCACGCTACAGCTAGTTTGACACCAAGGCAAGTTCACAGTCCCTGTCAGAATGGCAGGAAAATGATGCCTGCATGTGAGAGTTCAGACCCCATTTCCTACGTGTCAGTGGCTGGGCTGAAGTGCTAGGTCATGGCAGAACTCCAGGCCTCAGCATCTTCAGCCACAAAGAGCAAGTGCTGCCTGCTCAGAAACTTGCCGCTCTGCACTGCACCAAAGCTTTGCACTGAAGCAACCAAAGCTGCCACTGATTGCTGCAGGATGCTCAGGCCTGGACTGACAACACAGTTGGAGGTTTGTTGTCCTTTGCCTCCCCTTTACCCTCTGGTGGAAGAGAGCGAGCCAGAGCAGGTTCTGCTGCTGCGGCTGCTACTGTGGTGCTCTGCAGACAGAGAGCAGCATGAGGGACAGGCAGTAAGCTGTCATAGAGAACCTTATTTCTCCTGAGCTCTATCACCAGTGGTCCTAGTGAGAAGCCATGAATTTCACTACAAATGGGATCCTCAGTCACTAATACTCATTTCAAGTGGGCTGATGAGACTAATGTTTCAACAGGACTCCATGTGCTTCTGAAGGAGATATTTTAGCCAGGCTACAATCAGCATGTAGCTTTCTGTCTGCAAAACCTAGTTTCATTAGTTACATTAGTTAAAGCCTCTTCAACGGAAAAGGAATAAACTGAGGGAATTGTTTTGGTGGTGCTCATGCAGACGTGCACTGGTGTGGACTTTCCTTTGGCCTGCCAGCCTGGCACTCAACTACAGCAGGCCAAGCCGGCAGCTTGCTGCATAATCCTCAGGCACCAGGAATGTCAAGGGTGCCCGTCCCACTCACCGAACCGTAGACTTGACTCCTTCCACCTCTGAGGCGACCTGCCGCGGCAAGAGAGAACAAACCAGGTGCTGTTACAAGACTGCTGGTGCTGAGGAATCCCACAGAACCAGGCCAGCCAAGCAGAGAGCATTTTCCTTTCACAACCTCCCTACCGGGAGCAGCAGTTCTGTAGCCCAGCAAGCAGGACTGCAGGCCACTATCCTAGGCTGCGTCTACCTTTTGCTCGGCTTTGCCACTAAGGAACTAGAAACTTGGGGCCGGGAAGATGCAAATTGCTCCTTAGCAGTCACTGCCTGCATTGGAGATCATTGTCCCCCCTACAACTAAAGCAGCTTCCTTCTCTTCTCCTTCCTGCACTTCCTTTTCTTTTTGTAAATTGCATGCAGCATGTGCCACGAGGTTGCTGTAAACAATTCCCCACAAAAGCTTCCACTGAACCCCTCTTGGCGCTTGCAGCTTTGTTTGGACACAGCACAGGCCCAGCTCTGGGGTTCAGGAGCCCACACTATCTGCTCAGCAGTTTGCCCTTCAGTGCAAAGCCAATCCCTCTTGTAGCACACAGAGGGGGGCCAGTTAGACAGGCACATCCTTTAAGGAGGGAATGCAGAAAAAGGATGCCTTCCTTAAGTTCCTTTTAAAAACGGCTCAGTTTTCAGAAGGACACCTGCACAACTCTTCCAGTCTGCATTTTGGAAGTTGTCCACACCCTGCTGGACAAGGGACACCCCCTTTTTGGCTGAAACTGTTGCCAGGAGCTTTACCAAAGTTATGGCATCTGCATGGCACTTTTCTTTCATTGTTCTGCCCCCAAGGAAAAAACTTCTACTTACGTCTCAGACCGTTAACAATTTTGCGGGCTGATATCGCTGAAAAAGCCCTGCTGACTGCTCTACGGACTCGCTCCATTGTTTCAGCAGGGCTGCTTCAGTCGTTGGGCCGTAAAACAAAAATGGAAGAAAAACCCACTCTCACAAGTCACCAGACTGTGCAAGGAAAAGAGGAAAATAGGAGACCCGCGGCACTCTGCGGACTGTACAAACACAAAGTGACAAACAAAAGACACCTGCACAAGTCTGCAGACCGTACAACAAGAAAAGGAAAAGAAAAGGACACCTGTAGGTGTCTGCAGACCCTACAACCGCAGGGGAAACAAAAGGATGCCTAGACGAGTCTGCCGACTCGTACAACGGCAGGAAAAGAAAAAGACTCCCTTTTCAGGGCACAGACTGTTGCCAGAGAACTCCTCTGTACAGGATCCTCCTGCAACGAGAACGCCAAGAGCTGTTCTGGACGCTGAGGCCTTGCGTGCACCAGGGCAACCTCCTGATGACCACGCTGTGACGTGGCAGCTCTGCACTGACATCACAATAGCAGCAGCTCTGGGTTGCTCTGTGAATTCATGCATAGCAACCAAACCTTCTCTACAGCTGACACAAAAGAGAGCCTGGAAAGTTCTCCTCTGTCCCAAAGCAGCACAATCCTCTCCTTCAGTCCATAACCCGTAGCTCAAAGGATCCCAAAGTAACACAAAGCAGGCACCAAGCACACACACTCAGCACTTTGGCCACCAATGCTTCTGACTAAAACAAGCAATCCTTGCTTCAACTCAGTGGATAAAATCACACCTTGGTAATATCCCTGAGAGTTCCCTAAATTGGAATGCCTGTCCTTCCTGCCCATTTACTGCATGGCTAACATCTACCAGAAAACTCTAGGGCTTGCTCAAGGAAGAACAACACCTTAGTGGGGAAAATAACCTGAGGAACAAACTACCCATAGGTGTTTGCATGGCACTGGAACAGCGTTGGTGTTGTCAATATGACAGGGACACCTCCTCTGCACGGGGCAGTGCCCGTGTCCTCGGCATGGCAGGGAGTGCCCTTGGAGCAGCCCTCACTCTGTGGGTGCACACATGGGCGCATTTGCCCCTTCTGTCCAGCTCCCAAGGCAGCTCTGCTCCTGAAAAAGTTCTCTGTCCAACACTGAAGGCACTCCTGGTGCCTTTGCAGAACCCCACTCCCTTCAGCTTGTGGGAAATGGGCAAGGTCAGATTCCTCCATGGAAGTGGCTTTTAAGTCTCTATCCTGCCCACAGTGCATACTGCATAGCACTCCATTTTTCAGTCCTTTGCTGCACTCTCCTTTCTGGCCTGCAGGAGCTTAGTAGATTGATGTGCTTTTCCTGGGCCAACTTAGTTTTTCCTTCCTGGATGGCACAGCTCACAGAACTGCAAACTCCATGTCTGCTGGGGATGGCTGCAACCACCAAATGGGGCAAACGATCCAAAGTTCAGGTTTGGTGCAATGCTCCGCTGTCATTGCATTCTAGACTTCCCCACAATATGCCACAGGAAGGAGCAAACAGGTGCCAGTGCCATGGGGAACAGGAGAAGGCCGCAGGTCAGGAACAGGGTCTCAGCCCATGGCTACAGGAAGCAGAGGAATTTGCAAGGCAGGTGAGTGCTGGGGATGCTGGAGGCCTGCCAAGCTGCCTGCTCTTGTCTTGCTGCTGAAAGCCTGAACTGCAGTGCTCTTGAGAACAACACCTAAATCCCACTGCAATCAGCATTTCTTACAGAGATTGGCATGTGCTGAGGAACGATTTACACTGCTCATCCTCTTGGCAGCTAACCCAGGCCATGTTTTAGATAGGAGGGACCTAAGTGAGTCTCTGGAGCTTCCTGCAAGGAACAAAGCCCTGTGACAGCAAGCAGCATTCCCAGGCTGCTCCCACGGGGAAAATCCCCACAAGCTGAAGACTGTGGATAAAGGGGTGACTGTGATTTTGAGCTACGTGTGCCTGCAATGGCAAGGTGCTGGACATGAAGGTAAGGGGCACAAAGTGCCCTCATGTCCTATTCCTGCATCTTTCTGGGAACCAGAGGAATCTGGCCTCCGCCTGTGAGGAACTGGGCCTGGGAACTAATGCTGCCTTTCTGGTTTGGCTTTTGTAGATTTTTGTTTTGGACAGCAGCTCTTTGCAACATCAGCTGAGCCGGCCTCCAGCCTGGCTGATTGGACCCAGTCAGCAAAGGCCTTGCAGGAAGCCTGGAGAGGAGGCAGCGGTGCTTCAGGAGGATTTGTGCTGGGCCAGCACAGCCAGCGTAGGACTGGCAATCAAAAGGCCTAAATCCTGAACTCCACGGGAACATTCCCTTGCTGGTCAGCCTGCGCTGAAGCTGTGCATTGTCGCGGCGCTGTGCATTTCCCTGCCGCTGTGCTTTGCCCTGGCGCTGTGCTTTGCTCTGGATCTGTGCTTTGCCCTGGCGCTGTGCTTTGCTCTGGAGCGGTGCTTTGCCCCGGAGCTGTGCTTTGCTCTGGAGCTGTGCTTTGCCCTGCTGCTCTGCATTGCCCTGGCGTTGTGCTTTGCCTTGGTGTTGTGCATTGCCCCAGAGCTGTGCATTGCCCTGGCACTGTGCATTGCCCTGGCACTGTGCTTTGCCTTGGCACTGTGCTTTGCCTTGGTGCTGTGCTTTGCCCTGGCGTAGCTGCCCGAGGCTCTCCCCCCTCACAGAGGGGCCCCGCCCCGCCCCGGGCAACCCCTGGCGGCTGCCCCACCCCCCGCCCGCCCCGCGCAGGGGCGCTCCCTTCCCATGGCGCCGCCCAGCGTCAGCACCCCCTCACTGCAGGCACAGAGAGGGACCGGGCCCTGCTGCTCCTCCTGGCACTTGGGTCCCTCCTTTCCAACAGAGAAGACCTCAAGGGAGGCATTTTCCAACTGTGTCCCTCTGCTTTATTTTTGGAAGGTGGAACTCTGCCCTGAAGGTGGCCCTAATGCATCCATAAGTGCTGGAGCAGGAAAAGTCCCCTTTGTTCTCCCATCGGTTGTCATTACTGGCTCAAAAGCACCGCCCAGCTTTGGAAGGAGAAACAGCCCGTGACACAGTCGTGCTATCCCTCCCCTTCCAAAGGCTCTGTAAATCTTCAGTGTCCACATCAGTAGGAATAAAGGGATCATGGTCGGGTTTCAAATTTTTGCATTTCAGAGGCTTTAATGAGATAAAAGTTGTGATGTTCCCAGAGAAGATTTCTTGCTTTTTGCAGCCAGGGTGAAATGTCTCGTTCAGAAGCAGACCTAGAACTGTCTAATGTGTCTCCTGAGCCTGTCTGACGATTGTTTTAAAGACACAGATTTCAATTTCTTTCAAAATTTGCTATTTCTCTTCAGGAGAGTTGGTGATAGAGCTCAGGAGAAATAAGGTTCTCTATGACAGCTTACTGCCTGTGCCTCATGCTGCTCTCTGTCTGCAGAGCACCACAGTAGCAGCCACAGCAGCAGAACCTGCTCTGGCTCGCTCTCTTCCACCAGAGGGTAAAGGGGAGGCAAAGGACAACAAACCTCCAACTGTGTTGTCAGTCCAGGCCTGAGCATCCTGCAGCAATCAGTGGCAGCTTTGGTTGCTTCAGTGCAAAGCTTTGGTGCAGTGCAGAGCGGCAAGTTTCTGAGCAGGCAGCACTTGCTCTTTGTGGCTGAAGATGCTGAGGCCTGGAGTTCTGCCATGACCTAGCGCTTCAGCCCAGCCACTGACACGTGGGAAATGGGGTCTGAACTCTCACATGCAGTGAGTGCTCAGGCACCCTGCTCTTCTTTCCCTCTGAGTTTCACTGCAGAGGAGCAAGTTTTCTTCCCTGTAGTTGCAGAAGCTCAGGGTTCTCACTTCTTGACAAATCTGTGATGCAAAGGGCCTTGTTAAGAAGATCAAAAGCACAGGGAATGTATTAGAAATTCTTACGAAAAGTAACCTTTCTTACAGATAAAGATAAGCAAGTCATTCCCTGCATTTATCTAAATGCAGAAGTTGTATAATTATCTAAACTGAACACAGAAACAAACGACCTCTGTCAGACCATCTTCATATTCCAGATCACTTTCAAGATGTAGATTGAGTTGTTTGAATGATTAGTGCTCAACTCTGCCTTTCTGGCTGAAGGCTCTGGAGCTCCTTTCTGAGTTCATCCAGGGTGGTATTCCCTAACAATTCCTGGTACCACCTCCTGCTTTCTTAGGGCACAATAGTCTAAATGAAAACCTAGCCAATGGCATAACTCTCGAGTCCATAAGGAAATCATTGGACAAGTTGTCAAGTTCTCAAACCAATTGTCCTGCTGCAAGAGTCCTGTTGCACACAAGAGTGTTGAAAGCCAAGAGAAGCTGCAATTGGTGGTGCATCTTGTGACAGAAGCTCAACCTAGCTCTCCAATAAAGAGAAGAGCTTGAAACGAGCAAACATGAGTGTGGAAAAGATTCTTGGAAAGCTGAAACAGCTTTCCCAAAGTGCAATGAAAATGGAAAGAATCCAAGATGTCCACATGTAGGAGTTCCTTTACTGATATGCTCCCCTTTTCCATGTTGCACGAGTTCTACATGGCATAAATTCCAAATTCATCTTACCGCTAAGATCCATGACTCAGCAAGTTTTACACTCTCAATCATTAGCTACACACAATTTGCCTTCCTTTGTTTTCCTTTGAAAGCAATGCTGGGAACACAAGACACATGCAAATGTAAGACCTTTGAGTACAGTGTGAGCTGTGGTCGAGTGTGAGTTCTAGAAACAGGGAATAGGCTCTGATAGGATTTTACCCTCAGCAGTGACAATACACAGCAGCAACAAAGGTTTTTTGTGTGACGTTGTGCAGAGGTCAAGACTCTTTGTCTTAGATGAACATGGCAAAGTTGACATGTTTAAACAGACTTGGGATGCAACCTGGTTTGGTTTACTGTCTGTGTCACTAAAGAGCAGGAGAAATAAACCAGCCAGAGTTTCTTTGCAGAGAAGACCTTTGCTTCAGTGTGAAAGTATTGGGAAGGGAGGAGGGAGATGGGTGAGAGTTGAGCTGCTGTATTGGACTGGCATCCAAACCACGGCAAGAATAGGGTTTAATTATTTTCTTTTAATCCTATCCACACTCTCCGATTCTCACCTGGAACTGGACAAGAAAACACGAACAGCCCCGGCGACTAGAACACAGCACCGGGGGCGCGGTCCCCTCTCCCCACCCTGAGCGGTCGGGGGAGCAGTGCTGCCCCGCAGGGGCTGGATTTCTCCCTCCTCATCTGCTGCTTTGCATTTCCGGGCGGCCGGCTCTTCCTGGCACTGGCAGGCTCCTCATTCAGGGCTTATGCTCCACGGGAAAGTCCAGACAGCGCTCTACGTGGGAGGAAGAGATGGCGGCGCGGCGTGAGTGGGTGGGATGAGGCCCGGGGGATGCGAGCACCGGGGGAAAGCTGCAGGGTTGCCAGAAATAACAGTTATGCTGTGAAGTAGTGAAGAAGAAGCTAAACGACAAGGCGATTTTGGCGTCGGCGCGGGAGGCAGAGAGAGCTGCTCCGTGACTCCAGCCGAGCCCGGTTCGGCCCTGGAGCGAAGTGGCCAGCGCTGCCCCGGGGCGCGCGGGGCTGAACGGGGAACGGACAAACGGGGAACGGACAAGCGGTCGCGGCACTTCAGCGACAGCAGCGGCAGCAGCTCTGCTGACCCTCTGCCTCTCTTGCTCCAGCTCCTTCTGTCCCTCTCCCGCTGCGGCGCACAATCCTTATCGACCCCCTTCTTTCCCGGTCTCTCTGTCCACCTGCCGGGCCGAACCACGCCTCCGGTCCGCCCCGGCCTCGGGCGGGACTGCATCCCCACTAGACCGGGGCTCCCGCAGCGGTGTCGCCTTCGGCCGGCCCTCGCCGTACTGTCTGTGCCGCTGCTGCGCGGGGGGGCATCGGTAGCTGGGCCTCGGGCCGCATGGCCATCCCTTGGGCTCGCCTGTGCCAGCTCCGGTTACGCCTCCCGCCTCGACCGTGGCTTGTCTCGGGGGGGGGGGGCGGAGGACACTCGGAGCACGGCTGCTCCCGCCGCCTGCGTTACGCGTTCCCCCGGCCTGGGCCACGGCAGCATTGCAGCTACCGACCCCGAGCTGCTGGTGCCCCATTCAGACAGAGCTGCCTGTCCTGGGACACTTGAGGGGCGGTCGGGGGCCGTTCCTGGACCCGGGCCCAGCGCCGCCAGCCGCGTTTGGCCCCAGGGAAGGCGCAGGAGGCCCTGCAGGGGTGAAACCGGCTGGACTCTCTGCTGGGGCCTGGCGGCTTCAGCAGCGTCTGCAAGGGGACGTGCCTGGAGCCCAGCGCCCCGGTGAGTGGGGGTCTGGTGGGGGGCAGAGGAGGGTGAGGGGGAAGGAGGATGGGGCTCGGCAGAGCGGGCGGGAAGCTCAGCCCGCTGCTCCCCTTGGCTAGCAGGTGGCCGTCAAATGTGTGTCAGGGGATTGCACCCATCTTTGGGGTGAGCTGGTGGGGGAGTGGGGTCAGCAGCAGAAACCGGGCTGTGCTGGGCGGGATAAGCTGAGGCTCGGCAGGCTGGAAGCCGCCAGGACGCCTCGAGGGAGAGCAAAGGGAGATTAGCAGAGGGCACAGAGCATCCCAGTTTGGCTGAGAGCTTCCAGACCCCTGGCACGGCATCAGCCCCACTGACAGCATCGTGGTCTTCCCACAGCCCAACAGCACCTGCGTTCCCCAGATCAAACTGCTGGGCTAGGTGTCCACTGGGTTGCATGGTGTTGTCCAGCTCCTTGATAGGTTTGAGCTCTGCAGAAATTCTTGTTGGTGATGAAGCGCCCAGAGCGATCGCAGGACCTCTTTGATTTCATTCGTGTGTGGGCATTCCTGTCGGCAGACTGCTGCAGGGGCTGTTCTGCCATGTGCTGGAGGCTGTGAGGCACTGCAGCAGCTGCGAGGTCCTGCACAGAGACCTCAAAGCTGACAACATCCTCCTCCACCTGGCCAGCGGACAGGCAAAACTGATGGACTTTGCCTGTGGCACCTACCTCCAAGTCTGCACACAATTTGTAGGTGAGCCCACCCAGGGCTTTGCTCGCGGTCCTGGCCTTTCATGGATCAACCTTAAACGGCCCAAGCTGGGTGTGGCACTGGACATTCCCCTTTTTGCTGCCAGTCACGGCTACAACCAATGAGCCACAGAGGTGTGCCTGTAATGGTCAAGGAAGGGATTCTTCCAAATGGCTTGTGGATGTCTAGGATTTTTCACAGAATCGCAGAATCACAGAAGTTCAAGACTGGAAGAGACCTATAAGATCATCAAGTCCAGCCGATGTTCTAACTGTTCAACTAGATCATGGCAGCAAGTGCCACATCCAGTCTTTTTTTGAATTCTTCAAGGGATGATGACTCCACCACCTCACTGGGTAAATGATTCCAGTATCTGACCACTCTTTCTGTGAAATATTTCCTTCTTAATTCTAACTTACATCTCGCTTGACGCAGCTTGAGACTGTGTCCTCTTGTTCTATCTGTTGTCGCCCGGAGAAAGAGGCCGACCCCCAGCTCACCACAGCCACCCTTCAGGAAGTTGTAGAGAGCGATGAGGTCGCCCCTTAGTCTCCTTTTCTCTAGGCTAAACAACCCCAGCTCCCTCAGTCGCTCTTCGTATGGCTTGTGTTCCAAGCCCCTTATTAGTCTCGTTGCCCTCCTCTGGACACGCTCAAGTAACTCGATGTCCCTCCTAAAGTGAGGGGCCCAGAACTGGATACAATACTCCAAGTGAGGCCTCACCAGTGCCGAGTACAGTGGAAGAATGACCTCTCTGCTCCTGCTGGCCACTCCATTTCTGATACTGGCCAGGATGGCATTGACCCTCTTGGCTACCTGGGCACACTGCTGGCTCATATTTAATCGACTGTCAACCAGCCCCCCCAGGTCCCTTTCCACCTGGGCACTATCCAGCCATTCCGTCCCCAGCTTATATCGGTGCAGAGGGTTATTGTGGCCGAAGTGCAATACTCGGCACTTGGACTTATTGAAGTTCATCCCGTTTGATTCTGCCCATGCGTCTAACCGTTCCAAGTCTCTCTGGAGAGCCCTACACCCCTCTAGCAGATCCACACTCTTTCCCAATTTAGTGTCATCAGCGAATTTACTAATAAAAGACTCTAAGCCCTCGTCCATATCGTCAATAAAAATATTGAACAGAACTGGCCCCAACACAGACCCCTGAGGGACACCACTAGTGACTGGTCGCCAGCTGGATGTGACACCATTCACCACCACTCTCTGGGCCCGGCCATCCAGCCAGTTCTGAACCCAGCAAAGGGTATTCCTATCCAGACCACGGCCAGCGAGTTTGTCTAGGAGTATGCTATGGGAAACAGTGTCGAAGGCCTTGCTGAAATCCAGAAAAACAACATCTACAGCCTTCCCTGCGTCCACTAGCCGGGTTACCTGATCATAAAAGGTGATCAGGTTAGTCAGACATGATCTACCCCTCCTAAATCCGTGCTGGCTGGGTCTGATACCCTGGCCGTCCTGCAAATTTTGCATGATGGCACGTAATATAAACTGTTCCATTATTTTGCCAGGTATAGAGGTCAGGCTGACTGGTCTGTAATTGCCAGGATCTTCCTTTGCACCTTTTTTGTGAATGGGTATCACATTGGCCAGCTTCCAGTCATCCGGAACCTCACCAGTGATCCATGACTGTTGGTAAATGATAGAGAGTGGCTTTGCAATCTCATTTGCCAGCTCTCTCATTACCCTAGGGTGGATCCCGTCTGGTCCCATAGATTTATGAATATCCAAGGATTTCAATAGTTCTATAACAGCCTCCTCTTGGATAATGTGGGGACCATTCTGTTCCCTAAAACCAACGACCAGCCTAGACGGACGGGAGTCTTGAGGGCAAGTCATCTTCCCATTAAAAACCGAGGCAAAATAGGCATTGAACACTTCTGCCTTCTCCTCGTCTGCAAATACTAACTTCCCACCTTTGTCCAGTAAGGAACAAAGGCTGGTCCTACCTTTCTTCCTACTATTAATATATTTATAAAAACATTTTTTATTATCCTTAACAGCAGTCGCTATCGTGAGTTCAAACTGAGCTTTGGCCTCCCTAATTTTTTTCCTGCATACTCTAGCAGCCCTCTTGAATACTTCCTTGGAGACCTGACCCTTTTTCCAACTCTGATACGTCCTCTTTTTATTCCTAAGTTCCTCCAAGATCTCCTTTCCCAGCCAGGCTGGACGTTTGCCCCGTAGACTGATCTTTCGGGATACAGGAATGGTTTGTTCCTGCGCCCTCAAGATCTCTGCCTTGAAGTAAGCCCACCCTTCCTGAACTCCTTTATTTTTAAGGGCAGCTTCCCAAGGGACGCTCTGAATTAATCTCTTAAACAGGCCAAAGTCCGCCCTCCGGAAGTCCAATGTACGAGTTATACTGGTGCTCTTCCTAATATCGCCAAGTATTGAAAACTCTATTAATTCATGGTCACTCTGCCCCAAACGACCTCCAACCATCACATCTCCCACCAGCCCATCCCTATTTGTAAATAACAGATCTAATGTAGTCCCTTCCCTGGTGGGTTCATCTACCAGCTGTAACAAAAAGTTATCCTCCATAGATTCTAAGAATTTTCTGGAGTGCCTCTTTACTGCTGTATTAAGTTCCCAGCAGATATCTGGTAGATTAAAATCACCAACAAGAACAAGGGTTGATGATCTAGAAATATTGCACAACTGCTTATAGAATAAATCGTCTACTTCTTCTTCTTGATCGGGTTGACCATAACAGACTCCCAATATGATGTCGGCGTTATTGGCCTTCCCCTTGATTCTTATCCATAAACATTCAACACCTTCTTCCTTTGTTTCAATTTCAATGGCATCGAAGGTTTGCTTAACATAAAGAGCTACGCCACCTCCTCTTCTTCCTTTTCTATCTCTCCTGAAGAGTCTGTATCCAGCCAATGTAGTACTCCAGTTATATGAGTCATCCCACCATGTTTCCGTGATGGCAACTACATCATAGCTTTGCAGTTGTACCATGGCCTCCAGCTCTTCTTGTTTATTGCCCAAACTGCGTGCATTGGTATACATGCACCTCATCTGGGCAACTGAGTTCACCCCTATCTTACGCTTGCAATTCTTGGGCCTGTTTCCAGTTAGCTCAGCTGGTTCCCCTTCCCCCTTCAAGCTTAGTTTAAAGCTCTCTCAATGAGGTCTGCCAGTTCATGAGCTAAAATCCTTTTGCCCTTAACGGAGAGGTGTACCCCATCTGATTCCAGCAAAGAAGATGCTGTAAAAGTTTCGCCATGATCATAAAATCCAAACTTATGTTGATGACACCGACCCTTAAGCCACTTGTTAATGATACGGATTCTTCTGTTTCTTTCATCATTATCCTCCGCCACCAGAGGGACTGAGCACATCACTACCTGTGCTCCTGCCTTGTCAATTACCTGACCCAGTACCTTAAAGTCCTTCCTGATTGCCTTAATGCTCCTCTTCTCGATCTCATCACTGCCAGCCTGAAGTATCAGCAGTGGATAATAATCAGAGGGCTGAATCAGTCCAGGAAGTCTCTCAGTAATATTTTGTACCCGGGCCCCAGGGAGGCAACAAACTTCCCTGTGGGATGGGTCTGGTCGACATACAGGGCCTTCAGTTCCTTTCAGGAGGGAATCACCTACGACAATTACCCTTCTTTTCTTCTTGGTACTAGAGGTAATAATTCGTGTTGCAGGTGAAACATAATTAGGAGGTTCACTAGGCAGACAATTCTCTCCTAAACCATCTAGTTGTATCTCTGGATCCAATATCTCATACCTGTTTTGTAATGGTACTTGGCTGGATGATGGAGGGGGGCAGGTCTTTTCATTTTTACCACCCCGCACAGGGACCCATTTCCACTCCTCTTCATCCACCAAATGCCCTTCTGTCATCTGAGAATGGGAGGCATATAAGTCCTCAGTCTCTTGATTAGTAACCTCCCTTAAAGATGATAGGGCTGAACTCCACCAATCTATCTGCCTTTCACTTTCACTAATACTCCTTAATCTTTCAACTTCCTCCCTAAGCTCAGCCACCATTAGAAGGAGGTCATTCACTTGTTCGCAGCGTAAGCGGTTCTCCTCCACAGCACTCCCTGATGCCACCAATAAACTCAAACATTCTGGGCAGGGGTGGGTCTGTACACTCACGTCCTTTTTGGAGGGCCCAACTTGATCACTTACACCAGCCACAGCTTTTGATCTTGTAGAAACCATTGTTAACAAACACCTCAGAAACAACCAGACGGCAGGGGATTCAAAATCAGGAGGTTCAGGAATCCGGGGATTCAGGAAATCCGAGAGTTTAGGAATCCAAGGATTCCAAAATCCGAGGTTACAGGAGTCCAGGGATTTAAGAATGCAGAGATTTGGAAATTCAAGGATTTAGAAATCTGGGGTTTCAGAGTTCCAGGAGTTCTCCAGCAGCAAGTCGGCACTGCAGAGCTGCTAAGGTAGTAACAGAGACTCTTTGAGGGATGCAGAATGCAGGGAAGGGAGCAAAGCACAGCTCCACAGTACAGCTCCACGACACAACTCCGCGGCACAGCTCCGAAGCTCACCTCCGCAGCACAGCTCCGCGGCACAGCTACACGGCCTAGCTCCGCGGCCTAGCTCCGCGGCACGGCTCCGCGGCCCAGCTCCGAGGCCCAGCTCCGCGGCACGGCTCTGCGGCACAGCACCGCAGCACAACTCCGCGGCCCAGCTGGGAGGCCCGGCTCCGCGGCACAGCTCTGCGGCACAGCTCCACGGCCCAGCTACGAGGCCCTGCTCCGTGACACAGCTCCGCGGCACAGCTCCGCAGCCCAGCTCTGTGGCCTAGCTATGAGACCCTGTTCCGCAGCACAGATCAGTGCAGGGACATGGTCTTGTCCGCCATTAAAAAAAAAAAAAAAAAAAAAAAAAGGTTGGCTCCGAGCTGACATTGATTGGAGAAAGGAATCCGGAAGTGCTCCTGGTCATGTGCTCCACTTCTCCCATTGATTCACTGCCTCTTTCCTTCCTTTCCTTTGAAAAGCACCTGGAGTGGAGATGTGCTTGGTGGGGGCCCAAGTGATCTGTAGGAGGAATAGTTGAAGTCATGAAACAGTCCTGATACAACACCAGTATGAAACCAGCCCCAAAGCCAATCCATTTCTCTGAAGTATTTTGTTTCCAGTGACTGCCAACACGTCAGGAGTCTAAAGGGAAACCAGGAAGCCAACTATTCTGATCAATTTGGCCAAATAAGCACACATGCAGCACCCTGCTCCATGGGTCAAAGAATGCACAGGATGTTCCCAGCCGCTTCAGGCGCCTCCTCCGCAGCTGGGAACATCCAGCCGTCTCCCACAGCTCTAGCCCGGCTCTGCTGGTGGCATCCTGTGGGAGCTCCCTCCTCCTGAGACACAGCTCTGGCCCTCCCATTCCCTTCACGCCTGCAATGCCACTCCTGCCTTGCTCAAATCTGCACATCACTAGTGACTTTGTGCCCTCCAGCTATGCTGTCCTAAGCAGAAATTTAGAAGGAGGATGAGCAGATGGGAGAAAAGGAGGTGGCACCTTCTTTTCCCACTCTGTCTCAGTCTGTCTGTTTGCTGGGCCCTCTCTCCTCAGGATTCCTGCCTGTTCTCAGAGGCTCCGTTCTCTACGTGCTGAAGTGGTCCTTGTCATCTCCTCTGCTTCCTGCATTACTTTGCTGCAGGGATGACAGCAATCAGGCTCTCAGAGGAGGCTGAAGAGAGGCTCCGCTAGCTTGAGAAATGGATGCTGCCCAAAGGGAAAAAGAAACCAAAGCAACCAAATTAAAAGAGACCAAGGGAGAAGGAACCAGTATTTTCCAACTGAGCTTCTAACAGGGTCAAGCTGGGTTCTTCTAGGGCCCAGAAACACACAGACAGAAGGGGCAGAGCGCAGATGGACTCAGCTCTGGCTTGCAAGGAGAGCAGTGTCTGCCTTGGCATGCCCCCCTCCTCCTGGCCTGGCTGGCATCTTCCTTCACGGCAGGGAGAGCCGAGGAAGTGGCGCCGTCGCCAGCTGCCTGTCTGCCACAAAAGGTGGCAGCAAAGCTGCAGTGGTTCTCATCTACTTGAGCGGGCCAGGCAGCACGTGAGGCTGGCACAAATCCTGCTCAGCTGTCCCTCTTTGGCTGGCAGAAACCTCTAAGAGTGGGGCAGGAAGGACAAACTGGATGCCCTTGGATGCTCAGTCAGTCCCCCCCAAAGGTCCCACCTTCCCACAGACCAATCTAGAACCGCTTGGCAGGGAGTGCTTATGTTGTGTTCTTCAAGCCCCACTGCAGGCCTCCTTCCCCAGCACTGTAGTACTTCAGTTCCTTTGCTACCAACTAAACCTGAAAACAGCAGCCGAGAGCAAAAGGGGGCCTCAGCAATGACCAGAAGGTGGGAGCTCTCCTCTGAGGAACGGCTGTGAGAATTGGGCTTGTTTAGCTTGCAGAAGGGCAAGGTCTCCAAGGACACCTTTCAATATTTGAAGGGGCTTAGAAGAAAGATGGGGACATATCTATTAGCAGGGCCAATTGCAAGAGAACAAGGGAGAATGGTTTTAAACTAAAAGACAGTCAATTCAGATAGGCTCTAAGGAAGAAACTCCTTATGAGGAGAGTGCTGAAACACTGCCTCAGGCTGCCCAGAGAGCTGGGAGGTGCCCCATCGCTGTCAGCATTCCAGGTCAGGTGAGCTGGGGCTCTGGGCAACCTGATCTATTGGCAGGGGCTTTGGACTAGATGACCTCCACCACTCCCTTCTAACCTTAACTAGTCTTGGATCCTATTTGGTTCTCATTTGAAAAGCAGCCAGAGCAGAGATTACCCTGTGGGGGGCCCATCTGATTCCCTGGAGTTGGGCCGAGGAGCAAACCCAGACAGGGAGCAGCCCCTTTGCCTTGTACCTGCAGAAGTTCCTTAGCAGAGCCTCTCCTGTCCACATCCATCTGCAGGCAGCAGCCCAGAAATTCACACAAGGCAGGGGGTAGGCTGAGCTTGTGCACATCTGGTATGCCTTGCGTGCCTATCAGGTGGTTAGCCTGAAGTGAAAGGAAACACAAGACTCTACGTGATTCTTCCACAGCCTTCAGTGCTCACCTAGACCCCGTCTTTTAAGCCCCAGTCTGCAGTGGCAATTTCTTGCCTAGCAGATGGTTAGAGATGAGCCTTCTTCCCCAAAAGTAGAAAGGCCCCAGTGCAACTCCAGCTATTCCAAGGGGCAACAGGTCTTGCCTTGACAGCTGATGTGAGCTGCAGGGACATTTTTAGAAGTGGACCTTCTTGGAACTCATCCAAGCTGCGGGAATGGGATTTAGTCTAATGGAGACAGACCAGAAGGATACTGAATTCTGAAGCATATTTGCACCTTACCCTGTCACTGGTCTCCCAAACATAAGGAGCCTCTCCTCTGGCCATTTCAATTCCCACGATGCCAAGGGACCAGGTGTCCACTTTGGGACCGTAAGGCTCTTTTCTCACCACCTCGGGTGCCATCCAGCAAGTTGTCCCCACCATCGACCTCCGTTTACTCTGCTCAGGTGTGAGCAGAGCACAGAGGCCAAAATCAGCTGAGGAGAAAAACAAACACTGCTTCAAGTAGGAAACCAAGGAAAAGATTTCCTCACTCTAAGTCTCAGAATGTAGTACTGAATCTAGCTGGAAAAGCAGCTGTGCTCTCTTTCCTCAGGGCTGCAGCCAAGGAAACTAGCAATTGTCCATTTAACAAACCCACCACCATTCCCAGGGTGGTGGCTTTTCCTCATCTACACTGAAGGTTTCCACTGTGGCCTCCCTCCCTCTGGAAGGGACACACACAAACCACAGTTCCTCTTGATACTTGTTGCTCTTTTAGACTCCCAGCAGCCTACAGCTGTGCCCTGAGCAAGAATACCCACCCAACTTGACGGAGCCATCCCGGCCCAGAAGGATGTTGTCACTTTTGATGTCTCTGTGGATCACCTGGTTGGCATGAAGGAAAGCCAGGCCTTTCAGGCACTGAGAGAGAATAAAAGAAACAGGAGGCCAAAAGTTAGCCTGATCTGATTTCATCGTGTGCTCCTGAAGATTCATGGATCTCAGAGGAGCAGTGAGTGCTGGCAAGAGGAAGAGCTTGCTGCTGCAACCCTGGGAGAGCAGGATCTCTCTAAGGCAAGGCATATTGGCTTTGAGGGGGAAAGAGCAGTTGCTGCTCGAGACTGTCCCCTGCAAAGCCAGTCAGAATGACCGCTGCTGCAGCGGATGCGCTCTCCCCATTCAGAGGACAAACAACGGTTGGCCAAAAGAGGAAAAGTCCCTGCTTTGGGTACCAAGGGCATCACTGTCAGCTGGGAGACTGGAGGTAAAGGGCTGTAAGGCTGCCTGGTCAGCAGATTTGAAAGACATTTCAAGTCATTTGTCAGTTTTCAGCAGCAAGCACCGTGGTGGGTGCCATGCCCTCCTTTGAAGCTGAGACCCATGAGAGATGAGCCTCTCTTGGCCTTTGCTGTTGGTTTAAAACTCGCACAGCGGCATCTTTGCGCTTACAGGCAAAGAAGGCAATGCAGAAAGGCTCTGGGCAAAGACTTGGAGGGGCAAAGTGCAGAACAGATAAAAAAAATTGAAAAATCAAAAAGAGACAGAGAGCACAGAGGCCAAAAGCAGATAAAGAGCAGACTATAGTAAGGGCAGGGACACTGGCAGGCACTTCCGTCCAGATGCTCCTTCTTCTCTGAAGCAAAAGAGCAGCACAGCAAGAAAGCTCTGAGCACGGAATCACTCACGTAGCAGCGCTTTTGAACTATGATGCTGTCCAAGGCATGCCAAGCACAAGCAGGATCCCTTACCTCCTGACAGACAGTTGCCATGTGTCCTACAGCCATCCTTTTCTCGCTGATCACTATTGCTAAAGAGCCTCCATCCATGTACTCCAACACCAGCAGGACAAACTCATTGACAAGGTAGCTGGAAGATGAAAACAACAGTGTAGAGCTGAATGGGCACAGCTAAATTGCCATACGGATGAAAAGACTACAGCTGAGTTTTGCTTCCAGGTCACTGGGAAATGAAGACGGAATAAAATGGAGACACGCTCCACCCAGGCTATCCAGGGCTTGCAATCTGTGCCATCTAATTGCACACCCGTGGGAAAGGAGACGGCTTAGGGGGCAAGCAGGGGAAAACGGCAGTTTGTGATAGCAGAGGCAGATCTGGAAGCGGCTACATCCCAGCAGCTGCTTCATTGTCTTCATAACAAATTGCACCATTCACTCCAACAGCAAGGAGACACAGTTTTCACAGCTTTTTCACAGGGGAGGTGGAGGTGCAGCACTGCCAACACCCTTTGGGAAGCCTTGCATAAAGGACAGTCACAAACAGGATAAAACTACCTCAAACCCGGCAAATAATGTGTCTCTTTTGGCATGCAAGGCAATGGAAAATAGTGGGAACAGCACAAGGGAAATAATTTCTGTGATGCTTTCTCAGCACTTCTCTTCCGACACTCAGAAGAAGAAATCATGCCCCAGAACAGCAAAGGAACATTCAGCAAGTGAACATAGAGGCTGCTGGCTTAGTAAGAGAGACAGGTTTCTGAGAACAATCGTTAAGCTATTTCTGCCAGGAACCAGAAGAATGCCATCTCCTCCCATGCCTCATACAGGAGTGGACTGATGTTCATAGCCAATTTTCTGCCACTGAGCAAAGTGCTTGAAACCTTTGCCTGGCAAGTATGGAAACTGACATTCCCATAAAAATACAGAACTACTTACCTTTCTAGGTAGGTGACAATATTGGGGTTCCTCATTTCCCTCATGACCAGGATTTCTTTCAATACTTCCTTGCAGCGCTGGTGCTGGAGATCAATTTCCTTTACGGCCACCTACAATGACGTTGAAAGCCGTTAGGAACAGACGTTACAAGAGCCTCTTCCTCCGTGCACTCACGGGCCAGGATGCCTTGTCACCTCGGCGAAAAGGGACTCTAAAGCATCAGCCACAATGTGCTAACAGCACTCTCAGCCCTTGCAGACTCCTCCGCGAGGCCTCCTTTACCACTACTGTTATCATTTACACGCGTTTTGCAAGCCAAAGGAATTTTGCTTCTGTGAAATGAAATCAACTTGTGGAAAACAGGTTAGCATTTCTAGGGGATTTGATCAGTGTTTCAGAAACTGCTGCCATTCTTGATTGTGCTCCAAAGTAAATGCACCAATCCATTACAGAGAAAATGCTGTCTGACAAAGAACAACTCCAAGGCAACTCAAAGGAAAGTTAACATCCTAGCACATCCTAACTTCTTCTGGATTTTGCATCTCTGAAGAACATTCCTCAACACGGTTTAGATGTGTAATTCTTGAGTGTGTTAAAAAATGAAGAATCCTTTCTGTGGACCACTACTGATGCACTCCAGGTGAGAAGCAGGGCTTAGGGCTTTCAGACTCCTTGTAGACATCCCTCCAAGTGCAGTTGCTGAGCACAGCGCTGCAGGTGGGTAAGGAGCCACCAGGAAGATGGAGTTGTATTTGCTGAGAGCCAGAAAGGAGAATTCAGGACTCTGAATGTTTAGCCCCAAAGAGCATGGGACTCTCCAACTGACATCAGCATGTCAGTTCAGTACAAATAGCATCTCTGTAATGGAATGTCAGCAACAAAGGACCAACACAAGGCAGTATTACTTAAGGCTCTTCATCAGCTTCTTCTCACTGATCCGTGTGCGAGTGTCTGTGTGTGTGTGAGACCCAGGCTCCCCAGGACTGAAAGGCAAAACTGCGCTCCAGACAAGGCCTTTCCTTCTTTAGATCTTTTCAAAGGGTACCTCGTGCTGGGAAACAATGGCAAATCCTATCTGTGTCTGAACCGCGGCATAAGAGGAATTGGGCCAGAATGACGGCTGCTACCATCAGCTAATCTCTGCACACTTATCCAGGCAGTCCAAGATAGCATGGCCTTCTTGGAAAGACACCACTGCCATCCTCACACTGATTCAGAATGCGAGACAAAGTCTGTCCAAAATGCATTTTTCAGCCTGCCTCTAGGCAGCCTTTGCAGCAAAGACAGGTAACACAACGCTCTGGCCACAGATCACATCCCAAGGGAAAGCGCTCAAGAGCTGCAAAATCTGCAAGGGCTGTTGGCACTTACCGCTTGTCCTGTGGCAGCGTCCAAGGCCTTATAAACGGTTCCAAAACCCCTAGGAACAGAACAGCAGCAAGAACAGAGAAGCTGTTCAGTGCTGAGAAGCAAAAGGCAGCCCAGGCAGGAGCTCTCTGCTGCCTGGAGTGTCCCTCAAACACCAGCCTTTGTCTACCCTTCAGACAATACCACAGCAGCCCAGCAACCCTCTGCCATGCAGCTTGTCCAAGAGCAAAGCTGGGTCCAACAGGAAGAAAAAAGAGCTGCTACAAATCTCAAATGTACACACCAGACTATGGATGTGAGGGTTTGCTTTGCCTCTTCCTTTTTGTGCTTGTGTGTGTGGTGTGCCTTTCCAAGCAATGAAACACACAGAGTCCTCTTGGACTCAGAGCTCTCTTTTGATTCTGTCTGCCAAACTCAGGCAGCACCACACAGCCTGTCTTATTGTCCTGAGCACTGAAAGTTGTGTTCAGCAAAATATTGGAAAGAAATTCTGCTGAGAGCTGCTGTCTGACGGCTGTCAGGTGGGAAGCTGCTCTCTCAGTTTTTTCTTCCTTCAGTTGTGGGGCCATATTATTTGGAATCATGCAACACCGTGTCTGCTGGGAAAATAAGGAATCTCGTGCCACACACTTGAGGGACAGGCAAGTGCCTCCTTGAGGCAGGCAAGACATTGGTTGCCAGCATGCAGTTATCTTTGCTGATGCCTTGTGACCAGTACTGAGACAGGGACAATCTAAAGCCAGGGTCTGAAGATGCTTGCAGCTTGCCTGACTTCCCTCTGGATATTCCAGCAGCCACCTACGTCTGGAGGAGTAAGCATGGCTGAACTCACCCTCTGCCAATAATTTTCCATCCAGTGTATTTCTCTTCTGGATCTGCCACGCTCACCACACTCCCTGAAAGAAAGAAAATGCAAGAAGCAAACTTCAAAACAGAGATCCTGACTTCCAGTGGATCAGAATCTCAGCTCCACTTTCTGCGGCGCGGAGCAATTTCTGGTCGCTTGGCTAGCAACAGTGTCAACAAGAACAACAACAAGAGCAGCCGCAGTAAGAAGACTGGCAGCTCTGTAACACACGTGGCCTGCACAGAGTCTGATTCTGCACACTCCTTTGAAGAGGAGACTAAGCCCACGGAGAAAGCGTCAGAGCAGACAGAGACCAGAAGAGAACTGGCACCGTGGCAAGTGGTTGTGGGTCCACAAAGGGGAAGGAGGGCTGAAAAATCAGGACCCTTCCTTGTTGTGGGAGATAACACTCTCTTGTGAGGTTCAACAAAAGGTTTCATAATTCCAAGATTTCAATGCACCCTGTGATCTGGGATGAAGTTTTATCAACAGCTGCTTTTTGCAGAGCTGAAGGAATATTGCAAAGTGAAATCCAGGAGAGGAGGGGATTTCCTCTACCTCTCAGCAGTTTGCCTGAAGAATGCCTTGACATTTTCAGAGAACAGCAGCTCATGGTGTGCTACATCCAAGAACAATGGCTGTAAGAATTAGGACCCTCTTCTTTTATGAGCAGGCTAAGTTCTGAAGATGATTTTGCCCATTCCCCATTTAGTGAAGAACAACAAGTCCATGTCTTCAGCCTGGGCTGCAGCAGTCACTAGCACTGCCCTCGGCCCCTTGGACACCAGCCACGTGCCCCATCTTCCCAAAGGGCACAGCCCAGACGGGTAACAAGGACAGCGCCGCTCCTCAGGCGCTGCCGTGGCTCAGACACCTGCACAAACGAGATGCTGATCCTCTGACGAGTCCAGGCCAAGCTGCAGCAACGCGGTGGCTGCTGAAACCTCACAGCTAAGGAAGGCTCCAGCCCCTGCAGCCACAGCAGCCATCAGTGGCAGGGCAGGTATGACAAAAACCTGGGCAGAGCCCACAAATGGCCTCTGACAGGCACTGTGAAGAAGCCAGAGCCAGACTCAGCACTGCTACAAGCTGTTGACCCCACTCGAGACAGAACATGGGTGTCATTGAGTTCAGAGCCAAGGAGGAGTCGATCCATTCACCTCTTGTCCCTACAGCTGATGGCCGACACTGAGTAAACTGGGCTCTGTCCTGTACCTGCCCGCTTCTTATTCTCTGACAGCACTGCACCGGCAGCTATGACCAGTTGCAAGGAGCAACTGAGTTGTACTGCAGAGTCACCAAGGCCTTGCTGTGCTTTCCAAGAGTGCAGGGATTGAGGCCAATCCTTAGTATCCCAAGAGTATTCACCGGCTGGGCTTTAGCCCTGACAAAGTGCCTTGTACTGGAGGAACATGCAGCAGAGGGGATGCAGGCTTCATCCCGAGAATTGCCTGCAGGGCAGTTTTATCTGGCCCTGCCACACAGAAGTGTCTCTTGATGCGTCTCCCTAGGCATACAACTGAACTATCCAAGGGGGATTGGAAAATCAAATTGTGTTTTTCTTTGTTGGCTGCACTTTGAAAACACCTCTTGCTCTCTGATTCCCAGGGATTGTTCTAAGAATACAATTTCTTAACATTTGGGGTGTGCTGAAAAGACCCCTTCCTCTGTTGTTTTGCTATCACCTGATGCTCCTTCCAAGGAGGTCACACTAACAAAAATGAAGAATTTTTATCCAAGCAAACTGTAAAAGGAATAGTAGAAGTCATGAAAACACCACCAGTATGAAACCAGCCCCACAGCCAAATTTTTTCTCTGAAGTGTTTTGTCTCCAAATGCAGTCTAAAGGCAATCTAGGAAGCCAACTATTATGATCAATGTGGCCAGACCAGCACACACAAGCTGACTCAGTCGTTGGCTAGGTTGCAGCCTTCTGCTGCTCCGGAAACAATCCCTGCTTTTGCCTTTAGTGCGCATGGAACCTCAGGCAAAGGCCACCCACACCCAGCTGCCCTCAAAGGCAAAAGGAGTGCCCCAAAATGCTCCCTGGCTGCCTCCAAGCACAACAATGGCTCCTGTAGGGAGTCCAGAATGTCTCCCCGACACCAGAGTCAGGAGGAAGAGGTGCTACAGCTCATGCTGAGGCACACACCCCATAATACACTGCTGGATTGCACAAGGAATCCCCAGGACCTACTCAGCAGCCTCAGGCACTGCTTCTCGCTCTCCTGGAAGGAGCGGGGTGAGCTGCTCCTGCTCGAGTTCTCAGGCTGCGGAGGGGAGGCTTCTTCGGAGGCTGCTGCTGCAGCGGCGCCTTCAAGGGCAGAGCCCTCGTTCATCTGGGACAAGAAATTTGTTTGTGTCAGAAGTGTGGCTGGCAGAGATGCCCCTGACGGCACATTCCACAGGCATGCCATCAGGAACAACACTGGTGTTTGGCTGCACAAGTCAAAGCCAAACAAGCAGAGACTACAGCTTGTCACAGCCAGCCATAGTAGAGATGGTGAAAGGGAAAGAACACCTTAAAATTTCACCCTGTTCTGAGACCTGCACCATGGAAAGGGACAACTTGTTCAGAATGTGCAGGGGTCACCACGTTCACCTGAGCAAACTCCTCAATAAACAAAGTGGGCACTAAGAAGCCAGCAGAAATACATTCACAGGATTGCTGGCCCACCAGCCAGAGCACTAGCTTTGATGCCCAGGGCAGCAAAGCTGAGCTTCAGTGGCCCAGTAAGTGTCGTGCTGGCGAGCTGCAATGCAGACCACAGAGCATGGCCGTCAGGGGCCTCGCCCCCATCCACCTGCTGCTCTGCAGGGGAAAGGTGAGAAGAGCAGAGACCACTTGTTGCATGACTGCAGTGCCTACTGCTCTTTCACTCACCTGCCTTTGTTCTGCCAGCCTGTACTGCAGGCTTCTCCACCCAGCTCTCACTCTTTCATCTCAACTCTTCTTCCTGGTGCACAGCGCTGGAGCCTGCCCAGCTCTGTGCTCCCAGTGCCTGCAGTAGTCCTTGCCTCCCCTTTCCTGAGATGTCCAGCTCATGCCTCCATCACTGCCCTTCCCTTGCAGCCTGCCTGGTCAGGCTCACCTGCCCATTCAGACACTCCTCATTCAGCTGCTGCCTCAGCTGCTGCAGCTGCTGCCGCCTTTGCTCTAGCTCCCATTGCAGCTGGTGCACCTTGACTAAGAGAGCAGCATTCTGACCCTGGAGCTGCACAGGAACAAAGAGAAGACGCCTTTTAACGTCCCACACACCACTCGTGTGGCAAGCAAGATTGAGGTGCACACGCTTTCCAAAAACACTTTGTTCTCCTCCTCATGTTTACCACGGGCCGGCTAAGAGGCAGTCCCCCTCAGACAGACAGTGTCCAGACAAGCAGTGCCCATAAGGAGCCCAGGGGAGACCAAAGCAACACACAAACTCTCTTTTCACACTCTGTGCTGCCTCTTGACTGGCTCTGGTTCCTATCTTTTCTTATTCGGGTTGCCTGATGGCAACATCCTGCTTCATCTCAAGCAGCCTTTTCTCCTGCTCCCTCTGTACCTCTGCCAGGAAGCTTTCCCGTTCCTCCAGCATCGCCTGCGCCTCCAAGTGCTGCCGTTCCAGACATTGCTTCTGATGAGAGGAAGAGACACTTCCAGATGAAGTCCCAGCCGTGCTCCCCAAAGAAAAAATGACAGCTTCATCCCTCCCACAAGCCCCCTCCCTGAAGAGTCCCCAGTAGTGGCTTTGTGCCCTCCAGCACTTCTAACCAGGAGCTTTACAGGAGGGTCAGCAGGTGGAAGGAAAGGAGATTCCGCCTTCCTTCCCCACTCTGAAGGCTGCCCGTTTCCTAGCCCCTGTCTGCTCAGGATTTCTGCCTGCTCTCACAGGCTGTGTTCTCAAAGTGCCACAGCCCTTTGATCAAGGCAAACCTGCAGGTGGACTGCAGGATGAGGAGGAAGCCAGCACCCCGATGCCCTAGTCACAGGACAGGCCACCAGCTGGAATACCAGCAACACGGGGCCTGTTGCGTATGCTTCGAGCCCAAAGGGGAGACTCTCTGTCCACCGTGGAAGGACAGAATGCAAGGAACCCAGTTGCTGGGGCAGCAGAGTGCAGCAAGGTCAGCAGCCGTCTGCTGCATGGCACGAGGCTGTGGGCAAGATCCTTCGCTGCCATGCTTTGGGTGGTGACCATCCAGCTCTCTGGGGAACTTGGCTTATACCCAGCCTGAAACCGTGGCTGCAGGTACTATCCTGGCACCATCGTCTTGGTCTTCACAGGCTTTCTAGTCGGAGCCCTTGAAGTCCTCTGCTGCCTGGCCCAGCAATGTGTAGCCTACAGCAGATGCTTGCAGCCATGTCACCCAGGCTGCTCTTCTGCTAAGCCAGCCCACCAAGCTTGCCTGAAAACTTCCGGGACGTATTGTCGCTTACCATTTCTTGCTGGAGCTTCCTTTTTTCCTCTTCCTGAGCAGATTGCCAGTGTCTGAGAGCCTTGCAGCACTGCTCTTCTGCCCAGAGGAGCTCTTGAGCCATTTCTTCACACTGCTGCTTGCTGAGAGATCTTACAGCTTGCAGCTCCTGACGGAGGCCCTTCACATCCTCTGCAAACATGACAAACGGCAACAGTCAGAGACTGCACTAGCAGAGACTCTACTGACCTGAAGCCCTTTCAGTTTCAGGCAAGGAGGGACCTGTGCTCAGTTCCTTTCCTCCTCAGGAGCCCTGTGGACAGAGCTGCCTTTGGAGCAACTGCACTAGGCTGGGCCATCACCAGAAACAAAGCACACCAGGCTCTCACCGAGTATCACCTCCTGGGCCCGTGTGGCTGTGCGCACTTGGGCTTCCAGACGGCTCCTGGTGATCTCCAGCTCCGATACGTGCTGCTGAGCCTGCAGCAGGCTGCTTTGCAGGCTCTCCTTCTCTGACCTACAAGGTGTGAAGATGAAGAGAAATTGTTCCTGGCACACAGGGGCAGTTGCTCCAGCTGGACATGCCTTCAGTTACATATCCTGAGCATGGAAAAGGCCGTGCATGGAAACTCAGCTACAGCAAGATTGTTTCTGCTACTTAAAATAGCAAAGCAGCCAACCTCCAGGTGGTTGGCCAGCTTTTCCTCATGACCTAGCCCAGCACAGAAAGGCCAGCTGAGTTTGATCTCAGCAGCCAGTGCTCAAATTGCTGTTGCCGGACACATTCCTCATGGGTGGCTGCGCCCACCAAGTCTCTGCCAACAAGCAAAAGCCCAGCCTGTGCTCAGAGCCCTGAGCTCATCAGCCCTTCCAAGTCACTCTGCAGGGGGACAGAAGCCAGTGTTCTCCTGAACACTGCCTCCTCAATGTTTACTGCTATTCCTAGTGCACGTAGAGATACTTTGTTTACCAGATGCTCTCAAAGTGACTCAAAGGGACTAAAGGAATGATAGATGGAAGCTCCACCTTCTACAAGTATGAGTAAGAAACCAGAAGTAGGTTTTCTCTGAATTAGCAATGTCTTGGAGGAGGGCTGTCAGGTATCCTGCCATTTAAATTACTGGATTTTCATGAACAAGAATGCTTGCTCCCTTGATTTTTGGTAAACTGAGCCAGCAATGCCCGAATGTCTTGACACTCTTTAAGAAGGGAGCTGCCTAAGGACCTTGACAGGTAACAGAGGTGGGTGGACAAGTGCTCAGCAAGAATCCCTGGACATTGTCGAGAAGCCACAAGACCTTTCCCTTCTTCTGCTGCTCCTTGTAAGCAACTTGAGGTTCCTGCACCATAACTGACAAGAGTTATGTCAGAAGGGTCTCAAGATTTTCAGCTCAACCCTGCAGCTTTCACCTGAAGCATCAGCAGCCTACTGATAACCTTCACATGTAAGAGCCTTGAATTCTGGAAATGCCATGTCAAACTACTTGGCAAGGAAAGATTGAAGTTAAGATGCACTGAAGGAGAAACCAAAGCCTGCGGGAAATTCCTGAGATCAGCAAACATCCGCACAGTTTCCCTAGTACTCCTGTCAGTGCCTAGATGGCTTGCTTTGCACTTGGCCCAGGAATGTGCAAGGGGCTCCCAGGCGGGCGCCCAGAAGAGCTTTGACAGCTGGAGCTGTCAGAAAAGTAACACTCAGGTCACAGTATCCTTTTCTTTTTTCTCTTGTCTCTTCACTTCTCAGACAGAGACACATCTGCAGTGCAAACAGGAGGCAGTAAATCCTGACTTAATGCTCACCCCCTTTGTCATTCCAGACCCTCAATAATGTCGCACCCAGGTGCTCCTCCCTGCCCTTACCTGGCCTCTGCCAGCTGCTCTGAAAGGCCTCGTAGGTCCCGCTCCGTGGCTGCCAGTCGGGCTTCCAGGGCAGCGTTCTCTTGTGCCTGCGCCGCCTTCTCTCTGCACAGCCGGGGCAGTGTGTGCCCTTGGCGAGAGAACTCCTGGAGCAGCTTCTCCAGACCCCTGTGGGGTGGCCGCTGCCGGCGGCAAACCTGGAAGTGGAGGGGGCACCATTTTTCAAGGGGAACAACAACAGCACGGTCTCAGTCTTGGCTTGCTGCCAGAAGCAGCCTTTGGGGCGCTCTTGCCAGGGGCAGCTCCCTGTCCCATAAGTGCTGCCTAGGAATAAGGTGAGCGTACCTTTGGCACCGCCAGAGGAACCTCTTCCTTCAGCAGGTTCCTCGGAAGCTGTGGTTCCTCGGCTGTCTCTGCTGCCACTTGCAACACCCTCTCTCGTGAGGAGTGGCGCCTGCTCTCAAATGCAGCCAGCTCCTTCCCTCTACAACAAGGGGACAGACAAGCAAGCCTTTAATTGAAACACAGTCTCCTTGCAAGACCAGCACTACACACCATGTCCCTCACAGGGCGGTCTCAGGGGCTTCCAACAGCCCTCTACTTCCACCTCAAGAGAGTGCTGGCATTCCCTCTCTAGACCACCATCTCTCTTTGTCATTTCTGCAGGTGAAAGAATCACCAGGGAGGAAGTCAAATTAGCTTTCAGAAGCCACAAAACATTTCCAGAAAGCTCAGGTACTCTCAGCTTAGCAGCTTCCTGCCTGCTAGTGCTCCTCTCTGATACAGTGGATACCGGACTTGCAAAAGTTCCTCTTTGGCTAAGAGAGGCCTGGTAAGTCCAGATGAGCACTCCTACAATTACTCTTGCTTTCACTAGCCCAACAAGGAAAGAGCCCGCAAGCTATAGCCTGGCGAGAACGTGGGTACAAATTTCCAATCCAATAATCAAAGGATCCCAAGATGGTTTAGCCTGGCAGGAACCCCAGGGAGCCTCTAGGACCATCTTCAGCTCCAAGCACTTGGAGTCAGCTATGGCATCTGGACTGGCCGCTCAAGGCCCTATCCAGCTGGAGTTTCCAAATTTCCAAGGGTGGAATCTGCACAAGCTCTTTGAGGCACTTGTTCTGCTGCCTCTGCAGTTCAAAGGTTTCCTTTCCGTAAACCCAGCCTGAACCTCCCTTGCTTTTCCTCTGGTCCAGTTCAGCATACTTTTTGTCAAGGTTGGAGAAGTGAGTCCCAGGAGGCAGCCAGACCTGCCCACAGATTGCCTTCCCCTGTCTATGCTGAGCAAGTCAAACCATGAGAAAGCCAAATTTCTTCTCTGACTCTCAACCTCCTGAAGCCCAGCAATGCCCAACCCTGCTCAGAGAAAGCGAGAAAGCTTAACACACACCTGAACTCCTGGGCACTGCACACTCTATCTGTGCTCTGCTCCCTCTCTGCCTTTCCCGCCTGGGCCGAGGAGTTCTGAGAGGCAAGAAGCTCTCCTAGCGGGGCCTGCAAGGAATGGACAAAGAAAAAGGAAAACAAGCAATAAGGAGCAGGAAAGTTGGCTCCTGAGAGCTGCAAGAAGCAACAAGCAGCCACACAGCTCACCTGAAGGCAAAAGCTGTTGTGTGCGGCTGTTGATGTGGGTAACCAACTAAGCCTGTGTTGCTTTGAATGTCTCAGAATGGAAGCAGGGACCAGTTCCCTGCTCAGCTCTGGTCAAAAGGCTTCCCCTCAGGATTTCAAGCATTAGGGAGCAGCCAATAGGAACTGCATTCCAGCCCTTCAGACACAGACCTTGTCTCTGCCATGCAGAGCTGCTCAGCATTCTCAGCAAACTTGGGTCATGTCAAAGTTAAGGGTGTAGTCAAAGCAGAGACTGTAGCTCCTTAGACAGTGCTTGGAGATGGGCAAGTCCCTGCAGCAACGGTGGCTCCTGTGTTCCTCACAAGGCTGTGAACTGCGCCTTGGCACCGCTCTCTCTGCTGGCAGCAGGGAGCCTGCACAGACACTGTGCACAAGGGGCTCACTTTCTCACCAGCAGTACAAAAGGACATCATGCTACAGCTAGTTTGACACCAAGGCAAGTTCACAGTCCCTGTCAGAATGGCAGGAAAATGATGCCTGCATGTGAGAGTTCAGACCCCATTTCCTACGTGTCAGTGGCTGGGCTGAAGTGCTAGGTCATGGCAGAACTCCAGGCCTCAGCATCTTCAGCCACAAAGAGCAAGTGCTGCCTGCTCAGAAACTTGCCGCTCTGCACTGCACCAAAGCTTTGCACTGAAGCAACCAAAGCTGCCACTGATTGCTGCAGGATGCTCAGGCCTGGACTGACAACACAGTTGGAGGTTTGTTGTCCTTTGCCTCCCCTTTACCCTCTGGTGGAAGAGAGCGAGCCAGAGCAGGTTCTGCTGCTGCGGCTGCTACTGTGGTGCTCTGCAGACAGAGAGCAGCATGAGGGACAGGCAGTAAGCTGTCATAGAGAACCTTATTTCTCCTGAGCTCTATCACCAGTGGTCCTAGTGAGAAGCCATGAATTTCACTACAAATGGGATCCTCAGTCACTAATACTCATTTCAAGTGGGCTGATGAGACTAATGTTTCAACAGGACTCCATGTGCTTCTGAAGGAGATATTTTAGCCAGGCTACAATCAGCATGTAGCTTTCTGTCTGCAAAACCTAGTTTCATTAGTTACATTAGTTAAAGCCTCTTCAACGGAAAAGGAATAAACTGAGGGAATTGTTTTGGTGGTGCTCATGCAGACGTGCACTGGTGTGGACTTTCCTTTGGCCTGCCAGCCTGGCACTCAACTACAGCAGGCCAAGCCGGCAGCTTGCTGCATAATCCTCAGGCACCAGGAATGTCAAGGGTGCCCGTCCCACTCACCGAACCGTAGACTTGACTCCTTCCACCTCTGAGGCGACCTGCCGCGGCAAGAGAGAACAAACCAGGTGCTGTTACAAGACTGCTGGTGCTGAGGAATCCCACAGAACCAGGCCAGCCAAGCAGAGAGCATTTTCCTTTCACAACCTCCCTACCGGGAGCAGCAGTTCTGTAGCCCAGCAAGCAGGACTGCAGGCCACTATCCTAGGCTGCGTCTACCTTTTGCTCGGCTTTGCCACTAAGGAACTAGAAACTTGGGGCCGGGAAGATGCAAATTGCTCCTTAGCAGTCACTGCCTGCATTGGAGATCATTGTCCCCCCTACAACTAAAGCAGCTTCCTTCTCTTCTCCTTCCTGCACTTCCTTTTCTTTTTGTAAATTGCATGCAGCATGTGCCACGAGGTTGCTGTAAACAATTCCCCACAAAAGCTTCCACTGAACCCCTCTTGGCGCTTGCAGCTTTGTTTGGACACAGCACAGGCCCAGCTCTGGGGTTCAGGAGCCCACACTATCTGCTCAGCAGTTTGCCCTTCAGTGCAAAGCCAATCCCTCTTGTAGCGCACAGAGGGGGGCCAGTTAGACAGGCACATCCTTTAAGGAGGGAATGCAGAAAAAGGATGCCTTCCTTAAGTTCCTTTTAAAAACGGCTCAGTTTTCAGAAGGACACCTGCACAACTCTTCCAGTCTGCATTTTGGAAGTTGTCCACACCCTGCTGGACAAGGGACACCCCCTTTTTGGCTGAAACTGTTGCCAGGAGCTTTACCAAAGTTATGGCATCTGCATGGCACTTTTCTTTCATTGTTCTGCCCCCAAGGAAAAAACTTCTACTTACGTCTCAGACCGTTAACAATTTTGCGGGCTGATATCGCTGAAAAAGCCCTGCTGACTGCTCTACGGACTCGCTCCATTGTTTCAGCAGGGCTGCTTCAGTCGTTGGGCCGTAAAACAAAAATGGAAGAAAAACCCACTCTCACAAGTCACCAGACTGTGCAAGGAAAAGAGGAAAATAGGAGACCCGCGGCACTCTGCGGACTGTACAAACACAAAGTGACAAACAAAAGACACCTGCACAAGTCTGCAGACCGTACAACAAGAAAAGGAAAAGAAAAGGACACCTGTAGGTGTCTGCAGACCCTACAACCGCAGGGGAAACAAAAGGATGCCTAGACGAGTCTGCCGACTCGTACAACGGCAGGAAAAGAAAAAGACTCCCTTTTCAGGGCACAGACTGTTGCCAGAGAACTCCTCTGTACAGGATCCTCCTGCAACGAGAACGCCAAGAGCTGTTCTGGACGCTGAGGCCTTGCGTGCACCAGGGCAACCTCCTGATGACCACGCTGTGACGTGGCAGCTCTGCACTGACATCACAATAGCAGCAGCTCTGGGTTGCTCTGTGAATTCATGCATAGCAACCAAACCTTCTCTACAGCTGACACAAAAGAGAGCCTGGAAAGTTCTCCTCTGTCCCAAAGCAGCACAATCCTCTCCTTCAGTCCATAACCCGTAGCTCAAAGGATCCCAAAGTAACACAAAGCAGGCACCAAGCACACACACTCAGCACTTTGGCCACCAATGCTTCTGACTAAAACAAGCAATCCTTGCTTCAACTCAGTGGATAAAATCACACCTTGGTAATATCCCTGAGAGTTCCCTAAATTGGAATGCCTGTCCTTCCTGCCCATTTACTGCATGGCTAACATCTACCAGAAAACTCTAGGGCTTGCTCAAGGAGGAACAACACCTTAGTGGGGAAAATAACCTGAGGAACAAACTACCCATAGGTGTTTGCATGGCACTGGAACAGCGTTGGTGTTGTCAATATGACAGGGACACCTCCTCTGCACGGGGCAGTGCCCGTGTCCTCGGCATGGCAGGGAGTGCCCTTGGAGCAGCCCTCACTCTGTGGGTGCACACATGGGCGCATTTGCCCCTTCTGTCCAGCTCCCAAGGCAGCTCTGCTCCTGAAAAAGTTCTCTGTCCAACACTGAAGGCACTCCTGGTGCCTTTGCAGAACCCCACTCCCTTCAGCTTGTGGGAAATGGGCAAGGTCAGATTCCTCCATGGAAGTGGCTTTTAAGTCTCTATCCTGCCCACAGTGCATACTGCATAGCACTCCATTTTTCAGTCCTTTGCTGCACTCTCCTTTCTGGCCTGCAGGAGCTTAGTAGATTGATGTGCTTTTCCTGGGCCAACTTAGTTTTTCCTTCCTGGATGGCACAGCTCACAGAACTGCAAACTCCATGTCTGCTGGGGATGGCTGCAACCACCAAATGGGGCAAACGATCCAAAGTTCAGGTTTGGTGCAATGCTCCGCTGTCATTTCATTCTAGACTTCCCCACAATATGCCACAGGAAGGAGCAAACAGGTGCCAGTGCCATGGGGAACAGGAGAAGGCCGCAGGTCAGGAACAGGGTCTCAGCCCATGGCTACAGGAAGCAGAGGAATTTGCAAGGCAGGTGAGTGCTGGGGATGCTGGAGGCCTGCCAAGCTGCCTGCTCTTGTCTTGCTGCTGAAAGCCTGAACTGCAGTGCTCTTGAGAACAACACCTAAATCCCACCGCAATCAACATTTCTTACAGAGATTGGCATGTGCTGAGGAACGATTTACACTGCTCATCCTCTTGGCAGCTAACCCAGGCCATGTTTTAGATAGGAGGGACCTAAGTGAGTCTCTGGAGCTTCCTGCAAGGAACAAAGCCCTGTGACAGCAAGCAGCATTCCCAGGCTGCTCCCACGGGGAAAATCCCCACAAGCTGAAGACTGTGGATAAAGGGGTGACTGTGATTTTGAGCTACGTGTGCCTGCAATGGCAAGGTGCTGGACATGAAGGTAAGGGGCACAAAGTGCCCTCATGTCCTATTCCTGCATCTTTCTGGGAACCAGAGGAATCTGGCCTCCGCCTGTGAGGAACTGGGCCTGGGAACTAATGCTGCCTTTCTGGTTTGGCTTTTGTAGATTTTTGTTTTGGACAGCAGCTCTTTGCAACATCAGCTGAGCCGGCCTCCAGCCTGGCTGATTGGACCCAGTCAGCAAAGGCCTTGCAGGAAGCCTGGAGAGGAGGCAGCGGTGCTTCAGGAGGCTTTGTGCTGGGCCAGCACAGCCAGCGTAGGACTGGCAATCAAAAGGCCTAAATCCTGAACTCCACGGGAGCATTCCCTTGCTGGTCAGCCTGCGCTGAAGCTGTGCATTGTTGCGGCGCTGTGCATTTCCCTGCCGCTGTGCTTTGCCCTGGCATTGTGCTTTGCCCTGCCGCTGTGCATTTCCCTGGCACTGTGCTTTGCCCTGGCGCTGTGCTTTGCCCTGGCACTGTGCTTTGCCTTGGCGCCGTGCTTTGCTCTGGATCTGTGCTTTGCCTTGGCGCCGTGCTTTGCTCTGGAGCTATGCTTTGCCCTGCTGCTCTGCATTGCCCTGGCGTTGTGCTTTGCCCTGGCACTGTGCTTTGCCCTGGCACTGTGCTTTGCCCTGGCACTGTGCTTTGCCTTGGTGCTGTGCTTTGCCCTGGCACTGTGCTTTGCCTTGGTGCTGTGCTTTGCCCTGGCACTGTGCATTGCCCTGGCACTTTGCTTTGCCGTGGCACTGTGCATTGCCCTGGCACTGTGCTTTGCCCTGGCACTGTGCTTTGCCTTGGTGCTGTGCTTTGCCCTGGCGTAGCTGCCCGAGGCTCTCCCCCCTCCCAGAGGGGCCCCGCCCCGCCCCGGGCAACCCCTGGCGGCTGCCCCACCCCCCGCCCGCCCCGCGCAGGGGCGCTCCCTTCCCATGGCGCCGCCCAGCGTCAGCACCCCCTCACTGCAGGCACAGAGAGGGACCGGGCCCTGCTGCTCCTCCTGGCACTTGGGTCCCTCCTTTCCAACAGAGAAGACCTCAAGGGAGGCATTTTCCAACTGTGTCCCTCTGCTTTATTTTTGGAAGGTGGAACTCTGCCCTGAAGGTGGCCCTAATGCATCCATAAGTGCTGGAGCAGGAAAAGTCCCCTTTGTTCTCCCACCGGTTGTCATTACTGGCTCAAAAGCACCGCCCAGCTTTGGAAGGAGAAACAGCCCGTGACACAGTCGTGCTATCCCTCCCCTTCCAAAGGCTCTGTAAATCTTCAGTGTCCACATCAGTAGGAATAAAGGGATCATGGTCGGGTTTCAAATTTTTGCATTTCAGAGGCTTTAATGAGATAAAAGTTGTGATGTTCCCAGAGAAGATTTCTTGCTTTTTGCAGCCAGGGTGAAATGTCTCGTTCAGAAGCAGACCTAGAACTGTCTAATGTGTCTCCTGAGCCTGTCTGACGATTGTTTTAAAGACACAGATTTCAATTTCTTTCAAAATTTGCTATTTCTCTTCAGGAGAGTTGGTGATAGAGCTCAGGAGAAATAAGGTTCTCTATGACAGCTTACTGCCTGTCCCTCATGCTGCTCTCTGTCTGCAGAGCACCACAGTAGCAGCCGCAGCAGCAGAACCTGCTCTGGCTTGCTCTCTTCCACCAGAGGGTAAAGGGGAGGCAAAGGACAACAAACCTCCAACTGTGTTGTCAGTCCAGGCCTGAGCATCCTGCAGCAATCAGTGGCAGCTTTGGTTGCTTCAGTGCAAAGCTTTGGAGTGCAGAGCGGCAAGTTTCTGAGCAGGCAGCACTTGCTCTTTGTGGCTGAAGATGCTGAGGCCTGGAGTTCTGCCATGACCTAGCGCTTCAGCCCAGCCACTGACACGTGGGAAATGGGGTCTGAACTCTCACATGCAGTGAGTGCTCAGGCACCCTGCTCTTCTTTCCCTCTGAGTTTCACTGCAGAGGAGCAAGTTTTCTTCCCTGTAGTTGCAGAAGCTCAGGGTTCTCACTTCTTGACAAATCTGTGATGCAAAGGGCCTTGTTAAGAAGATCAAAAGCACAGGGAATGTATTAGAAATTCTTATGAAAAGTAACCTTTCTTACAGATAAAGATAAGCAAGTCATTCCCTGCATTTATCTAAATGCAGAAGTTGTATAATTATCTAAACTGAACACAGAAACAAACTACCTCTGTCAGACCATCTTCATATTCCAGATCACTTTCAAGATGTAGATTGAGTTGTTTGAATGATTAGTGCTCAACTCTGCCTTTCTGGCTGAAGGCTCTGGAGCTCCTTTCTGAGTTCATCCAGGGTGGTATTCCCTAACAATTCCTGGTACCACCTCCTGCTTTCTTAGGGCACAATAGTCTAAATGAAAACCTAGCCAATGGCATAACTCTCGAGTCCATAAGGAAATCATTGGACAAGTTGTCAAGTTCTCAAACCAATTGTCCTGCTGCAAGAGTCCTGTTGCACACAAGAGTGTTGAAAGCCAAGAGAAGCTGCAATTGGTGGTGCATCTTGTGACAGAAGCTCAACCTAGCTCTCCAATAAAGAGAAGAGCTTGAAACGAGCAGACATGAGTGTGGAAAAGATTCTTGGAAAGCTGAAACAGCTTTCCCAAAGTGCAATGAAAATGGAAAGAATCCAAGATGTCCACATGTAGGAGTTCCTTTACTGATATGCTCCCCTTTTCCATGTTGCACGAGTTCTACATGGCATAAATTCCAAATTCATCTTACCGCTAAGATCCATGACTCAGCAAGTTTTACACTCTCAATCATTAGCTACACACAATTTGCCTTCCTTTGTTTTCCTTTGAAAGCAATGCTGGGAACACAAGACACATGCAAATGTAAGACCTTTGAGTACAGTGTGAGCTGTGGTCGAGTGTGAGTTCTAGAAACAGGGAATAGGCTCTGATAGGATTTTACCCTCAGCAGTGACAATACACAGCAGCAACAAAGGTTTTTTGTGTGACGTTGCGCAGAGGTCAAGACTCTTTGTCTTAGATGAACATGGCAAAGTTGACATGTTTAAACAGACTTGGGATGCAACCTGGTTTGGTTTACTGTCTGTGTCACTAAAGAGCAGGAGAAATAAACCAGCCAGAGTTTCTTTGCAGAGAAGACCTTTGCTTCAGTGTGAAAGTATTGGGAAGGGAGGAGGGAGATGGGTGAGAGTTGAGCTGCTGTATTGGACTGGCATCCAAACCACGGCAAGAATAGGGTTTAATTATTTTCTTTTAATCCTATCCACACTCTCCGATTCTCACCTGGAACTGGACAAGAAAACACGAACAGCCCCGGCGACTAGAACACAGCACCGGGGGCGCGGTCCCCTCTCCCCACCCCGAGCGGTCGGGGGAGCAGTGCTGCCCCGCAGGGGCTGGATTTCTCCCTCCTCATCTGCTGCTTTGCATTTCCGGGCGGCCGGCTCTTCCTGGCACTGGCAGGCTCCTCATTCAGGGCTTATGCTCCACGGGAAAGTCCAGACAGCGCTCTACGTGGGAGGAAGAGATGGCGGCGCGGCGTGAGTGGGTGGGATGAGGCCCGGGGGATGCGAGCACCGGGGGAAAGCTGCAGGGTTGCCAGAAATAACAGTTATGCTGTGAAGTAGTGAAGAAGAAGCTAAACGACAAGGCGATTTTGGCGTCGGCGCGGGAGGCAGAGAGAGCTGCTCCGTGACTCCAGCCGAGCCCGGTTCGGCCCTGGAGCGAAGTGGCCAGCGCTGCCCCGGGGCGCGCGGGGCTGAACGGGGAACGGACAAACGGGGAACGGACAAGCGGTCGCGGCACTTCAGCGACAGCAGCGGCAGCAGCTCTGCTGACCCTCTGCCTCTCTTGCTCCAGCTCCTTCTGTCCCTCTCCCGCTGCGGCGCACAATCCTTATCGACCCCCTTCTTTCCCGGTCTCTCTGTCCACCTGCCGGGCCGAACCACGCCTCCGGTCCGCCCCGGCCTCGGGCGGGACTGCATCCCCACTAGACCGGGGCTCCCGCAGCGGTCTCGCCTTCGGCCGGCCCTCGCCGTACTGTCTGTGCCGCTGCTGCGCGGCGGGGCATCGGTAGCTGGGCCTCGGGCCGCATGGCCATCCCTTGGGCTCGCCTGTGCCAGCTCCGGTTACGCCTCCCGCCTCGACCGTGGCTTGTCTCGGGGGGGGGGGCGGAGGACACTCGGAGCACGGCTGCTCCCGCCGCCTGCGTTACGCGTTCCCCCGGCCTGGGCCACGGCAGCATTGCAGCTACCGACCCCGAGCTGCTGGTGCCCCATTCAGACAGAGCTGCCTGTCCTGGGACACTTGAGGGGCGGTCGGGGGCCGTTCCTGGACCCGGGCCCAGCGCCGCCAGCCGCGTTTGGCCCCAGGGAAGGCGCAGGAGGCCCTGCAGGGGTGAAACCGGCTGGACTCTCTGCTGGGGCCTGGCGGCTTCAGCAGCGTCTGCAAGGGGACGTGCCTGGAGCCCAGCGCCCCGGTGAGTGGGGGTCTGGTGGGGGGCAGAGGAGGGTGAGGGGGAAGGAGGATGGGGCTCGGCAGAGCGGGCGGGAAGCTCAGCCCGCTGCTCCCCTTGGCTAGCAGGTGGCTGTCAAATGTGTGTCAGGGGATTGCACCCATCTTTGGGGTGAGCTGGTGGGGGAGTGGGGTCAGCAGCAGAAACCGGGCTGTGCTGGGCGGGATAAGCTGAGGCTCGGCAGGCTGGAAGCCGCCAGGACGCCTCGAGGGAGAGCAAAGGGAGATTAGCAGAGGGCACAGAGCATCCCAGTTTGGCTGAGAGCTTCCAGACCCCTGGCACGGCATCAGCCCCACTGACAGCATCGTGGTCTTCCCACAGCCCAACAGCACCTGCGTTCCCCAGATCAAACTGCTGGGCTAGGTGTCCACTGGGTTGCATGGTGTTGTCCAGCTCCTTGATAGGTTTGAGCTCTGCAGAAATTCTTGTTGGTGATGAAGCGCCCAGAGCGATCGCAGGACCTCTTTGATTTCATTCGTGTGTGGGCATTCCTGTCGGCAGACTGCTGCAGGGGCTGTTCTGCCATGTGCTGGAGGCTGTGAGGCACTGCAGCAGCTGCGAGGTCCTGCACAGAGACCTCAAAGCTGACAACATCCTCCTCCACCTGGCCAGCGGACAGGCAAAACTGATGGACTTTGCCTGTGGCACCTACCTCCAAGTCTGCACACAATTTGTAGGTGAGCCCACCCAGGGCTTTGCTCGCGGTCCTGGCCTTTCATGGATCAACCTTAAATGGCCCAAGCTGGGTGTGGCACTGGACATTCCCCTTTTTGCTGCCAGTCACGGCTACAACCAATGAGCCACAGAGGTGTGCCTGTAATGGTCAAGGAAGGGATTCTTCCAAATGGCTTGTGGATGTCTAGGATTTTTCACAGAATCGCAGAATCACAGAAGTTCAAGACTGGAAGAGACCTATAAGATCATCAAGTCCAGCCGATGTTCTAACTGTTCAACTAGATCATGGCAGCAAGTGCCACATCCAGTCTTTTTTTGAATTCTTCAAGGGATGATGACTCCACCACCTCACTGGGTAAATGATTCCAGTATCTGACCACTCTTTCTGTGAAATATTTCCTTCTTAATTCTAACTTACATCTCGCTTGACGCAGCTTGAGACTGTGTCCTCTTGTTCTATCTGTTGTCGCCCGGAGAAAGAGGCCGACCCCCAGCTCACCACAGCCACCCTTCAGGAAGTTGTAGAGAGCGATGAGGTCGCCCCTTAGTCTCCTTTTCTCTAGGCTAAACAACCCCAGCTCCCTCAGTCGCTCTTCGTATGGCTTGTGTTCCAAGCCCCTTATTAGTCTCGTTGCCCTCCTCTGGACACGCTCAAGTAACTCGATGTCCCTCCTAAAGTGAGGGGCCCAGAACTGGATACAATACTCCAAGTGAGGCCTCACCAGTGCCGAGTACAGTGGAAGAATGACCTCTCTGCTCCTGCTGGCCACTCCATTTCTGATACTGGCCAGGATGGCATTGGCCCTCTTGGCTACCTGGGCACACTGCTGGCTCATATTTAATCGACTGTCAACCAGCCCCCCCAGGTCCCTTTCCACCTGGGCACTATCCAGCCATTCCGTCCCCAGCTTATATCGGTGCAGGGGGTTATTGTGGCCGAAGTGCAATACTCGGCACTTGGACTTATTGAAGTTCATCCCGTTTGATTCTGCCCATGCGTCTAACCGTTCCAAGTCTCTCTGGAGAGCCCTACACCCCTCTAGCAGATCCACACTCTTTCCCAATTTAGTGTCATCAGCGAATTTACTAATAAAAGACTCTAAGCCCTCGTCCATATCGTCAATAAAAATATTGAACAGAACTGGCCCCAACACAGACCCCTGAGGGACACCACTAGTGACTGGTCGCCAGCTGGATGTGACACCATTCACCACCACTCTCTGGGCCCGGCCATCCAGCCAGTTCTGAACCCAGCAAAGGGTATTCCTATCCAGACCACGGCCAGCGAGTTTGTCTAGGAGTATGCTATGGGAAACAGTGTCGAAGGCCTTGCTGAAATCCAGAAAAACAACATCTACAGCCTTCCCTGCGTCCACTAGCCGGGTTACCTGATCATAAAAGGTGATCAGGTTAGTCAGACATGATCTACCCCTCCTAAATCCGTGCTGGCTGGGTCTGATACCCTGGCCGTCCTGCAAATTTTGCATGATGGCACGTAATATAAACTGTTCCATTATTTTGCCAGGTATAGAGGTCAGGCTGACTGGTCTATAATTGCCAGGATCTTCCTTTGCACCTTTTTTGTGAATGGGTATCACATTGGCCAGCTTCCAGTCATCCGGAACCTCACCAGTGATCCATGACTGTTGGTAAATGATAGAGAGTGGCTTTGCAATCTCATTTGCCAGCTCTCTCATTACCCTAGGGTGGATCCCGTCTGGTCCCATAGATTTATGAATATCCAAGGATTTCAATAGTTCTATAACAGCCTCCTCTTGGATAATGTGGGGACCATTCTGTTCCCTAAAACCAACGACCAGCCTAGACGGACGGGAGTCTTGAGGGCAAGTCATCTTCCCATTAAAAACCGAGGCAAAATAGGCATTAAACACTTCTGCCTTCTCCTCGTCTGCAAATACTAACTTCCCACCTTTGTCCAGTAAGGAACAAAGGCTGGTCCTACCTTTCTTCCTACTATTAATATATTTATAAAAACATTTTTTATTATCCTTAACAGCAGTCGCTATCGTGAGTTCAAACTGAGCTTTGGCCTCCCTAATTTTTTTCCTGCATACTCTAGCAGCCCTCTTGAATACTTCCTTGGAGACCTGACCCTTTTTCCAACTCTGATACGTCCTCTTTTTATTCCTAAGTTCCTCCAAGATCTCCTTTCCCAGCCAGGCTGGACGTTTGCCCCGTAGACTGATCTTTCGGGATACAGGAATGGTTTGTTCCTGCGCCCTCAAGATCTCTGCCTTGAAGTAAGCCCACCCTTCCTGAACTCCTTTATTTTTAAGGGCAGCTTCCCAAGGGACGCTCTGAATTAATCTCTTAAACAGGCCAAAGTCCGCCCTCCGGAAGTCCAATGTACGAGTTATACTGGTGCTCTTCCTAATATCGCCAAGTATTGAAAACTCTATTAATTCATGGTCACTCTGCCCCAAACGACCTCCAACCATCACATCTCCCACCAGCCCATCCCTATTTGTAAATAACAGATCTAATGTAGTCCCTTCCCTGGTGGGTTCATCTACCAGCTGTAACAAAAAGTTATCCTCCATAGATTCTAAGAATTTTCTGGAGTGCCTCTTTACTGCTGTATTAAGTTCCCAGCAGATATCTGGTAGATTAAAATCACCAACAAGAACAAGGGTTGATGATCTAGAAATATTGCACAACTGCTTATAGAATAAATCGTCTACTTCTTCTTCTTGATCGGGTCGACGATAACAGACTCCCAATATGATGTCGGCGTTATTGGCCTTCCCCTTGATTCTTATCCATAAACATTCAACACCTTCTTCCTTTGTTTCAATTTCAATGGCATCGAAGGTTTGCTTAACATAAAGAGCTACGCCACCTCCTCTTCTTCCTTTTCTATCTCTCCTGAAGAGTCTGTATCCAGCCAATGTAGTACTCCAGTTATATGAGTCATCCCACCACGTTTCCGTGATGGCAACTACATCATAGCTTTGCAGTTGTACCATGGCCTCCAGCTCTTCTTGTTTATTGCCCAAACTGCGTGCATTGGTATACATGCACCTCATCTGGGCAACTGAGTTCACCCCTATCTTACGCTTGCAATTCTTGGGCCTGTTTCCAGTTAGCTCAGCTGGTTCCCCTTCCCCCTTCAAGCTTAGTTTAAAGCTCTCTCAATGAGGTCTGCCAGTTCATGAGCTAAAATCCTTTTGCTCTTAACGGAGAGGTGTACCCCATCTGATTCCAGCAAAGAAGATGCTGTAAAAGTTTCGCCATGATCATAAAATCCAAACTTATGTTGATGACACCAACCCTTAAGCCACTTGTTAATGATACGGATTCTTCTGTTTCTTTCATCATTATCCTCCGCCACCAGAGGGACTGAGCACATCACTACCTGTGCTCCTGCCTTGTCAATTACCTGACCCAGTACCTTAAAGTCCTTCCTGATTGCCTTAATGCTCCTCTTCTCGATCTCATCACTGCCAGCCTGAAGTATCAGCAGTGGATAATAATCAGAGGGCTGAATCAGTCCAGGAAGTCTCTCAGTAATATTTTCTACCCGAGCCCCAGGGAGGCAACAAACTTCCCTGTGGGATGGGTCTGGTCGACATACAGGGCCTTCAGTTCCTTTCAGGAGGGAATCACCTACGACAATTACCCTTCTTTTCTTCTTGGTACTAGAGGTAATAATTCGTGTTGCAGGTGAAACATAATTAGGAGGTTCACTAGGCAGACAATTCTCTCCTAAACCATCTAGTTGTATCTCTGGATCCAGTATCTCATACCTGCTTTGTAATGGTACTTGGCTGGATGATGGAGGGGGGCAGGTCTTTTCATTTTTACCACCCCGCACAGGGACCCATTTCCACTCCTCTTCATCCACCAAATGCCCTTCTGTCATCTGAGAATGGGAGGCATATAAGTCCTCAGTCTCTTGATTAGTAACCTCCCTTAAAGATGATAGGGCTGAACTCCACCAATCTATCTGCCTTTCACTTTCACTAATACTCCTTAATCTTTCAACTTCCTCCCTAAGCTCAGCCACCATTAGAAGGAGGTCATTCACTTGTTCGCAGCGTAAGCGGTTCTCCTCCACAGCACTCCCTGATGCCACCAATAAACTCAAACATTCTGGGCAGGGGTGGGTCTGTACACTCACGTCCTTTTTGGAGGGCCCAACTTGATCACTTACACCAGCCACAGATTTTGATCTGGTAGAAACCATTGTTAACAAACACCTCAGAAACAACCAGACGGCAGGGGATTCAAAATCAGGAGGTTCAGGAATCCGGGAATTCAGGAAATCCGAGAGTTTAGGAATCCAAGGATTCCAAAATCCGAGGTTACAGGAGTCCAGGGATTTAAGAATGCAGAGATTTGGAAATTCAAGGATTTAGAAATCCGGGGTTTCAGAGTTCCAGGAGTTCTCCAGCAGCAAGTCGGCACTGCAGAGCTGCTAATGTAGTAACAGAGACTCTTTGAGGGATGCAGAATGCAGGGAAGGGAGCAAAGCACAGCTCCACAGTACAGCTCCACGACACAACTCCACGGCACAGCTCCGAAGCTCACCTCCGCAGCACAGCTCCGCGGCACAGCTACACGGCCTAGCTCCGCGGCCTAGCTCCGCGGCACAGCTCCGCGGCCCAGCTCCGAGGCCCAGCTCCGCGGCACGGCTCTGCGGCACAGCACCGCAGCACAACTCCGCGGCCCAGCTGGGAGGCCCGGCTCCGTGGCACAGCTCTGCGGCACAGCTCCACGGCCCAGCTACGAGGCCCTGCTCCGTGACACAGCTCCGCGGCACAGCTCCGCAGCCCAGCTCTGTGGCCTAGCTATGAGACCCTGTTCCGCAGCACAGATCAGTGCAGGGACATGGTCTTGTCCGCCATTAAAAAAAAAAAAAAAAAAAAAAAAAGGTTGGCTCCGAGCTGACATTGATTGGAGAAAGGAATCCGGAAGTGCTCCTGGTCATGTGCTCCACTTCTCCCATTGATTCACTGCCTCTTTCCTTCCTTTCCTTTGAAAAGCACCTGGAGTGGAGATGTGCTTGGTGGGGGCCCAAGTGATCTGTAGGAGGAATAGTTGAAGTCATGAAACAATCCTGATACAACACCAGTATGAAACCAGCCCCAAAGCCAATCCATTTCTCTGAAGTATTTTGTTTCCAGTGACTGCCAACACGTCAGGAGTCTAAAGGGAAACCAGGAAGCCAACTATTCTGATCAATTTGGCCAAATAAGCACACATGCAGCACCCTGCTCCATGGGTCAAAGAATGCACAGGATGTTCCCAGCCGCTTCAGGCGCCTCCTCCGCAGCTGGGAACATCCAGCCGTTTCCCACAGCTCTAGCCCGGCTCTGCTGGTGGCATCCTGTGGGAGCTCCCTCCTCCTGAGACACAGCTCTGGCCCTCCCATTCCCTTCACGCCTGCAATGCCACTCCTGCCTTGCTCAAATCTGCACATCACTAGTGACTTTGTGCCCTCCAGCTATGCTGTCCTAAGCAGAAATTTAGAAGGAGGATGAGCAGATGGGAGAAAAGGAGGTGGCACCTTCTTTTCCCACTCTGTCTCAGTCTGTCTGTTTGCTGGGCCCTCTCTCCTCAGGATTCCTGCCTGTTCTCAGAGGCTCCGTTCTCTACGTGCTGAAGTGGTCCTTGTCATCTCCTCTGCTTCCTGCATTACTTTGCTGCAGGGATGACAGCAATCAGGCTCTCAGAGGAGGCTGAAGAGAGGCTCCGCTAGCTTGAGAAATGGATGCTGCCCAAAGGGAAAAAGAAACCAAAGCAACCAAATTAAAAGAGACCAAGGGAGAAGGAACCAGTATTTTCCAACTGAGCTTCTAACAGGGTCAAGCTGGGTTCTTCTAGGGCCCAGAAACACACAGACAGAAGGGGCAGAGCGCAGATGGACTCAGCTCTGGCTTGCAAGGAGAGCAGTGTCTGCCTTGGCATGCCCCCCTCCTCCTGGCCTGGCTGGCATCTTCCTTCACGGCAGGGAGAGCCGAGGAAGTGGCGCCGTCGCCAGCTGCCTGTCTGCCACAAAAGGTGGCAGCAAAGCTGCAGTGGTTCTCATCTACTTGAGCGGGCCAGGCAGCACGTGAGGCTGGCACAAATCCTGCTCAGCTGTCCCTCTTTGGCTGGCAGAAACCTCTAAGAGTGGGGCAGGAAGGACAAACTGGATGCCCTTGGATGCTCAGTCAGTCCCCCCCAAAGGTCCCACCTTCCCACAGACCAATCTAGAACCGCTTGGCAGGGAGTGCTTATGTTGTGTTCTTCAAGCCCCACTGCAGGCCTCCTTCCCCAGCACTGTAGTACTTCAGTTCCTTTGCTACCAACTAAACCTGAAAACAGCAGCCGAGAGCAAAAGGGGGCCTCAGCAATGACCAGAAGGTGGGAGCTCTCCTCTGAGGAACGGCTGTGAGAATTGGGCTTGTTTAGCTTGCAGAAGGGCAAGGTCTCCAAGGACACCTTTCAATATTTGAAGGGGCTTAGAAGAAAGATGGGGACATATCTATTAGCAGGGCCAATTGCAAGAGAACAAGGGAGAATGGTTTTAAACTAAAAGACAGTCAATTCAGATAGGCTCTAAGGAAGAAACTCCTTATGAGGAGAGTGCTGAAACACTGCCTCAGGCTGCCCAGAGAGCTGGGAGGTGCCCCATCGCTGTCAGCATTCCAGGTCAGGTGAGCTGGGGCTCTGGGCAACCTGATCTATTGGCAGGGGCTTTGGACTAGATGACCTCCACCACTCCCTTCTAACCTTAACTAGTCTTGGATCCTATCTGGTTCTCATTTGAAAAGCAGCCAGAGCAGAGATTACCCTGTGGGGGGCCCATCTGATTCCCTGGAGTTGGGCCGAGGAGCAAACCCAGACAGGGAGCAGCCCCTTTGCCTTGTACCTGCAGAAGTTCCTTAGCAGAGCCTCTCCTGTCCACATCCATCTGCAGGCAGCAGCCCAGAAATTCACACAAGGCAGGGGGTAGGCTGAGCTTGTGCACATCTGGTATGCCTTGCGTGCCTATCAGGTGGTTAGCCTGAAGTGAAAGGAAACACAAGACTCTACGTGATTCTTCCACAGCCTTCAGTGCTCACCTAGACCCCGTCTTTTAAGCCCCAGTCTGCAGTGGCAATTTCTTGCCTAGCAGATGGTTAGAGATGAGCCTTCTTCCCCAAAAGTAGAAAGGCCCCAGTGCAACTCCAGCTATTCCAAGGGGCAACAGGTCTTGCCTTGACAGCTGATGTGAGCTGCAGGGACATTTTTAGAAGTGGACCTTCTTGGAACTCATCCAAGCTGCGGGAATGGGATTTAGTCTAATGGAGACAGACCAGAAGGATACTGAATTCTGAAGCATATTTGCACCTTACCCTGTCACTGGTCTCCCAAACATAAGGAGCCTCTCCTCTGGCCATTTCAATTCCCACGATGCCAAGGGACCAGGTGTCCACTTTGGGACCGTAAGGCTCTTTTCTCACCACCTCGGGTGCCATCCAGCAAGTTGTCCCCACCATCGACCTCCGTTTACTCTGCTCAGGTGTGAGCAGAGCACAGAGGCCAAAATCAGCTGAGGAGAAAAACAAACACTGCTTCAAGTAGGGAACCAAGGAAAAGATTTCCTCACTCTAAGTCTCAGAATGTAGTACTGAATCTAGCTGGAAAAGCAGCTGTGCTCTCTTTCCTCAGGGCTGCAGCCAAGGAAACTAGCAATTGTCCATTTAACAAACCCACCACCATTCCCAGGGTGGTGGCTTTTCCTCATCTACACTGAAGGTTTCCACTGTGGCCTCCCTCCCTCTGGAAGGGACACACACAAACCACAGTTCCTCTTGATACTTGTTGCTCTTTTAGACTCCCAGCAGCCTACAGCTGTGCCCTGAGCAAGAATACCCACCCAACTTGACGGAGCCATCCCGGCCCAGAAGGATGTTGTCACTTTTGATGTCTCTGTGGATCACCTGGTTGGCATGAAGGAAAGCCAGGCCTTTCAGGCACTGAGAGAGAATAAAAGAAACAGGAGGCCAAAATTAGCCTGATCTGATTTCATCGTGTGCTCCTGAAGATTCATGGATCTCAGAGGAGCAGTGAGTGCTGGCAAGAGGAAGAGCTTGCTGCTGCAACCCTGGGAGAGCAGGATCTCTCTAAGGCAAGGCATATTGGCTTTGAGGGGGAAAGAGCAGTTGCTGCTCGAGACTGTCCCCTGCAAAGCCAGTCAGAATGACCGCTGCTGCAGCGGATGCGCTCTCCCCATTCAGAGGACAAACAACGGTTGGCCAAAAGAGGAAAAGTCCCTGCTTTGGGTACCAAGGGCATCACTGTCAGCTGGGAGACTGGAGGTAAAGGGCTGTAAGGCTGCCTGGTCAGCAGATTTGAAAGACATTTCAAGTCATTTGTCAGTTTTCAGCAGCAAGCACCGTGGTGGGTGCCATGCCCTCCTTTGAAGCTGAGACCCATGAGAGATGAGCCTCTCTTGGCCTTTGCTGTTGGTTTAAAACTCGCACAGCGGCATCTTTGCGCTTACAGGCAAAGAAGGCAATGCAGAAAGGCTCTGGGCGAAGACTTGGAGGGGCAAAGTGCAGAACAGATAAAAAAAATTGAAAAATCAAAAAGAGACAGAGAGCACAGAGGCCAAAAGCAGATAAAGAGCAGACTATAGTAAGGGCAGGGACACTGGCAGGCACTTCCGTCCAGATGCTCCTTCTTCTCTGAAGCAAAAGAGCAGCACAGCAAGAAAGCTCTGAGCACGGAATCACTCACGTAGCAGCGCTTTTGAACTATGATGCTGTCCAAGGCATGCCAAGCACAAGCAGGATCCCTTACCTCCTGACAGACAGTTGCCATGTGTCCTACAGCCATCCTTTTCTCGCTGATCACTATTGCTAAAGAGCCTCCATCCATGTACTCCAACACCAGCAGGACAAACTCATTGACAAGGTAGCTGGAAGATGAAAACAACAGTGTAGAGCTGAATGGGCACAGCTAAATTGCCATACGGATGAAAAGACTACAGCTGAGTTTTGCTTCCAGGTCACTGGGAAATGAAGACGGAATAAAATGGAGACACGCTCCACCCAGGCTATCCAGGGCTTGCAATCTGTGCCATCTAATTGCACACCCGTGGGAAAGGAGACGGCTTAGGGGGCAAGCAGGGGAAAACGGCAGTTTGTGATAGCAGAGGCAGATCTGGAAGCGGCTACATCCCAGCAGCTGCTTCATTGTCTTCATAACAAATTGCACCATTCACTCCAACAGCAAGGAGACACAGTTTTCACAGCTTTTTCACAGGGGAGGTGGAGGTGCAGCACTGCCAACACCCTTTGGGAAGCCTTGCATAAAGGACAGTCACAAACAGGATAAAACTACCTCAAACCCGGCAAATAATGTGTCTCTTTTGGCATGCAAGGCAATGGAAAATAGTGGGAACAGCACAAGGGAAATAATTTCTGTGATGCTTTCTCAGCACTTCTCTTCCGACACTCAGAAGAAGAAATCATGCCCCAAAACAGCAAAGGAACATTCAGCAAGTGAACATAGAGGCTGCTGGCTTAGTAAGAGAGACAGGTTTCTGAGAACAATCTTTAAGCTATTTCTGCCAGGAACCAGAAGAATGCCATCTCCTCCCATGCCTCATACAGGAGTGGACTGATGTTCATAGCAAGATCAATTTTCTGCCACTGAGCAAAGTGCTTGAAACCTTTGCCTGGCAAGTATGGAAACTGACATTCCCATAAAAATACAGAACTACTTACCTTTCTAGGTAGGTGACAATATTGGGGTTCCTCATTTCCCTCATGACCAGGATTTCTTTCAATACTTCCTTGCAGCGCTGGTGCTGGAGATCAATTTCCTTTACGGCCACCTACAATGACGTTGAAAGCCGTTAGGAACAGACGTTACAAGAGCCTCTTCCTCCGTGCACTCACGGGCCAGGATGCCTTGTCACCTCGGCGAAAAGGGACTCTAAAGCATCAGCCACAATGTGCTAACAGCACTCTCAGCCCTTGCAGACTCCTCCGCGAGACCTCCTTTACCACTACTGTTATCATTTACACGCGTTTTGCAAGCCAAAGGAATTTTGCTTCTGTGAAATGAAATCAACTTGTGGAAAACAGGTTAGCATTTCTAGGGGATTTGATCAGTGTTTCAGAAACTGCTGCCATTCTTGATTGTGCTCCAAAGTAAATGCACCAATCCATTACAGAGAAAATGCTGTCTGACAAAGAACAACTCCAAGGCAACTCAAAGGAAAGTTAACATCCTAGCACATCCTAACTTCTTCTGGATTTTGCATCTCTGAAGAACATTCCTCAACACGGTTTAGATGTGTAATTCTTGAGTGTGTTAAAAAATGAAGAATCCTTTCTGTGGACCACTACTGATGCACTCCAGGTGATAAGCAGGGCTTAGGGCTTTCAGACTCCTTGTAGACATCCCTCCAAGTGCAGTTGCTGAGCACAGCGCTGCAGGTGGGTAAGGAGCCACCAGGAAGATGGAGTTGTATTTGCTGAGAGCCAGAAAGGAGAATTCAGGACTCTGAATGTTTAGCCCCAAAGAGCATGGGACTCTCCAACTGACATCAGCATGTCAGTTCAGTACAAATAGCATCTCTGTAATGGAATGTCAGCAACAAAGGACCAACACAAGGCGGTATTACTTAAGGCTCTTCATCAGCTTCTTCTCACTGATCCGTGTGCGAGTGTCTGTGTGTGTGTGAGACCCAGGCTCCCCAGGACTGAAAGGCAAAACTGCGCTCCAGACAAGGCCTTTCCTTCTTTAGATCTTTTCAAAGGGTACCTCGTGCTGGGAAACAATGGCAAATCCTATCTGTGTCTGAACCGCGGCATAAGAGGAATTGGGCCAGAATGACGGCTGCTACCATCAGCTAATCTCTGCACACTTATCCAGGCAGTCCAAGATAGCATGGCCTTCTTGGAAAGACACCACTGCCATCCTCACACTGATTCAGAATGCGAGACAAAGTCTGTCCAAAATGCATTTTTCAGCCTGCCTCTAGGCAGCCTTTGCAGCAAAGACAGGTAACACAACGCTCTGGCCACAGATCACATCCCAAGGGAAAGCGCTCAAGAGCTGCAAAATCTGCAAGGGCTGTTGGCACTTACCGCTTGTCCTGTGGCAGCGTCCAAGGCCTTATAAACGGTTCCAAAACCCCTAGGAACAGAACAGCAGCAAGAACAGAGAAGCTGTTCAGTGCTGAGAAGCAAAAGGCAGCCCAGGCAGGAGCTCTCTGCTGCCTGGAGTGTCCCTCAAACACCAGCCTTTGTCTACCCTTCAGACAATACCACAGCAGCCCAGCAACCCTCTGCCATGCAGCTTGTCCAAGAGCAAAGCTGGGTCCAACAGGAAGAAAAAAGAGCTGCTACAAATCTCAAATGTACACACCAGACTATGGATGTGAGGGTTTGCTTTGCCTCTTCCTTTTTGTGCTTGTGTGTGTGGTGTGCCTTTCCAAGCAATGAAACACACAGAGTCCTCTTGGACTCAGAGCTCTCTTTTGATTCTGTCTGCCAAACTCAGGCAGCACCACACAGCCTGTCTTATTGTCCTGAGCACTGAAAGTTGTGTTCAGCAAAATATTGGAAAGAAATTCTGCTGAGAGCTGCTGTCTGACGGCTGTCAGGTGGGAAGCTGCTCTCTCAGTTTTTTCTTCCTTCAGTTGTGGGGCCATATTATTTGGAATCATGCAACACCGTGTCTGCTGGGAAAATAAGGAATCTCGTGCCACACACTTGAGGGACAGGCAAGTGCCTCCTTGAGGCAGGCAAGACATTGGTTGCCAGCATGCAGTTATCTTTGCTGATGCCTTGTGACCAGTACTGAGACAGGGACAATCTAAAGCCAGGGTCTGAAGATGCTTGCAGCTTGCCTGACTTCCCTCTGGATATTCCAGCAGCCACCTACGTGACCCATGGTTCTGGAGGAGTAAGCATGGCTGAACTCACCCTCTGCCAATAATTTTCCATCCAGTGTATTTCTCTTCTGGATCTGCCACGCTCACCACACTCCCTGAAAGAAAGAAAATGCAAGAAGCAAACTTCAAAACAGAGATCCTGACTTCCAGTGGATCAGAATCTCAGCTCCACTTTCTGCGGCGCGGAGCAATTTCTGGTCGCTTGGCTAGCAACAGTGTCAACAAGAACAACAACAAGAGCAGCCGCAGTAAGAAGACAGGCAGCTCTGTAACACACGTGGCCTGCACAGAGTCTGATTCTGCACACTCCTTTGAAGAGGAGACTAAGCCCACGGAGAAAGCGTCAGAGCAGACAGAGACCAGAAGAGAACTGGCACCGTGGCAAGTGGTTGTGGTCCACAAAGGGGAAGGAGGGCTGAAAAATCAGGACCCTTCCTTGTTGTGGGAGATAACACTCTCTTGTGAGGTTCAACAAAAGGTTTCATAATTCCAAGATTTCAATGCACCCTGCGATCTGGGATGAAGTTTTATCAACAGCTGCTTTTTGCAGAGCTGAAGGAATATGGCAAAGTGAAATCCAGGAGAGGAGGGGATTTCCTCTACCTCTCAGCAGTTTGCCTGAAGAATGCCTTGACATTTTCAGAGAACAGCAGCTCATGGTGTGCTACATCCAAGAACAATGGCTGTAAGAATTAGGACCCTCTTCTTTTATGAGCAGGCTAAGTTCTGAAGATGATTTTGCCCATTCCCCATTTAGTGAAGAACAACAAGTCCATGTCTTCAGCCTGGGCTGCAGCAGTCACTAGCACTGCCCTCGGCCCCTTGGACACCAGCCACGTGCCCCATCTTCCCAAAGGGCACAGCCCAGACGGGTAACAAGGACAGCGCCGCTCCTCAGGCGCTGCCGTGGCTCAGACACCTGCACAAACGAGATGCTGATCCTCTGACGAGTCCAGGCCAAGCTGCAGCAACGCGGTGGCTGCTGAAACCTCACAGCTAAGGAAGGCTCCAGCTCCTGCAGCCACAGCAGCCATCAGTGGCAGGGCAGGTATGACAAAAACCTGGGCAGAGCCCACAAATGGCCTCTGACAGGCACTGTGAAGAAGCCAGAGCCAGACTCAGCACTGCTACAAGCTGTTGACCCCACTCGAGACAGAACATGGGTGTCATTGAGTTCAGAGCCAAGGAGGAGTCGATCCATTCACCTCTTGTCCCTACAGCTGATGGCCGACACTGAGTAAACTGGGCTCTGTCCTGTACCTGCCCGCTTCTAATTCTCTGACAGCACTGCACCGGCAGCTATGACCAGTTGCAAGGAGCAACTGAGTTGTACTGCAGAGTCACCAAGGCCTTGCTGTGCTTTCCAAGAGTGCAGGGATTGAGGCCAATCCTTAGTATCCCAAGAGTATTCACCGGCTGGGCTTTAGCCCTGACAAAGTGCCTTGTACTGGAGGAACATGCAGCAGAGGGGATGCAGGCTTCATCCCGAGAATTGCCTGCAGGGCAGTTTTATCTGGCCCTGCCACACAGAAGTGTCTCTTGATGCGTCTCCCTAGGCATACAACTGAACTATCCAAGGGGGATTGGAAAATCAAATTGTGTTTTTCTTTGTTGGCTGCACTTTGAAAACACCTCTTGCTCTCTGATTCCCAGGGATTGTTCTAAGAATACAATTTCTTAACATTTGGGGTGTGCTGAAAAGACCCCTTCCTCTGTTGTTTTGCTATCACCTGATGCTCCTTCCAAGGAGGTCACACTAACAAAAATGAAGAATTTTTATCCAAGCAAACTGTAGAAGGAATAGTAGAAGTCATGAAAACACCACCAGTATGAAACCAGCCCCACAGCCAAATTTTTTCTCTGAAGTGTTTTGTCTCCAAATGCAGTCTAAAGGCAATCTAGGAAGCCAACTATTATGATCAATGTGGCCAGACCAGCACACACAAGCTGACTCAGTCGTTGGCTAGGTTGCAGCCTTCTGCTGCTTCGGAAACAATCCCTGCTTTTGCCTTTAGTGCGCATGGAACCTCAGGCAAAGGCCACCCACACCCAGCTGCCCTCAAAGGCAAAAGGAGTGCCCCAAAATGCTCCCTGGCTGCCTCCAAGCACAACAATGGCTCCTGTAGGGAGTCCAGAATGTCTCCCCGACACCAGAGTCAGGAGGAAGAGGTGCTACAGCTCATGCTGAGGCACACACCCCATAATACACTGCTGGATTGCACAAGGAATCCCCAGGACCTACTCAGCAGCCTCAGGCACTGCTTCTCGCTCTCCTGGAAGGAGCGGGGTGAGCTGCTCCTGCTCGAGTTCTCAGGCTGCGGAGGGGAGGCTTCTTCGGAGGCTGCTGCTGCAGCGGCGCCTTCAAGGGCAGAGCCCTCGTTCATCTGGGACAAGAAATTTGTTTGTGTCAGAAGTGTGGCTGGCAGAGATGCCCCTGACGGCACATTCCACAGGCATGCCATCAGGAACAACACTGGTGTTTGGCTGCACAAGTCAAAGCCAAACAAGCAGAGACTACAGCTTGTCACAGCCAGCCATAGTAGAGATGGTGAAAGGGAAAGAACACCTTAAAATTTCACCCTGTTCTGAGACCTGCACCATGGAAAGGGACAACTTGTTCAGAATGTGCAGGGGTCACCACGTTCACCTGAGCAAACTCCTCAATAAACAAAGTGGGCACTAAGAAGCCAGCAGAAATACATTCACAGGATTGCTGGCCCACCAGCCAAAGCACTAGCTTTGATGCCCAGGGCAGCAAAGCTGAGCTTCAGTGGCCCAGTAAGTGTCGTGCTGGCGAGCTGCAATGCAGACCACAGAGCATGGCCGTCAGGGGCCTCGCCCCCATCCACCTGCTGCTCTGCAGGGGAAAGGTGAGAAGAGCAGAGACCACTTGTTGCATGACTGCAGTGCCTACTGCTCTTTCACTCACCTGCCTTTGTTCTGCCAGCCTGTACTGCAGGCTTCTCCACCCAGCTCTCACTCTTTCATCTCAACTCTTCTTCCTGGTGCACAGCGCTGGAGCCTGCCCGGCTCTGTGCTCCCAGTGCCTGCAGTAGTCCTTGCCTCCCCTTTCCTGAGATGTCCAGCTCATGCCTCCATCACTGCCCTTCCCTCTGCAGCCTGCCTGGTCAGGCTCACCTGCCCATTCAGACACTCCTCATTCAGCTGCTGCCTCAGCTGCTGCAGCTGCTGCCGCCTTTGCTCTAGCTCCCATTGCAGCTGGTGCACCTTGACTAAGAGAGCAGCATTCTGACCCTGGAGCTGCACAGGAACAAAGAGAAGACGCCTTTTAACGTCCCACACACCACTCGTGTGGCAAGCAAGATTGAGGTGCACACGCTTTCCAAAAACACTTTGTTCTCCTCCTCATGTTTACCACGGGCCGGCTAAGAGGCAGTCCCCCTCAGACAGACAGTGTCCAGACAAGCAGTGCCCATAAGGAGCCCAGGGGAGACCAAAGCAACACACAAACTCTCTTTTCACACTCTGTGCTGCCTCTTGACTGGCTCTGGTTCCTATCTTTTCTTATTCGGGTTGCCTGATGGCAACATCCTGCTTCATCTCAAGCAGCCTTTTCTCCTGCTCCCTCTGTACCTCTGCCAGGAAGCTTTCCCGTTCCTCCAGCATCGCCTGCGCCTCCAAGTGCTGCCGTTCCAGACATTGCTTCTGATGAGAGGAAGAGACACTTCCAGATGAAGTCCCAGCCGTGCTCCCCAAAGAAAAAATGACAGCTTCATCCCTCCCACAAGCCCCCTCCCTGAAGAGTCCCCAGTAGTGGCTTTGTGCCCTCCAGCACTTCTAACCAGGAGCTTTACAGGAGGGTCAGCAGGTGGAAGGAAAGGAGATTCCGCCTTCCTTCCCCACTCTGAAGGCTGCCTGTTTCCTAGCCCCTGTCTGCTCAGGATTTCTGCCTGCTCTCACAGGCTGTGTTCTCAAAGTGCCACAGCCCTTTGATCAAGGCAAACCTGCAGGTGGACTGCAGGATGAGGAGGAAGCCAGCACCCCGATGCCCTAGTCACAGGACAGGCCACCAGCTGGAATACCAGCAACACGGGGCCTGTTGCGTATGCTTCGAGCCCAAAGGGGAGACTCTCTGTCCACCGTGGAAGGACAGAATGCAAGGAACCCAGTTGCTGGGGCAGCAGAGTGCAGCAAGGTCAGCAGCCGTCTGCTGCATGGCACGAGGCTTCTGCATGGGCAAGATCCTTCGCTGCCATGCTTTGGGTGGTGACCATCCAGCTCTCTGGGGAACTTGGCTTATACCCAGCCTGAAACCGTGGCTGCAGGTACTATCCTGGCACCATCGTCTTGGTCTTCACAGGCTTTCTAGTCGGAGCCCTTGAAGCCCTCTGCTGCCTGGCCCAGCAATGTGTAGCCTACAGCAGATGCTTGCAGCCATGTCACCCAGGCTGCTCTTCTGCTAAGCCAGCCCACCAAGCTTGCCTGAAAACTTCCGGGACGTATTGTCGCTTACCATTTCTTGCTGGAGCTTCCTTTTTTCCTCTTCCTGAGCAGATTGCCAGTGTCTGAGAGCCTTGCAGCACTGCTCTTCTGCCCAGAGGAGCTCTTGAGCCATTTCTTCACACTGCTGCTTGCTGAGAGATCTTACAGCTTGCAGCTCCTGACGGAGGCCCTTCACATCCTCTGCAAACATGACAAACGGCAACAGTCAGAGACTGCACTAGCAGAGACTCTACTGACCTGAAGCCCTTTCAGTTTCAGGCAAGGAGGGACCTGTGCTCAGTTCCTTTCCTCCTCAGGAGCCCTGTGGACAGAGCTGCCTTTGGAGCAACTGCACTAGGCTGGGCCATCACCAGAAACAAAGCACACCAGGCTCTCACCGAGTATCACCTCCTGGGCCCGTGTGGCTGTGCGCACTTGGGCTTCCAGACGGCTCCTGGTGATCTCCAGCTCCGATACGTGCTGCTGAGCCTGCAGCAGGCTGCTTTGCAGGCTCTCCTTCTCTGACCTACAAGGTGTGAAGATGAAGAGAAATTGTTCCTGGCACCCAGGGGCAGTTGCTCCAGCTGGACATGCCTTCAGTTACATATCCTGAGCATGGAAAAGGCCGTGCATGGAAACTCAGCTACAGCAAGATTGTTTCTGCTACTTAAAATAGCAAAGCAGCCAACCTCCAGGTGGTTGGCCAGCTTTTCCTCATGACCTAGCCCAGCACAGAAAGGCCAGCTGAGTTTGATCTCAGCAGCCAGTGCTCAAATTGCTGTTGCCGGACACATTCCTCATGGGTGGCTGCGCCCACCAAGTCTCTGCCAACAAGCAAAAGCCCAGCCTGTGCTCAGAGCCCTGAGCTCATCAGCCCTTCCAAGTCACTCTGCAGGGGGACAGAAGCCAGTGTTCTCCTGAACGCTGCCTCCTCAATGTTTACTGCTATTCCTAGTGCACGTAGAGATACTTTGTTTACCAGATGCTCTCAAAGTGACTCAAAGGGACTAAAGGAATGATAGATGGAAGCTCCACCTTCTACAAGTATGAGTAAGAAACCAGAAGTAGGTTTTCTCTGAATTAGCAATGTCTTGGAGGAGGGCTGTCAGGTATCCTGCCATTTAAATTACTGGATTTTCATGAACAAGAATGCTTGCTCCCTTGATTTTTGGTAAACTGAGCCAGCAATGCCCGAATGTCTTGACACTCTTTAAGAAGGGAGCTGCCTAAGGACCTTGACAGGTAACAGAGGTGGGTGGACAAGTGCTCAGCAAGAATCCCTGGACATTGTCGAGAAGCCACAAGACCTTTCCCTTCTTCTGCTGCTCCTTGTAAGCAACTTGAGGTTCCTGCACCATAACTGACAAGAGTTATGTCAGAAGGGTCTCAAGATTTTCAGCTCAACCCTGCAGCTTTCACCTGAAGCATCAGCAGCCTACTGATAACCTTCACATGTAAGAGCCTTGAATTCTGGAAATGCCATGTCAAACTACTTGGCAAGGAAAGATTGAAGTTAAGATGCACTGAAGGAGAAACCAAAGCCTGCGGGAAATTCCTGAGATCAGCAAACATCCGCACAGTTTCCCTAGTACTCCTGTCAGTGCCTAGATGGCTTGCTTTGCACTTGGCCCAGGAATGTGCAAGGGGCTCCCAGGCGGGCGCCCAGAAGAGCTTTGACAGCTGGAGCTGTCAGAAAAGTAACACTCAGGTCACAGTATCCTTTTCTTTTTTCTCTTGTCTCTTCACTTCTCAGACAGAGACACATCTGCAGTGCAAACAGGAGGCAGTAAATCCTGACTTAATGCTCACCCCCTTTGTCATTCCAGACCCTCAATAATGTCGCACCCAGGTGCTCCTCCCTGCCCTTACCTGGCCTCTGCCAGCTGCTCTGAAAGGCCTCGTAGGTCCCGCTCCGTGGCTGCCAGTCGGGCTTCCAGGGCAGCGTTCTCTTGTGCCTGCGCCGCCTTCTCTCTGCACAGCCGGGGCAGTGTGTGCCCTTGGCGAGAGAACTCCTGGAGCAGCTTCTCCAGACCCCTGTGGGGTGGCCGCTGCCGGCGGCAAACCTGGAAGTGGAGGGGGCACCATTTTTCAAGGGGAACAACAACAGCACGGTCTCAGTCTTGGCTTGCTGCCAGAAGCAGCCTTTGGGGCGCTCTTGCCAGGGGCAGCTCCCTGTCCCATAAGTGCTGCCTAGGAATAAGGTGAGCGTACCTTTGGCACCGCCAGAGGAACCTCTTCCTTCAGCAGGTTCCTCGGAAGCTGTGGTTCCTCGGCTGTCTCTGCTGCCACTTGCAACACCCTCTCTCGTGAGGAGTGGCGCCTGCTCTCAAATGCAGCCAGCTCCTTCCCTCTACAACAAGGGGACAGACAAGCAAGCCTTTAATTGAAACACAGTCTCCTTGCAAGACCAGCACTACACACCATGTCCCTCACAGGGCGGTCTCAGGGGCTTCCAACAGCCCTCTACTTCCACCTCAAGAGAGTGCTGGCATTCCCTCTCTAGACCACCATCTCTCTTTGTCATTTCTGCAGGTGAAAGAATCACCAGGGAGGAAGTCAAATTAGCTTTCAGAAGCCACAAAACATTTCCAGAAAGCTCAGGTACTCTCAGCTTAGCAGCTTCCTGCCTGCTAGTGCTCCTCTCTGATACAGTGGATACTGGACTTGCAAAAGTTCCTCTTTGGCTAAGAGAGGCCTGGTAAGTCCAGATGAGCACTCCCACAATTACTCTTGCTTTCACTAGCCCAACAAGGAAAGAGCCCGCAAGCTATAGCCTGGCGAGAACGTGGGTACAAATTTCCAATCCAATAATCAAAGGATCCCAAGATGGTTTAGCCTGGCAGGAACCCCAGGGAGCCTCTAGGACCATCTTCAGCTCCAAGCACTTGGAGTCAGCTATGGCATCTGGACTGGCCGCTCAAGGCCCTATGCAGCTGGAGTTTCCAAATTTCCAAGGGTGGAATCTGCACAAGCTCTTTGAGGCACTTGTTCTGCTGCCTCTGCAGTTCAAAGGTTTCCTTTCCGTAAACCCAGCCTGAACCTCCCTTGCTTTTCCTCTGGTCCAGTTCAGCATACTTTTTGTCAAGGTTGGAGAAGTGAGTCCCAGGAGGCAGCCAGACCTGCCCACAGATTGCCTTCCCCTGTCTATGCTGAGCAAGTCAAACCATGAGAAAGCCAAATTTCTTCTCTGACTCTCAACCTCCTGAAGCCCAGCAATGCCCAACCCTGCTCAGAGAAAGCGAGAAAGCTTAACACACACCTGAACTCCTGGGCACTGCACACTCTATCTGTGCTCTGCTCCCTCTCTGCCTTTCCCGCCTGGGCCGAGGAGTTCTGAGAGGCAAGAAGCTCTCCTAGCGGGGCCTGCAAGGAATGGACAAAGAAAAAGGAAAACAAGCAATAAGGAGCAGGAAAGTTGGCTCCTGAGAGCTGCAAGAAGCAACAAGCAGCCACACAGCTCACCTGAAGGCAAAAGCTGTTGTGTGCGGCTGTTGATGTGGGTAACCAACTAAGCCTGTGTTGCTTTGAATGTCTCAGAATGGAAGCAGGGACCAGTTCCCTGCTCAGCTCTGGTCAAAAGGCTTCCCCTCAGGATTTCAAGCATTAGGGAGCAGCCAATAGGAACTGCATTCCAGCCCTTCAGACACAGACCTTGTCTCTGCCATGCAGAGCTGCTCAGCATTCTCAGCAAACTTGGGTCATGTCAAAGTTAAGGGTGTAGTCAAAGCAGAGACTGTAGCTCCTTAGACAGTGCTTGGAGATGGGCAAGTCCCTGCAGCAACGGTGGCTCCTGTGTTCCTCACAAGGCTGTGAACTGCGCCTTGGCACCGCTCTCTCTGCTGGCAGCAGGGAGCCTGCACAGACACTGTGCACAAGGGGCTCACTTTCTCACCAGCAGTACAAAAGGACATCACGCTACAGCTAGTTTGACACCAAGGCAAGTTCACAGTCCCTGTCAGAATGGCAGGAAAATGATGCCTGCATGTGAGAGTTCAGACCGCATTTCCTACGTGTCAGTGGCTGGGCTGAAGCGCTAGGTCATGGCAGAACTCCAGGCCTCAGCATCTTCAGCCACAAAGAGCAAGTGCTGCCTGCTCAGAAACTTGCCGCTCTGCACTGCACCAAAGCTTTGCACTGAAGCAACCAAAGCTGCCACTGATTGCTGCAGGATGCTCAGGCCTGGACTGACAACACAGTTGGAGGTTTGTTGTCCTTTGCCTCCCCTTTACCCTCTGGTGGAAGAGAGCGAGCCAGAGCAGGTTCTGCTGCTGCGGCTGCTACTGTGGTGCTCTGCAGACAGAGAGCAGCATGAGGGACAGGCAGTAAGCTGTCATAGAGAACCTTATTTCTCCTGAGCTCTATCACCAGTGGTCCTAGTGAGAAGCCATGAATTTCACTACAAATGGGATCCTCAGTCACTAATACTCATTTCAAGTGGGCTGATGAGACTAATGTTTCAACAGGACTCCATGTGCTTCTGAAGGAGATATTTTAGCCAGGCTACAATCAGCATGTAGCTTTCTGTCTGCAAAACCTAGTTTCATTAGTTACATTAGTTAAAGCCTCTTCAACGGAAAAGGAATAAACTGAGGGAATTGTTTTGGTGGTGCTCATGCAGACGTGCACTGGTGTGGACTTTCCTTTGGCCTGCCAGCCTGGCACTCAACTACAGCAGGCCAAGCCGGCAGCTTGCTGCATAATCCTCAGGCACCAGGAATGTCAAGGGTGCCCGTCCCACTCACCGAACCGTAGACTTGACTCCTTCCACCTCTGAGGCGACCTGCCGCGGCAAGAGAGAACAAACCAGGTGCTGTTACAAGACTGCTGGTGCTGAGGAATCCCACAGAACCAGGCCAGCCAAGCAGAGAGCATTTTCCTTTCACAACCTCCCTACCGGGAGCAGCAGTTCTGTAGCCCAGCAAGCAGGACTGCAGGCCACTATCCTAGGCTGCGTCTACCTTTTGCTCGGCTTTGCCACTAAGAAACTAGAAACTTGGGGCCGGGAAGATGCAAATTGCTCCTTAGCAGTCACTGCCTGCATTGGAGATCATTGTCCCCCCTACAACTAAAGCAGCTTCCTTCTCTTCTCCTTCCTGCACTTCCTTTTCTTTTTGTAAATTGCATGCAGCATGTGCCACGAGGTTGCTGTAAACAATTCCCCACAAAAGCTTCCACTGAACCCCTCTTGGCGCTTGCAGCTTTGTTTGGACACAGCACAGGCCCAGCTCTGGGGTTCAGGAGCCCACACTATCTGCTCAGCAGTTTGCCCTTCAGTGCAAAGCCAATCCCTCTTGTAGCGCACAGAGGGGGGCCAGTTAGACAGGCACATCCTTTAAGGAGGGAATGCAGAAAAAGGATGCCTTCCTTAAGTTCCTTTTAAAAACGGCTCAGTTTTTAGAAGGACGCCTGCACAACTCTTCCAGTCTGCATTTTGGAAGTTGTCCACACCCTGCTGGACAAGGGACACCCCCTTTTTGGCTGAAACTGTTGCCAGGAGCTTTACCAAAGTTATGGCATCTGCATGGCACTTTTCTTTCATTGTTCTGCCCCCAAGGAAAAAACTTCTACTTACGTCTCAGACCGTTAACAATTTTGCGGGCTGATATCGCTGAAAAAGCCCTGCTGACTGCTCTACGGACTCGCTCCATTGTTTCAGCAGGGCTGCTTCAGTCGTTGGGCCGTAAAACAAAAATGGAAGAAAAACCCACTTGCACAAGTCACCAGACTGTGCAAGGAAAAGAGGAAAATAGGAGACCCGCGGCACTCTGCGGACTGTACAAACACAAAGTGACAAACAAAAGACACCTGCACAAGTCTGCAGACCGTACAACAAGAAAAGGAAAAGAAAAGGACACCTGTAGGTGTCTGCAGACCCTACAACCGCAGGGGAAACAAAAGGATGCCTAGACGAGTCTGCCGACTCGTACAACGGCAGGAAAAGAAAAAGACTCCCTTTTCAGGGCACAGACTGTTGCCAGAGAACTCCTCTGTACAGGATCCTCCTGCAACGAGAACGCCAAGAGCTGTTCTGGACGCTGAGGCCTTGCGTGCACCAGGGCAACCTCCTGATGACCACGCTGTGACGTGGCAGCTCTGCACTGACATCACAATAGCAGCAGCTCTGGGTTGCTCTGTGAATTCATGCATAGCAACCAAACCTTCTCTACAGCTGACACAAAAGAGAGCCTGGAAAGTTCTCCTCTGTCCCAAAGCAGCACAATCCTCTCCTTCAGTCCATAACCCGTAGCTCAAAGGATCCCAAAGTAACACAAAGCAGGCACCAAGCACACACACTCAGCACTTTGGCCACCAATGCTTCTGACTAAAACAAGCAATCCTTGCTTCAACTCAGTGGATAAAATCACACCTTGGTAATACCCCTGAGAGTTCCCTAAATTGGAATGCCTGTCCTTCCTGCCCATTTACTGCATGGCTAACATCTACCAGAAAACTCTAGGGCTTGCTCAAGGAAGAACAACACCTTAGTGGGGAAAATAACCTGAGGAACAAACTACCCATAGGTGTTTGCATGGCACTGGAACAGCGTTGGTGTTGTCAATATGACAGGGACACCTCCTCTGCACGGGGCAGTGCCCGTGTCCTCGGCATGGCAGGGAGTGCCCTTGGAGCAGCCCTCACTCTGTGGGTGCACACATGGGCGCATTTGCCCCTTCTGTCCAGCTCCCAAGGCAGCTCTGCTCCTGAAAAAGTTCTCTGTCCAACACTGAAGGCACTCCTGGTGCCTTTGCAGAACCCCACTCCCTTCAGCTTGTGGGAAATGGGCAAGGTCAGATTCCTCCATGGAAGTGGCTTTTAAGTCTCTATCCTGCCCACAGTGCATACTGCATAGCACTCCATTTTTCAGTCCTTTGCTGCACTCTCCTTTCTGGCCTGCAGGAGCTTAGTAGATTGATGTGCTTTTCCTGGGCCAACTTAGTTTTTCCTTCCTGGATGGCACAGCTCACAGAACTGCAAACTCCATGTCTGCTGGGGATGGCTGCAACCACCAAATGGGGCAAACGATCCAAAGTTCAGGTTTGGTGCAATGCTCCGCTGTCATTGCATTCTAGACTTCCCCACAATATGCCACAGGAAGGAGCAAACAGGTGCCAGTGCCATGGGGAACAGGAGAAGGCCGCAGGTCAGGAACAGGGTCTCAGCCCATGGCTACAGGAAGCAGAGGAATTTGCAAGGCAGGTGAGTGCTGGGGATGCTGGAGGCCTGCCAAGCTGCCTGCTCTTGTCTTGCTGCTGAAAGCCTGAACTGCAGTGCTCTTGAGAACAACACCTAAATTCCACCGCAATCAACATTTCTTACAGAGATTGGCATGTGCTGAGGAACGATTTACACTGCTCATCCTCTTGGCAGCTAACCCAGGCCATGTTTTAGATAGGAGGGACCTAAGTGAGTCTCTGGAGCTTCCTGCAAGGAACAAAGCCCTGTGACAGCAAGCAGCATTCCCAGGCTGCTCCCACGGGGAAAATCCCCACAAGCTGAAGACTGTGGATAAAGGGGTGACTGTGATTTTGAGCTACGTGTGCCTGCAATGGCAAGGTGCTGGACATGAAGGTAAGGGGCACAAAGTGCCCTCATGTCCTATTCCTGCATCTTTCTGGGAACCAGAGGAATCTGGCCTCCGCCTGTGAGGAACTGGGCCTGGGAACTAATACTGCCTTTCTGGTTTGGCTTTTGTAGATTTTTGTTTTGGACAGGAGCTCTTTGCAACATCAGCTGAGCTGGCCTCCAGCCTGGCTGATTGGACCCAGTCAGCAAAGGCCTTGCAGGAAGCCTGGAGAGGAGGCAGCGGTGCTTCAGGAGGCTTTGTGCTGGGCCAGCACAGCCAGCGTAGGACTGGCAATCAAAAGGCCTAAATCCTGAACTCCACGGGAACATTCCCTTGCTGGTCAGCCTGCGCTGAAGCTGTGCATTGTCACGGCGCTGTGCATTTCCCTGCCGCTGTGCTTTGCCCTGGCATTGTGCTTTGCCCTGCCGCTGTGCATTTCCCTGGCGCTGTGCTTTGCCCTGGCGCTGTGCTTTGCTCTGGAGCTGTGCTTTGCCCCGGAGCTGTGCTTTGCTCTGGATCTGTGCTTTGCCCTGCTGCTCTGCATTGCCCTGGCGTTGTGCTTTGCCTTGGTGCTGTGCATTGCCCCAGAGCTGTGCATTGCCCTGGCGCTGTGCATTGCCCTGGCACTTTGCTTTGCCCTGGCACTGTGCATTGCCCTGGCACTGTGCAGTGCCCTGGCACTGTGCATTGCCCTGGCGTTGTGCTTTGCCCTGGCACTGTGCTTTGCCCTGGCACTGTGCTTTGCCTTGGTGCTGTGCTTTGCCCTGGCGTAGCTGCCCGAGGCTCTCCCCCCTCCCAGAGGGGCCCCGCCCCGCCCCGGGCAACCCCTGGCGGCTGCCCCACTCCCCGCCCGCCCCGCGCAGGGGCGCTCCCTTCCCATGGCGCCGCCCAGCGTCAGCACCCCCTCACTGCAGGCACAGAGAGGGACCGGGCCCTGCTGCTCCTCCTGGCACTTGGGTCCCTCCTTTCCAACAGAGAAGACCTCAAGGGAGGCATTTTCCAACTGTGTCCCTCTGCTTTATTTTTGGAAGGTGGAACTCTGCCCTGAAGGTGGCCCTAATGCATCCATAAGTGCTGGAGCAGGAAAAGTCCCCTTTGTTCTCCCACCGGTTGTCATTACTGGCTCAAAAGCACCGCCCAGCTTTGGAAGGAGAAACAGCCCGTGACACAGTCGTGCTATCCCTCCCCTTCCAAAGGCTCTGTAAATCTTCAGTGTCCACATCAGTAGGAATAAGGGGATCATGGTCGGGTTTCAAATTTTTGCATTTCAGAGGCTTTAATGAGAAAAAGTTGTGATGTTCCCAGAGAAGATTTCTTGCTTTTTGCAGCCAGGGTGAAATGTCTCGTTCAGAAGCAGACCTAGAACTGTCTAATGTGTCTCCTGAGCCTGTCTGACGATTGTTTTAAAGACACAGATTTCAATTTCTTTCAAAATTTGCTATTTCTCTTCAGGAGAGTTGGTGATAGAGCTCAGGAGAAATAAGGTTCTCTATGACAGCTTACTGCCTGTCCCTCATGCTGCTCTCTGTCTGCAGAGCACCACAGTAGCAGCCGCAGCAGCAGAACCTGCTCTGGCTCGCTCTCTTCCACCAGAGGGTAAAGGGGAGGCAAAGGACAACAAACCTCCAACTGTGTTGTCAGTCCAGGCCTGAGCATCCTGCAGCAATCAGTGGCAGCTTTGGTTGCTTCAGTGCAAAGCTTTGGAGTGCAGAGCGGCAAGTTTCTGAGCAGGCAGCACTTGCTCTTTGTGGCTGAAGATGCTGAGGCCTGGAGTTCTGCCATGACCTAGCGCTTCAGCCCAGCTCTGACACGTGGGAAATGGGGTCTGAACTCTCACATGCAGTGAGTGCTCAGGCACCCTGCTCTTCTTTCCCTCTGAGTTTCACTGCAGAGGAGCAAGTTTTCTTCCCTGTAGTTGCAGAAGCTCAGGGTTCTCACTTCTTGACAAATCTGTGATGCAAAGGGCCTTGTTAAGAAGATCAAAAGCACAGGGAATGTATTAGAAATTCTTACGAAAAGTAACCTTTCTTACAGATAAAGATAAGCAAGTCATTCCCTGCATTTATCTAAATGCAGAAGTTGTATAATTATCTAAACTGAACACAGAAACAAACTACCTCTGTCAGACCATCTTCATATTCCAGATCACTTTCAAGATGTAGATTGAGTTGTTTGAATGATTAGTGCTCAACTCTGCCTTTCTGGCTGAAGGCTCTGGAGCTCCTTTCTGAGTTCATCCAGGGTGGTATTCCCTAACAATTCCTGGTACCACCTCCTGCTTTCTTAGGGCACAATAGTCTAAATGAAAACCTAGCCAATGGCATAACTCTCGAGTCCATAAGGAAATCATTGGACAAGTTGTCAAGTTCTCAAACCAATTGTCCTGCTGCAAGAGTCCTGTTGCACACAAGAGTGTTGAAAGCCAAGAGAAGCTGCAATTGGTGGTGCATCTTGTGACAGAAGCTCAACCTAGCTCTCCAATAAAGAGAAGAGCTTGAAACGAGCAAACATGAGTGTGGAAAAGATTCTTGGAAAGCTGAAACAGCTTTCCCAAAGTGCAATGAAAATGGAAAGAATCCAAGATGTCCACATGTAGGAGTTCCTTTACTGATATGCTCCCCTTTTCCATGTTGCACGAGTTCTACATGGCATAAATTCCAAATTCATCTTACCGCTAAGATCCATGACTCAGCAAGTTTTACACTCTCAATCATTAGCTACACACAATTTGCCTTCCTTTGTTTTCCTTTGAAAGCAATGCTGGGAACACAAGAAACATGCAAATGTAAGACCTTTGAGTACAGTGTGAGCTGTGGTCGAGTGTGAGTTCTAGAAACAGGGAATAGGCTCTGATAGGATTTTACCCTCAGCAGTGACAATACACAGCAGCAACAAAGGTTTTTTGTGTGACGTTGTGCAGAGGTCAAGACTCTTTGTCTTAGATGAACATGGCAAAGTTGACATGTTTAAACAGACTTGGGATGCAACCTGGTTTGGTTTACTGTCTGTGTCACTAAAGAGCAGGAGAAATAAACCAGCCAGAGTTTCTTTGCAGAGAAGACCTTTGCTTCAGTGTGAAAGTATTGGGAAGGGAGGAGGGAGATGGGTGAGAGTTGAGCTGCTGTATTGGACTGGCATCCAAACCACGGCAAGAATAGGGTTTAATTATTTTCTTTTAATCCTATCCACACTCTCCGATTCTCACCTGGAACTGGACAAGAAAACACGAACAGCCCCGGCGACGAGAACACAGCACCGGGGGCGCGGTCCCCTCTCCCCTCCCCGAGCGGTCGGGGGAGCAGTGCTGCCCCGCAGGGGCTGGATTTCTCCCTCCTCATCTGCTGCTTTGCATTTCCGGGCGGCCGGCTCTTCCTGGCACTGGCAGGCTCCTCATTCAGGGCTTATGCTCCACGGGAAAGTCCAGACAGCGCTCTACGTGGGAGGAAGAGATGGCAGCATGGCGTGAGTGGGTGGGATGAGGCCCGGGTGATGCGAGCACCGGGGGAAAGCTGCAGGGTTGCCAGAAATAACAGTTATGCTGTGAAGTAGTGAAGAAGAAGCTAAACGACAAGGCGATTTTGGCGTCGGCGCGGGAGGCAGAGAGAGCTGCTCCGTGACTCCAGCCGAGCCCGGTTCGGCCCTGGAGCGAAGTGGCCAGCGCTGCCCCGGGGCGCGCGGGGCTGAACGGGGAACGGACAAACGGGGAACGGACAAGCGGTCGCGGCACTTCAGTGACAGCAGCGGCAGCAGCTCTGCTGACCCTCTGCGTCTCTTGCTCCAGCTCCTTCTGTCCCTCTCCCGCTGCGGCGCACAATCCTTATCGACCCCCTTCTTTCCCGGTCTCTCTGTCCACCTGCCGGGCCGAACCACGCCTCCGGTCCGCCCCGGCCTCGGGCGGGACTGCATCCCCACTAGACCGGGGCTCCCGCAGCGGTCTCGCCTTCGGCCGGCCCTCGCCGTACTGTCTGTGCCGCTGCTGCGCGGGGGGGCATCGGTAGCTGGGCCTCGGGCCGCATGGCCATCCCTTGGGCTCGCCTGTGCCAGCTCCGGTTACGCCTCCCGCCTCGACCGTGGCTTGTCTCGGGGGGGGGGGCGGAGGACACTCGGAGCACGGCTGCTCCCGCCGCCTGCGTTACGGGTTCCCCCGGCCTGGGCCACGGCAGCATTGCAGCTACCGACCCCGAGCTGCTGGTGCCCCATTCAGACAGAGCTGCCTGTCCTGGGACACTTGAGGGGCGGTCGGGGGCCGTTCCTGGACCCGGGCCCAGCGCCGCCAGCCGCGTTTGGCCCCAGGGAAGGCGCAGGAGGCCCTGCAGGGGTGAAACCGGCTGGGCTCTCTGCTGGGGCCTGGCGGCTTCAGCAGCGTCTGCAAGGGGACGTGCCTGGAGCCCAGCGCCCCGGTGAGTGGGGGTCTGGTGGGGGGCAGAGGAGGGTGAGGGGGAAGGAGGATGGGGCTCGGCAGAGCGGGCGGGAAGCTCAGCCCGCTGCTCCCCTTGGCTAGCAGGTGGCCGTCAAATGTGTGTCAGGGGATTGCACCCATCTTTGGGGTGAGCTGGTGGGGGAGTGGGGTCAGCAGCAGAAACCGGGCTGTGCTGGGCGGGATAAGCTGAGGCTCGGCAGGCTGGAAGCCGCCAGGACGCCTCGAGGGAGAGCAAAGGGAGATTAGCAGAGGGCACAGAGCATCCCAGTTTGGCTGAGAGCTTCCAGACCCCTGGCACGGCATCAGCCCCACTGACAGCATCGTGGTCTTCCCACAGCCCAACAGCACCTGCATTCCCCAGATCAAACTGCTGGGCTAGGTGTCCACTGGGTTGCATGGTGTTGTCCAGCTCCTTGATAGGTTTGAGCTCTGCAGAAATTCTTGTTGGTGATGAAGCGCCCAGAGCGATCGCAGGACCTCTTTGATTTCATTCGTGTGTGGGCATTCCTGTCGGCAGACTGCTGCAGGGGCTGTTCTGCCATGTGCTGGAGGCTGTGAGGCACTGCAGCAGCTGCGAGGTCCTGCACAGAGACCTCAAAGCTGACAACATCCTCCTCCACCTGGCCAGCGGACAGGCAAAACTGATGGACTTTGCCTGTGGCACCTACCTCCAAGTCTGCACACAATTTGTAGGTGAGCCCACCCAGGGCTTTGCTCGCGGTCCTGGCCTTTCATGGATCAACCTTAAATGGCCCAAGCTGGGTGTGGCACTGGACATTCCCCTTTTTGCTGCCAGTCACGGCTACAACCAATGAGCCACAGAGGTGTGCCTGTAATGGTCAAGGAAGGGATTCTTCCAAATGGCTTGTGGATGTCTAGGATTTTTCACAGAATCGCAGAATCACAGAAGTTCAAGACTGGAAGAGACCTATAAGATCATCAAGTCCAGCCGATGTTCTAACTGTTCAACTAGATCATGGCAGCAAGTGCCACATCCAGTCTTTTTTTGAATTCTTCAAGGGATGATGACTCCACCACCTCACTGGGTAAATGATTCCAGTATCTGACCACTCTTTCTGTGAAATATTTCCTTCTTAATTCTAACTTACATCTCGCTTGACGCAGCTTGAGACTGTGTCCTCTTGTTCTATCTGTTGTCGCCCGGAGAAAGAGGCCGACCCCCAGCTCACCACAGCCACCCTTCAGGAAGTTGTAGAGAGCGATGAGGTCGCCCCTTAGTCTCCTTTTCTCTAGGCTAAACAACCCCAGCTCCCTCAGTCGCTCTTCGTATGGCTTGTGTTCCAAGCCCCTTATTAGTCTCGTTGCCCTCCTCTGGACACGCTCAAGTAACTCGATGTCCCTCCTAAAGTGAGGGGCCCAGAACTGGATACAATACTCCAAGTGAGGCCTCACCAGTGCCGAGTACAGTGGAAGAATGACCTCTCTGCTCCTGCTGGCCACTCCATTTCTGATACTGGCCAGGATGGCATTGACCCTCTTGGCTACCTGGGCACACTGCTGGCTCATATTTAATCGACTGTCAACCAGCCCCCCCAGGTCCCTTTCCACCTGGGCACTATCCAGCCATTCCGTCCCCAGCTTATATCGGTGCAGGGGGTTATTGTGGCCGAAGTGCAATACTCGGCACTTGGACTTATTGAAGTTCATCCCGTTTGATTCTGCCCATGCGTCTAACCGTTCCAAGTCTCTCTGGAGAGCCCTACACCCCTCTAGCAGATCCACACTCTTTCCCAATTTAGTGTCATCAGCGAATTTACTAATAAAAGACTCTAAGCCCTCGTCCATATCGTCAATAAAAATATTGAACAGAACTGGCCCCAACACAGACCCCTGAGGGACACCACTAGTGACTGGTCGCCAGCTGGATGTGACACCATTCACCACCACTCTCTGGGCCCGGCCATCCAGCCAGTTCTGAACCCAGCAAAGGGTATTCCTATCCAGACCACGGCCAGCGAGTTTGTCTAGGAGTATGCTATGGGAAACAGTGTCGAAGGCCTTGCTGAAATCCAGAAAAACAACATCTACAGCCTTCCCTGCGTCCACTAGCCGGGTTACCTGATCATAAAAGGTGATCAGGTTAGTCAGACATGATCTACCCCTCCTAAATCCGTGCTGGCTGGGTCTGATACCCTGGCCGTCCTGCAAATTTTGCATGATGGCACGTAATATAAACTGTTCCATTATTTTGCCAGGTATAGAGGTCAGGCTGACTGGTCTGTAATTGCCAGGATCTTCCTTTGCACCTTTTTTGTGAATGGGTATCACATTGGCCAGCTTCCAGTCATCCGGAACCTCGCCAGTGATCCATGACTGTTGGTAAATGATAGAGAGTGGCTTTGCAATCTCATTTGCCAGCTCTCTCATTACCCTAGGGTGGATCCCGTCTGGTCCCATAGATTTATGAATATCCAAGGATTTCAATAGTTCTATAACAGCCTCCTCTTGGATAATGTGGGGACCATTCTGTTCCCTAAAACCAACGACCAGCCTAGACGGACGGGAGTCTTGAGGGCAAGTCATCTTCCCATTAAAAACCGAGGCAAAATAGGCATTGAACACTTCTGCCTTCTCCTCGTCTGCAAATACTAACTTCCCACCTTTGTCCAGTAAGGAACAAAGGCTGGTCCTACCTTTCTTCCTACTATTAATATATTTATAAAAACATTTTTTATTATCCTTAACAGCAGTCGCTATCCTGAGTTCAAACTGAGCTTTGGCCTCCCTAATTTTTTTCCTGCATACTCTAGCAGCCCTCTTGAATACTTCCTTGGAGACCTGACCCTTTTTCCAACTCTGATACGTCCTCTTTTTATTCCTAAGTTCCTCCAAGATCTCCTTTCCCAGCCAGGCTGGACGATTGCCCCGTAGACTGATCTTTCGGGATACAGGAATGGTTTGTTCCTGCGCCCTCAAGATCTCTGCCTTGAAGTAAGCCCACCCTTCCTGAACTCCTTTATTTTTAAGGGCAGCTTCCCAAGGGACGCTCTGAATTAATCTCTTAAACAGGCCAAAGTCCGCCCTCCGGAAGTCCAATGTACGAGTTATACTGGTGCTCTTCCTAATATCGCCAAGTATTGAAAACTCTATTAATTCATGGTCACTCTGCCCCAAACGACCTCCAACCATCACATCTCCCACCAGCCCATCCCTATTTGTAAATAACAGATCTAATGTAGTCCCTTCCCTGGTGGGTTCATCTACCAGCTGTAACAAAAAGTTATCCTCCATAGATTCTAAGAATTTTCTGGAGTGCCTCTTTACTGCTGTATTAAGTTCCCAGCAGATATCTGGTAGATTAAAATCACCAACAAGAACAAGGGTTGATGATCTAGAAATATTGCACAACTGCTTATAGAATAAATCGTCTACTTCTTCTTCTTGATCGGGTTGACCATAACAGACTCCCAATATGATGTCGGCGTTATTGGCCTTCCCCTTGATTCTTATCCATAAACATTCAACACCTTCTTCCTTTGTTTCAATTTCAATGGCATCGAAGGTTTGCTTAACATAAAGAGCTACGCCACCTCCTCTTCTTCCTTTTCTATCTCTCCTGAAGAGTCTGTATCCAGCCAATGTAGTACTCCAGTTATATGAGTCATCCCACCATGTTTCCGTGATGGCAACTACATCATAGCTTTGCAGTTGTACCATGGCCTCCAGCTCTTCTTGTTTATTGCCCAAACTGCGTGCATTGGTATACATGCACCTCATCTGGGCAACTGAGTTCACCCCTATCTTACGCTTGCAATTCTTGGGCCTGTTTCCAGTTAGCTCAGCTGGTTCCCCTTCCCCCTTCAAGCTTAGTTTAAAGCTCTCTCAATGAGGTCTGCCAGTTCATGAGCTAAAATCCTTTTGCCCTTAACGGAGAGGTGTACCCCATCTGATTCCAGCAAAGAAGATGCTGTAAAAGTTTCGCCATGATCATAAAATCCAAACTTATGTTGATGACACCGACCCTTAAGCCACTTGTTAATGATACGGATTCTTCTGTTTCTTTCATCATTATCCTCCGCCACCAGAGGGACTGAGCACATCACTACCTGTGCTCCTGCCTTGTCAATTACCTGACCCAGTACCTTAAAGTCCTTCCTGATTGCCTTAATGCTCCTCTTCTCGATCTCATCACTGCCAGCCTGAAGTATCAGCAGTGGATAATAATCAGAGGGCTGAATCAGTCCAGGAAGTCTCTCAGTAATATTTTGTACCCGGGCCCCAGGGAGGCAACAAACTTCCCTGTGGGATGGGTCTGGTCGACATACAGGGCCTTCAGTTCCTTTCAGGAGGGAATCACCTACGACAATTACCCTTCTTTTCTTCTTGGTACTAGAGGTAATAATTTGTGTTGCAGGTGAAACATAATTAGGAGGTTCACTAGGCAGACAATTCTCTCCTAAACCATCTAGTTGTATCTCTGGATCCAGTATCTCATACCTGTTTTGTAATGGTACTTGGCTGGATGATGGAGGGGGGCAGGTCTTTTCATTTTTACCACCCCGCACAGGGACCCATTTCCACTCCTCTTCATCCACCAAATGCCCTTCTGTCATCTGAGAATGGGAGGCATATAAGTCCTCAGTCTCTTGATTAGTAACCTCCCTTAAAGATGATAGGGCTGAACTCCACCAATCTATCTGCCTTTCACTTTCACTAATACTCCTTAATCTTTCAACTTCCTCCCTAAGCTCAGCCACCATTAGAAGGAGGTCATTCACTTGTTCGCAGCGTAAGCGGTTCTCCTCCACAGCACTCCCTGATGCCACCAATAAACTCAAACATTCTGGGCAGGGGTGGGTCTGTACACTCACGTCCTTTTTGGAGGGCCCAACTTGATCACTTACACCAGCCACAGCTTTTGATCTTGTAGAAACCATTGTTAACAAACACCTCAGAAACAACCAGACGGCAGGGGATTCAAAATCAGGAGGTTCAGGAATCCGGGGATTCAGGAAATCCGAGAGTTTAGGAATCCAAGGATTCCAAAATCCGAGGTTACAGGAGTCCAGGGATTTAAGAATGCAGAGATTTGGAAATTCAAGGATTTAGAAATCCAGGGTTTCAGAGTTCCAGGAGTTCTCCAGCAGCAAGTTGGCACTGCAGAGCTGCTAATGTAGTAACAGAGACTTTTTGAGGGATGCAGAATGCAGGGAAGGGAGCAAAGCACAGCTCCACAGTACAGCTCCACGACACAACTCCACGGCACAGCTCCGAAGCTCACCTCCGCAGCACAGCTCCGCGGCACAGCTACACGGCCTAGCTCCGCGGCCTAGCTCCGCGGCACAGCTCCGCGGCCCAGCTCCGAGGCCCAGCTCCGCGGCACGGCTCTGCAGCACAGCACCGCAGCACAACTCCGCGGCCCAGCTGGGAGGCCCGGCTCCGCGGCACAGCTCCGCGGCACAGCTCCACGGCCCAGCTACGAGGCCCTGCTCCGTGACACAGCTCCGCGGCACAGCTCCGCAGCCCAGCTCTGTGGCCTAGCTATGAGACCCTGTTCCGCAGCACAGATCAGTGCAGGGACATGGTCTTGTCCGCCATTAAAAAAAAAAAAAAAAAAAAAAAAGGTTGGCTCCGAGCTGGCATTGATTGGAGAAAGGAATCCGGAAGTGCTCCTGGTCATGTGCTCCACTTCTCCCATTGATTCACTGCCTCTTTCCTTCCTTTCCTTTGAAAAGCACCTGGAGTGGAGATGTGCTTGGTGGGGGCCCAAGTGATCTGTAGGAGGAATAGTTGAAGTCATGAAACAGTCCTGATACAACACCAGTATGAAACCAGCCCCAAAGCCAATCCATTTCTCTGAAGTATTTTGTTTCCAGTGACTGCCAACACGTCAGGAGTCTAAAGGGAAACCAGGAAGCCAACTATTCTGATCAATTTGGCCAAATAAGCACACATGCAGCACCCTGCTCCATGGGTCAAAGAATGCACAGGATGTTCCCAGCCGCTTCAGGCGCCTCCTCCGCAGCTGGGAACATCCAGCCGTCTCCCACAGCTCTAGCCCGGCTCTGCTGGTGGCATCCTGTGGGAGCTCCCTCCTCCTGAGACACAGCTCTGGCCCTCCCATTCCCTTCACGCCTGCAATGCCACTCCTGCCTTGCTCAAATCTGCACATCACTAGTGACTTTGTGCCCTCCAGCTATGCTGTCCTAAGCAGAAATTTAGAAGGAGGATGAGCAGATGGGAGAAAAGGAGGTGGCACCTTCTTTTCCCACTCTGTCTCAGTCTGTCTGTTTGCTGGGCCCTCTCTCCTCAGGATTCCTGCCTGTTCTCAGAGGCTCCGTTCTCTACGTGCTGAAGTGGTCCTTGTCATCTCCTCTGCTTCCTGCATTACTTTGCTGCAGGGATGACAGCAATCAGGCTCTCAGAGGAGGCTGAAGAGAGGCTCCGCTAGCTTGAGAAATGGATGCTGCCCAAAGGGAAAAAGAAACCAAAGCAACCAAATTAAAAGAGACCAAGGGAGAAGGAACCAGTATTTTCCAACTGAGCTTCTAACAGGGTCAAGCTGGGTTCTTCTAGGGCCCAGAAACACACAGACAGAAGGGGCAGAGCGCAGATGGACTCAGCTCTGGCTTGCAAGGAGAGCAGTGTCTGCCTTGGCATGCCCCCCTCCTCCTGGCCTGGCTGGCATCTTCCTTCACGGCAGGGAGAGCCGAGGAAGTGGCGCCGTCGCCAGCTGCCTGTCTGCCACAAAAGGTGGCAGCAAAGCTGCAGTGGTTCTCATCTACTTGAGCGGGCCAGGCAGCACGTGAGGCTGGCACAAATCCTGCTCAGCTGTCCCTCTTTGGCTGGCAGAAACCTCTAAGAGTGGGGCAGGAAGGACAAACTGGATGCCCTTGGATGCTCAGTCAGTCCCCCCCAAAGGTCCCACCTTCCCACAGACCAATCTAGAACCGCTTGGCAGGGAGTGCTTATGTTGTCTTCTTCAAGCCCCACTGCAGGCCTCCTTCCCCAGCACTGTAGTACTTCAGTTCCTTTGCTACCAACTAAACCTGAAAACAGCAGCCGAGAGCAAAAGGGGGCCTCAGCAATGACCAGAAGGTGGGAGCTCTCCTCTGAGGAACGGCTGTGAGAATTGGGCTTGTTTAGCTTGCAGAAGGGCAAGGTCTCCAAGGACACCTTTCAATATTTGAAGGGGCTTAGAAGAAAGATGGGGACATATCTATTAGCAGGGCCAATTGCAAGAGAACAAGGGAGAATGGTTTTAAACTAAAAGACAGTCAATTCAGATAGGCTCTAAGGAAGAAACTCCTTATGAGGAGAGTGCTGAAACACTGCCTCAGGCTGCCCAGAGAGCTGGGAGGTGCCCCATCGCTGTCAGCATTCCAGGTCAGGTGAGCTGGGGCTCTGGGCAACCTGATCTATTGGCAGGGGCTTTGGACTAGATGACCTCCACCACTCCCTTCTAACCTTAACTAGTCTTGGATCCTATCTGGTTCTCATTTGAAAAGCAGCCAGAGCAGAGATTACCCTGTGGGGGGCCCATCTGATTCCCTGGAGTTGGGCCGAGGAGCAAACCCAGACAGGGAGCAGCCCCTTTGCCTTGTACCTGCAGAAGTTCCTTAGCAGAGCCTCTCCTGTCCACATCCATCTGCAGGCAGCAGCCCAGAAATTCACACAAGGCAGGGGGTAGGCTGAGCTTGTGCACATCTGGTATGCCTTGCGTGCCTATCAGGTGGTTAGCCTGAAGTGAAAGGAAACACAAGACTCTACGTGATTCTTCCACAGCCTTCAGTGCTCACCTAGACCCCGTCTTTTAAGCCCCAGTCTGCAGTGGCAATTTCTTGCCTAGCAGATGGTTAGAGATGAGCCTTCTTCCCCAAAAGTAGAAAGGCCCCAGTGCAACTCCAGCTATTCCAAGGGGCAACAGGTCTTGCCTTGACAGCTGATGTGAGCTGCAGGGACATTTTTAGAAGTGGACCTTCTTGGAACTCATCCAAGCTGCGGGAATGGGATTTAGTCTAATGGAGACAGACCAGAAGGATACTGAATTCTGAAGCATATTTGCACCTTACCCTGTCACTGGTCTCCCAAACATAAGGAGCCTCTCCTCTGGCCATTTCAATTCCCACGATGCCAAGGGACCAGGTGTCCACTTTGGGACCGTAAGGCTCTTTTCTCACCACCTCGGGTGCCATCCAGCAAGTTGTCCCCACCATCGACCTCCGTTTACTCTGCTCAGGTGTGAGCAGAGCACAGAGGCCAAAATCAGCTGAGGAGAAAAACAAACACTGCTTCAAGTAGGGAACCAAGGAAAAGATTTCCTCACTCTAAGTCTCAGAATGTAGTACTGAATCTAGCTGGAAAAGCAGCTGTGCTCTCTTTCCTCAGGGCTGCAGCCAAGGAAACTAGCAATTGTCCATTTAACAAACCCACCACCATTCCCAGGGTGGTGGCTTTTCCTCATCTACACTGAAGGTTTCCACTGTGGCCTCCCTCCCTCTGGAAGGGACACACACAAACCACAGTTCCTCTTGATACTTGTTGCTCTTTTAGACTCCCAGCAGCCTACAGCTGTGCCCTGAGCAAGAATACCCACCCAACTTGACGGAGCCATCCCGGCCCAGAAGGATGTTGTCACTTTTGATGTCTCTGTGGATCACCTGGTTGGCATGAAGGAAAGCCAGGCCTTTCAGGCACTGAGAGAGAATAAAAGAAACAGGAGGCCAAAAGTTAGCCTGATCTGATTTCATCGTGTGCTCCTGAAGATTCATGGATCTCAGAGGAGCAGTGAGTGCTGGCAAGAGGAAGAGCTTGCTGCTGCAACCCTGGGAGAGCAGGATCTCTCTAAGGCAAGGCATATTGGCTTTGAGGGGGAAAGAGCAGTTGCTGCTCGAGACTGTCCCCTGCAAAGCCAGTCAGAATGACCGCTGCTGCAGCGGATGCGCTCTCCCCATTCAGAGGACAAACAACGGTTGGCCAAAAGAGGAAAAGTCCCTGCTTTGGGTACCAAGGGCATCACTGTCAGCTGGGAGACTGGAGGTAAAGGGCTGTAAGGCTGCCTGGTCAGCAGATTTGAAAGACATTTCAAGTCATTTGTCAGTTTTCAGCAGCAAGCACCGTGGTGGGTGCCATGCCCTCCTTTGAAGCTGAGACCCATGAGAGATGAGCCTCTCTTGGCCTTTGCTGTTGGTTTAAAACTCGCACAGCGGCATCTTTGCGCTTACAGGCAAAGAAGGCAATGCAGAAAGGCTCTGGGCGAAGACTTGGAGGGGCAAAGTGCAGAACAGATAAAAAAAATTGAAAAATCAAAAAGAGACAGAGAGCACAGAGGCCAAAAGCAGATAAAGAGCAGACTATAGTAAGGGCAGGGACACTGGCAGGCACTTCCGTCCAGATGCTCCTTCTTCTCTGAAGCAAAAGAGCAGCACAGCAAGAAAGCTCTGAGCACGGAATCACTCACGTAGCAGCGCTTTTGAACTATGATGCTGTCCAAGGCATGCCAAGCACAAGCAGGATCCCTTACCTCCTGACAGACAGTTGCCATGTGTCCTACAGCCATCCTTTTCTCGCTGATCACTATTGCTAAAGAGCCTCCATCCATGTACTCCAACACCAGCAGGACAAACTCATTGACAAGGTAGCTGGAAGATGAAAACAACAGTGTAGAGCTGAATGGGCACAGCTAAATTGCCATACGGATGAAAAGACTACAGCTGAGTTTTGCTTCCAGGTCACTGGGAAATGAAGACGGAATAAAATGGAGACACGCTCCACCCAGGCTATCCAGGGCTTGCAATCTGTGCCATCTAATTGCACACCCGTGGGAAAGGAGACGGCTTAGGGGGCAAGCAGGGGAAAACGGCAGTTTGTGATAGCAGAGGCAGATCTGGAAGCGGCTACATCCCAGCAGCTGCTTCATTGTCTTCATAACAAATTGCACCATTCACTCCAACAGCAAGGAGACACAGTTTTCACAGCTTTTTCACAGGGGAGGTGGAGGTGCAGCACTGCCAACACCCTTTGGGAAGCCTTGCATAAAGGACAGTCACAAACAGGATAAAACTACCTCAAACCCGGCAAATAATGTGTCTCTTTTGGCATGCAAGGCAATGGAAAATAGTGGGAACAGCACAAGGGAAATAATTTCTGTGATGCTTTCTCAGCACTTCTCTTCCGACACTCAGAAGAAGAAATCATGCCCCAAAACAGCAAAGGAACATTCAGCAAGTGAACATAGAGGCTGCTGGCTTAGTAAGAGAGACAGGTTTCTGAGAACAATCTTTAAGCTATTTCTGCCAGGAACCAGAAGAATGCCATCTCCTCCCATGCCTCATACAGGAGTGGACTGATGTTCATAGCAAGATCAATTTTCTGCCACTGAGCAAAGTGCTTGAAACCTTTGCCTGGCAAGTATGGAAACTGACATTCCCATAAAAATACAGAACTACTTACCTTTCTAGGTAGGTGACAATATTGGGGTTCCTCATTTCCCTCATGACCAGGATTTCTTTCAATACTTCCTTGCAGCGCTGGTGCTGGAGATCAATTTCCTTTACGGCCACCTACAATGACGTTGAAAGCCATTAGGAACAGACGTTACAAGAGCCTCTTCCTCCGTGCACTCACGGGCCAGGATGCCTTGTCACCTCGGCGAAAAGGGACTCTAAAGCATCAGCCACAATGTGCTAACAGCACTCTCAGCCCTTGCAGACTCCTCCGCGAGGCCTCCTTTACCACTACTGTTATCATTTACACGCGTTTTGCAAGCCAAAGGAATTTTGCTTCTGTGAAATGAAATCAACTTGTGGAAAACAGGTTAGCATTTCTAGGGGATTTGATCAGTGTTTCAGAAACTGCTGCCATTCTTGATTGTGCTCCAAAGTAAATGCACCAATCCATTACAGAGAAAATGCTGAAATGCTGTCTGACAAAGAACAACTCCAAGGCAACTCAAAGGAAAGTTAACATCCTAGCACATCCTAACTTCTTCTGGATTTTGCATCTCTGAAGAACATTCCTCAACACGGTTTAGATGTGTAATTATTGAGTGTGTTAAAAAATGAAGAATCCTTTCTGTGGACCACTACTGATGCACTCCAGGTGATAAGCAGGGCTTAGGGCTTTCAGACTCCTTGTAGACATCCCTCCAAGTGCAGTTGCTGAGCACAGCGCTGCAGGTGGGTAAGGAGCCACCAGGAAGATGGAGTTGTATTTGCTGAGAGCCAGAAAGGAGAATTCAGGACTCTGAATGTTTAGCCCCAAAGAGCATGGGACTCTCCAACTGACATCAGCATGTCAGTTCAGTACAAATAGCATCTCTGTAATGGAATGTCAGCAACAAAGGACCAACACAAGGCGGTATTACTTAAGGCTCTTCATCAGCTTCTTCTCACTGATCCGTGTGCGAGTGTCTGTGTGTGTGTGAGACCCAGGCTCCCCAGGACTGAAAGGCAAAACTGCACTCCAGACAAGGCTTTTCCTTCTTTAGATCTTTTCAAAGGGTACCTCGTGCTGGGAAACAATGGCAAATCCTATCTGTGTCTGAACCGCGGCATAAGAGGAATTGGGCCAGAATGACGGCTGCTACCATCAGCTAATCTCTGCACACTTATCCAGGCAGTCCAAGATAGCATGGCCTTCTTGGAAAGACACCACTGCCATCCTCACACTGATTCAGAATGCGAGACAAAGTCTGTCCAAAATGCATTTTTCAGCCTGCCTCTAGGCAGCCTTTGCAGCAAAGACAGGTAACACAACGCTCTGGCCACAGATCACATCCCAAGGGAAAGCGCTCAAGAGCTGCAAAATCTGCAAGGGCTGTTGGCACTTACCGCTTGTCCTGTGGCAGCGTCCAAGGCCTTATAAACGGTTCCAAAACCCCTAGGAACAGAACAGCAGCAAGAACAGAGAAGCTGTTCAGTGCTGAGAAGCAAAAGGCAGCCCAGGCAGGAGCTCTCTGCTGCCTGGAGTGTCCCTCAAACACCAGCCTTTGTCTACCCTTCAGACAATACCACAGCAGCCCAGCAACCCTCTGCCATGCAGCTTGTCCAAGAGCAAAGCTGGGTCCAACAGGAAGAAAAAAGAGCTGCTACAAATCTCAAATGTACACACCAGACTATGGATGTGAGGGTTTGCTTTGCCTCTTCCTTTTTGTGCTTGTGTGTGTGGTGTGCCTTTCCAAGCAATGAAACACACAGAGTCCTCTTGGACTCAGAGCTCTCTTTTGATTCTGTCTGCCAAACTCAGGCAGCACCACACAGCCTGTCTTATTGTCCTGAGCACTGAAAGTTGTGTTCAGCAAAATATTGGAAAGAAATTCTGCTGAGAGCTGCTGTCTGACGGCTGTCAGGTGGGAAGCTGCTGTCTCAGTTTTTTCTTCCTTCAGTTGTGGGGCCATATTATTTGGAATCATGCAAAACCGTGTCTGCTGGGAAAATAAGGAATCTCGTGCCACACACTTGAGGGACAGGCAAGTGCCTCCTTGAGGCAGGCAAGACATTGGTTGCCAGCATGCAGTTATCTTTGCTGATGCCTTGTGACCAGTACTGAGACAGGGACAATCTAAAGCCAGGGTCTGAAGATGCTTGCAGCTTGCCTGACTTCCCTCTGGATATTCCAGCAGCCACCTACGTGACCCATGGTTCTGGAGGAGTAAGCATGGCTGAACTCACCCTCTGCCAATAATTTTCCATCCAGTGTATTTCTCTTCTGGATCTGCCACGCTCACCACACTCCCTGAAAGAAAGAAAATGCAAGAAGCAAACTTCAAAACAGAGATCCTGACTTCCAGTGGATCAGAATCTCAGCTCCACTTTCTGCGGCGCGGAGCAATTTCTGGTCGCTTGGCTAGCAACAGTGTCAACAAGAACAACAACAAGAGCAGCCGCAGTAAGAAGACAGGCAGCTCTGTAACACACGTGGCCTGCACAGAGTCTGATTCTGCACACTCCTTTGAAGAGGAGACTAAGCCCACGGAGAAAGCGTCAGAGCAGACAGAGACCAGAAGAGAACTGGCACCGTGGCAAGTGGTTGTGGGTCCACAAAGGGGAAGGAGGGCTGAAAAATCAGGACCCTTCCTTGTTGTGGGAGATAACACTCTCTTGTGAGGTTCAACAAAAGGTTTCATAATTCCAAGATTTCAATGCACCCTGTGATCTGGGATGAAGTTTTATCAACAGCTGCTTTTTGCAGAGCTGAAGGAATATGGCAAAGTGAAATCCAGGAGAGGAGGGGATTTCCTCTACCTCTCAGCAGTTTGCCTGAAGAATGCCTTGACATTTTCAGAGAACAGCAGCTCATGGTGTGCTACATCCAAGAACAATGGCTGTAAGAATTAGGACCCTCTTCTTTTATGAGCAGGCTAAGTTCTGAAGATGATTTTGCCCATTCCCCATTTAGTGAAGAACAACAAGTCCATGTCTTCAGCCTGGGCTGCAGCAGTCACTAGCACTGCCCTCGGCCCCTTGGACACCAGCCACGTGCCCCATCTTCCCAAAGGGCACAGCCCAGACGGGTAACAAGGACAGCGCCGCTCCTCAGGCGCTGCCGTGGCTCAGACACCTGCACAAACGAGATGCTGATCCTCTGACGAGTCCAGGCCAAGCTGCAGCAACGCGGTGGCTGCTGAAACCTCACAGCTAAGGAAGGCTCCAGCTCCTGCAGCCACAGCAGCCATCAGTGGCAGGGCAGGTATGACAAAAACCTGGGCAGAGCCCACAAATGGCCTCTGACAGGCACTGTGAAGAAGCCAGAGCCAGACTCAGCACTGCTACAAGCTGTTGACCCCACTCGAGACAGAACATGGGTGTCATTGAGTTCAGAGCCAAGGAGGAGTCGATCCATTCACCTCTTGTCCCTACAGCTGATGGCCGACACTGAGTAAACTGGGCTCTGTCCTGTACCTGCCCGCTTCTAATTCTCTGACAGCACTGCACCGGCAGCTATGACCAGTTGCAAGGAGCAACTGAGTTGTACTGCAGAGTCACCAAGGCCTTGCTGTGCTTTCCAAGAGTGCAGGGATTGAGGCCAATCCTTAGTATCCCAAGAGTATTCACCGGCTGGGCTTTAGCCCTGACAAAGTGCCTTGTACTGGAGGAACATGCAGCAGAGGGGATGCAGGCTTCATCCCGAGAATTGCCTGCAGGGCAGTTTTATCTGGCCCTGCCACACAGAAGTGTCTCTTGATGCGTCTCCCTAGGCATACAACTGAACTATCCAAGGGGGATTGGAAAATCAAATTGTGTTTTTCTTTGTTGGCTGCACTTTGAAAACACCTCTTGCTCTCTGATTCCCAGGGATTGTTCTAAGAATACAATTTCTTAACATTTGGGGTGTGCTGAAAAGACCCCTTCCTCTGTTGTTTTGCTATCACCTGATGCTCCTTCCAAGGAGGTCACACTAACAAAAATGAAGAATTTTTATCCAAGCAAACTGTAGAAGGAATAGTAGAAGTCATGAAAACACCACCAGTATGAAACCAGCCCCACAGCCAAATTTTTTCTCTGAAGTGTTTTGTCTCCAAATGCAGTCTAAAGGCAATCTAGGAAGCCAACTATTATGATCAATGTGGCCAGACCAGCACACACAAGCTGACTCAGTCGTTGGCTAGGTTGCAGCCTTCTGCTGCTTCGGAAACAATCCCTGCTTTTGCCTTTAGTGCGCATGGAACCTCAGGCAAAGGCCACCCACACCCAGCTGCCCTCAAAGGCAAAAGGAGTGCCCCAAAATGCTCCCTGGCTGCCTCCAAGCACAACAATGGCTCCTGTAGGGAGTCCAGAATGTCTCCCCGACACCAGAGTCAGGAGGAAGAGGTGCTACAGCTCATGCTGAGGCACACACCCCATAATACACTGCTGGATTGCACAAGGAATCCCCAGGACCTACTCAGCAGCCTCAGGCACTGCTTCTCGCTCTCCTGGAAGGAGCGGGGTGAGCTGCTCCTGCTCGAGTTCTCAGGCTGCGGAGGGGAGGCTTCTTCGGAGGCTGCTGCTGCAGCGGCGCCTTCAAGGGCAGAGCCCTCGTTCATCTGGGACAAGAAATTTGTTTGTGTCAGAAGTGTGGCTGGCAGAGATGCCCCTGACGGCACATTCCACAGGCATGCCATCAGGAACAACACTGGTGTTTGGCTGCACAAGTCAAAGCCAAACAAGCAGAGACTACAGCTTGTCACAGCCAGCCATAGTAGAGATGGTGAAAGGGAAAGAACACCTTAAAATTTCACCCTGTTCTGAGACCTGCACCATGGAAAGGGACAACTTGTTCAGAATGTGCAGGGGTCACCACGTTCACCTGAGCAAACTCCTCAATAAACAAAGTGGGCACTAAGAAGCCAGCAGAAATACATTCACAGGATTGCTGGCCCACCAGCCAAAGCACTAGCTTTGATGCCCAGGGCAGCAAAGCTGAGCTTCAGTGGCCCAGTAAGTGTCGTGCTGGCGAGCTGCAATGCAGACCACAGAGCATGGCCGTCAGGGGCCTCGCCCCCATCCACCTGCTGCTCTGCAGGGGAAAGGTGAGAAGAGCAGAGACCACTTGTTGCATGACTGCAGTGCCTACTGCTCTTTCACTCACCTGCCTTTGTTCTGCCAGCCTGTACTGCAGGCTTCTCCACCCAGCTCTCACTCTTTCATCTCAACTCTTCTTCCTGGTGCACAGCGCTGGAGCCTGCCCGGCTCTGTGCTCCCAGTGCCTGCAGTAGTCCTTGCCTCCCCTTTCCTGAGATGTCCAGCTCATGCCTCCATCACTGCCCTTCCCTCTGCAGCCTGCCTGGTCAGGCTCACCTGCCCATTCAGACACTCCTCATTCAGCTGCTGCCTCAGCTGCTGCAGCTGCTGCCGCCTTTGCTCTAGCTCCCATTGCAGCTGGTGCACCTTGACTAAGAGAGCAGCATTCTGACCCTGGAGCTGCACAGGAACAAAGAGAAGACGCCTTTTAACGTCCCACACACCACTCGTGTGGCAAGCAAGATTGAGGTGCACACGCTTTCCAAAAACACTTTGTTCTCCTCCTCATGTTTACCACGGGCCGGCTAAGAGGCAGTCCCGCTCAGACAGACAGTGTCCAGACAAGCAGTGCCCATAAGGAGCCCAGGGGAGACCAAAGCAACACACAAACTCTCTTTTCACACTCTGTGCTGCCTCTTGACTGGCTCTGGTTCCTATCTTTTCTTATTCGGGTTGCCTGATGGCAACATCCTGCTTCATCTCAAGCAGCCTTTTCTCCTGCTCCCTCTGTACCTCTGCCAGGAAGCTTTCCCGTTCCTCCAGCATCGCCTGCGCCTCCAAGTGCTGCCGTTCCAGACATTGCTTCTGATGAGAGGAAGAGACACTTCCAGATGAAGTCCCAGCCGTGCTCCCCAAAGAAAAAATGACAGCTTCATCCCTCCCACAAGCCCCCTCCCTGAAGAGTCCCCAGTAGTGGCTTTGTGCCCTCCAGCACTTCTAACCAGGAGCTTTACAGGAGGGTCAGCAGGTGGAAGGAAAGGAGATTCCGCCTTCCTTCCCCACTCTGAAGGCTGCCTGTTTCCTAGCCCCTGTCTGCTCAGGATTTCTGCCTGCTCTCACAGGCTGTGTTCTCAAAGTGCCACAGCCCTTTGATCAAGGCAAACCTGCAGGTGGACTGCAGGATGAGGAGGAAGCCAGCACCCCGATGCCCTAGTCACAGGACAGGCCACCAGCTGGAATACCAGCAACACGGGGCCTGTTGCGTATGCTTCGAGCCCAAAGGGGAGACTCTCTGTCCACCGTGGAAGGACAGAATGCAAGGAACCCAGTTGCTGGGGCAGCAGAGTGCAGCAAGGTCAGCAGCCGTCTGCTGCATGGCACGAGGCTTCTGCATGGGCAAGATCCTTCGCTGCCATGCTTTGGGTGGTGACCATCCAGCTCTCTGGGGAACTTGGCTTATACCCAGCCTGAAACCGTGGCTGCAGGTACTATCCTGGCACCATCGTCTTGGTCTTCACAGGCTTTCTAGTCGGAGCCCTTGAAGCCCTCTGCTGCCTGGCCCAGCAATGTGTAGCCTACAGCAGATGCTTGCAGCCATGTCACCCAGGCTGCTCTTCTGCTAAGCCAGCCCACCAAGCTTGCCTGAAAACTTCCGGGACGTATTGTCGCTTACCATTTCTTGCTGGAGCTTCCTTTTTTCCTCTTCCTGAGCAGATTGCCAGTGTCTGAGAGCCTTGCAGCACTGCTCTTCTGCCCAGAGGAGCTCTTGAGCCATTTCTTCACACTGCTGCTTGCTGAGAGATCTTACAGCTTGCAGCTCCTGACGGAGGCCCTTCACATCCTCTGCAAACATGACAAACGGCAACAGTCAGAGACTGCACTAGCAGAGACTCTACTGACCTGAAGCCCTTTCAGTTTCAGGCAAGGAGGGACCTGTGCTCAGTTCCTTTCCTCCTCAGGAGCCCTGTGGACAGAGCTGCCTTTGGAGCAACTGCACTAGGCTGGGCCATCACCAGAAACAAAGCACACCAGGCTCTCACCGAGTATCACCTCCTGGGCCCGTGTGGCTGTGCGCACTTGGGCTTCCAGACGGCTCCTGGTGATCTCCAGCTCCGATACGTGCTGCTGAGCCTGCAGCAGGCTGCTTTGCAGGCTCTCCTTCTCTGACCTACAAGGTGTGAAGATGAAGAGAAATTGTTCCTGGCACCCAGGGGCAGTTGCTCCAGCTGGACATGCCTTCAGTTACATATCCTGAGCATGGAAAAGGCCGTGCATGGAAACTCAGCTACAGCAAGATTGTTTCTGCTACTTAAAATAGCAAAGCAGCCAACCTCCAGGTGGTTGGCCAGCTTTTCCTCATGACCTAGCCCAGCACAGAAAGGCCAGCTGAGTTTGATCTCAGCAGCCAGTGCTCAAATTGCTGTTGCCGGACACATTCCTCATGGGTGGCTGCGCCCACCAAGTCTCTGCCAACAAGCAAAAGCCCAGCCTGTGCTCAGAGCCCTGAGCTCATCAGCCCTTCCAAGTCACTCTGCAGGGGGACAGAAGCCAGTGTTCTCCTGAACGCTGCCTCCTCAATGTTTACTGCTATTCCTAGTGCACGTAGAGATACTTTGTTTACCAGATGCTCTCAAAGTGACTCAAAGGGACTAAAGGAATGATAGATGGAAGCTCCACCTTCTACAAGTATGAGTAAGAAACCAGAAGTAGGTTTTCTCTGAATTAGCAATGTCTTGGAGGAGGGCTGTCAGGTATCCTGCCATTTAAATTACTGGATTTTCATGAACAAGAATGCTTGCTCCCTTGATTTTTGGTAAACTGAGCCAGCAATGCCCGAATGTCTTGACACTCTTTAAGAAGGGAGCTGCCTAAGGACCTTGACAGGTAACAGAGGTGGGTGGACAAGTGCTCAGCAAGAATCCCTGGACATTGTCGAGAAGCCACAAGACCTTTCCCTTCTTCTGCTGCTCCTTGTAAGCAACTTGAGGTTCCTGCACCATAACTGACAAGAGTTATGTCAGAAGGGTCTCAAGATTTTCAGCTCAACCCTGCAGCTTTCACCTGAAGCATCAGCAGCCTACTGATAACCTTCACATGTAAGAGCCTTGAATTCTGGAAATGCCATGTCAAACTACTTGGCAAGGAAAGATTGAAGTTAAGATGCACTGAAGGAGAAACCAAAGCCTGCGGGAAATTCCTGAGATAGCAAACATCCGCACAGTTTCCCTAGTACTCCTGTCAGTGCCTAGATGGCTTGCTTTGCACTTGGCCCAGGAATGTGCAAGGGGCTCCCAGGCGGGCGCCCAGAAGAGCTTTGACAGCTGGAGCTGTCAGAAAAGTAACACTCAGGTCACAGTATCCTTTTCTTTTTTCTCTTGTCTCTTCACTTCTCAGACAGAGACACATCTGCAGTGCAAACAGGAGGCAGTAAATCCTGACTTAATGCTCACCCCCTTTGTCATTCCAGACCCTCAATAATGTCGCACCCAGGTGCTCCTCCCTGCCCTTACCTGGCCTCTGCCAGCTGCTCTGAAAGGCCTCGTAGGTCCCGCTCCGTGGCTGCCAGTCGGGCTTCCAGGGCAGCGTTCTCTTGTGCCTGCGCCGCCTTCTCTCTGCACAGCCGGGGCAGTGTGTGCCCTTGGCGAGAGAACTCCTGGAGCAGCTTCTCCAGACCCCTGTGGGGTGGCCGCTGCCGGCGGCAAACCTGGAAGTGGAGGGGGCACCATTTTTCAAGGGGAACAACAACAGCACGGTCTCAGTCTTGGCTTGCTGCCAGAAGCAGCCTTTGGGGCGCTCTTGCCAGGGGCAGCTCCCTGTCCCATAAGTGCTGCCTAGGAATAAGTGAGCGTACCTTTGGCACCGCCAGAGGAACCTCTTCCTTCAGCAGGTTCCTCGGAAGCTGTGGTTCCTCGGCTGTCTCTGCTGCCACTTGCAACACCCTCTCTCGTGAGGAGTGGCGCCTGCTCTCAAATGCAGCCAGCTCCTTCCCTCTACAACAAGGGGACAGACAAGCAAGCCTTTAATTGAAACACAGTCTCCTTGCAAGACCAGCACTACACACCATGTCCCTCACAGGGCGGTCTCAGGGGCTTCCAACAGCCCTCTACTTCCACCTCAAGAGAGTGCTGGCATTCCCTCTCTAGACCACCATCTCTCTTTGTCATTTCTGCAGGTGAAAGAATCACCAGGGAGGAAGTCAAATTAGCTTTCAGAAGCCACAAAACATTTCCAGAAAGCTCAGGTACTCTCAGCTTAGCAGCTTCCTGCCTGCTAGTGCTCCTCTCTGATACAGTGGATACTGGACTTGCAAAAGTTCCTCTTTGGCTAAGAGAGGCCTGGTAAGTCCAGATGAGCACTCCCACAATTACTCTTGCTTTCACTAGCCCAACAAGGAAAGAGCCCGCAAGCTATAGCCTGGCGAGAACGTGGGTACAAATTTCCAATCCAATAATCAAAGGATCCCAAGATGGTTTAGCCTGGCAGGAACCCCAGGGAGCCTCTAGGACCATCTTCAGCTCCAAGCACTTGGAGTCAGCTATGGCATCTGGACTGGCCGCTCAAGGCCCTATGCAGCTGGAGTTTCCAAATTTCCAAGGGTGGAATCTGCACAAGCTCTTTGAGGCACTTGTTCTGCTGCCTCTGCAGTTCAAAGGTTTCCTTTCCGTAAACCCAGCCTGAACCTCCCTTGCTTTTCCTCTGGTCCAGTTCAGCATACTTTTTGTCAAGGTTGGAGAAGTGAGTCCCAGGAGGCAGCCAGACCTGCCCACAGATTGCCTTCCCCTGTCTATGCTGAGCAAGTCAAACCATGAGAAAGCCAAATTTCTTCTCTGACTCTCAACCTCCTGAAGCCCAGCAATGCCCAACCCTGCTCAGAGAAAGCGAGAAAGCTTAACACACACCTGAACTCCTGGGCACTGCACACTCTATCTGTGCTCTGCTCCCTCTCTGCCTTTCCCGCCTGGGCCGAGGAGTTCTGAGAGGCAAGAAGCTCTCCTAGCGGGGCCTGCAAGGAATGGACAAAGAAAAAGGAAAACAAGCAATAAGGAGCAGGAAAGTTGGCTCCTGAGAGCTGCAAGAAGCAACAAGCAGCCACACAGCTCACCTGAAGGCAAAAGCTGTTGTGTGTGGCTGTTGATGTGGGTAACCAACTAAGCCTGTGTTGCTTTGAATGTCTCAGAATGGAAGCAGGGACCAGTTCCCTGCTCAGCTCTGGTCAAAAGGCTTCCCCTCAGGATTTCAAGCATTAGGGAGCAGCCAATAGGAACTGCATTCCAGCCCTTCAGACACAGACCTTGTCTCTGCCATGCAGAGCTGCTCAGCATTCTCAGCAAACTTGGGTCATGTCAAAGTTAAGGGTGTAGTCAAAGCAGAGACTGTAGCTCCTTAGACAGTGCTTGGAGATGGGCAAGTCCCTGCAGCAACGGTGGCTCCTGTGTTCCTCACAAGGCTGTGAACTACGCCTTGGCACCGCTCTCTCTGCTGGCAGCAGGGAGCCTGCACAGACACTGTGCACAAGGGGCTCACTTTCTCACCAGCAGTACAAAAGGACATCACGCTACAGCTAGTTTGACACCAAGGCAAGTTCACAGTCCCTGTCAGAATGGCAGGAAAATGATGCCTGCATGTGAGAGTTCAGACCGCATTTCCTACGTGTCAGTGGCTGGGCTGAAGCGCTAGGTCATGGCAGAACTCCAGGCCTCAGCATCTTCAGCCACAAAGAGCAAGTGCTGCCTGCTCAGAAACTTGCCGCTCTGCACTGCACCAAAGCTTTGCACTGAAGCAACCAAAGCTGCCACTGATTGCTGCAGGATGCTCAGGCCTGGACTGACAACACAGTTGGAGGTTTGTTGTCCTTTGCCTCCCCTTTACCCTCTGGTGGAAGAGAGCGAGCCAGAGCAGGTTCTGCTGCTGCGGCTGCTACTGTGGTGCTCTGCAGACAGAGAGCAGCATGAGGGACAGGCAGTAAGCTGTCATAGAGAACCTTATTTCTCCTGAGCTCTATCACCAGTGGTCCTAGTGAGAAGCCATGAATTTCACTACAAATGGGATCCTCAGTCACTAATACTCATTTCAAGTGGGCTGATGAGACTAATGTTTCAACAGGACTCCATGTGCTTCTGAAGGAGATATTTTAGCCAGGCTACAATCAGCATGTAGCTTTCTGTCTGCAAAACCTAGTTTCATTAGTTACATTAGTTAAAGCCTCTTCAACGGAAAAGGAATAAACTGAGGGAATTGTTTTGGTGGTGCTCATGCAGACGTGCACTGGTGTGGACTTTCCTTTGGCCTGCCAGCCTGGCACTCAACTACAGCAGGCCAAGCCGGCAGCTTGCTGCATAATCCTCAGGCACCAGGAATGTCAAGGGTGCCCGTCCCACTCACCGAACCGTAGACTTGACTCCTTCCACCTCTGAGGCGACCTGCCGCGGCAAGAGAGAACAAACCAGGTGCTGTTACAAGACTGCTGGTGCTGAGGAATCCCACAGAACCAGGCCAGCCAAGCAGAGAGCATTTTCCTTTCACAACCTCCCTACCGGGAGCAGCAGTTCTGTAGCCCAGCAAGCAGGACTGCAGGCCACTATCCTAGGCTGCGTCTACCTTTTGCTCGGCTTTGCCACTAAGAAACTAGAAACTTGGGGCCGGGAAGATGCAAATTGCTCCTTAGCAGTCACTGCCTGCATTGGAGATCATTGTCCCCCCTACAACTAAAGCAGCTTCCTTCTCTTCTCCTTCCTGCACTTCCTTTTCTTTTTGTAAATTGCATGCAGCATGTGCCACGAGGTTGCTGTAAACAATTCCCCACAAAAGCTTCCACTGAACCCCTCTTGGCGCTTGCAGCTTTGTTTGGACACAGCACAGGCCCAGCTCTGGGGTTCAGGAGCCCACACTATCTGCTCAGCAGTTTGCCCTTCAGTGCAAAGCCAATCCCTCTTGTAGCGCACAGAGGGGGGCCAGTTAGACAGGCACATCCTTTAAGGAGGGAATGCAGAAAAAGGATGCCTTCCTTAAGTTCCTTTTAAAAACGGCTCAGTTTTTAGAAGGACGCCTGCACAACTCTTCCAGTCTGCATTTTGGAAGTTGTCCACACCCTGCTGGACAAGGGACACCCCCTTTTTGGCTGAAACTGTTGCCAGGAGCTTTACCAAAGTTATGGCATCTGCATGGCACTTTTCTTTCATTGTTCTGCCCCCAAGGAAAAAACTTCTACTTACGTCTCAGACCGTTAACAATTTTGCGGGCTGATATCGCTGAAAAAGCCCTGCTGACTGCTCTACGGACTCGCTCCATTGTTTCAGCAGGGCTGCTTCAGTCGTTGGGCCGTAAAACAAAAATGGAAGAAAAACCCACTTGCACAAGTCACCAGACTGTGCAAGGAAAAGAGGAAAATAGGAGACCCGCGGCACTCTGCGGACTGTACAAACACAAAGTGACAAACAAAAGACACCTGCACAAGTCTGCAGACCGTACAACAAGAAAAGGAAAAGAAAAGGACACCTGTAGGTGTCTGCAGACCCTACAACCGCAGGGGAAACAAAAGGATGCCTAGACGAGTCTGCCGACTCGTACAACGGCAGGAAAAGAAAAAGACTCCCTTTTCAGGGCACAGACTGTTGCCAGAGAACTCCTCTGTACAGGATCCTCCTGCAACGAGAACGCCAAGAGCTGTTCTGGACGCTGAGGCCTTGCGTGCACCAGGGCAACCTCCTGATGACCACGCTGTGACGTGGCAGCTCTGCACTGACATCACAATAGCAGCAGCTCTGGGTTGCTCTGTGAATTCATGCATAGCAACCAAACCTTCTCTACAGCTGACACAAAAGAGAGCCTGGAAAGTTCTCCTCTGTCCCAAAGCAGCACAATCCTCTCCTTCAGTCCATAACCCGTAGCTCAAAGGATCCCAAAGTAACACAAAGCAGGCACCAAGCACACACACTCAGCACTTTGGCCACCAATGCTTCTGACTAAAACAAGCAATCCTTGCTTCAACTCAGTGGATAAAATCACACCTTGGTAATACCCCTGAGAGTTCCCTAAATTGGAATGCCTGTCCTTCCTGCCCATTTACTGCATGGCTAACATCTACCAGAAAACTCTAGGGCTTGCTCAAGGAAGAACAACACCTTAGTGGGGAAAATAACCTGAGGAACAAACTACCCATAGGTGTTTGCATGGCACTGGAACAGCGTTGGTGTTGTCAATATGACAGGGACACCTCCTCTGCACGGGGCAGTGCCCGTGTCCTCGGCATGGCAGGGAGTGCCCTTGGAGCAGCCCTCACTCTGTGGGTGCACACATGGGCGCATTTGCCCCTTCTGTCCAGCTCCCAAGGCAGCTCTGCTCCTGAAAAAGTTCTCTGTCCAACACTGAAGGCACTCCTGGTGCCTTTGCAGAACCCCACTCCCTTCAGCTTGTGGGAAATGGGCAAGGTCAGATTCCTCCATGGAAGTGGCTTTTAAGTCTCTATCCTGCCCACAGTGCATACTGCATAGCACTCCATTTTTCAGTCCTTTGCTGCACTCTCCTTTCTGGCCTGCAGGAGCTTAGTAGATTGATGTGCTTTTCCTGGGCCAACTTAGTTTTTCCTTCCTGGATGGCACAGCTCACAGAACTGCAAACTCCATGTCTGCTGGGGATGGCTGCAACCACCAAATGGGGCAAACGATCCAAAGTTCAGGTTTGGTGCAATGCTCCGCTGTCATTGCATTCTAGACTTCCCCACAATATGCCACAGGAAGGAGCAAACAGGTGCCAGTGCCATGGGGAACAGGAGAAGGCCGCAGGTCAGGAACAGGGTCTCAGCCCATGGCTACAGGAAGCAGAGGAATTTGCAAGGCAGGTGAGTGCTGGGGATGCTGGAGGCCTGCCAAGCTGCCTGCTCTTGTCTTGCTGCTGAAAGCCTGAACTGCAGTGCTCTTGAGAACAACACCTAAATCCCACCGCAGTCAACATTTCTTACAGAGATTGGCATGTGCTGAGGAACGATTTACACTGCTCATCCTCTTGGCAGCTAACCCAGGCCATGTTTTAGATAGGACGGACCTAAGTGAGTCTCTGGAGCTTCCTGCAAGGAACAAAGCCCTGTGACAGCAAGCAGCATTCCCAGGCTGCTCCCACAGGGAAAATCCCCACAAGCTGAAAGGGGCGACTGTGATTTTGAGCTAAGTTGGCCTGCAATGGCAAGGTGCTGGACATGAAGGTAAGAGGCACAAAGTGCCCTCATGTCCTATTCCTGCATCTTTCTGGGAACCAGAGGAATCTGGCCTCCGCCTGTGAGGAACTGGGCCTGGGAACTAATGCTGCCTTTCTGGTTTGGCTTTTGTAGATTTTTGTTTTGGACAGCAGCTCTTTGCAACATCAGCTGAGCCGGCCTCCAGCCTGGCTGATTGGACCCAGTCAGCAAAGGCCTTGCAGGAAGCCTGGAGAGGAGGCAGCGGTGCTTCAGGAGGATTTGTGCTGGGCCAGCACAGCCAGCGTAGGACTGGCAATCAAAAGGCCAAAATCCTGAACTCCACGGGAGCATTCCCTTGCTGGTCAGCCTGCGCTGAAGCTGTGCATTGTCACGGCGCTGTGCATTTCCCTGCCGCTGTGCTTTGCCCTGGCATTGTGCTTTGCCCTGCCGCTGTGCATTTCCCTGGCGCTGTGCTTTGCCCTGGCGCTGTGCTTTGCTCTGGAGCTGTGCTTTGCCCTGGCGCTGTGCTTTGCTCTGGAGCTATGCTTTGCCCTGCTGCTCTGCATTGCCCTGGCGTTGTGCTTTGCCCTGGCACTGTGCTTTGCCCCGGAGCTGTGCTTTGCTCTGGAGCTGTGCTTTGCCCTGCTGCTCTGCATTGCCCTGGCGTTGTGCTTTGCCTTGGTGCTGTGCATTGCCCTGGCACTGTGCTTTGCTCTGGAGCTGTGCTTTGCCTTGGTGCTGTGCATTGCCCCAGAGCTGTGCATTGCCCTGGCACTGTGCTTTGCCTTGGCTTGTGCTTTGCCCCGGGGCTGTGCTTTGCCCTGGCGCTGTGCATTGCCCTGGCACTTTGCTTTGCCCTGGCGTTGTGCTTTGCCCTGGCACTGTGCTTTGCCCTGGCACTGTGCTTTGCCTTGGTGCTGTGCTTTGCCCTGGCGTAGCTGCCCGAGGCTCTCCCCCCTCACAGAGGGGCCCCGCCCCGCCCCGGGCAACCCCTGGCGGCTGCCCCACCCCCCGCCCGCCCCGCGCAGGGGCGCTCCCTTCCCATGGCGCCGCCCAGCGTCAGCACCCCCTCACTGCAGGCACAGAGAGGGACCGGGCCCTGCTGCTCCTCCTGGCACTTGGGTCCCTCCTTTCCAACAGAGAAGACCTCAAGGGAGGCATTTTCCAACTGTGTCCCTCTGCTTTATTTTTGGAAGGTGGAACTCTGCCCTGAAGGTGGCCCTAATGCATCCATAAGTGCTGGAGCAGGAAAAGTCCCCTTTGTTCTCCCACCGGTTGTCATTACTGGCTCAAAAGCACCGCCCAGCTTTGGAAGGAGAAACAGCCCGTGACACAGTCGTGCTATCCCTCCCCTTCCAAAGGCTCTGTAAATCTTCAGTGTCCACATCAGTAGGAATAAAGGGATCATGGTCGGGTTTCAAATTTTTGCATTTCAGAGGCTTTAATGAGAAAAAGTTGTGATGTTCCCAGAGAAGATTTCTTGCTTTTTGCAGCCAGGGTGAAATGTCTCGTTCAGAAGCAGACCTAGAACTGTCTAATGTGTCTCCTGAGCCTGTCTGACGATTGTTTTAAAGACACAGATTTCAATGTCTTTCAAAATTTGCTATTTCTCTTCAGGAGAGTTGGTGATAGAGCTCAGGAGAAATAAGGTTCTCTATGACAGCTTACTGCCTGTCCCTCATGCTGCTCTCTGTCTGCAGAGCACCACAGTAGCAGCCACAGCAGCAGAACCTGCTCTGGCTCGCTCTCTTCCACCAGAGGGTAAAGGGGAGGCAAAGGACAACAAACCTCCAACTGTGTTGTCAGTCCAGGCCTGAGCATCCTGCAGCAATCAGTGGCAGCTTTGGTTGCTTCAGTGCAAAGCTTTGGAGTGCAGAGCGGCAAGTTTCTGAGCAGGCAGCACTTGCTCTTTGTGGCTGAAGATGCTGAGGCCTGGAGTTCTGCCATGACCTAGCGCTTCAGCCCAGCTCTGACACGTGGGAAATGGGGTCTGAACTCTCACATGCAGTGAGTGCTCAGGCACCCTGCTCTTCTTTCCCTCTGAGTTTCACTGCAGAGGAGCAAGTTTTCTTCCCTGTAGTTGCAGAAGCTCAGGGTTCTCACTTCTTGACAAATCTGTGATGCAAAGGGCCTTGTTAAGAAGATCAAAAGCACAGGGAATGTATTAGAAATTCTTACGAAAAGTAACCTTTCTTACAGATAAAGATAAGCAAGTCATTCCCTGCATTTATCTAAATGCAGAAGTTGTATAATTATCTAAACTGAACACAGAAACAAACTACCTCTGTCAGACCATCTTCATATTCCAGATCACTTTCAAGATGTAGATTGAGTTGTTTGAATGATTAGTGCTCAACTCTGCCTTTCTGGCTGAAGGCTCTGGAGCTCCTTTCTGAGTTCATCCAGGGTGGTATTCCCTAACAATTCCTGGTACCACCTCCTGCTTTCTTAGGGCACAATAGTCTAAATGAAAACCTAGCCAATGGCATAACTCTCGAGTCCATAAGGAAATCATTGGACAAGTTGTCAAGTTCTCAAACCAATTGTCCTGCTGCAAGAGTCCTGTTGCACACAAGAGTGTTGAAAGCCAAGAGAAGCTGCAATTGGTGGTGCATCTTGTGACAGAAGCTCAACCTAGCTCTCCAATAAAGAGAAGAGCTTGAAACGAGCAAACATGAGTGTGGAAAAGATTCTTGGAAAGCTGAAACAGCTTTCCCAAAGTGCAATGAAAATGGAAAGAATCCAAGATGTCCACATGTAGGAGTTCCTTTACTGATATGCTCCCCTTTTCCATGTTGCACGAGTTCTACATGGCATAAATTCCAAATTCATCTTACCGCTAAGATCCATGACTCAGCAAGTTTTACACTCTCAATCATTAGCTACACACAATTTGCCTTCCTTTGTTTTCCTTTGAAAGCAATGCTGGAAACACAAGAAACATGCAAATGTAAGACCTTTGAGTACAGTGTGAGCTGTGGTCGAGTGTGAGTTCTAGAAACAGGGAATAGGCTCTGATAGGATTTTACCCTCAGCAGTGACAATACACAGCAGCAACAAAGGTTTTTTGTGTGACGTTGTGCAGAGGTCAAGACTCTTTGTCTTAGATGAACATGGCAAAGTTGACATGTTTAAACAGACTTGGGATGCAGCCTGGTTTGGTTTACTGTCTGTGTCACTAAAGAGCAGGAGAAATAAACCAGCCAGAGTTTCTTTGCAGAGAAGACCTTTGCTTCAGTGTGAAAGTATTGGGAAGGGAGGAGGGAGATGGGTGAGAGTTGAGCTGCTGTATTGGACTGGCATCCAAACCACGGCAAGAATAGGGTTTAATTATTTTCTTTTAATCCTATCCACACTCTCCGATTCTCACCTGGAACTGGACAAGAAAACACGAACAGCCCCGGCGACGAGAACACAGCACCGGGGGCGCGGTCCCCTCTCCCCACCCCGAGCGGTCGGGGGAGCAGTGCTGCCCCGCAGGGGCTGGATTTCTCCCTCCTCATCTGCTGCTTTGCATTTCCGGGCGGCCGGCTCTTCCTGGCACTGGCAGGCTCCTCATTCAGGGCTTAGGCTCCACGGGAAAGTCCAGACAGCGCTCTACGTGGGAGGAAGAGATGGCAGCATGGCGTGAGTGGGTGGGATGAGGCCCGGGGGATGCGAGCACCGGGGGAAAGCTGCAGGGTTGCCAGAAATAACAGTTATGCTGTGAATAGTGAAGAAGAAGCTAAACGACAAGGCGATTTTGGCGTCGGCGCGGGAGGCAGAGAGAGCTGCTCCGTGACTCCAGCCGAGCCCGGTTCGGCCCCGGAGCGAAGTGGCCAGCGCTGCCCCGGGGCGCGCGGGGCTGAACGGGGAACGGACAAGCGGTCGCGGCACTTCAGCGACAGCAGCGGCAGCAGCTCTGCTGACCCTCTGCCTCTCTTGCTCCAGCTCCTTCTGTCCCTCTCCCGCTGCGGCGCACAATCCTTATCGACCCCCTTCTTTCCCGGTCTCTCTGTCCACCTGCCGGGCCGAACCACGCCTCCGGTCCGCCCCGGCCTCGGGCGGGACTGCATCCCCACTAGACCGGGGCTCCCGCAGCGGTCTCGCCTTCGGCCGGCCCTCGCCGTACTGTCTGTGCCGCTGCTGGGTGGGGGGGCATCGGTAGCTGGGCCTCGGGCCGCATGGCCATCCCTTGGGCTCGCCTGTGCCAGCTCCGGTTACGCCTCCCGCCTCGACCGTGGCTTGTCTCGGGGGGGGGGGGGCGGAGGACACTCGGAGCACGGCTGCTCCCGCCGCCTGCGTTACGGGTCCCCCGGCCTGGGCCACGGCAGCATTGCAGCTACCGACCCCGAGCTGCTGGTGCCCCATTCAGACAGAGCTGCCTGTCCTGGGACACTTGAGGGGCGGTCGGGGGCCGTTCCTGGACCCGGGCCCAGCGCCGCCAGCCGCGTTTGGCCCCAGGGAAGGCGCAGGAGGCCCTGCAGGGGTGAAACCGGCTGGACTCTCTGCTGGGGCCTGGCGGCTTCAGCAGCGTCTGCAAGGGGACGTGCCTGGAGCCCAGCGCCCCGGTGAGTGGGGGTCTGGTGGGGGGCAGAGGAGGGTGAGGGGGAAGGAGGATGGGGCTCGGCAGAGCGGGCGGGAAGCTCAGCCCGCTGCTCCCCTTGGCTAGCAGGTGGCCGTCAAATGTGTGTCAGGGGATTGCACCCATCTTTGGGGTGAGCTGGTGGGGGAGTGGGGTCAGCAGCAGAAACCGGGGTGTGCTGGGCGGGATAAGCTGAGGCTCGGCAGGCTGGAAGCCGCCAGGACGCCTCGAGGGAGAGCAAAGGGAGATTAGCAGAGGGCACAGAGCATCCCAGTTTGGCTGAGAGCTTCCAGACCCCTGGCACGGCATCAGCCCCACTGACAGCATCGTGGTCTTCCCACAGCCCAACAGCACCTGCGTTCCCCAGATCAAACTGCTGGGCTAGGTGTCCACTGGGTTGCATGGTGTTGTCCAGCTCCTTGATAGGTTTGAGCTCTGCAGAAATTCTTGTTGGTGATGAAGCGCCCAGAGCGATCGCAGGACCTCTTTGATTTCATTCGTGTGTGGGCATTCCTGTCGGCAGACTGCTGCAGGGGCTGTTCTGCCATGTGCTGGAGGCTGTGAGGCACTGCAGCAGCTGCGAGGTCCTGCACAGAGACCTCAAAGCTGACAACATCCTCCTCCACCTGGCCAGCGGACAGGCAAAACTGATGGACTTTGCCTGTGGCACCTACCTCCAAGTCTGCACACAATTTGTAGGTGAGCCCACCCAGGGCTTTGCTCGCGGTCCTGGCCTTTCATGGATCAACCTTAAACGGCCCAAGCTGGGTGTGGCACTGGACATTCCCCTTTTTGCTGCCAGTCACGGCTACAACCAATGAGCCACAGAGGTGTGCCTGTAATGGTCAAGGAAGGGATTCTTCCAAATGGCTTGTGGATGTCTAGGATTTTTCACAGAATCGCAGAATCACAGAAGTTCAAGACTGGAAGAGACCTATAAGATCATCAAGTCCAGCCGATGTTCTAACTGTTCAACTAGATCATGGCAGCAAGTGCCACATCCAGTCTTTTTTTGAATTCTTCAAGGGATGATGACTCCACCACCTCACTGGGTAAATGATTCCAGTATCTGACCACTCTTTCTATGAAATATTTCCTTCTTAATTCTAACTTACATCTCGCTTGACGCAGCTTGAGACTGTGTCCTCTTGTTCTATCTGTTGTCGCCCGGAGAAAGAGGCCGACCCCCAGCTCACCACAGCCACCCTTCAGGAAGTTGTAGAGAGTGATGAGGTCGCCCCTGAGTCTCCTTTTCTCCAGGCTGAACAACCCCAGCTCCCTCAGTCGCTCTTCGTATGGCTTGTGTTCCAAGCCCCTTATTAGTCTCGTTGCCCTCCTCTGGACACGCTCAAGTAACTCGATGTCCCTCCTAAAGTGAGGGGCCCAGAACTGGATACAATACTCCAAGTGAGGCCTCACCGGTGCCGAGTACAGTGGAAGAATGACCTGTCTGCTCCTGCTGGCCACTCCATTTCTGATACTAGCCAGGATGGCATTGGCCCTCTTGGCTACCTGGGCACACTGCTGGCTCATATTTAATCGACTGTCAACCAGCCCCCCCAGGTCCCTTTCCACCTGGGCACTATCCAGCCATTCCGTCCCCAGCTTATATCGGTGCAGGGGGTTATTGTGGCCGAAGTGCAATACTCGGCACTTGGACTTATTGAAGTTCATCCCGTTTGATTCTGCCCATGCGTCTAACCGTTCCAAGTCTCTCTGGAGAGCCCTACACCCCTCTAGCAGATCCACACTCTTTCCCAATTTAGTGTCATCAGCGAATTTACTAATAAAAGACTCTAAGCCCTCGTCCATATCGTCAATAAAAATATTGAACAGAACTGGCCCCAACACAGACCCCTGAGGGACACCACTAGTGACTGGTCGCCAGCTGGATGTGACACCATTCACCACCACTCTCTGGGCCCGGCCATCCAGCCAGTTCTGAACCCAGCAAAGGGTATTCCTATCCAGACCACGGCCAGCGAGTTTGTCTAGGAGTATGCTATGGGAAACAGTGTCGAAGGCCTTGCTGAAATCCAGAAAAACAACATCTACAGCCTTCCCTGCGTCCACTAGCCGGGTTACCTGATCATAAAAGGTGATCAGGTTAGTCAGACATGATCTACCCCTCCTAAATCCGTGCTGGCTGGGTCTGATACCCTGGCCGTCCTGCAAATTTTGCATGATGGCACGTAATATAAACTGTTCCATTATTTTGCCAGGTATAGAGGTCAGGCTGACTGGTCTGTAATTGCCAGGATCTTCCTTTGCACCTTTTTTGTGAATGGGTATCACACTGGCCAGCTTCCAGTCATCCGGAGCCTCACCAGTGATCCATGACTGTTGGTAAATGATAGAGAGTGGCTTTGCAATCTCATTTGCCAGCTCTCTCATTACCCTAGGGTGGATCCCGTCTGGTCCCATAGATTTATGAATATCCAAGGATTTCAATAGTTCTATAACAGCCTCCTCTTGGATAATGTGGGGACCATTCTGTTCCCTAAAACCAACGACCAGCCTAGACGGACGGGAGTCTTGAGGGCAAGTCATCTTCCCATTAAAAACCGAGGCAAAATAGGCATTGAACACTTCTGCCTTCTCCTCGTCTGCAAATACTAACTTCCCACCTTTGTCCAGTAAGGAACAAAGGCTGGTCCTACCTTTCTTCCTACTATTAATATATTTATAAAAACATTTTTTATTATCCTTAACAGCAGTCGCTATCCTGAGTTCAAACTGAGCTTTGGCCTCCCTAATTTTTTTCCTGCATACTCTAGCAGCCCTCTTGAATACTTCCTTGGAGACCTGACCCTTTTTCCAACTCTGATACGTCCTCTTTTTATTCCTAAGTTCCTCCAAGATCTCCTTTCCCAGCCAGGCTGGACGTTTGCCCCGTAGACTGATCTTTCGGGATACAGGAATGGTTTGTTCCTGCGCCCTCAAGATCTCTGCCTTGAAGTAAGCCCACCCTTCCTGAACTCCTTTATTTTTAAGGGCAGCTTCCCAAGGGACGCTCTGAATTAATCTCTTAAACAGGCCAAAGTCCGCCCTCCGGAAGTCCAATGTACGAGTTATACTGGTGCTCTTCCTAATATCCCCAAGTATTGAAAACTCTATTAATTCATGGTCACTCTGCCCCAAACGACCTCCAACCATCACATCTCCCACCAGCCCCTCCCTATTTGTAAATAACAGATCTAATGTAGTCCCTTCCCTGGTGGGTTCATCTACCAGCTGTAACAAAAAGTTATCCTCCATAGATTCTAAGAATTTTCTGGAGTGCCTCTTTACTGCTGTATTAAGTTCCCAGCAGATATCTGGTAGATTAAAATCACCAACAAGAACAAGGGTTGATGATCTAGAAATATTGCACAACTGCTTATAGAATAAATCGTCTACTTCTTCTTCTTGATCGGGTCGATGATAACAGACTCCCAATATGATGTCGGCGTTATTGGCCTTCCCCTTGATTCTTATCCATAAACATTCAACACCTTCTTCCTTTGTTTCAATTTCAATGGCATCGAAGGTTTGCTTAACATAAAGAGCTACGCCACCTCCTCTTCTTCCTTTTCTATCTCTCCTGAAGAGTCTGTATCCAGCCAATGTAGTACTCCAGTTATATGAGTCATCCCACCACGTTTCCGTGATGGCAACTACATCATAGCTTTGCAGTTGTACCATGGCCTCCAGCTCTTCTTGTTTATTGCCCAAACTGCGTGCATTGGTATACATGCACCTCATCTGGGCAACTGAGTTCACCCCTATCTTACGCTTGCAATTCTTGGGCCTGTTTCCAGTTAGCTCAGCTGGTTCCCCTTCCCCCTTCAAGCTTAGTTTAAAGCTCTCTCAATGAGGTCTGCCAGTTCATGAGCTAAAATCCTTTTGCCCTTAACGGAGAGGTGTACCCCATCTGATTCCAGCAAAGAAGATGCTGTAAAAGTTTCGCCATGATCATAAAATCCAAACTTATGTCGATGCCACCAACCCTTAAGCCACTTGTTAATGATACGGATTCTTCTGTTTCTTTCATCATTATCCTCCGCCACCAGAGGGACTGAGCACATCACTACCTGTGCTCCTGCCTTGTCAATTACCTGACCCAGTACCTTAAAGTCCTTCCTGATTGCCTTAATGCTCCTCTTCTCGATCTCATCACTGCCAGCCTGAAGTATCAGCAGTGGATAATAATCAGAGGGCTGAATCAGTCCAGGAAGTCTCTCAGTAATATTTTGTACCCGGGCCCCAGGGAGGCAACAAACTTCCCTGTGGGATGGGTCTGGTCGACATACAGGGCCTTCAGTTCCTTTCAGGAGGGAATCACCTACGACAATTACCCTTCTTTTCTTCTTGGTACTAGAGGTAATAATTCGTGTTGCAGGTGAAACATAATTAGGAGGTTCACTAGGCAGACAATTCTCTCCTAAACCATCTAGTTGTATCTCTGGATCCAGTATCTCATACCTGTTTTGTAATGGTACTTGGCTGGATGATGGAGGGGGGCAGGTCTTTTCATTTTTACCACCCCGCACAGGGACCCATTTCCACTCCTCTTCATCCACCAAATGCCCTTCTGTCATCTGAGAATGGGAGGCATATAAGTCCTCAGTCTCTTGATTAGTAACCTCCCTTAAAGATGATAGGGCTGAACTCCACCAATCTATCTGCCTTTCACTTTCACTAATACTCCTTAATCTTTCAACTTCCTCCCTAAGCTCAGCCACCATTAGAAGGAGGTCATTCACTTGTTCGCAGCGTAAGCGGTTCTCCTCCACAGCACTCCCTGATGCCACCAATAAACTCAAACATTCTGGGCAGGGGTGGGTCTGTACACTCACGTCCTTTTTGGAGGGCCCAACTTGATCACTTACACCAGCCACAGCTTTTGATCTTGTAGAAACCATTGTTAACAAACACCTCAGAAACAACCAGACGGCAGGGGATTCAAAATCAGGAGGTTCAGGAATCCGGGGATTCAGGAAATCCGAGAGTTTAGGAATCCAAGGATTCCAAAATCCGAGGTTACAGGAGTCCAGGGATTTAAGAATGCAGAGATTTGGAAATTCAAGGATTTAGAAATCCGGGGTTTCAGAGTTCCAGGAGTTCTCCAGCAGCAAGTTGGCACTGCAGAGCTGCTAATGTAGTAACAGAGACTCTTTGAGGGATGCAGAATGCAGGGAAGGGAGCAAAGCACAGCTCCACAGTACAGCTCCACGACACAACTCCGCGGCACAGCTCCGAAACTCACCTCCGCAGCACAGCTCCGTGGCACAGCTACACGGCCTAGCTCCGCGGCCTAGCTCCGCGGCACGGCTCCGCGGCCCAGCTCTGAGGCCCAGCTCCGCGGCACGGCTCTGCGGCACAGCACCGCAGCACAACTCCGTGGCCCAGCTGGGAGGCCCGGCTCCGCGGCACAGCTCCGTGGCACAGCTCCGCGGCACAGCTCCACGGCACAGCTCCACGGCCCAGCTACGAGGCCCTGCTCCGTGACACAGCTCCGCGGCACAGCTCCGCAGCCCAGCTCCGCGGCCTAGCTATGAGACCCTGTTCCGCAGCACAGATCAGTGCAGGGACATGGTCTTGTCTGCCATTAAAAAAAAAAAAAAAAAAAAACGGTTGCCTCCGAGCTGGCATTGGAGAAAGGAATCCGGAAGTGCTCCTGGTCATGTGCTCCACTTCTCCCATTGATTCACTGCCTCTTTCCTTCCTTTCCTTTGAAAAGCACCTGGAGTGGAGATGTGCTTGGTGGGGGCCCAAGTGATCTGTAGGAGGAATAGTTGAAGTCATGAAACAGTCCTGATACAACACCAGTATGAAACCAGCCCCAAAGCCAATCCATTTCTCTGAAGTATTTTGTTTCCAGTGACTGCCAACATGTCAGGAGTCTAAAGGGAAACCAGGAAGCCAACTATTCTGATCAATTTGGCCAAATAAGCACACATGCAGCACCCTGCTCCATGGGTCAAAGAATGCACAGGATGTTCCCAGCCGCTTCAGGCGCCTCCTCCGCAGCTGGGAACATCCAGCCATCTCCCACAGCTCTAGCCCGGCTCTGCTGGTGGCATCCTGTGGGAGCTCCCTCCTCCTGAGACACAGCTCTGGCCCTCCCATTCCCTTCACGCCTGCAATGCCACTCCTGCCTTGCTCAAATCTGCACATCACTAGTGACTTTGTGCCCTCCAGCTATGCTGTCCTAAGCAGAAATTTAGAAGGAGGATGAGCAGATGGGAGAAAAGGAGGTGGCACCTTCTTTTCCCACTCTGTCTCAGTCTGTCTGTTTGCTGGGCCCTCTCTCCTCAGGATTCCTGCCTGTTCTCAGAGGCTCCGTTCTCTACGTGCTGAAGTGGTCCTTGTCATCTCCTCTGCTTCCTGCATTACTTTGCTGCAGGGATGACAGCAATCAGGCTCTCAGAGGAGGCTGAAGAGGGGCTCCGCTAGCTTGAGAAATGGATGCTGCCCAAAGGGAAAAAGAAACCAAAGCAACCAAATTAAAAGAGACCAAGGGAGAAGGAACCAGTATTTTCCAACTGAGCTTCTAACAGGGTCAAGCTGGGTTCTTCTAGGGCCCAGAAACACACAGACAGAAGGGGCAGAGCACAGATGGACTCAGCTCTGGCTTGCAAGGAGAGCAGTGTCTGCCTTGGCATGCCCCCCTCCTCCTGGCCTGGCTGGCATCTTCCTTCACGGCAGGGAGAGCCGAGGAAGTGGCGCCGTCGCCAGCTGCCTGTCTGCCACAAAAGGTGGCAGCAAAGCTGCAGTGGTTCTCATCTACTTGAGCGGGCCAGGCAGCACGTGAGGCTGGCACAAATCCTGCTCAGCTGTCCCTCTTTGGCTGGCAGAAACCTCTAAGAGTGGGGCAGGAAGGACAAACTGGATGCCCTTGGATGCTCAGTCAGTCCCCCCCAAAGGTCCCACCTTCCCACAGACCAATCTAGAACCGCTTGGCAGGGAGTGCTTATGTTGTGTTCTTCAAGCCCCACTGCAGGCCTCCTTCCCCAGCACTGTAGTACTTCAGTTCCTTTGCTACCAACTAAACCTGAAAACAGCAGCCGAGAGCAAAAGGGGGCCTCAGCAATGACCAGAAGGTGGGAGCTCTCCTCTGAGGAACGGCTGTGAGAATTGGGCTTGTTTAGCTTGCAGAAGGGCAAGGTCTCCAAGGACACCTTTCAATATTTGAAGGGGCTTAGAAGAAAGATGGGGACATATCTATTAGCAGGGCCAATTGCAAGAGAACAAGGGAGAATGGTTTTAAACTAAAAGACAGTCAATTCAGATAGGCTCTAAGGAAGAAACTCCTTATGAGGAGAGTGCTGAAACACTGCCTCAGGCTGCCCAGAGAGCTGGGAGGTGCCCCATCGCTGTCAGCATTCCAGGTCAGGTGAGCTGGGGCTCTGGGCAACCTGATCTATTGGCAGGGGCTTTGGACTAGATGACCTCCACCACTCCCTTCTAACCTTAACTAGTCTTGGATCCTATCTGGTTCTCATTTGAAAAGCAGCCAGAGCAGAGATTACCCTGTGGGGGGCCCATCTGATTCCCTGGAGTTGGGCCGAGGGGCAAACCCAGACAGGGAGCAGCCCCTTTGCCTTGTACCTGCAGAAGTTCCTTAGCAGAGCCTCTCCTGTCCACATCCATCTGCAGGCAGCAGCCCAGAAATTCACACAAGGCAGGGGGTAGGCTGAGCTTGTGCACATCTGGTATGCCTTGCGTGCCTATCAGGTGGTTAGCCTGAAGTGAAAGGAAACACAAGACTCTACGTGATTCTTCCACAGCCTTCAGTGCTCACCTAGACCCCGTCTTTTAAGCCCCAGTCTGCAGTGGCAATTTCTTGCCTAGCAGATGGTTAGAGATGAGCCTTCTTCCCCAAAAGTAGAAAGGCCCCAGTGCAACTCCAGCTATTCCAAGGGGCAACAGGTCTTGCCTTGACAGCTGATGTGAGCTGCAGGGACATTTTTAGAAGTGGACCTTCTTGGAACTCATCCAAGCTGCGGGAATGGGATTTAGTCTAATGGAGACAGACCAGAAGGATACTGAATTCTGAAGCATATTTGCACCTTACCCTGTCACTGGTCTCCCAAACATAAGGAGCCTCTCCTCTGGCCATTTCAATTCCCACGATGCCAAGGGACCAGGTGTCCACTTTGGGACCGTAAGGCTCTTTTCTCACCACCTCGGGTGCCATCCAGCAAGTTGTCCCCACCATCGACCTCCGTTTACTCTGCTCAGGTGTGAGCAGAGCACAGAGGCCAAAATCAGCTGAGGAGAAAAACAAACACTGCTTCAAGTAGGGAACCAAGGAAAAGATTTCCTCACTCTAAGTCTCAGAATGTAGTACTGAATCTAGCTGGAAAAGCAGCTGTGCTCTCTTTCCTCAGGGCTGCAGCCAAGGAAACTAGCAATTGTCCATTTAACAAACCCACCACCATTCCCAGGGTGGTGGCTTTTCCTCATCTACACTGAAGGTTTCCACTGTGGCCTCCCTCCCTCTGGAAGGGACACACACAAACCACAGTTCCTCTTGATACTTGTTGCTCTTTTAGACTCCCAGCAGCCTACAGCTGTGCCCTGAGCAAGAATACCCACCCAACTTGACGGAGCCATCCCGGCCCAGAAGGATGTTGTCACTTTTGATGTCTCTGTGGATCACCTGGTTGGCATGAAGGAAAGCCAGGCCTTTCAGGCACTGAGAGAGAATAAAAGAAACAGGAGGCCAAAAGTTAGCCTGATCTGATTTCATCGTGTGCTCCTGAAGATTCATGGATCTCAGAGGAGCAGTGAGTGCTGGCAAGAGGAAGAGCTTGCTGCTGCAACCCTGGGAGAGCAGGATCTCTCTAAGGCAAGGCATATTGGCTTTGAGGGGGAAAGAGCAGTTGCTGCTCGAGACTGTCCCCTGCAAAGCCAGTCAGAATGACCGCTGCTGCAGCGGATGCGCTCTCCCCATTCAGAGGACAAACAACGGTTGGCCAAAAGAGGAAAAGTCCCTGCTTTGGGTACCAAGGGCATCACTGTCAGCTGGGAGACTGGAGGTAAAGGGCTGTAAGGCTGCCTGGTCAGCAGATTTGAAAGACATTTCAAGTCATTTGTCAGTTTTCAGCAGCAAGCACCGTGGTGGGTGCCATGCCCTCCTTTGAAGCTGAGACCCATGAGAGATGAGCCTCTCTTGGCCTTTGCTGTTGGTTTAAAACTCGCACAGCGGCATCTTTGCGCTTACAGGCAAAGAAGGCAATGCAGAAAGGCTCTGGGCGAAGACTTGGAGGGGCAAAGTGCAGAACAGATAAAAAAAATTGAAAAATCAAAAAGAGACAGAGAGCACAGAGGCCAAAAGCAGATAAAGAGCAGACTATAGTAAGGGCAGGGACACTGGCAGGCACTTCCGTCCAGATGCTCCTTCTTCTCTGAAGCAAAAGAGCAGCACAGCAAGAAAGCTCTGAGCACGGAATCACTCACGTAGCAGCGCTTTTGAACTATGATGCTGTCCAAGGCATGCCAAGCACAAGCAGGATCCCTTACCTCCTGACAGACAGTTGCCATGTGTCCTACAGCCATCCTTTTCTCGCTGATCACTTTTGCTAAAGAGCCTCCATCCATGTACTCCAACACCAGCAGGACAAACTCATTGACAAGGTAGCTGGAAGATGAAAACAACAGTGTAGAGCTGAATGGGCACAGCTAAATTGCCATACGGATGAAAAGACTACAGCTGAGTTTTGCTTCCAGGTCACTGGGAAATGAAGACGGAATAAAATGGAGACACGCTCCACCCAGGCTATCCAGGGCTTGCAATCTGTGCCATCTAATTGCACACCCGTGGGAAAGGAGACGGCTTAGGGGGCAAGCAGGGGAAAACGGCAGTTTGTGATAGCAGAGGCAGATCTGGAAGCGGCTACATCCCAGCAGCTGCTTCATTGTCTTCATAACAAATTGCACCATTCACTCCAACAGCAAGGAGACACAGTTTTCACAGCTTTTTCACAGGGGAGGTGGAGGTGCAGCACTGCCAACACCCTTTGGGAAGCCTTGCATAAAGGACAGTCACAAACAGGATAAAACTACCTCAAACCCGGCAAATAATGTGTCTCTTTTGGCATGCAAGGCAATGGAAAATAGTGGGAACAGCACAAGGGAAATAATTTCTGTGATGCTTTCTCAGCACTTCTCTTCCGACACTCAGAAGAAGAAATCACGCCCCAAAACAGCAAAGGAACATTCAGCAAGTGAACATAGAGGCTGCTGGCTTAGTAAGAGAGACAGGTTTCTGAGAACAATCTTTAAGCTATTTCTGCCAGGAACCAGAAGAATGCCATCTCCTCCCATGCCTCATACAGGAGTGGACTGATGTTCATAGCAAGATCAATTTTCTGCCACTGAGCAAAGTGCTTGAAACCTTTGCCTGGCAAGTATGGAAACTGACATTCCCATAAAAATACAGAACTACTTACCTTTCTAGGTAGGTGACAATATTGGGGTTCCTCATTTCCCTCATGACCAGGATTTCTTTCAATACTTCCTTGCAGCGCTGGTGCTGGAGATCAATTTCCTTTACGGCCACCTACAATGACGTTGAAAGCCGTTAGGAACAGACGTTACAAGAGCCTCTTCCTCCGTGCACTCACGGGCCAGGATGCCTTGTCACCTCGGCGAAAAGGGACTCTAAAGCATCAGCCACAATGTGCTAACAGCACTCTCAGCCCTTGCAGACTCCTCCGCGAGGCCTCCTTTACCACTACTGTTATCATTTACACGCGTTTTGCAAGCCAAAGGAATTTTGCTTCTGTGAAATGAAATCAACTTGTGGAAAACAGGTTAGCATTTCTAGGGGATTTGATCAGTGTTTCAGAAACTGCTGCCATTCTTGATTGTGCTCCAAAGTAAATGCACCAATCCATTACAGAGAAAATGCTGTCTGACAAAGAACAACTCCAAGGCAACTCAAAGGAAAGTTAACATCCTAGCACATCCTAACTTCTTCTGGATTTTGCATCTCTGAAGAACATTCCTCAACACGGTTTAGATGTGTAATTCTTGAGTGTGTTAAAAAATGAAGAATCCTTTCTGTGGACCACTACTGATGCACTCCAGGTGAGAAGCAGGGCTTAGGGCTTTCAGACTCCTTGTAGACATCCCTCCAAGTGCAGTTGCTGAGCACAGCGCTGCAGGTGGGTAAGGAGCCACCAGGAAGATGGAGTTGTATTTGCTGAGAGCCAGAAAGGAGAATTCAGGACTCTGAATGTTTAGCCCCAAAGAGCATGGGACTCTCCAACTGACATCAGCATGTCAGTTCAGTACAAATAGCATCTCTGTAATGGAATGTCAGCAACAAAGGACCAACACAAGGCGGTATTACTTAAGGCTCTTCATCAGCTTCTTCTCACTGATCCGTGTGCGAGTGTCTGTGTGTGTGTGAGACCCAGGCTCCCCAGGACTGAAAGGCAAAACTGCGCTCCAGACAAGGCCTTTCCTTCTTTAGATCTTTTCAAAGGGTACCTCGTGCTGGGAAACAATGGCAAATCCTATCTGTGTCTGAACCGCGGCATAAGAGGAATTGGGCCAGAATGACGGCTGCTACCATCAGCTAATCTCTGCACACTTATCCAGGCAGTCCAAGATAGCATGGCCTTCTTGGAAAGACACCACTGCCATCCTCACACTGATTCAGAATGCGAGACAAAGTCTGTCCAAAATGCATTTTTCAGCCTGCCTCTAGGCAGCCTTTGCAGCAAAGACAGGTAACACAACGCTCTGGCCACAGATCACATCCCAAGGGAAAGCGCTCAAGAGCTGCAAAATCTGCAAGGGCTGTTGGCACTTACCGCTTGTCCTGTGGCAGCGTCCAAGGCCTTATAAACGGTTCCAAAACCCCTAGGAACAGAACAGCAGCAAGAACAGAGAAGCTGTTCAGTGCTGAGAAGCAAAAGGCAGCCCAGGCAGGAGCTCTCTGCTGCCTGGAGTGTCCCTCAAACACCAGCCTTTGTCTACCCTTCAGACAATACCACAGCAGCCCAGCAACCCTCTGCCATGCAGCTTGTCCAAGAGCAAAGCTGGGTCCAACAGGAAGAAAAAAGAGCTGCTACAAATCTCAAATGTACACACCAGACTATGGATGTGAGGGTTTGCTTTGCCTCTTCCTTTTTGTGCTTGTGTGTGTGGTGTGCCTTTCCAAGCAATGAAACACACAGAGTCCTCTTGGACTCAGAGCTCTCTTTTGATTCTGTCTGCCAAACTCAGGCAGCACCACACAGCCTGTCTTATTGTCCTGAGCACTGAAAGTTGTGTTCAGCAAAATATTGGAAAGAAATTCTGCTGAGAGCTGCTGTCTGACGGCTGTCAGGTGGGAAGCTGCTCTCTCAGTTTTTTCTTCCTTCAGTTGTGGGGCCATATTATTTGGAATCATGCAACACCGTGTCTGCTGGGAAAATAAGGAATCTCGTGCCACACACTTGAGGGACAGGCAAGTGCCTCCTTGAGGCAGGCAAGACATTGGTTGCCAGCATGCAGTTATCTTTGCTGATGCCTTGTGACCAGTACTGAGACAGGGACAATCTAAAGCCAGGGTCTGAAGATGCTTGCAGCTTGCCTGACTTCCCTCTGGATATTCCAGCAGCCACCTACGTGACCCATGGTTCTGGAGGAGTAAGCATGGCTGAACTCACCCTCTGCCAATAATTTTCCATCCAGTGTATTTCTCTTCTGGATCTGCCACGCTCACCACACTCCCTGAAAGAAAGAAAATGCAAGAAGCAAACTTCAAAACAGAGATCCTGACTTCCAGTGGATCAGAATCTCAGCTCCACTTTCTGCGGCGCGGAGCAATTTCTGGTCGCTTGGCTAGCAACAGTGTCAACAAGAACAACAACAAGAGCAGCCGCAGTAAGAAGACAGGCAGCTCTGTAACACACGTGGCCTGCACAGAGTCTGATTCTGCACACTCCTTTGAAGAGGAGACTAAGCCCACGGAGAAAGCGTCAGAGCAGACAGAGACCAGAAGAGAACTGGCACCGTGGCAAGTGGTTGTGGTCCACAAAGGGGAAGGAGGGCTGAAAAATCAGGACCCTTCCTTGTTGTGGGAGATAACACTCTCTTGTGAGGTTCAACAAAAGGTTTCATAATTCCAAGATTTCAATGCACCCTGCGATCTGGGATGAAGTTTTATCAACAGCTGCTTTTTGCAGAGCTGAAGGAATATGGCAAAGTGAAATCCAGGAGAGGAGGGGATTTCCTCTACCTCTCAGCAGTTTGCCTGAAGAATGCCTTGACATTTTCAGAGAACAGCAGCTCATGCTGTGCTACATCCAAGAACAATGGCTGTAAGAATTAGGACCCTCTTCTTTTATGAGCAGGCTAAGTTCTGAAGATGATTTTGCCCATTCCCCATTTAGTGAAGAACAACAAGTCCATGTCTTCAGCCTGGGCTGCAGCAGTCACTAGCACTGCCCTCGGCCCCTTGGACACCAGCCACGTGCCCCATCTTCCCAAAGGGCACAGCCCAGACGGGTAACAAGGACAGCGCCGCTCCTCAGGCGCTGCCGTGGCTCAGACACCTGCACAAACGAGATGCTGATCCTCTGACGAGTCCAGGCCAAGCTGCAGCAACGCGGTGGCTGCTGAAACCTCACAGCTAAGGAAGGCTCCAGCCCCTGCAGCCACAGCAGCCATCAGTGGCAGGGCAGGTATGACAAAAACCTGGGCAGAGCCCACAAATGGCCTCTGACAGGCACTGTGAAGAAGCCAGAGCCAGACTCAGCACTGCTACAAGCTGTTGACCCCACTCGAGACAGAACATGGGTGTCATTGAGTTCAGAGCCAAGGAGGAGTCGATCCATTCACCTCTTGTCCCTACAGCTGATGGCCGACACTGAGTAAACTGGGCTCTGTCCTGTACCTGCCAGCTTCTTATTCTCTGACAGCACTGCACCGGCAGCTATGACCAGTTGCAAGGAGCAACTGAGTTGTACTGCAGAGTCACCAAGGCCTTGCTGTGCTTTCCAAGAGTGCAGGGATTGAGGCCAATCCTTAGTATCCCAAGAGTATTCACCGGCTGGGCTTTAGCCCTGACAAAGTGCCTTGTACTGGAGGAACATGCAGCAGAGGGGATGCAGGCTTCATCCCGAGAATTGCCTGCAGGGCAGTTTTATCTGGCCCTGCCACACAGAAGTGTCTCTTGATGCGTCTCCCTAGGCATACAACTGAACTATCCAAGGGGGATTGGAAAATCAAATTGTGTTTTTCTTTGTTGGCTGCACTTTGAAAACACCTCTTGCTCTCTGATTCCCAGGGATTGTTCTAAGAATACAATTTCTTAACATTTGGGGTGTGCTGAAAAGACCCCTTCCTCTGTTGTTTTGCTATCACCTGATGCTCCTTCCAAGGAGGTCACACTAACAAAAATGAAGAATTTTTATCCAAGCAAACTGTAGAAGGAATAGTAGAAGTCATGAAAACACCACCAGTATGAAACCAGCCCCACAGCCAAATTTTTTCTCTGAAGTGTTTTGTCTCCAAATGCAGTCTAAAGGCAATCTAGGAAGCCAACTATTATGATCAATGTGGCCAGACCAGCACACACAAGCTGACTCAGTCGTTGGCTAGGTTGCAGCCTTCTGCTGCTCCGGAAACAATCCCTGCTTTTGCCTTTAGTGCGCATGGAACCTCAGGCAAAGGCCACCCACACCCAGCTGCCCTCAAAGGCAAAAGGAGTGCCCCAAAATGCTCCCTGGCTGCCTCCAAGCACAACAATGGCTCCTGTAGGGAGTCCAGAATGTCTCCCCGACACCAGAGTCAGGAGGAAGAGGTGCTACAGCTCATGCTGAGGCACACACCCCATAATACACTGCTGGATTGCACAAGGAATCCCCAGGACCTACTCAGCAGCCTCAGGCACTGCTTCTCGCTCTCCTGGAAGGAGCGGGGTGAGCTGCTCCTGCTCGAGTTCTCAGGCTGCGGAGGGGAGTCTTCTTTGGAGGCTGCTGCTGCAGCGGCGCCTTCAAGGGCAGAGCCCTCGTTCATCTGGGACAAGAAATTTGTTTGTGTCAGAAGTGTGGCTGGCAGAGATGCCCCTGACGGCACATTCCACAGGCATGCCATCAGGAACAACACTGGTGTTTGGCTGCACAAGTCAAAGCCAAACAAGCAGAGACTACAGCTTGTCACAGCCAGCCATAGTAGAGATGGTGAAAGGGAAAGAACACCTTAAAATTTCACCCTGTTCTGAGACCTGCACCATGGAAAGGGACAACTTGTTCAGAATGTGCAGGGGTCACCACGTTCACCTGAGCAAACTCCTCAATAAACAAAGTGGGCACTAAGAAGCCAGCAGAAATACATTCACAGGATTGCTGGCCCACCAGCCAAAGCACTAGCTTTGATGCCCAGGGCAGCAAAGCTGAGCTTCAGTGGCCCAGTAAGTGTCGTGCTGGCGAGCTGCAATGCAGACCACAGAGCATGGCCGTCAGGGGCCTCGCCCCCATCCACCTGCTGCTCTGCAGGGGAAAGGTGAGAAGAGCAGAGACCACTTGTTGCATGACTGCAGTGCCTACTGCTCTTTCACTCACCTGCCTTTGTTCTGCCAGCCTGTACTGCAGGCTTCTCCACCCAGCTCTCACTCTTTCATCTCAACTCTTCTTCCTGGTGCACAGCGCTGGAGCCTGCCCGGCTCTGTGCTCCCAGTGCCTGCAGTAGTCCTTGCCTCCCCTTTCCTGAGATGTCCAGCTCATGCCTCCATCACTGCCCTTCCCTCTGCAGCCTGCCTGGTCAGGCTCACCTGCCCATTCAGACACTCCTCATTCAGCTGCTGCCTCAGCTGCTGCAGCTGCTGCCGCCTTTGCTCTAGCTCCCATTGCAGCTGGTGCACCTTGACTAAGAGAGCAGCATTCTGACCCTGGAGCTGCACAGGAACAAAGAGAAGACGCCTTTTAACGTCCCACACACCACTCGTGTGGCAAGCAAGATTGAGGTGCACACGCTTTCCAAAAACACTTTGTTCTCCTCCTCATGTTTACCACGGGCCGGCTAAGAGGCAGTCCCGCTCAGACAGACAGTGTCCAGACAAGCAGTGCCCATAAGGAGCCCAGGGGAGACCAAAGCAACACACAAACTCTCTTTTCACACTCTGTGCTGCCTCTTGACTGGCTCTGGTTCCTATCTTTTCTTATTCGGGTTGCCTGATGGCAACATCCTGCTTCATCTCAAGCAGCCTTTTCTCCTGCTCCCTCTGTACCTCTGCCAGGAAGCTTTCCCGTTCCTCCAGCATCGCCTGCGCCTCCAAGTGCTGCCGTTCCAGACATTGCTTCTGATGAGAGGAAGAGACACTTCCAGATGAAGTCCCAGCCGTGCTCCCCAAAGAAAAAATGACAGCTTCATCCCTCCCACAAGCCCCCTCCCTGAAGAGTCCCCAGTAGTGGCTTTGTGCCCTCCAGCACTTCTAACCAGGAGCTTTACAGGAGGGTCAGCAGGTGGAAGGAAAGGAGATTCCGCCTTCCTTCACCACTCTGAAGGCTGCCTGTTTCCTAGCCCCTGTCTGCTCAGGATTTCTGCCTGCTCTCACAGGCTGTGTTCTCAAAGTGCCACAGCCCTTTGATCAAGGAAAACCTGCAGGTGGACTGCAGGATGAGGAGGAAGCCAGCACCCCGATGCCCTAGTCACAGGACAGGCCACCAGCTGGAATACCAGCAACACGGGGCCTGTTGCGTATGCTTCGAGCCCAAAGGGGAGACTCTCTGTCCACCGTGGAAGGACAGAATGCAAGGAACCCAGTTGCTGCGGCAGCAGAGTGCAGCAAGGTCAGCAGCCGTCTGCTGCATGGCACGAGGCTGTGGGCAAGATCCTTCGCTGCCATGCTTTGGGTGGTGACCATCCAGCTCTCTGGGGAACTTGGCTTATACCCAGCCTGAAACCGTGGCTGCAGGTACTATCCTGGCACCATCGTCTTGGTCTTCACAGGCTTTCTAGTCGGAGCCCTTGAAGCCCTCTGCTGCCTGGCCCAGCAATGTGTAGCCTACAGCAGATGCTTGCAGCCATGTCACCCAGGCTGCTCTTCTGCTAAGCCAGCCCACCAAGCTTGCCTGAAAACTTCCGGGACGTATTGTCGCTTACCATTTCTTGCTGGAGCTTCCTTTTTTCCTCTTCCTGAGCAGATTGCCAGTGTCTGAGAGCCTTGCAGCACTGCTCTTCTGCCCAGAGGAGCTCTTGAGCCATTTCTTCACACTGCTGCTTGCTGAGAGATCTTACAGCTTGCAGCTCCTGACGGAGGCCCTTCACATCCTCTGCAAACATGACAAACGGCAACAGTCAGAGACTGCACTAGCAGAGACTCTACTGACCTGAAGCCCTTTCAGTTTCAGGCAAGGAGGGACCTGTGCTCAGTTCCTTTCCTCCTCAGGAGCCCTGTGGACAGAGCTGCCTTTGGAGCAACTGCACTAGGCTGGGCCATCACCAGAAACAAAGCACACCAGGCTCTCACCGAGTATCACCTCCTGGGCCCGTGTGGCTGTGCGCACTTGGGCTTCCAGACGGCTCCTGGTGATCTCCAGCTCCGATACGTGCTGCTGAGCCTGCAGCAGGCTGCTTTGCAGGCTCTCCTTCTCTGACCTACAAGGTGTGAAGATGAAGAGAAATTGTTCCTGGCACCCAGGGGCAGTTGCTCCAGCTGGACATGCCTTCAGTTACATATCCTGAGCATGGAAAAGGCCGTGCATGGAAACTCAGCTACAGCAAGATTGTTTCTGCTACTTAAAATAGCAAAGCAGCCAACCTCCAGGTGGTTGGCCAGCTTTTCCTCATGACCTAGCCCAGCACAGAAAGGCCAGCTGAGTTTGATCTCAGCAGCCAGTGCTCAAATTGCTGTTGCCGGACACATTCCTCATGGGTGGCTGCGCCCACCAAGTCTCTGCCAACAAGCAAAAGCCCAGCCTGTGCTCAGAGCCCTGAGCTCATCAGCCCTTCCAAGTCACTCTGCAGGGGGACAGAAGCCAGTGTTCTCCTGAACGCTGCCTCCTCAATGTTTACTGCTATTCCTAGTGCACGTAGAGATACTTTGTTTACCAGATGCTCTCAAAGTGACTCAAAGGGACTAAAGGAATGATAGATGGAAGCTCCACCTTCTACAAGTATGAGTAAGAAACCAGAAGTAGGTTTTCTCTGAATTAGCAATGTCTTGGAGGAGGGCTGTCAGGTATCCTGCCATTTAAATTACTGGATTTTCATGAACAAGAATGCTTGCTCCCTTGATTTTTGGTAAACTGAGCCAGCAATGCCCGAATGTCTTGACACTCTTTAAGAAGGGAGCTGCCTAAGGACCTTGACAGGTAACAGAGGTGGGTGGACAAGTGCTCAGCAAGAATCCCTGGACATTGTCGAGAAGCCACAAGACCTTTCCCTTCTTCTGCTGCTCCTTGTAAGCAACTTGAGGTTCCTGCACCATAACTGACAAGAGTTATGTCAGAAGGGTCTCAAGATTTTCAGCTCAACCCTGCAGCTTTCACCTGAAGCATCAGCAGCCTACTGATAACCTTCACATGTAAGAGCCTTGAATTCTGGAAATGCCATGTCAAACTACTTGGCAAGGAAAGATTGAAGTTAAGATGCACTGAAGGAGAAACCAAAGCCTGCGGGAAATTCCTGAGATAGCAAACATCCGCACAGTTTCCCTAGTACTCCTGTCAGTGCCTAGATGGCTTGCTTTGCACTTGGCCCAGGAATGTGCAAGGGGCTCCCAGGCGGGCGCCCAGAAGAGCTTTGACAGCTGGAGCTGTCAGAAAAGTAACACTCAGGTCACAGTATCCTTTTCTTTTTTCTCTTGTCTCTTCACTTCTCAGACAGAGACACATCTGCAGTGCAAACAGGAGGCAGTAAATCCTGACTTAATGCTCACCCCCTTTGTCATTCCAGACCCTCAATAATGTCGCACCCAGGTGCTCCTCCCTGCCCTTACCTGGCCTCTGCCAGCTGCTCTGAAAGGCCTCGTAGGTCCCGCTCCGTGGCTGCCAGTCGGGCTTCCAGGGCAGCGTTCTCTTGTGCCTGCGCCGCCTTCTCTCTGCACAGCCGGGGCAGTGTGTGCCCTTGGCGAGAGAACTCCTGGAGCAGCTTCTCCAGACCCCTGTGGGGTGGCCGCTGCCGGCGGCAAACCTGGAAGTGGAGGGGGCACCATTTTTCAAGGGGAACAACAACAGCACGGTCTCAGTCTTGGCTTGCTGCCAGAAGCAGCCTTTGGGGCGCTCTTGCCAGGGGCAGCTCCCTGTCCCATAAGTGCTGCCTAGGAATAAGTGAGCGTACCTTTGGCACCGCCAGAGGAACCTCTTCCTTCAGCAGGTTCCTCGGAAGCTGTGGTTCCTCGGCTGTCTCTGCTGCCACTTGCAACACCCTCTCTCGTGAGGAGTGGCGCCTGCTCTCAAATGCAGCCAGCTCCTTCCCTCTACAACAAGGGGACAGACAAGCAAGCCTTTAATTGAAACACAGTCTCCTTGCAAGACCAGCACTACACACCATGTCCCTCACAGGGCGGTCTCAGGGGCTTCCAACAGCCCTCTACTTCCACCTCAAGAGAGTGCTGGCATTCCCTCTCTAGACCACCATCTCTCTTTGTCATTTCTGCAGGTGAAAGAATCACCAGGGAGGAAGTCAAATTAGCTTTCAGAAGCCACAAAACATTTCCAGAAAGCTCAGGTACTCTCAGCTTAGCAGCTTCCTGCCTGCTAGTGCTCCTCTCTGATACAGTGGATACTGGACTTGCAAAAGTTCCTCTTTGGCTAAGAGAGGCCTGGTAAGTCCAGATGAGCACTCCCACAATTACTCTTGCTTTCACTAGCCCAACAAGGAAAGAGCCCGCAAGCTATAGCCTGGCGAGAACGTGGGTACAAATTTCCAATCCAATAATCAAAGGATCCCAAGATGGTTTAGCCTGGCAGGAACCCCAGGGAGCCTCTAGGACCATCTTCAGCTCCAAGCACTTGGAGTCAGCTATGGCATCTGGACTGGCCGCTCAAGGCCCTATGCAGCTGGAGTTTCCAAATTTCCAAGGGTGGAATCTGCACAAGCTCTTTGAGGCACTTGTTCTGCTGCCTCTGCAGTTCAAAGGTTTCCTTTCCGTAAACCCAGCCTGAACCTCCCTTGCTTTTCCTCTGGTCCAGTTCAGCATACTTTTTGTCAAGGTTGGAGAAGTGAGTCCCAGGAGGCAGCCAGACCTGCCCACAGATTGCCTTCCCCTGTCTATGCTGAGCAAGTCAAACCATGAGAAAGCCAAATTTCTTCTCTGACTCTCAACCTCCTGAAGCCCAGCAATGCCCAACCCTGCTCAGAGAAAGCGAGAAAGCTTAACACACACCTGAACTCCTGGGCACTGCACACTCTATCTGTGCTCTGCTCCCTCTCTGCCTTTCCCGCCTGGGCCGAGGAGTTCTGAGAGGCAAGAAGCTCTCCTAGCGGGGCCTGCAAGGAATGGACAAAGAAAAAGGAAAACAAGCAATAAGGAGCAGGAAAGTTGGCTCCTGAGAGCTGCAAGAAGCAACAAGCAGCCACACAGCTCACCTGAAGGCAAAAGCTGTTGTGTGTGGCTGTTGATGTGGGTAACCAACTAAGCCTGTGTTGCTTTGAATGTCTCAGAATGGAAGCAGGGACCAGTTCCCTGCTCAGCTCTGGTCAAAAGGCTTCCCCTCAGGATTTCAAGCATTAGGGAGCAGCCAATAGGAACTGCATTCCAGCCCTTCAGACACAGACCTTGTCTCTGCCATGCAGAGCTGCTCAGCATTCTCAGCAAACTTGGGTCATGTCAAAGTTAAGGGTGTAGTCAAAGCAGAGACTGTAGCTCCTTAGACAGTGCTTGGAGATGGGCAAGTCCCTGCAGCAACGGTGGCTCCTGTGTTCCTCACAAGGCTGTGAACTACGCCTTGGCACCGCTCTCTCTGCTGGCAGCAGGGAGCCTGCACAGACACTGTGCACAAGGGGGCTCACTTTCTCACCAGCAGTACAAAAGGACATCACGCTACAGCTAGTTTGACACCAAGGCAAGTTCACAGTCCCTGTCAGAATGGCAGGAAAATGATGCCTGCATGTGAGAGTTCAGACCGCATTTCCTACGTGTCAGTGGCTGGGCTGAAGCGCTAGGTCATGGCAGAACTCCAGGCCTCAGCATCTTCAGCCACAAAGAGCAAGTGCTGCCTGCTCAGAAACTTGCCGCTCTGCACTGCACCAAAGCTTTGCACTGAAGCAACCAAAGCTGCCACTGATTGCTGCAGGATGCTCAGGCCTGGACTGACAACACAGTTGGAGGTTTGTTGTCCTTTGCCTCCCCTTTACCCTCTGGTGGAAGAGAGCGAGCCAGAGCAGGTTCTGCTGCTGCGGCTGCTACTGTGGTGCTCTGCAGACAGAGAGCAGCATGAGGGACAGGCAGTAAGCTGTCATAGAGAACCTTATTTCTCCTGAGCTCTATCACCAGTGGTCCTAGTGAGAAGCCATGAATTTCACTACAAATGGGATCCTCAGTCACTAATACTCATTTCAAGTGGGCTGATGAGACTAATGTTTCAACAGGACTCCATGTGCTTCTGAAGGAGATATTTTAGCCAGGCTACAATCAGCATGTAGCTTTCTGTCTGCAAAACCTAGTTTCATTAGTTACATTAGTTAAAGCCTCTTCAACGGAAAAGGAATAAACTGAGGGAATTGTTTTGGTGGTGCTCATGCAGACGTGCACTGGTGTGGACTTTCCTTTGGCCTGCCAGCCTGGCACTCAACTACAGCAGGCCAAGCCGGCAGCTTGCTGCATAATCCTCAGGCACCAGGAATGTCAAGGGTGCCCGTCCCACTCACCGAACCGTAGACTTGACTCCTTCCACCTCTGAGGCGACCTGCCGCGGCAAGAGAGAACAAACCAGGTGCTGTTACAAGACTGCTGGTGCTGAGGAATCCCACAGAACCAGGCCAGCCAAGCAGAGAGCATTTTCCTTTCACAACCTCCCTACCGGGAGCAGCAGTTCTGTAGCCCAGCAAGCAGGACTGCAGGCCACTATCCTAGGCTGCGTCTACCTTTTGCTCGGCTTTGCCACTAAGGAACTAGAAACTTGGGGCCGGGAAGATGCAAATTGCTCCTTAGCAGTCACTGCCTGCATTGGAGATCATTGTCCCCCCTACAACTAAAGCAGCTTCCTTCTCTTCTCCTTCCTGCACTTCCTTTTCTTTTTGTAAATTGCATGCAGCATGTGCCACGAGGTTGCTGTAAACAATTCCCCACAAAAGCTTCCACTGAACCCCTCTTGGCGCTTGCAGCTTTGTTTGGACACAGCACAGGCCCAGCTCTGGGGTTCAGGAGCCCACACTATCTGCTCAGCAGTTTGCCCTTCAGTGCAAAGCCAATCCCTCTTGTAGCGCACAGAGGGGGGCCAGTTAGACAGGCACATCCTTTAAGGAGGGAATGCAGAAAAAGGATGCCTTCCTTAAGTTCCTTTTAAAAACGGCTCAGTTTTTAGAAGGACGCCTGCACAACTCTTCCAGTCTGCATTTTGGAAGTTGTCCACACCCTGCTGGACAAGGGACACCCCCTTTTTGGCTGAAACTGTTGCCAGGAGCTTTACCAAAGTTATGGCAACTGCATGGCACTTTTCTTTCATTGTTCTGCCCCCAAGGAAAAAACTTCTACTTACGTCTCAGACCGTTAACAATTTTGCGGGCTGATATCGCTGAAAAAGCCCTGCTGACTGCTCTACGGACTCGCTCCATTGTTTCAGCAGGGCTGCTTCAGTCGTTGGGCCGTAAAACAAAAATGGAAGAAAAACCCACTTGCACAAGTCCCCAGACTGTGCAAGGAAAAGAGGAAAAAAGGAGACCCGCGGCACTCTGCGGACTGTACAAACACAAAGTGACAAACAAAAGACACCTGCACAAGTCTGCAGACCGTACAACAAGAAAAGGAAAAGAAAAGGACACCTGTAGGTGTCTGCAGACCCTACAACCGCAGGGGAAACAAAAGGATGCCTAGACGAGTCTGCCGACTCGTACAACGGCAGGAAAAGAAAAAGACTCCCTTTTCAGGGCACAGACTGTTGCCAGAGAACTCCTCTGTACAGGATCCTCCTGCAACGAGAACGCCAAGAGCTGTTCTGGACGCTGAGGCCTTGCGTGCACCAGGGCAACCTCCTGATGACCACGCTGTGACGTGGCAGCTCTGCACTGACATCACAATAGCAGCAGCTCTGGGTTGCTCTGTGAATTCATGCATAGCAACCAAACCTTCTCTACAGCTAACACAAAAGAGAGCCTGGAAAGTTCTCCTCTGTCCCAAAGCAGCACAATCCTCTCCTTCAGTCCATAACCCGTAGCTCAAAGGATCCCAAAGTAACACAAAGCAGGCACCAAGCACACACACTCAGCACTTTGGCCACCAATGCTTCTGACTAAAACAAGCAATCCTTGCTTCAACTCAGTGGATAAAATCACACCTTGGTAATATCCCTGAGAGTTCCCTAAATTGGAATGCCTGTCCTTCCTGCCCATTTACTGCATGGCTAACATCTACCAGAAAACTCTAGGGCTTGCTCAAGGAGGAACAACACCTTAGTGGGGAAAATAACCTGAGGAACAAACTACCCATAGGTGTTTGCATGGCACTGGAACAGTGTTGGTGTTGTCAATATGACAGGGACACCTCCTCTGCACGGGGCAGTGCCCGTGTCCTCGGCATGGCAGGGAGTGCCCTTGGAGCAGCCCTCACTCTGTGGGTGCACACATGGGCGCATTTGCCCCTTCTGTCCAGCTCCCAAGGCAGCTCTGCTCCTGAAAAAGTTCTCTGTCCAACACTGAAGGCACTCCTGGTGCCTTTGCAGAACCCCACTCCCTTCAGCTTGTGGGAAATGGGCAAGGTCAGATTCCTCCATGGAAGTGGCTTTTAAGTCTCTATCCTGCCCACAGTGCATACTGCATAGCACTCCATTTTTCAGTCCTTTGCTGCACTCTCCTTTCTGGCCTGCAGGAGCTTAGTAGATTGATGTGCTTTTCCTGGGCCAACTTAGTTTTTCCTTCCTGGATGGCACAGCTCACAGAACTGCAAACTCCATGTCTGCTGGGGATGGCTGCAACCACCAAATGGGGCAAACGATCCAAAGTTCAGGTTTGGTGCAATGCTCCGCTGTCATTGCATTCTAGACTTCCCCACAATATGCCACAGGAAGGAGCAAACAGGTGCCAGTGCCATGGGGAACAGGAGAAGGCCGCAGGTCAGGAACAGGGTCTCAGCCCATTGCTACAGGAAGCAGAGGAATTTGCAAGGCAGGTGAGTGCTGGGGATGCTGGAGGCCTGCCAAGCTGCCTGCTCTTGTCTTGCTGCTGAAAGCCTGAACTGCAGTGCTCTTGAGAACAACACCTAAATCCCACCGCAATCAACATTTCTTACAGAGATTGGCATGTGCTGAGGAACGATTTACACTGCTCATCCTCTTGGCAGCTAACCCAGGCCATGTTTTAGATAGGAGGGACCTAAGTGAGTCTCTGGAGCTTCCTGCAAGGAACAAAGCCCTGTGACAGCAAGCAGCATTCCCAGGCTGCTCCCACGGGGAAAATCCCCACAAGCTGAAGACTGTGGATAAAGGGGTGACTGTGATTTTGAGCTACGTGTGCCTGCAATGGCAAGGTGCTGGACATGAAGGTAAGGGGCACAAAGTGCCCTCATGTCCTATTCCTGCATCTTTCTGGGAACCAGAGGAATCTGGCCTCCGCCTGTGAGGAACTGGGCCTGGGAACTAATGCTGCCTTTCTGGTTTGGCTTTTGTAGATTTTTGTTTTGGACAGCAGCTCTTTGCAACATCAGCTGAGCCGGCCTCCAGCCTGGCTGATTGGACCCAGTCAGCAAAGGCCTTGCAGGAAGCCTGGAGAGGAGGCAGCGGTGCTTCAGGAGGCTTTGTGCTGGGCCAGCACAGCCAGCGTAGGACTGGCAATCAAAAGGCCTAAATCCTGAACTCCACGGGAGCATTCCCTTGCTGGTCAGCCTGCGCTGAAGCTGTGCATTGTTGCGGCGCTGTGCATTTCCCTGCCGCTGTGCTTTGCCCTGGCATTGTGCTTTGCCCTGCCGCTGTGCATTTCCCTGGCGCTGTGCTTTGCCCTGCCGCTGTGCATTTCCCTGGCACTGTGCTTTGCCTTGGCGCCGTGCTTTGCTCTGGAGCTGTGCTTTGCCTTGGCGCCGTGCTTTGCTCTGGAGCTATGCTTTGCCCTGCTGCTCTGCATTGCCCTGGCGTTGTGCTTTGCCCTGGCACTGTGCTTTGCCCTGGCACTGTGCTTTGCCTTGGTGCTGTGCTTTGCCCTGGCACTGTGCTTTGCCTTGGTGCTGTGCTTTGCCCTGGCACTGTGCATTGCCCTGGCACTTTGCTTTGCCCTGGCACTGTGCATTGCCCTGGCACTGTGCTTTGCCTTGGTGCTGTGCATTGCCCCAGAGCTATGCATTGCCCTGGCGCTGTGCATTGCCCTGGCGCTGTGCATTGCCCGGGCACTGTGCTTTGCCTTGGCGCTGTGCTTTGCCCTGGCACTGTGCAGTGCCCTGGCACTGTGCTTTGCCCTGGCACTGTGCATTCCCCTGGCACTGTGCTTTGCCCTGGCACTGTGCTTTGCCTTGGTGCTGTGCTTTGCCCTGGTGTAGCTGCCCGAGGCTCTCCCCCCTCACAGAGGGGCCCCGCCCCGCCCCGGGCAACCCCTGGCGGCTGCCCCACCCCCCGCCCGCCCCGCGCAGGGGCGCTCCCTTCCCATGGCGCCGCCCAGCGTCAGCACCCCCTCACTGCAGGCACAGAGAGGGACCGGGCCCTGCTGCTCCTCCTGGCACTTGGGTCCCTCCTTTCCAACAGAGAAGACCTCAAGGGAGGCATTTTCCAACTGTGTCCCTCTGCTTTATTTTTGGAAGGTGGAACTCTGCCCTGAAGGTGGCCCTAATGCATCCATAAGTGCTGGAGCAGGAAAAGTCCCCTTTGTTCTCCCACCGGTTGTCATTACTGGCTCAAAAGCACCGCCCAGCTTTGGAAGGAGAAACAGCCCGTGACACAGTCGTGCTATCCCTCCCCTTCCAAAGGCTCTGTAAATCTTCAGTGTCCACATCAGTAGGAATAAAGGGATCATGGAGGGGTTTCAAATTTTTGCATTTCAGAGGCTTTAATGAGATAAAAGTTGTGATGTTCCCAGAGAAGATTTCTTGCTTTTTGCAGCCAGGGTGAAATGTCTCGTTCAGAAGCAGACCTAGAACTGTCTAATGTGTCTCCTGAGCCTGTCTGACGATTGTTTTAAAGACACAGATTTCAATTTCTTTCAAAATTTGCTATTTCTCTTCAGGAGAGTTGGTGATAGAGCTCAGGAGAAATAAGGTTCTCTATGACAGCTTACTGCCTGTCCCTCATGCTGCTCTCTGTCTGCAGAGCACCACAGTAGCAGCCGCAGCAGCAGAACCTGCTCTGGCTCGCTCTCTTCCACCAGAGGGTAAAGGGGAGGCAAAGGACAACAAACCTCCAACTGTGTTGTCAGTCCAGGCCTGAGCATCCTGCAGCAATCAGTGGCAGCTTTGGTTGCTTCAGTGCAAAGCTTTGGTGCAGTGCAGAGCGGCAAGTTTCTGAGCAGGCAGCACTTGCTCTTTGTGGCTGAAGATGCTGAGGCCTGGAGTTCTGCCATGACCTAGCGCTTCAGCCCAGCCACTGACACGTGGGAAATGGGGTCTGAACTCTCACATGCAGTGAGTGCTCAGGCACCCTGCTCTTCTTTCCCTCTGAGTTTCACTGCAGAGGAGCAAGTTTTCTTCCCTGTAGTTGCAGAAGCTCAGGGTTCTCACTTCTTGACAAATCTGTGATGCAAATGGCCTTGTTAAGAAGATCAAAAGCACAGGGAATGTATTAGAAATTCTTACGAAAAGTAACCTTTCTTACAGATAAAGATAAGCAAGTCATTCCCTGCATTTATCTAAATGCAGAAGTTGTATAATTATCTAAACTGAACACAGAAACAAACTACCTCTGTCAGACCATCTTCATATTCCAGATCACTTTCAAGATGTAGATTGAGTTGTTTGAATGATTAGTGCTCAACTCTGCCTTTTTGGCTGAAGGCTCTGGAGCTCCTTTCTGAGTTCATCCAGGGTGGTATTCCCTAACAATTCCTGGTACCACCTCCTGCTTTCTTAGGGCACAATAGTCTAAATGAAAACCTAGCCAATGGCATAACTCTCGAGTCCATAAGGAAATCATTGGACAAGTTGTCAAGTTCTCAAACCAATTGTCCTGCTGCAAGAGTCCTGTTGCACACAAGAGTGTTGAAAGCCAAGAGAAGCTGCAATTGGTGGTGCATCTTGTGACAGAAGCTCAACCCAGCTCTCCAATAAAGAGAAGAGCTTGAAACGAGCAGACATGAGTGTGGAAAAGATTCTTGGAAAGCTGAAACAGCTTTCCCAAAGTGCAATGAAAATGGAAAGAATCCAAGATGTCCACATGTAGGAGTTCCTTTACTGATATGCTCCCCTTTTCCATGTTGCACGAGTTCTACATGGCATAAATTCCAAATTCATCTTACCGCTAAGATCCATGACTCAGCAAGTTTTACACTCTCAATCATTAGCTACACACAATTTGCCTTCCTTTGTTTTCCTTTGAAAGCAATGCTGGAAACACAAGAAACATGCAAATGTAAGACCTTTGAGTACAGTGTGAGCTGTGGTCGAGTGTGAGTTCTAGAAACAGGGAATAGGCTCTGATAGGATTTTACCCTCAGCAGTGACAATACACAGCAGCAACAAAGGTTTTTTGTGTGACGTTGTGCAGAGGTCAAGACTCTTTGTCTTAGATGAACATGGCAAAGTTGACATGTTTAAACAGACTTGGGATGCAACCTGGTTTGGTTTACTGTCTGTGTCACTAAAGAGCAGGAGAAATAAACCAGCCAGAGTTTCTTTGCAGAGAAGACCTTTGCTTCAGTGTGAAAGTATTGGGAAGGGAGGAGGGAGATGGGTGAGAGTTGAGCTGCTGTATTGGACTGGCATCCAAACCACGGCAAGAATAGGGTTTAATTATTTTCTTTTAATCCTATCCACACTCTCCGATTCTCACCTGGAACTGGACAAGAAAACACGAACAGCCCCGGCAACGAGAGCACAGCACCGGGGGCGCGGTCCCCTCTCCCCTCCCCGAGCGGTCGGGGGAGCAGTGCTGCCCCGCAGGGGCTGGATTTCTCCCTCCTCATCTGCTGCTTTGCATTTCCGGGCGGCCGGCTCTTCCTGGCACTGGCAGGCTCCTCATTCAGGGCTTAGGCTCCACGGGAAAGTCCAGACAGCGCTCTACGTGGGAGGAAGAGATGGTGGCGCGGCGTGAGTGGGTGGGATGAGGCCCGGGGGATGCGAGCACCGGGGGAAAGCTGCAGGGTTGCCAGAAATAACAGTTATGCTGTGAAGTAGTGAAGAAGAAGCTAAACGACAAGGCGATTTTGGCGTCGGCGCGGGAGGCAGAGAGAGCTGCTCCGTGACTCCAGCCGAGCCCGGTTCGGCCCTGGAGCGAAGTGGCCAGCGCTGCCCCGGGGCGCGCGGGGCTGAACGGGGAACGGACAAACGGGGAACGGACAAGCGGTCGCGGCACTTCAGCGACAGCAGCGGCAGCAGCTCTGCTGACCCTCTGCCTCTCTTGCTCCAGCTCCTTCTGTCCCTCTCCCGCTGCGGCGCACAATCCTTATCGACCCCCTTCTTTCCCGGTCTCTCTGTCCACCTGCCGGGCCGAACCACGCCTCCGGTCCGCCCCGGCCTCGGGCGGGACTGCATCCCCACTAGACCGGGGCTCCCGCAGCGGTCTCGCCTTCGGCCGGCCCTCGCCGTACTGTCTGTGCCGCTGCTGCGCGGGGGGGCATCGGTAGCTGGGCCTCGGGCCGCATGGCCATCCCTTGGGCTCGCCTGTGCCAGCTCCGGTTACGCCTCCCGCCTCGACCGTGGCTTGTCTCGGGGGGGGGGCGGAGGACACTCGGAGCACGGCTGCTCCCGCCGCCTGCGTTACGGGTCCCCCGGCCTGGGCCACGGCAGCATTGCAGCTACCGACCCCGAGCTGCTGGTGCCCCATTCAGACAGAGCTGCCTGTCCTGGGACACTTGAGGGGTGGTCGGGGGCCGTTCCTGGACCCGGGCCCAGCGCCGCCAGCCGCGTTTGGCCCCAGGGAAGGCGCAGGAGGCCCTGCAGGGGTGAAACCGGCTGGGCTCTCTGCTGGGCGGCTTCAGCAGCGTCTGCAAGGGGACGTGCCTGGAGCCCAGCGCCCCGGTGAGTGGGGGTCTGGTGGGGGGCAGAGGAGGGTGAGGGGGAAGGAGGATGGGGCTCGGCAGAGCGGGCGGGAAGCTCAGCCCGCTGCTCCCCTTGGCTAGCAGGTGGCCGTCAAATGTGTGTCAGGGGATTGCACCCATCTTTGGGGTGAGCTGGTGGGGGAGTGGGGTCAGCAGCAGAAACCGGGGTGTGCTGGGCGGGATAAGCTGAGGCTCGGCAGGCTGGAAGCCGCCAGGACGCCTCGAGGGAGAGCAAAGGGAGATTAGCAGAGGGCACAGAGCATCCCAGTTTGGCTGAGAGCTTCCAGACCCCTGGCACGGCATCAGCCCCACTGACAGCATCGTGGTCTTCCCACAGCCCAACAGCACCTGCGTTCCCCAGATCAGACTGCTGGGCTAGGTGTCCACTGGGTTGCATGGTGTTGTCCAGCTCCTTGATAGGTTTGAGCTCTGCAGAAATTCTTGTTGGTGATGAAGCGCCCAGAGCGATCGCAGGACCTCTTTGATTTCATTCGTGTGTGGGCATTCCTGTCGGCAGACTGCTGCAGGGGCTGTTCTGCCATGTGCTGGAGGCTGTGAGGCACTGCAGCAGCTGCGAGGTCCTGCACAGAGACCTCAAAGCTGACAACATCCTCCTCCACCTGGCCAGCGGACAGGCAAAACTGATGGACTTTGCCTGTGGCACCTACCTCCAAGTCTGCACACAATTTGTAGGTGAGCCCACCCAGGGCTTTGCTCGCGGTCCTGGCCTTTCATGGATCAACCTTAAACGGCCCAAGCTGGATGTGGCACTGGACATTCCCCTTTTTGCTGCCAGTCACGGCTACAACCAATGAGCCACAGAGGTGTGCCTGTAATGGTCAAGGAAGGGATTCTTCCAAATGGCTTGTGGATGTCTAGGATTTTTCACAGAATCGCAGAATCACAGAAGTTCAAGACTGGAAGAGACCTATAAGATCATCAAGTCCAGCCGATGTTCTAACTGTTCAACTAGATCATGGCAGCAAGTGCCACATCCAGTCTTTTTTTGAATTCTTCAAGGGATGATGACTCCACCACCTCACTGGGTAAATGATTCCAGTATCTGACCACTCTTTCTGTGAAATATTTCCTTCTTAATTCTAACTTACATCTCGCTTGACGCAGCTTGAGACTGTGTCCTCTTGTTCTATCTGTTGTCGCCCGGAGAAAGAGGCCGACCCCCAGCTCACCACAGCCACCCTTCAGGAAGTTGTAGAGAGCGATGAGGTCGCCCCTTAGTCTCCTTTTCTCTAGGCTAAACAACCCCAGCTCCCTCAGTCGCTCTTCGTATGGCTTGTGTTCCAAGCCCCTTATTAGTCTCGTTGCCCTCCTCTGGACACGCTCAAGTAACTCGATGTCCCTCCTAAAGTGAGGGGCCCAGAACTGGATACAATACTCCAAGTGAGGCCTCACCAGTGCCGAGTACAGTGGAAGAATGACCTCTCTGCTCCTGCTGGCCACTCCATTTCTGATACTGGCCAGGATGACATTGACCCTCTTGGCTACCTGGGCACACTGCTGGCTCATATTTAATCGACTGTCAACCAGCCCCCCCAGGTCCCTTTCCACCTGGGCACTATCCAGCCATTCTGTCCCCAGCTTATATCGGTGCAGGGGGTTATTGTGGCCGAAGTGCAATACTCGGCACTTGGACTTATTGAAGTTCATCCCGTTTGATTCTGCCCATGCGTCTAACCGTTCCAAGTCTCTCTGGAGAGCCCTACACCCCTCTAGCAGATCCACACTCTTTCCCAATTTAGTGTCATCAGCGAATTTACTAATAAAAGACTCTAAGCCCTCATCCATATCGTCAATAAAAATATTGAACAGAACTGGCCCCAACACAGACCCCTGAGGGACACCACTAGTGACTGGTCGCCAGCTGGATGTGACACCATTCACCACCACTCTCTGGGCCCGGCCATCCAGCCAGTTCTGAACCCAGCAAAGGGTATTCCTATCCAGACCACGGCCAGCGAGTTTGTCTAGGAGTATGCTATGGGAAACAGTGTCGAAGGCCTTGCTGAAATCCAGAAAAACAACATCTACAGCCTTCCCTGCGTCCACTAGCCGGGTTACCTGATCATAAAAGGTGATCAGGTTAGTCAGACATGATCTACCCCTCCTAAATCCGTGCTGGCTGGGTCTGATACCCTGGCCGTCCTGCAAATTTTGCATGATGGCACGTAATATAAACTGTTCCGTTATTTTGCCAGGTATAGAGGTCAGGCTGACTGGTCTGTAATTGCCAGGATCTTCCTTTGCACCTTTTTTGTGAATGGGTATCATACTGGCCAGCTTCCAGTCATCCGGAACCTCACCAGTGATCCATGACTGTTGGTAAATGATAGAGAGTGGCTTTGCAATCTCATTTGCCAGCTCTCTCATTACCCTAGGGTGGATCCCGTCTGGTCCCATAGATTTATGAATATCCAAGGATTTCAATAGTTCTATAACAGCCTCCTCTTGGATAATGTGGGGACCATTCTGTTCCCTAAAACCAACGACCAGCCTAGACGGACGGGAGTCTTGAGGGCAAGTCATCTTCCCATTAAAAACCGAGGCAAAATAGGCATTGAACACTTCTGCCTTCTCCTCGTCTGCAAATACTAACTTCCCACCTTTGTCCAGTAAGGAACAAAGGCTGGTCCTACCTTTCTTCCTACTATTAATATATTTATAAAAACATTTTTTATTATCCTTAACAGCAGTCGCTATCCTGAGTTCAAACTGAGCTTTGGCCTCCCTAATTTTTTTCCTGCATACTCTAGCAGCCCTCTTGAATACTTCCTTGGAGACCTGACCCTTTTTCCAACTCTGATACGTCCTCTTTTTATTCCTAAGTTCCTCCAAGATCTCCTTTCCCAGCCAGGCTGGACGTTTGCCCCGTAGACTGATCTTTCGGGATACAGGAATGGTTTGTTCCTGCGCCCTCAAGATCTCTGCCTTGAAGTAAGCCCACCTTTCCTGAACTCCTTTATTTTTAAGGGCAGCTTCCCAAGGGACGCTCTGAATTAATCTCTTAAACAGGCCAAAGTCCGCCCTCCGGAAGTCCAATGTACGAGTTATACTGGTGCTCTTCCTAATATCGCCAAGTATTGAAAACTCTATTAATTCATGGTCACTCTGCCCCAAACGACCTCCAACCATCACATCTCCCACCAGCCCATCCCTATTTGTAAATAACAGATCTAATGTAGTCCCTTCCCTGGTGGGTTCATCTACCAGCTGTAACAAAAAGTTATCCTCCATAGATTCTAAGAATTTTCTGGAGTGCCTCTTTACTGCTGTATTAAGTTCCCAGCAGATATCTGGTAGATTAAAATCACCAACAAGAACAAGGGTTGATGATCTAGAAATATTGCACAACTGCTTATAGAATAAATCGTCTACTTCTTCTTCTTGATCGGGTCGACGATAACAGACTCCCAATATGATGTCGGCGTTATTGGCCTTCCCCTTGATTCTTATCCATAAACATTCAACACCTTCTTCCTTTGTTTCAATTTCAATGGCATCGAAGGTTTGCTTAACATAAAGAGCTACGCCACCTCCTCTTCTTCCTTTTCTATCTCTCCTGAAGAGTCTGTATCCAGCCAATGTAGTACTCCAGTTATATGAGTCATCCCACCACGTTTCCGTGATGGCAACTACATCATAGCTTTGCAGTTGTACCATGGCCTCCAGCTCTTCTTGTTTATTGCCCAAACTGCGTGCATTGGTATACATGCACCTCATCTGGGCAACTGAGTTCACCCCTATCTTACGCTTGCAATTCTTGGGCCTGTTTCCAGTTAGCTCAGCTGGTTCCCCTTCCCCCTTCAAGCTTAGTTTAAAGCTCTCTCAATGAGGTCTGCCAGTTCATGAGCTAAAATCCTTTTGCCCTTAACGGAGAGGTGTACCCCATCTGATTCCAGCAAAGAAGATGCTGTAAAAGTTTCGCCATGATCATAAAATCCAAACTTATGTTGATGACACCAACCCTTAAGCCACTTGTTAATGATACGGATTCTTCTGTTTCTTTCATCATTATCCTCCGCCACCAGAGGGACTGAGCACATCACTACCTGTGCTCCTGCCTTGTCAATTACCTGACCCAGTACCTTAAAGTCCTTCCTGATTGCCTTAATGCTCCTCTTCTCGATCTCATCACTGCCAGCCTGAAGTATCAGCAGTGGATAATAATCAGAGGGCTGAATCAGTCCAGGAAGTCTCTCAGTAATATTTTGTACCCGGGCCCCAGGGAGGCAACAAACTTCCCTGTGGGATGGGTCTGGTCGACATACAGGGCCTTCAGTTCCTTTCAGGAGGGAATCACCTACGACAATTACCCTTCTTTTCTTCTTGGTACTAGAGGTAATAATTCGTGTTGCAGGTGAAACATAATTAGGAGGTTCACTAGGCAGACAATTCTCTCCTAAACCATCTAGTTGTATCTCTGGATCCAATATCTCATACCTGTTTTGTAATGGTACTTGGCTGGATGATGGAGGGGGGCAGGTCTTTTCATTTTTACCACCCCGCACAGGGACCCATTTCCACTCCTCTTCATCCACCAAATGCCCTTCTGTCATCTGAGAATGGGAGGCATATAAGTCCTCAGTCTCTTGATTAGTAACCTCCCTTAAAGATGATAGGGCTGAACTCCACCAATCTATCTGCCTTTCACTTTCACTAATACTCCTTAATCTTTCAACTTCCTCCCTAAGCTCAGCCACCATTAGAAGGAGGTCATTCACTTGTTCGCAGCGTAAGCGGTTCTCCTCCACAGCACTCCCTGATGCCACCAATAAACTCAAACATTCTGGGCAGGGGTGGGTCTGTACACTCACGTCCTTTTTGGAGGGCCCAACTTGATCACTTACACCAGCCACAGCTTTTGATCTTGTAGAAACCATTGTTAACAAACACCTCAGAAACAACCAGACGGCAGGGGATTCAAAATCAGGAGGTTCAGGAATCCGGGGATTCAGGAAATCCGAGAGTTTAGGAATCCAAGGATTCCAAAATCCGAGGTTACAGGAGTCCAGGGATTTAAGAATGCAGAGATTTGGAAATTCAAGGATTCAGAAATCCGGGGTTTCAGAGTTCCAGGAGTTCTCCAGCAGCAAGTCGGCACTGCAGAGCTGCTAAGGTAGTAACAGAGACTCTTTGAGGGATGCAGAATGCAGGGAAGGGAGCAAAGCACAGCTCCACAGTACAGCTCCACGACACAACTCCGCGGCACAGCTCCGAAGCTCACCTCCGCAGCACAGCTCCGTGGCACAGCTACACAGCCTAGCTCCGCGGCCTAGCTCCGCGGCACGGCTCCGCGGCCCAGCTCCGAGGCCCAGCTCCGCGGCACGGCTCTGCGGCACAGCACCGCAGCACAACTCCGCGGCCCAGCTGGGAGGCCCGGCTCCGTGGCACAGCTCCGCGGCACAGCTCCACGGCACAGCTCCACGGCCCAGCTACGAGGCCCTGCTCCGTGACACAGCTCCGCGGCACAGCTCCGCAGCCCAGCTCCGCGGCCTAGCTATGAGACCCTGTTCCGCAGCACAGATCAGTGCAGGGACATGGTCTTGTCCGCCATTAAAAAAAAAAAAAAAAAAAAACGGTTGCCTCCGAGCTGGCATTGGAGAAAGGAATCCGGAAGTGCTCCTGGTCATGTGCTCCACTTCTCCCATTGATTCACTGCCTCTTTCCTTCCTTTCCTTTGAAAAGCACCTGGAGTGGAGATGTGCTTGGTGGGGGCCCAAGTGATCTGTAGGAGGAATAGTTGAAGTCATGAAACAGTCCTGATACAACACCAGTATGAAACCAGCCCCAAAGCCAATCCATTTCTCTGAAGTATTTTGTTTCCAGTGACTGCCAACACGTCAGGAGTCTAAAGGGAAACCAGGAAGCCAACTATTCTGATCAATTTGGCCAAATAAGCACACATGCAGCACCCTGCTCCATGGGTCAAAGAATGCACAGGATGTTCCCAGCCGCTTCAGGCGCCTCCTCCGCAGCTGGGAACATCCAGCCGTCTCCCACAGCTCTAGCCCGGCTCTGCTGGTGGCATCCTGTGGGAGCTCCCTCCTCCTGAGACACAGCTCTGGCCCTCCCATTCCCTTCACGCCTGCAATGCCACTCCTGCCTTGCTCAAATCTGCACATCACTAGTGACTTTGTGCCCTCCAGCTATGCTGTCCTAAGCAGAAATTTAGAAGGAGGATGAGCAGATGGGAGAAAAGGAGGTGGCACCTTCTTTTCCCACTCTGTCTCAGTCTGTCTGTTTGCTGGGCCCTCTCTCCTCAGGATTCCTGCCTGTTCTCAGAGGCTCCGTTCTCTACGTGCTGAAGTGGTCCTTGTCATCTCCTCTGCTTCCTGCATTACTTTGCTGCAGGGATGACAGCAATCAGGCTCTCAGAGGAGGCTGAAGAGAGGCTCGCTAGCTTGAGAAATGGATGCTGCCCAAAGGGAAAAAGAAACCAAAGCAACCAAATTAAAAGAGACCAAGGGAGAAGGAACCAGTGTTTTCCAACTGAGCTTCTAACAGGGTCAAGCTGGGTTCTTCTAGGGCCCAGAAACACACAGACAGAAGGGGCAGAGCGCAGATGGACTCAGCTCTGGCTTGCAAGGAGAGCAGTGTCTGCCTTGGCATGCCCCCCTCCTCCTGGCCTGGCTGGCATCTTCCTTCACGGCAGGGAGAGCCGAGGAAGTGGCGCCGTCGCCAGCTGCCTGTCTGCCACAAAAGGTGGCAGCAAAGCTGCAGTGGTTCTCATCTACTTGAGCGGGCCAGGCAGCACGTGAGGCTGGCACAAATCCTGCTCAGCTGTCCCTCTTTGGCTGGCAGAAACCTCTAAGAGTGGGGCAGGAAGGACAAACTGGATGCCCTTGGATGCTCAGTCAGTCCCCCCCAAAGGTCCCACCTTCCCACAGACCAATCTAGAACCGCTTGGCAGGGAGTGCTTATGTTGTGTTCTTCAAGCCCCACTGCAGGCCTCCTTCCCCAGCACTGTAGTACTTCAGTTCCTTTGCTACCAACTAAACCTGAAAACAGCAGCCGAGAGCAAAAGGGGGCCTCAGCAATGACCAGAAGGTGGGAGCTGTCCTCTGAGGAACGACTGTGAGAATTGGGCTTGTTTAGCTTGCAGAAGGGCAAGGTCTCCAAGGACACCTTTCAATATTTGAAGGGGCTTAGAAGAAAGATGGGGACATATCTATTAGCAGGGCCAATTGCAAGAGAACAAGGGAGAATGGTTTTAAACTAAAAGACAGTCAATTCAGATAGGTTCTAAGGAAGAAACTCCTTATGAGGAGAATGCTGAAACACTGCCTCAGGCTGCCCAGAGAGCTGGGAGGTGCCCCATCGCTGTCAGCATTCCAGGTCAGGTGAGCTGGGGCTCTGGGCAACCTGATCTATTGGCAGGGGCTTTGGACTAGATGACCTCCACCACTCCCTTCTAACCTTAACTAGTCTTGGATCCTATTTGGTTCTCATTTGAAAAGCAGCCAGAGCAGAGATTACCCTGTGGGGGGCCCATCTGATTCCCTGGAGTTGGGCCGAGGAGCAAACCCAGACAGGGAGCAGCCCCTTTGCCTTGTACCTGCAGAAGTTCCTTAGCAGAGCCTCTCCTGTCCACATCCATCTGCAGGCAGCAGCCCAGAAATTCACACAAGGCAGGGGGTAGGCTGAGCTTGTGCACATCTGGTATGCCTTGCGTGCCTATCAGGTGGTTAGCCTGAAGTGAAAGGAAACACAAGACTCTACGTGATTCTTCCACAGCCTTCAGTGCTCACCTAGACCCCGTCTTTTAAGCCCCAGTCTGCAGTGGCAATTTCTTGCCTAGCAGATGGTTAGAGATGAGCCTTCTTCCCCAAAAGTAGAAAGGCCCCAGTGCAACTCCAGCTATTCCAAGGGGCAACAGGTCTTGCCTTGACAGCTGATGTGAGCTGCAGGGACATTTTTAGAAGTGGACCTTCTTGGAACTCATCCAAGCTGCGGGAATGGGATTTAGTCTAATGGAGACAGACCAGAAGGATACTGAATTCTGAAGCATATTTGCACCTTACCCTGTCACTGGTCTCCCAAACATAAGGAGCCTCTCCTCTGGCCATTTCAATTCCCACGATGCCAAGGGACCAGGTGTCCACTTTGGGACCGTAAGGCTCTTTTCTCACCACCTCGGGTGCCATCCAGCAAGTGGTCCCCACCATCGACCTCCGTTTACTCTGCTCAGGTGTGAGCAGAGCACAGAGGCCAAAATCAGCTGAGGAGAAAAACAAACACTGCTTCAAGTAGGGAACCAAGGAAAAGATTTCCTCACTCTAAGTCTCAGAATGTAGTACTGAATCTAGCTGGAAAAGCAGCTGTGCTCTCTTTCCTCAGGGCTGCAGCCAAGGAAACTAGCAATTGTCCATTTAACAAACCCACCACCATTCCCAGGGTGGTGGCTTTTCCTCATCTACACTGAAGGTTTCCACTGTGGCCTCCCTCCCTCTGGAAGGGACACACACAAACCACAGTTCCTCTTGATACTTGTTGCTCTTTTAGACTCCCAGCAGCCTACAGCTGTGCCCTGAGCAAGAATACCCACCCAACTTGACGGAGCCATCCCGGCCCAGAAGGATGTTGTCACTTTTGATGTCTCTGTGGATCACCTGGTTGGCATGAAGGAAAGCCAGGCCTTTCAGGCACTGAGAGAGAATAAAAGAAACAGGAGGCCAAAAGTTAGCCTGATCTGATTTCATCGTGTGCTCCTGAAGATTCATGGATCTCAGAGGAGCAGTGAGTGCTGGCAAGAGGAAGAGCTTGCTGCTGCAACCCTGGGAGAGCAGGATCTCTCTAAGGCAAGGCATATTGGCTTTGAGGGGGAAAGAGCAGTTGCTGCTCGAGACTGTCCCCTGCAAAGCCAGTCAGAATGACCGCTGCTGCAGCGGATGCGCTCTCCCCATTCAGAGGACAAACAACGGTTGGCCAAAAGAGGAAAAGTCCCTGCTTTGGGTACCAAGGGCATCACTGTCAGCTGGGAGACTGGAGGTAAAGGGCTGTAAGGCTGCCTGGTCAGCAGATTTGAAAGACATTTCAAGTCATTTGTCAGTTTTCAGCAGCAAGCACCATGGTGGGTGCCATGCCCTCCTTTGAAGCTGAGACCCATGAGAGATGAGCCTCTCTTGACCTTTGCTGTTGGTTTAAAACTCGCACAGCGGCATCTTTGCGCTTACAGGCAAAGAAGGCAATGCAGAAAGGCTCTGGGCAAAGACTTGGAGGGGCAAAGTGCAGAACAGATAAAAAAAAATTGAAAAATCAAAAAGAGACAGCACAGAGGCCAAAAGCAGATAAAGAGCAGACTATAGTAAGGGCAGGGACACTGGCAGGCACTTCCGTCCAGATGCTCCTTCTTCTCTGAAGCAAAAGAGCAGCACAGCAAGAAAGCTCTGAGCACGGAATCACTCACGTAGCAGCGCTTTTGAACTATGATGCTGTCCAAGGCATGCCAAGCACAAGCAGGATCCCTTACCTCCTGACAGACAGTTGCCATATGTCCTACAGCCATCCTTTTCTCGCTGATCACTTTTGCTAAAGAGCCTCCATCCATGTACTCCAACACCAGCAGGACAAACTCATTGACAAGGTAGCTGGAAGATGAAAACAACAGTGTAGAGCTGAATGGGCACAGCTAAATTGCCATACGGATGAAAAGACTACAGCTGAGTTTTGCTTCCAGGTCACTGGGAAATGAAGACGGAATAAAATGGAGACACGCTCCACCCAGGCTATCCAGGGCTTGCAATCTGTGCCATCTAATTGCACACCCGTGGGAAAGGAGACGGCTTAGGGGGCAAGCAGGGGAAAACGGCAGTTTGTGATAGCAGAGGCAGATCTGGAAGCGGCTACATCCCAGCAGCTGCTTCATTGTCTTCATAACAAATTGCACCATTCACTCCAACAGCAAGGAGACACAGTTTTCACAGCTTTTTCACAGGGGAGGTGGAGGTGCAGCACTGCCAACACCCTTTGGGAAGCCTTGCATAAAGGACAGTCACAAACAGGATAAAACTACCTCAAACCCGGCAAATAATGTGTCTCTTTTGGCATGCAAGGCAATGGAAAATAGTGGGAACAGCACAAGGGAAATAATTTCTGTGATGCTTTCTCAGCACTTCTCTTCCGACACTCAGAAGAAGAAATCACGCCCCAAAACAGCAAAGGAACATTCAGCAAGTGAACATAGAGGCTGCTGGCTTAGTAAGAGAGACAGGTTTCTGAGAACAATCTTTAAGCTATTTCTGCCAGGAACCAGAAGAATGCCATCTCCTCCCATGCCTCATACAGGAGTGGACTGATGTTCATAGCAAGATCAATTTTCTGCCACTGAGCAAAGTGCTTGAAACCTTTGCCTGGCAAGTATGGAAACTGACATTCCCATAAAAATACAGAACTACTTACCTTTCTAGGTAGGTGACAATATTGGGGTTCCTCATTTCCCTCATGACCAGGATTTCTTTCAATACTTCCTTGCAGCGCTAGTGCTGGAGATCAATTTCCTTTACGGCCACCTACAATGACGTTGAAAGCCATTAGGAACAGACGTTACAAGAGCCTCTTCCTCCGTGCACTCACGGGCCAGGATGCCTTGTCACCTCGGCGAAAAGGGACTCTAAAGCATCAGCCACAATGTGCTAACAGCACTCTCAGCCCTTGCAGACTCCTCCGCGAGGCCTCCTTTACCACTACTGTTATCATTTACACGCGTTTTGCAAGCCAAAGGAATTTTGCTTCTGTGAAATGAAATCAACTTGTGGAAAACAGGTTAGCATTTCTAGGGGATTTGATCAGTGTTTCAGAAACTGCTGCCATTCTTGATTGTGCTCCAAAGTAAATACACCAATCCATTACAGAGAAAATGCTGTCTGACAAAGAACAACTCCAAGGCAACTCAAAGGAAAGTTAACATCCTAGCACATCCTAACTTCTTCTGGATTTTGCATCTCTGAAGAACATTCCTCAACAAGGTTTAGATGTGTAATTATTGAGTGTGTTAAAAAATGAAGAATCCTTTCTGTGGACCACTACTGATGCACTCCAGGTGAGAAGCAGGGCTTAGGGCTTTCAGACTCCTTGTAGACATCCCTCCAAGTGCAGTTGCTGAGCACAGCGCTGCAGGTGGGTAAGGAGCCACCAGGAAGATGGAGTTGTATTTGCTGAGAGCCAGAAAGGAGAATTCAGGACTCTGAATGTTTAGCCCCAAAGAGCATGGGACTCTCCAACTGACATCAGCATGTCAGTTCAGTACAAATAGCATCTCTGTAATGGAATGTCAGCAACAAAGGACCAACACAAGGCGGTATTACTTAAGGCTCTTCATCAGCTTCTTCTCACTGATCCGTGTGCGAGTGTCTGTGTGTGTGTGAGACCCAGGCTCCCCAGGACTGAAAGGCAAAACTGCGCTCCAGACAAGGCCTTTCCTTCTTTAGATCTTTTCAAAGGGTACCTCGTGCTGGGAAACAATGGCAAATCCTATCTGTGTCTGAACCGCGGCATAAGAGGAATTGGGCCAGAATGACGGCTGCTACCATCAGCTAATCTCTGCACACTTATCCAGGCAGTCCAAGATAGCATGGCCTTCTTGGAAAGACACCACTGCCATCCTCACACTGATTCAGAATGCGAGACAAAGTCTGTCCAAAATGCATTTTTCAGCCTGCCTCTAGGCAGCCTTTGCAGCAAAGACAGGTAACACAACGCTCTGGCCACAGATCACATCCCAAGGGAAAGCGCTCAAGAGCTGCAAAATCTGCAAGGGCTGTTGGCACTTACCGCTTGTCCTGTGGCAGCGTCCAAGGCCTTATAAACGGTTCCAAAACCCCTAGGAACAGAACAGCAGCAAGAACAGAGAAGCTGTTCAGTGCTGAGAAGCAAAAGGCAGCCCAGGCAGGAGCTCTCTGCTGCCTGGAGTGTCCCTCAAACACCAGCCTTTGTCTACCCTTCAGACAATACCACAGCAGCCCAGCAACCCTCTGCCATGCAGCTTGTCCAAGAGCAAAGCTGGGTCCAACAGGAAGAAAAAAGAGCTGCTACAAATCTCAAATGTACACACCAGACTATGGATGTGAGGGTTTGCTTTGCCTCTTCCTTTTTGTGCTTGTGTGTGTGGTGTGCCTTTCCAAGCAATGAAACACACAGAGTCCTCTTGGACTCAGAGCTCTCTTTTGATTCTGTCTGCCAAACTCAGGCAGCACCACACAGCCTGTCTTATTGTCCTGAGCACTGAAAGTTGTGTTCAGCAAAATATTGGAAAGAAATTCTGCTGAGAGCTGCTGTCTGACGGCTGTCAGGTGGGAAGCTGCTCTCTCAGTTTTTTCTTCCTTCAGTTGTGGGGCCATATTACTTGGAATCATGCAAAACCATGTCTGCTGGGAAAATAAGGAATCTCGTGCCACACACTTGAGGGACAGGCAAGTGCCTCCTTGAGGCAGGCAAGACATTGGTTGCCAGCATGCAGTTATCTTTGCTGATGCCTTGTGACCAGTACTGAGACAGGGACAATCTAAAGCCAGGGTCTGAAGATGCTTGCAGCTTGCCTGACTTCCCTCTGGATATTCCAGCAGCCACCTACGTGACCCATGGTTCTGGAGGAGTAAGCATGGCTGAACTCACCCTCTGCCAATAATTTTCCATCCAGTGTATTTCTCTTCTGGATCTGCCACGCTCACCACACTCCCTGAAAGAAAGAAAATGCAAGAAGCAAACTTCAAAACAAAGATCCTGACTTCCAGTGGATCAGAATCTCAGCTCCACTTTCTGCGGCGCGGAGCAATTTCTGGTCGCTTGGCTAGCAACAGTGTCAACAAGAACAACAACAAGAGCAGCCGCAGTAAGAAGACAGGCAGCTCTGTAACACACGTGGCCTGCACAGAGTCTGATTCTGCACACTCCTTTGAAGAGGAGACTAAGCCCACGGAGAAAGCGTCAGAGCAGACAGAGACCAGAAGAGAACTGGCACCGTGGCAAGTGGTTGTGGGTCCACAAAGGGGAAGGAGGGCTGAAAAATCAGGACCCTTCCTTGTTGTGGGAGATAACACTCTCTTGTGAGGTTCAACAAAAGGTTTCATAATTCCAAGATTTCAATGCACCCTGTGATCTGGGATGAAGTTTTATCAACAGCTGCTTTTTGCAGAGCTGAAGGAATATTGCAAAGTGAAATCCAGGAGAGGAGGGGATTTCCTCTACCTCTCAGCAGTTTGCCTGAAGAATGCCTTGACATTTTCAGAGAACAGCAGCTCATGCTGTGCTACATCCAAGAACAATGGCTGTAAGAATTAGGACCCTCTTCTTTTATGAGCAGGCTAAGTTCTGAAGATGATTTTGCCCATTCCCCATTTAGTGAAGAACAACAAGTCCATGTCTTCAGCCTGGGCTGCAGCAGTCACTAGCACTGCCCTCGGCCCCTTGGACACCAGCCACGTGCCCCATCTTCCCAAAGGGCACAGCCCAGACGGGTAACAAGGACAGCGCCGCTCCTCAGGCGCTGCCGTGGCTCAGACACCTGCACAAACGAGATGCTGATCCTCTGACGAGTCCAGGCCAAGCTGCAGCAACGCGGTGGCTGCTGAAACCTCACAGCTAAGGAAGGCTCCAGCCCCTGCAGCCACAGCAGCCATCAGTGGCAGGGCAGGTATGACAAAAACCTGGGCAGAGCCCACAAATGGCCTCTGACAGGCACTGTGAAGAAGCCAGAGCCAGACTCAGCACTGCTACAAGCTGTTGACCCCACTCGAGACAGAACATGGGTGTCATTGAGTTCAGAGCCAAGGAGGAGTCGATCCATTCACCTCTTGTCCCTACAGCTGATGGCCGACACTGAGTAAACTGGGCTCTGTCCTGTACCTGCCCGCTTCTAATTCTCTGACAGCACTGCACCGGCAGCTATGACCAGTTGCAAGGAGCAACTGAGTTGTACTGCAGAGTCACCAAGGCCTTGCTGTGCTTTCCAAGAGTGCAGGGATTGAGGCCAATCCTTAGTATCCCAAGAGTATTCACCGGCTGGGCTTTAGCCCTGACAAAGTGCCTTGTACTGGAGGAACATGCAGCAGAGGGGATGCAGGCTTCATCCCGAGAATTGCCTGCAGGGCAGTTTTATCTGGCCCTGCCACACAGAAGTGTCTCTTGATGCGTCTCCCTAGGCATACAACTGAACTATCCAAGGGGGATTGGAAAATCAAATTGTGTTTTTCTTTGTTGGCTGCACTTTGAAAACACCTCTTGCTCTCTGATTCCCAGGGATTGTTCTAAGAATACAATTTCTTAACATTTGGGGTGTGCTGAAAAGACCCCTTCCTCTGTTGTTTTGCTATCACCTGGTGCTCCTTCCAAGGAGGTCACACTAACAAAAATGAAGAATTTTTATCCAAGCAAACTGTAAAAGGAATAGTAGAAGTCATGAAAACACCACCAGTATGAAACCAGCCCCACAGCCAAATTTTTTCTCTGAAGTGTTTTGTCTCCAAATGCAGTCTAAAGGCAATCTAGGAAGCCAACTATTATGATCAATGTGGCCAGACCAGCACACACAAGCTGACTCAGTCGTTGGCTAGGTTGCAGCCTTCTGCTGCTCCGGAAACAATCCCTGCTTTTGCCTTTAGTGCGCATGGAACCTCAGGCAAAGGCCACCCACACCCAGCTGCCCTCAAAGGCAAAAGGAGTGCCCCAAAATGCTCCCTGGCTGCCTCCAAGCACAACAATGGCTCCTGTAGGGAGTCCAGAATGTCTCCCCGACACCAGAGTCAGGAGGAAGAGGTGCTACAGCTCATGCTGAGGCACACACCCCATAATACACTGCTGGATTGCACAAGGAATCCCCAGGACCTACTCAGCAGCCTCAGGCACTGCTTCTCGCTCTCCTGGAAGGAGCGGGGTGAGCTGCTCCTGCTCGAGTTCTCAGGCTGCGGAGGGGAGGCTTCTTCGGAGGCTGCTGCTGCAGCGGCGCCTTCAAGGGCAGAGCCCTCGTTCATCTGGGACAAGAAATTTGTTTGTGTCAGAAGTGTGGCTGGCAGAGATGCCCCTGACGGCACATTCCACAGGCATGCCATCAGGAACAACACTGGTGTTTGGCTGCACAAGTCAAAGCCAAACAAGCAGAGACTACAGCTTGTCACAGCCAGCCATAGTAGAGATGGTGAAAGGGAAAGAACACCTTAAAATTTCACCCTGTTCTGAGACCTGCACCATGGAAAGGGACAACTTGTTCAGAATGTGCAGGGGTCACCACGTTCACCTGAGCAAACTCCTCAATAAACAAAGTGGGCACTAAGAAGCCAGCAGAAATACATTCACAGGATTGCTGGCCCACCAGCCAAAGCACTAGCTTTGATGCCCAGGGCAGCAAAGCTGAGCTTCAGTGGCCCAGTAAGTGTCGTGCTGGCGAGCTGCAATGCAGACCACAGAGCATGGCCGTCAGGGGCCTCGCCCCCATCCACCTGCTGCTCTGCAGGGGAAAGGTGAGAAGAGCAGAGACCACTTGTTGCATGACTGCAGTGCCTACTGCTCTTTCACTCACCTGCCTTTGTTCTGCCAGCCTGTACTGCAGGCTTCTCCACCCAGCTCTCACTCTTTCATCTCAACTCTTCTTCCTGGTGCACAGCGCTGGAGCCTGCCCGGCTCTGTGCTCCCAGTGCCTGCAGTAGTCCTTGCCTCCCCTTTCCTGAGATGTCCAGCTCATGCCTCCATCACTGCCCTTCCCTCTGCAGCCTGCCTGGTCAGGCTCACCTGCCCATTCAGACACTCCTCATTCAGCTGCTGCCTCAGCTGCTGCAGCTGCTGCCGCCTTTGCTCTAGCTCCCATTGCAGCTGGTGCACCTTGACTAAGAGAGCAGCATTCTGACCCTGGAGCTGCACAGGAACAAAGAGAAGACGCCTTTTAACGTCCCACACACCACTCGTGTGGCAAGCAAGATTGAGGTGCACACGCTTTCCAAAAACACTTTGTTCTCCTCCTCATGTTTACCACGGGCCGGCTAAGAGGCAGTCCCGCTCAGACAGACAGTGTCCAGACAAGCAGTGCCCATAAGGAGCCCAGGGGAGACCAAAGCAACACACAAACTCTCTTTTCACACTCTGTGCTGCCTCTTGACTGGCTCTGGTTCCTATCTTTTCTTATTCGGGTTGCCTGATGGCAACATCCTGCTTCATCTCAAGCAGCCTTTTCTCCTGCTCCCTCTGTACCTCTGCCAGGAAGCTTTCCCGTTCCTCCAGCATCGCCTGCGCCTCCAAGTGCTGCCATTCCAGACATTGCTTCTGATGAAAGGAAGAGACACTTCCAGATGAAGTCCCAGCCGTGCTCCCCAAAGAAAAAATGACAGCTTCATCCCTCCCACAAGCCCCCTCCCTGAAGAGTCCCCAGTAGTGGCTTTGTGCCCTCCAGCACTTCTAACCAGGAGCTTTACAGGAGGGTCAGCAGGTGGAAGGAAAGGAGATTCCGCCTTCCTTCCCCACTCTGAAGGCTGCCCGTTTCCTAGCCCCTGTCTGCTCAGGATTTCTGCCTGCTCTCACAGGCTGTGTTCTCAAAGTGCCACAGCCCTTTGATCAAGGCAAACCTGCAGGTGGACTGCAGGATGAGGAGGAAGCCAGCACCCCGATGCCCTAGTCACAGGACAGGCCACCAGCTGGAATACCAGCAACACGGGGCCTGTTGCGTATGCTTCGAGCCCAAAGGGGAGACTCTCTGTCCACCGTGGAAGGACAGAATGCAAGGAACCCAGTTGCTGGGGCAGCAGAGTGCAGCAAGGTCAGCAGCCGTCTGCTGCATGGCACGAGGCTGTGGGCAAGATCCTTCGCTGCCATGCTTTGGGTGGTGACCATCCAGCTCTCTGGGGAACTTGGCTTATACCCAGCCTGAAACCGTGGCTGCAGGTACTATCCTGGCACCATCGTCTTGGTCTTCACAGGCTTTCTAGTCGGAGCCCTTGAAGCCCTCTGCTGCCTGGCCCAGCAATGTGTAGCCTACAGCAGATGCTTGCAGCCATGTCACCCAGGCTGCTCTTCTGCTAAACTGAGGCACACACAGAGTCCATGTCCACAGAAAAATTCAAGGTCAGGTTTGCTGGATCTCAGAGCAACCTGATCTACTTGAAGATGTCCTTGGTCACTGCAGGGATGGTTGGAGTTTGTGACCTTTAAAGTATCTTCCAACCTATACCATTGTAAACGTCTACTTTATTTTTGTTTGAATATCTATGAGATCAGAGATTAATATGAGTCGGGGCCATCTGGTGCTTTGGAGTCTAGTGCATGGGCAGTTTTTTTATTTGCAGCCTCTTTGCATTTTGCCTCCAAAAGATCCTTGGCAGACCCTCACCTGCCCTTGTCCATGTGCAAACAGCAGTTCAGAAAGTTGTAGAACACAAGGAACAGTTGCTTCTGCATTGTTTCTATTTCTTGAGACTCAGTGACAAGAGAAAAAGCAAACTTGTAATTCTACCTGTTTTTTTCATTTCCATATATGCTCACCTAGACCCCATATTTTAAGCTCCAGTCCGCAGTGTCAGTTTCTTCCCTTGCAGAGGCCTGGGAACTAACTACACCAAAAACTGACTCCAATGGAGCCACAGCTTTTCAATATCCAAAGGATCTTTTCTGATTTTATTGGCTGACCTATTTAGTAGGAGCTACACCATCAAAAGCACATTTTTCTTCTTTGAGGATTGACACCAGCTTTATGGCTATTTTAAACCCTGAGTTTTGTTTACTATCCTATTTCCAAGAATTGATATTAAAAATGCATCTCTGCAGTGCTGACTGGCCCTGAAGTACAGTGTCAATTTTCCGGCACAGAGCTTAACAAAAATATCTTCCTCATATCTTTATATTCCTCATAAAAATCATAACCAGATGAAAAAAGTGAAACCCATCAGCTGGTTCCTTGGATAAAGAAACAGAGATATTTGGAACTTCAGTTTCATTGCAGATTCAATTGTATGCACAAATATAGTGAGATGAAGAAGCATAACTGGGCAGATTGCAGATGCCTGCAATTATGTGTTTCAGTAGCCTCCAAATGCTAGATGAACCTCATTTATGTGGACTTTCCATCCTCACCTATTTTTTTTTTTTGCTTGACTAAGCTACAATTCTTTCAAACATCTTAGTGACTACAAAGGTTTTTTTTTTAAAGATATAATTATTTCTAACCTTAAAGTTTTTTTAAGATTATGCAGAGTGTAGACTTTAAGTAATTTTTGTTATGGTTAACATTAAATTAAATACCTGGGAAATATATCCTATTTGCAGTCTGTAACAGTCTGCCAAACTAACTAAGTGACCACCCCTATACCAGTACACTTTAAAGAAATTTTAAGGCTGGAGAATGTTTCTAGCTTAGCTGAAGTGAAAAAAGAGCAAATTCACATCTGAAGCTACAAGGTCTCACATAAGTAAATGATATGGCTCCCTCTGCTGACTACAGAAAGACAAGTCAGGTTTTTAAAATATAAATTAAAAAAAAAAAAGGACAGTTGCAGAACAAAAATATGAATAAAATCCAGCAGCTGAGAAACAACATAATTATATTGGGACCATAGAGGGCTATAGTTTCTAAATATTTATTTTATCAGCACTTTCATTAGCTGAATTACTTATATGTTGACTCACTTTATATACATAAACAAGACTTTAAAAGTGGACAGAATAATGCAAAGACGAGAAGGAGCAGCATTTCTGGTGTGGCACACTTGGATCCAGTCTGCAGCCCTTGGAAATTAAGTAAAATGGCTTTTGAGTCAGTGAAATGGACTATGATCCTATGGCCCTCTCCATTCCCAGATGTATTCACTTTTGGTTGTAACAGTCACTACTCTTCCAAACTTTACACTAGGGCATGAGCACTTGAACTCTTTCTGGTGAAAAATGTAACATCTTTTTTATCATTGGAGGTGAGTGTGTGTCTCTCCGGAGGAACAGAGGGCTGCTACCTCTGACTGAGGTAGACTGAATTCAAGTGTTAAATCCCTTGCTCCAAAGGAGAGGAATGGCACAGAGGCAACTGGCATGTAGTCATCCCCTCTGCAATCATTCCAGGCAGTGCACAGACCTGTGCAAGGAATTCAGGCTAAGATTAGGCACAGTGTGTGTGACACCAAAGATTTGGGTTCATATCCAAAAGAGTCTAGGAATGACTGATTGGCTAATGAATGAATAGGGTATAAAGCAATGTTAAAGAGCTACCTGGGTGTTTGTAGTGCAAGACATGAGAAAATGTGATTTTGAGCTGAGAGGCTAAAAAAACGAGACACATGGTAAATGCAAGCTGTGGAAAAGAACCCCCACAACATGACACTGAAGTTATTCAGATTGGTTATGGGTATATTTTGCTTCCATACAGTGAAAATTAAGATATATATGCGTGTATCTGAATTGTACAGATAATCTATAAAAGGTTTAATTTCAGGCTACTAGTTCTTAGCTGTTTTGCAATTGATCTACAAGAGTCTAATTCTCTTATTATTTCCTTTTCTCCTTTTACCACAAATCACAGATTGTCTTCCATTTTCATTTTTCAACAAATAATTATACTGCCTGACATCTTAATGAATAATCATTGCTAGAGGAGCAAAGTTAATGAGATCTATCCTGCTAATTTCCTGTCATGGTCTTTGCAAATACTTTATGTTCCACACATAAACATGTATTCTACTTAGGATTAACCTCTCCCCTCTTTGCCCTCATTAAGTGCTCCAGGAGGGAACCAGTTGAGTGTACCAGAGCCAATACCACCTGCCCCCAGATTTTCTATTACATCATTTTCTATGATTTCTTTTCTTGGTTTTTCCTAAACAAAGTGCCAGAGGAGGCTGTTACTAACAAAAAATGCCCGCAAAAACACACACAAAATCCCTAACAACACCCCCAAAAAGCAAAGAAAGAATTAACTCCAGAACAGAATAAAATATGAGGCACTTCATAGTAGTCTAGAAACTAATTTCTCTTCATGAATTTATTTCTGTCCATTAATTACAGAATTAGTTTTTTAGTTAAAGCTAGCAAATGGAGTATGTTGCATTCCACTTGGAAAGAAAACACAGATTTTCCCATCTCATAACTAAAAATATATGTAGTGTATTCCTTAAAGAATGGAGTTCTAATGCCATTTCTAACATGATGATTCCTTGCCACAGCTTTACTCTGAACAGATTTTTAGTAATTCACTTTTATGCACTTGGGTTTGACTTCTAAGAAAAAGGTTTAGTAACTTTAGTCAACAAAGAGAACAAGACAAAAGGATTTGGACATTTCCTGATTTATTTTTTTCCCCTCCTCCTAGACTTAGGACAAAAAGCCTAAGGCAGAGTAGCAGAGATGCTTAAAAAAACCAAAAGAAAACCAAACCAAACACCAAACAACCCAACCAACGACCCATCCACCAACCAAGGAAAAAAAAAAAAAAAAACCAACCCGAAGAGCTTAAAGTCTGTACAGAAGAGACAGTCTTGTTTTCCTTTATTTAAATATAAAAGTATATGGGCAACAGCTGATATTTTTACTTTACTTTTAGAAGAGTAAAAAGAAAAGAAAATACTGTTTCAGTGTTTGGACTTGAAAATATTTAACCAGTAACGGTTTCCAAACCTTTCACTAGGAAAAGTAAAATACCCTGAAATAAACAAGGGCCAGGAGACTTCTTCTCCTGTTTAATGCCTTTATTAAAAGTGATCAGCTCAGGATTGGGTAGCTCGGCGGGGCTGCAGTCTCCCGTCGTCTCTCCCAGGGCGACTCAGAGGAGGAGGATATGCACAGCTCTGTCTGCAAGGGGCAGAGCTGGGGGAACCCAGTCCTCGCTTGGAGCCTTTGGGGCGTGGTGTTCCCATCAGATCGTACCCTTTCCCTTCCGTCAGCTTGGTCTCACCGCCGGGGTCAACTCCCGTGGTCAGGGCGAGAGGGTCCGAAGGTGTTCCACGTCTCTGCAGGCTCACCTCACGTCCAGACATCATTCCAGTCTCTCAACTCTTAGGTGGCTCGTTGTTTTTTGGGGTTTCTCCGTGGGTTTGGAGTCGGGGGTTCCACAAAGCATTCTGGTCTTGGGAGTCACTTTGCATAACCCCCCCCACCCTCTCAGGTGTCTTCACGATTCTGGGAAAGGTACAACTTAGCCTTGGGAAGGTCCCCACCCGTTACAGTCTCAGGAGAAGGGCCATTAACTCGCCCCAGCCAGGGCTTTTACTAATACAAAAACAACCATTAACGACAACGACCCGAGATTACAATAACAAAGGCAGCAGCCCAGCAGTAGTGGTAACTTTTTCTCACAGAAAAAAAATATTAACTGAATTTTTGTTCATAACAACCCTGTCTCTGTTTGTTGTCTTTTATTGCTTCAAAGACCTTTCTCATTCACTCACTTGTACTGTGTGTTTCTCTGCTTTGTACATCTCCCTCTCCGAGAAAAGGAGAATGTCCTGTTCCACTATAAAAGGGGAAGCGGGGAGGATTCTTTTTGGCAGATTTCTCAGTTGAAAATAAAACACAAACGCAGCAATATTATATCTTGAGAACCGTTTATTGATGCAAAAAAGTAAGTGTTTCTACTAAAAAGAGGATGGAAAAAGGAGCAGAGGGAAAAAGAGAGGGATAGAGAAAGAAACAGAAGAGAGGGACAGCGTTACCATAAGAACGCTCTGTCAGCGTTGGCACGGCAGACGGAGCACGCATGCTGCCAGCCGCGGTGTGTCTGTGGTGGGCGGGGCACGATTTTCGAGCAGCAGCGGTCTGTGTGTCCCTTCCATAGGCGACGGGCTGCCGTGGCTATGGGAGTGCTCCTAGAGAGAGCTGCGGGTTCCCGGGCCGGTAGTGTTGTAAACAAAGATCTGCCAATTTTTTTGTGAGAAGGTTACCACTGTTGCTGCTGGGGTCCTGTTTTTGTGTTATGATAATTATGGGTCGTTGTCGTTAATAGTTGTTTTTGTTTCAGTAAAAGCCCTAGCTGGGGCCAAGTTAATGGCTCTTCTCTGGGACAGTGAAGGGTGGGGACCTCCCCAAAGAGTGAGGAGGAGAGACTTAGGAGGAGGGGAGACATGCAAAATAACCCCAAGACCAGCATGCCATGAGAAGCTACTGCTTCTAGCTTGTTAAAAAAGACCCCCAAAACAATGAGCCAACATAGAGTTGAGAGATTAGAGTGATGTCTGGACGTGAGGAACAACAGAGTGCTGAGCCTGCAGAGATGCTGAACACCTTTGTGACCTCTCACCCTGAGCACAGGAGACGTCGGGACCCTGAAGGGGGGCGAGGCTGCGGAGATATAATCAAGGGGTCACCACGAACGAAAGGCTCCTCCAAGGACCGGACCTCCACCTCTGCCCGTAGTGGACACCTAGTGGACAAAGCTGCGCATATCCTCCCCGTCTTCTTCGCCCTCGGAGAAGCAACGGAGACTCCAAATCCATCGAGCTGCCCAGTCCTGAGCTGGTCACTTTTAATAAAGGCATTGAAAGGAGAAAAAGTCTCCTGCCCTGTTTATTTCAGGTAGGGGAACCATAGCTGCAGGCGTATCTAAGAGCAGTTGGCGGTGATGGCAGAGCTGTGGCTGTGGTGCCCTTGGCGGCCACAGGCAGGTCGCTGTGACCCAGTGCTGCGGCAGGCCGTGCGGCGGGCAGCGCGGCAACCGGCGGCGGGCTGCGCTGGGCTGGGCCGGGCCGGGCCGGGCTGGGCTGGGCTGGGCTGTGCTGGGCTGGACTGGGCTGGGCTGCGCTGTGCTGGGCGTCACTTGGCTGGGCTGGGCTGGACTGGGCTGGGCTGGGCGGGACTGGGCTGCGCTGTGCTGTGCTGGGCTGGGCTGGGCTGTGCTGGGCTGGCTGGGCTGGGCTGCGCTTGGCTGGGCTGCACTTGGCTGGGCTGGACTGGGCTGGGCTGGGCTGCGCTGTGCTGTGCTGGGCTGGGCTGGGCTGTGCTGGGCTGGCTGGGCTGGGCTGCGCTTGGCTGGGCTGCACTTGGCTGGGCTGGACTGGGCTGGGCTGCGCTGTGCTGTGCTGGGCTGGGCTGCGCTGTGCTGGGCTGGCTGGGCTGGGCTGCGCTTGGCTGGGCTGCACTTGGCCGGGCTGGGCCGGGCTGGGCTGGGCCGGGCTGGGCTGGGCCAGGCTGCGCTGTGCTGGACTGGCTGGGCTGGGCTGCGCTTGGCCGGGCTGTGCCAGGCTGGGCTGGGCTGGGCTGGGCTGGGCTGCACTTGGCCGGGCCGGGCCGGGCTGGGCTGGGCCGGGCTGGGCTGGGCCAGGCTGCGCTGTGCTGGACTGGCTGGGCTGGGCTGCGCTTGGCCGGGCTGTGCCAGGCCGGGCTGGGCTGGGCTGGGCTGGGCTGCACTTGGCCGGGCCGGGCCGGGCTGGGCCGGGCCGGGCTGGGCCGGGCTGGGCCGGGCTGGGCTGGGCTGTGCTGGGCTGGACTGGGTTGGGCTGCACTGTGCTGGGCTGCGCTGTGCTGGGCTGGCTGGGCTGGGCTGCGTGGGACTGGGCTGGGCTGTGCTGGGCTGGGCTGCGCTGTGCTGGGCTGCACTTGGCTGGGCTGGACTGGGCTGGGCTGGGCTGGGCGGGACTGGGCTGGGCTGGGCTGTGCTGGGCTGGGCTGCGCTGTGCTGGGCTGGCTGGGCTGGGCTGCACTTGGCCGGGCTGGGCTGGGCCGGGCTGGGCTGGGCCAGGCTGCGCTGTGCTGGACTGGCTGGGCTGGGCTGCGCTTGGCCGGGCTGTACCAGGCTGGGCTGGGCTGGGCTGGGCTGCACTTGGCCGGGCCGGGCTGGGCCAGGCTGGGCTGGGCTGGGCTGCACTTGGCCGGGCCGGGCTGGGCTGGGTGCAGGCCGCAGCTGCAGCCGTAGCGGCGGCAGCCGCTCTGCTGGGGAAGCAGTGGAGCACGAGGTTGTCCCTGTGCTGAGCTGGTTTGTGGAAAAGATGAAGCAGGGCAAAGCAGGTACGGGTAGGGAAGCAGGACCACGAGGGGAAAAAAGGAGACGCGGGGAGAAAGGCCAAGATAACCCTCGCAGTGACCCTCTGATCCCTCCAAGAAATGGGAAGCAAAAATGGCTGGCGTGGTGTCGCAGGTATTTGCTTCAATGTGCTAAGGTTTCTGCCACAGCCCGACTCCACGGGCGTTTTTGGGAGGCTTCCTTTGCGGGCACCCTGGCATCTACCACCCCCAGCCTGTGGCCGGCTCTCTTGCAGCCCGATCGTGGAAGTTTTTTCTGCCCTGATCGGCTGCCAGGTGAAGCCTCTTCGGGGACAGGGCTGTCACCACGTGTACAGCCCTTATAGGAATCGTTTGCCTCATGTGTACCATGCGTTGAGACAAAAATAAAAATCAGATTGGTCCCCCTCAGGGAAGTTTATTTCATCCCTCTGAACACGTCTCATAACTGGGCTGGATCAAATAATGAGCCTTTGGCTGTGCCACAGATGCAGGAAATAGCCAGCCTGTTAGAGTAACTGTTTTGAATTAATGCATTAAGTCCACCTTGAATCCTGCAAAACCGCCTCCAAAGAACAGGAAATGGCAGCAGAATACAGTCCTGTTTGTCATTCCAGTCACTGAATGAATGAACGGCTCTAAGAAGGCTTTTATAACACTTGCTTTTGTAGAGGTCAATTTTTCTGCCATGAGTTTGATCTCAGGTGTGAGTTTTGAGTTTCATTATGTTCCCATTACAATAGTTTGATAAATTTTCAGAGACCAGTTTGGATAATGGCAACCTGTGGAAATGCAGGAGCTCACAAATCAGATGTAACAAACTAAAGACATTTTTTTTCCCAGCACGTGAAAGGGCAGTGTCAGGAACAACAGCAGTACAGGCTGGCCTTCAACATCACACTCAAGGCCTGCAAAGTAAGTCCATCAACTTCTTTAGTTGTTCTGCTCTTTTTTTTCTCTGCTGTATGTTGTATTTTGGAATTGTTTTTTTCCAATGGGCTGGTATAAAGAATGATTAATGTAGGCCCATTGAATGAAATCAGCTCATGAAATGCTGGCTAATAGCAACAAAATGCTATGTCAAACTAAGGCAGTGATTTATCACAGTTCCTGCTCATTCCATCCTTAGGAACATTCAGGTGGTTTGAGATAGAAACCCTGGCAGACACTTGACATTCATCTACCAGTAAAATTCAGTTTTTGGTGTGTTATTTGGAACAGACATTTTGAGGGTCAGACATACATCACAAAACTCAGGGTCATGCACTGGTGATTCTAAAAGTTGATTTCTTTTGAGTCAGCTCAGACTCTTCCTTCAGTTCAACCTTCTTCCCATTTTTATAACTATATGTCATGTCCAAGTAACTCTGAGGCAGAAACACAGACTGGGCAAGTCTGATTTCATTGCCATGGATGATCATCTTAGAAGAAAATGATCAGCAGATTGTTTGATCAATGCATTTCAAACGCCACTACTAAAACAAAACAGTATTCTTTGTGCAATTTTCTGATTTTCCTACTGATTTTTTTTCTGCTAGGAAAATCTAGCGCAGGATGGCCTAATGAAACGTGTCCTGTCAGTGAGACCTGTTATTTAAGGAAATTAGCTCTCCTTCCCAGGCACATGCACTCCCTCATAAATTGATTGACAAAATCATAGAACCATAGAGTGGTTTTTATTGGAAGGAACTGTAAATGGCACCTTGTTCCACTGCCCCTGCCATGGGCAGGGTCACCTCCCTCTAGAGCAGGTTGCTCAGAGCTCCATCCACTCTCCTTGACCAGCACCTTGGGCAACCTGTTCCACTGCTCAGAGAGCTCAGAGAGCTCATAGGTCTGCCTTCTTTCAGTTTAAAGCCATTATTCCTTGTCCTATCACTACAAGCCTTTGTCAAAAATTTTAGGTCCTATTTAGGTATTACATACCACCCTGTTAGAGAAGGACAAATGCAGTATATTGGATTATTAGGATTTTGGGGGTGTAAAGAGTTTTTCAACTAGTAAATATCATTTGTCCCTTCACATTTTATCATGTCATAGCTCCCTAGAAACTAGGCAATCAAGTAGATAGATTAATTTGCGATTGTTATGGCTGGGAGTGGCAACTGGGGGATCAGGTGACTTAACTCTTGGACTTAACTCTGCAGGTCTTACCTGTGTGTGTCCCTGAAGCTACTGGTTGCTATGAGAGGGTTTGGACTGCACTGTTAGCTTATTTCTCTGATTATTTTCTAAGATAAAGCCTCAGAAAGCTTAAACAGGAGGTGGAATAGTTTTCTTTATTTTGTTAACGTAGTACAAAGTGCACGTACATTTAGTTTACTGAACACTTGTCTTCTGGGACCATGATGGAACAGTTTGTGGAAACATCTGATTTTTACAGCTTGAGACCAGGAGAGGCTGAAAGACAGAGACTATGAGTGAAGTGCACTCCAGCACAGCGTGGTGAGACAAGGCTTGGATAATCACATAAAGCTGACTTTAGACCTTATATCTGCAAACTCATGAGGTCTTCCAAACCTGTGCTAGAATTCTGTAACTATCACTGCATCCAGTGATTCCGTTTTTACTAATGAACATTGATGCCAGTGTGTAGAAAACAAATTGACGGTTTGTCTAAAAGGACAGCACTGCTGAGACAGAGACCACCAGCAATAATGGATGCAGCTTTGTTCAGTTTGTTCCCAGCCATTTTGATGTTTTGCTGCTCCATCCACACAAGGCTAGGTGTGTTCAGCAAGAGCTGTCCTTCGTTTGGTGAAAGTGATGTCACTTTTTAGAAACCAGTCTCTTGCTATGAGACCATTCCAGTGCATGAGCTGGTGGCTGTTGCCCATTGCAAGTCAGAAAGGAACATGAAACATGCTTAACACTGAACCAAAAAAACCAGTGTCCTGATTTGCAGAGCTAACTAGCCTGACAAGATTTTATGATGATCTAGGAGTACTCTTTGACGCAGTTGATAGGTTATAAATGCCAAATTTCATAACTAGTCGGGTTTTGGTTTTATGCTTTTTGTAGTTGTTTTTTTCACTTTTCAATGGATAGAATGTGATTATACCAAGAGAGCCCTACTGTTCATGCACTCTCCTCCTAACTACTGCTACCCTTTGTGCCATATTTATTCCTGAATGGTTAGTAATTACCTACAGTGTGGCTTTTAAGAGTGTAAGTAATGTGTGGGTTCTACTCTGCCAGAAAGGCTCTACTTTCCAAAATGCATGCATCAGGTGGGTGACACCTTCAGATGACCTGTAAATTTACTTTAACTGCTTTAATTGCCATGAAATTAAACACAAGCTAAGGTTTCAAACCATGAGCATAATCTGTTCTGTGTCAGATGTAATTTTTTTTTTTAATCAGGAAGATCTGCTTGTTTTTCACCCCATCACATGCTAGGTTTGCCTCACTTTTATTTTAGGCTCTCTCCAAGGACTGTGAAGAGCAGTTTGGAATAGAGAAGGAGGCTGGATCCTGCTTTGCCATCATATTGAGCAGCAGCAGGAAAAAAATTGTCCCATTTATGGTGGTAATGCATAGCTGAGACAACTTGTGTGGTGCAGCAAGGCATGTGGGCTGCAATAGCCAGTGTCACTTCTGCCCCACTCCTTCACTTCTTGCCTGATACAGGGAGATGCCTTCCTCTTGCTGCTCAGCTTTCGCTGCTGTATGGAATCAGGATAGGAAGGCATGCAACAACATTCTATAGGAGAGTTTCTTGCTGTGCTTTCCCCTGACAGGGGAAGGTCTCTTCTGGCCTTGACAAGGGGATTGTCAACAGCACACTGAAGAGCCTCATCACTGCTGAACAGCCTAGATAGGCTGCTGTGGTAGCAGGCCCACCACACCACTGGACTGGAGGCACTGCTGGCAGTCCCTAGTCCAATGCCACACTCAGAGCAAGGTCACTTTGAACAGGTTTTTCATGTTTGTAGTATGTGGTAGAGATAATTCATGCTATTAATGTACAAAATATTGTAAGATCCAAGCTATGTCTTTTGACTACCCCAGCTGGACAGAGTCTTATTCATCCAGTTCCCGGACATTCAGATAGTATCAGGTCCTTTAATGCAAGAATGGAACCTTCCTAAGCGATGATCACTGACTTCCCTGGAATGCCAGGACCACTCAAGAGTGATTCCACACCTCAAAGATTGCATCTACTATGGTGATCACTGGCGCTACCGTGTGAATGCCAGCTTCTCCCATGTGAATGCTGACTTCTCTGGAGGGCTCTGACAACATCCAGACACCTGGATTGGACTTTTGTCTAACTCTGCACATGTATGGCCCCAGTTCTGCATGTGAAGGGACACAAAGGAACATTCGGTCATCTCTGCCTCAGGCAGAATAAACTGTATAAAAGCTCGCTGCGCGAAGCGGCGCGTGTGAACAAGGGACACTCTGACACTCGGGGGTCAGGTCCGTGTGTTCACCCAGCACTGATCCCGGGCTCGGCACTGCCTTGGCTGTGGTGGTTTTTTGCCTATTGAAATACTGTTTTGCTGACAATCTAATAAATCATTGCTAAATTTTCTTATAAATTTGGCTCTCGATTTGATAATATATAACAATGTTTAACATGAAAACATGTTTAACACAAGTTTCCTGTACTTTGTGTCATTGGATGCCACTGAGAAAAGTCTGATTGTTTTCTTCACTCACCTCTTTAAATGTTTATATATAGGGATAACATTCCCCACTGGGCTTCTACAGGATAAACAGTCCCATCTCTTTCAGCTTCCCCTTGTGTGAGAGATGCCCTTGTTCATTCATCATGCTTGTGGCCCTTTTCTGCATTCCTCCAGTCTGTACTGTCTCTTGTATTGATGCATCCAGGAGTGGACTTAGCAGTCCAGGCATGTCTCACCAGGGCTAATCACAGAGGAAAGATCAGCTCTTGAACTGCTGGTAACACTCTTCTTAATGCAGTTCAGGAGGCTATTTGACATATTTGTCATGAGGGCAGATTACTGAGTTGTGGTGAGCTTGGGGCCCTCAGTCCTTCCCTGCCAAACTGTTTTTCAGCTGGGTGACTCTTGCATATACAGGCTGAGCCTGGTACTCTCAATTGCAGGACTTTCCACTTCTCTTTATTCAATTCCCTTCATGAACTTTCTCTTGGCATTTTTCTACAAACTTTTGAGAGCCCTCTGAATGGTGGCACAGCCCTCTGGTGTACAGAGGTACACATGATACCCTGCAAAATATCCTGCTACTCTTGCCATTGGGCTTCTTTCAGCTTGCCAAGTTCCTCAGCTTCCCTCCGCAGCTGTTTTCCAGTTACTCCATTAGTCTCAACATCTCTACTCTTCAGATCCTCCCCATGCCAGAGAGAGTCCAGCTCTCCTACTGGGTGTTGTCTCTACTGTGCCATTATAAACCCCAATGCTCCTGCTCCCCTCGAGCTCCGTACCTGACTTGTATTAGGTACAGTAATTTCAACATGTAATTATGCACATACGTGTGCTTGTCGGTGCTTTAGGAATGAGGACAAAGAGAACCATGCAGTGAGTGCCCCAGTCCATGTGCTGGAGATAGTTTCTATTGCCCTGTTAGAGCTCTTTTCCCTCTGTGGCAGCCAAATTCTAATTGAGGCTCTTGAGTTTTGTTTTTAGGAGACAAAACTTTGCCAGTAACTGGCTTGTTGCTACTTACCCGTCATGCGTGGAGGCTCCTTGGAGTGTCTCACCAGGACTCGGGTAAAGGACATGATGAAGCCCATGAGTTACCCAAGCTCAAATATTTGACAGGCAAAAATGAGCAGGCCAGCTTAGCTGAGGAACAGCTACTCACATGCTTTGTTGCATGCCACAGTGTTGGTGAGAGGCTGGCCAGTTCTATCAGCATGACATTTGGTCAGTTTTTCTTGGTATCACATTGGTGACAGGAGGTCTGTGGAGAGGGTGCATTGGCAGTGATGGGTCTCACTCACCTCTGCATCCAGGGAGCCTGCCAGAAAATTCTGCTCTGTGGTATGAAAACCACATGCATTTTTCTTGCTGAGGAGTTAGAAGGCAAATAATTCCACAACACTTCTGCATTGTTATGTTTATTTTATTTATATTCCATTGCTTCATCCATTATGATTGGTTTGAAAAGTAAACTTTCCTTTTCTTTTAATGACTACAACAGTTAATGTTGGTCTCTCTTCCCATACAGTTGAACAATTATTTAATAACAACTAAAAAAGTCCAAGACAAATGTGACAGCATTAAAAAAAATTAACACACCAAACAGAGCTGATGCATGGAGGAAGAAAAGGAATCAACCACTTATTTCTCAGAAAGATGCATTCCCCTAAAAAATTACCAAAATTTAAATAAATGTATTTTATGGGAAGGAGCAGGGAGGGTACACGTGCATATGCTGATGCTTCCACATCCATATCCCCAAACACACAAAGATATGTATATATACACGCACATGCACGAACACAGACACACATGTATTAGACTGGACGAGTAACTTACTTTTTTCTCTGTGAGAAAATTAGTATAAATTTTAATTATATTAATTATATCTGTCTTTAAAACAGGAAAACTTATTAAAACACAGAACAGAAACTACCTTAAGAGCCTTGGAAATCACTGCCTATTTAGCATAGAACACATAAAAAAATCAACTTTGATAACTTTTTATTTAAATGTACACCATCACCAGGTTCTTAGTGCTGATTTGGCTTGCTTTGCCTTTGGAGTATGCTCCGTAATTATTAAAAATGTCATTTAATAAAAATTTCTTCCAACAGGTAGGAAGAAATATCTGACCACTATACTGGATGCCCCAGTGTTATCCCCTTTCTAAAGCCCATAGAGCCCATATGCTTTACTATAGCAATCATATTTCTATTTTACATGTAGTGACTACTGTTTTGCTGCTCTTGCAGGAACCTCCTGTTCTTGCTTTTATTCTTCTGAAGAGATGGTAAACAGCCAGCTCTTGATGGTGTCTCTTCAGAGGGCATAGGTGAGAAGTAGCCCTTCTAGAGGCATGGAAGCAGGTGAGAAAGCTACTTTTTGTAACAGCAATGTCCTTGGGGAAGCAAAAGGAACACTGAAAGGCTGAAGGCTGGCTCTGAGACCTCCCATCCAGAAAATGAGAAACCTCAAGAACATGCAGAGAAGGTAAAAAGCAACAGGAAGGAGTAGCTTTTTGTGAGACATCTCCAAAATATGTAATTCATTTAACCCAAAGGTGCTTAAAGTCCTTTTAATCTGTTAATACACTTGACAAGAGTGGCTTCCCAACTACAAAGAGTATCATTCTCTGTATTCTCTCCACAGACGAGGAATTTGTGATCACTGAGGACGATGTTCACCCATTAAGTTTCTGCACATCTTGAGCTGTTGTCTGTAGGTCCCTGCAGAGTTTCACCTTATCTGTTTTCCCCTCTTTCCCTGCCTTGTTCTTAATGAATCCATTCATCAGGGGAGTCAACTTGCCTGATGTAAGTTTTGCTGCTTTAGAGCCTGAGTTCTTGGAGAAAACTAGTAAATTTCATAAGTCTCCAACTTCTCTCAAATCTCATAGAAATCATCAATTTTGCTGTTGTGGATTAGTAAAAAAACCCTACCCTTTAAAAGACTCTGGGACTTCATTGTTCATAAAACCTAAGGGAGGTTATGTTCAGATTTGTTTCATATCACAGTTGTCACTAATCTATGTTAACACAAACCAGAAGTTCATTACAAAATCTCTTATTACAGAGACAGTCAATGAAAGTTCTCAAGTCTTTAACAACTGAAGTAAAGTTTGGTGTCATAGGATCCTTTCACAGCCTTTCAATACTTCAGAGTATTGCTGCGTTTCTATCAGTTGAAATGATTTCTCTATAAAGGTAGTATGAAGTGCCTTGAAGCTTAACACAACAGCATCTTTAAAGGTAAGTATCAAGGAAAAGAATATGTAAGAAAAGCAAAACCTGACTGAAGAACTAGAAAAATTAAAAAACCACAACAAAACAAAAATTCCAAACAATAACCTCTTTTTCTCTCTCCTTTCCCCACCCTCCCCAATCCCAGAACAATGTGGAATGCTGGCATTATCAGAAACATATGTAATAATAAGATCACGTAGAAAAAGCATTAACAAGTGAAACACGGTTCTGTCTGTTTGTGGCCCTGAGCAAATTACTGATGAAGCTGGAATAGTTGATCAGAAGATTCAAGAGGAAGCTGCTTTTCTCTCGCTATGGGAAGGGGTAAAATGATAATTTTATCTACTGATGCCACATTCCAGACATTTGTATTTGCTTGTCAGCTACCACAGAGTGGAACAGGAGAGATGGCCTGTGGCATGTGATGGCCAGGTGGTGGCTCACCAGGTGTGCTGCAGAAGCAAGAATACCTGTTGGGAAATACTCAGCAGAAGGCCACACCTTGTCAGGTGGAGGAAGGAAACTCCATGTTCTTCCTAGCAGAATAAGCAACCAAAACGAGTACACTTTTCCCTCCTTTCCAGCTGGTTCATTTCCTGTGTAATAATGGGCTTTTACCATTACAGGGATTTTGGCCAGGTCAAACACAAATCCTCTAGAGTTCAACCCTGCATTTCACTCTTTTGCTTCATACAGTGTGCCATACCAGAAAATTAAACATAGGGGTTTGTGGGGAAAAAAAAAAACAGTTAAAAAAAGAGGAAAACACTTCCAACTGATAAGTTTTGCATTCAAAAAATGTATGCATTCACAAAAAGGTAATTGAATTTTTTCTCAGGTAACTTTTTCGTAGCCTAATCTTCTGACTCAGCTACAGTGAATAGTCTCAAAACAGCACGTGGTAAGTAATGTAATAAAATGAAGACTAAATTATGCATAAAACCCCATGTTTTTCAATTTGTGTAGTGACTTTGATCTTTATGCGCTAAATTCCACACCTTTGCATCTTTATGTTAATCTTTCAAATACAGTGTTGCCCAGACTGAGAGCACCACATGGCAACTGTACATGGTGGCAGTGAAATTCAAGTGCACTGCATCAGCTACAGCTTCTGTAGCTTCATCTCAAAGAGTGCCATAGCCCAGGCACTTTGGAGGAGTCCAAAACACCCTTTATAAGCAATTAAAGTTGTAATTCCCGGCAGTTGCCAGCTACATGAATCACCCCAAAGAAGTTATATTTTTCATCTTCTTTAAAATGAGGCAAACTCAAGAGTAGCTGTGGCAATGAATTCCAGAAGCTAGTTATATCCTGCAGAAGTGCCAGCAGAACAGAAATCATCTGTGTGTGCATTCCAATCCCCAGAGAATTAACCTGATTGCAAAGACTGCCAAAGGAGGTAAGAACACTTAGGTCCATCCCCTTGAAAGCAAAGGATAATGCTGCTTATGTAGTTCTAGAGATGCAGAAAAGCTCCCATCATAGGTATACCAAATGTTCACAGACAAAAGCACTTTTTCCCAGCAAGAATTTTACAAGCCCTGATTTAAACAAGCAGGTAAATAAATCATCATGTGCTACAACATTGAGCTAGAAAATATTTGCTGTTCTTCTTTAGTGTCTGCTACCGCTCTATTTCAAATGTTCCAATCACTGGATACTCCATGAGATTTTCTTATGTTTCTGTCTCAGAAGATGTAAACATACCTAAACTTATTCGAGGAGAAGGCAGCAACACGGTTCAGCACTCACTCAGGAAAAAGTAACTTTTCACAATAACACTAGTGTGCAAAATTCATTACAAGGCACAGAATACATAGATGTGTTCCACTTGATTCCCATTTATTCAGAAGTATTTCTCTTGTGATATTCTGTATCACTTTCATTTTTTAATTTTTTTTTTTCAGAAGAAAGCCTCCTCAGGGCATATTTGGCATAGAAGATTTGATTTGCTGCAATGGATCGTTCTAGACTATCCATACACGTGTTCATTTTCCAGAATTAAGTTCTGGAAAAATGTATTGTGTTAGCCCAATGTATAAAGCAAGTCACATTACTGGGCACTGTTCAGCTGCAACAGGGACCTTCAATTAGTCCCTCCTGCTCTAACCTTTTTTACTACTCATCTTTACTGTATCTTCCTGCAAGTTACCCCAATAAATTTATTTTTCTCTGAAAAGATGAAATTTTAGGGTGATTGAGAAGGATCATTTTCCTAAGGGGATAAAAGGATATGAAATTACATGACAGATTGGTGTACTTCATTGGGTACTTCAGGAAGATGATGACTGTAGCTGGTTTTTTTTAATGTAATATAAAGATACTGAGAACATTTGCTGTCAGTCACAGCATGAATTCAAGGAAAATACCCCAGCACTGCAGAGCTATATTTGGATCCCTGTTCATTCCCTGTATTTGAAATCAGAAATCCTTCCATTGTCATTAAATTATGAATCACAATGAAGCATACTCTGTTCAGCTGAAGGACATGGCTGTCTTCCTGGAAACACAAGGCTTGATAGCATTTGGGAATGGCGGCCAAGCTTTGGGTGGCCTGGAGCAGGGCAGGGGGCATTAAAGGCTAAGTGTTCTTTCATTCCAGAACCTCTTAATAGTCTGCTGCAGTTAGGAAAGAAAGCACATACCAAGAGACAAAATAAAAAGAAAGCAAAATTGCAGATTTCATTTTGAAACAACTGGTCTGGAGGTCAGCCCAAGGAACTGAATTTCAGTAAAGCTTTAGCAGCAGGGGCACTGTCTGCTATTGTCTGTGGCTGAAGAGGTTCTTATCCCTGATAAAGGAGCTAGAACTGATATAATTCTTTTTCTCAATAATCCATGTTCTCAGCTGAGGTTCCTAGCAGCATATTTAGGGTTAACAACATTGACACTGGAGAGAAGCATTTGTGACAGTAACTGTGGCTCCCAACTTTCCTGCTTTCAGGGATGAACAAGCAGGCTCAGTCCATGAAGGCTGTCATATTCTTGAACTCTGCAGTAAGAAGGAAATTGGACTTTGCTTTTGTTCAGTGGGTAGTTTTTAGTGACACATCCTGGTTGTCATCTCTTTCTGTAAAACAAGAAGAGGAAATAAAAATACAAATGGCATTTATGATAAAGTGTGCACAGGCCTCTTCACTGTTAGTATTTCTGCAACTCTGCAAATTCATGTGGTTTTATATGGCACCATGTTTCTGCCCCTTTCTGTCACTTTCAAGGACAATGAACATACCTGCATGTAAAATACAGTATTTTGTCATTTTGACAGCTTTAATAATGTAATAAATCCCTACCCATGTCAGGTAAATGGTGCTGCATCCCCCTGCCCTAAGAAATAAATCAACTGCAAATGCCAGAAATCTTTTAATTTAATATAAGAAAAAGGATTCAAATCATTATCATTGAACCTGCAGCCAACAGGAGTCCTAGATATATCTTCTCTGCCTAGCTGTTTTACCCACAGGCACAAAGGGAACACAAACCTTGAGGACTTGACCAGAGCTGTGGCATTCATCTCCAGGATAGGGTTTTGGACCATTCACAAACTCCGTTAGGAACTGGGGCTTGGGATCCACAGAGGATTTTATTTGATCTGATTTACAAACACTCTCATACAAACTCTCTAGTAACTGGCTGCTCTATTCTATAAAACTTCATATTTGTCAGCAGATTTCTGGAAAGGCATTATTTGACTAACAGCCATACACATACACCAGACCACACAGCAGCATTTACCTTGGAAAATCAATGGAGATTTACCAAGTTACCAGAAGTCTCTGAAAAATCTCTTAGCTTGCTTGAACTTTTTTTAATAATTTATCAGGTCATTAAGATCTAATGCAAATAGCGTCATGACAATTTTGTAACTGTATCTTACTCTGTGTTTAACAAATTACTTTTCCACCTAGGATCATACACATAATCATGGGACTTTCTCCTCCTTTTCCAAATCTTTAACTAGTTTTTCTTTCTTCTATATTTATCTTGCATTACATTTTATTTTGTTGCCATGCATGTAGCAGAATAGGATGTTGTCATTTGTTATAAAGACAATCGTAATCAGTACAGGAGTTTATACAGTAATATGTGATCTCCACAGTGATATATACAGTAAACTGAACTAGGACTGGCTTCTCCTCCAATTTGTTAAAGATGACAAAGCTGACTGTTAATGGAAAAGTCTGTCTCCTTTTCTCCTTAAATGTTTGTGTGGATTTTTTTGGGAAGTTGCTTTGTTTTGTTTTTTGTTTGTTTGTTTTTTTTTTTTTTCCTTAAATAGCTGGGATTAGGTTTATTTCATTAGAGCAACAAACACAAATGCAGAACTAAATAAAATTCAGCACAGTGTGTTGGACAGCTTCCTACTGAAGATTAATTAGGTGTCCAGGCATTTCAAGGCAGTTTTTATCTTTGCTGGCCCCTAATTTTACACATATTCGATGTCTGCATGTTTGTAGTGTACTTCCTATAATCAAGGCTGATAGATCTGTGAGGTAAAACACTGCAACTTCCTTCTGCAACTTCTGCTGAACAGTGATTTTCAGTCAGACTGTATCATCTTGCCCTGTTATAAAAACAGTCCAGGGAGTAATGTGGACCATATCAGAGCCATTGTAACTGGGGCACCCTCCTTCAGACACAGTGGGAGGCAAACTGCAATAGCATCAGAGGTAGGAGTCTAGCTATGGATAAATGTGTCCAGGAAAAGGGCAGAGTAGGAACTTAGATGATCCATGCATAAGATGTAAACAAGAGGCCTTTATGACACCCATGAAGCATGAACCTATCATGCCATTTCTAACTTCTCTCTAGAGGCAGAATTTATTTTTTATAGTAATACAAATTCTTCCAAAGCCTCTCTCTCCCTTAATTTCTAACTTTTTTTGGTTATACTATTACATCCACAGTCTTCTCCCTAGATCCTATATCTCCACCCTGGAGATAGGAGAACATTGCTGCAAATGGCTCTGTAACTTCCCTCCTGCAATGGCTTCCCTGTAACTTCCCTTCCCAATGGCTGCTAGGCTACAGTATTGGAAATTACCCCAAAACTGTAAAGTCAGAAAAACATTTAACCTTAATAAACATTGACATCACTGATGCATAGAAACATTCTCTGTGTTGATGTATATTGTTAGTGGTAAATAAAGGGCACACACACAAGTACAGTCACAGTGCATGCCTGCATATATGTGAGCTTTTACTGATTTCACCCAATGACAGTGAATTAGATGTGCTTTAAAAAAAAGATAAAGCCCATGATGCCTGTCATAGTGAACTGGTGCAAGCTTTGTGGGAGTGACCCACTTCTACTTGTTATTTTCTTAGAGGAATTCACAAAACAATCTGGAAATAGTTTCTCAAGAGACTGATACAATTTGGATGCTGGCAAAGAAAAAGTTAGCTTCACTCAAAATGCTGGTGAGAAGGTGAGGAAGGGTCACACCCCTAGTATCCAGTCTTGGCTGGGTAGCAGCATGAGGCATGCTGTGTGCTGCAGAGCCTGCTGCTGAGCCTGTTACTGAACAAGCTGGTCCTACTTGCCAGACTCTGCCCCCTCAGAGATACCTACCTTTCAAAATTAACTGCCCCTCTTCTCACAGCCTGCTGGCATATCTCTCACTGATTCTGACGGGCACCAGAGAACTTAGCACGCATCCCCCCCTCAACTCTGCAGAACAGTCCCCCTCAAACCTCACGAAAGATCTGATCCTCAGTTACTCTGCTGCTGCATAGCCTTGGGTGGAGCACTGTCTAACAAAAAGCTAACAAAAGTTTTTTTCACTGTCTCCTGAGTCTGCTTGGGTTTGTGCTTCTGTGAAACATCAATGTTCATTTTAAATTGGGAAAGGTGGAGAAGAATGCTCTTGACTAACAGTTACTGATTAAAAGCACAAAAGAGTATTTCTCAAACACAGCAGATGACAAAAAGCTATCAACTGACTCTTCTGAAAAGGCAGGAAGACTGGAAATGCACTTTGCCTTAAGGTACTGTGATACCCAAGCCCAGCTGGATCTTGAATGAAATATAAAGGCTAGACAGACGAGGGAGTCAGAAAGTCAAACACAGAGACACAGATTTGCTTGTTAACAGAAACTCTCCACACCAGAACTTTTGCTACCAGATGCACTTCCTTTTGAAAATTAATTACAAGATACTCCAGAGCATTATTCTGCATTCAGACTTACTCCTGCTCTCAATTCTGTATTACATAGTTAACTCAAAAAAAAAAAAAAATGAAGGCAGAAGTAGTTGTTTTCCAAATCCAAAATGCAAATCAGAAGCCTGGACCCATTCTATGTGTTGGATATGCCCAAGACTAGTAACTGAGGAGAATTTAACGTGGAACTCACTTCTAAGGAACATAAAGAGAAACATTTGCTATTCTTTATGAAGTCCTTCAAGTATCTGCTTGCTGGAATTAATGGTAACAAGCCACTCTGTAAGCATCAAGAATCTATCTGATTTGTTGGGATTTATGAATTCATGGAAGGACACATTCCTGAACATTTTGCAGGGAATACCAACTTGATTTCACAGATGAAGGGAAAAAATAAGTATTTATAAAGGTCATCAATATTTATATCTAAACAATGTCTGGCCCTCTCCCTTCCATAATGCTCCAACATAAATTTCAGATACATTCAGCACATAAATCTATACCTGACCATTTCAATTTTTACTCCTCAGTTAACGTTTAAATGCAACAGGAGGAGAATGGAAAAAAATGCAACATAGCCAGAAGTAGCCTGGAAAATCTCTTTTTAATGTGACAAATTTACCTGTGCAAACATATTGATTGCATCTGAATGGATTACAAGAAGAATGAATTTCCCATAAAGAATGATGTTCATCAAAGAAAACTGTGTTTCTGTGCTTATGCGAGTATAATCTATAGCTGCCAAAACACAAGGCAAAAACCCTTCAAACAAATATCACCTTTGTACCAGTATATAAGAGAAGCCAGAGGCCCCTCCTGTGCAAAAACTGATGAGAAAGTAGATGAAGTGAAAAAACAGTGTAAGTAATAGTATTCTATAAAATAATAATAGGAAAAATAGGAAAAATAATAAATGCAATAATGACCGTCACTAAAACCAGTGTTACTTTAAAGACTCAAATCCTCCTTCAGTGCCTGGGTCTCATCCTCACTTCCAGTTCTCCAAATTGAAGCAAAGCATGTCTTGATATTCCCTCTCCTCAGCTCTCCTGCTGCTACTTAGGAAGCCTAAGGATGATGTGGAAACATCTCTTTTTAACCCTTTGACAACTGTTTTAAGCATAGTGAGGTTTTAAAATGTATATACAAGGGTATTCACAGACAAGTGGGTAGAGAGAAAGCATTACCAGCTGACGGGCAGTGATACCTTGCCTGGAGGCACCCATCAGCCTGGAAGACCTGACCAAGAGGCAAGGAGAAGGACATGCCAGCAGCGGGCACCATGCCAATTACACTTGCCAAGCTTACTGACTCCACAGAGAACCGCTCATGTCTGCAACCAAATACTGCAACCAAAAAAACCCAACCCAAACCAACCAAAAAAAAAAACCCCACAAACAAAAAACATTGCCCAGCATTAACCGCAGTCTCACAGGTAAGGAACTTAAAATCTATTCAACCATCCTGTGAGGCAGTGCTGGGCAGAAAGGCAATACACAAACAGGCCTCCCAGTTTATGGACTCGTAACAGTCCAATCCAACCTGACCTGAGGCTCTGCTGGGCAAACACAAGCATCCCTGGGACACACATTTCTCCTCCCTACTCTCATGGACAGAAATGCAAGCCACAGCCACAGGGAATGGTATATGCACACAGAGAGGCACCAGTGCAGCCAGTTCAGAGTCTTTCTGTGGTTCAAATCACAACTGTAGAATAAGCAGATGAAAAAGAGAAAGATCAGTTCATCAAAGTACAAATGACTATGACATCTGCTGCTTTTTATTGCTGCTTTCTTCACAAACCTCTCAATAGTTAACAAATAACTAACCTGTGGACAAAGTTCTTTGTGTCCTGATGACAAAAGAAGCTGTTTACAATGGAATAGCACTGGATCACAATGTCTGTGTTCCTGTGCTGCACAACTAATCTGTATTCAGATAGCTGATTGATCAGGATGGGAAGACTGACAACAGAATTGTAACAATAAATTAATCTACAAAGCTTTTTTTTTTAAATGGAAGTTTTAGTTAGAACCTTGTACCCTGAATATTAATTTAGAAATTGTTCTCCAAAGTTATTAAAAAAGAAATTCCTCCACTTCTTCCATTACTGCTCTCTCCGTATCCTGACTGAAAAAAAACCCAACAGACTGGTAATTGCTGTCCAGTGGGTATATTGATCATTCAGTTATTTCCTTTGTTAGGTTTCACAATGTCTTCCACTTGAATGAGTCTCAATTATCATGATGCACAACATTAAATTAATCTCTCAGACAATCTCTTTGGCTTCAGGGTAGTTATTCTGAACCTAAGGACAGGCTGACAGTAATCCTATTTGGTTCCTCCTGAATTTGTTTGGTGATGTTTGCAGGACACAGATAATACTCCTGTCTGCAAATGTAACCCTTTATCACTGATGACAAAAGTATTTTATCAACTGACTGCAAGCAGGAACAAGATCAGGAAATTACCCTGCCAAATACTCCTGTGAGTAGAGCTAGACCCAGCTAGATACAAAGTACATGCATTTGGATGACTGACTTGCTTAAAATTGTCATATTCCAAGGAGGTATTTTCACCTTCTGCATGTTTTTGTCTTCTGTAACAATAAAAAAAAAGTTGGGTTTAGTGTACTTTACCATATTAAATGGACTTGAAATATGTTACTTTTTACACTGAAATGAAGCAGAGTGAATAAGTAAACACTACACTATATTTTGCATAAAATTTTTGCGTAACATTAATCAGGAGACATGTTAGTTCTCTACTATGAACTACAATTTTGTTGCATATAGTAGGTATTTTGCATAGATTATTGACAGATCTGATTAAATGGGACAATAAATACATCTTTCCTCATTTCTTTTTTCTTTTGCAGAACTTCTAAGTTCATGTGACATGAGATTTTTTTTTCCTTGGACAATTAGAAAAAGTGGACTTGTTTCTCAGTTTTCTGGTTCTTGAAGATTTAGAGAGAATATTAACAGTTCAATCCAACACGCAATCAAACTAATAGAGTCACTCAACAAGTACTGGTCAAATTAAGAAACCCATACTTAAGTAAAGTAGCTTTTCTGAAATTTCTTCTGTATACTGCCTTTACATTTGCCTTATGACTAGCTAGACTATTGAAGGGAGCTGTTAAGTACTGTAAAAGAAAGGAGATCATAGGCACTTTTTTAACAGTTAACCAAAATCTCACTAGGAAAGTCCTTCTGTCTTCAGTCAAGTACAAGCAAAGCAGCTGATGCAATAGAAATAGTCACTAAAAATGTGCCAGAAATTATATATTCAGAAAATCCAGTGCACCTTAATTCTCTGCTTTCTTCGAGCACCAGCACTGAGAATTCTGTTTTGCAGCAATGTTTAATCCTAGAATTCTCAATTGCCTTCTAATTTCCTGCAGGACGTGGAAAAGATGGCATTTACCTAAAACTGGTTTCTTTAGTTAGTGACCAGATCAATTTTTTAGAAATTCACACTGCTTGTACAATGTAAAGAAAATTCTGTTAGATATTAACACTGTAACTAGACTGGGGGCAGGAAATACTAGGTTGTTTGAGTTGGTTGGTTAGTTTTCTTGCACTTCTGAAAGAAAAAATGAACTCCTATTTTCTAGTTGACAGCAGTGACTGAACTAGTCTGAACAAGACTAAAAGTTACAGGTTACCTGCCCAAAGCTTAAGCCATCCTGGCAGCACTCACAAACACACTGGGAAGTCTGGAAGGATAAACAGCTGGAGGTATCTTTAAAAGAGTGTCTTAATATTACTGTTGCCTTGCTTTTTCTAAGTGCAGTAACACAGGACACCTTGAAAAGACCTGAAGGGCTGTACTTTGATGGCAATGAGCAGCAGTATGAAAGTAAAACTGGGTAGCTATAAAGGATAATGACAACAGGAACACAGTAACTATAATGAGATTAGTTCTCCTGTACTCTTCATCTCAAACTGTCCTCTTCTGATTGGCAAATAATTTGTATTTCAGACTCTACTGATTTGTGGATGCATTCACTGCTTTCATGAAGTTTATAAGTGGATATACAAAGAATATGGACTGGAAAGTTTAAATTCTAATTTTCAGCATCAACATAAAAACATAGGTAAGTGGACAAACAGACATTTTGGGAAAAACTCCAGTGAATTAAAATAGGAATACTTTTATTTTAAAATATATGCTTGAAAATTTTGTCTGCATAAAAAGTCTCTTCTAATCAACCTGTTTCACACAGCTGTGCTTCATCTGAGACACCTTTGTCAAAATGCCAATGTTTTTGCCATGTTTTTCTAAACCTGCTACAGCTGAGTTTTCCACTCTGAGTTCTGAATGAAATTAGTGCCAGAAGTGTTAGGTTTATAGTATTTTTACTACATTTACGGCATTTCTGGCAATGAATTGCCTGATGAGCAAACATTCTTTTGTGGTATAGATAAAGATGCAACAAAGCTGCTAATTTTTTAGTGAAAAGACATAAATTAGATATATACCAGTAGCTACTTTGGCCTCATGCACAGAGGCAGAGTAACAAGACTTACAGACCTGAGGGACTGATATTTATGAGGTCTGTAACCCTAGAAAAACAAAAAGCACAAAACAGGAATTCTCAAGTGTTTACCTGAGTACTGTATGACTACTTTACTATTAATGGCACATCCTGAAATAGACAGAAGACTTGGTGGAACTTATGTGAAACAGAGGCTTCTTGCTTTGGTATCTTGACTTCCATGTCATGTTTTAGGCAGCTCCAAATACCAGATGAAAATGTTTTCAGAAACCAATCATACCACATAGCCAATGGAAGCTTTTACAGTGAGAATAATGAGGCAAGAAAATCCTAATTTCCTTGTTTATCCTGCAGAGGAAGTCCATACTCATAGAGGCAATTACCAACTTCACCATTTTTATACACTCAGCTCCACTGATGGTCATCACTTCCAGACACAATCCCAGCCAGTTGCTACTGTGGCTGATAGTCTCTGCATCTAAATGAAACCAACATTTCAAAAGTAAGCAGAATAGTGCATATAAGCAATATATTTCTCTACTTTTTGTCATTCGAATGTAATTGTTCCTTTCTGCTCTTATGAAAAAATGTTTATAACAATTACTTTGAGAAAAAGCTCAATGTTTTCATAGGATATGATTTATTAAAAAAAACAGCTTGAGAAGAATAAGTGATGCAGATTACTGTATTCTGCTATCTATTACCCCAATCTCTGAAGAAAATTTTGCTACCATTAATAGTTTCCAGTTATTTAGGAATCTGCTCGGAAACTAACTGATTTACACTGCTATCAAACTAGTAGGAGTGGGATGGACTGAGGTTCCCCTCCTACTGGCACCCTTAGTTTAAAAACCTCTTCACCAGCTTGGCAAGACTGTGGCTGAAAATGCTCTTCCCGTCCTCTGACAGATGGACCCATCAGCGCCCAGCCGGGAAAAGCTTGCTCCCTTCCCATTTCCACCAGTGTAACTCCTATAGAAACAGCAAAGCAAATCAGCAAACACCAAGTTAAGGAACACAGAAAGCTTTGGTCTTCCCATTTCTTTTGTATGTGGCAAGGATCTAGTTTGCTGCTGAAGGTAGGATGTAGAATTAGGAACAAGCTCTTCTCTTGGTACAACTCTTATTTTGTGGCACCAGAGTACTTTGCAAATACTGTTAAATTCAGGCTCATAAGACTTCTGTCAAATGCTAGATATTTTTATATGTCACATAAGAAGATTGATGAAGAGACCTATTACCCAGAGATAGGCAAAAAGCCTAAAATAAAATTGGAAACAGAAACTAAGTCTTTAACCAAGACATCCCATATGAACTTACTTACAAGAGGTTTCTTTGTACTGGGCCTTACTGGGAGGGTTTTGGTGGCAGGGGCTTGCAGGGTGGGTTGTGGTGGCAGGAGGTCATGTACTGCCCTGTGCCAGCCAGCTACTGCCATCTGCCCCTGACACCACTGCAATAAACCCACCGTGTGCCAAAATTTCTGCTAAACAAGCACATGGTTCCTCTGCTCAGATATTTAAGAAAGCAGCAGCTGTTAAGAGGAGAAGACAAATGGTGGCACTGTTGGGATGTGGTTGGAGACATATTTTTGGAAGGAAGGGCCATGTGCCAGAGCAGACACAGCCCTGAAGGGACTGTGGGTCCCAGCACAGCAGAGCAGGGACACTGTGGAGGGACTGTGTCCCACAGGAAACCCACGCTGGGGTGGAGGAACACAAGTAAGAATCAAGAAGCAACAGAGACCTCCCCAGTCTCCTGCATTGCTCCTCACCTCCATGAAGGGATTAGGAGTATCTGAATGTAACCTAGCAAACTCAAGGTGAATGGAGACCTGCAGGAAGCAGGAATAAGTTTTATACTGAATTAGAGCCCAGGGAAGAAAGGTGTTTCTTTGCCAACTGTTTTGTTTAATTCCCTTTTTTCTCCTCAATACACAGATCAGTAATCAAGAGTTTTGTTAACTCGCAATAAATTAAATAAACTCCATGAACCAAGATTGTTTTTACTCATGATGTGTTTATAAAGTTATATGGTATATTTCTGAAGTCCTACATACTGTAGAATACATTGTCAGAGAAAAGGGATCCCAGGAAAGAAGTAGAGGGGCAATACTTGGCATAGCTGTACTAATGTTTGAACAACAAATTTATGTGCTGAGACGGCTGTGTACAGATTCTCACTAAAAAGTATATTTAGTTGCTGTGTCTGACTTTTGACAAGCTGTCACCTAACAAAGGGTGAGGGTGGGATGGAGGTAATAGGCACTCCCATTCCTATGGTGTTTTGGCCATTGGATGAGGCTCAGAAGTGAATTAAGGTGAACTACTGACAGCAGGAAATAAAGCTAGCCGCACAGGAAAACAACATGAAACAAATAACACATCTTAAAGCTAAGAATAGCCCCCCATAGCCTCCCCATGGATGCACACTTTAAAGGTCTGAGAGCTCTCATGGTGCTGCCTTGTCTGTCTGTTAGCTGCAAAGAAGAAATCATATGCTTTCAGACATCTTTTTCCCTAAATAAACCAACCGGACATGAGTTTTTTCTTCAGGATGCCCTGTGGGGTCAGTGACTATGTCAGTTTCCTCTTTTGTCCCCATATAAAACAACTCTATGAAAGACTCAAGAATCTTGCAAATTGACCTGCTGATGGGTATGGGAAAATGACATGTAGCATTTTAAACTATAACCATCTCTTTGACTGCAGAAAGGACGAGTTATGCAACTCCCACATGGGAGGGACAATTCTCTTTGAATTATTTCTTCATTTGATTTTATGACTGCTCCACTGGGTTGCAAAAGTCTGATAAAATCTATTTTAAACATAGAGCATAAGTCCTGTAGACTAATATTATGATTCATCTACTGCCAACTTCCCCAATTATTCTCCCTTCTTAAAGTTATGTTGATAAATCAGTTGTCTGCCCATTTATTAAAGCATGTGGCAGTCTGTTTATTTAATCATCTCTTGGCCCATTTTCTAATTAAGGGAAATAATGCAGGCTCATTTCCTGTCATGGTGAACCCAGCAGTCCACAGGTTGTCCTCAACCAACTACTCAAGACTATTTGTAATGCCTGATTTGTTTGGCAATTCCCTCCCTTCTCCTTGCTCAGCTGAAGAGAAAAATACAGGCATGGTTTTTTTTCTGCATTTCCACACTGCTCACACCCACCCAACTCAAGGACAGGAAGAGGAAAGCAGGTGAAACTTTTATCTGGGAGATTGTGAATCTCAGCAAAGTTAATAATCATACAATGATTCTAAGGATAATTTTGTGAAGGGAGGAATACAAAACAAGGAAAGCACACACCAACTAGAGCACATTCCCATCTTGCTCTGTTGCTGGGCTTGAGTAACCTCCTGCACCACTCTGTCCCTATCTGTCAACTTTGTGCAGGGGTTTTGATACCCACTAACTGCAGCATTCAACCATTTTTGTCCTCTCTGTAATCTAAAGCTTTTGTACTAAACTTAAGATCACCTCTATTCCTATCTCTGAGATATTCTGATTTGTATCTTGCTTATGACTTAACTTCAGTATTTAATAGTTACAGGATAACCTAGCATCACTACTCTGGCAGAAAAACTCTCTTTAGCAGGGCTGCCTTCTACCCCTTAGGACATATTTATATAGCGTATTAATTCTCCTGTATAGAAAAAAACCTCAGCTGTCCTGTGATTCTGTGCAAAAAAAAACCAAAAACAAACAAAACAAAAACAAAAACAAAAACCCTCCAAAAAAACCAAGCCAGTGATTCCAGAACTTCCTAATAGGCTGTATGATACAGTATAGTCCAAACTCTAACCAATGGGGAAATGTCTCCTCAATCCCTTTTAAAGTTGGCTGGACACCCACAGTGAGGATTTGAACTGCTTTCTGAATTGTTCCTTACTTTTCCTTCTCTGCTTATATTTTTTTTTATTTGCATTTGCAAGCAACAGCAAAAACATTTCAATTTCTGGGTCTTTGCTTCTGGAAACAATGATTTTAATTTTAATCTATTTCAGTCCACAAGGAAGTGTCTGGTTTTGTTACACTGCTAATTATGTGAACCTCTGTCTCACTTCATCTATCTCACTTAGATTCAGAGTGTGCTCTGGATCTAACACACTCAATAGCTTCACAAACACCTACTTAAGGACTTAAATAACCTCACAATTCACCTTTATATAGATAACTGTTCCCTTTACACTCATTTAAGTGACTGCTATGACTTAGTGCCATGCTGTTACTGACCAGTGAAAACAGACTGAATAAAATTATATACTAAGTATATAGTACAGGAGGAAGCAAAAGACAAATGAACTTCTATTTTCAAATGCCAGGATTTTCCACCTTATATTTTTCCACACAACATACATTACACTTTTTTCTTTCTACAGAGCCTACTGAGGATTGCACAAATACTGCAGCAGAAAGAATGCAGAAAGGCAGAGTTAATCCCTTTAAATTGTCTGTGTTGGATGAAAAACCTTGTTCCTAGAGGAAACTCACTGCAACAAGGATGAGAAAGTCTTGGTAAAGGGAGAAGGAAAATTTCCTAGAGCTTTTGCCCAGACCCCACACTTACCAAAGGCTCTAGTTCTTTGCGGTCTATGAGGTTGAGCTCTGTCACAAAATAATAAAAATGCTTGTAGCAGGTGTTGACGTGGGCCTCAGCCCCCATAAGGATGATACGGTCAAAGTGATGGATGTAGACATGAACGAACACCCGAAAAAGCCGACAGAGTATCTTCTTGCAGATCTGGAGAAAGTTCTTTGGAAACGGAACACCTGTGAATAGAGAAGGCAATGTTGTCATAGCCATCTTGTCAATCTCAAGACAAAAACACAGCCAAGTGTGAGATTGTAACTGCAAACCAGGTTATGACTTTCTAGGCCTCCCTTCCAATCCAGAATATCACTTTATGCATGCATTTCTTTGAGAGCTAGCACCAAAGATAGCCAAATGAATAAACAACTTTAATGGATCGAGGCTGACAGGAACAAGTTATTTTTTTTCCTATATATAATTTGGTGAATCCATGCAGTATTGTAACATGGGTGATTTCCACTGCAGTGCACATCTATTAACATCAATGGATTTACATCATGCAGTAACTGTTCCCCAAAGTGATGCATACAGAGCACTTAGAAGTAACACAGTTCCTGCTCATGTTTCTCAAAAGTGGCATTTCACACCATCAAATTTAATAACAAATTTGAAATAATTGGCAGAAGGACCTTTTTGCTTTCAACTTCCTCACAGTTACATGTACCAATCTGATTGCTCCTTTAATAGAAAATCTCTTCAAGAGATACAGGAATGGCTCTTTCAAAACACTTTTAAAGTTACCCTACTTTGTACCTGGGGATTCCAAATCAGATGCAAAAGCACTATTTGCTAATAAACTGTCAGGCATCAATAATGAGGCACAAATAATTTCTTCAGAACTGCTCTCCATTAAAGACTGATCTTGCATGGAGTTATGTACCGCTAGGCTATCCCCAAAATCCTAAAGTTTTATCTCCTTTTATGATTGTCTCTCAGACATAATGACTTTAGTGCCATGCTTGGAGCTTTACTGCTATTCTGCTTTGTTGCACAGTTTCCTGCTTTTTTAGTTATCTAATTTATGCTTTAGTTGGATTTGAACCACATAAATGCAGCTATTTCTTCTTTAAAAATTAGAAAAACCCTCACAATCAAGCATTTCCATACTGCCTAAATGCCCATTTCATGCTCTGAACAAGAAAAACGTTTATTATTGGCAGAAAGAAAGTGGAGGTACTAAACTAACACTTTTGCAACCTTTCTAGTTTTCAAATTTCAGTCCCCTGTTAAATGTTGCTCAGCACTCATAAGAGTGGTGAATTGACAGACAAATTGCCCAGTTTCACTGAGGGTTATGTGAGGACATACAGAGAGAATTTCCATACCAAAATTTTTGATTACAGATGACATAAATTATCAATTGTGCTGTAACCAGTCTGCATCCGATCGACATAAACATGCATCTTCTTTTGGAATCCCTGGCCAAGGAGGTACCAGGATATACCCACTGTGGATATTAACATTGGTATGTCCAACAGCATGTGAGTAGGGAAACACATCAGCCTCCAGAAGTATCCTTGAACTGCTTCTATATTTGCCATTACTGAGGTGCAGATAATGTTGGGAAATATTTTGGGGTTTTTTGGCCTGTACTGGGTTCACCAGACATTACAAAATCCTTTTGAAATAATTTTAAGTAGCTTGTAGACATGCAGTGCTGCTTTACTTATTCCTGATGTACAAACCAAGGATCAGAAAATAGTTGCATCTATCAAAGCACAGCTGCTTTATCTTCTTAAGAAATGTTTGCTTTTTGTTGTCAAATCCATTCATTTAAATGCTAAAGCTATTATGGAAGGTTAAGGAGAAGGCTTGAATGCTCAAGACATGAACTGAGACATGGTTAAATTACAGAAATGACAGTATTTACAGATGTCTTGGCAATGTTTAAATCACAACTCCACACAATTACCCAAGCACCTGGATTATAACAATTGTTGTTATTTCCAAGGGCAAAATAAACATAATCTATCAAAAACATATTAGAAACTCCAAGTAGCTGCTCATTAACAAGGGGGATCACATTCACATTCCAGCCATCAGAGCATGGCTAAAGTCAGGAATTACTATAACAGCAACCTGCTTTGCATTTCTGTAAAATATACCTATACCAGAAATTAAAAAAATATACCCAAGAAAATATCCAGTCTTTAAAAAGGAGGAAGGGGAATAACTGACACTTATCACTGCAAGTCGGCTTGCTGAACTGAGAGATTAATTCTTGAAAGCACTGTATTTTGTAATCCAGAACAAATATGTTCCAAAATGGAGAATAATTAGTTTCATCTTGCAAGGGCTGACACATGATTGTTACTGAAGAATGTTGCTATAATGAAGACATTTGTACTTCTGTATTAACTGACTAAAACAATCTGAATAAACCAAGCTGATAAATCCTTTCATTTCTCTTCAGGCCATGCTCCTTCACAGTCACAGGCAGTAACTACAAGAGCCGCAGAGCACTGTTTCTGCTGCAAGAGAGGATGTTCACCTGACAGTTCTTTAGATGCATTACATTTTCAATCTGAGGACATGTAAACAACATATGTTTAAAAATAGTTGGTATAGAACAGCCAAGGATTCATAATAAATTTGCAGTGTTTCCTCCTGCTCCTCACATGAATCAAGGTTTCAGACCAATTGCATAGTTTCACTTGCTGTTGCAGAATCTCTCCTATTTTATGGAGTTGTATATGATTCATTAACTCTTAAATAAACAGTGAAACATTGCTGCTATCACAAATATATCATTTGGGCACAGGAGAATTAGTAGTGGCTCTCTGATTTCTTTCACATTCCAGCAAAACTGATTTACAAAATGACACAGTGTCCTAAAGAGTTAAAAAGCATCTCCTAGTATCACTGAAAGCAACTGATAACTTTTTAGTGAGCTACCTACACTCCTCAATCTTGGAGAGCCTGTCAGTCTGTCTATCTGAACCTGGCACAAAGAAGAGGCTCAAATCTGGTCAGCCTCAAGGTACCAATGCGCATATCAAGGTGCCAGCAGCCCTAGTTTGAACATACACCCTGCTGCTCTTTGTGCTCAAAATTAGATAAAAGAGAACAGATTCTGACCTCAATCACAATAGAATGAACTCCAAGTAATGTCATCAAAATTGAAAAAAAATCAGAGCAAAACGATTCTAGATTTATATTCTGAGGTCAGAATTTGGCCTCCTGTTTTGTTCCCATTGCAACTTTACAGTTATAAATATATCAGCCACAGAACAGAGTAATTACAAGTGTCTCTTGGGACTGGACTAACTTATATTTAGATTCATTTGATTTGCTAAGAAGCCTGTTCTCTGTCCTTCATCTCAGCCACAGCAGTCTTTGCCTTACAATCATCAAAGTTGGAAGAGACCTGCAAGGTCATCCAGTCCAATTGTCCACCCAGAACTATCACTGTAGTCCCTAAACACTAAACCACATCACCAGCACCAGACCCAGGTGCCTCTTGAACATTTCCAGGGATGGCAACTCCACCACCTACCCAAGACAACCTATTCCAGTGCCTGACCACGTGGCAGAGAAAATATTTTTTCCAGTTACTGACATGAATTCTCTTGTCTCAGCTTAAGGCAATTTCCTTTTGTCCTCTCACTGCAGGCACATCAGGAGCAACCAATCCCCACCTCCAGCTGAAACTTCTTCAGTTAACCAAGACTGCTGGTAGATGATGGAGAGGAGTTTGGCAAGTTCTTCCATCATTACTATGGGGTGGATCCCATCAGGTGCCATAGGCTTGTGTCTAACTGGCATAGCAGGTCACCAACCACTTCCTCCTGGATTATTTGGGCTTCACTCAGCTCCCTGTCCCTAACTTCCAGTTCTAGGGGCTCCATATCCTGAGGGCACCTGATTGTGATATTAAAGACTGAGACAAAAAAGGCATCAAGTACATCAGCCCTTTCCTCATTCTTTGTCACTACATTACCCTCTGTACTCAACAAGTGATGGAGACTGTCCTTGGCCCTCCTTTTGCTGCCAATGTAGTTATAGGAAGTTTTTTCATTGTCCTTAACTGAAGACCAAATCAAGCTCTAGCTGAGCTAGAACTTGGCCCTTCTAATCTTCTCCATCCATGGCCTTACTGCATCCTGACAGTCCTGTGAAGTTACCTCATCCTACTTCCAGAGACAACAGATTTCTTTTTCCCCCTAAGTTCCAGCCAAAGTTCTCTATTTAACCAGGTCAGTCTTATTCCTGACAACCTGTCTTTCTACATGTGGGGATAGCCTGCTTCTGAATATTTAACAATTCCTTTCTAAAACACATCCATCCTTCCTGGACTCCTTTGCTCCTCAGGGCTGAGTCCCAATAGACTCTTGTCAAACAATCTCCTAGACATGCCAAAGTCTGCCTGCTGGAAGACCAAGGTGAAAGTTCTGCTGGTCCTCCTCCTTACTTCACCCAGTATTGAAAACTAACATTTCATGGTTACTATGCCCAAGATAGCCACTGACCACCACATCACTCACCAGTCCTTCTCTGTTCACAGTCAAGCAGAGCACCTCCTCTAGTAGGCTCATTTACCAGTTGTGTAAGGAAGATGCCTTCCACACACTTCAGAAACCTTCCAGACTGCTTTCTCTCTGTTGTATTTCCAGCAGACACTTGGCAAGTTGAAGTTGCCCACAAGTACTAGGTCTGGAGACTGTGAGACTTCTGCCAGTGCTTGCAGAATGCCTCGTCAGCCTGTTCATCCTGGTTGGGTGGTTTAACAGACTCCCACCACCCACCCTGCTGATCTTTGCCCTGATCTTCACCCATAGGCACTCAACCATGTCATCTTCATCATAATCACTGCCAATACAGTCAGAACACTCCTTAAGGTACAGTGCTACCCCAACCCCTTTGCTGCTTTGCCCATCTCCCTTCTGAAGAATTTATAGACATCTATTGCAGCACTCCAGCCATGGCAGTCATTCCACCAAGTTTCCATGATGGCAAACACATCATAGCTTTTCTGCTGCACAACGGTTTCCAGCTTCTCCTGTTTGTTATCCTTGTGCACTGGTGTAGGTGCATTTCAGCTGGGCTGTCCATTGCACCAACTCCGGTATGTCACCCTCAGGCTCATCTCTAGAGAGCCTGGCCTTGTCCCCTTCCCCTTCTAACCCATTTAAAAGACTGACTGTATTGCTACCAGCAATGTGACACTGTAAAGAGACAGAATGTAAACCTACCAAACCAGACTGGTCAGTTACAGTTATTAAAAGACAAACAAAGATGTTACTGAAATTTTTGAGCTAGCTGAATCTTTCTGCAAGAAGTATTTCTAAATGAGTGAAATGGCAGCCTTGTTCCTATGTAGGATGAGCCCCAGTGCTGCCATAATGGAAAAAAGTAACAAAAGGATCATTTTGGTTAGGTTGACATTTGAAAGTCTAGAGTTCCCCAATATGTTCCAAGAATGTGCAAGCAGCTTTTAAATGTTTCAGTCACACAGCAAAGTTCCTTTAGCTCAGAATTACATATGTAATTGGGAAATAATACAGTGGGGCTTAAATAGGCATGGTAACAAGCTTTGTGAATACGACTGTTCCTGTACCTCTCAGGAGTGTGGGCCACACATGCCACTTTTGTACCAAGGGATGATGTACACGTGCAGAAAAGCTGCCTCAAATGCTCTGGTGAGAGATCACAGAATTGTTAGGATTGGCTGCTCCCAGCCTTTATGTTTTCAAATGGTACCTCCTTGTTTGTTAATACAAGGTTCAGCAACACACCTTTCCTCACTGGCTCCTCCACAACTTGCATCAAAGAACTTCCTGGACTGTGTGTGCTGGGCTGTGTAGCCCCTCCAGCAAATACCAGGGTGGCTGGAGTCCCCCAGGAGAACCAGACCTATGCCTCAACTACTTCCTTCTCCTGACCATGTAGCCTACAGTGAACAGCCACAAGAGTGCCACCCAAATTGTGCCTATCCCTCAATTCTTACCCATAAACTGTCAGCTGGGTAAAGCTTGATACATTCCAGTTACTCTCTCACATAAAGAGCAACTCTAACACCTCACGCCTCTGACCTGTCCTTACTAAAAGGCAGATTCCCATCATACCTATCCATGGCAATGTTCCAGTCATGTGTGCAATCTCACCATGTCTCAGCAACTGCAATGAGATCATGGCCCTGCATACACATATATTTTGAGTGCTTATTTATTTTTCATGCTGCATCCATTTGTATGCTGGCACTAATATATATTTATGTGTATATATATCTCTTTTATACATAAAATAATAGAATCAAGAAGCCACATTGCCCAGGAGGGGTGTAAGAGGATTCACCACAGCCATAAGCACCTATGATGTGTTTTATGCTTTGATCCTCAACTCCAGGGGCAGCCAAGGTACATCTGACTCTGCAGTGGTTGCTATAACCTGCTTCTCAGGAGGAAGCAATGGCACAATCGTTGCCATTTGCACCCTGCCTCCCAAGTCCTTCAGTTTAAAGCCCATCTCACCAGACCGGCCAGAGTGCTGCCAATGATTCTCTTGCCCATTTTAGCCAGGGGTAATCCACTTCCCCCATAACAGGCTAAAAATCATAAAAACACCACCCACTGTTATAGAAGCCAAAACCACCTTCATGCTTTTGGCCACAAACCCAGACACTGATTTGCACAATGTGTCTGTCTCTGGCTGTCCTGCTTTCTCTAACAGGGAGGACAGAGAAGGAGATGACTTGGGCACGGGGATGACTTATGATATTTTTCACCTGTCTTGTCAGCATTTAATAGTCTTCCTTGATCCCATCTAGTTTTTGGCTTGTGGCGTTATTTGTACCCATATGAAAAAGTGATGGGGGTAGTGGTGTATGACAGGTCAGGGTACCCTCTTGGCAACACCATGGATCCCAGCTCCTGGAAGGCATTCTCCCTTGTCAAAAGGATTGACACTATTCTATTGCAAACACAGCTTAAGAATGTAGCAACCTGGTAAAACAATAACTTTCCAATTTTATAATAGCTATCAAAGTAACAGTGTTACCAGACTCTAACAAAGTTGAGAAGTTAGGTGAACCAAACTGTTCCACTCTTCCTCCTCAAAGCACAAAAAATTGCAAAAGACGCCCTTTGCTGCAAAAGCATCTATCCTAAGCTAAGCCAATGTGTAATGTTTTCATAGTATGTTAGTCAAGGAAGTGTCTATCTAAAAGGCCAATGAAAACAATGTTAGTTTTGCTGGACTTTGTTCCTCAAATAAATAAGTAGATAGCTGCAAAATATTAGGGATAATCTACACTACCGTGTACCTATATCATCATGATACTGCCCTCCCTTCTGCTGCCAAGTCAGAGGGAGCAGAAGAAAGGAAAACAATCTTGAGATTTATATGGCTTCCTTAGCAAAGTGGTGTACCACTTCCTTTTTAAATAGGAATACCCCTAACAGTGTTACTCTTCAGTAACATAAATCAGCAGGCAGGTCCACTGTCAGTTCTTCAACAAAAGTATTCATATGCTGTCCTGAAGAGAACTCTTAAAGGCAACAAGTTACAAATCAGAAAATTGTTGGAAGCACTGAAGCATTTTAACATCCCTAACAGCTCCCTCTGCCGCTCTATTTCAAGAAATGTGTGATGGCACTAAAATCTGCAATTTAATTGTCAATTTCACCACAAGGCAAATCTTGTAACACAAATACTGTGAAACAGTATGCAAAGTACCTGAATTAAACTCTTCCCAAAGTCAGAGTACAGAGACTTAAATTTCTGCCCTGCAAAAGCCAGATCCCTTGGACTTTGAGCAAATTTACAGAGGCTGTTACTTGACTGCAATCCAAACTCCTCCCCTTTACTGATTACTTCTGCTGCTGCTGTTTCAGAGGAACAGAAGAGAAACTCTGAAATGCCACAGAGCAGAACATTCTTGCTGCCTGTTCCAAACAAAGGTAGCTTTACTCCAGACAATAATCAGCCTGATAAATTCATTAGAACAGCTCTGTACCTCTTCAAGGCAAAGAGAACACTGACATAAAAAGCTGCAGAGTCATGATTATGTGTCAGTATAATTCATCTGCCATGGAAGATTCATTTTCCATATAGTAACAAAATTAGGTTTGTTGGATTGCTGCATTTGAGCAAGTCTGTATGGCATTTACATACATACATACATACATATATATATATATATATATATATATATATATGTATGTATCCTAAACTGGCTTGGAAAACTATTAGAATACTTCTTAGAGCAGAAACCATAGTGCAGGTGCAAAATGCAGCCTCTTCTGGGACAGAAAATATAGCAGCCATTTGGCAGTATAACAGCTTAGGAAGGGAAAATAGAATTTATTAACCCATTGAGTGAACATAAGGAAAAAGTATGAACATTTGTACAACACTGGAGCCTGGCCAAGTTATCAATGGAAAAGCATTCCTCCCTACTTGTTAATAGCCCTGTTCAAACAATACTTACAATGAACTGACAATTTCTGGGCAATTATGTGGTCTTGGCTTTCCATGCTGAGTGTACCACAGCACAGGTTTTACTTTCTTTAACTCCTGATGTCTTCAATACCAAACATTCTGGCTGCCCATTAATTTCACAGGGACACTGGAAGACACATGCAGTTCTACAGGCCCCTCTTCAGAAGGGCTGCAAGAAGCAGCAAAATGAAACATTATCAAGAGTAGCAAGCAGCACAGTCTTGGTGATGCACTCAGAACCAGACTTCCTGTCTGCAGCACACAGATATTCCAGCAGTTAGCTGAAAAACACAGGCCCCACATCTGACAAAATTCATCATGACACTAACAAGCAGCTGTAGTTGACAGGTTAATGTCACAAAAGAAAATTTTTCTCTTAAGATGATTACTGTGCTAAATTCATTTTCATAGGCCATTAGAAGAAATACGCAACTTTAACTCCTCACACTGCAGCCCTTTGTGTCCTCTAATGGAAGGTGTTTTCTGACTCTGTGCCGACTTACAAAGCTCGTAGGTGTACAACAATATTCTCAGTGCATATCAGGAGATGATTCATAAAAAGAAAGCCATTTAAAATTATTCTGGAAAAGGAACCAGAGTACACAGGAGTTTACACTCACAGGTGACAGCAATTTCCAAGAAATTTTAGGTTATATCAGTAGGCACACACATGCACACACACACATGCAAATTCAAACACAGGAATACAGGGAAGGCTGCAGGAAAGCTATCATTGACTAACAGGTTTTGGGTCCAGCATAATTCCAAACCAGGAACACAACCCATATAAAGAGAATTTGAATATTTTGATTGCATATGCCCCATAACTCTTATGTTAACTGATAAAGTATAGGCCAAAGATGCTTGGATTTACAAGGTACTCAAAACCTATAATTGTCTGTGCAAAAGGAGCCACTATCACCTAAAAAGATTATTCCAGTATGTCATTAATAGATGATAACATCTCACTCTTCAGATGTCATGGGGTCCATCTGGTACCTGGAAATCAAAGAAAGCTTAGCCACTAACTTCCTTGAAAATAAGTCTGGAAAATCAATAAGCAAAAGTATCCTACCTCTTTCAAAGAAAGAAAACCTTAAGCAGAATAAGAATATATTAATGTCATTAGCAAAGGACAGTTACAGAAAAAATTTCAAAAGATTAAATAACTAGACCTACACAAATTACTTGTAAGATACATTCCGGACCAAGTAAAATTTTGAAGAAAAATAAATCAATAAACATCAAATGCACAATTAGATAAAAAGTTTTGAAAGAGAACAAATTATTTTAAGACATAACTAGCCAAAAATAAGTTAATTTGCTCTGTCATCAAATTCAGCTGAAAAAGGGAGGCACCCTGATTTTACTGGAGTAAATTTTTCTCTTTTACAAATTAATTACAGGGTTAATACAAACTGATTCCTTCCCTAAGTGGGCATCCATCATCCAATTCTGAAGTAAGGCAACAATAAGAAAGTTAATTGTGTCATTCCCTGCAGTAGCACCTCATTAACATGAATGCTTATATTTTTCTGGGATGACCAATTTCAGTAGCCATTGAAGCTGCAGTACAATCTATTTCAGCATTCTCTGTGTTCTTGCTCTTTATTCTTTTAGCTCACCCACTCATAACAACTTGGCCTGCCTGACTTTCTTTGCCAGTTATTCACTTGGCAGTTGAGCCATTTTCTGCTATTCCAACTTAGTGCTCAGGAGTATTGCATCATCAAGAATAATCTCATACCCTCGCTGTATAAGACTTTTGTAAACACCTCCTCCCAATTTCAAGATCAAAGAAAACTCTTAAAACTTTCCTACTTTACTTTATTCCTTCAGGCAGTTAAGTTTCACCACACTCCTAGAAATTAATGCTGTGTATGGCATTAGATTGAGATGGTCCACTGCCGTGAATTATCTGCTGCCTCTTATACATTCCCAGCATCCACTGTAAGGCTTATCCAAAGAACCTTGTTTTTCTGCCATTCACACAATTGCATGATCAAATCATTAATAATTTCTGAAAATTTAAAAGCTACTCCAAGCTTTTCCTTTTCCTTTGAGACCACCAGCATTAAAAGTAAATATTAAGAGAGTTTCATGCTTCTGCTTGAAAAAAAAAAAAAAAAGAAGAAAAACCCAATTCAAAATGTGGATGACATTGAAAAGCAAGTAAAATATAAATTGGAAACTTTGTGGCTAACTCTCTTGGAATAACCATGTTAGAAAAAAAGCACTGCATGGAGTTCAAATGTGGTATGCAGATGATAAGTTTAATAGGTATCCTTAAGCACATTCCAGACCAAGTAAAATTTTGAAGAAAAATAAATCAATAAACATCAAATGCACAATTGGATCAAAAGTTTTGAAAGGTAATTTTTTCAGCTTATCTCTGGCTAACAAGGGGAAATGGGTTATTAAAGATGCAGTACTAAGAAGGAGCCATCTGCCAAAGCCTGCAGAGGCTGGCTGGTTGAATTAGTGTCTGGGTCTACAGCTGAGAGGCCTTGTACTCATGTCTCTGTCTATCACAGTCAACAAGAATTAACAATAGGAAGTTTAAAAAAGAAAGCCGTGTCCATTTCGCTCTGCAAAGAGTACTGGAAGTTCCCCTACTTGCCTTTTGGGGATCATATTCTGACAAATAGATTGTTAGTCAAAACTTTACTCATTGGGTAACAGAATTGGTCGTGGAAGGTAAGAGCTTTAAATTCCTATCTGCCTCAATAAATCTAGACCAGATGAATATATACATTATAGAGGAGAACGTGGGGAACATATAACAGCCAAGAAGAGAGAAAATATAAACAAGAGAAAGATATTATTTGTTCTATTCTAGAAGAAAATATTACGAAGAAAAGGAAAAGGAAAAATAATCTGAAACTAGTAATCCTGATCTTCAGTAGTCTAGTTTTCATAGTCAGGCATACTACAGTGAAGGCAATTTTCAGTTTTAAATAATTTAAAATTATCTGGGATTTGATTAATAATCTGGATTTCCATCCTATCTTTTTCTCTTTGCCTACAAGACATATCATCCAAATGTATTTTCTGAACAAGTAAGCGTGTATAAGTAGCTACACTCGAAGAGGTTTTATGGACATGGATTTTGCTTGCCACACCTGTTATTCCTCCCCAGAGCCACCTGCCTGTGTCTCCTAGCAGCTGCCAGCTACATGGCCTCAAGGGGTTTTGGAAGAAGGGGTTTGATCCTCACCAGATACAGCAGAGAACATTTTGGCTGGTCAGATTCAAGCTAGTTTGCCATCTAGGGTTATACCACAAAATGCCATTTAAATGTAGTTACATGCACATCAGAAACTGTAACACTTGTTCTAAGTGACCACATTATAAATGTTGACAGAAGGACTGCAGTTAGAGGACTGCAATGAAGGGATGCAGGCTTTTAAGGAAGTAGAGGCAAGCACGGTTATGTGGGGAATAACCTGCTTTGTGATAGCATTTGAAATGCAAACAGGTCTGCCTTAGGGCAGGACAGGAGTCAATGAAGAGCTTCTGCATCAAGATTAGTGGGCAGACCAACACCGGCACTGTTAAGGTGGGAATGTGCTTGCCTGCTCAGGAAAATGCAGATAATGTCTTCAGCAAACAAGCAGAAGTTTTCACTGCCTCTGGTCCTCAAGGGGAGCCTTAACACCCTTAAGGCCTCTTGGAAGGAGAGTCCAGCAGGACTCAAGCAATCTATGATACTTCTTGTGTTCCTCCTGGAACACATAATGAAGGAGTCAAGAAGGAAAGGTACTCAACCAAGTCTGATTGTTAAAGAAGATGGAAGAACTGTTAGGAAACATGAAAGTTAGAGGCTGCCTTGGCTGCAGCGACTTTAAAGTGGTTGAGGGCAGATCCTAAAAGGAGATAGGAAGGCAAAAATCAAGACCACAACCTTGGATTACACAAAAATCCACTTCCATCTCTTCAGGGGTCTGCCTGGAAGAATGCCATGGGATAAAATCGTGTTGAGAAGAAGGTTCCAGTAGGGCTGGCTGATATGAAAGGATCACCTCCTGGAACTCAAGAAAGATCTGTCCAGACAAGTATGAAACAAAGCAGGATAATCTGCAATGAACATATTGCCCCTAACAGGAGCTGAAATCTTGGAAGGTATGTGAACAACATAGCAACAATGTGAACAACTTAGCAACAATAAAGGATTTTACAAGTAAACAAACTGCAAAAGAAAAACAAAGGAAAATACATGTCTGCTGCTGAATGGAGCATGGGAACTGGTGACAAATGACACAGAAAAGTTAGAGCCTTCCTAGGCTCAGTCTTTACTAATTAAATGGGCCTTTAGAAACCCAAGGCCTCTAAGACCAAAGGAAAAGTATGGAAAAAAGAATCATTACCCTCAGTGGAGGAGAACTGACTTAGGGGAAGGTTAAGCTATGTGTTATCTAACATCCATAAATCCATGGGGCCTGAAGGGATGCACCCAAAACTGTTACAACAAGGCCACTCTTGATTATCTTTGAAAGGTCATGGTGATCTCATGCTGCTAGAAACAGGGAGAAAGCAAAGATCACTTCTATCTTCAAGAAGGCTGAGTTGTAAATGTGGGGAACTCCAGGACACAGAGCCTCACCTCAATCTCTGGGAGCTACTGGGAGAAAATCTTCCTGAAACACATTTTCAAATACATGAAGGACAAGAAGTTTATTGAGAGCTGTCAGCATGTATTTATGAGGGGAAAACACACTTGTCCAATCTGATGGCTTTTACAATGAGGTCACTAACTAGGCAGATAAAAGTGAGGACAGAAGCTGATGTTCTTTAAATTGACTCCAGTGAAGTCACTCTATCTCTGCCACCACAGAGAAGCTGGAAAAATGAGGGTATGAAAAGTGGATAGTGACATGGATGGAAAGTGGGTTGAGCTGCTGGGCCCATAGAGTGGCTTGAAATCCAGCTGGAGGTAAGTCAGTGTATCTCTATATGTGTATCTCAAGGCTCAGTACTGTTTAACGTTTTACGTTTTCACCAATGATCTGGTATACTGGGTCAGAGTTTGAAGAGGACACAAAGCTGGGAGGAGTGACTGACAAACCTAAAGGTGCAGTGCTCCTCAGACAGACCTAAAGAGGCTGGAAAAATAGGCACAGAGAAATCTCATTAAGTTCAGCACAGGTAACTGTATAATATTGTTTCTGGGAAGAACAATGGAGGCACCAGTACACTTTGACAGCTGAGAAGCTGGAAGGCAGCTTTGCTGAGGAGAACATTTGAGCTCTGGCAGACCAAGCTGACTACAGGTGAAGAGTATGCTCTCAGGGTGAAAAAGGCCAACAGCACCCTCGACTGCATTGAGGAGAGCACTATCAGCAGTTCAAAGGAGGTGGTCCTTCCCTCTCCTCAGCCATGGTGAGGCTGCACCTGAGTGCTCAGTCCCGTTCTGGGCTCCTCAGTAGAAGAAAGGATTTAACTGAACAGTGTCAAGCGCAGGACCCAAGAGATAATGGATGAAGGAACTACAACATCTCTCATATGTAGAGAGGCTCAGGGGTAGGACTATTCACTTTGAAAATGGAACACTCAGGGGGTTTTATCTATGTGTAAAAGTACCTGATGAGAGAGAATGAAGATGAGGGGGCAGACTGCTCTGCATAGTCCAGCTGGCAGGACAAGAGGTGGCTGGCACAAATTAAGACATGAAATACCACATAACCACTAAAAAATGAGTTTTTGCTCTGAAACGGGTCAAGAACTGGAACAGGTTGTCCAGAAAGGTTGTGGAATCTCCATCCACGGACTGGACAACCTGTTCTACATGGTCCTGCTTTGAGCAGGATGGCTGGACCAGATGATCTCAAGAGGTCTTTTCCAGCCCAAATTATTCTGTGATTCTAATTTTGTCAAGTACAGCCCCAAATGTGAAGATCAGTGCCAGACAGCTCACTGTCTTACCACACTGCATTCATAGCCTTTAAGAAGCACCTTTACACCAGACCTGCTAGGGTGTGATTTAAGCATGATCACTTTAGGAGGTGAGGAGGCCTGTTCCCATCAACCAACCTGGAGCTGTACTGCACAGCTCCCATCTGGACTTGCACAGCTCTAGAAGTACTTTGAGAGAATAACTTAGGTACCAGACCTAGACCAAATGCTACAGGTACTTTGACAGGTTCACAAAGCAATTCATTCCCCAACAGCAAGAGGGGAATGGACAAACACTTGCACTTCCATCCAGCAGCAGAGCCTAGAGTGGAAACAGATTCAGGGATGCAGACAGCTTAGGCACATCCTCAGCCAGGTACCTTGCTGAAGGCAAAGTATGTCTTTGGCACTGGACAGGTTGTTTTCTCATTGCTGGAAGAGTGAAATCTAGTTTTTTAGTTAGCCACTGGAAACATTTGTAAATATCTAGCTTGCAGTCTGGGGCCAGAAATTTAGCAAGTGGCAGTTTACATTATTACAATATGTATCACAAAATAAGTCTGAAAAAGACTTGTTCAGTTCTAAAATTAAATATTTCAAAAGTCAAACTATTAAAAGAAATGGGGACTGAATTCTCTAAAGGAACTGTGTTTTAATAAGACCTTTAAATCCATTTGTGGCCTCCATAGCTATATATCCCCATGATACTGAAAGGACTACAGTTCATTAGCTGTTACTATTTCCAGTGAGCTTTTATGGGTTTAACTGCAGGATAAAGCAAGAATTGAAATAGCTTTCAGAGGTGGCTGCATTTTTTCCCACGATCACTGCAGCTGCACGATCACTGCAGCTGCTTGGCACAGAACTTTTTGTCAAAGCAGAAATCCAGTTTTGTTGTGCCGTGCATAGAGAGGGTTTGGTGCACTACAGTAGTACTGGTGTACGTCTGAGGATCCCACCTGTTCAAGAAAATTTCTGTTTTGGCTAAGCAGTCACTTAGCCAAAGTGGTAAGTGGCACTAACTGCGAGTGGTGGAAAGAACTGTTATGTTTTGTTTTTTTTCATCTATTTTTTTGTTTTGGCCTAAACACTCTGACATATTTCCAATCATTAGTATATTTCTCCCAGTTATGCCATAAAGAATCAGCCTGTCTTAGAAAGGTTTTATAAAAGATTCAGATTTTAGATTCAAGAGTGTCACTGAAAGTCAATGATATTTAGAGCCTGACTGTTTCCCCTATATTTATGAAACCAAGCCTGATGATAAAAAATATCAGGGGAAGTTGCACTACCAACAAAACACAATCCTGATACAATAAATATATCTTTTGTTAATTAGCCCTATAAAAACATACATACAGACAAACCTGCTCAAAAAATTCAAGGAAAGTCCTGTTGTCACCAGCATTCACTTTGACAATTAAAAGATTTTTATGGTTTCTTTAAAGAGGAACTGTTAAGACATTGTGAATGAAGTTTTGTGTGCTTTAACAGCTGAGGTCTTATAAGAGGAGACATGCTAGAGTAAGCTTGGGCAAATGACAGGAGAGATTAACAAGGAAAACCTTCATTTTAGATAAGGCTATATTCCATGTGATAATTTTCTCATCTTGAATACATACAACATTGCTTGCTTTATGTCAAACATTTCAGCTCACACACAAGCAGCTGAATCTTTAGAAAGACATCCTCAGTGTCCTGCAGCCCAGTTATCTGCAGGAGGCAGAAACTATGCAAAACTAAAACTTTATCTCAATGCTGGTGACAAATGTCCACATGAGTGAATAATGCTAGTTTCTTTGAGTCAACAAGGTTCAGCTGTGTTTAGGTTTTTTCCTTCTTTTCTCTTTTTCTGCTGTTGATTTATCAGAAGACAATTACATTATTGTAATTTTTTAAAGTTTCTTGACACCTTTTGCCATGCCTTGGGACATTTATAAAAGTCTGCAATCTCTGTGGCATAAATGTATCATGTTAGTTAACTGATATTCAACCAGCTCCAATTACAACACAACCTGAATACTAAAATTATCATTGCTTTTTGCTCAAAAATTTTGGGTCTGGCTGTGACTGCTACTGTGACATAAAATGTTTTCAACATATGCCTGTCCAAGGACAATTTATCATCTTCTCTTTTCTTTGCCAGGAAAATTAATGGGCAGAAATTCTCAATGCAGCCCAAAACAGTAGAAAATTGAAATGCATAAAATAGGGAGTCACCACCAAGATAAAACAGTAAGATTGTAATTTGTGAGATTTTCATTCTTACCAGAATTCCCCAAGTCAGAGAATATTTTGACTCCTCCAAGACAATCTCTATCATGCAGATTGCTGGAAATTGGGAAATAGCATATTTCCCTTTCTCTTTCTTACACTGAACAATGAACATTACCTGTTTGGCTGGATGGACCCTTGCTTTGACCTTTACAGACTTGCTTCTTCAGATTGTGTGTTTAAAAGCCAGGGATCTGGAACCAAATGTTCAAATTGTGATCTTATGGGTCCAGAGTAAACAAACACCTGGGCAAAATCTTTCTGTTTGATCTACAATTTTAACCCTCTGTCATGGTTTGACCCAGAAACAGGATTTCTGGGATGCTGCAGATAGGGCCAATGAGTGCTCAGATTTGAGTATTGCCATCTGGCCCAACCACTGGGCATTGGATCCACCTCTGAGAACACAGGGTAAAAGCAGGGCTCTCCCCCTGGCAGTCTCTCTTTGGATTTCTGGCGGGAAGGAGTTGGGTCTCTCCCCTGGCCCAGTTGCTGGCTGGGCGGGGGGAGGAGAAAAGCCATGCGGCCCGGCCCGGGAGAGGTAGGCCTGGCCCCCCCAAGGGTGGAAGGAAGAAGTAAAGAAATGCTGGGAAGAAATGTGCAGCCTGTTCCCCCCCCTTGGAGACAGACAGAGAGAGAGTACAGCCTGTGTTTGTGGCCGTTACCTTGAAATTTAGTAAACGTGCTGGCAGCAGGCAGCCCGGCTGAGGAGATGGGGGGGGGGGGTGTGCAGCCAGGAGTCCAGCCGCTTGGAGGAGTTTTTAACCCTTCTTGGACAATGAAAACTTCACTGAACATTAACCCTTCCTAGACGAGTGATGAAGGTCTGGACCAGAGAGAGAGAGAGAGTGAGAGATGTTGGAAGAATGGAGAAGATGGAGTGGCATTTTATGCTGGACTCTTGTGTAGCCATGGACAGAGCCATGTTTCCGTGTGATACAGAGACTGAGTCCAGGGGGAGAAATGTCCCAGAGCCAAAGAAGATTCAGTGTGGGTACCCCTCAGCCCCAGGGGGTATATCAAATATGGGGGGGACAGATGTCCCAAAGGTGAGATACTGTGCTTTTCTGGAACTGGACAAAGCATCCTTAAAAAGACAACCCTGGAAGCAGCCCTGATTCTTGTTCGGTGGTGAGAGCACCAGAACAAGGACGGAAAAGGCCACCACGACACACGGAAGGACTCCCTCTCCTCTTGAGGAACTGAAAGTTGAGCATTCTAAAGGGTGGTGCTGGACCCAGAATTGGTGATTTTGGAAGACGTATTGTATTGGGAATTTAGGGGGGAGGAGGAGGAGAGTGTTTTTGTGAGGTTTTCATTTTCCTTGTGTTTTCTTTTCTTTTGCGTGTAGTTTAGTAATTGTTTTTGTAGTTTAGTAAATAAATTTTTCTTTTTTTTCAAGTGGGAGCCTGCTTTGTTTATTCCTGGTCAAAATCTTACAGCAGACACCAGAGAAAGTGTATTTTCATGGGGGCATTTGGCCTTGTGCCAGTGTCAAAACTTTGACACCCTCCCAGAAAATGCATCAAGCGTTCTCTTGGAGGGCTAGAAATGCATGGGATTTGGAGTCTTTCTAAAGCCTTTCAGTTTTCATTCTCTTTACTCCTCCATATACGGAGCTACGAGTTTAGGAACAGGTAAAGAGTACGCTTGGCATCACTAACACTACCATGTGTTTGTGACCTCTTTCTGGATCAACAAACAAACAAACAAACAAACAAACAAACAAACCGCAATTCAAGAAAAAAAATTTTTACTTAGAATTTCCTACCTGAACAGCTACTTACACACTATGTAGACTACTTTGGTTACCTGAGATTTGGCCTTCAATTTGACAAGTGAAATAGTAACATCTACCATGCCTTACAGGGCTCTTGAACAATTACACCTAATTTAACAAAACCAAACAAAACCAAGCCTTAAAAATCCAAAAGAAAGGCAGTCAGGAAATGCAACTAATTCTAAAGTATATAAATTCTAAACAGATGTGTTGTTATAATACCTAAATATTCATTGGCACTTTTCTAAAAGATATTATGTCACCCAGTATGTGATTTGGACATGTTTCTCCTGCTTAGTACCATAGCCAGCTTCAGGGATTTGTCTATTAGAGGACTGAATTATGTCTGTTAAGTCTGGTTAGAGTCAATGCTGTACAAATAAAATCACTATTATTTCACCATGCTAATGTTGACAGTATACATTCATTGGTCAACTATAATGTTTCTCAGTTCACCTGAACATCATCTTCTTAAATGAAAAGATACTTCTTTCCATATCCAGATGAGAGGTTAGTCTATCAAAGATACGCTGTTCATTGTTCCCCCTTTCCCCTCTAACTATTAATTGACTTTGATTATTCCCTTCTCGATTATCTCTGATTCCTGCTGATTACTCAGCAACCATCCTTTTGTTTCTAAATGAGTCAAAGTGCCACTGATTCACATTATGAGAAGGAAATACAAGTTTCCACTGCATATTTTCAAGCGTATGAAATGACACTGCCTTCCTGAAATTCCTAGACGTGATTCACTGTGAGATGGAAAGAAATAAAAAATCCCCTGTGTCAGCACTGTCACTAAAGCCTGTTTCACTCCATAGTGTTGCTGAGAGGTTCTCAGCATTTGTAATGTCTTTCCTAATCTTTGAGTTTCCTGCAAGTGTTATTTTCTGCTCAGTAATACAAAACAGTCACTGAACAGGTATCACATATACGCCCTATTACAAGCATTCTAAGCATGACTCGGAGGATTTTCCAAGTGAAGCTAACTTCTGGAAAGGGAGACACATGAAACACTACATTGATCTGTGTGTCTAGGAAATTCCTATGTTCATTTGCACAAGGAGGAAGCTACTGCTGTGGAAAATCATCTGCTGGACAGCATCTTGGGTGAGTCTTCAGGGAAAAGGAAACTATTTAGGCCTTGGCTTTTGTGGTTTTTCTCTACTTGGAAACAATTTTTCCAGGTTAAATGTGTAATCAAAAATTGTGTAATGACTTGCAGTTTCATATAAACAGTGTCAGGCACTAAAAATTATTTTATATTTTCACAGTCCACAATATGCACATGTAAGTTTTGTGGCACTGTAACGGAAGAATTTGTATTATAAAGGCTGTTTATCCCTGTGACACAGAGCTTACAACTCAGCCCAAGAATGACTGTCAGGCTGAAGAGCCTTTCTCTGGGGAGCCTGTCATTAATGTGAGTTACAGGGTAGTAACAGCTGCCTGGTGTCTCAGTCACTGCTTAGGCACACAGAGCCTACATTGAACAGTAGGGTAGGAGAAGGAAAGTTTATTGCCTCAATACAGCTTATGCAGACCTATCCACATCCACATGGCTTGCAGAAGGTAACAGAGAAAGCAACTGTTTACATTATTTCTTTTACTCATCAGCTCTGTTTGTAGTTCAAGCATTTGGCCCTGCCACAGATCCATTTACAAGATTGGCTTTAATATTTTGGCTTTGAACACCAAAAGCATATGCAGGATGCAGTTTGTTTTTTCTCTGCAAGTAGTTTCTGGAATGTGTTGGTTGATGGGTTTCAATCAAAACTGCTCAGCTTACAGTCAGTTACAGCATTAAGAAGAGAATGAAAGAGAATTATTAAATTCCAGATTCTGTTGTATATCTGTGCAATTCCAGTCAAATAGAAAGTAGATTTTCATGAAGTAACTATCCATAGTTACCTCTGCACAGAGGTAACTTATGGATAGATTAGAGACTGTAGATGAAATTCTACAGTGCTTAAAAACCATGACCCTGTGAAGTTGTACACCTCTCATGAACAATCACAGGATGGTTTTTGATGGAGCAAGAAAGCAAGTCACATAGAAAGGCCTGTGCTGGTGGACTGGGAAAACACAGCTCCCAGTTACCAAGGACTCAACACCAATTAGCTCTCACCACCTACAGACATTCCTTATATTGGTCATCTTTATAGAAGTGTTTGCATTGCTGCTCTGAAAATTCAAGGCTTCTGCTTTGATTTTTCCAGGACATTAAAAAGGTGTAAGAAGGCATTTTATGCTTCCTTGGATAGACCCATAAATGCAGAAAGGAATAACCTGCCAAAGCTTCTAAGTTTTGTTTAGGTTTTCTGAAGTCAGGCAGTCCCCCGGCACATAACAGGTTTCCATGCTAGAACCAAAGCACAGATTTGCCCTATCAAAGCATGGAGCATAAGCTGGTGAGTATCCATTTTTGTTGAGTTGTTCTAGTGTTTTCAGTTACATTATTTTCTACCATTCAGTATGGACCTATGCATACTTCAAAAACTTTTCAGCTATATACTTTTCAAAGTTTCCATTAGCTAGGAAGTTGCAGAAACCCTGTCTTGGAAGTACTACAGGACTGCCAGCTAATATGAACAATTCTATGCTCAAACACCATTTTTGACAGGAAAACAATTTTCCATTTTCAATTTTCCATAAACAGGGAAAAAGCTCATTACTTTAAACTCATTACTGGAACATTAAATGAAGAAACATGTTTTACAGCAGTGTCACTAGTATTTGTGTACACAGCACCAGCTGTGAATTCTGTGTGGTACCAATAGTTTGACAGCTATGACAAAGGCATGAATGAGCTCTTTTCCCTTAGTGAACCAATTATGACTAAATCTGCTTTTAAGAGTAATTCGGCTTTTTCTGAATGTAGCACATAAACTTAAATCTGTTCTATTTTAATGAATGGCTGAATTACTCTATCACAGTCTTGTGGAACATATACAGTAAGCCTTGGGTCCCTTTGCTAAGGACAGAGGGACAGTGAATAAGCAGGAGGTTTGTGTGGACTTAGAAAAGTTTTCTAATAAAATTAACATTGCCCTTAACAATGCAAAGACTGGCAATGGTGCAAGACTGACGTCTGCTTTTTTCTCCTCCTCTACTTCCCAAGCAATCTTATATGTTCATGTTCAGGGTTGCATGCACTTACATTTTTCAAAAACAAAAAGGAATCTGTTGTCCCTCCTACTTAAAGTTCTCTGTTATGGTCCCAGGCCTCTTACAACCCTTAATAATCAATACAAGAAGAAATACAGCTGTCTTTTTCAGAATCACATTATAGTCTAGATTTCAAGTTGCTTACCTCAAAGTACTGAGTAGCTAAGGAACAGAGTATTGACAATCCTCTGCATAAAGGAACACAGTGGCGCGCATACCACAAAAATAGTGTATACAACAACCACAGAGCTAAAGGGATGCCACTCAGAGTGTCTGAAATGAACTCCCTTCAGAATGACCCCCATCGTCCCTACCTTTAGCTTCTTTGGTATCGCTATTACACATGTAAACACACTCATGCAGAAAAGAGATATGTAAGATGCAGTTATGCAGACAAGGACTAATCATGTCATGCGCAGCACTACCAGTGAGTGTTCAGCTGAAAACACTGACCAAACAAATATGATGCAGAAAAATCCATCCTCACAGAAACCATACTAAACTGCTTTTCTTCCTGTTATATAATTATATATATATATATTTGTATAGCTATTGTTATAAATATAATCTTCCCATTATATATATATATATATAATTTTTCTTCCTGTAATCTCTTGCTGACTTTTTTTTCTATGAGCATGTAAAGCTCCTCAAGGCAGAGAACTTCTGCAGAACTAGGCATAGAAATGTACAAATACAATTGTCTTTTAATGGTTAACACACAAGTGACTTAATCACACCTATAAATACTCCTATTGAAAAATTTTGATGGTTTTCTCTGTGGCATTATCAGAATGAACACTTACAGGTTATCTGAATATATAATTCTTGGCTTTGTGTTTAAAGACAAAAGAATGAAATTATTTAGGTTTGAAAAGACTCTTGAGATCAAGTTGAATCATAAACCTAACACTGCCAAGTTCATCACTAAGACATGTGTCCAAGTATCTTCTACATGACATCTACACGTCTTTTGAATACCTCCAAATGACTCAACCACTTCTCTGGGCAGCTTGTTCCAATGCTTAACAATGCTTTTCATGGAACAATTTTCCCCAATATTCAATCAAAACTCCTCCTAGCACAACATGGGGCTATTTTCTCTTGTCTGGTTGCTGACTACCTGAGAGCAGCAGCTGACCCTCGCCTGGCTGCAACCTCTCATCAGGTGGCTATAGAGAACAATGCCCCCCTCAGACTCCTTTTCTCCAGATTAAACACACCCAGGTCCCTCAACCACTCCACGTAGGACCTGTGCTCCAGACCCTTCACCAGCCTTGTTGACCTTCTCTGAAATCGCTCCAGCACCTCAATGTCCTTCTTGTAGGGAGAGGCCCAGAACTAGGCACAGGATTCATCGTGGGCCTCACCAATGCCAAGTACAGGGGGAAGATCATTGCCCTGGTCCTGCTGGCCACATTATTTTTGGCTTTTAGCTGCATAATGGTTTTTTTATCCAACATATCTGACTTTCTTCAAAAAATACCTATAAAAGACATGAGAACCTCATTTAAAAGTGACTAATAAGTTTTCTCCCTCCTAAAGTTTCTGCTCTTGCTCCATATACATAATCTATATGAATTTAGAAGGCCAAATTTCTACTTGAAAGAGGATGGAGAAACTTAAAAGAGAGTATTGGTGTTTCTGTCTGAAGCAAAAATCTTCTCCTAGATTTAGGACTTCCAAAAGTTCCCTAAGAGCCACACTAAGCGTCACTCCAGCCACTCACCAGTGAAATCAAATTGAGGTTGTTGTTTAAACCAATTAGGACTATATAATTTTATTTTCATGCCTCTATGATCACACTTCATTCTGATGATTTTTACCATATATCTGTTGCAGGTGATGATATCGTGTTATCAGGGCATACATCTCTTCCCTTGGCCAGACTGTGCATAAAACATGCCCCAAAGCACCAATGTTGTGCTCAGAAGATTGACCTTAAGGATGAAAATACATTTCTCAAAGTAGGGAGTACCATGAATTTTCTACAATATTTCTGAGCTTAAACAACAACTTCAATTTGGCAAAAAAACATAAGCAAGAGGTAGTAACTAAAAAAATTTATTCCTGTGAATCTTATTTTGTGTTCCAAACAATGAACCAGCAAAGTCATTATGATATATAAATTCTTCTCCTACACACATTCTGCCTTGCAGCCTGTGACACAAAGTCTTTTTTAGAAGGTTTTACATAAGAAGCTATTCTTCTTGTTCATCACAGGAAGGAATTCACACATCACTGCAGAATGCAGAGTGCTCAGTTCACAAAAACCCACTTTCCAAGGTAAAGTATGTTCAAGGTACCACATTTCCCACACTTTTTGAGTTGGGCACAAGCTCAAGCCCAGCATGCCTACTTAAACATTGTAGACATCAGCTGTGCTGTGAAGGTGGCTAAAGAGAAGAGGTCACAAGTTCAGTTAGGGTAGAAGTTGTGGTCATGGCATTGCTGAATCTCTGAGAGGCTAATTTAAGTAATTCCCACAACATATGTACAGACAACGTGCTGGAAAGCTGAATTCCTTAAGAACAAGGGAGATGGCAGATATTGGACAAACCACCCCAGTTCCTAAATGGGACACCATTTCTTGTGGGTGTTCTGTACTTTTTTTTTCCTCCAAAACCAGCATCAGACTGAGCAGAAATCCTGAAACCTTTGCAGAGCCAGTTAATACATCCCTTTCCGCTCAAATTTTCACTCCACCACCATTCATGCCACCACTTAAGTTGATTTCCTTCTATTTCCCTCAAGTTTGAGACACAGAGAATGGAGGAAGAAAGCCACTGAGACCTGCTTCTTAGTCTGTTAGCCAAAGTGCTTTGTAGCCCTTAATGACTACCACAATACTGAAAACATGTCATACAAAGCATCAGACTCCCAGTACACATTCTCCAGGTGAGACAGCATTCCTTCATACCAGCAGAGCCAAATCCTTCTCATGGAAATGCAGAGAATACACTAATAGATTTGCACTTACTTTCTACTACACATATTTTCTTCTATCATCAAAACTAGATTGCAGAATGGGTTAATTCACATGTCTGAGCTGGCAGTGGACCTTTAGGCACCTCAAATGATACACAGAGCAACAGACCAAGGGGATACACTGAGGAAGGCTTGTCAGTGATATGGCTGCAGGACCAGACTACTAGTCTAGACTACTCCCAAGCTTCAGTCCCTATTATTGTAAAAGTAGAATACTTAAACTAATCAAGACATTTTAGATATCAGATACAAATAGGGAATCAAACTCCTTCAAGATATAATCAGTCAGCAAGAAAGTCATTCAATGCTAAGAAGACCAGATTGCTAACTGCTAAACTGCATCACTCGCCATCCAGATGGACTTAATGCAATTTTCATCAGTCTTTTGTGATGATACTCTTGAAGCATACTAGGCTTGTGGGCTGGTTCATATGCCAGCTTAGGTTACTTTGAATCACCTGTTAGATCCTGAATGACAGGGGCAGGAAAAAGGTGTGAGGAGGAGGAAGCTCAAATGTGCAATCTAGTAAAAATAGTAAAATATCTACCTGATATTTTCCAAGCACATATATTTCAAGACACCAAACTCTCTAAGAGCATAGCTGTGCTGCTGCTATAACATTTGTATAGGCACAGAATTCATAAAGTTTAATAACTGAAAAAAAGCTGTAGCCATAGGACAGTCTGTATTTTGCAGAATTTTCTTTATTTCATTGACATAAAGAATAATTCAAAGCTCTTGGCAGGCACATCCATGTTGAAGGAGTGATCAAGAAAGGGCAGCAACAGGGACAAGCAGGTAAACCTTACAAAATAAAACCCTTCCACAGACCAAATTCATCAATAATTCGCAAAGGTGCAAAGATCAAACAGAAAGGATTGTTTGGATTTTACATTGGTCTTCAGGTGGTAGACTACAGCTGCATGTATCGAGGACTGGGTGACTGAATTACCAGTTAACAGATAGCAATCTGACTTCTCCCTTTGGTCCCTGGCAAAGCTTTGTCTTAAAAAAAATGGAAACATACCAGCTATAGAAATTGTATATTTTTGATTGTGGGGTGGGTGTGCATGAAACAATGGCAGTTCCTAGATAGTGTGTGACACTACAACAATAGTGCAATTGCAACAGCAGCAAAAAAATGAATAAAAAGTGTGTGCAGGAAATGCCAGCAAGCACCACTTTGCCCACACTATGGACACTTCCTCATACTTTGGAACAGGAATAAGACAGACATAACTGTAAGAAAAGAAAACTGTAGAAAATTCCACAATAATAACTGTAAAAAATTCTACAATACCACAATATTAGGAGGAAACCATAGAAAATTTTGAATCATATCTACAAAGGCCCTCCAGAATCTTGGTCTGCTTTTGTAGGTGAATTGTTGTGACATACTAGGCTCCTTTCTTTGAAAGCAGCATCACACACATGCTCTGTGCAAAACCTGAAGCTGTCAGATACCAAAATTTGCTAGCCAAACATGGAACAGCCAAAGTATTGATAAAGATACATTAATTTTTCAGCTGAAGTCCTACGTTTTAAATATGTTTGAAGTATTTTTATTTTGATCAGCCATAACTAGGCTATTTGATTAATTAATAACTTTTAAAATCCTCCTATACAAGAACTCTTATACCTTAAAAGTGATTTTGTACATCCTTTAAATGTCAGACTGTGGTTTCTTAAACTGCTTAATCAGGTTTCAATTAATTTAGCTCTTTTAGTTCCTTAGGCAGCCTGGCAGTGCTGAAATTTGAATTAAGAATCACAGAATATTTAAAGCTAGCACTGGTTTTGGGAAGCCTGCATCCCATCAGATTAGGTTGCTTGGGGTATTATTCTGCCTGGTCTTGCAAACCCTGAAGGATGGAGATGGCACAACCTTTGTTCTCTCTCAGCTACTTTTCTTCAATTTTCTTCTTCTTCTTTCCCAATTTTCTTCATTGGGAAAAAAATTCATTATGTCAAGCCAGAAAAGAAGTCAATTTTCTGTTAGTTTCAGCAACATTTTCTGTTGCTTGACCATCTTCTCATTTCAGTCTGTGGACCAGATGAAGAAATCATGCGGTGATGTTCTTTGGCCTGTGTTATGCTGGTGTTCAGATTAGAATAAATGACATAATGCCCAGTGGCCTTAAATTTCTGTGTATCTTTCCCAGTAACTCTTACAACAGAAAAACCCTCAGCATTCCATTCACTGAAAAGTGAATGGAATCCCAACAATACATAATTATTCTCATTTTATGGCTGCAATGAGTACAGGAAAGAACCTAAAGCAAATTGTTTTATCATGTTTTGAAATCAGAATTTAAAGGGAGCACAGAAAAATAGAATTCTTCTGTAAGAATTCTTTCCAAGAAAAAATTCTTTCTTTGCTCTTTTTTTGAGGTTGCCAAAACTCATTTGGTGAAAGCTGATGCAGTTCAACAAAAAGTACATCTTTTCCTAGGATCTACTGCTTTCCATTCCAAATTATTTCTTCAGACTGTTTACCAAAGGCTGAGAAATATATTCCTTGAAAAGTGTTAAACAGTGAGACTAGTAGGTGCACTAAAGAGCAACTAGTACTTACCAAAGAATTTACTCTAAAGCTAAATAAACACCAGGCACATTACAAAAACTGATTTTGGAGATGGATAGATTCAGCAGTGGCTGAGCAGGTGTACAGACTCTGTTCTATTCGTGCATTCTCACCCACTAAGGACATAAGAACATAATCATGAACAATCTTCTACAGATGGTGAGGCCATTTTATAAAAACCGTCGTTCAAGATTTGCTATACAAAGAAGTGGTCTTGATATTCAGCACCTGCTTTTATCACCTGCACACAATTCTCGACAGTTCTTTTTCCATGCAACCAGCTCCCTGTAACTGGGAGAGTGGTTGAGGGATGAGGCTCTTTATCATAAAATGAATAAACCAGAAGGACAGGGGAAAGCAGAAAGGAAATCAGATCACATCAGACCACAGATGACTGGTAAGAGGCCACAGGCCATTGTGCCAGTACAAACACTGACAAGGTTAAATATAACATTTATAACAATTTATAACTCAATTGCATTTGTGGGGTTTTTTTGTTGGTTTTTTTTTTGTTTGTTTGTTTTGTTTGGTTTTCTTTTTGTTTGTTTGGTTTTTTTTACCACTGAGGAAAACCACCACCACAGAATGAAGATCCCACCAAACCTTGCTATCCCTACTCTGAAATTATTTTCCTTGAAACTAGCTCCTCAGTGAAAGCTGCACTTAATTACAGTTCTTGAAATCCTTCTTTAGATAGTTTGCATAAGACATGCTAAATGAAAGAGGAAAAGTTTAATATGATTAAGCTGAGAAAAGTGTGTTCAGGGTTTCTGTGAACAGCACTTACTAACCCAGCTCTGGATCTCCTCATTAAACTTATCTGCTAATGAAAAAGTCAGCCCAAATACCATCCACTGGACACATTTTTTTTCCTAGAACAATTATCTTTAGACTAGAAAGATTCAAAGCAATGAAGCAATCTCTAATTTACAGCCACTCAACACTTTAAAACTGTTGTCCTATTAGTAAGGTCATATATAAGCCTGTTTTGTTTTCTGAGTATATCATCTTTCAAGATTTATTTCAGCTGCTGTGAAGAATGAAGAATTGTCATATTCATCACCATTAATTTATGTGAATGAAAATAGATATTTTAATTAGTACTATGCCTATGGTGCATAGGCTAACCAAAAGGCTGCTGCAGAACAGATAGGAATAAACAGTATCTAACACAGCAACAAAGGTTCCCTCTCTGATCACCTGTGAAATGCAGCACAGGTAACAATACACATGCTCAGTGAATTTCATTCACCAGCTTTATAATGCAGTACTCAGATAGGTTTACAGGTAGTATCACATCCAAATTTGGGACTGATATGAAAATCAACCAAAAATATTCTTTTGAAAGGCAACTTACCTCAGGAACAGATCCAAACTTCCCTTTGCATGTTTTGAGTCCCTAAGCAGGGACTTGCTCACATAAGAGATACCCAGAATACTAAATTCAACATACCATGTGGTTGTCCCTGAATTGAAAGATCTAAAGCCTCCCAAACAATTTTATCAACAGTTTCATATGGAAAGTGGTTAATCAAAAAGAAAATGAGAAATATGCAGGGGGCCAGCATGGTATCTGCAACAAAGGCTGAAGAGGAGGCAAGAAAGAAATAGGGGTACAAGCACTGCTCCAATAATGCTCTAAAGGTATCTATAGAATCTCTTTACAAGACTGTCCAATCATTTCAGTCTGTAATATGAATACAGCAAAATCCAGTACAAGCAGACTTGTCCCTTTCCTTTGGATCAATTCAGAGTAAGACAAAGATTTTTATGAACATTGGGCTTTCCTGTTTTTACTTTTATCAGAGTCCAGCCCCATTTTAGAGACCAGACGTCTTTCCCCTCCATCAGTTGTTTCATGTTTGATTGAATTGACAACAGCAGAAGCAGCTGGGAGAAGTAGACTGAGAGTATTTACTGATGTCATTCTTAGCTTACAATAAGTAAACCATCAGGACAAAAGTTCCTTCAGAAGTGTCTTATTACAAATATAATGGTGGAGCATCTAGGGCTGAATGCTTGTGTGTTAGAGATTATTAGCTGGTTCAGTAAACCCCATCAGCACACCAGTTGTGCTACCTGTTCCCCATATCTGCTGACAAACACTTTCTACATATGCAAATGACACAAAAACAGAACAATACTGGAATACTCCAAGGCAGAAAATTGGTATAAGAAAGCCTGCAGAAATACCAGTGAAGCAAAATCATATATTTCTCAGCACCTTCAGACAATCTTCAACTCCAAAAATCATTTACCCTGAAGAAACAAAAAGCAACTAGTGCTTGAGAAATCAAACCCATTTTTCACCCACAAAAATATATGATACTGCTTCTGATATCATCCTTCTCTTGCCATGTTGTCAAAATCCAGATTAAAAATATAATTAATGCATCCTTTCTACCTATTAAAGTAGTACAGAAAAGTGATAGAAACTATGAAACAAACCACAGATTTGTCCGGATAGATAGCCATCAAGTCCAAGTGTAAGGTATTTCAAAGGTCTGGAAACACTGATAGACACAGACTCTCGATGCATGATCTATCAATTAGTCGCAGGACCTAGCTGCCTATATAAACTCCAAAATATTGGGCTGAGCTTATCTAAACATATGGCATTCTTCCTGTTTGTTACTCATCTGGGCCAACTAATACATAACAACTTACATTTCTTACAAAAAGCCCCCGCCTTTTACAATTGAAAGCAGTAAACCATTCATTAAAATTGCTAAAAATCAAGCAAGTACATTTTGAAAGCATAACTTTTTTATTGTTGCATGCAGCCATAGGTAAATATTTATGCTGTCTGCACTATGCAATGCATTCTTCCACTTTCAGCAAGGATACTTCAACCTACTTGTGCCACTCTTCAGAGAGAATATTATAAAAGGAAATATGTGAAGCTGTTAACAGCTCTCTCATCTAGGCTGTCTGCTTAAATAATAACAATGCTTATTAGTTATATGTAGTACTGAAAACAATACTTTGGAGAATAATTGACAACTTGTGAGTTTTGGACAAGAAATCAAGAGAAGGTGGGAGGGCTAAGTTCATTGCATTCTTGATTCTCCACTGTCTTGTACATAAATGTACACTATGAGAGCAGTCTGACCAGTTTTGCTTTCCATCCATTCTGTATGTGAGTAGTTGGACAAAGTGCAAAGCCATACAAATTTGATTAATTTTCAAGAAGGTATTAATGCAATGCTGATCACCCTCAGTGATTAACCTGAGGAATCATTAGGGATAAACATTTAAGGCTAACAAACACTATCATACCTAGAAACCATAGTTAACATTTCATGAACTACATACTATTTCTGATCCCTCCTACTCCTCACCTGCTGTTCAACAGCTTTTATGTCCCTAAATATGTGGGAAGAGAACATGCTTAGTACAAGAATGAAAGGCAGTTTATGCTTTAGGACTTCTTCCTTACACTTACCTACACTTGTGGGAAATATATCCTCATTGTTGATTTGCACCTCAATCCAGTCCATGAGAAGATTCATATATTGGGGTGCAGGCAGTGCTGTGGGCTTCTTGTACTTCAAGTCATCCTGCCACCGATACTCGTACTTGGGGCCTCCAGACATCACTGGGCAACTCCTCTCCGTGCAGAACTCACAGATAGTCCCATAAATGAGGTTGATCCTATTGAAGAAGTCGACAACATGAACAGCCACCCAGTCATTCTGGTCTTCTCCACTGGGCAACTGCACAGCTGCTTTCAAGTCCACCCCTGAGTTGAGAGATGCTTGCGCTCGTTTGTGAAGTTCAAACCTCTGGGTTCCAGGCTCAAACTTGCGTTTTGGGCGGAAAGTCTTATCTTTATTAAAGACTTGCTTGAGTGCTATGGACATGTCTGTTAATCTTCTGCACTGAAGTAGCTGGCAGGAAAGCACGTCTGAGATTTAATGCAAGTCTCTGAAAACAGCTGCTCTCTATCACAGGCTTTCCAGGGCCTGCTCTTTTTCCCAGAGAAGATTGCATCAACTTCAGAGCAATTTATCAGCTCTTCCTCTTGAAAGCCCCCCTGAAAGGCTTCATTTCCCTAAGGATACAGAAACAATACACATCAATGGCAAATTCAAGTCTGGTCCCATCAGTTTGTTACTGTTTTACCAGAATTTTCTAGCAATTATAAGATGAAATATAATGTGTAATATGCTAGCCTTAAGAACTGCCCAAACCCTAACTAGAAGACTTAATTTTTTTTAAGTGACTCATTTTTTGAAGTATTAAGGAATTAACTTCTCTGTTCTTTTAAAATATCTACCCAAATAGAGGCTCTTAAGTTATAAAGATGGGAATTCAATAAATCTTGTATGATATTCAAATTTTAAAACCAACTTTTTCACTTTGCTACATTTTTACAGCCACTGTATAACATTCAAAATGTGCATATAAGTTAAGTAGGAAAAAAACTGTGACAATTTAGAATCATTAACTGCTCCTGAAGCTACCAATGGGGCCTCTAAGCATTTGCCATAGCTTCAGTGCTCATCTCTGTGGCAAAAAGAAATCAGCAAGCAAAACTTATCCATATTTGTTTTCTGTTTTAAATTACTGAGGTGTTCACTTTTGCACACCTCATAGAACCAAATAAGAAGGATAACTATGGTATTACACAGAAATAATTCCTGTTTCCCACAAAACTGTATGGAGATTGTTACTTTTATTGACCCACCTTCAGAAATTCAGTAGTGGACTTAGATTTTTATTGGATTGTGTAGAACTATTAGCAATTGTGAAGCCACCACTTTTTTATAGCTCTATTAATCTTCTTTACAGGGGAATACTTGGCATTGTCCTTACAAAAGCAAGAGCATAGACTTTGTGTTGTTCCATCTAACCTAAGCTGGCAGTGGAATGGTTCCAACAGTGAGCCTGACGGAACAAATAAATTACTGCATTACAGCTTTGTTTGCTCTCATATATGTACAAGAAAGAAAGTATATTATCACTAAATGTATACACTTAGGAGTGACAGGATAGATAGGTGCTGCTTCAATTAGACTTTTGTTTTAGTACTAAAGATTTTGTGAATAAATATAAACATTTCATTCTGTGCAATATTTAAATTAAATAACACAATATATCTTAAACCTGCATAGCAATACAAAAATCCTCCCCTATTAGTGGCCAATTCTTATGGATTGTCTGTGTTCCACTGTTTCCCTTAACCAAAATAATGTCCACAAAAATTTTACTAGGCAGTGTGTGCCTAGCACTAAATTCTTCTGAAGACAGTTGCCTAAGGCTTTGCTGAGGGGCAAAAAGGAAGAGAAAAAGGTGTTGCTTTCTTCTTAATATCCACAAGAAAGTAACACCTACTTTAGCAAAGAGAAATTTGGTGTGCTAGACCCTGTGTCCACACAATAGGATGTAAGTGCCACAAAAAAAATCCTCTTCTAAATATGTGAAAGACTAGCATGCAAGCTAATTTGTTGGCAAGCAGCAGTCACATGGAATCAGCAGAGAAGTGCTTGCTTTAACTTCTGATGGCATGATGGAGGGATATTCCAACCATTACCTTATAAACAGTCATTTTTCCATATCTGCAAAATCCAAGAAGTCTTGGAATTAGCTCCAGGGAGATTATTGTCATATCTGACATGCCCCTTGATCTCTATTCAAAGACTGAGATCCTGAATATTCCAGTCCAGAAATTCTTTCCCTGACAAAGATCAGGGAAAGAAGACTTTAAACAAAAGTAGCCTTGGAACAGTTAAGTGTCATTGGCAGGAAATGAAGATACTTTTAAATAGTCAACTTTGCCCTACAATTTGTTGCTTGTTACTAAGACCCAAAACTTCCAGCCTCAAATACTCTGGGGCAGCCATCTGTTTATTTAAAAGCCCTTAAAAACACAGGTGAGTAGTGCTGCACAGGCTCAGCCTGTGACTGACACACCTTAAGATGGCATGGAGCCAATGTCCCAGTTTGTTATAATAAGCAGGTTAAGTCCAGAATTTTACAGCTCAGGTAATTACTTTCTTCCCCACATTAATACACCTGGTGCTCTTATGTGGTTTGACTCCCTTCATCACCTGCAAATATTCATCAGAATATGCAAGGATTTTTATTTAAAACAACAAGCTGAGCAGCAAATAAAATTCAACTTCAAAAGAGTCACTTTGAAACACAGTACTCACTGCAATTAAAGCTCCTTCAAGAAAAACAGAACACACTGTATTTTATAAGCTATTTTCTACTAAATATGCAAACAAAATGAATCACATTAAATAATGTTTCCCACTCCCCTCCATATATTCAGGAAATCTGCATAAAATTAATTAATTCAGAGAAAATTCAACCAAAACATTCAGCAAACAACTCATTATCTCAAGTCTTATGTTGATGTTGAAGGTCTCTGTGGAAGCACACACACATTCTGGTCAAATTCACCTCTAAGACTCATCCAAAAAATTATTCTACTGTGCAGCCAGATGAAACTGCTCTTTAACTCACCAGGCCAGAAATCAGAACAAGAAAGAACTTCCTATACATTTTGTATCTGGAGAATCTTCTGTTCAGTATCCTGCAATAAAAGCCAAGGCTGTTCCTCTTTCATCTTCCTGTAACTTTACAAAATACAAAAGTACAAAACTTGTATGTCACTGTTTAACTTCTCTTAAGAGATACAGCTCTGCTAAGAGCTTATTTTTTCCCTCTTTCTCTGTTTAGAAATATGACTGAAGACTGTGCAATGCTAGGGGACGAACAGACTTGCTTTCTCATGTTGTCTCATATTCAAGAATGAAAAATAGAAAATTATAAGACCTGACCTTCACAAAATACTGCAGTGAATCAACCCTATGAAATACGGGGATTTTTTTGCATCCTGGTTCTTGATGGTATTTGCTATCTAATTAACCATTATCTTTACTCAAAAGCTAACAGAAATGAATAAAGAAATAAAAATTTAGGCTTTTGTAAACATTTACAAACAACATTACCACTACTTCCTTGGAATAAAGAAGCTTTTCCTTTATTGACAGGAGACAAAGGAGCAGGCTCACCTTATTTTCAGTAGTGTTCAAGCACAGGTATTTTAGGTTTGGATCCTTCAGAGGCTGATGCTAATGGAAGAACTCTACACAAAATCATTATGCTCTAAGACCATCTTTTCTGCTTAGGCAATAAAGTGGCTGGTGTTAATGACAGGATGGCCACTCCTTTGCTGAGGCCTGATTCACTAATCTGTTTCAGGAACTCAATTACCTTGAGACTTCCAGCACTCCCTGTACTGCGCTTGAATCAACAATCATGACAAGAAGTTTTTCATTTCATCCTAAACCACATACTGTCAATTAAAACTTTGTATCTTTGTATGGAACAACTTAATAATCAAAGCTATTGCTTCAAAACTGCATAACATCAGCAAAAATGAAAACTCATCAGATAGCTTCAACAACAAATGATAAACAAAATCCCACCATTTTTAAAGCACTGAGAATGTAACTTGCTTTTCCAGTCATCACATTCATTTCTATGACAGTTTTCACCTTACAAGAATGAAAAATGCTTCCAGTTTCATGATCTCAACAGGTCTTGGGGGAACGGCATCAAATCTGAAACACTGCAGACAATGTGATATGGGTCACACTGAATCACAACTCCTTGAAACCTATGGTACAGTAGCACCCACTCTCATTTCACATAAAACTAAATTTGTCTCTTGGTAAGAGATACTTTGCAGTTTACTGTTACAGTAATGCCAACAGAACTGCTCCTGATTTATACTTGTGTCAAAACTGATAAAAACTGGCTTCTAGTCTTTATGACAGGTTCTAGTTATACAGAAAGGCATAAAGAATAACTCATGGTTATCACTCATGGTATTTGGCTTAATGGTATACTGGAACAGTGTCCTGCATATCCCTCTGAACTAAATGACTATCCTGGTATGGGCTCAGAGAGGTAATTGCTCCCAATGATTTAGTTTCTCTTTTTCTTCAGAGCAATGTATTTCTGGGACAGTCACCAACATCTTGTCCGGGTGGACTATTCCAAAGCATGTATAATGCAGCTGGGTGAATTCCCTTGCTGGGGAAATTACCATTCTCAGAGCTATGCCTGAGAATGGTAAACACAGATGTGGAGATGGTCTCAGGACAGCCAGATCTCATAAGCTTCATCCACAGCATCAGCACCAGAGTGACCAACTCTGTCCTCCAGTTTGTGCACAGACGGAGAGAGAAACTTGGCCCAAAATCATGCATACCAACATCTGGAAATAATAAACCAGTCCTACTGATGCAGATACCATTAAAAAAAACCAAACACAACAAACACACATCATGATCAGCATCATATCAGAGTCACTGCTGTGTTAAAAGCATACTGTATACTTTCTCCACATATTTTCTATTAAATCACAGGGAACAAGAATGTTAAATGACACACTGTTTCTAGACACATACCTTTCATCATGATATTGTAGGGAGTGTTACACAAGCTTTAGAAGTCTGCTGGGAAGGTAGCTAATATAAATCCTCTTTTATTGAACCAGACAGCGAGGAAACATTACTTCTCCAAGAAAAAGCACACAGAGAGATGATTATCCAGCAATGCACAATATGAAAACCAACTCTGCATCAGCTCACTTCTACATTTTTATATTCTTTTTAAAATCTAAGTCTCCACTCCTCATTCTATCAGGAATGATACTGGTTGAGTGGCAATTTCCTTTCCTCTAAAACTGCTGGGATTACTTTGTGCTAGTAACCAAAATAATGACCTGCAGACTCAAGTCACTCAGGTGGATTAGAAAGAAGCCTTCTCACAGTCAGAAACAAGAAACACTTCTAACATATAACTATATGCATTCATCTGACATGCAATAACTGCCTTATGCTCTGTCTGGGCATGGGGAAAAAAAAGGAGCAAGAGATTTTGCAAGACTAGCAAAAAACCACAATTGTAAACAATCACAGGAATCAGCATATTGTTTGCATAATGAAAGTATTAAGGCCTAATGGAGCAAATATAAATAACCCTTGATACTTTTCTAAGGTAGAAGGCTGGAAAGGGAAAGCAAGATACAATGGATAGCTGTCCATAAAACAGTGTGCTTTAAAAATGAATGCAGCTATGAAACAAGAGAAAAATAGTTGCTAAATTGGATCAGCCTGAAATAAATGATTTATGGTTCTTAAAAATACTGAAGTTTTCATCGGGATAAACTTGAAAAATAATATTTGGCTAAAGAACACAATCACTGTCATGACTGAGTAGGAATGGCTGGGGCTTAGATCAGGGCACAACATATGACATTTGTAGTCATTCTTAGACTGATGCCCTTAAATACTGCATCATATTTTCCATGAGCATGTTAGGTGATGTTAGGTAGAACTATTGAATTTATGTATCCCAATAATTTACTTAAAAATATTTAATTTCAATTCTTTCAACAAAGCTCCCTCCTATACAAATGCAGATGCCCCTCTTTCCTTTTAGGAAAACTGGTTGTACAAAACAATTAGAAGTTGACTTAAACAGCAGTAATTTCTATGATGAAGTGCATCAGCTGTTTAACAGCAGCAGAATCAGGTATGAGTGCTCAAATCTTAGATGATAAGTGCTGTTTAACAATGTAAATGAAGCATGCTTTTTCTCCATGGGGATAAATGTCTATGTTTTAACAGATGACTGGCTGCTCCAATAGTATAATTCTAGTACCTTTCACAAATCTTAAATCCAATTACACCTCATCTGAAAATCTGCAAAAGGGATTGAAAATACCCTGATGCTTATTTGCTACAAGTTTATATTGGTTACAGCATCCATGGCATTCTAGTGAGGAATGTGCACTTCCTGTAGTATATAATTTAGGGTGAATTGAAGTAAATATCTCTCAGAACTACAGTAAAGAAACTACAAAAGATACGTTAGTTAGATTACACTGAAATTCACCTTATGTTCCCCCTGTTATCCAGGAATATGAGATCTTAACCCATGACAGGCTGAAAGTCATGCAGGGGTGTGCATGGCCACATTATTTTTCTAAAAACTCAGTCCCACTTCCTCTTCTCTTTTCATGTTCCTACCTTCTTGACATCTTCCCTATGATACCTCGTCCAAGCATTTATACATCGCCTTGCAGGGAGCTGTATGAGACTCACACGTAAACTGTAATAATTAAAAAAACCACAGATTTTTCATCCCAATCAACTTCTTTGATCCTGTTTGGTCACACAAAACAGAGAAAAGGAGAACATAAGAAAAAGTGTGTGGAAGGCAGAGGATGAGACAGATGGACTAAAACCCTATGGGAGTGGTTATTTAGCCACAGCCACTTAAGTGAATTACAATGTTTGCCATAACAATTTCAGACCTCTGAAACTTTCAAGCAGATTGGGAACTCCCTTTAGCTCAGGCAACTACTGACAGAGTGACAGATCACAGTGAAGCATGCAGTTCTGACATTCTCTTTGAATGCTGTTTTTTTTTAATTGCACACAGGTTTTACCAGTTCTCTCTCTGGTTCACAGGCTTTTTACTGACCTGAGCTGTTGGTAGTACACGTGCAAGCACACTGAATCCTGTGCCACTAATCCTGAATCACTAAACCACATTTTCTAAGTACAAAACCAGCCTCTGCTTTCAGTTATCAAGCCCCTGTTACCTGCCACATCTTTCCACACCAACAAAACAAAGCCTTTACAGCTGCACGTGGCTTGTTTCACCAGCTGCTGTTACAATCACTGCTCTTGTACACAGCTGACCATACTGTTGGACGGTGTGGGTCAGCTTACTAACTGCAGTATGAAGACCAACAGAACCAGCTCACTAACCCTGCTTCTGCCAAAATCTCTTGGTATCTGGGGACAGAGACTTCATGCCAACAGTGGATGGTTGTTAGGCTTTTGTAGTATGCATACTGCAGCATTTGCTGCAACAGAGAACAGTTATTCTTCATTCCTTTAAAGTCAATATACTAAGATCAGGTGAAAGGACTAAGGTAAAATAGCCTTGAAGAAGAAGAGGACACAAATTAAAATACATTTTGATTCTCTATTATACTATAGCATGTATTTCCTCCATCTTGCTTAACTTCTGATTCCAAGCCATTCCTGAAGATGAAATGTTGACTAAGCTGCGTTCAGTGGGAGCTGTGATAATGAATTCAGAAAATAGAGCTAAAATTTTACAGTTACACTCTGAAAACTCTCCTTTACAAAACAATAACATATCCATATCAAATGTGGTTGAACTTCAAAAATCTCTCTGTTCTGTTCAGCTTAAATCCTAAACCTACATTCTGGCTGTTAAAAGCACTGACAAAACCGAGTAAACTGTGAGAGAGTTAAAATATTACTTCCTGCCCTCTCCAACATTATCAGATCATCCATACAATTCCCATATATGATAGCCTAAAACCAAGTCCACTCAATTCCACTGAAGATGCTAGTCAGCTCATATGAGCTATAGGGAACAAAAAAATGTGCACACGCAAAAATGTGATTTCAGACCTCATTCCAGGGCATTTCTGTACAAGGCCTATCTGCTAGAAGTCAGTAATTTATATGCCCTAGAACTTCAGGTGTCCTAGTCTGCATGTCCTGGCTAAACTCAAATTTTATTTTTGGTCTAAATCTCAGCTTTAGGAAACTGTGTATGTGTTCTGCTTTACGAAAAATGTCTAAATCATATGTTACATCTCAATGACATTTCAAATAAAGCCACTCATTTTCTTGTCCAAGTAAAGCATGCAAAAAACAGGGATACAATGGCAGAGTCAAGTTACAAACACTATGCTGGCAGAGACAAATAGCTAACACTGGGGTTAAAACGGCACTTCCCACAAGCAAACACACTGAAAACAAGATGTAAAAACTTCAGCTGACACCCATTTAGACCCATTAGCCTTAGTCTGGCTTCTCCTACCAAAGCTCAGGTTAATGCAGTGGGATGGACAGCACAGACACACTGTTGGTGACACATTACCTTTAGCAACTTTTCTAAGAAATTCATTATATCAGAGGGATTTTCCAAAGCGAAGGAGGCTATGACATCCTTTAGTTGGTGCACTGCACCCTTAACAAACACTGATAAATCTGTACATGAACATGATGATTTTCAGTTAGAAAAAAATTACCCTTAACTCCATGTTGCTAAGAAACAAAATCCACCTAAAATCATGTGGTAGTGCAGCCCCTCAAATTAATTGCAAATAACTCAAAAGTAATAATTTGATTGTGAATATCTTCCAATTATTTATACCATAAATCTGTAATCTTGTTCTGAAACGGACCTCCAGCAGCTGTAGGACCTAATCCATTAACTTTAAAACACAGCTCAGCATGATTATCAGAAAAGCTAAGTGTATGAAATAACAGCAGAAGTCTACTTTCTGCGGTTTGGATCAAAGCACTCAATATGGCAATAGACAGAGTGGCAGCAACTACAGATGATTATCACAAAATTCCTGAGTAGGAAGGGACCCATCAGGATCATTAAGTCCAGCTCCTGGCCCTGAACATGACATCCCCAAGAGTCTCAGCATGTGCCTGAGAGTACTGTCTAAACACCCCTTGAACTCTGCCACGCTTGGTGCAGTGACCACTTCCCTGGGGACTCTGTTCCAGTGTCCAACCACCCTCTGGAGAAAGAACTTTCTCCTGACATCCAGCCTTAACCTCCCCTGACATAAGCTCAGGCCACTCCCATTGGTCCTGTCACTGTCATCCCAGAGAAGAGATCAGTGCCTGCCCCTACTCTTCCCCTCATGAGGAAGCTGTAAGTGTAATGAGTCTCCCCTCAGTCTCCTCCAGGCTGAACAGACCAAGTGACCTCAGCCATTCCTCACACAGCTCCACCTCAAGGCTCTTCACCATCCTCATGCCCTCCTCTGGGCACTCTCTAACAAACAGCTCAATATCTTTCCTGTTCTGTGGCACCCAGAACTGCCCTCAGTACTCAAGGTGAGGTTGCCCCAGTAGAAAGCAAAGTTGGGACAATCCCCTCTCTCACCTGGCTGGCAATGCTGTACCTGATACATCCCAGGATAGACATTTTCAAACTTATATCAAGGAGACAAAGGAAGGGTATTTGTACAGATGTCTTTTAAAGACTTCACAGGTTTATGATTTCACAGTTTGATAGGTCAAGGGCATGGTTTAGCAGCATGCAGTCACATGGCATAGCCTCTGCAATAATTGTCTAGTTGTGGGATTTGTGCTTTCAAAATTCAAGAAATAAATCATCCACAATGTTGATTTTACATAGGTTTTAACTTGCAGAACTGAACTGACTTGACAGCTGAAAAAAATTTTCTCTGTAGAATAATTTTGATCTCCACCATGTAAACTTTAGCATGTTCAAACTTACCATTTGGCCAAAAAGACCTACTACCATGCATAGAGGAAAAAAAGAAAATCTGCTAGGTGGAAACAGAATACCTAGGGTGGAGCAACCATCCACACTCTAGAACTCTAAATCAGCAGTCTTGAAGGACTCACTTGGAGGAAAAATCCTGTTTTCCTTGCCATCCATGATATGTGAAATATGAAAGCAAGTAAAAGAAGTCAGTGACATCATAAATAAAAAACAATATTAGAAAGAACACTTGAGCATTATAACTACTTCCTCTGAGGAATGCCAGTCTCCTCTCCAATGACAATACAACTAATTGTTGCTGTAACAAGGATTTTTCACCAGGAGAGAGTTTAGGATAGCAAAAATGTGCTGCTTTTAATGCAGTTGAGCATATAATAACCAGCCAGCATTGTATTGACTGCACAGCTCTGCAAAGACCAAAAAGTACCAACACTAGAGGAGCAATGCACTAGCAGTATGCCCCGGGGAACAACTGTGGAATTGCCTTGTTCCCCCTACACACTGAAAAGTAACTTCTCAGTTTATGATTCTGCTTTACCTTTCTAGTGAACTAAACTACTTTGAAAGCCTTTTCTGCACACTGCCTAACCCCTGGTGTGTGTCAGAAGGAATTTAACAAAGCAAACAAAACTAATCACAAACTGATCTGGAATAAGGGTTTGGGTAATTTTTTATATCAACAGATCACTGTGGCGAAGCCTTTTATAATCAGGACAGTATTTGATTACTCTTTACAATTTGTGGTCAGAGCAAGTCTCACACAGTACAAGCTCTCCTTCTAACCATATACACAAAAAAATTACTGTAACAGAGCTATAGCACCAAACTCTTAGAAGGTATAAATAGAGTAAAACTACTTTCACTGCCAGTTAAAGATCTTGCTTTTCAAACCATGTTGCCCACAGCTGTGGCCAATATCCAATACTAAAAAAGAAAGGAACAAAATTCATTATTCACACAGCATATGAACATAACCAGCCAACAGGGTTGAGTTCTTTCTCCTATGACCATTGCAAGCCGTTTACTCTGAAGCAAAATAAATGAATGCTCCTCGTTGTCTGTGTGGCCACAGCTGCCAGCACACAGGGAAAGCACAGATGATACGCTCTGGAAGGTGCCATCTGCATTGCAGTACAGTGGTTCCATACAGCCTGGCAGCACCCAGTTTAGCTCTAAACAAAAGTCAACTGCTGATTTTTATCAAAAAATTGATAGTAAAGACGGCACAGTTTGAATGTAGGAGTTGTCAGGTGGCTAAGCTTCCTCCTACAGTATGCATTTATGCAGCATATTTCCCACAGTATGTCCCCCATAATTTCTGATCAAGAAAAAGGAAAGCCTGGTAGCTTCTTGCTTCTCCTTGCACATTTTTGTGCAGCACATGCTGTGACTCAACAGGAAGGTCTTTGTCTCAGATCCCAATCAAAGTACACCATAAAAAAACTTTAATTTGCTGCTCTAATTAAAAGGTCACTGGGGGGTTCTGTGGCGATGTTTATTCAGGACCCCTTGAAACCTTAAGGCCGCTTTACACCTTTTCTCATCCCATGGCTTCACAGAAGAATTTTAGTGGGAACTGTTAAAAGCATCAAAATCTTTGCACTCTCTAAGACAGTGTAGATGCTAGGAAAATATACTGCAGGACAGGCTGTCTTATCAAAGGCACATCCAAACCAAAAGATGATTACTGTGATTACAGCAGTGGAGGAATTCACAGCATTTTCAGTATATCACTAAACCAGGCATATAACCAATTCACCAGTAAGATTCCTATTCTCCCAAGGTAAGATTTCATAAGACTGGCACACTCGCATGATACTTAAAGACATCAGAAGCAGAGGTTGGTTCAAAGTAATCATAGCAAAAAAAGAAACCCAAACCCCAAAGCACCACCACTAAAATCAACAAAAACACCAAAACCAAACTGACAAACAAAATCACCTGCCAAAAACATTGTCTTCCCACTCCCCCCACCCTCAAACAACCAAACAAAGACCCAACTCAAAAGAAGTCCAAAAGCCAGAAAATCACTGAAGAGAGAAAACATGTGAGATAAGCAGGAAAAGCCACCAAAATGGTAGAGAAGTCACTGGGGCAAACAGCCCTGTATTATCTGAACTACCTGCACTTAGTCTGAGTCTTCTATCTTATTCTTTTAACAGGTTGTCCCCAGTTTGAGAATCTGAATATATGCCACTTTATTACAAGTTAATACTCAACAGTGAAAGACTGAGTTAAAAGAAAAGCTAGGAGAGCTTCAAAATAAACCTTTGCAGATAATTTGGAGAACCTTACACAAATGATAATTCATACATTCAATATCATTGTATTCAATTGTAGAAAAATGACAACAAAGACGATCCTCCCAAAACATCACTTACTGCTTGATTAGTGCCTGAGGTTGCTACCCTACTGCAGTCTTCTCCTCACTTCTGTGCATTCTTCCAAATGGGAAGCACTTGGATTGGCAATAGGTTTTTCACCCATTCATCCAGACCATGGCCTAGATGCCATGCCCTCTCAACATCATGACAGAAACAAGAGTATTTGTTGTATTTTTGAATGTCCTCATGCCCAGGTTGTTCTATGTCCTTTTCTCTACTGCTTCCTGCCAGAGACACACATTCTTCAATGCATAAAAATAATGGTGCTAGATTTTTTTATCTATTTAGCACTTCTGTTACATAGCTGTATTATATTTATTCCAACATTTTATTATCCACTAGAATTTGGTGGAATCTTTAACAACATGGAGGATACTGAATAAATTCACACAGATTTTAGCACTTGTAATTTGTTCCTGAATTGGCACAAAGCCAAAACAACCTTAGACCTACTTCCCCCTAGGATGCTTTCATAATTATAATTGCTACATAATAAATGGTTAGGGAATTGCATTGCTACCTTGCTATTCTTTACCCCACTTCAATTACATCTTTTGCCACTCGTGCATTCCATATGTTTATGATTTGGATCCAGTCCACAAATTATTTGAGTATACCCAGCTGTATCACAAACAAGATCTGCTATTAGAGAGGCAGATACCATCAGGATTTTTGAGGTAGCAATCACCACAGATCCCAAGAGTACTCCCAAATAATAATATATCTGTTCTCTGAAAAGAATGCCACCCAGGTGACTGACAAGACTGAATCCCCATCCTAGTACAGCAGGGACTGAAGTCCAAATTTTCTTCAGAAAAATGAGTGAGAATCCTGGATAATGAGCTGCAAAACCAAGTTTCTAGGCAAGAGCCACTGTCACTGTCTTGGGGATCATAACTCTGGTGTCAGCAAGACTGGAAACTTCAACTATGGGTATTTCTTTAGGAGCCGCTAATAACACCTGAGTGCCAAGGTGCAAAACAGGCAGGCGCATCTGCAGTTGCCATGATTACAGCCAATTAGATGATAATGCATAAACACACTGCTTCACATGCAGAAAACACACACCTCACTGATGCTGTAAGATCAGGCAAAATTCTGAAATGCTTTCCTATATTGTTCTTTGTGAGGAACTTCTATACCTTCTATTCCCTTCTTAATTTCAGAACACCCTCTTCCCTACCTTAACACTTTTTTTTTTTTCTTTATTCTCTCCTTCACTCACCCAGACACTGCACCAGGCTTTGGTTTAAGTGTCAGCTAAAAAGCAGTTCAGAAGAATCACAGGCAGACACTAAAGCAAAGGCTGTTGGCCACACGGCATTTTGTCTCCATTGAGTTTCTAACTCTAGGTTCAACTGTAGAAAACAATCAGGCATATATACAAAGATAGTGTAAACTACCTACATTTGCTGCCCTTTACATAATCATGTTCAGACAGGTTCAATTTTTAAATTATTGCATGTATGTGGGAGTACATGCAATTAGAGGATTATTCTTCTTGTGGACTTCCTGTTTTTACAACAGGACAACATACTACAAGTTAGACAGCCTGTAAGACCAGAACCTATCATGCAACTCTTCACCTGCTTGCTCTAAAATAAAACCTCCATTTAGGTCAGAGCCATACTGATGTGGCACACCTGGGAATTCAAGATAAAAACCACTACTCAATCTGTTATTCAATTTTAATACATCTGCTTAAATTGAAAAATGTGGTATAAGTGGCACACGTATTTAGAGAACATGGTCCCTCTAAAGGACCATGATAAAATATTTCAAATACTGAATATGCCAGTTATAATTGCAATGGAAAGTCAACTCTTGCCAGAAAATCACGATTTTCCAAATTCTGCTAAACACCATCATTCCTCTGTTTCTTTCAGTTCCAACTTCTTTGTTATAAAACAAACATGGACACTGGCACTGTATTTTCCACAATTTACTCAAAAAAAAAAAAAAAAAAGTAGGCAGAACAACAGACAAAACTCGTTGTGTCCTAGATATTGAAAAATAAAGACCTAACTTGCAATGCAAGCATACATTCATATTCAAATATATTTCAATCACTGTATTGAACAGAAGCAGTTAAATAAGGCTTGCAAAATGATCATGTGTATATTTCAACAAAAATAATTTTCAGAAGTCTATCCAGACTTATCTAATGGGTTAAATGAGATTTACTTTATTGCAAACATACTGATAGTCTTGTGAATATAATAAGAAAATGTAAAGTAAGGGTGCTTCTGTAAATGTGTAGGCCCCAAGCAAACCATATAATTCCAAGGTAATTATAGCAAAGCAGATTCTGTCTAAAGAGTCACGCAGATATAGGCATGTAGCTTTTCTGTCCCACAGGAATATTGTAGGTGCTATCCAGTTCTATAGATTTAATTCAAAGCTTCTAAATGTGATGCAATCTCCAGAAGACCCACCCATGGAAGTAGAGCATAAACCTTAGCACAGGTGGCCATCCAACACCCCTAAAGCCAAGTGACACAATATCCTGAAAAACTCCACAGAACAGATGTCATCTGTGGTAGGTTGGACACATAAAATGTATCGGTTGACAGCAGTCTTTAGATAAACTGACTCATATTTCAGCTCCATGGCAGAGGTACCGTACCTAGACTGAGAAACTGCATACTCCATGCCTGAACTGTGCCTTTTACAAAGGAGATTTCAACATACGGCTGCTAAAGGGTAAGAGGTAACCTTATATGCTCTCTTCTGATCTCTCACATCCCTTTGTCATTAGAACTGTTAGATTAATTGCATGGTTTATTCCATCATCAGGCAGATGTTACAGAACAGCTCCACTGAAAAAATGCAGGAAACATAATGTCAAGCTTTATGCTTCTTGTCTGTTTACGACTTCATAATATTTTGGTTTCTAAGACATTATCAGATGAGTAAGTCTAAGGTCTAGATGGTGCACTGTACTACTGTTCACAGGAGCATCAAAAGATGAAACTTTGATGGAACATATTCCAAAGTGTAGGCAGCAAGTCAAACAAGTGAATTGGCTCAACTGCACTTCTTTTTTTGTGATAAGGTATAATGAAATGGACTGAGGAAACGAGACATCTATGGGGAATACAAGGAATCATCTAACGAATCCAGGCCCCAGTATCCCAGAAAACTAAAATGATCCCTACTATTATCCTACTGTCAGCATTTGAGTTGAAACACTAGCATGCACATAGATAAATCTTTAGGAATAAATTTTGAGTACAAACACAACTTCTCATTTAAGCTCTAAGTGCTCTAAGCAGAGAATAAGAACTGAGACAAACGTTTTTCTCCCAAGACAGAGGTAAAGAGAAGCACAGAATAGCACAAAACTGTCTCGTGAAGACTTATGACCCAGTTAACACCTTCTTAAAGCAAAGCAGATGTCTTTTTGTGGGTAAACATGTTCCCACACCAGGTAAAATTTCAAATCAATTTTCTGTGTCTGTTTTTGCAGACTGTGTATCAGTTTTCTCTGCTACCATACCTATAACACATTCTGTCATGCTTGCAGATCTGAAAAAAAGTATTTGCTAGCAGTGGAACATTAGTTGCAGGGGAAAACTTGATGACCCTGTGCAATGTTAATAGTAACAGTCCCTTTTACCTATTTCTGTTTAAGGGAAAAAACAACTCTGGAAATACTTTACCTATCAACCATGAGATTCAATGTGATGTTAAGGACTTCCTAACTATGACACTTTAAGAAAGAATTCTCAAAGAGGATTTAGCATTTCAGAATTGGTCACAGTTGCTTCTTTTTATAATACCATTCTAAACCAGTCCACTGATGGCAATTCTACCATCTTCTTTCTACTGAACGTAAGAGGTAAGAGGGTAGTCTGCAGGGCAAACAAATATTTGCCCTGATCTGATTTCTTGTGTGCTTTCTATGAAATGCTTTTGAAATAAATCTTGGAATTCAAGAGTCTGAGAGATGTTTAAAAACATTCTGCATGTCCCTTCCTCTAGTTAAACTAATAAAGCTAGTCTGACCTGTCTACCGAGAAAATTAGCTTTGAAAATGAAAAACAGTGAGTTTGTGGTGAACATAGGACAAATGCCTGATAGTATTACTGCAGCTACACAAAAACAATCATTAGTGCATAATTAAATGCCACAATTTACAAATGAAAGAGCAATACGAACAACACAACAATGTAGCATTAGCTTAATTTACTGCATTGCTGAGAACAAGTCTACATTATGAGCAGCTAATGGCCCTGCCTTAGAAATATAATGATTACAAAAAATAACTCAGCAACACCACTTTTCTGGACTATATGTCAAATTGCACAGCATAATAAACAATCATACATACTACAACAAATAAATGCTGAACAAAGTTCCTAGCAAGCAACCCCAGGAACTCTCAATTATCTATCAGTATGTTAATACAGTAGAAAACCATTCATGAAGAATAGAAAGTAAGACAACTATGCTTCTGGACTGGTGTGGTCTAAAAAGGACTAAATTCTGAAAAGGCATAGGATTGAATTTTGACTGTATGATTTGAAGGGACAGATAGACAATTCCACAGTGAACACAGCCTGATCACCCAAGCCAAGTGACCTAGCCAGCACTGATGCTTCATCACTGCACCCCCAGAACATAAAAATGTATTGGCTTTCTGGTTACCAGCCCAGCCCAGTTCTCAATGTTTTTGTTGCTCAAAGCATGAAAACCAGGGAAGCCTTCTGGCCCTCTGGAGCGCACTAGCCCAGCAGTATGTTCAGGCTAACCAATGCTTCAATAATGTACAACATTTGTGCCATTGGCTCTGGCACAAATAAATACAGTAGTCCAGCAGGACCAAGTGCAGCAGCCACTGCCACAAATAGGACATGGCAAAAGCTAAAGCCTTCATGTAAACTATGTGGGTTATTTTCATAGCAAAGTACATAAACCTGGAGTATTTCCTCTTGGAAAAGGCATTGGATAGTGGTAAGATACAGGGAATTACAGTTAGAGCCAAGCCTGAAATGATCTTTTGTGGCCTCCACTTGTGCCATTACAGGCTATCAGTCACCTTATTTTATTTTCACTGTATTAAATATGTTGCCATGAGCCTTTAAATTAAAAGACTCTAACCAGTTGAATTCAGACTCTCAAAGTAAAATTCTTTATCTAATAAATCATATGTACTCCCTATTATGGTGTGAACATTTCTACTGTGGTGTAAATTAACTTCTTATACCTACCTTATTTTGTCTTAGAAGACATTGAGTTATGACCATCTGTACTGGAGTTCCATGGCCTAGTTCTGGAAATGGCAGTGGGGAAGGAAAGGGAGGGATTCTGGGGTGGCTTTTGTGACAAGATGTTGGACACGTCTTCCATGTCTTACAGAGCCAACTCCTGCTGGCTCCGAAGACAGATGAGCCTCTGGCCAAGGCTGGACCAATTAGAAATGGTGGTAATGCCTCTGTGTTAACATATTTAAGAAGAAAGAAAAACAAAAAGAGGTTGTGCAGTTGTCATTGTGACCAGAGAAGAGCAAAGTGAGAACATGCGGGAGGAACAATGCTGCAGACACCAGGGTCAGTGGAGAAGGAGGGGCAGGAGCTGCTCCAGGCACTGGAGCTGAGATTCCCCTGCAGGCTGTGGTGCAGCCCATGGTGAGGCAGCTGTGCCCCTGCAGCCCACAGGGGTCCACGGGGGATGCAGAGATCCACCTGCCTCCTGTGGAGGAGCCCCATGCTAGAGCAGGTGGATAACTGGAGTAGACTGTGGTCCTGTGGGAGACCCATGGAAGGTGGGGCCCTGCCCCCAGGCTGCAGCAGTCTGTCCTTGATGGACTGCACCCCATGGAAGAGTGACCCACACTGCAGCAGTTTGAGGGGGACTGGTGCCCAAGGGAGGGATTCATGTGCAGCAGGTCACAGGGAGCTGTTTTTAATGAGATGGAGCTGCATCAGAGACATTTATGGAGAGCTGTCTTTCATGGGAGAGACCGCAGGGTGCAGCAGGATAATGACTCCTCTCCCTGAGCAGTGGGAGCAGCCTCAGGTGGTGAACTGACCATAACCCCTATTCCCTGTCTCCTTGCACCACCAGGGTAAGAGGTAGAGCTGGAAAGAGGAAGGAGTGGGGGAAGGTGTTGTTAAGGGCTCATTTTGCTCCTCATTTTGCTGCTCTGATTTTCTTAGTAATAAATTCAATGCATACCTCTAAGTTGAGCCTGTTTTGCAGGTGACATTATTTGATGAGTGATGTCTCTCCTGGTCCTTATCTCAACTCAGGAACCCTTTGTTAAATTTTCTCTCCTCCGTCCAGCTGCAGAAGGGAGTGAGTGGGTGGCTTTGGTAGGTATCTGGCAATTGGCCAGGGACAACCTATGACACCATCTTTTAATCCTAACTAGGTTCCTAGATAAGAACATGAGTGGGACAGACTTTGGAAAACAGAAGCTGTATTGGTGATCCACAGCTCTCTCTCAGGCCTTTATTTATTTGCTAAGTTCTGTTTTGTTAACATGTTAGTTTACAGTATGGTGCAGAATATAGTTCATGGAAAAGAGGTTATTAGTTACTGAGGTTATCACAGCAGACTCTGATGCCTCGTGCCATGTGAATTCTGCAGCCTGTCTTGATGGAAAAGCCTTGAGAACTTTGAAGACTCTCGAGGCTCTGCAGAAAGCCTTTTTGGTTGAGTGGGAGAGCTGGGTTACACAGGCATCTCCCAGCTTGTGCTCCAGTTGTACTGCTAAGAGATTGATTATTAATAATTTGCAATTCTGTCTAAAAAATAATGTGACTTGGGGATTGCATTTGGGTGATTGTATTTTGTAAAGCAGATCACACCAGAACTCAAGATTGCCTGAAGCAAACAGAAGAAAGTTCTGTACCCTTCAGACTACTCATAAAACAGAGAGAAGCTGCTTAAATATGTAGTCAGGAAGGAATGCAAAATCTCTTTGCTTGCAAAGGATTTTGAAAATAAAAAACACTAAAGAAGAGACTAAGGAAGTTAAATCATATTAACCTGTGTTGTACCCTACAGATAACAGCCAGGAGTTAACTTTGACAATCCTCATGTATCCCTTCCAACTCCGGATACTCTGTGATTCTGTTTTTCAGCAGCTTATCCTCTCCTTTTCCTCCAAAATGCTTCAGCAGAAGGCTTTTCAACCTAAGCACTTTCATTGCCAGACAAGATTTTTTAAAGGTAATGTGAAATCAAGATTTTGTTCAGGGATTACAATGGAATACCAGCAGTGTCTTACATACTATATGTTACACTTCTGGATTGTCTCATTCCATGCATCCCAATGGAAGCACACTGCCCCTGCAATCTCCCACATTTGATGACCTGCAGAAACCAGTACATTTCTAATGCAAAGCACTATAAAAATGAAGAAGATAAGAAATTACACCTGCAAGCATAATGAGATATACAATCTAAGAGAAGTTTTCCTTCTTTATAATTCTATAAAGGTCATTAATGTAGTTAAGTTGTGTTTGGTAGCTTTATCAGTACAATAAACAAAAATCAGATTATGAAAGCTGCTTTATTTTAATAGTGAAAGATCAGGTTTTCAAATGACTGCTCTCTTTGCTGTAAAATATAACCACAAAATTCTTATCAAAACCACTGTATCATGTAAAAACTGTCTCCTCGAGTGCTTTGGGAACAGCAGATGGAAGCAAGAAATATAAGAGCAAGCCATTTGTCCAAGGCCACACACCAGGCCAATAGAGATCAAGGAAGGAAAACACAGTTGCCTCATTTGGAGTGGCCATCTGTTCATAAAGCTGCACTCCAAATATATTCTTTAAACAGATTTGGCCCCTCTGTTTAACTCAGCTTGAACCTGCTCAACATAACGTATATCCCAATTTCCACTGGATAATGGAGTCCTTTGGATCTAATAAATTCACAGTGTAAATGAAATATCTGATGGATAGCCCAAACTTGACATCTTCTACACGTACATTCTTTATTCATCAAGGGTTTCAAAACTGTCCTTCCAATAGACTTTGAAATAAGCATTAGAATGAACTGGTTCATGGCTTCAGCACATCAAAAGTTCCTGTGTTCAGAGCTTTTGTCCTGCCCAAAACATTGATCTGTCATATGCAACCCTCTTGAATTGCCTGTCATGTGTGGCTAAGCAATTTCAAAATAATGGGTGCCAATGACCAGTTACTAATGTCACAGAATCAAAAGACTCATGTCAATGCACCAATTCCACAAGTGATATACTCTCATACAGTCCAACTGCTTACTCAGCAAAGACTAAGACAGGGTTTAGGAACCCACCTAAGTTTTAGGTTCTATGCAAGTTCTTCCACAGACAGACTTCTGCAAAATTCTAAGTAGCAAACAAGAGAGTACCAGCAGTTTTTACTTTAGTTTTTAGTGTCACAATCTACACAGCAAATCAACTGAATATCACTGGATTCACTGAGGGTCTTCAAGCAGGAAATGTGAACTGTTTCTGATATAGTGTGAAGGGGAAGTTGGACCAGATGTGGGACCCATTATGGCCCCTTTCAGTCTTACGTACTCGGTGATTCTGTGAGAATGGACAGTACTGTAGGCACTTCTCTGAACACAGGAGAACAGACGCAGTGATATTTTCATGGGGCTACATGAGCTATTCCTAACATAGAATCCATCCTGTTACAGGAACCTCTCTGGTCACGCATTCCTGGCAAGGTTTATGAGAGCCTTCAGAACAACTTTGTTACTTAGTAATATATCAACCACAGAACGAAGTGTTCCTGGAACCATTTAGCATCCTTTAGCCAAGATCATTAGCAAGGCAGGCTTTTAGACTTGCTGGTAATATCCATTTTCATATGTGACCAGATCCCGAGGGGAAACAAAGCTTATCTGCAACACTAACATTTGAGGGAGGGGTGGGACAAAGATGCAAATGACCCAATGAGATGGGTACATAAGAAAGGAAAAATAACCAAACACAAAAGCCCCAAACAAATGAAACAACAACTAAAAAACCAATAAATAAGCTGAATTTGGCATGGTTATTATGCCTGTTGTCAAACCAAGCTGATGTAAACATTCTTGGTTCCCACCTTATTTTGCAGTTTTTCACAAAAAGTCCATAGCCATGACACTTGGCAATAATTGCTTAGACTTTTTTAGTTCTCTATGAAAGTTATTAACTTTTAAGAACTTTTTAGGTGAAAACATTTAATTATCTCTCTATTATATTTTTTAAACTGATTTCGTGGAAACAAAACTTTCCAAGAACCAGAAAGTCCAAAGTGTCTGTCTTGCTAACAACAACCTTACAAACCACCATCCTCCTTTAATGATGTTTGAAAGAGCCATTCAAACCTCAAAAAACCCCTCAAAATAAATTCAGTCCTCAAGAGCACACAAAATTAGCTGCTGAATGAGGAGGAAAACAAGCTACTGACCAACACAGGAAAAATCTCATCACTAAGCACATAGAATCATATAATAGCTTGAACTGGAAGAAACCTTACAGACCATTCCAATCCTCCTGCTGTGGACAGGAAACTTTTCACTAGATCATCAGAGCCCCATCCAGCCTGGTCTTGAACGCCTCTAACAATGGGGTTAGTTAGAGGTGTTCAAGACCATAAACTCACATTAGTTAGTTAGTTTCATAAACTAACACAACCCCTCTGGGCAACCTGTGCTACTTTCACAGTAAAGAGTTTTTTCCTAATATCTAGCCCAAACCAGCCATCGTTTAACTTAAGGCCACTCCCCCTTTTCCTATCACCACACGTTTTTGTGCAAAGCCCCTCTCCAGCCTTCTTTTAAGGCCCCTCTAGGTACTGGAAGGTGTTACAAGGTCTCCCCAGAGCCTTCTCCACTCTAGACTGAACAGCCCCAACTTTCTCTGCTTGTGTTCATAAGAGAGGTACTCCAGCCCTCTGATCAACTCAGCAGCTCTTCTCCTGACTTGCTCCAACAGGTCCACATCTTTCTTGTGCTGAGGCCCCCAGAGCTGGATGCAGTGCTCCAGGTGGGGTCTCACCAAGGCAGAAAAGAGCAGAGAGACAGAATCCACTCCTTCACCCTACTGGCTGTGCTCCTCTGGATTGTTCTCATCACCATCATTCCTGCCCAGAGAAAGGAAAGGTGATTAGCTTTCCGGTCACACTATTTTTCCAAGTTGAAACAGTATTGAGGCCAAACAGGAGAGAAAAAGGACCAGCTCTTTGGGTGGGAGTTAACCATCACATCAATTTGGCTGTGTGCAGTAAACTTCACCTTAAGCTTGGAATCATTCATGTCCTGTTAGAGGCTTGCTCCCAGGAGTAATTTGGCTGATGGTGATCTCTTAAAATACATTCAGTGTAAAATATTTCCTCTGCAGTTGTGGGTAAACAAATCAGTGGAGCTTTTCCTATTATGTTTATTGGATTCTGTGATTCAGGCCTAAGGGTTTTCTAGGGGAAAAATGAGGTGATGCACGCTTCCCAGAAACAAAAACACTGTTCAGCAGGAAAACCAAGCAAATCTAATCTGGCATTTTGATTTCCTCTTTTATTACACAACACCTCAACTTTAACTAGACTAGCACTAACTCATAGAGGTGAAAAAGCATCAGGAACCTTGTATCTCCTATTTCTTGGGTAGTGTTTTCATAACCACTCTTTCACTAGCTGCCAAGATGACCTTCTTACAGAGAGATGAACAATAACAGTTAGTCTAACTGTTTATTACAATTGATTGCAAACAGATGAGAACATTAGTCATGAAGATCTAACCCGAAGAGTCAGACAATGCAGTCAGATGGAAATTCCTTTGGAAAGTCAAACAGTCCCTCACCCAGTAAAATATTTAGAAATGGAGTTTGCTGGGAGGGCATAATGGTAATCAGGTCATAACAGAGAAGAGTTTTGACCAGCTGCTGTTTAAACATGACCAGTCATTTTTCTCCCTCTATTTTCACCTGCTTTTTCCTTCCCAAACAACCCAGTTCCATTCCTTTTCCTGCTTTTAATTTCTCCCCTAAGCATCCCATAAGTCCTGTCTTCCTGTGTATGCTGCAATGTGTCCTCTACCTCCAGGCAGCAAAACCAGGAAGTCTGTGAGGTGCTCCAGGACAGGCTCATATTGATGCATTTCTTTCCCATGCCATGGGGATGAGGCTGCCCCAGCACAATTCTGGAAGGGGCCTTTCCTCAGAATCCTTACATAGGGTCTTTGCCTGCCACTGTCCCTTGTGCTCCTCTGGGTTTGAGGAGATAGGATCCAGTGATGGGGCTGGGAGCAGCCGCAGAAAGGGTTACTAAGGCTCCTCCACACCTGCCAATGTTTCTCTGCACTACCTTGTGGAGCACAGGCAAGTTTTTATCACATAAACTAACAGTTTATCACTACTACTTCTTAAGAAAGAAAAGAGGGCAATGCTGAGGGAAACAAAGACAATATGGAAGCTAAAGTAGCTAAAGTAGCATCTCTCTCAGAATTTAGCGTTGCCCAAAGTCAAAACTGATTTTCAGGTCTCTGCCTTTTTTTTTTTTTCTTCTTTTTTCTGCATTCGTCATAATGCTTCCATTAGATAATCTTAACAAATAGCCTGGGTAAAACTGTATAATGCTCCAAGACATGTACTAACCAGATACATCTACTTTGTAAAGAAAGATGTAGTTAAAATACAGGAAAACTAAGAAACTTTGAACCTAGACAAATTCATTTAGGTGAATTCAGATATGGGATCTCAGTTCCATTCAGCTGACACCTAGTCCTCTGTACCAGACCTTCACCTTTATCCTCTGGATTTTGTTTTCACCTCCCATATGAGCCATAAAATGTTCATATTGTCATCTGCTTTGGTGCAAAATGGGATCCTCAGTCCAAAAGTTCTTTATCCTTCACTGAAACATAACAGGTTATGTAAGCATAACTATAAGACATTTTGATGCTCACATTTGTCACAGACATCTGTGACAGACAGATTTTTAAAATTATTATTATTGTTGTTGTTGTTGAGAAAAACAAACCACAAAAAGAAGCAACCAAAAAAATCCAAACCAAACAACCATATTCTATCTCACTAGACAAAAAAACCGGTTCTTTCAGCAAATTTTGGTTCATCCACCAGACTTCAGAGAAGTGTTTAGGAGGCAAGAACACAATGAAATGCAAAATCCTGAAGCACTAAAAGTAAAGCAGATGCATAGCTTCTGACTCAGTCATTCAAGCCCACTTTTCTCATTCCCACAGGAAAAGTATTTTCTTATGTACCGGAAGAGATAAGGAAAGAGCCAGTGTGAGGTGCTTGGTCACAGGGTGGCTGGTTTGCACTACAGGAAAGAAATGTGTTTATCTCCCTCCTCTGTTTTCAGGAAAGAAGAGTTCTGATTTAGAAAATGGTAATCTCCATGTGGATCCTCAGATGTCCCCAAATTAGGGAGGCTATGCATAATATTAGGTAGACACATAATATTAGGTAGACACATAGGATTTGCACCAGTTTGATTAGAGACTCCATCAAATCCTCTCCAGCTATTCCGAGAAGCAATTGTCCTGACTTGTCCTTAGACAAGCTGCACAAAGCAAACAGGTCACTGATCCCTAACCCTGACCTGAACTTTCTTACACAGGATATTCTTCTCTTCATCATTTACAATCACTCCATACTGCTTAATCTCCACTTGGAATTTTTATTTTTTTTCCTACAACAATCAAATATTTCATGGGTTTCCTATGAAATGACAATGGAAGGAAAAGAGGTATGAGAGTGTATAAACAGAATAGAACCACTGAACAGTGAATTAGATCCACTTTGTTACGCAGCACTAAGCTGCTTCTCATGTTACTTTAGTAGATGAAAGGACTGGTCCTAATTTGATTTAAATCAATGCTCCATTTAATGCAATAGATCCATCCACCTGTACACAAAATTAAAATTAAAAACACATCTGTGGCAAATCAATGTGCTAAATCTACCACAGTCCTCCTGATTCTCTTTTCAGTCTTTCAAACACAAAGACATCCCTACCACATATTTCATTCATAAACTAACTTCTCTGAAGACCTCTGTGTGTAGATAATTTGTGACAATACCACAACATAACTACAGCCTTAGCATCAGCAGAATCAAAACAAGAATAATTGTGGGAGAGTTCTTATATTACTAGGATACTACTGTGCAACTACTGAAGTCATTCACTGGTTTGCTAAAAGAAACTGCTTATCCATAGCAATTTTTCACTCAGTCATACTATAATAGATGCTTCCAAGCATCAATAGGATTTATTTTTCCTTTATAAAAATACTTTCTTTCATTTGGAAATCCTTCACTGCTTGCATCTGTCATGGTTTAACCCCAGCTGGTGACCAAGAACCACACAGTCACTCACTCACTCCTCCCCCTTCCCCAGTGGGAAGGGAAATCTGAAAGAAAAGTAAAACACATTGGTTTAAGTAAGAACAGTTTAATAAATGACACATAATGTAATATTATCATCATCATCATCATCACAATGATAAACAACAACAACCACAAAAATAGTGATAAAGAGGAATAAAACCCAAAAAAGATAAGTGATACACAATACAATTGTTCATCACCTACTGGCCAGTGAAGGATCCGCAGCTCCTGTACAACTCCCCCCAGTTAATACACTGGGCATGATGTTCTCTGGTGTGGAATATCCCTTTGATCAGTTCAGGTCAGCTGTCTTCGCTGGGCTCCCTTCCAACTTCATCTGCACTTGTTCATTGGCAGAACACAGGAAACATCAGTTCTAATGGCTACAGCTAAATCACTAATGTTTCATCTACACTATCCTCCTGCTGAATCTAAAACACATCATGCAATTAGGAAAAAAATAAATCCTATTCCAAATGAAATCAGGACAACATAAAATATTTCTGAACTTATGCATTTCCCATATTCTTTTTCAAATATTCCTGTAATTATGCAGACTGAATAACATAAAGATAAATCACTTTTGTTCACTATTAGAATTAGCAATCCATAAATATTCCCACAAGAAGAAAAGCAAATCTGCCTGCTGAATAGTTCGTAATTTTTGCTTATCTTAATGGTTATTGTCTTTGTTTTCAACCACCAGTGACTTCCTATATTGTGATGAGGAATGAGTTCAAAAGGTGGTACTGCGCTAGAGGAAGTCAGTGATACATAGAAACATGGCACTTTGCTAATGCATATTCAGGAACCAACCAAACACTTCAATTTCAAGCCACAGGGCTTAGTGGCACTTTATTAGAAGTGTCATTATCAAAGGCTCAGATTGATTCAGACACTTAGAATTCATCCAGTGGTGCCTACCTGCAGTCCTACTACAGCCTGGCCCAAAGACCTGATAGTCAGAGAAGTACATCAGCCAGACCCTTGGAGAAAAACTTCTGCCTTACACCAGCTGGAGTAGTCCTGAAGATGGGACATTTTCCTACCAACACAAGTGAATTCAGTCTTCTTGAGAGCTTGTTTTCATAAGAGTGATATCCAGGTATTAGAAAGATTATTTACTTGCTCGTAGAATAGTCTTGTTAAGGTTTAGGGCTTGTCATGCTTCAGTGATCACAGACCTAGCAGGAGGTTAGCAGAGCTGGGGGAGAATGATGCACCACTGAGAGTAGGCACAAAGAATGCAGAATTTATAGGCCACAAGGTCATCTGGCAGAACTCCCAAGATAAGAAAGTAAAAAAGGCAACACTTCAACAGGGTAAAGGGTAATTCTGGCAAGGGAAAATAACAACCATGGACTCAAGAAACACACTAACTCAAGGAAGAGAAAGACGGAGCAAGCAGACTAATTAGCAAAAGAAGCAAGGGAATAATTAAACCAAGAGAAGACAGAACACTAATTAATAGCAGAATTATGTAACTTGTAACAAATGAACACTAATGTCTTTGTTTGCTAAAATGTAGAAACAGTAAAAAGCTTTGATAGTCTGTGTGCTGGGTTTCCCACCCAGCACCCCTTTCTAGCAGAACTCTAAATAAATCAAGTACCTGAGCTTTGTGTGTGGATCAGCCTCTTGTATTAACAGGTGAAAGAACCCATTTTGGGACAACAATCTAGGTGATCCAAATGGGAACTATAAAGCCTTGCCTTGCCTGGATCACCTTGCTGCTACCAGCAAAGGAGAATCAGATCAAATAGAATTTGCACCAGTTTGGTTGGAGACTCCGTCAAATCCTCTACCAGCACCGAGGTGGTGAGCAACTCAAAGGTAAAACACTCCAGAGATATTTGAACAAGGGCAAAAGTGATGTGAATTTCTAGACTGGTGAGTATCAAATTTCATTTTGTTGTAACTGATCAGTGCGAGCAGTCCTGGGCTGACCAGTGGGATTGGTAGTTGAAAACTTCAAGCTCTGTGTAAATTGGATAAGGAAGATTTGGAACAGTGACTATCACTGTACACAACATAAATAGTGTGTGAAAGAGAGGAGGTGTCCTCCTATCTTTGCTGACACAAGGTCAGGGCACTGTGTAAATATCAACAGGACATCAGAACTGGGAAATAAATAAATAAATGCCTAGGCATTAAAATTGTTACAGACAAAACTGTGTGATGGAAGAGAGGACTTTTCCTTTCTCTGACAACAAGGAGTTGGAGCAGAGAGTAAAAAATTATTTTTATTAGAGGTCTGGAACCTAAGGATAATGGAACTGGGCAATTGAGTATTGGCAAACTAGTCCAACAATTCTACCCTGTAGCTGTTGGGTTTTTAGTTTGAAAAGCTGGAGTAAGCTGGGGAAGATCCAATGACTAAAGACAAAATGCCTACGTACTGTAAACAGTAGGTGGACACCTTATAAATTGGTGAATGGGGAAAATGGATTTTTGTGGTTTTATTTTAGAATTGGTGTTTTGTTGCTGACTTGGTAAATGGGATAAGTTTTGGTTTATGCTGATGCTTTTATGACATTGTATAGAGACCCAGGTATTCAGAAAAAGTATATGTTGGGAGGAGATATGCTGATGTCTTGTACTAAGGCAAAGGTCGTGTATTGCAGGGGGCATGAGGCAGAAGATGCGTGAATGTTAGTTGCTTCCTTTTCCCACCATATAACATAGGAGTGGGGATGGATGAAGAGAATATGGATCAATATAAAGAACATATAAGAAGTATGGATTTTAGTCCTTTTGCTGGCCAGACTCAGGGAAATAAGCAAGCAGGGATACAGCAACTTTCAAAAAAGCGGCAGGGGTCTGCCAGGTTTTATACATGTCCTTTCTTATATTTCATAATTGTCAAATTGGAAGTGATCTGTTGGTTTCAGCTTTTGAAAACTGTTAACCTAACAGTTAGGTTACCCTAGCTGGGGTCATACTTAGGCTAGATTGATTACCATGTTACTGTGGAAAGAAAAGAGACTGGCATTACAAAGGTGAAAGAAACATGATAGCCCCAAGCAAGGGGCTTGGGGCCTGAAAGGCCCCTACTTGCCCTGCACAAATACACACACACACTCTTCTGGCCTAAATCAATGTGATATTTGTAGGCCGTAAGGGTCACTGAAAACATGGAAACATTATGATGCTGGAGAATTTTTTTACAATGAATGAGGGGACCAGGGGAACATAGCAAGGAACCCCCAGGAGACCCTGTAGTTTCAGGAAGACCAGAGGAAAAAAAAAAGAAAGTTTTATAAATAGCAGAGACACATATTGAGTAAAAACTATCTGTAAGGGCTAAGGGAAGCTACAGCTTCTGATTTTTGGGGCAGCTTTATGGCCATTCCTGCAACTCACAGAGTAGCCAATTGGAGACATTAAACTCACTCGTGAGTTTCTATATGCCAAAATGTTGCTGTCTTTTCTAGGATGAGATTTATTATGCAAGTTAAATGCTTGAATCAGAAGGCTCTATACATCTCACAAGGTAAGGCACAGAAGGCTTAAATCTGTTTACTAGTGACCCAGACCCCAGAGGAACAAGAGAGTCAGAAGGAACAGGATTTAAGAGCAATAAACCAAATAACTGTGGACAATTACTGATGTGACTGGTTTGGATTTAAAAGACGCTTTCTTCTGCATTTCAGTGGATGAGCAGAGCCAGACTCTCTCACAAACCAGGTGAAAGAACCCATTTTGAGACAATGGGAGGAGGCTTCAGAACAAGAATTTTCCTACTCTGAAATGTAGGGCATTCCCCTTTTTTAGGTAAAAGCATGCTTTCCTTAATGGATTTAAAAATTGAGGTTGATTCATCAAGTGATGGAGTAGAACAAAGCTTCTCTGAACAGTGAACTATCAGAGATTTTGGAGAAAACGGCATCTGTCTCAAGAGTTGTATATACTTCTTTTTTTTGCCAATATAGTCATAGCAACATGTGCCCCTAGTGATTCAATGCTTGTGTCAACCAAAAGGTTATTTTGCTAATAAAATTTGCTAATAAAAGCCATTGCCCAAACAAAACAATTTATCCTACTAAAAAGATATTTGTTCTTAAATCAATAAAATTACATCTTGCTTTGGTTGCATATCTGTTAGCCAGGGATGTGATTATCTTTTACTGTCTTTGCCAACTTAAGCATAAAAGTAAAATTTTTCAAGCAGTTGTAAGTATATAAGAAGTAAGAGTAAGAATATAAGAAGATGAAATGTTCTTACCACATTCTAACCTGCTAATCTGCCAATATCCTGTGAATCACTGAATTGACTGATTTACTAATTTTTCAATTAAATACAGCAGAAATGAGCAAAACCTTTGCAACTGTGTGAAAGTGAAATAGACAGTAAACCTTGGCAGGACCATAGTTGTTCGAAAGAGCAACTCCCACACAGTGAGTAATACCCAGCGTGTTGTACAGATGAAATAAATTGAGAGATGTGAAAGAGAAGCATGAAAGCAAGATAAGACAACCAAGAAACTGCAAGCTTACAGATCTGCAAAAAGGAAAGGAAAATAGTGCTGACTGCTTCATCAGCATGACCATTATGGTTCAGAGAAGTTTACTGCAAATTTGCATGATAATGGCATTGTACATCAAAATCTCACGTTCAGTTTGTCTTTTCCAAGGAAACAAAGTGAACTACCATATCATGAACTTTCTGTGGAAAACGGGTGGTTATTTTCCCCAGCAATGTCTCAGCAAAACAACTGATTTCAGATTCCCTGTAGAGATTACCAAGGTCACAGAGAAGAACATCATAAGGATCATCTATGAATTTCTTCAACACATCTTCCAACTATTTAGCAAAAATCTTCCTGTTGATGTTTGGAATACAAGCAAGATTGAGAGCTTCCAAAATGGAATTCATCATCAAATTGAAGAACTGGAGACATGTTTGTCAGAAGAACAATCAAAAGCAAGAAACAGTTTTCAAACATGGATCCTAAAAAGCTCGACATATAGCATAAAAAAGTACTTTCAAAGAATCACCAATTTCTTAAAAGATAAGCAATACAGCCATTGTTCCTGGGAAGCAGTTCAAATGGAACTGAGAACATGTCACAGAATTTTTGACAGTCTTTTGAAAAAAAAAACTACATAAAGAGGTAAAACCTTCTATGTTTTGTTTCTTTTTAATAATACAATAATTTCTCTCATCTTGATATGTTTTTCATATCCACATTTTAATAATTTTCAAATTGACAGTTGGGACTTGGTTTCAAAAAACATTCAGCGCTCTAAATTAAACATGTAGAGTACTCAAATGAAAGAGCATTTGGTATCATTGCTTCTGTAGGTCTTTAAAAATACAAGTGGATATTGCCCCTGTATTGTTTCTCTGCACTATTTTAAAAAGGTTTTGTAGTCCTTCCACATAAAATAACAGTTGATTTACAACCTGAAAAATTTACATACATTTCTGCATAGATTTTTTATTTGTAGTACTTTCACTCAGGAAAAAAGTACGAGATGCAGACATGCATAAGGAAGATGGACCTTCCTGTAGTCTTATGCATTATGAAGATCTTATTTTACAAAACAAATGAGAATTTAAGATGACCAAGACATCTTTAAACTCAAAAAATAATGACAGGTCCTCCCAAACAATAAAAGTCAATTACCAGCTTTGATCTTTATTTTTCAAATATAATTGTCTCCATAGCCTATGGAGATATATTTATAGATATGAAATATACATATATGAAATAAATACACATGAACTATATATTTATATTTTTATATATATAGACAGATTTATGTATATAGCTTTCTATATATATACAGCATATTGAATAACTATAGCATAGTTATTCAATACAGTTATTTCTATACAGCATATTGAATAACTATAGCATAGAATTTCAGGACATGTTGATTCACAACACTATGTAAAATATGTATGCATTCAATGTGCTTCAAGTTCATAAGCAGTAAAAATTAATCTGAAAAGAACTACTGTATGAACACATCCTAACAAATTTCTTCCATCCCTCTTCCATCTTTCTTTCCTTCATTCAGGCAGAATCAAGCAGTACTTCAAATTATCATCTTCATCAGTTTAACCTTTACTCAAGACACTTTGAATACCCTATGGTCTCTATATCACTCCCTACTCATTTGAAAACTGGACGACCTCTAACATGGATTTTTTCCACCTCAGATTTCATATACCTTCAAGTATATCTCATTTCTCATGTATTTTCATCATAAATTGAATATGTCAAACTTGAATGTAAGAAGGAGTTAAAATATATCCATGACTTCTGGAACTGGAGAAGAAAAAGGGATTATTTTGACAAAAAAATGTTGACAAAAAATACTGTTACCATTACCTGCAGAATATTGAGATTTTGCTAAGAAGTTTAATCGCTGGATTGTAACTTGGGTTGCCTTCCTTTTTCTTAATTCAAATGAAATAGATATTTAAAAATCCCTTCTCACTTGGAGGGGGGGCGGGGGGGGGGAGGAAAACTGATTCTGCATGCAGCTATTGCAATGAATTGGTATAATTCCTTATTCCAGGAATGCAACAACAGGGTATTTGCAACTGCCTAATTTTAGGCATCCAAATTAGACACTGGGCTAGGGAAATCAGGCCCACTCACTCCCCTCTCATATGCTCCTTCTTTACATAGACAGGGAGGAAAGAATGAGCTTCAGACTCCTGAATATAATTCTGCTTTCAATCACCAACAGGAGAGCTCAGTTCTTAACTGGTTGTATGGGGAACATAAGACAAGTTTGGCACATAGATAATGTAACATTCCCAACTTTATTAGTCAGTCTGTTTTATTAATTTAAACACTCTGCAACTATGTTGACACTAAAGTGATGTTTGATGTCTGCAAAATATGTTCAAGTACACTTAACTCTGATTTTTTTTTTCCTTAATTTGCTGCTTTTAATGTGTGATTACTGTGGGGAATTAATGTAAACCAATTTTGGATACCAAACTCAAGGAAGTTGACAAACTGAAGGCTGTGACCTTGAGGTTTCCCTACGCATAATGTATCAGGCAAGATGACATAAGGTTGTATGAATGTACTATGTTTATATTTTACTTTCTTTGCTCTGCTCTACACTTAGATTCCAGTCTCTAAAAAGCCAAGAGTCAGCACAGACTTCAGCAGCTATGACTAGTAACAACCCTGCACAGCCTAGTGGATTCTAACTGGATTCTATCAGTTCTCCATGGAATCACAGCATGTTTTCGTTAGGTAATGACAGCATCTTGACCTAAAAAGAGCTCATCCCTGGACAGCATGGAAACATTCACTTCCTCCATCTGCTCTTCTGGGGAGGAACCTCAATGAACAGAATAAAGACATGCCTGTTAACTCATGCATTCCTCATTGTCAATTGTGACTCACACTTCCAAAATGCAGGCTGCCTGGGCTTTTTTGAAAGAGGGGAAGAGAGACCTCATCAGATCATAATTTGGGGTATCCAGGTAAGCTTACCTAACTGACAACAGCTAAGCTTTTATAGGGAACACAGCTATTTAAGAACTGCCTGTGCTAGCTCTCTGTAAAAAATCTGTGCTTTCACAAGTTACAGTTAACTGTATCTTATAGAAGAAAAAAGAAGTAACTGTAATCAATACTAGTTTCACATTTCTCACCTGGAATTCAGTCTTAACCCTCCTTGAGGAAACAATATGCAACTTTCTACTCCTGTGAAAAGAACTGTATTTTCTGAAACTGAATATGGTCTTTAAAGTCAAATAGCTAAGTATTGCCTTTTTGTTCTTTAAATGAGTACTTAAAAATTAAGTACTGAACATTCTCATGAAAAATTCTAGACTAATGCTGTTACACATAACTCTTACAATTAAACTTTTTGTAACTTTCTATCATTGCTGTAACTGGAGATCAAAAGAAACAAAACCATGTCTGTTTGTTCAGGTTTTTTTAGTGTATTGGCTTCAACATATCTGTGAATAGACACCACTTCAATGTCTATCTTCATCAAGCACTCTAATACCATGCCGGTGGGTACAAGAACAAAGAGGGGGTGGGGGGAGGGAGGGAGACACTAAAATGGGAAAGTGAAAATAATTACTAATTATTAAAACTTATTATAAAGTTTTAATAATTATAAAAATTTCAAAGCCACTTAAAATTTCGTTTAAGAAAAAAAAAAAAAAGAGACTAAATTTCAAGATCTTCTTTATTTTTTTTTTCCTGGTTAAAAGAAGAAAAAGCTCCTAGCATTTGTACTGGTCAATGAAAGGTTGGATTACTTTGAAATACAGACAGCTGTGAGCTGGAAAAGATAAACTGCAGTTCTGCTGAGAGGAAGAGCTGAAGTAAGGAATGAATAACCAAAGGGCAAGAAATCAGCTCCCCTCACACCTTTCCAGTTTCAGGACACTGGAAGTGCCACCCAAGTCAGTGCCTGGTATGAGGGCTCATGAGGCTGCTTTAAACACCTGCTCAGCACCCTCTCCAGAGGGTGCATTCTTCTATCTGCTAGAACTTGCTTTGAAACTTTAGAGTGGCATAATTTTATTTTTCATTTTTTCTATACCCAAACAAAAATCCAAGATCCAAAACTAATGCTCGCTACAGTGGAAAGAGAGTTATCTTTAAGACAGAAGTGGACATCTATTACCAACCACCTGGATATACTGCATGCTATTATCCACAGAATTCACTATATTCTTTCTAGATTAAAAACCTACACCTTTTGTCAGCATAAGGGTATGTTGAATCTTCAAAATAAAAAAAAAATATTATTTTTTATTTGATTATATTGGTGGGGTAAGCAAATGCCCTCAACAGCAGAAGCAGCAGATGTCTTAGATTAAAAGTGATGACAGACTTCCTAGACCAAACAGTTCTTAGAAACTCTTGGCCAAAGAGCCCCCTGCTGTTAAAAAGTGTGGTCCCATTAAGCTACTTGATTAGGCTAAGTCCCCTGTTTTCCTTCCAGGGGAAATCAAACAACAGTGATGGTTCACAAGATCAGATGACCCAGTTTTACATTCTTTCTTCCTCCCTTTCCCTCTTTCCAATCTCACATCCTTGTCCTGCTTTAATACTTGTTGAACCTTTTCCTGAGCCCATCAGACAAACAAAAAATTATCCAAAATACCCAAACAAATAAAATCCATAGTTTTGTTCAAAGGTAAAGCTTTAAAATCAGAGAAAAAGACCCACTGCATATGAGAACTAGCACGAAAGAGAAAGGGGAGTGTTGCAGCAAGACTGGGTAACAAGAACAGTGAGCAAAACCTTCTCTGCTTTTCTTGTCTGGTCCAAATGACTTTAAAAGAACCTCTCAGTTACACCACATATAATTGATCTTCAGCTGTATCTGCAGGTCCTCCGTAAGTATTTCTCCTTTAATATACTAATACGCTAATTACCCATCACTACAACCTTAGTGGAATAGCACAGTATAGTTTCTCTGGAAATAAATTTACTTCTGCAGTGCTTAGCTTAAAATTCCAGTTCTAGCTGACTCATTTTAGGTTTCTCTCTCCATCTTATCTGGACAGTTCTTGCCTAAGTCAGAAGAGGCTCACAAGAGGCTCAAAGACAATCTATCTGTCAATGATGCCAAAGCCTCTAATTCTGAGAGAATACCCTAAAACAGAAGACTGAAAATAGCACTGGGTTTTGCCTAAAAAATTCCATCTGAAATCTCAGTTTACCTAACTAGTGATAAAGACTAAATATTAAACAAAGATGAGCACCATGTTTGTCCCATAAAATTTTTAAACAACTGCTATTCCAAATTACTCTGTGGTCCTTGTTCCCAGGGCACTAGGACCTCTCTGTTTCTCTCAGTTTCTGTTCCAAAACACAAATACCTTCCCCAGGGGCCTAACGATTCCAGGTACTTTGCTGGCAGTTAATAAAGAATATTTTTCAGGAGAGAAACCCCAGCAAAGAAACTGAAGTGATCTGGTCCAGTCCCAAGTCTCACATCACTCGCTAATGTGTTCTAAGCAGCATCAGCTACTACACCAACACAACAGCAAACTGCATAAAATCATCACTGCAAGAGGCTTGATGCCAAGCAACATCCGGCCATTCTGCACCCACCTCCTTTTCTCTTTAGCACTTTCTAGATTTCAGTATTGCTTGACTGTAGTCTATCTTGTGCTCCTTTTCTTTCTACTGTATACAGTCCACTTTCAGATGTGCATATTGTCTGTTTAAAAAACATCAAAAACATCAGTTTCCTCCTTCTGGTTTTTTTTTTTTTTTTTTTTGGTGGTTTTTTGGGGTTTTTGTTTTTTGTTTGTTTGGTTTTGTTTTTTGGGTTTTTTTAGGTTTTGTTTTGGTTTTTGTTTGTTTGTTTTTGTTGTTGTTGTTCTTACGTTTGGGGTTTTTTGGGTTGTTTTTGTGTTCCCGGAAGGCTCCTTTCTGTGTGCCATGGAGCAGGGAAGCACAACCTGTTCACAGGTCACAATTACTGGTCCACTCAGAGACTTGTGCAAATCTTTAATAACATGCTTTGCTGTGGAAAAGCAGGAAACAGGCTCTCCTCTACCTACTGCAGTGCAACCAGCATATAAATTGTCCAGTTAGGTATGTCCAAAACATTGTCTTACAAGTATCTCCTATTAAATACAATTTATATCTGCGTGTAAAATACAACTAAAAATCTCGGAGAACAGAGGCAATCCTCATGCCTATATAAAAAGTTGCTGAAATTTAGGCAGGGCTGGGAAGAGTCCTCAAACACCTTTATCCTTCAGACCACCATACAGCTATTCAATCAGAATATTTTATTTATGAAAGATGTCCACAACCAATCCCAGAACAGGCTGATTTGACCATCAAATGGGAGCAAGAAGGTTTCTACATCTTCAAATGCCGGCTGGCAGCAGTCTTGCCAGAAGACAGATGATCTGCAGGGTCAATCACCTTCAAGCAGGACTCTCCAGGAGCCTTTGCCTGCGCTTGCACTGCAGTTCTCTTTTAAGCCAACAGCGGGTACCTCTAGGGCGTGTGAGTCCTTGCACCGGCAATGAAGCATTTCTCTGTAACAAGCCCTGGGTCCGTCTCTGAGACAGCAGCTGTCAGACTGTCACACTGTGACTGCAAAGACTTGCAGGGATTTCAAATACTGTGTTCCACTAGGGAACAAGAAGTTTAACACAAATCATTTTTCCTTGAGAAACCCTGCAAACTGAAAGCAAAATCCAGCACCCCGAGCCTGTGTCTTCACAACAGACCTGGCAGATCAGCTGCACGGCACGTTTCTTGAGACACTAACTTCGCACACAGCATTAAAGCAAGGGCAGCAAAACTGCCCCTTTTAAGAGGCTGTGTCTCAGCATTTGCCACGGAAGACGACAAGCTCCTGGCCGAGACTCCCACCCCTCTGCTCAACACGGTTACAACAGGACCAGCACGCAGGGCTCCGGACCTCGCCTCCCTGCGCCAGAGCACGGTGCGGAGAGGCGGCGGGAGCTCTGCGCCAGCCCGGCCCGGCCCCGCTCGTCGCCCCGCGCTCGGGCACCCGCCGAGGGCAGCAGGTCCAGAGAGCCCGCGGCTCCCGCGCAGCAGCGAGCCGGCTCCTGAAGCTCTGGAGGAAGGACACAGAGACCTACCTCTGAAAGACGGGATGGGGAAAAGGGAAACGAACAAATAAACGAAACAGATAACGCACACCCCCTCCCCTCCCAAGGAAAAAAAAAAAAAAAAAAAGAAAATAAGAAAAAAGAAATAAAGAAAAAAGAACAGTAAAAGGAAAGAGGAGCACTTGGGAAAGCGCACCTTCGTGCGGGCTGCAGCCCAGCCGCTGCTGCTCGGAGCGGAGCGCGCTCACCAGTACCATCCCATCCTCCCAGGCAGCGCCCACCACCTGTCGTTCCGGCCGGCACCAGGGGCACGTTCCGCCCCCGCCCGCGCCCGCCTCAGGAGAAGGCCCGGGGGCGCCAGGGCAGCGCGGCCGCGGGGCAGCAGGAGCCCCACCCCGCGGGGCCAGCACCGGCCGAGCCCCAAAGCACGGCAGTCCCCGCGGGCTCGGAGGAGCTGAGCAAGGCTGTCACCCTCGCTTGGACCGAGCGCAGCGGGGAGCGGGCGAGCCGCTCCCGCACCACGAACGCGTCCCGCTCACGGCGGAAAGTTTGTGGGCGGCGGGACCGACCCTCCACCCTCTCGTGCGCCGGCCCAGCCTTACCTCCCATCCCTCTGGGCGCCGCCGCTCCTTCAGGTGCCTTCCTCGCCTGAGGGCCGGGAAAAGAACGCAACAGCCTGCGTATAGTCGAGTCGGCTCGGCTCGGCTCGGCTCGGCTCGGCTCGGCTCGGCTCGGCTCGGCTCGGCTCGGCTCGGCTCGGCTCGGCGCCCGTCCCGCCCCCCCGAGCGCCACCCCCGACGGCCCCGGGCCCCCGCGCAGCCCTGCCGCGGCGGAGGGCGCCCCCTGGCGGGCATTGCCCCCCTGCCCGTGCGCGGCGTGACCCGGGCCCAGCGCGCCCCGCGGCCCTAGCACACACTGCCCCTGCCCCGGCATACACTGTCCGACCCCAGCACACACTGCCCCAGCACACACTGCCCCTGCCCCGGCATACACTGTCCGACCCCAGCACACACTGCCCCAGCACACACTGCCCCTGCCCCGGCATACACTGTCCGACCCCAGCACACACTGCCCCAGCACACACTGCCCCTGCCCCGGCATACACTGCCCGACCCCAGCACACACTGCCCCAGCACACACTGCCCCTGCCCCGGCATACACTGCCCGACCCCAGCACACACTGCCCCAGCACACACTGCCCCTGCCCCGGCATACACTGCCCGACCCCAGCACACACTGCCCCAGCACACACTGCCTCAGCCCCAGCCCCAGCACACACTGCCCCTGCCCCGGCATACACTGCCCGGCCCCAGCATAGACAGCCCTGCCCGAGGGTCAATCTGCGTCCCTCGGAATCACAGCCCATCCTGAGCTGGGAGGGACCCACCAGCATCATCAAATCCAGCTCCCAGCTCTGCACAGGATATCCGAAGAGTCACAGCCTGTACCTGAGAGCTTTGTCCAAATGCTTCTGTCAGGCTTGGTGCTGCGGACCTTGTTCCAGTACCCAACCACCCTGTGGGTAAAGAACCTTCTTCTGATAGCCAGCCTAAACCTTCCCTGACACAACTTCAGGCCATTCCCTTGTGTCCTGTCACTGGTCACCTGATTTACGGACTTTGTGAGTTTGTGACACTGGTCACAAATTCATATTCTGGACAGAAGAGATCAGTGCCTGCCCCTCCTCTTCCCCTTACAAGGAAGTTTCAACTGCGATGAGGTCTCCCTTCAGTCTCCTCTTCTCTAGGCTGAGCAGGCCAAGTGACCTCAGCTGCTCCTCATATGGCTTCAAGGCCCTTCACCATCTTTGTGATCCTCCTTAACACCCTCTTTAATGGCTTTATACCTTATGTTATGGCACCCAAAACTGCACACTGGTCTCCAGACGAGGCTGCCCGACTGCAGATGAGAGCAGGACAATTACTTCTGGGAAGAGACAGCTTCTGGGAAGAGACCTAAAACCTAAATTAGGTTTTGGGAGAAAACCTAACTTCAGTTTAGGCAACAAATATGAGACTCTCACCAACCATAGAACCTGTAGCAGTAGCAGTAAAAGCCTTGGTCCCATGGCCCTCTTTCACTGAGCTCCTTGCAGACACAGTGCTCTGGAGGAGTTTGCCTCCCTAACAGTATCCCAGCTGATGTGGTAGTCATCAGCATAGACACAAACCCTTATCTCAGGGTTGACTGATAGAATAAGTAAAAGTATCCATGTTACTGTTTTATCAGCTAATGAGATTTTTGGTTTATCTAACCCATGGCATTTTTGGGAGTATGTTGATGCACAGTCATGTGTATAGAAATGCCCACCTTCACAGTTATATTGTACTGATTGTCTCAGTACGGAAAAACCCCAACCATTACATACATTCTCCCAGCTGACTATATATATACACACAAACTGGAAAAAAAGTTCTTTCTTTCTCATGCCTACAAAGATTTCTTACACCTTCCCATCTGACCCGTCTTTTCTGCAGACAAAAAAGAAGCAGGAGGTGGGAGGAAAGAGAGAGAATAACAGCAGAGACCCATTTCACTGACACTCAACTAAAAGTAGGGTGGTTATATGCCAAACTCTCTGTTCTTAGGTGGAAAAAATGCAAACCCAACAGCAATGCAGAATGAGTTTGGGAAATCCTGGTTTCACTGAGCGAACGAACCCCAAATTTCCCTATTTTCCAGCAGCAAAGACCCACAAGGGTACAGCCTGACAAAGATGCAAGACAAATAATCATGGGAAATTGAAGGTGTTTTGTGAACAAGAGCAGTGGGGCAAACATTGAACAAGAACCGTCCACTTAATAGGTTTGCAGAAAATAGCAGCAAATCATCCAGGTTTGTTGAAAACTACTGTGCTTCCTTTCCCACTGTGAGAGGCAAAGAAGTTGGCCTCTTGCCCTGCTGTGGATCCCATCTGTACTGTCACAGAAGGTCCAACTTTTGTCTCCCTTCAAATTGGAGATGAAGTCAGGTAGCAGCTTCCACGTGGCAGAGTCAAAGCAGAACCTTAGCTGGCCTGAGGGAAGGACTGAATCTGTGGCCTCTTAGATGAGAGGTTGGATTAGGAACTACTGGCTGCGAAACCAGAGGAGAAAAAGTGGATGGGTACCTGAGAAGCTGCCAGCATGTTGTGACTGGGGCAGAAGACTGGTTTGCTTGGAAGGAAATACTCTATTGTGACTGATTAACTTTTATTTCCTAACACTTGCAAATAAAGATAATAGAAGTAACCCTTGCACCTTCACAAATACTGCAAGAAAAGTCTGAAAAGTGACCCTTTTTGAAACAATTTTCTATTTTTTATGAGGCAACCATAAGGTTCCTCACAAATATATCTGAACAAATAGCAGTAGAAATAATCTTTTTTCTGATAGCAGAAAGGTTTAAGTAGGTTTAAGTCACTGGTAGAACTGCTTTTTTATATCATTACCAATTCCCTGCTTTCAGGCAGAATCAGTTCTTTTTTCTGCCCTGCAGAAACAGTTTGACATTGACATTACTGTGTTTCATATTTCTATGTACAAAATTAAAGACAATAAAACATGCATACAGAGAGTTTGCAGGATCACAGCCCTAAGAAGGAGTAGGTTAAAAAAGAGAAACTGTCAAACTCCAAATTTCCTAAGGTATTTGGAAAGGCTTAAACATAATATAAGGACAATGCCAGGTTAAAAAACAGTGACACAGTAAAATAATTTTCAGACAAGCTCCCTGTTAAAACAACTGGACAACGAAAACAAGTAACTGCCTTCCCATTGTCCCCAAAAGTTAAAAGTTTGCATCCCTCTAAATGCTCCATTGAAAGATGTTTCAAAAAATGCAGTAGGTGTAGTTGACAAGATCCATTTTGTTATATACACTCAAACAGGGACAGACAGTGCCTTTGAGGACAGCATTTTCTTTTCTGTGATTTATAATAATTAAAGCATATCAAGAACCTGCTGGCTTTGCTTAGGCAGAACCTATTTGTGGTGACAAAAGAAGAGCCCAGAAAGGACAAACTACAGACACAATTCTTTTCCTGAACTTCAATCCACAACCCCTTTATTTTCTAACCATCAGAAATTACTAGAGTGCTGAAAAGCACATCAAGGACAGCTGTCTTTCTGAACAGAAAGATGCCTGCTTTTCCATTCTCTGTAGTCATGTTGCAGTCTGGATCATTGCCATGGCTACATTCACCAGCATGTTTGATGGAAGTTGCTCCTTTGCTGCTGGGAGAGAAGCCAGAAACCAGGGCTGTGAACCCAATCAGTCAATTTACTTCTGCTGAATTTAACCAGGAGTCGATTCAGTCATCTATGCCCTATTATTCTTATCTCATACTGCAAAGTTGTTAAAGTCAAGGCTCTTTCCTCTTCCTACTACACAAAATACACAGCTTAAAAAAAAAAAAAAGTAGGTCTTCAGATTAATTGTTGTCAGTACAAGCAAACTGAAATTCAATTTAATTTAGCATCAAATAATTGAGGACTGCTTAATCTCTGCCACTGTTGGGAATACAGGATGGAGAATTACACAGATTGGACAATTCACATTGGTACAAACAATTTGAACTAGCAGGAATAACATGTTTTGATGTTGCTGTTTAGTATTAGGTGTGCTTGGATGCTCTGAAAGAACCAAAATTTTGTAAGTGGATCTTACAAGGATTGTTTTCCTGTGGCTCTTCTCTGCCTGTTTTTTTGTATTGTTTTGGGGTCTTGTGCCTGATAGGACTAAATTAACTTTGTCTCCTTGGTACATGACAAAATTTGTGTACATCTGTTTTTCTGCCCTGGCATAATACATACATTGTTTGTATTTTTGTCCCTTAATTTATCCCTTGATTTTACAAAAAGGGCTAGCAGGGGACAACAAGAATACAGGCATGTATGTAACCATGATGCTATCATAATCACTGTTTTCTTGGGAGAGCAGGATAAAATTAGAGCCTACTTCATCCTCTTTCCTTTTTCAAGTGGCCAGCTTATGGTTTTGATTTGAGTCTACACGAAATTGCTGTGGCTTTGTTAATCCCAATTTAAACTTAAAGATAATTTTTATGACAGACTTCAAAGTACAGCATTTTTAGTCCCTTATACATCAAATATACTGGTTTCATTTTATGTGAAAGCCCTGAATCATCTATCAGATGCTGGCACTAGACTGGCCCCTGTGTGTTGCAATGCCCACCTGGACTCAAGCAGGGTCGGATACACAACCTCAAAGCACACAGAAATGGCTAGAAGGCATTTACTACCTCAGCCCTTTAGGTACCCTTTGTATCTGTAGAGATGTTTTATGTCCCTCTTTAAGAGAGTTTTCCTTTTTCATCACCAGCATGACGTAGCTTTCCTCTGTTGTCTTTAGAAAAATTACAAACATAAAAATTTGAAAGCATACAAAAATTCAACACATGCAGGCAATCAATTAATGAAACCTTGAATAGGCTCAAGTCACAATGTATGCAAACCTAAATATACTTTCTCCCTACACTCTTTCAGTTGGTAACCCAGAGGGTACTTCACATCAGTATCCATTATGGTTGACTCATGATTTTAACAGCTCTTCGCTGTTCACAGCATGACCATGTGGTACTGAGCATTAACTGCTGACTTAACTCCACCTTTCTACACAGTGAAGGCCTGTTGTCACAAGGACATTTAATACAAGAGTGCTCTTTCATACTACACCAGATCATTCACACCACACTACATGAAATTTATGTGTATGCCACAGATCTAGCACAGTTGCTTCTCAGATATTTCTGGAAACATGCAGAGTGTTGACCAGCCTAGCCAATAATAGACAGAAAGATGGGCTGCAAACAGCTGTGGCTGCACTGCTGCTGTGTGCTGAAGGCAGAATGATGATGGGGTTGCTGAGGGAGTGTCCAAAGTACAGTGGTGAAAGAAGTGTTCTCTTGAGAGTTGCTGAAGGTGTGGTCTCTACCTCCTGTTCATGTGGGACAAATAGAGAATTTACCTTCCATACCACACACATGCGCTCTTGTGATTACAGATAGAAGGAAACTGTTTCTTTCCTATAAAAAGAAGATGCAGAATTTTCTCCTTTTCTCCTCTTCTCTTCCTTCTGTTTTCTTTTCCTTCCTTCCTTCCTTCCTTCCTTCCTTCCTTCCTTCCTTCCTTCCTTCCTTCCTTCCTTCCTTCCTTCCTTCCTTCCTTCCTTCCTTCCTTCCTTCCTTCCTTCCTCCCTCCCTTCCTCCCTCCCTCCCTCCCTCCCTCCCTCCCTCCCTCCCTCCCTCCCTCCCTCCCTCCCTCCCTCCCTCCCTCCCTCCCTCCCTCCCTCCCTCCCTCCCTCCCTCCCTCCCTCCCTCCCTCCCTCCCTCCCTCCCTCCCTCCCTCCCTCCCTCCCTCCCTCCCTCCCTCCCTCCCTCCCTCCCTCCCTCCCTTCCTTCCTTCCTTCCTTCCTTCCTTCCTTCCTTCCTTCCTTCCTTCCTTCCTTCCTTCCTTCCTTCCTTCCTTCCTTCCTTCCTTCCTTCCTTCCTTCCTTCCTTCCTTCCTTCCTTCCTTCCTTCCTTCCTTCCTTCCTTCCTTCCTTCCTTCCTTCCTTCCTTCCTTCCTTCCTTCCTTCCTTCCTTCCTTCCTTCCTTCCTTCCTTCCTTCCTTCCTTCCTTCCTTCCTTCCTTCCTTCCTTCCTTCCTTCCTTCCTTCCTTCCTTCCTTCCTTCCTTCCTTCCTTCCTTCCTTCCTTCCTTCCTTCCTTCCTTCCTTCCTTCCTTCCTTCCTTCCTTCCTTCCTTCCTTCCTTCCTTCCTTCCTTCCTTCCTTCCTTCCTTCCTTCCTTCCTTCCTTCCTTCCTTCCTTCCTTCCTTCCTTCCTTCCTTCCTTCCTTCCTTCCTTCCTTCCTTCCTTCCTTCCTTCCTTCCTTCCTTCCTTCCTTCCTTCCTTCCTTCCTTCCTTCCTTCCTTCCTTCCTTCCTTCCTTCCTTCCTTCCTTCCTTCCTTCCTTCCTTCCTTCCTTCCTTCCTTCCTTCCTTCCTTCTTCCTTCCTTCCTTCCTTCCTTCCTTCCTTCCTTCCTTCCTTCCTTCCTTCCTTCCTTCCTTCCTTCCTTCCTTCCTTCCTTCCTTCCTTCCTTCCTTCCTTCCTTCCTTCCTTCCTTCCTTCCTTCCTTCCTTCCTTCCTTCCTTCCTTCCTTCCTTCCTTCCTTCCTTCCTTCCTTCCTTCCTTCCTTCCTTCCTTCCTTCCTTCCTTCCTTCCTTCCTTCCTTCCTTCCTTCCTTCCTTCCTTCCTTCCTTCCTTCCTTCCTTCCTTCCTTCCTTCCTTCCTTCCTTCCTTCCTTCCTTCCTTCCTTCCTTCCTTCCTTCCTTCCTTCCTTCCTTCCTTCCTTCCTTCCTTCCTTCCTTCCTTCCTTCCTTCCTTCCTTCCTTCCTTCCTTCCTTCCTTCCTTCCTTCCTTCCTTCCTTCCTTCCTTCCTTCCTTCCGACACCTCCCTCCCTTCCTTCCCTTCCTTTTCTTTTTGGTGTAAGTATTCTTAATACAAAGTCTAAGTTCCCTACTCCAAAGTCCATGACTCACATGTTATTGTGCATTATTTTGTTTTGTTGTGGTTCTTTTTTTACTATGGAAACTGTATACTGAAGTTTTTGGCATAAAGCACAAATATTATTGCAGTAAATCTTCTCTCTGTTATATTTAGGAACTGTGCCACCAGTCCTGATTGACTTATTCTAAAGGAATACATTCTGGAAATCTCCCACTGATATACCTGGCAAAAGAACATGTTAGGGTAAATTTCAAACAGGGTCCTTGCTATCATAAGTAAACACAGAATCAGCCTTTTCATATATCCACTAATTTTCAGGGGTATTGTGTTGGGGATTTTTTGCTTTGGTTTTGGTGGTGTGGGCTTTTGTGTGTGTCCATTTTAGTTTGTTTGTGGTTTGGCTTTTTTTTTATTTCCAATTTAGGATTTTTTTTTTTTTTTTTTTTTGCAATTTGGAGATGTTTCAGTAAACGCTGTGTAGTGGCAACAGCTGCAAATACCATGTTACAAAAAGCACAGTAAGACTGGTTTTGTCATTCTTTTGGGTGATTTATGGAGCATCCACAAATGCCTCCTGTATCATGGCTACTTCTTACAACCAGACTTCATTATTCACAGAACTGCCAAGAGCCAGGTTATGAGGAGGGAAAGTTCAAGAATTCTGAATAAAGCCATTGGATGGCTCCACAACAGCTTTATTAGGTTTGGAATCCTTTTTTGTTGATGTTGGCCAGAGATTATGATGATCCTGTCAAAAGCCTATTTTTTGGTTCAGTGATTCAGAAAGGCAGCTATTCCCTTTGCTGATTGTCCTGATAATTATAGTTGCCCATAGAAAAATTATTTCCAGTAACTGAAAGGCATCAGCAAGAGCATTTGGTGGTCTCGTGGTGGTGCCAGAAGCCTAAGCATGTTTTGCTGCATGTGTGCTGTTTGTTGCCAGCTTTTATTCCAGCTCTGTCACAACTGCCTCAAGAGCTCATTATGGGTCTGGGCCAAAAAACTGGTAAGGAGAGAAGAAAAACATTTATCCAAGGTCTGACAGTGGTGCTAACCTGTAGGTTGGGTGGTCAGAGGCAGTTATTGCTCTGGCAGTGTCTCATGGAAGGAATCATGTTTTGTTGGAAAAGCAGGTGAAGACCAGCAGACTAAATTTGCTGGTGGTTTCATGAGTGAAAGAGAAACCTTGCTGAGGTCAAAAGACTGGCATGAATCATCTTGTTTCCCTTGCTACCTGCCTGTTTCTGCTCATCTGTGGGATATTCTCACGGTTTTCTGTGGTTGAAAACTGAAGGAGAGAGGCAGAGACTTGTGCTTTTCTACAGTAATGAAATCTCTTTGATGTTTGCCAAGCAGTATGAGGGATGCTAAAATTAAAGAGAAAACACCTCGGAGTACCTAGAGGGGAAAGGCAACATGTGCCCAAATTAGTAGCCTCACTTTTGCATTAAGATAATTTTCCTAGAACTCTCCAAAGCAAAATAGAACTCCTCTGCTGGTAGTAAGTATCATCCTCCAGATTTTATTGTGAAGTACATGGAAACAAGTTTTACCCAATTTCAGCAGCATGAACTAGGAAAATCTTCTGCTTCTAGAATGAAAAGATTATATGTTTTATATGAAGGTCACCAAGAGTGGAACTCAGTGCCCTTTGTCCCTCTGAGATTAGAGAATTATTTGCTATTCCTACCTGCAAAAAGTAAACAGCAAAATTCAGTCACTGTTTCCTCTGACTCAAACACTGCTTAAAGTTTCTCTCAGGACAATGGTTATATTCAAAATGTTCTCTGGACTTACTTTAGCTTTTATATTGACAACATCTCTTTAGGTTTGTTTTTTTCAGAAATGTGTGGATCAGAAAGTGCTATAATCTTAGTGTATTTTGACAAAATGCAAGTCCTCTCCTTATAGTTTTTGTGGGTTTGTTTGTTTGGTTTGGTTTTGTGGGGGTTTATTTGGTGGGGGTTTTTTTTGTTTGTTTGTTTGTTTGTTAGTTTTAAACCTTTGCTTCCTCTCTCCTATCAACAGCAGAAAGAATGCTTTTCTGGAACTAATGCCAGAATTTTGTCTCCTCCTGGGATTGCTGCAATATTAATATACCATGAATGGGCCTAGGACTCTCTCAGGTCCACAAAGGACACACTGGTTCAGTTTCTGGCTCTACTAAGAGCTATTTGATGAAGGATTTAGTTTTCAGCCACTCAAGGCAGATTTAAAAAAAGGATCAGCCAAAACCAGCTTTTCCCAATGACTCCATATAGCTGAAGGATATATTTCCAACAAGTGAAAATCATTGTAACCTTTAGAGCACCAGACAGGACAGCGTGGATGCTTGATTTGCCTGAGAACATCAGCTGAACTAATGAGCTCTGTGCAGTGGAACCCTCTCCTTCAACCCCTGCTGCCAGAGTTTTATAAGAGGACACCAATGCACAATAACCTCTTCAGGAGAGGAAGCAAAGAGATCTCCAGGTTTCATCAAATATCAAACAAGCTTATATTCTCACCTAGGCCCAGCCTACTCACCTGCATTTGCTGCAGTAGGAAATGAATAAGAGAAATATTCTGTTTAATGTGGGACACACAGAGGTGAAAGAAATATATAGCTACAATGGTATGGAGAGGCAAGAGAAGTATACCTCAGAATTCAGCCTGGTTCCTTCCTGGTGTACAAGAGATACTTAAAATACATTGTTAAGCAGGGCTACTACTAGATCTACTAGCCTACAAATTTTCTCCTAATCTATTTTCCCTCCACTCTTAGAAGTCCTCCATGGAATATCTAAAATCCTGCTTAAAGCTACCATGATCCCTGCTCCATCTATGCTTACATAAGATCATCAAATGATCATATGCAAACTGTCCTCTTCACCCTAGTTTTCAGTGATCCCACTATTTATTAGGGAAGCTATATCCCTTTTCGAACATACTCTGAATTATTTTTCATGAAAAAAATCCATTCAGTCCATGTTGAATTAGTTTGGCCTGCCATTATGGGGAAAATATCTTAGGAAAGGAAGACAAATATGAAAACTGCAGAATTTCACTATTCTAATATTTCAAGAAAGGAGACCCACCATGAACCAATGTCTGTCATGCTTTTTACTAAATTCTTGACAATATATAGGAGATATAGAAAAGTTAATGGTGTCTCTTGCATGAAATCTGTTGTGAATGACACATCAGAACAGTATGGGTATGATCATGCACTTTAAAACATATCCCTCCCCACAATGATAAATATTTTTGATTTGCACTTAGCCTTACCTGATGAGTGCTGACATAGCATTTTAACACTTTCCAGAAAGATGTATCTGCAATTGGAGAAGCTATGGATTGATGTTTCAGATTCTGGCTGGCCTATTTCCTATCTGGCCTTAATCTCTCCTTCTATTTAATGACATCACTTGGACACCAAAACTAATTTGGAACCTGGTAGCTTGCTTAAGTGGGACTTTGTGACAGGAGAGCATTACACTGCTGGTCAGACAGCTGCACTGCCGGCTTGGAAGTCCCCCAGGAAAATTCAAAGCTTTCAAGGCTCTAATTGTTTTGGATCTGGTTATTTTATGATCAGAAGAGGCACTCAACATTGAGAAGCCTTGATATAGAAGAGAAGTGGATGGCAAGAGCACTTGAATATTCAGGTCTGTTCATCCCCAGATTGAACTCCCACATGTGTTATTAAAGCCTATTTTCCAGTCTGATGACTGGGAGAGGGAAGGCTTGCAGAAGCTTTTTGCAGCATATAATTAGTTTAGGAGCTCAGTGCAATAGCATCAGCTGGAAGAATATATAGATGACGAAATCCTGCAATTTTGAACAGTATTATTAATTAGGAAGACTATACAGTCCTTGGAAAGATATTTCTGGTGTTTACATCTTGTAAACATACCTAAATAAAATACACTCTCAGAAGTTATTCTTTGAAGACTCCACAAATCCAGAATGCTAAATTAAATTTGGATTCAGAATAGCAACACAGACCATGGAGCACAATGTCATGTGTTTCTCTTGAAAAAAAAAAAGTGTTATTTAATTCACTCTTTTATGTAAGGATAACCCAGCTCTTTTGCATACAAGGACGTCTGAGTTATACGCCAAAGCATGGACAAAGTATTGATTCAGTGAATCGCATGCACTTGCTTGAATAGCCCACAAGATGAGTGGTCTGAGGTACCCAAGAAGGGCTCAGACCCATGCATTCTACAATGGGAGAAGAAAATATTGAGGTTCTTTCTTTACTTGCCACCTGGTTCTCTCTTTGGCCCTGGAGGTTGCAGCCTCAGTTTTCAGCAGGGATGTGTCGACCAGCCTTATGTGCACTGTATACCAGGGCAGAGCAATTTTTTCTGTCTGCACTCTGTTTCACTGAGTGGATTTACAGGAACGTCCAGATGAACACAATAACTCTTCAATCACATACAGCAATATCACCTGGGTCCTACAAGTTTTGCAATGTTATTCCAACCACAGCAATTGAAGGAAAGGTAAAGGCTCAGTACTGCCTTTAAATGCATACAAGACTAAAGGACAAAGGTAAATGCAACTTCAAAACACAGTTAAGCCACAAGGCTGACATTTTTCAATGTGACTGTCTCCTTCAAAAAACACTAACGACTCCCTTGATAATAGAGGCAGACTCATAGTCTAAAATCTCATCTTTAAGCATTACTTCCTTTTTTAAATTAATATGCTAGCTTTAGTAAAAGTTCCATCTCTTAGAGCACCAAGTCCTTGACCACTGGTAAAATATGATGTACTTTTTCATTAAAGAGAAGGTAACAGCACATCTTGTCCCCTCCCTGAGCTGTGAAAATGTGAACTAATTCATCATAAGATAAATTGTACATTACAGCTGGTCAAAAGGACTAATGGAAGTGAGTGGGGAATGTATTTCAAAATACAGAAGAAGTCTAAATATTCCTGTGGGTTATCTGCAATTGTACAATTTGCCTAGAAATATAATTCTCTAGTGAAAAGCTGAGGGTTCAAATAAATTAAATAAAATGTGCATAAGTGGGTCCTGCTACATGCAGGACCATCATCTTGGTGTAACTCCAGTGGGATTCTATAGCCTGAGCATGAAGTCATGTCCAGACACTTTCCTTTGTTTTCACGATGACTATCTTATGAATATTTATGTAAATACATTCTCAGACTACGTAAACTAATCACTGTTTGATATCCAAATGACTGAAAAACTTTTTACAACAGCCTAATGGGAAGAACTTAAAATCAAAATGAACATAGAAGGAAAGTGAAGAATAAAACTCAAATTTCAGTTTCTAGTGCCATTTTGTTCCTCACCTGAAAAATTCTCTGTCCACAATATTCTGTCCTTGCTGATGGTGCAATACCTATACAGTAAGACAGAGGTTGCAATAATGCTTTAATTCCTTCTATACATAGGCAGATGACAGAAAAAGTTCTTTCTGTCACTGGAAACTCTCAGTGGTATCTGAATCAGACTTTATACTCTAGAAAAAAAACATTTGAAACTGAAGAGAAAAAACATCAGTCTGAACTGTCCTTGTGTTTAAAGTCCCCATACATTTTTAATCACACACACTTGTATCAGGTTTTAGTAAACTAATGCAAGATGTTTCTGTTCCTGTTACCATCTCACAATTTTAGATTCCACTATGGGACCAGTGGTTTTGGTCTCCAAGTTGCATCATAATTTTCAGATTTAGGCATGGTTCCCTGAGCCTACCTGAACCCACTACATTCAAAGAAATATGTCTTCTAAATCCACTCAAACCATGCATTCAGCAAGGTCTTCTAGTCCAGTGAAGATCTTAACATAGGCTAGCTCATGACAAAACAGTCTTTACAGGTACCTCCAAAAAAAAGGGGACAAAAGAGATAACTGAACAACCCTGAAAGTAATGTCCATTCACAAATCAGGATCAAGACTGTAAAACCCCATCTCAAACTCCTACAGGGAAGGAGAAACCAAAGGAGGAGTGAACCCTTGTCTGAAAATATTGGAATTACTCTTGAATTACATCAGAGAGAAATTTTTCCTTGTATATTTTTTAAGGTCTATTTAATTCTGGGGTGTTTTTGGTTTTATAGTCACTAAATAACTTTCATGAATTACTTGAACTGGGAAATTATTCCGTCATGGTTGCTCCACTCCAACTAGTTCTGTGATCATTCTTTCTGAATGGGGTCCAAGGGTATGATAAACTGCATGCAAAAACATGCATGAATTCAGAATGCCTGAGATTAAAGATAGAAATTTTAGTTCATCAGTTTGTCTCTTTAGCAAGTGAGACTGCCAATTATATGGGATGTAACACACTTTGTATATAACAAATGACTATGTAAAAAATGTCCTTGCAAGATTTGAAATTAGACAGTAAAAAGTATGTGAGAAGTTAATTCCATTACGACTTTCACATTTCAGCACTTCCTGTATAGACAATAAAGGGCAAACAAAATAATCTCAAATAAGGCAGCATTTATGCAACTGAATCACTCAAAAATCAGAAATCTGTTGCATTTGGGTTATTATTTAGGGTTTTTCTTTTGTTTTCTTTTTCTCTCATGTTTTTTTTAACTTGCTTGTAGTTGTTTTACAAAATGGTTATCAATGATTTAGAGTTTTCATCTCACTCTTTCTAAGCACCTTGTTGAAAACTAGTCATATGGCAGATTTTCAGGAAGGTAATTAGTAAAAGCCTTCCTTACTTTCTCCCTTGCTTTCTGCTTCCACTTCTGCTTCTATTTCCCCTTCCCTTCTTCCTGAAAACAATTAGGTCCAGAAAAGGGAGCAGACAAGCTTGCCATCAGAAATATACCTGTCATTTCCCATCAGGAAGATTCAAGAGTGACTGGGTGAGCAATTTTGCTGCACAGCCAGCAGGGAAACCTCTGTGCATAACAGAGAGACTAAACTGCAGAAGAAAAGAAGAGAGAGACTTAGGCTGGGGGCTGAGTTTTTTTGCCTTCCCTTACTGAGTGAAGATCAGCGTTGTGGAAACATCACTGTGGTTCAATGCTGGTTTGAGGCTTCCAAAAGAGCAATCCTATCAGAAGCTGATCATGAGTGTCTGCATCACCAAGGGTGTGAGACGTTGCAGATGTACATTACAGAGCAAAGCCTAGCTTTCTTACTGACAAGCCATAACTTGGTGCAAATTTACTTTGGGATATGTCTCTGCTTGGGGCAAAACCTAGCTGTTTTGTTTTCTACTTTCTTTACAGTAGAAAATTTCATAACATTTTCTACTTTAGTGAATGTTTTCTGCCACCCTTTAACCCAGAACAGTTGTCATACAGTCCCCCCAAAATAACAGTAAATAAAATGTCTCCTTCAGAGAAGTTGCTTAATAAAGCAAACCAGTACTAAAACCTATCAGACCTTGAATAATTCCTCTGGACTATTTCTAGCTGGCTTCAAGTTGCTTACCACAATCACTTAGGTAGATTAATAAGGTATAAACTTCATCACTTTTTATCTCTGCAGCTGCCTATCAGTAAAGTCATTTGTACTCATCAGAGCAGTCTCTTAACAAGACAAGTGAAATTAACAACCCAGAGCATCAAAAAGCTGTCTAAACGTCACTCTATCCAGATGACTGTACAATCACTGGAGCTGTTTTTTCCAGGAATGTTCCACAGATGAAGCTAAAACCCCAAGATGCTGCCACAATATAAACAACTTGTGGTTGTACTAGCTCCTTCCAGCTTGTGATAGATGACATTTAGCTCTCTCCTGGCTCAAAAATCAGGTAAACACATAGATCTTGCCCTTGTCTTTTTTCCCCCCTCACCTACAGCTTTCCCCTGCCCAGAGTCAAGGAAATTTCAAACATGAAACACTAAAAATATTCTGGTTCTGAAGTCTGTCCTAAGTCAGCAAAATCTGCATTGCTTAACACAGCCTGAAACACTATAAGAACCAGATGGGTCTTGCTCTTTTTGGAAAAAGTAACAATGCTGTTTTAAATAATGGCTTTATTTTTCTCCAGCTGTTGGCAAGATCTGACATGCAGAATAGTCAGCATTCCACAATTTCTGCCCACAAGCAAGTGTGAGATGGCTCCAAGATGCCTTGCTTCTCTGTACTGTAGGAGTTTTTAAAATGAGAAGCCCAACTCCTAATAATTGGAGATGCTGCAACACGAAAAGCCCTGGGAAAGGAACCTCGTGAAAAGTAGAAGGGAATTAAATTGGTCTACACTGGAAATACAGGAACCTATAGCAATGAATGCAGTAACAATTTTTTATCTGTATACTTTTTCAAACAAATGGTAAAAAACTTAAAACATACTAATTTTTTCCACAAACTCCTCCCATGGTGGATATAAATAGATGTATTTCAGTCCACTTCAACTCCTTCTGAAGAGGTCCCATGTCCTGAAAGGCATTTCCATGTATTATAACACTTTTTAAAATTCACCTTTTAATAAAGCATGTACTGAAATATTTGCTGAGGCATGTTCCTGCTTGCTTTTTCTGACACACGCTGCTTGAATTTTCTGCTAAAAATAAAAACACTGCCTACATTTAGTGATAACTTGAAAGGGAGGAGAAAGGAGGAAGGAATTAGATAAATGCATTTTAACAGCCTTCTACAAGAAAGAAAAGCATGGTAATCCAGATCAGATGAGGTGAAAAAATAAAAGCACATAAATATGGTCATACTGGTATCTATTTGGTTTCCATCATTCAGATTTTTTTTTAGTGCTGAACATTCAAATGCATTTGTGATAAAAAAGAGATAATTTTTCTTTTTTTTGTTTTTTCACATTTTCTCCTTTCTGTTTTCCTTCTTCCCTCTAGTTTCATTTAAACACTCCTACTTGTTATTTGTGATCAGCAACTTAGGGCAGAGAGTACATCTGTAGTAGCATTTCAGTTCACATGGGGAATGCTCTCCTAAAATCATTCATCTGATCATCATTTTTCTTCACTGTGGTTTGCCTCACCGAATGGTCTGCATTAACTGGATTGCATCCCGTTGAACCGAATGGGAAGAGGTACTCCAGCCAGTAGGCAGTCAGGGTGTGGGATAGAACTAAAGCTTGTCTGAAGCACGGTACTGCTAAAACACTGAAATCAATGCACACGGATCTCACTCCTCAGCACCAATTGTTTTGCTCTTTGAAAACACTCTCACAGCATTTCACCAAGTGCTAACACAATGTAGCAAAACAAAAGGCATGCATTTGAGTGCCCCCCTCCCATACTGAGGCTGTGTCCTGTGAGTGCTAATGCTGGCTTTCATCTCAGTGCTGTGGTTGTCACACACAGCTTTGACAGTATCCCTTTGCACCCCCTGACCACTGGGCTCCCCAGCACACCACTGCTCTGCTCTTGCCAGCATCATTTTTCTCCTCTTCCTTTCAAGAAGTCTTGATTCAGTTTCTCTGACCTCCCACTTGGGAAGAATTTCCCAAGAGCCTAACCACTCCAAGTCTTCCTCCTTCCAACCAAATCCTCTGTTTTCACTGGAGTAAATGCTACCCTTTCAGCACAGTCATAAGCATGAAGTTTGTTCTTGCTGTGTCATTGGGCTTTTCTTCTCAGCTTCTTCCTCAAAATATTCTGTGAATTCTTTGCAAACAGAGAGCATTTGAAATCCCACTGGCTGCTCCAGGATTGGTTCAGTCACAGGCTCCACTGACTGCAGCAAAGCTGTTTCCAGCAGCTGCCTGCAGATAGACAGGAGGTCTCTGTGCACTGAGCAGGGCAGAGGATGGCTTTGTGACCCCTGTTATCCAAGTTATCTAAAAGCCTTCTTTTCACAGCCCAAAGAATTGATCTTTCATTGCACAGCAGAATAACACTAGCTTGTTTTGAAGGAAAGTAGTAGCCCTGTTTGGGTTTAAAAGCAAAAATGTTTTCAATCTCTGCACAACTGGGGTCTTTGGAGTTCAGACAAATGGTCTCAAGTGAAAAATTCTTAATTCTTTCTTATTGAAACTGCTTTAAGGTCATGGGGAGATTTCTCTATTTATAGTAAAAACCTCTGTTTCTCTCGCTGAGCTGTAAAGGTTAAAAGGCAGAATTTGAATAATAGGGATTGGTGGGAGGTGACCAGAGTTCTTGTCCTGCTCCTTTTCACTGGCTAGAGCAACATTTGGTCTGGGACTCAGAACACCAAATTGTTGCCATCTTGGATTCTCTCTTCATTTTCTTTCAAAATAACTTATGTCACTTCCTCTCTACCAGTCTTCAGCTCCCCCCCTGCCTCTTCTTTTTTTAAGCTCATTTGATATTTTTTCTTAGCGTCTGAAAATCTGAGCAGGCCTCCTCCCACAGAGGGCAACAGCAGCTTTCAGAAATGGGGCTGAAACTGTTTCAAAACTGTTACTCTCAGGTTCCTCCGTGGTTGCAGTCTGTGGCTTCAGCATCACTCCGGTAGCTCTCAGTTGTCGAAGTCCTGCCTCAAAATTGCTGCAGTTTCCAAATATTATCTTTTGTTGAAGGGTTGTGTTGATCCAAAACACACACCTTTTGGCATTACCCCAATGTCATGTTTTTTATTTGACATTACTGAGCATCAGGAATTAACAAAACCAAGGGACAGGTCTGTATCCAGTTCATGAATTTGCACTCCCAGATAAAATTACCAGCAATAAAAGCCACAAAAAAGCCACATGAAAAAAACCCTGTAACATTAAATACAGCCTCCACCAACATAACTCTCCATTTAAACACTATAATTTATGCATACACTCTATTAAGAAAACTCCATAATTAAAAAATAGATACACTAATGTGTGATGCTATAGATTTGGCTACCTTTTATTGGTAATAAGTACATTTACAAGCTGACACTTCTCTGCAACTAATTAAAGACATCACATTGTCATCACATCCATGAGAATAGTTAAAGACAGACATTTATTTTCACATGTAACAGAGTGGTAGGTTTGCTCATAAATGGACAAAGAAATCTATTGATATATGGAAAGATGTGAATGAAAATTCAGCGATTAGTCTGAAAAGAGACATGCCAAAAGTTAATGAAGTCTATTAGCTAAGAATATTTTTTAATTTTTTTTTTTTCTTAAATGCATTATCAGAAAGGTGACTGGAACACTTTTTTTATTTTATTTTTGTTCCATCTTCACAGTTTACACTTTATTTATATAAGTTTTATATCTATGTGAAAATCTTGCTTGAAATACAGATAGCTATAAAGACAGTTCAGCCCAATGCTCAGTAACACTGCAACTATCCTAAAACATGTTTAAAAATATAGCTTTTTTTTGTGTCGAACTAGAGAGAGGGTGAAAGGGTCCAAAGTACAACTCACAATTTATAGAGCTACCATGGCAACTATTAGCTGGCATCGAAGAGTAATTTTATTTGATGGAGTCACAGGAAGTCAAACATCCACTGCAAACATCCACTACAAACATCTACGTCCATCTTGAGTGCACTGCAATCAAGACATGCTGGCATCATGCAACTCCCTGAGCCATAACAAAAACCTTGTTTTATGAAGTGCTGTACTGCTACCTCATGCTCTTATGCCCTATAAGGAACCTTGTTAATGACTATGTTTCCCCACCCTGGAGGTCCTGGCACTGAAAGCTTGGCTTCCTGCCAATTCTGCAGCTCACAATCCTCTTGGCCTTGGCATACCAAAGGTCCTGTGGGACATGTGGCCCTACAGCAGCCAGGGTCCTATGGGAGACCTGTGACAGACCACAGCAGATGTGTGAAAAAACAAGTTAAGTTACTCTGCTTCTGTGGTATGTAAACTGTTGGTGTGTACTTGCTCATGCTCAGTTTGAACTAGCCAGGGGCATGGAGGATAAAGTCAAGATATTATGTCTAGGAGTAAGTCCAACCAGGCTGAAGTGAACAATGGCTGGACAGGTTTGAGTGCAAAGCTACTCACACTGAGCTTCACTGTTGGTAAAGTTACATATGTCCAATACGGCCAAAAAAGCCACGTATGCCCAGTGCTGCCTAAGTGAACAGTATCAGAGATAACACGTTTGTGTGTTGATGCAGCAAAACTAGGACTAATGGGAAAAAAAAATCAGGTGTGGGGTGCTGAGAGGAGCTTGGTGGAGTAAGATGCAAAGATGGCAAAAATGTCAGCTTAAAATAATAAAAAATGAGGAGTAAAGTATGAAGTCAGGTAGAGAAAAAGGAAGATGAATCCCCTATCAGCAACAGCATGAATATTGGCAGACAATGATGCTGACCTGCATGCCACCACACATTGGGATGCTAAAGGGACCCTCCTTGGACAACCCATCATCTGGATGGTGTCCCTTAGATGTGATGTGGGAGGGAATCACTTTGCACCTTTGCATCTGCACACTAACAAAAATGTAATTTGACAGCAATTGCATGCTTATGGGTTTCACTGGACTTCAAACCTATAATTAACACTGTCACAGTCAAGGCTAATACGCTGCATTGTTATTTAATTAAAAGCTGGTATATCTGATTGCCTATATCACTGAGAACTTTGCTGTCCTACACATTTCCTTCTAGTGTGATCATTACTCAAAAACATGTCAATCATGTTTGCATCAGCTGCCTCTCAAGTCTTCAACCTCAAGGGAAAGCTTCAGACTTTGGCAGCTATGATGCTAAAAGCAGACTGAACCCAAAATGTTCTTCGTCCTGCCAGCATCCAGCTCTCTGCCAACAGAGAATACAGCTGGTATACAGCTGGTATAAAGTTAATTAGTCATTACTTATTATCCAGGTCCCTTGTGCTATTTGTGTTTTGTCTGTGGAGGTGCCTTTGGCTACTAAAAAAAACCCAAAATGCCAGAAGGTCCTTCCTCCAGATGCCATGTTATCAGAAACTATTTTCATATACTGCTGTTACAGAGGCGAGGCAGAGAATGTGATGAAGTGACACAGGACTAATCTCCAGTGAAGAGGCAGCCTGAGACACACAGGACAAACTGCTTTGTATTTCCATGGATGAATGTTGAAGGCCAAAACTGCAGTTTCATCAGTCAGCTTAACACTTCAAAAAAATATTGAATTATTCTGTGTATAGGCTGCAGTACAAATTTCCCTGACCTTTAATTTCTTACATTCCTGCTTCTACTGAAAACAACAAGTCTGTCCATTAATCATATTTAATTGAAGCTGTAAGACACTCTCTTGTTCTATAATGAGACCATTTTATAAATGGAAGAGACTGGCATTTACCTCGAAGTTGCATCTATTAGCTTCTGGCTGTTGTACATTTTCAAATATTTTGGCTTTTTGTTAGATACAGATTAGGGATGAAGCTTCAGATATTTGCCTTTGAGAATCACACTTTTACTTTGAAATTCAGCCAGAAATGAACTTTACTTACTCCCCCTTGCTTAGATGTGTAAATTTCTCTGTCTTAAGTCTTTGTTTCCTTGCTATAGAGAGATGCTTCTACAAAAAGTCCTGATTAATCCCAACCTTTCAACTAGAGGACATGCTGCCATTAATTTTAACCTGTGCACTAGACCCTAGAGATGACGTATTCCTGATACCTATACTTTTCTTTTTGAGATTCATGTACCAGCATATCTCCAGTTTTACTGGTGAACCCAGGCCACCTCAAAGCTTTTGGAATGAAGTTCTGGTCAGAACAGACCAGACAATTCTATGAGCAATGTTGACAGGAGTTGGCCTGGTCCACACAGGGGGTTGGACCCTTACCCTCCAGAGGTCACTGCCCACCTGTTTTCTCTGGCCTAAGGAAAAATAGCTGCAGCCTGCCACCACAGCACACTTTGTGCTGGTAGGCACCTCAGAGGGTCTCCATTCATCTTCCTGCTCAGAGCAGGCTCAGCCCTATGGTCAGACCAGGGCTCAGGATGTTATCCTGTGAAGCCTGGGAACCCTCCAGGTAGAGAAACAGAACCCTTCTCTGAGTGATCCCCACTGCCAAACTGTCCTCCTGGGCCATAAGCTCACCAGGACCCAGGGCCGTCTCCCCAGAGCTGCCCATGGTCTCGTGGCTTCCAGAGCCCAAGGCAGGGCTGCCCTTTTCTGCAGCCCCAAGGACATGGGGAACCCATCCTTTCCTCCCACCCTCATCCCTATGGACAGCCGCCCTGCCCTTGTGCATGTTGAACAGCAATCCCTGACTTGGCACCACCTGCAAACCTGAAGGCCTTGGTCACGTCCTCAGGTCACAGATAGAGACACTGCACAAGTCAAACTCCAGGGGAGACCCTTTGGGATCCCACAGGGCAGCAGCCTCCAGTCAGATATGACCCAGTGGCCATCACATCTAAGCCCAAACATCCAACGAGATAGATACCGCTCTTGTGGGGCACACATCCCCACCTCAACACCAGCTTGGCTACAGGGAGATTGTGGGAGGGTGTTGGAAGCCTTGCTGAAGTCAGCCTGTTACATCCCATTCTCCACATCCTCAAATCCAGTCATTTATCACAAAATATGATGAGATGGATGAAGCATTATTCACTTTTCTGTGCTGGTAACTCCCAATCACCTTTTCTCCCTCATGTGGTAAGACACAAAGTCCAAGAGAACACATGGCATGATTTTGTTTAATACCTGAGTAAAACTGGTCAACCTGCAGTTCCTCAGTCTTTTGGCTCTTTTCCAGTTGTCAAAGGCCTCCTCCATCTATGTGACAATAAAGACAGAAGTATCTAAGAGAAAGGAACAATTACCAGTTGCAATTCTGTGTTAAGTAATTTCTCTTTCCTCTGATCTTTTGCTTTTAAAAGCTGCCCTGGACTTACTTGATGGCCGTTGTCAGGAATGCATCCTTTACTTCATACTTCTGAACTTCAATTGAAAATCTTCTTGTTTGAAACTTTTGGGCAGGCATATGAACAGCATGGCTTTGAGAAATGAGATAATTACTTTCTATAACTGAAATATCATGTGAACAACTTTGCTAATAACCACATGCTGCCCTGGAGCTTCCTTAGTGTTTTGCCCAAGTAGGAAGTGCAACAGGAGCTCTGTGTCAGGATGAAGGCAAACAAGACAACCAAGTTCTACTCTTGTGCAAAAACCTACTCTGCATACTAATGAGTATGGTTTGTGCCTTCCAATTGCTGAAGAGGACAAAGTACTTGCTTGTAGCCTCTGATTAGACAACAGAGGGGACTACCCTACCTGCTTGTCCTCATGTTCTGGGTCACATTCCTTTGTGCTCACAGGTCGGAGAATAGGAAGAGAAAGCTTTCTAACATCGTTTGCCAGTACAGAACTGAGTGCAGAAGTCCTGGCACTCTGTATTGGTGTAGCAAACAGCTTGCTTAGATATAAGAACCAAAATGCCTATTCTGCCCTAGAATAAAGCTGACACTGCAACATACTGGCATATATGGACAGGGAATATTCTCTGTGGTCCTAATATGTAAGACATTCCAGTGGATATCTTTCTGTGCTATCTTTTTAAATGTGCAAAGACCAGGAATAATGTGCTACTAAAAATGCGTGAAAACAGTACTTTCTTTTCAAATCCAGCTGGAAGAAATAAATTTGCCATTTTCTTTCAAATGTAAGGAAAGAAAATCCTGAAGAAAGGTATTCACTGACTGCTAGATAGAACATTCTAACCTCTCACCTATGGGATTTAAAGTTTTTAAAATTTATAATTGAGTACATCAGAGGCATAGCAAGTCCCATCGGTCTCAGCTTGAAATGACCAAGTCCTTGACAAATGAAGGAACTAAATAACATGTGACTTTCATCAGTGACAGCAACCAAGCATAAATAAATTTAACAAGAAGGAAGAAAGTTTTCTTCTTTAATTCAAAGCATGAAAGATAATGATGCTTTTAGATACAGAGCAGAAATATGTGAAAAAAAATCAGCAACAATTAAAGTCCAAAAATTGTGCATGAATTTTATTACTTTGTTTCCTGAGTTAGATTTACAACACAACATGCAGATGCATTTAACAATGTACTTAACTATACATTCTGCACTTGTGACAGCTGTGCAACAAAAGTAGCAACTGAATTTCCAGTTTTTAGTAACTTCAAAAAAATAACAGAATCTTCTGTAAACAAAAGCTTCTCTGTTAGTAGTGTCAGTGTCTAGTTTCCAATGCTTATCAAGCTGAAAGGATTAATTTCAGCAGCAGATTTAAAGCTCCTATATTTTGACACAACTTCTACATTAGAAGTTTTGGCAGTGTTTATTACATTTCTTTCACTATTTACCCATGAGAGTAACAACTTAAGCCCATTCAGGCTCTAATGTCTTGATTAAAAAGACAGAAGGGAACAGCAGTGTTAGAATGACAAACTCAGCACAAGTAACTTATGTAATTCTGACAAGTTCCTTTGATGAATCACCAAGTTAATGCAAGAGTTCTACATGCATGTACGGCAAAAAGATGTCTGCACAAAATGTCAGTTCTTTTGCAACCTGGTAATACTGATGATGCAAACTCACAAAAATGGTGTGCAGATGGGGCTTAATTTCACATCTTTTAGAGGTTCTAAACATTTGATAGAGGATCTTTGTCTTTCAGGAAACATACTGGAATTTTGGACATCTAAATAAAGGACAGTATTTCTTTTAAAATCTGAGTATTAGACATTTCAGGAAAAATGGGAGTCCAACTTCTAACTTTTCTGTCACACCACATGAAAATAATACTAAAACATTATCTTGAAAATAGAAACCTATTTACAAAGGAGAGCTATAAACAACGTAAGCAATAAAGCAGCCATGGCTTCTCCAGTCAGTGCAGATCTTTCCCTTTTCCAGTGAAGACTGAGTTATGACTTTATGCTGAAACATGACACAAAGAAATTCCTAAACTTGTCCAAAAAGAGCAGAGATACAACAATGTGCACTACAGATATATCTCTGATTTCTGGTTTGCTCTATATATATTTGCTCAAATTTCTGATTTGCTCTATATATTACTGAGAATGAAAGGTTGAGACATACCAATAGAAAATGTGTTTTGATTTTCAAGCTAAGTTGGAGATACGCTAAGCTGAACTAAGAAGATAGGTAAGCTTAATGACTAGAGTTAACTTACAAAAATGCTAATCACATTAGTTCATAGCTGCGCACATCTATAAATTAAGGATTATTAAATATATTAATGGTAATGTAAATGAAAAAAAAGTACTGTTTTATCTTTTATCTCGGCTATCACATTTATGTTCTTTGGAAGGGTCTAATACTTTAATCTGAATATTTTGTCAAGCACTGGAACAGTCTGCCCAGAAAGTGGTGGAATCACTGTCCCTGGAAGAGTTCAAAAAATGTATAGATGTAGTACTTAGGAACAAGGTTTATAGGTGGACCTGGCAGTTCTGGGTTAATGGTTGGACTCCATGATCTTGAAGGTCTTTTCCATTCCAAACAATTCTACGAGCCTCATGGAAACTGACAGTGCAACTACCAGTAGTAGTTTACAAACAGAAGGACTGACAACTGCTGTGAAAGACTTCAGTCAGCTGACTACTGACCAGGATCACTGACTCCACTGCAGGACAGTCCAGAAAGACATGATAAGAGTATCCTGGCTGGCACTTACATGCACAAAGCTGCTTGAGTAATGATCTAATTCCCACGTGCAATGCACTGCTATTTAAGCTGCAAATAATCAACAGTCTGCACTCAGAAACAGCACTTTGTAGTACATTAAAACTGCAAACATGTTTAAATGCTCTAAAGGAAGAAGGCAGTAGTGTTAAAAGAGGCAGAAGAGTAAAAGTCATATTTAAGATTTGCACCACATACATAAGAACAACAGTTTTAAAAACTCTTGGAAGAAACATTTTCTGCAACCTCCATTGTTAGTGAGGACAATTTGTTAGTGAGGACATAGTTACTGTTTTCTGTGGAAACACTAAAAATACTGACACAGCAGGACAGAGAAAATCTGACACACACTTGAAAGAAGTTTCTGGGGAATAAAAATCAAAATGCTTCCTTTTACCATACACCAAAACATAACCACATTTATCCACCAAGCCAATATGGCCAAGGAATCTCTGGTAACCTCTGGTAACATTTATAATTTAAAAAACACACAGAAGAGACCAATTAATTAAAATCATGCTTATATAGCTAAGCTGAAATTCCCTCTAACAAGACCCTTACTGCCTGAGACACACCTCAACGTCACTGTGCTCCTGATGCTTTACCCTCAGTCGACAAAGCTTGTCACCAGTTTGGGGGTGCCACTGACAGATTTCGTGTTCTGCAGGACTGCAATATCAGATGCAGGGAAGACTTTAAAATGTCATGAGCATGTCGCGTTCTTGTACACTGGTGTAGAACGGCCTCCCAAAGATAAAGGAGTGTAGACCTGGTTTAATCTTCTCAGCCAAAGCCATTATTATGTTAAGATCGCCCTCTGCTGTCAAGTCAAGATCTATCTTTAAGCTACGAAGAGACTTAAAAGGTTTTTTGCCTTTTTGCCTGCAAGGAAATAAAAACATGCTTTCAAAAAGAGCAAAAGAAGCTTCCCTAAATCTACTTTCCATCATCTGTTCACTTACGTGTCATCCTCTATGTACTTTATTAAAGTTAAGGCTTTTCTGTGAAGGACTAGCAGAAATTGTGCAAGGAAAGTACTTCTTAGAGACAAGCCAGGCTTCAGGTGAAAAATCTGTTAAAAATCAAGAATATTAGGTACACATGGAAATTCAAGAATCATTTCAAGAATCTGGAAAATAAAGAAACATTGCATACACACATAAGATATTCTTAATTATAACAAAGCAGGCAAATAATGGCAGATTTGTACATAGACAGCATGCTTCCTATGTTTTCTATCTGCTCATATACAATAAATGAAGCTGTATTACAATTCCATTTGGACAGTTATCTGAAATTATTTCTGGTCAGGCAGTTTTTTCAATACTGTAATTGCAGACACTGTTGCACAGCAATAGAAAATGTCCCTTGTTTTTCACAATTAAGCAGGGATTTAGTTTCATATCAATATTTTTCTTTCTACTTATGTAGAGAAGAATCACAGCAGTAGTATGAAGAAAAGCTACCAAACCATTGAATGATATTTGTGTAATTATGTAATTAATGTATTTGTGTTAAATTATCTGTTCCTAGGGGTCAAAGTACTGAACTGTGTTTCTTTTTTTTCTGAAAAAAGCAAGAATTACCTGATCCAGGAAGGCTTTTACTAATGTATCTCTATGCACGATATCTTGAAAGACATTTCTATGGAAAAGAAAACAAAGGAACATGTGAGTTACTGCCAGTAAGGGATATTAACCTTCTAAGAGTTGAACACCGCAGTAGCATTACTGTTGATAGTCTGGTTGAAATTAAAAGTGAATTTAAAACTGTAGTAAATTACAATTCTGGTATTTTTAAAGATAACAGAGAATTTTAAAGCACTCAGATGAAATTAACTAAATCCAGAAATGCCACTGGTCTCTGCCAAATACACTTATCTCTATTATACCCCTAATTACAACAGGCAATAAAATTAACATGACATGGTCAGAATTATCACTGAAAATTAATTTCAATAGTATTTGATATAACCAAACTACTGAAGGATCTGGTCAATTCTGCCACAACAAGTGTAAATTCCAGAACTGAAGAAGTTTTTTTGCTTTTAAGAAGCTCTATGTACTTTATTAGCAAGTAGGCTCTGTACTCTACACTCTCATCCCAAACCAAGTAACTTGGTGAGATGTGAGAAGAATACGTACAAATCAGGTGTGAAACTCTCATCTGTGTGGATAATATGATCTTGAGACATTTCTTCATCTGAATTAGCTCTCCAAAATGCTGTCAGTTCAGATCTCATGTATCGTCGTTGGTTATAGATGTGTTCATGACAAGGTGGCATCTGCTTCACTGTATTGACATCCACATCTATATGAGTAGTAGGGTATGGGGCATACATTACTTGACGGAAGGGCAACACAAAGCTTCCTGTTGCATCCTGTTTTAGTGGAAAAAAACGCTATTTCAGTTAAAAATGCAAAGCTGTACTGGGACAAAACAATATTAAAACATCATGCCTACATTTTATAACCCATTTGTTCATATGCATTTTGTTTGGAACAACTGGTGGTTGTATTGCAGTACTAAGTCCTTAATAATGGATGATTTCCTTAACAAAAAGGTGAAAACAGGTGCTGAGGTGACCTGTCTATTAGAGTATTGCATCACCTGGTTTGTGAGCCCATTAGCATTATAGTATTGTAATTACCTGGTAAGTTCAGACTGCTTGCTAGAGCAAGAAGCATTATTTTTCTAGTCATCTCCACCCATTGCTACAGACTGTTTAAAATACTTGGAAACTCCAGGCCTGATATCCTTGGTTTTGTTAAAACACAAAAACTTAAATTACTTTTGGAATTCTAGCCCCAAGCAGACAAGAGCATATTATTATTGTACCTCAAAGTACAGGAACAATCCTGAACAGTCCTCAAGAAACAGATGTGTCATAGAAAAGACTGGCTTGGAATTTTAACATGAAGATAATTACAAGGAGAGTTACAATGCCAGAAAAAATGACATCACGGGACAATGATACATTTTTGAATGTGAATGTCTGTATGTGTGTGCATACCATATGCAAAAACAGACACTGAAGAATGTTCTTACACTACAGAAGAACAGAACTTTCCTAAGCATACTTACTTTGAGTAAGCCTTGAACAAAAAGTCCTGACTCATATTTGAAAGAGGACTCACTTCTACAGAGTCTGGAACACTTCCGCTCAGATGGTGTGAGAAACAGGCACAACGTTCTCACAATCTGCATTAAAAAGAATAGTTTTGAAAAACAGGAAAATGTAAGGAAATAAGTCTGACTAGACTATTGAAATGCCTTGTACTGGGCATTTCAAATTACGAACAAAAGAATTCAGCATGTTTATTAGAAAAGCCAAAACTTAATAACAGGCCACAGAATAGTGACATGCTTACTTTTACTTATTTTTTAATTACTAGCACTAAGCCATACTACTCCAACTTCTTGTCAAATTATGAAAAAAATCCTACACATTCTTGCAACCAAATTTGTTTTTTACCCAATTATGTAGAACAAATCACTTTTTTTCTTCTACATCTTTCTTTTAATAAACATGAGTTACTGTGATTACTTTCCTAGCCTTTCAGGTCTCTTATTTTTTGTTCATTCCATGTTGAAATAGCAGTTATTGTCTCAAATCAGGCACAGTTAATTTTGTAAATAAGCACTGATGCTTATTTCCTCAGTAATTTCCTTAAACTCTCTACTACAATGAACACAGGTACTTCATCACCCATCTTCAATCTTCTGAGCTGAAACAGCTACGAGTTATCACTCCAAATACAACACATATTCCATTCCACTCATCTCTTAACAGTCTTAACCTGTAGTGTCTTATCTGTGTCTGTAAGATATTTGAAAAGACTCTGTCCTTGCACAATGTGTTTCTGCAGTACCTAGAACAATGACAACATAATTTGTGACTGACACTTTTTGTCACAATATGCCACAAGTGGTTTTTTTTCCTTTCAGATAAGCTGAAATATGCTATTAAGAAAGCAGTTACTTCAGAAGAGTTGTACCATGACACAAGGAGCATGCTGCTGATAAGAACGTGTAGAATTAATTTATGAAATTTACCCTTGATGTCTTGAGGCTCACATTCTTTTACACTGTTTTTTCCCTATACTCTCTAGCTTATTGATATATTACTTTACTAATTCGTAACCATTTAGACATTAGGTCCTTTTTATTAACTATTCAATGATCTATAAGTGTTTTATAACTACTTAAGCTTCTAACATTTCCTCTTGTATTATATATAGCATATGTGCGTACATAGATAGCATGATAGCATTTCTTTTAAGCATGTAACATGTCCAGTAACTTAAATGCATGTAAATCTTAAATTTCTGAAACCATACATATTAACTATGGTTAGCTGTGATTGCAGCTAAGATCTGAGAATTTTCTTTTCTCTGGTTTGCCTGTTGCTTTTGGGCACCTGCATTTACTATTGATTTGATCAGAGGTCCTTTATCACTGCTGGTAATACACATGAAACAATGCATTCCCTCTGCCCCAATTTTGTTTATTTCAAAACATAGGTTTACTAAATTACCTTTAAATTAAAAAAACCCAACTTTAATACTTCATTAAGGCAAGAAGTCTTTATGCTATAAAATAGTATAATGGGCTTCTTGTATATAGCATGCTATACATATATAGCATGTATACTCCACAAGTAATATACAATTTATTCAGCAGGTCCACTGTTCATAATGTTTTTATTTCACATTGAAGAAATAGACGCATGTTCCACGAAACACAAACAGCTCATGACACAGAAACCTGTTTACTGCTCAGTGCAGGAGAAATTATGGAGACACTAACTGTTTAAGAGCATACAGACAATACCCAATGACATGGGTATTGTCTGTATACTCACCACTACCAGTGTTCCCCAGACCTCAGTTCCAGGTTTGATCATATTCAACATCTTTACTGATGATCTAGACATGGGGATTGAGTGCACCCTCAGTCAGTCTGTAGATGACACCAAGTTGGGCAGGAGTGTTGATCTGCTCAAGGAAGGCTCTGCAGAGAGACTTGATCAGACAGACTTGATCAATGGGCCAAGGACAAACTGCATGAGGTGCAAAAAGGCCAACTGCTGGGTCCTGCCCTTGTCCCATGCAGCACTACAGGCTGGGGACAGAGTCACTCAAGAGCTGTTCAGGAGAAAGGGACCTGGGGGTGCTGGTTGACAGCCAGATTTAAATGAGCCAGCAGTGTGCCCAGGTAATAATGAAGGCCAATAGCATCCTGGCCAGCATCCCAGCAGGATACTGTGGCAGCAGGATACTGTGGCAGCAGGACCAGGGCAGTGCTTGTCCCCCTGTACCTGGTTCTCATGAGGCCACAGTTCAAATGCTGTCTTTACTTCTGGGCCTCTCGCTTCAAAAAGCACACTGAAGTGCTGGACTGCTAGAATGTGTCCAGAGAAGGGCAACAAGGAAAGGATTAGAAAACATGTCTGAGGGGGAATGGCTATTTAGTCTTGAAAAAAGGAGGCTCAGGTGACCTTATCACTCTCTACAGCTCCCTGAAAGGAAGGTGCAGTGAGGTGAGGACCAGTCTCTCCTATGTCTCCAGTCTCTGCTGTGCCCGCAGTGAGAGGACAAGAGGAAATGGTCTTAAAATGAGACAGGGGAGACTCGGATTAATTATTATAAAAGAAATTTTCACTGTTAGCCGTCAGGCACTGGAATAGGTTTCCCAGGGCGGTGGTGGAGACCCCATGGCTGGACATGTTTAAGAGGTGTCTTAAATCTGGTGCTAGGTGATGTGGTTGAGTGGTTTAGGAACTACTGTGGCAGTGCCAGGTGGATGGCTGGACTGGATGACCTTAAAGGTCTCATCCAAGTTTGATCATTCTGTGATTCTATGACATAGCTGAAATGGACAAGCCAGTCAGGTCTCTTCTATTTGTGTATTTTAGCTAGAAAATCTGATTTTAAAAGCTCAGACTCGTTTACTACTCATTTATGTATTGTATCAGTTAAATACATTGGTTTTCTTATAGTTGTCAGAATACAACTGAAAGGCAATTTTCTGGCAGAATTCTCTTCTGCTAGACCAGTCAACTGAAGATAGCCAGACAATAGTACTCCTTCCTTCTTCAGCCTCAAGAATGTTTATAGATTAACTTTGTTCCAAGTAACACTCCTAATAATCAGCATTTAAGTTCAGTTTATTAGAAAGTATGTTACCTTATTAACTTTTTCTGCACTGCTTCCTACAACTACAGAGCAACCACAGGTCTGCAGGTGTGAACTAATTGCACTGCAAGTAAAAACAGACATAGGTTAATACATTTAATCAGATTTTTTAAATGAAACAATTGTCACCTTCACAAGAAGAGAAGTGTTTCAATTATAAATATAGCCTACATGTCCATAACTATAGGACTTTAAACAGCAGCATAGGTTACTGCTGAAATCCAAAAGTTCGATGGTTTCTCCAGTATTGGAAGCACATGTGATGGTGTATAAATAGATGGCACCAAGCACTACATATATGAATGCAGTTATGCAGGAGATACAATGAAATGTAACAGAACATCAATTAAAACCTATTAAACCCTCCCACAGGAAGAGGCCAAGCTGCTCTCAAGTTCAACTATTTCCACTTAAAAATTAAAACCAGGGGTAAAAGAGAAATACACAACTCAACAATAAGCATGCTATATGCCATACCATTAAGGACTCTTATTTAGACTTATGCACAACCCAGGTTTTTTGCTATTTAAAAAAATGCAAGACTTTGACTTAAAGTCTTATAAAATTAGATGCAGGTATCAAAGAAAAACATGTATTTAATAGGAATTCCATTATCAAACAAATAATCCTGTGACAACAGAGTCTACAGAGATGCAGCTATTAGCTCAGAACCATTCTTTTAGCATGACAGAAACTTTATAACATTTTATTGACAAAAATCTCAAAAAGCCAAATATATGTCATTTTTCCCCCTCTTATAAAGAAATCTATTCCAATCCATGTTCACATGCACATGCAGATAGATACATGTAGATGCATACACAAGTTTAAATCATTTTACTACAGCATAAATCAAAACTGAATTTCATACTTGAGGAGAAAGCCTTCATGGCAACTATCCCCAATGTCATCATCATTTAGCACTGTGTCACTTATCTGAAATGCAAGTAAATATAAACAAAAGTTAGACAAGAATCTGATCACCTTCCAATTAATTGATTTTCGCTTTGCTACATGGGAACTGTTTGGAAACTATTTAAGTTAACTTGTAAGGCTTCCCCAAAAAGCATAATCTTAAGAAGACCTGTCTTCAGACAAAGCATTTGGAAAAATAAGAGTCACTTGATTATTAAGTCTCCACCAGTACAAGTCAGGTTTCTCCTAGTGTATTTTTTTTCTGCAAAGAATGTCCAGAATACTTTAGATTAGTGCACGTCGTATCACTTCTACTCCTTCCATGAGAACACTATAATGCACTGAAACAGGTATCCACATCAAATCCATTAATCTGCCCACTCATTTTGGTTTGCCTCTCCATTCATACAATGACATAATCCTATGCAGTCAATTTTGCTAAGTGATGACAATAAAAAAATACTGCCATGCATTACACCACTTAGGAGAACTTGATGCGAAGCAACAGAAGTGTACAAGAATTTAGGAAAATGGGCATTTTCTCTGGGAAAGTGAGTACCAAAGTAAAGGCACAAAGCTATGTTTTAACCAGAGGGAGAAAGTCACTTTTCAAAAATTCAGAATAAAAATAAAACCAGAACTTACATCTATTTCTTCTGGAACACTGTGTGATTTCATAGATGAAAGGAGTTCCATTACAGGAATGACTTCTCCTGTCAGCATTGGAATGATGCTCTGACCCTGAACAATAAATAAGATGCTTGAAGTAAAAGCACATTGGGTAATATCAGAAGTTACTCCCAACATGTACTTGCAGTATTACATGCAAAACATCCTAACTTCCTACTGCTCAGAAGGGTAGTATGAGCAGAAATTGATGCACAGATTTGGGCTTTGCTCACCAATAATTATAAACTGGAAAAATGTATTTGGCTTCTCAACGTCACACCTAACATGCATATCTGGGTCTTATGCTAATTTTCAGCATTAGTTTTGATTGGCCTAGACAAGAAGTATTTGATGTGAGATAACTTGATCATACTATGTTACATGCAATCACTGTTAAGCATTTTACATTCAAGTCTGATCTTATAACAATGACTGGAAAACAAACAAGCACATTACTCATTAACATACAAAAATAATTTCCTGACTTATCTATCACAAGAGAAGGAAGCCACAGTCTCACATTTAGAGTTTCAGAAATCAAATTCTTTTCACAGTCTCATCCATTAAATCTCCAAGCACATTTCAACGTCACAGAGTCCATATGTCTCTATAATTCTAAACCTAACAAAAAACAAGCTCAATAGGAGGCTGGCATGACTCTATGGAAACTGCTACCTTTACAGAGCTTGTTACAAGTTCAAGTTAATGAGTTTCCTTTTCTGAAAGGTAATATTCTTCACAAATTTCTACTTTATCCCTAAAGTGATGAAATATAATTTCCTTTAATTTGATCACAGCTTCCATCATCCTATCTTCAGAAACTTTGCCTAGTGTGCATGTCACATTATTAGCCAGTCTAATGCATTCTCCCGGATCCAAAAATAAGAAGCAACATCTACAGTAATAAGAGGCAGTCAAATGGTTTTGCAATGGCGTGCCACATGCATCCGCCAGATGGCCCTTACCTGATCCTCCATTCTTTCTGTGCCTTCCAAGACAATCTTCTGGAAATGTTCTTGCCTCTCCTGCAAGAGAAGCAGTTAAATATAAACTCTCTGGCATTTGTTCATGTATGTAGGCACACACCAGTCACTCAGTTTCTTCCCTGTGGAGTCAGGCTTCTTACATTCAAATTTTGATGTTCAAGTACTTTTTCTTTTACAGAGTTAACTTTAGGAAGAGGTGATGTCATGCAACACAGATCAACGCTCCCTGCTCTGCCCTCCACTCCTCCACTGCACATCTCCCATGTTTGGGCAGGAAAGGAATGATTTGATGACAATGTCAAAACATTTTTGTCATTGCAGATCAAGAAAATGCCAGATGATGAGATTATGGTGAAGAATTCCCCTTTATGTATGGATTTTTATTTTCAGATGGATATAGCATAGATTGAGGATTCCTGACATAACAGGAAAAAAATAAGATCTTCAGAATGAGAAAAATTATTGGACTGGGGAGGGTGGGAAACAAAAGACTTTTTTTCCCCCATCTCTTGAGGCACTTACAGGTCTTCAAAACATTGTTTTATAACCAAGTACAGGAGACACAAAACCTCAGAGTACATAAAACAATGTACAAGAGGTACACAAAACAATGTACAAGAGGCTGAACAAAGCTCTGAAAACAGGCTCACCAGCAGCTGAATAGCAAACTGCATTTAAAATGAACTTGCAATGGAATGAAGTTATTATTCACGAAGAGGATTTGGCATTAATCGCTGCAGCATCAATACAAGTCACAAAAAATAGCAGATGCTGGGAGAACTAATGATATCTTTTGCTAGATGCTGATGGGTTATTGCATTTTTATTGGTTAACCATTAGTTTCCTGTGACTGACCTACTCAGAGTTAATCACCTTCAAGTGTGAAAAGAGTTGGCAAGAGATTTTTTTGAGCAGATGAATAGGGACTAAGCTACAGCAGTTTGCCCTTAAACAGCAATAAGCCTTTTCTAAACATCTAAAAGAAGCATCAGTGAAAAACAACACTGGAACAAGGCAGATTCCTACAGAGCACCTCCACCCTTCAGTCCGAGAAGGAAGACATCCTTGACAATCATTTTAAAAAACTCAGTCTTCTTGAAGATAAGGCTGAACAAATGGTGTAGGCCACTTCTTTTCAAAAATATAACTGTTGAAAATTATTAGAAAGACATACAAAGCATAAACTGGAGTAGGTGAATGGGGTTTTAATCCCATATTGATGACTTCCTCAGAGTTGCCTGCTTTCTTTGCCAGTCTGAACACTGCTCCATGTTTCTCCTAATTCTTGAGTTCAAAAGGCTCTTCTCATCTCAAGTCTACTTGGAAATGTTGTCTGACTCTACACAGAAGTAATGAGAGCTAATATTCACAACTATTAGAACATCCAGAACAGATCCAGATTGGACTTGATCATTATTTTGATTTGCTGTATGTAACCATAGCTGCTAAAATGCCTCAAAATGCAAACCACAGAATGAAGCAGTTTTAATTTATTATCATAGTTACAATTATTCTACAAATCATGCCTAAATTTTAATCTAAATTTTCCAATGAGTTTTCTCTTTTCTGAATGAGACTGAAAAACTGCAAATATATGCAGAAATCTGAGCTCTCTCTCAAAAAAAAATTCTAATTAAGAATGTATTGCTGTCTCAGCTAATTCAACTGGCCTACCTGCTTAAAGAAAAAAAACATCATTCTCAATGCTGTTTGAAGGTCACTTCTGCTGTGAAAACATATTGGCATGGAGCAATATAAAAACTGAGAAAATTTATTACAGCTAAAATTTATGAATAATTCTTATTTGACCACTCTCATTAGAACTCAGTGCAGAGGACACTAAATGAAAGAAGCAAAATAAGCAAAATAAGACACCATTCACTTACATTAAAACCACTAACATTAACAGGGGTTTAAAAGACTAGATAAGGAATTAAATATATGTGTTTTTACTATATTAAGAAAGAAGTTTATGTCCTATCTTTCCTCTAAAAAATGAACCCCAGAAACTATGAAAACCCAGTGTTTCAGAAAGCACTACCAGCCATAATAAGGCAATACAGCAAAAGGAAACACCACCACAAAAATAGTATCAGCTTGTTACTTCTGTAATTAGCTCGGATAAGAGCACTCAAAGAGTAAGTTTAAAGTGTGTTGACTACAAGCCTCAGAACAGAAGATACCAGACAAATGTACATCACCATATTCATTACAGCTGATGGGCACTCTACTGCTCTAAGACAGCTTGGACTCCATAAAGATGACAAAAATTTTAAATTTTACCATTAGACTGTTATTTAGTTTAAAGAAAAATACATAAAAGATTTCACTTAATAAGGAAATATCGATGATTTATCCAAAGGTCAGAGTTTCACCACTTAAGAAAAAATTAGCATGTCTTCATTTTTAAGTTCCAGGAGTAAAAATATTTGGACTAAAGTAGATGTACTTTTGTAGATCTCCCTTTAGTTCTACAAAGTTTAAGTCCTCACAAACTGTTTGTTAACACTCTCTTTTTTTTAAATAAAAATGTAACAGGAATGGGAAGATAACTGCATCAGTTCCCATTTCTGGACCTCAACAAGGAAAACAACTATATGAAACACAGTAAATTTACAATTATACCTACTTTAAATACACAAATTAACACAAAAGCAACAATTAATATGAAATTCAGAAAGATAAAAAACTGTACAGGAAGCCTCTTTCAACTACACAATTGTAGAGGCAATATAGTATCAACAGGATAATCCAAGCTAAAATCCCAGCCTTGAATTTGCTGATTTACCATCTGACAACCTTTAACCGTCAAAACTGTACAGAGACCAGCCTTTTCTGAGTTTGTCTCTCTGGACTCCACATAACAGACATCACAGCATCTCAATTTTTGCTACTGCACTAAGACAACCTAACAATTATTTTAAGGAATGAACAAAAAACTTACCTTATGCATCCATATCCTTCCTTTCCTTATAATATGTGTTAACCTATCCACGCACACTCTGTGAAGGGGCAGGTAGAAACCAAGTTCACTTTGCGGAAGTATAATTGACAGTCCATATGTGCTTCTGTCTCCATTCCAGTTTCCATCAAAGATTAATGACACAATGATTACTCTTTTTTCGGCCAAAACAAAGAACTTCACATCTATTGCACCACTTTCTGCATTCCGAAGTATTTCTCCATTCAGGGTGTGGTTAGCAAGAAAAGTTATTTCACCGTCACTGAGAAGTACCTGTTCTGTCTTTGGAGCCCAAATGTGCCGCACTCGGGGGCCAAGAATATTGTCCCAGTAAGCAAAAGTGGCAGCTAATAATGGTGACTCGCCATTCAAAGAGATCTCTGTCTTAGCAACTGCAGGGGATGGTGGTGGACAAAGAGCTGACATGCCTGTTTCCTCTCTCTTGTCTAACTAAAATGCTTACTTTACCTGAAAAAAAAAGAAAAAAATTACAGAGACAAAAAAGTTAGACCAGCCATCATCATTATCTCATCTTCTTTTTACATGGCCAAATAATGTTAGGACTTGTTTTAAACCTTATTTAAAAGAAAATATTTAGATCAGATGTTACGAAGTAATTCTTTATGTGATGGTGGCGATGCACTGGAAAAAGTTGCCCACAGGAGTGGATGCCTGCTCCCTGGCAATGCTGAAGGCCAGGCTGGATGGAGCACTGAGGAACACTAGTGGGATGGCATGCCTGCCCAGAGCTGGGGGCATTGGAACTACATCCTATCTTTAAGGTCCCTTCCAATCAAAGCCTTTCCACAATTCTTTTCTTTCCAAATGACACTTTCAAGAGCAATCTGGCTTCTTCACCCGAGATTTCATCACAGACTTCATTCAGAAAGGAAGTTTGTGTATATACATATGTATGTTTCACATAAAAAAGTGGCATGCTTTACAATCATTAGTCAGACCTCAAATGCCCTTTACTCACTAGAGAAGTATGATGAACTTGCACAACGTACAGCTTGTGTATGAAAACTGACACAATAAATCTATCCTTTACATCATATGCAGGGTGTTATGACACAAGCGCTCAGCACTTTATAGAATACATTGACGGACAACTTTTTATCTTGCGTGGACACAATCCCTGAATATCTTTCCTAGCTGTTTCCACCATGTCTACAGCTTCCCCATTCTGATAAGGCTGCAGAAGCTAACAGGAAGTTCCATCTTCCCTAAAAGTTAGGCTAAAGTCACAGGACGATATGAAATAAAAAAGGTTTGCCAACAAATTCAACCAAGGACGGAAAACTTTAACAGCTAGAACCCACCCATATTGAGGAAAACCTCTCATGAGCAGTTGGCAGCTTTCCTCGCCTTTCTGCCTGCAGCACTCCAGATGACAGCAGCAGGGAATCCCACCCGGGACCAACGGAGCAGGAACACACACCTCACTACCACAGCTCAACTCGCCAGAAACTCTGTATCTGAAGTTCTTTTTTTATTTATCACTTCACAGCAGAAGTGTAAAACCTCTTTCGCTCCGGCTTCTTCTCAGGAGGCAGCCGGTGCCCCGCCCGAGCGGCAGCCGGGAAGCCAAGGCCATCTGACTTGGCCATCTGACACCGTGACTTTACGATTTTCAGGGAAGACATGGCGCCAGCCACCCCCACTGACCCCTAGCATCCACGGGCTGACCAGAGGCTCGCTTTCACCACCGCCTCTCCACCGCGGCCGCCGCCACCTCGGCGGCGGCGGCACCTCCGCGCTCCCGGCCCGTATCAGGCCCGTGTGGCACCGTGCGGATCTGGTCTGAACATCTCGGGGAGGCACCGGGGAGGCAGACGCAGGATGCCCTCGCTCCTTTCCCCGTAAAGCAGAGAGGCCACTGACACCACCCCCGACGCTACCACAGCCCCGCCACCCCGGCCCGGCGCCCGCCTCACCTCGGCTCCGGCCGCTGCCCCGCGCCTGCGCCGCCCCGCCCCTGCCGCACACCGCGGGCTCCGCAGGCGCGGCACCGCCCCGGGCCGGGGCAGCCGAGCCGGTGTGACCGCCCCGGGCCGAGCTGCGGGGAGCTGTGCCGGTGTGAGCGCCCCGGACAAGGGAAGCCGTGCCACTGTATCCCTGGCGGGGGAGGTGTGCCGGTGTGGCTCCCCGGACAGGGAAAGCCGTGCCGAGGTATCCCTGGCGGGGCAGTGTCTTGCGTCTGGCGGGTCACAGTGGAAGGAAATAGGCGCAACCCTGTGCAGTTTGTGGAGGAAGCCAAAAGGCGAAACTGCATTGTGCTGGGAGGAACCGGCACAATTTACGGAGGGGCTTTTAGGCCTAAAAGAGGAAGCTGGTAATGACGGATTTGGGTGGGTATCCCAAAGATAGAGCACGGCGAGTGGTGAAAGTTGGGTGTAGTGTTGCAGGTACGTGGTGAATGTCTATAGTCCTCTTACTTAATTAGCAGTCCTGGCCGGGGGCCTGCGGGAAGACTGGAGAGGAACTCGTCATTAGGAATTGTAATGATAGGACAAGGAGAATTGGGTACAAATTAAAAGAGGGGAAATTTAGATTAAATATTGGGAAGAAATGCTTTACTGTGAGGGTGGTGAGACAGGAACAAATTGCCCAGAGAACCTGTGGATGCCCCATCCCTGGCAATGTTTAAAGCCAGACTGGATAAGGCCTTGAGCAACTGGTGCAGTGGGAGGTATCCCTGGATGTGTGTGGGGGGGTGGAACTGGATGGTCTCTAAGGTGCCTTCCAACCCCTTGGTATTCTATGGTTCTATGATTGAAATAAACACAGACACATATTAGAGGCATTTATTTATTTACAGCCTAGAAAATAGGAGTATCCTGAAGTACCCTGGGGACTTGTGTCTTTGGCAGCTTGAACAGGCCCATACAGGAAGTTTTCATAGGACACAAGAGACCTGAAGTGGGACTCTTTTATTTATACCCTCCAACTTTAATCACCAAAAACACTCACCTCAAAATTCACAGATTCATTAGGGTTGGAAGGGACCTCTGGAGATGATCCTGTCCAATCTCCCTGCTCAGGCAGGTTCATCTAGAGCAGATTACACAGCAAGGTGTCCTGGTGGGTCTTGAATGCCACCAGAGACACTCCATGACCTCCCTGGGAAGCCTGTAAAAATGGCTTTAATGACAGACTATTGAATAGCATCACATTGAAAAATGTAGTCTTCAGCCAGCTAAAATTTGCCTTTTAGATTACTTTAATTAATGATTTTAAAAACATGCTGAACATGAAATTACTTATGTCTATCTGTTAGATTGTAATTTTGATTTCTGAGAAGCAAAGCTCCAATAAAAGTGAAAAAATAAACTGGACAAAATTTTTGTAATCATTACAGAAAAGCTTGGAAGAATAATGGAAGTAAACTAGTTTGAAAAGTTACTGCTGTTTAATTTGTTTAATACAAAGATTGGATGTCAAACTGGGGCATTTCACTACTCACCTCTTGTCTAAATGGTAATCTATGCAGTTCATAAAAAAAGGGTTTTTGTCTTTAGTGTAAATTGATTATCATGCAGTTGTGGACACCAAGCTGTACCGTAAAAAAAATGCAACTGGTATTAAATCAGTAATGATACTGAATAAGTGGACTTCAGAAATGAAGATGTAAGGATTGTCATCATTTTGTAACTGGATTATCATGTAGCCTTGCATAAGGCACTTGGTATTCCTGTATCAGTTATCCCATTATAAACTGCCTTGTGAATTCTAAATTTAAAGTAAAATCGTCATGTTCTACGCAAAGCAACATAATGATGAATTACAAGTCCTTTTTTTTTCTCTCAAAGTTACAGATGAGTCTCTGTAAGTGCTGTGGTGATAGTGTTGGCAGTGTGAAATTTCTGTCTACCATAGCGCTGTGGTTGTTGTCTTTTTCTTTTCCTTCACTGTTGAATACTTTCTTCTCATGGAGAAGACAGTAAGTCTCATTGCATATAATCTGAAGAGACTTAATATTTCTTCAGGTGCCTTTTGTGGACACATCAGGTAAGCGACAGGCTGCAGTGCAAGCAGGTATTTTTCCCCTGACAGAAAATACACGTGGCTATGAAACCTAATGCTGCACATTTGCACAGAAATTAGATAGAGAGTATGCCACACAGAGAAGATGAAAACAAGCTCAGACACTGAGCTCAAGTGAAAACACATTATAATTTTATTTTTGTTTTTAGTATGGCAAGCTGAATCATCATCATGACTTAATGCTTTAGAATAAGGGAGAATAAGAGAGTTCATAGGCAAAAAGGGAAAGAGATAAAATATAGTGGAATTCAGTTGCTCAGCCTGGTGGAGTAAGGTCAGCGAAACGTGGTGCTACCTAGCTGCCCTGTTTCAGTGAAACCATGCATGCACTCAGACAGTGCAGGCTTGCATCACTTCATAAAACTGATGTTGAAAAAATCTAATTTTACTGTAATGAAATTCTTTTTAAGCCAGAGCAGATTGGCAAAAAAATTATGTCCAAGGTAGAAGAGAGCAAATGGGAACAGTTGGTTGAGGCTTCAAGAAATAGGGGCACTCAGTGGTAGTACAGGTATCAGTGCCAAGATTACATTTTATGTACATACCAGCAACATGAAGGAAGATTTTTGAGAAAACAAAGCTTGCACTGCCCTATCCCCAGCTACTTATTTCTTATAAGAGGTGAATGACGGGCTTTTCCTCAGTACTTCTGGTTTATGGTTTAAGGCAGGTTTGCATCTATGTCAAAATCAGTGAAGTGTGCTTGCATGTTCATTGAGTCTCTTGTTGCTAGTTTTAACGTGTTCTTAAAACCACTAGCTTTGTTAAGTACTAGGACCCATGCAAATTTGAGCTTGACCTGAATATAAATTGATTACACAGTACTTCTGGTATTGATTCTAGCTGCCCCTCACCAGTTGTTTTTATCTGAGCAGTGCTATCCCAGACTGCTGTCATTATGTCAGTACTTTGCTGATCACAGAATGGGTCAGATTGGAAGGGAGCTCAGTGGGTCACCTGGTTCAACCTCCCTGCTCAAGCACAGGATTGTGTCCAGATGGTTCCTGAATATCTCCAGTGAGGGAGAATCCACAACCTCTGGACAACCTGTTCCAGTGCCATCACTAAATGCACAGGCATGACAGTGTAGGGACCCATTAGTTACAGAAAGCAGCTTGAAATTACAGAGCCACTCAGTTGAAGTTAACAATTTTCAAACAGAAGTTAAGGATGCAGAATTTTGAAGTGCTGAGGTATTTCATTTTAAGAGAACTCCTTCTTCCCCTCCCCATGATTGTTACACACATGGAAAGAGTGATTTGATCCCCTAAAGAAAAGTGTTATATCTTTGAGCCCTCATGACTGGTGAAACAGCTACAAGAGATCTATATAAATGAGTGGTAGGAGGAAGCTGTATATGACAAAAGAGCTTTTAAAATAGCTGCGTTGGAGCTCAGGAAACAGGGGTCTTCCTCTGAACAAATGTCACCAACTTTTACGCAACAGCAGTTCAGCTTTGTACAGGCTGGAGCAACAGTGTGTGGATTTAGGCAGTAAAGATAGTTAACTCTTCTTTGACAGACTATGGATTTAGGCAGTAAAGATAGTTAACTCTTTCTTGACTGCTGAACTCACACTGACTGTTCCTCTTCAGCTGCCAGAAATGAAAAAAAATTAAAACCAAAATCAGTGTCTTAAAAGATGCCTACCATCAATTAGAAACATGTAAAAACTGTTTTATTTATGATGGATCAGTAGTCATTTGAGTTTCAAGTGTTTTCTTGATTCCAGAGTTATTTTTAAATCATGGCAAGACAGGATCTGCTATACTAACCACTAGAGTAGTTTTGACTTGGCAAAATAATAGGAAATAATAGGAATGTGGCAAAAATAATAGTCAATGTGGAATTTACAGTGTATTTCTGTGTCATCAGTTAGAAATAAATAAATTATAAAACTGAAGAAAAGGAGAATTCACCCCAGGATATAACAGAAATAAATAAATAAATTACAAAACTGAAGAAAAGGAGAATTCACCCCAGGATATAACCAGCTGTGTTGTTTTATTCTAACACTACTGATGGGGAGAGCTGTCTCAGTAAGAAAGTAAATTATGTCAAAGAAAACATACAATTATCCATGAAGAGTTTAGCTGTAAAGTGGAAATAGACAGGATATTTTTGATAAATAAGAGATAAGGTCATGTGGTATATATATCTCTCAGATATACTTACCCTAAGTGAGAAACCCAAGTTTCTTCTAGTAGTAAGATCTTAGCTAAAGGTAGTTTTCATTAACCAAGTTCCTCTGCTGGGTGTATTTTTCAAATAAAGGCATTGTTCAGATGCAATTACACAGCAGACTTCTATAAATTCTAAATTCATAAACCTATTAAAAACAGCTGGTCTCATCTGATCTGACTTCCCAACTCCAGGTGAGTATTCCCTCTCTCCTTTTTCTTCTGTATTAATATTTATGTGACAATACAACTTAGCTCTATCACAGATCAGCCTTAACCTGTCTAAACCTCTACAGCTGTTTAAAACAGTTTCTGTTTTGTTTGGGTATGTAGGCAGGCAAACCTAACTGTGGGAATAATGTTGCACAGAGGCAAGCTTATGTCATTATATCCTGTTGATCTAACAATGAAACAAAGTTGGTTGTAACCCAAGACCATATTTTAAAATTGGAGATGTGTATTTTGGGAAATTTTCAAGTGTGAAAGATAGTGGGAAAACAACAGAAAGCTTCTTTGATACATGTTACAATGGAAGAAGGCCAGAGAAACTATAGCAGCACTGCTTATTAGGACTACAACATAAACCACTTCTTCCTCATTTTCTCTTCTTCTGCAGAGTTTTACTTCTCTTGTTGGAGGAGACTCTGACATGTATTGATGAAAATCTGTGGGAGCATATTGATTTTAAAGGTGGTAGATAGTCCCTGCAGTTTGCCATGGATATGCTGATTGCCAGCAGCATGGGGTTTTAAGGAGGAAATTTTGTCCTTTTCTCCAAAGCTTATGAAAATGGCCCAGTACTGCTCTATTAGGACAGTCATATTTGGAAGATGTTTTAAAATCTTCTGCATGAGTGCATTAGCCTTCATGTACCACTGAGTAGGGGAGTGTAAAGTACTCTCATGGACCTTCCACCTGCCATAAAAGGCCCTCTTGAATTTTGGGTGGCAAAACAGACCAAGTACGTGCCATCATGAGCAGACTGTGCTAAAAAATGCACGTCTTTCATATTCAGGTATGGCTGCAGAGGATTCATAACGAAGTGTGATGTTTGATGGACACTTGTCTATTCTACTGTTTGTGCATATACTTGTGCTTTTATTTGGTGAAGAAAGGAAGTCAGGAAAGGCAGAAAATACTTGCTTTTTTGAAACCCAAAGATATTTGTACTAAAACTGAAAATAGGGACTTCAGTTTGTTCATCTTTTGAATCAAAAATCACATCTTTTGCAATACCTTGCACAGCTATTTTCTTGGATGAGTAGCGTTTTCCTACTCTAAGCATAAAAACTTTTGAGACATGGCATTTCTGAACTTGAAAGTCTTTTTCCACTTTCAACAAAATATTGAAATACACACTTTTTAAAAATACTGATTTTCTCTTCATTATTTCCAATGTCATTTCCACTTGAAAGGAGGTCACTGCTTTCAAAGGCATGTCCCTTACTGCTGCTAGAGATGTTATTGTACCATGCTACATGCAAGGAATACCTCTTGTTTCTGGAGGAAGTATGTAATGTATTATAAAATTACCATGGTATTCTTTCAAAATATATTACTGTACACTCTTGAATAACATGGCAAGATCCTGGTTCTGTTTTGTCTTTGGAATGGGTCAGACACTTGCTGGATAATCAGCAGAAGCTGGTTGGTAGTTGACTAACAAGCCCAACATAGGTAAAAGGTCTTCCGGTGTAGTACCTTTGGTTAGTACTCAGAGGTTTTTCCTGGGAAAATGGTAGGAAATTTCTGAAGTCAATATCTGTGCTGAGAGAAAGAAGAAGGGTTCTGATGTCACTGCTATTCTGGTTCAACTTTTCTAGGTCTTCTTGGTGTCACCAAAAGACTGCTGCAAATCTGACGTTCTTTAAGACTTCATGTAAGCTAGAGGTCAAGGAAGAACAGACTGGTTTCCTCAGGGGTCACTGAAGATCAGTACCAAAATTGGAAACAGCCTGTAGATTTCTCCTAGTGTAGTACAGTTTTAGACTCAGTGCTAAAATTTGCTTGAATACCAGCCAAGATTGCAACTGTCACCAGAAGCAGACAATACTGCTGAATTCTCCGTAGTTGCAATTTTCTCTAGTCAGTCAACCTGATTAAATTGCCAACTGTTACACATACCCTTTTCAGTGTTTTTACAATAAGAAGCCATTTGGTTTTCAGTTGTTACCTTGGCTACGCCTATATATTCTTAGTATCACAACACATCAGAGCTGGCATAACAATCTTTTGATAACATATACGTGCTTCACACAGGATGACCATACTCATGGAATAATGAACCCCAGGTGCAGCTTATTTCATTTTTGCCTGTTTCACAAAAAAACAGCAGCTCAGACTGCCAAGCCACTGAGGAAGCCCCCTCCAAGGTCACATAGGCACATGCTATGGGGGTTCCCTCCAATGTGTCCTCCACAGAAAGAGGGTGCAAGTGCCCAGCAGTGCCCTTCAGTGAAGCTGCTCTGTCTGCCCAGCATCAGCAGCTGCCATCTCCACTGCTGCAAATGTTTTTGCTGCTTTTATATTGCTTTTTAGGGGGATTTTTTTCCCCACCAAAGTCTCTGTTAATTGCCTGATTACTGTTTAATCCATCTGATTGTTATCTTAATCTTTAGCATTATCAGATTTGGATGAACGCTCCCTGAGACAGTTTTGGTAGTCCCATTCATATATACCATTACACCGATGCCCCTATCTGATCCTTTCTTGTTAGGTGTCTTAGAACAAGAAGAGGCCCCTCACAAGCACCCCAGGACTCATTCTTGAACTCTAGGTCTTTGCTATCTAAGAACAGAATTAACCTTAAAAAGATGGTTTGTAGCTGAAAGGATGAGGATCCAGAAGAGCCAAATTCTGTCCTGTCTAATTGCATATTTATGACTTGCCACATATTTAAATGTATTTCAGTTTATAATGCAGAAGGCATTATAAGAGTAAAAATATAGCATGTAACCTTGGAATCAGGACAGTATTACACTTTGCATAAAGGATACTGTTGCTTTGATTTCCAGATGGAAAACACTTCCACACATACTTAGAGTTCTAGTAATACCTCCTTTTCAGATGTGTGACAGAACATTCTGTATAAAAGTCCCCAAAACTGATTGAAGATGGCCTTACTACTACCCATGCTGTATGGCTAAGTCAGGTTGTCTGTCTCTACTACTGATTTCAGTGCTCCTACTTCTAGAACAAAACAAACTGTAACCAGGACTTCCTGTTCAGAATGTTCCATAAGCTAGGTAATGTCTTTTTGTTGCTCTGATAGTGTTTTGAGCATGTAATTCTTTCGCTGAAATACTTTAAAAAGAGTCTCAGTGATGCTAGTGTGTTCTGTACCTGAAATGGCAGCAGCTGAAGGGTAATCACAAGTTCATGAATTTGTAAATGTTGAGCTAGTCTATCAAGCTGCTTATTTGGCTTTATTGTCTTACTGGTAGTTCATTTTAATCTCTACTATCCTATTGTCATTATTGAGACCTTTACAGGTGTTGAAGAATCTGACTTCTAATTCCGACAAAAATATGGTACCCAAAATTCATGTGTTGTTAGAGCAGCATGTTTATCTCTCTGCTGCTTTTCCACCTGTGTGTCAGAAGACTTTTCAACTGGATTTCATGCAGAGCATTTATATGGACTCTTAGATATGTAAACTTCTTTGTTCCTCCTCTTGAGCAGAACAAAGTTACTATGGCTGTTTTCCTGCAGCTCCAAGGCCAAAGAAGTATATTCCACTACTTAACCAGACTCAAAGTTTGTATCCAAGTCTTCCTATATCCACAAGACACGAGGAATCTACCAGAGGCCCGGCAGTTATTTGTAAGCAGAAAATGGCCACAGTTCTTCACTGAGGGATAGTTGCATATTCAGCTAGACAGCAAGGCAGTGAAAAATGGCCACCTTTAGCATTCCCTTGTGCCTCACTTGCTTGCATACTTGATCATCCAGCAGCCTTGTCCTGTCAACCAGCAACCCTGTCCTATCACCTTGCTACCATCACTGTGTGCAACTCCAGCACAAATACTACGTTTGAGTTTCCTAGAGCTGCATGTGACCGAGGAGCCAGTCCTACAGACACTTGAACTGAGCAGTGAAGAGGCACAATTGTTTCTTAGGATCATGGTAGTTCCGAGTGACATAGCCTTTCCATATGAGAAAGTAGTTAAAATCCAAATACCGCTCAGCTTTTTATTATAGTCAGCTGGAAGGAGAGTTTCTCTGGATGGTAAGTGCAAGCCACACATGATGAAGTGTATGCAGGCTGCATAGATTCTAAGACAATTGAAAGTGACTAAGTTTCTTCAAGCATCCACAGAACTGGCTAGCAATCACATCAAATGCGTTTAGCAAGCCCTCTTAGCTATGTGTAAAGACTTCTGGGTAGTGTATGGTGTCAGTTTAGAAATACAAATAGGATTTCATTATACTTAAATGATTCCAGATACTCATTCATCTTGTACAGTTAAACGAAACGGTGACACAATATGCAGGCAAACCTTGAGTATCAATGAGGGCTGCAGAAATATATCAGCGTTGGAGATGTTTTTATTTTCCTGTATCTTTTTTCATTCTCTGCATTGGCTTTTACTTCTACTGGGATCAGTGGCAAAATTTCCTTTAGATTTGCAGGAGAGGACAACCTTGCCTTGAGGCAGTGCAGGATGTTGACTGCAGCTGTCAATGACAACTTTATCTTAGAACAACAATGTGGGTATAATTCAACACTGCCTCATAATGTGTGCAATTATTTTCACTGGAGAAAAGATTTGGAATCTTTCTATACCTTGCTTAATTGATCCTGCTCTGAAATGTTGCAAGCAAAGCTTGGTAACAGACACTTCTCTGGCATTCTATCTTGACTTCAATGTTTATTTTCTCTGCCCTTATAATTCAGGCTTGATTATCTTGTTTGGTGTGTTCAAATATTAGAGAGTCTTTCTAAGAGGTTCTGAAAAAAACGTGATTCATCAAATATTTGTTTTAATTGTTGGTTGACTGGTTAAACTTTGAGTGGGTTATGGTAGATTCGTGTCTTACAGAAGCTTCTGTCTACATAACCTAGTAAGGCATTTTTATTAGACATTTTATTTCTGCTTTACTTTCATGTATTTTGTGTATTTTCATCAAAAGCGTGATAAAAAAACCAGTGTGTGTTGTGATATTGAGTTTTTAAATACGGGTGGTAGTGCCACCATTATCATCCTTAATAACTTCGGTATACACCCATTCTGAATGTAACATTCACCCAGTCTTAACTTTCTTCTCTCTTCTCTTGGGAAGATTGCTGTTGATCTTGGAGAGCTGGGGCACAAGTGTTGATTTTGTGCTATTCTGGTGCTTACAGTTACTGATCTTGAGAGTCAATGGCCAAATCCCCAAACACCTCTGAGTGCTTTTTTTTGGGTGCGTTTTCAAGGAATTTCCCATTTTTCCTATTTTATAAACCTGCTTTTCTTCATATAAATATATGTAAAAACACATGTAATCTGCCTCTAAGTTGAGAGGTTTGCCTTGTGGCATGGCATATGCCTTTCTTTATTGCAGGATTTAGTCATGTCACTTCTGTTAAATCCAAGATACTTCTATGTTTTGCAACAAGACTATACAGGTTTTAGCTAGCAAATAGACCCGTGCTTGAGAATTCAGAAGCTCAGTTTTGGACATTCACCCTTTATGTGTATGGTTGTCTGCTGCCTGTTGATCTTAACAATCTAAGGCATTGTCCGCGACAGTTAAAAATACCAACATTTAAGAAGTGTAAAGAACAGAAATTATTCTGTGGTCTGCTTTCTGTTTTTCTAGTCTTGAACTGAAGATTCTTATACTTACTTACTTGTCCATTTTTCTGCAGCATGCCATTAATTTTCTGCTTGGATTATTAAATTCTTATCAGGCATTTTAAAGCTACTCTGCTATGTACCCTGTTGAAAGGTGACTGATGTGGCCTTGTGTCATTGCCTTGTTGAAAAAAGCAATTGTATGTTTAGATGATGCTGAAAACAATCAACAGTTTCAGACAAAGCAGTAATTTTCTTTTAAAGGCTATAGCAGCGAGGTACCGCATCAAGTATAAAAAATATTTATATTTAGGAAATATAAGAAAATACTCAGATTGAAATGCCAAAGAACATATAGTATTGCTTACTCTTCAAAAACAGAGAAACACACATCAAAACCAGGGTCTCTCGTCTCTCCATTTGGCAGTATTATAAAACTTCCAGAGGGAGTTTTGCCTGAGAGAGTAGCTTGGATTAATAGCTAAAAATAATAATGCATCCAGGGAGGAATAAAATTGGCAGGCGAGAAATATGGCACTAAGAGCGCTTAGTGACATGAATTTGTCATTTCTGCAACACTTAACTCCACAGGAATTTGTCCCATACATGTCTTAAATCTTCAGGCAAATTGTAAAATCTGTATACCTTCACTGATGAGGTTAATAATTGTTTTCTTTCCAAAATGCAGGACAAAGTAGCTGGCCTCCAGGGCAGAAATGCATAAGAGAAATATGAGATATTAGAACTAAAGCTCAGGTCTGAAGAATAAGCTGTTTCCATAGAAGTAATGCAGGAAAATGGTGTAATTTTTATTTTCATAACATTAAAAGCTAAAAATACTGAAAGAAGAATTGAATTTGATGAAGGAAAAAGTCAACACATTTTCCCCACTACTGGTTGATTTTTTTTTTCAGGATTTATTAATGGCAGAGGAAGCAAACTCAAAATATTGGAACCAAGGATTAAATTTTCCATTTTTTATTCCAAATTGGCATATTTACTTATTGCTTAAAAATAATTTAGAAATCTTGAAAGTTGTTTCCTTGTTTGCAGACGGATATAGGGAATCTATCAATCATGGCTACTGTAACAGGAGAGGAGAATTGCCCTGTATTTTTTTGTCCTGTTATAATGCACTTTACAAGAAACTTAACACACTGCAGTGCTGAATTTTCAATCCCCATGCTATTCTAATACTTGTGAAAGACATATTTTCATATGTTTTACTGTGTTCTATCAAGAAACATAACAAAAGTGGCAAGGAATGAGCTCATCTCTTACTGAAATAAATATTTCAGATCAAAACCTGTAGCAGGAGTTAACATGTAACATGCCTGTCACTAATGAGTTTGAAGCAGCAGTGCTGCTAAGATGATGTATGGGCGGTGGGTGAGCAACAGCTCTTTAGGGCAGTTTGTGTTGGGTTTGCATGGCAAGGGTTTGGTGCCACAGGGGCTGCAGGGGTGGTGGCTTCTGTGAGAAGATTCCTCTGTAGCTCATCATGAAGACCATGGTTAGGCAGCTGCCTGCAGCCTGTGGAGGTCCATGGTGGAGCAGAGATCCATCTGCAGCCCATGGAGATCTCCAGGCCTGGAGCAGGTGGATGTCAAAAGAAGATTGTGACCTGGTGGAGGCCCTGTGCTGGAGCAGGCTCCTGGCAGGACCTGTGGCCCCATGGACAGAGGACCCCACACTGGAGCGGGTTTGCTGGCAGGACTTGTGACCCCATTGCGGATCCAGGCTGGAACAGTCTTCCTGAGGGACTGCACCCCATAGAAGGCATCCACGATAGCGCAGCTCATGAAGAGCTGCAGCCTGTGGGAGGGTCTCACACAGGGGAAGTTCATGGCCTAGCATGTGACAAAGCGTGATTTTCCAGTGTCTAGATTTTTAAACACCAACACCCATGTCCACTAGAGGAACCCTGCTGACAACCTCAAAATGTGACCAAGTTGCATGCTTTCACTCCAAAATGATATTTGAAACGATGTTTAGATATAAGTGTTTCTAAAACTCTTCTGAAGAAAAACCTTCAGCTTCCAGAGCACCGTTCAGAATGTGTATCCAAAATAAAGACCAAGAAACCCCCACTATATTACCTAGCTTCCACTTTCTGAGAGGAATAAAAGGCCCAGTTATTTTAGTGTGTTCAAAAGGTCCAAGAATTTCTGCAACACAATACCATTTAGAATATTGTTGAATAAAGTGAGATAGGTTCTTCTTGGCCTGTTTTCCAGTGTGTTACAGCTAAAGTTGTCAAGATGACTTTGGGTGTGATATGAACACACAAGTTTGTTGATTGTCATTTGCAACTTCAAATGTAAATTGTTATCCTGAATGTGGGTTCATTACTCAATGCCAATGCTCGCACTGAGTTGAGGTATCTCTATTTTTTTATCCTAGAGTGTGCAAAGAAGGGAGCTGGGTGGTAGCACACAAAAGCCTGACTCCATGATCATCTAAACATGACACTGGTTTTATATTTTAATAAACAAAGGCATCAGCATTCATTGGTCACAGTTTCCACAGTTTCTTCATCAGTTAGTACTCAACCCCCAATTTGCTCTTTATGTCTCTCACTTCTCATGCTAATTAGTCCTCAGGTATAGTTCTTTCCTCCGTTTGAGTCTGTGGTCAGTGAGTTGGTGGTCAGGATCTGCCTCTGCTGGAGTTACCTTTCTCCCAGTTACTGCTCAGTCCTGGTTTCACTCCTGGTGACTCTCATTTATCTTGGAATTGTCTTCACTTTTTCTTGAAACAAAATGTTAGGCAAGAAAACAAATTCACAGTGCAATTGCTTAATTGTAACTGTCCATCTATGCTACTCATAAATAACTAAAAAAATTAAATTGCCAAATTCGGTTTGAATCTTGAGGGTTTCAAAACTTGGGCTTGATATTGAGTGAGTTTTGTGTGCTAATGTTCTGAAGATTGCTCTGACAACCCTTGCTCCATAAGTTTTAACTAATGAGCAGTTTTCCAGGTATTTTCATGTAAATCATTAATCCAGTCTTGATAAGAATATCTGAGAACACTAACTTGTACACATGCAAAGAGGACACATGCAAAAGCCAGTTAAGCTTTTCTGCTGATAAAATAAATGGTTTAAAATTGTAAACAGTGCTAAAACTGAAGAACACAAATGAGGAAGATACACCATGCTGTTATCTACATTTGGTAGTTGTTAAGCTTTCTCAAACACCATGGTAGGGATCAGCCACATGAAGCGTAATGTCACCCTGCAGTGATTTAATTATGGTCATGTCTGCTTTCAGTCAAGAGCTGGTAATGAGCTACTTTAATTTGCCTATTCAAATATTTCTGTGGAGCATTTTGTCAGTGTACAAAACATTTTAAATATTTTACTTAACAGGTGAAGACACTTCACTCTGCAAAAGCATCACCCTTAGTCACCTGGATGGTAGGAGGTAGGTTTATGTGACAAAAGTTGCATAGGCAGATGTAGTTCAGGTCTTGTGGTCCAATCACAGAACATTTCCATGCCCAAAGAAACTAATAAAACTGCTTATGAGCAGAAAGCTCTCCCATCAGGAGATTGTCTGTAATGCCTGCAGCCTGAAACATGAGGTATCTAAGGATGATTATGATGCGTGTTCAGTATCCACTCTAACTACCTCCTGCCCCAACTCCAATTGCAAACTTTATTAAGAACATTTGGAATGATGCTATGAGAAGTTACGATGTTTGTCTTTTACTGAAAGCTTGTTTGAAGGATGTTTTTAAAGGAGCTATATGCAAAGAGAAGTATTTCTTATATGGGGCAGTGGTATGGTAAATTTGGAAACTGGAAAAATGAGCTATCACGGCAATAGGCATAAGCCCCAGAAAATGTAGTAGGTAACAGGGCAGGCATGGTATCTGAGACCTGGTATCCCTGGAATCAGAAAAAGAAGTAGCTATCAAGGTCTCAGTTGCCTACCCTGGCATGCAATGAGATGCAAAGAATGTATGTGAATCCTCAGGGGTTTAAATGATGTAGTGTTATTGCCTAGGCTTTCTCTTTTATGTTACAATACACAGGACTGTCCAAAAATCACAAGAGGCTTTAACAAGACAGTAGTCAGGAATCCTAGTCAGTTTGTAGCTCCCACTGGGACCAAGGACCAGACAAAATTTCAAGTGTCTCTCAAAGTCATAAGTTCTAGATCCACAAACATCTATCAAGTATCACAGAAATTATAATCCATTCATGATCGGAGTTGCTAAGTGTATTCCTAATTGAACATATATGTTATTTTAGGAATTGAAAATTTACTTCATTATAGTGGAGTTTGCTGTGGGACAACCACAGCACTTTAGTCTAAGCAAGGAAGCAGCATAATCAGCTTAGAGATTCAAACAATCTCTCTTTTGCCAAAGATATTGTCAAATTCCTAATACCTAATGAAATATATTTTAATTTTTAGATTTTTAAAAAGGAAAATTACAAAAACCATTACTTGTATGCAGTGTTAGAGGCATGCTTGAGCAATTTTTCATGTAAGCACACCAAAATGGTAAGGTCAACATTCAGGCAGAGAAGGTTTTCAGTTACAGCATCAGCCCACAAATGTAATAACAACAGCATCTGATGCAGACTAGCAGGATTATATCCTTCTGGTGTTATACTGAGGAAGATGTGGGATCTGACTAAAGAATTGGCAAGTCAAATGCTTAGGGCTAGTGGACAGCACTGCTGATTAAACATAAGACTCCTGTAATCAATCACTACTATTTCTGTATGAAGTTTATGAATAGAAGTTAAAAGAAAAATGTCTTCAGACAAATTACAGTGGAAGGAGAAGAGGAGGTGAAATTCTAGTTATTGAAGGACATTGAGATGTGCACATTTTCTAATATGCCAAAGAGTGCTTTTGTAAAATGAGAGCTGATAAAAAATAGAGTGTATGTTGACAACAGCAAAAGGTTCCATACTGGATCTGTAAGCAGTGACACCTTAAAAAAGGCCGACAGAAAATTAGTTGCTGGAGTTTTCAGGGAGTACATTTTGCTAGCAAGTATTTGAGAGGTGACCAAATGGCAAAACAGTGACTTTCATGCATGGGATTGGTACCTCTGCTGGGTCCAATGGACTGCCATGGAGCTTGGCCATTTACACCAGAGAAGGACATGTCCTGCAAACATGTCAGCAGTCAGATTACACTGAAAATTTTTATGTTTGTTTAGTGCTGTGGTAATATCATAAGCCTTCCCAGCCTTTCACTTTCTGATTGTTATAAACGATCAAAGCCAAATTATCAAAAATGCGAAAACATTTATTTATCTTTTTCTGTGACCTAAATACGGTCCTCAAAACCACCACAGTCAAAGAGACAACATCGAGCCCAGGATGTATCGAGCCCAGGATGTATCACATCGGATCCCCCTCTGTTCACACATGCCCCTTCCAGACAGGCTATTTTATACAGTTTTTTATGCCTGAGGCAGAGGTGCCCCGATTTCCTTTGTAACCACGCATATGCATAAGAGTTTTTTTAACTGTGCTGGGCTGGACAATTGCTGTTTCCTGAGTACTGGCAGGCGCTGATCATGTCAGGGAAAGTCACGTATTCAGATGTATCTTTCTGGGGACTTCTGTTATCTCAATCGATGGTATCAGTCGAGCAATGATTACTCTTGAGTGTCTCCTGATTAGCTCGGAGGATGGAAGACGATCATCATCGCATGGCCATGGCTATTCATGGGTAAATGGGGTGTTGTTCTCCTGCTGCCTTCAGGAATTTCGACATTCTGAAGTAGACAAATGTCCCTGAGCTGCTTGTGGTCAGAGACTCATTTGGATTTTACAATCTTAAAAAATACATTCTCTCTTTAAGCATGAATTATTTCATAACCTATATTACACTGATCATTAAAATGCTTGTGCTGCTATATGTATCACCTCTACTTAACAATTTTCATCGAGTAAGAGGCACATGTTCTTATAGGATTCAGGCACACTATGCTCACAGCAACAATGAGTTAAATTTAATTGGAGTACCCTAGCAGGCAGAAGTTCATATTCTTACTTTGTGGTCATTAAAGCTAAAAAGAGCATAATCTTGCAACTAAATATGTGTTTACATGTAGGGAATTAGAGATCATTATGACTGGAGTTTTTAGCAGACTGATAAAGCAGGCCAATTTTAAACTCAAAAGCCTTTATTAAATACATTCATTAACAACTCATTTTGTGCTAATGGTTAATGCTTAAACAATATTCGCGTCTTCACTACATATGCAAAATTATTTGTCCTTAGCATAGATATCTCAAATCACTGCTGTGTATCTGGGGCCATGATACTGATGCCATGAAGTCTGATGGCTATGTCCTTGGTACTCTTGGTTAATGAGGTGGAGGCAATAAGGCTAGATAGCTCTACCATAGGGGATGTCTGGTAATATGTGGGCCTATCCTCTTCCTTTGCTGACCTTCCTCTTGCTGCCTGATGTTAATTTGCTCCTTGCCTGCCTTCTGAAAGAGGGGTATGATCTACTTCTCTTACAGCTTACCTTGGTTCTGGTCAGTCCTTCTTGGTTTGTACGTATCAAGATGTCCTGCCCCCTGTGACCTTTTGTATCTATCTCTTTTGCATCTATCTTTGTATTTATTAGGTTTTTTTCTTGAATTGATGCTTCCCATGTGTTGCTGTATGCATACTTGTTTCCCCTGCTGGTGGTCACATTACTCAGATACATACATAAAATATATGTAATAAGCTTATAAGCTTCTATTGGTTACACTTTTAATTACATTTATATTGGGTTCAAGGCAATTTCATGTTAGTTATACCCTAAATAGTGCATGCTCAGTTTCTAGATTTCACAAAGCTCTGCTTTAGCTACAATGAGCTTGATCTTTCTCTGCAACAGGAGTAGTAAAATATGGCTGTCTATTTTGGCATAGGAAAAGCTGCTTTGGCTTCATGCTTGTCAGTCCCTACGGGAAAAAACAGGCTTTAAAAGCAATGCTCTTGAAAAGGTATCCTGAAATCCAGGGGAGGTCCTTGCCTGCCTTGAGGCTAGATCCTGATTTTGTTTGTACTGAGATTTGTTGAAGCAAAGTGGGGAGGGCAGCTAAAAATATGGCATAGTTCTCATATGTTCAATGCGGATGTGCCTGAAATATCTAAGAAAGACAGACATGTAAAAGAGGATGCAAAAGTTATGCACACATGCAAATCAGGGCTAGATATGTCTCATCCAAGATCAGATCAATAATTTCCCCAAACTGTTATGAAAATGAAAAGACAAAAATACCCCAAAATGTGGATAAAATTTTGTATTTTTCAGAATGAATTAGATTTAATGCAATTCAGTCATCCTTAGATATTGTTTTGGAACACTATTTTATGTGGACAAAATGCCATCTGAGGTCATGCTGTCATTTTCTAGTTGCATCACTTGTGTGCCAAATTCAGGCAAGAACTGGGTGCATGGCTTATTTATTTCTATATATTCATACTGAAGGCATGTCACTGAATACCAGTGCTATTCAGTCCCATTCTTATACTGCACTCTTTTTTTTTTTTTTAATGCAGGCACCTGTATAGCTAGAAAATGCACATCCTTTCCCTTCAGAAAGCTCTGAAGGAGAACTCAGCATCTGTACATCTGGAAACTTCCAGTCATGGAGACTGTGATTCAAAATTCATATGATTTGTGATGACTTACGTTTTAATTTTAGCTAGTTTTAAAGAATGAATACTCTTCTGAAGCTTGTTGAAAGAACTTTTAGTGGTAAAACCTCCTGAGTATCTAATTGGGCATAAACGCTCTCAATGAGCAACATGTGAAACTAAAGATCACCTTAAGTGAAATAAATAACTTTAATCTTCTTCTGTAATATAATAGAGGAAAGACACATGGATTCTTTCCAGAGTGATGTGACTGAAGGCAGTAGCACAGTATGGTGCAGAGAAATAATCAGTTTCTCAGGATGGCAGTAAAAAAAGGAATATTTTATTTTCTCAAAGACTAAACAAAGGTCTTCTTAACAGACCTGACTTAGAGGTATAGAAAGAGTACAGGAGCTGCTAGTGTTATCCATCTCACAGGTGTTGTAAGAGAAGGTTATGAGAGTTATATGTATTCTGTGGAAACTCTGTAGAGAAAACAAAAATGAAGGAAAACAAAATCCTCTCTGCTATGTCAGCACAACTAAAATTAAAACAGATGCCAAAGCATGTCATTAAGGGAGACATTTTCCAAGACAGCAGTAGTTCAGTGCCCAACTTACATCAAAAGTCGTCCTTTAAGAGGCTTTTGCAGCTGTTGCAGTAACTCGTCCCCTCACTCAACAGGGAAAAGAGGCCTTTAGGGCAAGTATCCTAGTAGCTGCAGAGAAAAATAGGTGGAAATAAAACAGTGATTCTAGGCCATAACTTTTAAAAAGCAGAGTTTTTGTGTCACAAACTAATACCTAATTTACTCAGGAAAAAAAAAAATCACCCCTTTGAGTATAGGCTGCAGAGACACTACTATCAAAAAATCCCAGTATTGTCTGATCTATAAAATATACTCCATCAGCAGTGAAATGTTGCCATGACAGAGTCAGCTGGAGGTTTCAGGATGATGGATATGGTTCAGTAATTATATCCTACATGGAAAGCAAGGATTTTGAGGAGTGAGAGTGCTGTCTGGAGAGCTGCATGTCACTGCCCAGGAGATTACTTCACTCAATCTATAGACACCCAAGTCATCCAGTCTGTCTGTCTATAAGTGGTCAGCATTGGAGTGCTTTCTTTATCCCTACTGAGCAGCAGCTCTAGTGGAATCACAGCTTCCTTATTTACAGCACTTACTCCTTAACTGCTTGCACATACAGGCTATGAGTTAGTAGTTCCCTCAGTTATTTGCTTGCTGACCCAACTGACCTTTTTTTTGGACTTGGTGAGTATGTGCCCAGGCATAAATGACAGCAACCAATTAAGAATGAAGCTGGTGTCCTTTCTTTTGAAATCAAAGAGATTGGATGACTGAGAAAAAAATGCTGCAGCCAAAAGGTTTCCCTTACTGCTCTCACAATGGATCCATGGTGAATGGTGTTAAAATTATATCATGTGTGTGAAATTGAACAGAATAAAGAAAGAATAGCAGCAAAGGAGTTATATCTATTTTTAAAAGATATTTGGTGGAAAGATTTAAATGAAACCAGTAATTTTTTAATGAAACTAGTAATGATACAACTTTTTGACACAACTTGAGGATTCAGTACTGTGCTGAAGAGGCAAGGTACAATTTTTTATTGTATCTTTCATTTTACAGTGAAGAAAGGAAAATGTGATATAGCCAACTGTGCTCTTTTGTTCACCCCGTCTCCCGCATTAGATATTTTCCTGTTTTCCAGCAATGTTTGTGGGCCTTAGCAACAAACAACAGCATTATTTTTAAAATAAAAGCTGTTTAATGCCCTTCCTTTGTAATCTGTTGTGATGCCTCTTGTTTTGTGGCAGCAAGCACAGAAGCATCTTTTAGAGGCCTAGGTAGGCAGTGATGGGGCACAAAATAAGCCAGGAAAGGATGTTATTGCTGATTGAGATGTGCAGGAGAGAATAACAGTAAGAGCTGCTTCCCCTGCTTTTGTCTTCAGATCTGGGAAGGGATGTGGCTACATTCCTTGCTCCTGTTTCCCAGAAAACTGATCCTCCTTCAGTCATCCTATTAGTACTAAGTGAGCTCTAAGTGCTGCCATTCTGGGAGTGTAGAGAACCCTCTACAGAGTCATTTTATGGTACTGATGTGCCTTTTTATGTCTTCTGTCTCCTTGTTTGATTTATCCCAATGGTTTTAAATGATGGTGTTGGAGGTGACCTGCTCCAAATGAGTAGCTCAAGCTTACAGGCACAGTGAAAGCCTTGGGGTTTAAGGATGCTCTAAACCTATGATTCTCATATGCTGGAGCACTGATTACAGCACCCTCTTTAAAGGAATGCCTTTTAAGGGACATATACACATCATTAAAGGTGGTTTCTGTACACATCGTTAAAGCTGCTTTTCCATGAAGTTTTAGGTTATATCTCCTCTTTACTAAGAGGAGACACAATAACACAATGAAAAAATAGCACTTCCGTTGACAGAATGTATTTTCTTATCAATCTTTTTTTTTGGCACAATGTTCTATGCCTGATCTATCTGTGAAGGAAGTATCCATTAATTTAAAAAAGTAATATTGGATTGTTAAACTGTGGATACTCAGCCATGGCTATAGCTCTGTGCAATCAGACATGCAACTGTCTTCAGCCTGCTTTGTGCTTGCAGTCTAGACCTAAACTTACAGAGGAATGATAATAGCTAGCTAGAGGTCTGCCAGCATGCACTTCACCTGTGTACTAAATCTGAGCACAACCTCTTAACGTCATTAATGTCACCCAGCAAGTGATGAGAGTGTGGGGTGCTTGGGGATGGCAGGGCTGGCTCTTGCCAGAAGTAGGTTGCTGCCGTGTGCTCCAGTGAGGGCCTCAAGCTTACTTTTCCATCAGAGGTGTGTATGACAGCACACTGACAACCTGAAATGCAGTTACAAGGACAGTTCATGCTCTGCTTGCAACATTCTTCAGAATGAGAAAATATGCATCATCCTCTTCTGAGAAAAAACAGAAAAAACATCAGTGAAGATATATTTCAGCTGATTACAGAGTTCCAATAATATGTGGAGCATAAAGAAAATTAGTAGTCTTAGGAAGACTATATTCCTCTCTCATTCTCAGCAATTGTTCCCTTTATTATCCTTGTTAAGCTGAAAACAGAGTTGATAAAAGATAGGTAATTTTCTGTAAGAATGAAGCTTAATGCATTGCAGATTATATGATGATGTCTGTAAATCAATACAGCAAATTTTAATAATTTCCTTGGGAAACTAATGGAAAAGGGAATTATTAAAATTTAATGTTTAAAGGCATAGGTGAGAGAGAAGGAGGGTGGGCTGTTTTAATGGTGTTAGATCTGAAAGCACATTGTATGTCTGAGATTGGGACAGGAAGAGGAAAGTTTCATAATACATGCTGAAGCTAATGAGGCATTAATTAGGAACAAACTGAGTTATTTTTGTTAACCACAGCAAGGCTTGTAGTTTTAAGCTCTAAAGTATTAACAACTGTTTGCTGGTTGGAATAGTACTTTATACTGAACAGATATGAAAACATCACTTTTCCATTGACCAGTTTGTGATACTGACCAAGCAAAACTGAACCCCTAAACAGTCATAATGGAACCTGTTTGTACATATAGTGTTCTGCTGCTTTTCCTCACAAAGGCCTAAATAAGCTTCAATGTAGTATTTAATTTATATGTAAATTAGGTATTAGTATATAATCTGTAGCAAAAACCAGCAAGCAAGTAAGGACAGAGGACTTTTGCAGTACAAAAAGAAGACAATTTTTTGTACAACAACTAGACATTAATGAAGAAGGTAGATTTTATTTGCTTTAAGGACTATTCTGAGTTAGCTGGGAAGTGGTTTATTTTTTCAGTAGTTACAGTTCTTGCTTAACCGGAGGGTGCCATTTCTCTCCTCTGAGACACATACTGTAGACCTGTAGGTAAATGTTTGTTTATGTTCTTAATATTGACTGTTGAGTAACATCCTGGGTGATAAGCCCAGGAACCACTCTCACAATAACCACAGAAAGAAATGAACATGCCATGGTGCCCTGCAGAGATCTAGGAATGGCTCTGCCCTTGTCTCTAGTGTGGTTCTGGCCAAGCCACCCTGTTGCCCAAAGAATGGCTCCAGTGGCACCAGATGTCAGCCAGAACTGGAGTTCCTGTGTATGGCACCATTTATGTGAGGGTAGATGCTCAGTTCAGATGTAAAAGAAGCACTTTCTGTCTTCAATCTTGCTGCGATTGAGTGATTTATGAAGTACTCAGAAGTCTTGATTGTTTGCTTTTTGACACAATAGTGGTAATGGACAGTTATAAGAGTAACACACTATTTTCTAAATACTGTAAAATTTTGGGGAGGAACGTGATGCATATTCTGGAGTAACACATGAAAAGGGGGAACTGGCCTGGCAGAATGACAAATGAGCAACCTTCACCACTGACCACCAGGGAAAGGTGAACAATTAGGGCCACAGAAGACAGGACTCAGCTTGATTTAGATTCTCTCTGCAAGCTCACCTCCATCCTGTACTGCAGGGGGGCAATGAGAGTCATCACAAACAGCTGTTGTCTTCTACCAGTGAGCTATTCTGGAGTTTACTTCCCTCTGGGTTACCTGGCCTGTAGCTCTCTGTCATACCAAGATTTTGGTATGAAGCACAAGGCCAGTATGACTTCCCAGAGGCACAACAGCAGTGAGAGAATAAGCACTGGTGATATAAGTGTATTACAAATTTTCATGGGTTAAAAAGATCTACACATCTGATCTGGAGAATTACTCGAATTAATCATTCTCTTAATTCTGCAGTTATTCCATATGCTGCATTGGCCACCTGCTAAAAAACTGCATAGAGTTCTGCAGTCTTCCATTTGAGAAAAAGAAATAAAAGGATGATTTGTAACACCAGGCTGACAAAGAAATCCTTCTAAAAGGGAAAGGAATTATGAGGATCTATCGGGATGCTTTTCCATAAGTCTGCAAACAGACTGTCACAGTAATTTGCATTATCATCCATTAGTTAAATAGTCCTTATCCTTCCCTACTGTTTTCTGTATTATATTCAGAGAAAATCACATCCTTTTCTTGAAGCCATTTTTTTTTGTTATTAAGACAAGCTGAGCTTATTAGTGCTATGGCATAAGGTTTATTCTCCATCACCAGGCTTGGAAGGTGTTAGTACAAGTTATAAAAGTGAAAGGGAGAGTTGTAAACATGAAAATGTATGGACAAATAGTACAAGAAGGCCATGGCTTCTGAAGTGATTTGATAACAGTTTGTCAGACTTTTTGGAAGGAGCAGCCCTCCTCTGAAGGGCTCCTCCTTACAGACAGTATTTGTTAAAGACCAGCATGGTTTCCCTTTTACTGGTTCTGGCAAGGTTCTATCCAAGATTTTTGATTTCGTACAGGGAGGCAGGTGACTTCAGTCTTGCATACACACACAATTAAATCTGGAATAATCTCCATGGAATGGGTACTCTGCTATCACTTTGTACCGTGACCCCTGCCAGGCTGCACGAGGTGATGGGAGTGGAGCTGAGGAGGCTCAGTGGAACAGTGTCAGGGCTCAGATGCAATGCCTCAGAGACCTGTGACTGTGTGCACTCTGGGGTGCTAAGGCCAGGCAGGTGTGGGGAGACAGGGTTTTTCTGTCTTCAGAACATTCAGAAGACTGACTGTGTACAGGTCATGAGAAAGAAACACACAATTTTTCAACAACACTGACAACTACACTAATGAGGGAGAAAAAATACTAGTAACATTGCCAGATACCTTTTGTTTGGGGAAAAACCTGACCCCAAATTCTTTAAACATTGATAAAGGGTATTTTTGTGGGAGTGTAGGGAACATGGCAGCTTTCAGATGAAGCCTGAAGCACTGAGTCAGCAAATGGCCCTTCAGGATATCAGTTAAGAATGTGACAAACTTTGTAAAGTTTTTCATTCTACCCAAACTTCAGTTGATGGACAGTTTCCACTGTGTCTGAGTACATACTTAAAACCCGATTCAGCAAAGCACTTCAGTGACTTATTGTTCAATGATTTTCCTCCTTGACCCAAGTTAGTCTGCTCTTATCAATTTAAGAATGACACAGCTGTGACAAGTCAGTCTCCGGTTCCTGCAAAGCTCTGTAAGTGCCTTCTTCACCTTAGGTACCTTGATTAAACAGATTCATTTGTGAAATTTCTGGCTGCCATTGACTGGTCAGCCAACTAGAAAGATTCTTGACAGGTTCACTTGTGTGCTGAGGCAGGCTGATGTAGAAAAAGGAATCAAAGAGTATAATACATTTGATAACAGAGCAAAAACTTCAAAAAAGTGAGAAAATATTTTAACTAGTCTTAAACATGAGACTCCTTTGGACAGGTTCTTGTAAGTGGAAACACTTCTGCACCTATTCACTGCATAAGTGCTTACTTTGTACACAGAAGAGTGTAGGGTGCTCATGAAATAAATTTTTATCCTGTCATCCCTGTTTCAACCCTCATTTAGCTGAGGTTTGTGGAACTGGACTACAAAACCAAAAAGTTTTGTAGTCTGTACTTGTAAGAAACATTTTTTTCAGGTTCACAGATCACTGCAACCTGCCAGATGTTGTAGTCTTCTGGGTACATGTCTATGTCATCCTGCAGAATAAGAGGCCCTGAAATGTAACAGTGAAAAAATATCTCTATAGTATTAATGCTGTTTGCTTTCTAATTTTTGTGTATCTTTGCTTAAAAATTATTCACTGACAGTGAATATGAAGAAAAATATCTGGAAAGCTAACTCTGGATACAAATTGTCATGTATAGGTTCACCCGTTTTAATATTTTTTTCTTTTGAGTATACTTCAGTACAAAAATGCTCTGGCAGTGATTGTTCTCTAGAGGTTTTCCATTAAGAATTTTTATGCTCTATCGTCTAATGCAGTGACTTTGATCAGCAAGCAGAACAAGGAAATATTCATATAGCTAGCAATAAAACACAGGAAAAGTCTTAAAAACATATTTATTTTGTATTTTTTGATTGTATTCAAACTGTTCTTCTGCCCTATAGATTTATTTTTTTTTAATCAACTGTTCTACAGCCCTTTTGAAAGAAAGAAATGAAAAATAATGAGATCTGAACCCTATAAGCCAGTGGACCTTAAAACCAAGAAAAGACTTTGAAACAGAGTTCTTGGTGCTCTGGAGGTACTATAAATGTCTTTAATGATGCTACAAGGAGCACTGCCATCCTTTCCAATATTTGGAAAGTTGTGGCAGAGTTACATGATATCCTAATGATATCAAAAAGAATACACATCAGAAGATTTACCAGTATTAAATATGGTAAAGACCATTCATCCCACATGCTTTGTGTAATGAAATAAACCTCAGTGAATGGTAAAGAGTCTATGAGGTTCTATCATGCACGAGTAAGCCATGTAATGGCTTTGGAAACTAAGTAAGGAAACATTATGTCTTTGGAAACTACTGAATGTTTTTAACAGGATCCTCAGGAGATGCTGTTCTTCCTCTTTTGCAGCAGAGGAGTTAGATTCTAAAAGTCTGGGTGAAAGCTAATCCTGCAGTAGGTGAGAAACAGGGAACAAATAATCCCCATCTTCATACTCTCTTTTCCACAATGAATGTAATCAGTAAGCCATGAACAGCCAGTATCCAACAGTTTACAGCAAGCCATTCTGATGGAGTTTCAGTGAGGAGTATCAACAGCTCTGCCTTTCCCTTCTGTCCCATCTAGTCCCATCACTTTTCTCAAAGAGCAATGTTTCAGTTTTTTCTGTCCATGATATCTCTCCCAGTTTTCCTGTCCCATCTTAGTCTCAGCCACGGCAGCACCTTCTGTTAAAGGCCTGACGCAGTGTTCCCGATTAGCATCTTTTTCCTCAGTTGAAAGATCTATCCTACTCGGCCTGTCCTCCTTGTTCATTGCTTCCTGGCCTCCCAAAAAGCTGCAATACCTTTTGCCTCCCACTGAAATCACTTGTCTGGGCTTGTAGCCTTTGCTCATAGTTGTCTGCAGAGAGCAATCTCGTGGACTTTAAAGACAGGGTCTGACATCCACAACAGGAAAGGGGGAAAAGAAGCAAGTAGGAAAACATGCAACTGAGGAGAGACATAGCCTGAAATATGAAAGATGCAGAGGTCAAAGAGGCTGAGGAGCATTCCTCCTTCATGCGAAATGAAGGATGAATCTTTCTAGGGAAAGACTATCACAGCTCTTTCTGTAGTGACCAACTCACCTCAGCTGACAGGAGGTAGCAATTCTAGCCATCTCTCCACTGGGTTGCTTACTGTGTGCTTTGCTGCCTGGCTCTCTATCTTCCAACCAGAGGCGTTCTAATAGTAATTCCCAGAGATCACGCCTGAGATGCAGTGATGGCTGTGAGGCAACTCGGTCATTTGAGACACGTGAACCCAAGCCACTTAAAAGGTAGGTAGATATCTCTTTTCTGCATCCATGTAGGGCAAACTGAGAGGATAGCAGTGTTAAATAACAGTAAGGGAGAATCTGCTGGGAAGTCAGGAGTAGTAATGGGCTTATTCAAGCCCCAGATGAAACCATCCTGGGGGTGGTGGGCTCTTCTTTATAGGTCTGTGGGAGCAAGTTGGATATCTTGCAGTGGCTGTGGTGGTTCTGCTTTGGCCTCAGGGCAGGGGAGTTAGTAACTTGATTGCAGGTCCTGGTAGTTTTATGATTTTACAAGTGTATTGCAGTGTGTAGAACTAAAAAGAATTTCAACAATATCACAAGCTATGAAGCGTTCTCAGTGGAACCACATCTAATTTGATTGGGCCTCCACCCCTTGCCAAAAACCCCCACCCAAATTAGCAAAAAATGGAACAAAATGCTCGAAGAGCACTGAGGAAGAAAAGCTGTACTAATGAGGAAATGTTGTCACTTCACAGAGGAATGTGACAGAATTTCTCATGCCAGTCCAGAAGAAACTTTTTTTTTTTTTTCATACAGAAAGGCACAAATTTTAGAGGCTTATCAAGTGAAATGAGATGGCGGCATGCCTAGTAGACAAGCTAACAGTCTGGAAAGGTAAAGATTGCAGCAAGTATGAATGTGCTCAAGATTTTTATGTCTGACTATGTTGTATACTATATGTTTTTGAAACTTCAATTGCAGTACTGGGATTGTAACCCCTCTGCTTAAAAAGTAGAGGTGTCTGCTTGAAAAGTACAGGCATCTGCCTGATAAATTAATGAAGAGTGTTTCAGAGCCAGTGCAGAGACTAAAACCTCTACAACACTGATCATTACAGTGAAATGGTCTTGAAAGGCGAATCTCAAATGGCATTAAGGCTCTTCAGAAAGAAAGAAGCAAAAGAGAGGAAGAGAGGAATGGATTTGCAAGAATGAAAATTCCAGTATTTCACCCCCAGAAAGAAAATTAGTTGTTTGACAGGTATTATTGCCTGAGATCCCTACTTATAGTCTTTTCTTTTAGCACCAGGCTGAACATTGATTCCTGTTCTCTAAGTAATGCAGCTCTGTTAAGAGGCATTGATCTTGGTTAAATGACATTTTGTGTTAAAAAAAAGAAAAAAAATCAAGAGTGCTTGGAGATGTCTTAGTTACACAAGGTCAGGAAAGAAGTGAGGCCTTTATGGCAGACTCCTTTTTTTCACTTATGCTCCTCAAATGACGACTGGAAAGTAATAATTTTTATAAGTGTTTTATGTTAGAAATGACGGTGTAGGTGCGGCGTGTGCTGCATGGAGACTCTCCCCGTGTGCACCAGAAGGGGTCACTGTTGAAAGCTAAATCATCTTCCCCAAAACTGCATCAGAGAAGCACAAATACCTGAGCCTGCACCTACAAGGCAATAAAAATCCATGTAACTGCTTCTCTCCATTTTCCCGATGTATAATGCCTTGTCATGAAATTGCTGTAAAATGTCCAGGCTTAACTAAAACTTACACTACCAATGTTAAGGGCAATAAACACGTGTTTAAAGAATCTAGATGAATGAAAACCCCATCTCTGCACCAATCTGGAGTGATTGTTTAGGGGCTAGAAAATATTACAACCGTATAAATTATGAAGCTGCAGACATGATAAGTGCTAAGACATCAAACACATGCAGCAATCTTGCAGCCTTGCATATGTATGTGCAGGTGTACCTATGCATAGAAGTACATGTATGTGATCCTTGGCTGCAAAGCAGTCGGGCAAATTTGTGAGATTTTTCATCAGTTCCATATAAATGTGAAATGTTCACTCTGCAGAGTGCATTTTGGCTGCACACAACATATATTTCTGCACGACTTTAGAAGGGAGTGTAGAGAACAAGCCTGAATAAGAACCTTATTAAATGGAGTTTCTTTAGAAACACTGTGCTTTGCAGATTTTAGTTTCCTTTATGTCACCACAGCTACTGGACATAGAATCATAGAATATTCTGAGTTGGAAGGGGCCCACACAGATCACTGAGTCCTACTCCTGGCCCTGCATAGGATGTTCCCAGGAGTCACAGCATGCACCTAAGAGCATTGTCCAAATGCTTTTTGAGCTCTGTCAGGCTTGGTGACTGACACTTTCCTGGGAAGCCTGTTTCAATGCCCAACCACCCTCTCGGGGAATAATCTTTTCCTGATATACAACCTCCCCTGACACAACTTCAGGCCATTGCCTTGGGTCCTGTCACTGTCACTACAGAGAAGAGATCAGTGCCTGCCCCTCCTCTTCCCCTCCCAAGGAAGTTGTAACTGCAGTGAGCTCTCTCCTCGGTCTCCTCCAGGCTGAACAGACCAAGTGACCTCTTACTTGACTTTAGCAGCAATCTGCTGCAGATAACCAGCTCTTTAAAAATCAATGGTCAAATAAAATGCGGTAAAAGCCTTCAATAATTTCCCCAGAGATTGCATATTCAGGCCTCTGAAAGATGTCTTCTCTGAACATTGCATATTGGAAAGGAAAAAAAAAGATCTCTAATACATGATTTAAATTTCAGTGATTGAATGTTCAACACAGTCAAGTAGGTAATTTCTCTAGGAAAAAAGAAGAAAAGGTGGACAGTTTTGTGACATTTTTGCTCTTATGGAGTTAGCAGCAAGCAGTCCAAGGCCATCAGAGCCTGAGACAATGTGTTGCCTTTGCTGTGGGCCTGTCCCACTTGCATGTGTACATGGCAAGGAAGGTCTGTGTGGGGCTGTAGGAATTACTTCTATCATCAGCACTCCTATAATTGTGATATAATTTTGTTCATAAAGTAACCGATGGCTACAATGAAGTAAACAGAAATGAGATTTTTTTTTTTGTAATAAAAAGGATTCATATTTAAGTTTCCAGTTAGCATTGTTAGGTAATCTTCTGCATGACTAGTTTTGTGCTTGTGTGTTGGTGCCAGTTCCTTCATCTTGGCACATTTTAAATTTCTGCAGCACCATGTGCTGCTTGCCTCATTACCCAGGAGTGATCTATGACAAGCAGACGTGTTTATACACGCAACCATTTCTAGGCCCCTGGAACTGACAGCAAAAAATAGCATCTTGTGCCCAATCTGTTTCTCCAATTCTTGTGCATTAGCTTGATCAAAACAGTTGTTTTCCTTCGATTTTTCAGATACGGAAATAGATTGTTACAATATGTTCATCTGATCCAAAGACATGCCAAGTTCCCTGTGTAAAGGAGCAGGGTTCATTTCACATTTTATATCATGCTCATAATAGTTCTTATCAAATAATTGCATATCATTTGACATTTTAAAATCAATGAGAGATGCTGCAGCACAAAGGTTATGAGACTGGTACAGAAATTGTTAGGTAAAGAGCTGTGATCTGTGTTAGGTACAAAAGCACACTATCTAGACCTGTCCTTGCCTTAAAATTTAAGTAAAAAATGGTGTCCACGAGGCCCTGAAAGTATAGCAAAGGAAAAACTGAATATTAGAGGAAAACTCTCAGCAGATCATACTTCCATCTGTAGAGCATCTGTGATATGATAGCACTTCAAGCTATTGCAGTTTTGGGGTGCAAACATCTTCAGACCATGACTTGACCACAACTTGAGGCCAAGGTGATGCTTCTAAAATGAGTATACACAAGAGAAGCACAAGTAGATATTTTCAAATGTATTCAGGAAACAAGCATTAAAGTTAGTCTTCTGTGTGTCTTGCTAAGGGAAAACACCCTACTTACTCCAAAATATGTGCATAAGTGCTACACTACAGCTGCTGCATAATAACTTTATATACTTTTAAAAAATTTATGTGTGGCTGCAATGCTGCCTTTTGCAAAGCTGGCCAGTTTTGCAACTGAACTTGTAATTTAATTTTTCTTGGCTGTAGGATTTTGTATGTTGAGATTAGTGTTAAACACAACCAGATATCCAGATTTCTAGAAGGATGCTTTCATTATGATGCATTCTAACTCTTTGTCAGTGTTCACCTGTAGTTCAGTGTATATTTTTGTACTTATCATACTTGTGTAGATATAAGTGTGCATGTGCTGATGCATATAATATTTATATAGAACAAATGCCTATTTATGTGAGTAATAATGGGAGATTTCTTTGCAGATTCTTTCAGTTCTTATTCAGGATTTTTTGCCACTGGTTTTCCATAGATTGAAATAATCCAATATATTTCTGGATATTAGCTTCTGACCTCTTCCTGGGCGTGGTTAGGAGCACAAGAAGTATTTTTGAATGTCAGTGCCCATGTCAGCATATTAAGCTTATCTAGCCTGAGGACAGCTTGGTAAGCAGCCTGTTGCTCATCTCTGCGGTGGCATTGCAGGGCATGCCCTGAAACAGGTACCTGCAGGAACATGCCATCTCCCCTTTCCTGGCACACACAAATGGAGTATGTGCTGTGACAGCAGCATGATAAGTGCTTGCCTGACATCACAGAGGGAGAGATGACTGAAAAGGGCAAAACTTTTCTCGTGGGACACGGCATGTGCCTCAGCACTCCTCTGTGCAGAACCACTCTGAGGCAAATAAATCTATTGGAGCAATATTTTACTTTGCTGCAAACCCTCTAGTGTGACAGTGGTGAGGGAAAGTTTCTTTCTGTGCATTCATTCTGCATCAATATCAGATGTTTTAACAGAGCTAGAGGATGATAGTCCAACACATCTTCCTACTCCGACCCAAATAAAGCTGCAGTTCTCTCCCTGTGCATATATAAGACATTCAGTATTCCTGACTCCTTGGGCAGGCATCCAATGGGACAAGCTGTGTGCTGGAAAGCATTCCTGCCATTTCTCCAGGTCCAACTAACTCCAATCAGTGAAAGCAGATTTACCAGTTTAACTGTGGATTGCATCAGGTTATGAATACATCTGCATTGCATTGCACATCAGGGACACTGTGGATTAGTATACTCTGTATCTTCTCCCTGAAACAGACTTCACCTATATTGAAGATGAAGCTTTGATCTTTCCTTTTTTGTAGAAAAAAATTAATCCCATCAGAAAGTACTCAATATCACTGAAGGAAACATCCCCGAGCTGGGTAACTGTTCCTGCCTGTGGGCTGAAAAAGATTTACTTTTCATTTTCACAGCAGATTTTGTCAGTAAAGGCAAGCAATAACTTTTTTCCTCCACCACCAAAAAGACTACCTTTAAAGGAAACATATGGACTTGCTCTTTGAAATCTCTCTTCTGACATGCTTATGCTTTCTATCCATTCTCAAAAGTGAGTCACTGTTTTAAATATATATGTGTATATTACTGAATAAGACAATACCAGGAGTTGCTGTTTTCAATGGCAATGTGTCATTGCTGCGTCCTTCATTGTAAACAGGATACTCCCTGAGCTTTCTGAAGATAGCTGCAGAGAGGCACTCCTTCAAAATGGATTAAAACTTGAGTACTAACCATGCCTTTTCTCCCAGTTAGTTAAGTGCTTCTAGTTGGACCTTCAGGCTTATTACAAAGATGGCGAAGCAAGATGTTCCCAAGAGAAAAAAAGATGTCTTTTTGCTCATAGTTGTGCCATTTCTGTAGTTTATGCTATGTTATATATCTGAAATTCAGATAGGATCAAGCTCATTTAAGAGGTTATGAGACAGCTAAGTATCAGCCAGTCCTATATGTAAAACTATCAAGACCTCCATGACACAAATAGCCAAACATCTGCTCACCTAAGTTATACAAAGAACTCATTTTTGTTCTGGATAATTCCTTGTTGAGGAATTAAGTGGTAAAGACTTAGTACTTGTTCTGCCAGAACACCTTGTAATTATCTATGTAAGACATCAGATGTACATGAGTAGTTTTAGATAAGACCTGGTATCTGTGGTCTTTATGTTAAAAAAAGGCTTTTTTTAAGCTGCTTTTTTTTGTAAGTTTGGGTTTTTTTTTTTTTTTTAATTTCTCTTCCACAGGGCTCTATTACTTAAAGAAAGAAACACTTTAATAAAGCATGGAGGATTTGTACCTATGGGCCTCACCCATGCAAAACTCTTCTTAATACATCCCATATAAAACTCAAGATGAAAAGTTCTAGGCAGGTTTATGAGACACTTAAGTGACCATCCACACTTTTGACCTGGACCTATGCATACAAAGGAGATGGAGTTTGCTGCAGACAAGAGATTTTATCCTGCAAAGAGCTATCAAAACCTAGTTTATTCCTCCCAGCAAGCCCACCTGCTTGTAAAACGAGTCTCTTGGCTCTCTATAAAAGTAAGTATAAATAAACCTGGTTTTCTGTGTTCTTCACCAGTGTGAAATGGAGCACAGCTTATAAAACCTGTGATGTGTTATGTTCAGTGACGACTCAGCTGACATCCGTATGGTGCACAGTGGTTTTGCATGAGTGGGTAGAAAGAACAGGGGAAAAACAGTGAGAACATGTAAGAATGGAAATAAATTCTGGTGTGGTCTCCTCACACCAAAGGTAAAACAAGAGGGTAGGGCAGGTCACTGAAGGTACTAACCTCTCATCTGCAATAGTAGTTTTACATTTTTCACCTGCCTGTTGACAGAAGGCAGGAAACTAGTGGTTTTAGGACATGCCATGTGAAATTGAGGATGCAATTCTTTCCTTTGTAGATAACATTGGCTTCTGAACAGACCTTTCTAATAAGGTTAAAAGAACACAATGCGCTTGGGAGCACAAGCTAAAGAGAAATCCTAACTGTTCTTATGCCTGACAAGGCATGTCTGGAAAAGCAAGACATAAGGAATTTTCCAAGGAAAGGCCAGAGAAAGACATGCAATAAAAGAGTTGCCTGTCAAGATTTTAGTGCTTATGCCAGTTCTTGAAGGATTTTAGAGAGCTGTCATGCTGTGAATAATATGAGTATCCCTTAGTAAGAGTAACTCGTTAGAATTATGGTATCACAGAAAAGTTTGGATTGGAATGGACCTTAAAGAACATCTAGTTCAATGCTTGCTGCCCTAGGGCAGGGGTCCCTTTCACTTGACCTGGTTGCTCAAAGTCCCATCCCACTTTGCCTTGGGCTCCCTAGCAGGGATGGGGCATCCACAGCTTCTCTGAGCAACCTGTGCCAGTGTCTCAACATCTTGGCAAAGAAGGCCCTCCTAGAATCTAATTTAAATATCTTCTTTTTTTGTTTTAAATGGTTCCCCCTTGTCGTGTTGCCATCTCTCTGTGTAAAAAGCCACTCTCCATCTCTTTTGCAAGCCATATTTAAGTATTGGAAGCCTGTAATCAGGCCTCCCTAGAGCCTTCTTGTCACAGGGCTTGCAAGGGTTTGCAGGATGAAGAGAGAGACGAGAATGTTGGCCTCATGTTCAGAAGGCTTGATTTATTATTTTATGATATATATTACATGATAAGTTTACTAAAAAGAATAGAGAAAAAAGTTCTCAGAAGCTGGCTAAGCTAAGAATAGAAAAGGAATGAATAACAAAGTTCTGTGTCCCGGCAGAAAGTGAGAACAGATCTGCTGTGAGTGGTCAGTAAATCCATACATCCACAGGAGACCAATCATGGATGCACCTGTTGCATTCCACAGCAGCAGATAACCATTGTTTACATTTGTTGCTGAGGTCCCAGCTTCTCAGAAGGGAGAAAAATCCTAAAGAAAGGACTTTTCACAAAAGATGTCTGTGACACCTTCTTTTCTCCAGGCTGGGCAATGCCTGCTCCCAAATTGTCTTCAAGCCTCGGGTAGTACACCAGCCGTACGAGATGAGCCATAAAGGACTGGAGGACAGAAAATGAGCAAAAATTCCACTTTGAAATTAAACTTTGAAAAATATTGCAGATAGGATAGAGTCCAAAGACTCATCATTACCAATGTGAGGTATTACAATTTTAGTTCAGTGGTGTGAACTAAATGTGCCAACCCATTTTGCACCAACTGTCCTATCTCTCATTCTGGTTGGGAAACTGCATCTCATCCAAAGTTCAGGTTTAGCTCTCCACACAGTCATACCATGCTGTTGCACTTGGTCCAGAAAACACATTGCTGGATGTTCCCCTCCAAAAGACATTTACCAGAAATCTTCCTACTACATAAACCTTGTTTCTCAGAGGTTTGCAATACCTCCTACTGAACTCTTCCAACTGCCTAATAAAGAGGTGTTTCACAGTTTTTTGTTTTTCATGGGTTTTGTTATTTTATTATCAGTGATGCCTTTTATTTTATTGGCCAGTGTCACAATTTCTGCTATTGCTGCTAAACAAACACTTATGTTCACGTGTGCATATAGGCATTATTTTCTTAGCTACATCCTTACTTTCAATAGTAAGAGCAAATTAGGCACACCTGAGGAGGTAGTGCTACAAATGCATACCACAATTGGTTTCAGGAGTTCTCAACACTGTATTTCATCTATCTCACAGTCATGGCACTGCTTCAAAACTGAAAAGAAGCATGATGACTCTTTCTTTATTTAGCAAATTGTCTCTGCTTGTTGTGCTGTAAATAGCTCTACACAGCTTCATATCTTCAATGCTTCCCCCTTTCCTCGCCCAAAGGGACTCCAAAACCAATGCATAAATACCTTTGACTTATCCAAAAGTTAGTTTAGACACATGTTCTGTCCAGTTAGAGGCTGTTTTCCTCTGACTACCTGTAATATGACATACATAGGTTGTAAGGGACCCATGGAGGTCTTTAGAGCCCAGGCTCTTGTTCAAAGCAAGGGTATCTTCAGAGCTCAATCAGGCTGCTCAGGAATCTTGTAATATTGTGTTTTAGGATAGAGTGACCACAAAATGACAGTGATAACAAGTTAGATACGCAGCAGATCTTGTGCTGTGGTGTAGGGCTTAGATTGCAATGTCCCAGAGTTGGCCTGGAACTGACTAGGAGAGGATTCCCAGTTAAAACTGAGAAAACTGAGTATCTGATTTATAAAAAATTTGCAAAATTTCTGGATATGATCTTAAAAAAAAGGCAAATATGTAAATTTTAATGCAAATATGTATATTAGTTTTTTAAGTTACAAGCAAGTCAGTTGAGAATTTTATATTATAAGACTATATGAAATTATTTTCAAAAAAACAGGCAAATTATTATCAAGAAGCAATAGCTACAAAGGCCAAAGAAACTTCAGGGACATTTTTTAGAAAGAGATTAGTGGTCTCATGACAAGGACAATGTAAACAGCACCTGTGGAGAGAAAATTATTTACCTTTTCTAGGTTACTCCTGTTTTTTCCCTGCAGATATCAACAGCAGCACCTATTAAGGAAAAACAGTAGGATTCTAAAGTGAGAAAGGTTTTTTCATTGTTAAACTTGGAAAACATAATTTGCTCTAAGAACATCTTGGGGGAAATAAATTATAACTTAGACAAGGTCAGTTCTCTTTGATATCTTCCATGTGTTAATCTCAGTCATACAAAAAATAAAAATAACTATAAAACAGGAAAGGAGATGTAAATCAAAACCCAAATTATTTCCAGCAGGGTGATACCCTTACATATCTGTCAGGACCATAAGATTGCTTCTTTATCATAGTGTAACAGAGCTGCTCCATGTACCTCAAGAATGTTTTGATTTTCATCTGTAAGTTAGAGTCAGTTCACCTGCACAGGTACATCAAATCTCACTGTTACGTACCTGCATGTGTGAAATTGCACTTGACTTTTGAGATGATCTGAGAACCATTGGCATGCAGAAATAATGAAAATGTGGAAGTAGGGTAGAAATGTCCTGTAAATTGTTCGTGGCTTGCAGTCTACTCAAGCTTCCATTCTACTCAGAAACAATCGTAAAAGCTTTCTAGCGTGTGCAGACACTTTTATTTAACCACTATGATGAACCAATTACATGAATTTAGCTGATGTCTTGCACCCAGAGGTTCTGTTCCAAATACTTTTATGCCATGTGAAAGGTGAGCAGGCCTCAGGTGGCCACCTTTAGAAGTCAGAGATATAATAAGGCTAATAATGTCAGAAAGGAGACTAAAGTGATGAGACGGGCAGTTAGGCAGGTGGTGCCTTACTGAGGCAGGTGTGGAAGCTGATGTTACTAAAGATATTGAATCTGATGCTAGAAGACAGGGGAGACAGCTCATTTATAACAGATGCAAGATTAGTGGAATCATAGTGCCTGACTGTTGAAAAATTTAGCAACAAACACACATAAAATGTGGTGTTGCACTGCTTGACCTCAGGCTGGTGTCACTCCACATCCTGTCTGCAAGTCTAAAGTTCACAATCAAAACCAGAAAAAGCTGCAAAAATCCCCAAACAGGTTCCTAAACCTTAGCATTTCTGGGGAATGCTAGGGTTTAGGAACCCACTCTCCCAGTTTTTACTCACAGTAACATTCTTCTAATGGCATGTCTGAGTTTATCTGTGCCAAGCATGAGAAACAGCATGAGACAGGCTTGGAAGTAGCACTGCCATTTGAACATGTTCTTCTTAAACAGTAAGTTGACGAAATGGTTGCAGAAGTATTACTGATAAACCTCAGTGATACCTGCTATTAGAAAAACATCTCTGTGCCAATTTACTGATATCACAAGATATTGTCCAAACAGTTCCAAGGTCAAACCTCCTTGGTTTCAAAAAGGTAAAAATTTATTATACTTTCCCAGAAGTATAGTTCTGCTTATTGCCCAAGTAATTTGAAAGAAATGACTGATGTTTGGGGAAGAATAAAGAATTTGCATGTAGCACAATAATTGTGAAAAAATGTGTGTGAAATCTATTGTGGAGATGGAAAAAAATAAACCTCCAGTATTGCTGAACATAGGAGAATCATAAACGTGTTAGGAGGCTACAGTTCCAAAAGAACAGTTCTGTTTTTTCTTGCATTGTTCTTATCTGTTTGCATAAACATGCAAAGCCAAAACATCTTCTCCAAGCAGTGAAGACCCTCCCTGTTAACTCTCAATCACACAACATCCAGCCAGAAATACCCAAAAATCTCTTAATGTTCATGCCCACTGACTGATTAGCAAAGCTTACTGCCTTGCAGCGTCTCAGCTTCTGAGTGAAGTTCCTGTGGTGGAAACACAGGGTGTGGCTTTAGATTAGCAAAATGAAAAGGCAGAGATGATGGTGCAGTGGTTCTTCATTCCCCTTCACTCACTGCTGTGTGACATGGGCTCCTTGCCATGAGAATATTTGCCTGACAACCTGCATGGGGATGCCCCAGCCTCAGAACTGTCTGTGGGAAAGTTCTCCTTAGAGAAGCAAGTCCTGGGATAGCAGGGTCAGCACAGCTGGGTATCATGACACTTACTCAGCTGAAGGCACAGGCTGAAGAGAGTTGGAGACTTCTGTCCTCTTAGTTTCTGGCCTAATAAACTGTAATCCTTTGTCTGTCCATTCCCAGCAAAAGGGTTGGAGAGGTGAGCCAGCCTACCCTGCATGCACCTGAAACTCATGGATCTGAAGTGATTCTAGCAAAATAGCAGTTTATGAAAGGGACATCATAGGATATTCACAGTAACAGATACTGTTCTGCTCTGATCTCTTGGGACCAGCCCTGATCTCTTGGGACCACTGTGCATTTTTAAAACTGATTTGCTTTGAATGCCTGATTTGTAAAACTCAGTGTGACTACAGCGTCATAACTATAGGCTAAAGAAGAAAGTAATGTATAAGGAAACTGCCTGCATGTTGAGAGTGCTCACATTCAAATACTCAAGGTAGCCAGCCATACATGGTAACTGTCTATTGACTGTACTTGGAGGCCATCAAAGACAGTGCTACAGGCTGCAGGAGAGCTTTCCACTGCGCATGAAAAGCACGCCTGGCTGTCATCCTGCATCTAGGAGCACTCAACTTTGTTCCAATGAAGTACTTTTATGCTTACCATTTCAGCACTTGCCCAGAGCTTAAACATTACAGGACATATTTTTCCTGATAGATATTTTGATAAAGGCATTCTTAACAGAAGAGCTCTTTGATTTTAATAACCATTTCAAAGACTCTTTTTCTGATTAGGAGGCAGAGTATTTTCTTACACGGGCCTCTTCAGCTGACGCTTTCTGTTTTAGTTACTTTCACAAATTCACCTTCTTGTCACACAGTTTCTTCAGGTCTCATTCATTTTATTCAATACTTGCTGACAGCGTCTGGGCTTCTCATTTCAGCATCGCTCTTCAGAAATGCAATTGACTTTAAGTACTACTCTATTCTTCAGGTCATTTAATTGCAGTGCATTGAGCCCTTTTGAAGGTGACAGTTCTGCAAATTCAAAGAGCTCTGATCAGTTCAGAAAAATTGCTTTCAAATGTAACTTTTCCTGACATTACAGAACCTTCTGTTAAAACTTTTTCCATTTTGCAGACTATCATTTTGTTTTTGAACAGAGGTTTCTTTTCTTTGAGTTCTAACAACAACTTCCAACTTTCCTATTTTTCACCCATTTTTCCTCATCTTTCCTCATCTTTCAAACTGCTTCACTATATTTCATATTATTATAAGCACACTTTTCTGCCTTCCTCCCTGGTTCAACCCTGTGGAGTGATATGGCCTTTTGTAATTCCTTTCCTGCAGTGCTTTGCACAGAGGAAGGCTCTACCTTTCACCCAAAGCTATAACAAACATCTGAAATTAGAAGGAGTTCATCCCCCTGTGGTGCAAAGCCTGGGCAGAGCTCAGAGCAGAAGAAGGATCCAGCTTGGAGGCTGCTGCTGCACCTCAGCCCCTCTCCGTGCTGGCCACGCATCGTCCCTGAAGGGCAGGGGTCTCTGAGCAGAGCTGGGATCCCTCCCTGCTGCAACCCGGCTTGGGGGCTTTACCCTGCTCAGCGTCTGCTTCTGAAAGGGGCCATCTGCCCCTGCTGTGCTCTCCCCCTTCATTCTCTGCCTCTGAGAGGACAGCACTATGAGGCCAGCAATGGCTTCAAGAGTAAGAAATGAAGTAGCTTAGCAGTAACTACTTCTTTTATTGATGAAAAGATCTGCAGAACAGGATTTTCTTTACTAATGAAAAATTGTGTAAGATTTTTCTTCTATTGTTGCTCCTCTATTATCAGTATGCATAGTTACAGATTTCCTGCTCCTCTGAGTTCTTCTTGCTAACTCAGGAAAAAAAAAAAAAGAAAAAAAAAGGTGTAAAATACAAGTGAGCACTCACAGCTCTGGCAGCAGCTGGAAGTTCGTGGTTCCCAGAAGTGCAGCATCTAGCATCTTGAAAGACATATGCGTATGACATAATGTAATCACAGCAACAGCAAAGTTTTGAAATTGACTATTTCTATTATTCCATCATGTTCTTCTTCAGTCCTTTCTGTACTCTTTCAGATCAAGCTTTTTAAGTTTGCTTTCAGATTTTTTTTCTTTCCAATATTTACTAACGCAGTTATTGGTGTGTATTCTTCCCCATTGGTGTTTGCAGTCAGATGGGTAATAGGAAATGTCATGATTAGCAAGCCAGTCTGCATTAAAACTGACTTGTCTCTTTATGATCTCAGCCATACATCAGGAGACCTTTGGGGAACTGAGACCCAGAAAATATGTTTCTAAAATGCTACTGCCGTAAAACTGCAATTGGATTAGGGAACTTACCAGTACATCTAGGGAGTCAAACAACAAAACCTTTCTTAAAGGAAGGTCACCTTCAGTTCTGGTTACTCAAGTCACACTCTGGACTGTTTTTTGCCCTCCACTGTCAATCTCTGACACTTTGTATGGCTATGCACCTTCAACTTCGCCTTTACAGAATGCAGCCTTGGCCGGTATCTCACTCCTCTTCAGTGCACAGTAAAAAAAAAAAAAAAACAACAAACTTCACTTTATACCACAAACAAAGGCCACAAGCTCCTTTTTTTTCCAACCAGGAAAATTTTCAATAATAGAAATTGTAGAATAGAATAAAAGATGATAGAATAATAGAAGCATCTGAAAGGGTTACTGAAACCAATGTGTTTCAAAACCCCTGAAAAAAAATATAAATCAAAGCACAGCACTACTGAGCAATTAACAAAGGTACTGAGTCAACTTGCTAAGCAATTTTCACTATCAGAGACAACTGACATGGGAAGAAATGGAAAGAACACTAATTAGTAATTAAGTAGGGCTGCTTGAATCCAGAATCAGGCAGAATCCTCTGTAGCTGAGGAGGGAAGAACTAATCTTTTTGTAGAGAACCTGGTATTTACTCAGGTGACTGAATCAAAGTTACATAGGAAAATACAAAAGAATTGAAGAACAAAGAAGGCAGTTCTTTGCTGCATTTCTCTATTTTAAAGTCTGAAACAAATAATAGATGAAACCATTCTATAAAGACAGGTACCAAGCAGCAGCAAATACCAGAACATAGGACAGCTCAGTAACTGTAGCTTCTGCTCCTTGGGATGATAATCAGAGATGCTCCTCCCAGCCAGATCCTGTTAATGCTTCACAAATATCTGGGTGCTTGGCATAAGTTAAAGAGAAAAAAATCATACTGTCTTTTTAAAACATAGCTCTTAAAACAATGGTATCTACAAATATGTGGCTTTGTAAAAGAAAATAAAAGCCAGTAAATATTACCCAGTAATTTTTGTTTCTTTTTTGCTACAGTCTCTGGGCTAGAGTAGTCAAGTGAGTTAAGTGTATGAGTGAAAACGTAGAAAGGTATGTTAAGGTTTCAGAGAGGTGTCAGGAATCAGACTGACTATCCCCCACTGGCTCGTTTGCACACACGAGTTTCAGATCTGCAGACGTGGCAGATGTGTGTGCTGAATGCGGCGAGCAGGGCATGCAGCTCCTCTGGAGTGGAATCTGCATGGCAACAGCACAATCACAGCTTCCTTAAGTACCTTGGGCACAATGTTATGCATTTCAGTGGGGACATACCAGATGTAGCCTAACACGGGGGACAACCTGACCATTTCAGTAATAATAAGAATTGATGGGATTCTCTCTCTTTTTTTTTTTTTTTTTGGTGATGTTCTGCACAGTACCTACAGCCTGGAGTGTGAACTATGCTAATGTCTAAAACAAAATCTTCAGGAAAACTCCGCACTCACACTTGTTTAAATAAATAATATGTAGTACAGAAGTGCCTATTCCCTGAGTTGCATGCATTCATGAAATGAAAGATGACTTGCAGAAGAGGTCACTGTAAAGCAATATTATCTGAGCTTTTATTAGAACCTGGTGCTCTAATACTAGACAACAGCATTATTCACAAGGGAATAAAGGCTTGTGGGCATATGAATAGGGAGTGTTGTACAATTACAGAAACACCTGTGTTAAATAACCTTGCAGTCATCCCCTAGGAAAATCTGCATGCTCAACAGTCCTAAAATTTCACTTGTGTATATTAAGTTACAGCGTAAAAGCATGGTATGATAAAACAGGGTAAAAAATATTCTTCAAGGGCATATACATAAAACTTATGGGTTTGCCTTTTTTTTTTTTCCCCTCCTAAACACCCTCTACAGTGTTAAGCCACATTTTCCTTCTGAGACAGCAGAAACCGCCCTCTACATAAAGAAACATTGCTTTGCATCATGCCATGGTGGCAAGGATATCCTTTCTGATTTTTAGCAGCTTAGTCTCTAGCCTTCTTGTTCAGAAAGCCTGTTCAAAGCTTGCCAGAACAATGGCAGTCCTGATACCGCTTTCTTTGGATAAAAAGGGTGTTTCTTCATCCCCTAATTTTTCATGGCCTCCTGCATTTATGAGCCTCTGAAATGCTACCTGCCAGAATGAGTAATACTGCAGAGAGGTTACTGGCAGCCCCCAAGGCAAAAGACTTTTGATTAGGGATCTGACAATCTTTCAGAAACTCATGTATCATACAGACACAGATATTTCAGTCTTAAGTGATGCTTAGCATTAGCAATTAGCTCAGCTTGTGTTCACTTGCATTCGAGTGTACACATAAGGACTGTGTTGCAGCTTTCGCTGTAACAATGCAGACGCAGCTTGGATGCCAAATTAAAGACAGAGCATCCTTCATGGGTCACTGTTTGGCCTAGAGGATGTTATAAATCTCACACTGGCTACAAGTTGTACTATTTAAGCCCAGGAGATTGCTATAGGGGTGAGCATTAATAAAGGTGGGGCTTCTGTTTCTAAAAACTTCAAATCTGTGTCTGTCCTGTTTCACACATAGAATGACCCTCCCTTAAATGTACAGAAAGTGCAGAAGGAGATTCCCTGTCACTCTGCCACAAATCAGTTTAATTGACTACAGTTACCTGCCTTTCCCTCTTTAACTCCTTCTTTAAACCAAAGAAAAATTAATCCTTAGCACAGGACTGGACCAGTTAGAGAGCAGAAAGATCAGATCAGTAAGTCTGTTCAGCTGGCAGGACAGAATATCAGCTCTTGACAAATAGAATCATGGACTGATTTGACTTGGACAGGACCTTAAAGGTCATCTTCCCGTGGACAAGGGGACACCTTCCACTAGACCAGGTTGCTAAGGCCCCCATCTGACCTGGACCTGAACCATTCCAGGGATGGCGTTTTCACAAATTCTCTGGACAATATGTTTCAGCGTCTTGCCACCCTCATCAAAGGTGAGTATGTTCTTCCTAATATTTAATCTAAATCTATCTGATACAGGACTTTATACAGAATAAAAAGGTAGGAAATTAGGACTTTCCCGCTGATCCATGAACATGGCTACAATACAAGGACTTGATTTGCAGTCAGATCTGTAGCAAGAACCAGTTTAGGAGGGGAATGGAAAGTGCTAGTGACATGTATATCCAATGACAGGAGAGAATCTCTTCTGTGTTCTGAAGTGTGAGAGAAAGCGAAAGGATACTGTGGTTGTGAAGCTGTCCCTGTTAAGCTGCTCTGAGGCCAAGAAGCTTGCCCTAATTATGACTTGGAGAAGCTTACTTGGTCTTCACCTGCATGCCTTAATTTCTCAACTCTAAATGTCACTACTGTCTGTGCCAGGAGATTTTATGAATAGGTATGTCCTTTATCAAATGCTGACATTGCAGTTCTGTGGCCATGCTGTAGATCACAGGCACTGGCAGTGCTAACAAGCTAACTGAAAATTTGTTGTTGGACTCTTGGGATGACTACGAGAGCAACGCTTTCACTAGTTTTACCAAATTAGTTGTGACACAAAGAGCCTGAATTCTCCCTGTACATCTTTGAGTAGCCCATGCAAACCCCTACCCATTACTTTTCAGGATACCGGGCTAAAATGCAGTGGTAGTTAAAGGATGAAAAAGTTTAAATAGCCACATGTATCAATATTAAATGCTCTTAGAAATTATTCTAAAAATAATTATCACCCCTGAAGCAAAAATTCAAGCTGAAAAAGGGAGCAGGTCTTACCCTCACATTAATTGAAACAAGTCAGTGCTTTATTTAATATGAGCTTAACGCATTCTCCTAGTGCTCAAAGACAAATCTTCCAGGTGGATATCACCTTCCAGAGGGAATAAGGAGAGAACTGCATTTCTGAGTTTGAGTGTGCAATGGGCAAACACCAAGTGAACACTTGGATAGTTCAGCTTCTATTACAGCAATTTGGCTGGCCCATACAAAAATAAACCTTGTGAAGGCATCTTTTTTACTTTTCCTCTTCAACACTGTAAGTCAAATATCCAGTTTTTGCAAGGAATAAAAAGACAACATATTGCTGAGGTAATAGGAAAACTATAATGGCTTTGCATTTACAGAAAACAAGGGGAGGACAACACAGCTTGTCTGGCCACTTTTCTACCTTCACTTTCATTAAAAAAAAGATTGTAGGAGGAAATATTTGAAGTGTAGGCACAAATAATCAATCCAGATTCTAGTTGGAAAGTAATAGTTTTTTTGTGTGGAAGATTTAAGAGAGAAGAAGCTGCATAGTACTCAAACAAACATCCTCTTTACTTTGGTACATTAAGAAGCAGAGTCAGAAGGGGGCTTGCAGAAAAAGCAATGTGATCACGTATTTCCTCAGTTGGATTTTTAATCTGGCTTAAACTTCCATCAACTTTATTTTCCCATGAGCCAAAGGGAGTTCATAATATGTATATCTATAAGGCCACCCCCTGCTCCCTACCCCCACCAAATGATCTACCAAATTGAATCTTTGAGTCCCTGCTGCACTTACAGCTTGAGGCTTCAGCTCCGGAGCAGCTTTCCAGCTCTGGTGTAATGCAACAAACAGGGCTACTATGAGGAAGCGTCCCGCTATTCCATCTGTAATTGTCACTCTCTCCTAAAGTGTTATCTCGTGCTGAGCTTCAGAAGGTGTGAGAAAACAACCATTAACTTTATTAGATAAAGGACATAACCTAATAAAAACTTCTGGGCTTTTTCAGGGGAAGCGAAAATATTCCCTGAAAATATTCCCTATTGAATCTTGAGACTGTATAGCCAGGTTTACAAAACATTCTGATTAAGGAGAAAATGCTGATTCATTCCTATTATCTGTCGGGTTTATTATTTCCAGGGAGTGGTTTATAACACAGTTGGCACCAATACTCACAATCATATACAACACATCAACACAATAGCTGTATCATTTTGACTGGCCCTTGCTTGAGTTATAGTAATGCCTGATGGCACTGTCTTGTTACAGGAGGCTTGCCTCAGCAGTTCTGATTCTGTATAAACCCATTTGTTTAGCAGATTATAATAACTTCGCCATAAACATTTTTCTGGGGTTGAATTATTATTATTAGCAGAAGTAATGCAAATAATATCTTAAATTTATATTTTGTCTTTCATCCAAAGAATCCCCAGGCACTTCCAGGAATGAAGAGAGTACCATTACTTTAGTAAACCCTCAGCAATGGTACTTTTCAGGCTAAAACAAAGCGTACTGAATTACATCAGATTTTTTTTGTGGGGGAGAAAATGTGTTTAACTCTTTCTTATGAGCAAGAAGTCAGGTGCACTTATGTGTATATCCATCCCCTCTAATACACAGTGAGACCAAGATTGCATACAATGAGTTCCTACTCCTGAGTGCTACTTAATTTCAACTTTTAAATTAATGGTTTTAATAGTTTTAATGCATTAAAGTTTGTGTTCTTAACAAAACTTGTAATCCAAATAATTACTATTTTATGGATACATGAAATTAAGCAAGAAATACTTGTTTGCTTGCCCAAATGGATAGCCAGGTGAGACAGTGAGTGAGGGAGACTTGTGAAGTGAGCTTAAACAGGTCTGTCTAAATGAGCAGAAGAATTAACAATCAAGGAAACATCTACACTTCTGCTGTAAACTCTCTAGGGAGCCAAGTCAGATAGCCCAAATACATAAACTACTTTCTCTATACATGATTAGACTTAAAGCCATTAAGATAAATTAAGCAATTCCTACAAAATCCCAAAGGACGGAAAGTCTCACATAAAGACTGTCTGCCTACAATAGCTGTGATCCATTGAATGTAAGGGGGAATATTTGCCATCCACAAACATGTACCCGCCAGTAAACTTAGAAGTTAAGACAAGACTGGTGATGAAGAAGATTTTAGCAGGGAAGATTGCTGCAGTGTGCTGTTACTGGACTTTTCCTGAGCAAGACAGGTACAGTATTCTCCAGCCATGACAGTCTGCCCCAGAGTTACAGTAGAGATCTTGCCCAGGAAGTAGAGCTCTGGCAATGAAGGCTCGCACTATGGTTCAGTCTGCAGGGACCAACTATAATTCCAGTGTTTTGCAAAAGTGAGCCCATTAAACTTTGTAACTGCCAGGAAAAGTTTATTAAGCCTATTACAGAATACAATGTGAGAAGTGTACGTCACTTTTTCGTAGCACATGTTCAATAGTGTTCTGTTTCTTATTGTGTCTAAATAAATCAGAATGAGTTTGGACATGTGGAGCTACTAGAGCTGCAGAACAATGAATCACAAACTGTGACAAAGACATAACCTTAAAATCATAAAATCAGAGGGGCTTGGGTAGGAAAGGATTTTAAAGTTCAAGTTCCAAATCCCATGGCCTGTGAACATTTTTTCTGGGAATCCACGAGCTGCATGGACCTGTGCCTCATGGAGTAAGAGACTCAGTCCAAACCACCATAGGGAGCATGTCATCCAGATCTCCTTTTGGATCCAAGGAGACATTCATTAACAGGATCCTTGAGAGAGGGACCTTGTTCCTGGATACTGTCCCCCAAAATGGGAAATATACAGATCCAGATTTAAAATGTCCAGACTCATCCAAAATCATATCCATTATGGAAACCTGGATGATAGAAAAATTCTACAAAAAATTACCACTGAAGGATCATCACTGGGCTAATATCTTTCTTTTCACTATTGAAATTATGAGAGAAGATTTACAAGGTAGACTTGTTAGACTGACTTGAATCCATGGTCTAGCTTGTCTTCTTGATGCTAAAAGTCCTGGGGCATAATTTCATGGCTGATGATAGTAATGAAATTAAACTAGATAACCATAATGAATCTTTCTGGTCTTGAGCTGTGTTAGTCAATTTAAAAATGATACAGGATTCCTCTGATTACAGTGCTGAAGTATTCACTGCACGTGCACAAGTTATTTGCTGCAATCTGGTCAGCACTTGAACCCTGTGTTAACATAAGGTTCAAAAAATTTCCTTGCTCCATAAGTTTGTGTGTTTTTGAAAAATTTGAATTATTCTTAGCAAAATAATAAAATTAAAGAAAGAAAGCAAAGATATGATGGTGCAGCTGTCCCATTCTCATATTGTCAGTATCACTTACCACTTTTAAATCCACAGACGGGAGGCTTAGCAGCCATGGGTATGTGAACATGGAAACTGCTGCCCATGGCATATAAAAGATCAAACACAGACCACAGGTAACCTCAGTCTAACAGCAGCTAATATTCTCTTTTAAGGTGTAAAATGTTTAAGACAGTCCATCACACAAATGCAGATTTTTCTTCCACATTCTTAGGTCAGTTACTATTAAGTCCAGGCTGTACCCAAAACAGGACAGAAGAAGGAAGTCTAATCCATATGAAGGCATGCTCAGTCAGAGCAAGTATGTTATTTCGATCAGCATTGCAGGGTCAGTGTTCAAACACTAGACCATTAGGAAGTCACATTTCAGGGTCTTTAAACACATAAGATATACAGAAGACACTCAATTTCTGCTGAGAGTCCATGAGCCTAATTTTATTATTCCTGAAAGAGCAGGAATACTTTAATTTCTTTTTGGTTGGCTGAAAAAGACTAGAAGAAGGCAGATCAAATGTTGGCAATTATTAGCTGTATTTTTCTTTCTTTTGGATTACTAAAATGGTCATGTTAGTGTTTGGCTATGTTTTTTACACTGTTTTACATAGTAAAAGTATCCAGCTTTTCAGCAATTGCTCTTGGAATTAGGATGGCTGTTTTAGTCAGAATCCCAAATATAAGAAGGTGCTTTAAAACTAAAACTTGTTTGAAATATGTTTCAGACCAGAATTTTTATAAATGAAAACTGAATTTTGCGGCTCTTTTCTGAAGGTAATCCAAAGTCATCAGACAATCAGGTGTTCACTTTGTAGTTCCTGTTTTATGCAATAAACTGTTCAGGGTTTCACAACAGGCCCATCTTAAACATCTATTTACATTTGAATTTTTTCAGATTGCTGAATTACCAGCTATGTGAAAATAATGCTCAAGATCTCTTACCAGCAGAGGGCAAAAAAACTGAAGTTCTTTGCCAGACTAAGACATTGGTGTTTTCTCAAGGCACACATCACCATCCCCATGTCACCACCAAACATCAGTTTCAGTGCACTGGTCCACTCACTCAGACTAATTAACTTGTCTTGCCAAGTGTTCAAATGCATCAGCACCATATGGCTGGTGGAAAATAAACTAGCTATTATTTGCACATCTGCTGAGTAATATTATGTTAAAACATTACATGCACAATTATGTTCAATTATATTAAACAAATCTACATATTTTAAATAAATAAATAAATAAAATAAATCTATGTAAATTAAGCAAATTCATGTAATGCTGAATCTTCAGGGCTTGCACATATTTAGTTACAGGGAATTTAGTGCAGGGTAGCAGATGTTGCCAATTTATTAATTGGATATAATATGTTTAAAATGTCAAGTGCACAACAGTAATTTCAAAATGGATATTCATTTTAGGCAAATAAATAAAAGTCAAAGTTTTTTAAAGACATCAGAGGAGTTGCAGAAAACCTATCATACCAACATAGTCTTTAACGTATGTGAACAAACACGGCATTTTTCAGACTGCAGGCAAGAAAGCAATGTTTACACTTCCACTTCAGAATTTTTCCCAAACTTATTTTCAATATGACTTGAATATGCTTGGTACCCTTCTCACCTTTACCTTCTAATGGTTTTGTTTCATCTGTTCTTGCTTTTTACTTTGCTTGGTGCTTCCTTTGTCACAGATTTTACTTATGCATTTTCTTTTGCCCACTCTATTTATGGAGGGATATTTGTCCAGACTACAGATTAACACTGATAGTACGACTTGGTCAGTCAAAAACACACTTTGTGAAGTACAAAATTTCTTTCTTTTCTTCTTCTAGTACTCACTTTCAACCTGCAAATGCTATCCTGGCTGGCCAAACTGTGTAAATAGTCTTGTCAACACAATACACAACATTAAATCCAGATGTTTTTATTGGAAAGAATGTGGTAGATAATAGCATGCTAGCGCTAAATAAGGGATCTGTGGTTAGTGAATTGTAATATTTCTTTAGCATTTTATCCTACCAGGTATTTTAATGACTTACTTGATCAGCTGCTTTAGATGCACAACAGTATATTTCATAATTCAACTTAGTCATACGAGCTGCTAGAAAGCACTATCACTACCCAGTTCCATGTATTTATAATCCTTGCCACACCTGTGGGGTATTTTCTCCTAGCTTTTCCTTCTGAACCACAGATAGGAGTTTGTGGCAATGACGAATATTTTACTTCAGCTCAGTTACAAGAGAACCCAGATTGGACCTGTCTATACCCATGTTTCCATCTGATATTACACAATATGTTTGTGAATAATACATACATATAGAAGCAAAAACATTTTTTCAGAAAAAATACGGCCTTTTTCTGAATATATCCATTTCAGAATATAGTGATCATCTGTGGTCTTCTGCATCTCAGGGGCTCAGAAAGGCCAAGGGGGAGGAAAGGCATCCTCTGCAAGACTGTAGGCTCCCTGAAGATGAAAGAAAAGATGTCCAAGAAAGGGCTTTTTCAGCCCACAAAGGATCAAAAGCCAGATGGAGCATTTATCCTTTAGCCACCTCAATAAAGCATTAATCCAGTAAATAATAAACACCTGAGTCAAAGGAGATGAAAAATGGTGTGCTCTTGTGCTACAAAAAGGTTTTGGCCGAAACAATACAGAAAGATCAGATTCCAAGGGTTTACTTTTCTTATTCTGCAGGTGGCAGACAAAATATGTTTTCTTTTGAAATTGCAGTGCAAGGTAGGGCTTTGCAAACTGCAATATGCCCTTTCTGGGTAGTCCCTGTTACATAACGTTTTGCCATACTTCTTGAAAAAACATAAGACAATAAAGCATTTTAGGAAAGTTTCTGCATGTGAATCTGGCCATTTAAGTAAGTATCTGGCAAATAAACAGAGCTGACAGAAGGATTCCCAATCCTCTCCATCCCCACCTTCCAATTTCTAATAGATTTATCTCAGTTTTCTCCAACTCTGTGATTTACCATAGAAATGCTTAGTTTACTGTTGAGGCAGAGCTGGAAACATGACAAGGGGTGTACTGGCTGGATACCAAAAGATAGCTTAGCAGGAGAATGAATGAATGTATTAGTATGGAGGGTTAATTGTGGAAATGCCACTGTGATGTGAAAAAATCCTCTGTTCTCATGCTGTTCATGGTCCAGTATCCACCAGACACGAGAAGGTTCATGGCTAAATTCAGTTGAGCCTAAGCCTAAATAATTTTAACCACTCCTAGTGCTAGGCCATGCCAAGGTAGCAAAACACTGACTTGACTTGCCCTCTGAAGTCGTACCTACCGCCTGCGAGTTTGTTCGCAGGTGCCTGCTGATGACTTACAAGTAACAGGACAGCACACACACACCTTTCCCACATGTGTGGCTTTTCCTGATGTGTGTCCAGCTCCATTGCTTTTGAGGCTCTGTTGTGCCCTCCCTGTGTCCCTGCCTGTTGCCCCGCTCCCGATGACACCAGGCGCTGCAGCAGCCACTCCCCAGCTCACCTCCTGCTGCAGACACATGGCTCCACATCAGCACTGCAGGGATTCCCAGGGGAAATACTGCTCACTGCTGTGACTCCGTGTAAAACTGGTCTTGTCCTTTTAATCACATTAGGTCTTCCTCCTTACAAACCCAACCTAACTCCTGCTGAAACAACATACATGTCTTTGTTTGCATTTAATGAAAACAAGGCTCTGTCTTACAGGGTGTCTCCCCACCCCTGAAATGCAATGAGAAAAAGCCAACAGTTTGCAGCAGGAATCAAGCCTCTGATTTTCAGAACTGTGAATAAATCTCATTTATCTTTCTCACTTGGGAAGCCAGCAAGCAGAAATACACATTTAAAAAAGGAGACCAGCTTTCTCTGTACCTTAGGAACAGTAGCTAGGGAAAAGGAAGACAGACAACTATTGAGGGAGATGATTGACCTAGATTATTTCTCGTGATAAATTGAAGTATCTTCCTTCCAAAACTTTACAAGCACCAACTGCATTTTGATGAGGAGGAATTCTACTCATCACCAACAAAATTTTTTAACTGCAAGTTGACACCTGAGTCTTAAAGAGCAAGAGTTTTATGCAATTTTCATGAGCATAAACAATATTTGAAGTCTTAGACTACTCTTTTTCAAAGAGTAATTAACCCCAGGATTCATTAAGAGATTGAAAAGAATAATTTGTTTTTGTAGTGTGGGAGCACATTTTATTCCTGGTCTAGTTCTTTTAGATTAAAAGAGAGTTTGCCATAATTTGACTACTGACTAATATCAAAGTATCCTTTATCTCAAAGCCCTGAAGCTACAGAAGAAAATTTGGTAAGTGCTCAAGAGCAATGGCAAGATCAAGATGGAGCAGCCAATGAGCAGTATACCAATGGAGGTGTCCTGGAAGGAGTCATATGGTTGAAAATCTTCTCATGCGAGGCTTTGGTGTCAGGCACTTCCTGTTGTAGAGTTGTGAATGCAGCATGGAGGAGGGGTACTCAGTTTGTCTGGGCTGGCACACATGTAAATGCTGCAGAATTTCAAGGCAAATGCAAACCTTCCCTTTCTACCTCCTCCCTTAATCCAGCTGGGGCTAGGGGGAGAGAGAATTACTAACAGACTGAGTGTGATTCTGCCACTTTGCATCAGAGTATGGTAGTATACAGCTGGGAAGAAGGGAAGAAAAAGCCTTTCTTTGTATATGAGCACAGCATAGATTTCCTTCTTGCAAAGGAATGATTCTTTTTAAAGTGGGCCATTTGTGGGAAGAAAGCACAATGCACAGCCACCACCGTGACTAGTTGCCTCACTTGAAACCATTGTGGAGATATTTACCTTAGGGGAGTAAATATGAAAGCCTTGAGATTCTTCCTTCTTAAATGAGAAGCAGTACCAAGCCTCACTGACCTCTCGCTCAAGAAAGCCTGGGGCTTTCTCAAAATGAAGAAAGAAAGAAGCTGAATAGATTTATGATTTGTGGAACAATGCAGGAAAAAAACTGTCATAATAATCCCAAACCCTGAACTTCCCGGCTGAAGCAGAATGCCAGTATTGTTAAATGAAATTCTACCAGCTCCACATAAGCATTCTGCAGGGACCCTTTTTATGAATTTTAACCTGTTTTCCTCAGTGATCCCTCATTAATAAGGACTGGTTCATAGGCCAGCTGAAGCCCAAGTATATCTTTCAGCTTTGTGACCTCCTTGTGGAAGATCATGGATCCATTATACTGTTTTTCTACAATTTGTTGCAGAAATTAATTACTCCGCTGCATCCAGGACAAGTCTCCACATGTTGGATGAATTTTGCAAGCCACACAGTGTACACAAAAGGCAGGCATAGCCATATGCTTTCATGCCCATGGACAGTCCCCAGAATGCAAATAAAGTCACTTCCCACCCACAAGTTGTGTCTTGTCTTTTATAGACATCGGTCTATAAAAAAGACTAAATCTGAAAAAACACTTTGACTTACAAAGTGCTATCCTGTCTCCATACATCCTTATCTCAGAGGCAGGACTTCAGAAGTTCTACACACTCAATTTTCCTCCCCATTCTTCTGTCTTTGTCTAGTGCAATGCACAGCTCACTGGCTCACTGTGAAGACCATGGAACCAAAATACAGACACCTGCAGTGAAGGTGTAGATCTGACCCTACACTCTGCCTTTGAAGGATTCAAGAGGAGAGCTCTGAAGAGTGGAAGAGGAAAAATGAAAACAGTGTGGCAGGAGAGTCACCAGGGGAAGTATGAAATAGATGGGTCTGTAGTATACAAAAGCTTATAACTTTCCAGGACTGCAAAAGGAAAGATGGGGAAAAGAAAAACATGTAAAGACAGGAAATGGTAAGACAAAATAACGTGGCTATTCTAAAGAGATGCTGTAGGTAGGCATGCACATGAAAAAGGAGTGGAGGCAAACCTTCATCCCTTCTGCAAAAACTCTCCTAATCATTTTACTTGGGAAGCTAAGCTGTATTTACCCCCCTAAATGCTTAGCTCCTCCTTCAACTATCCAAATCTCAGCCTGCTGCACAATGGCCATGGTTCATATGTGCATTAATGGGCAGAGCTTGCCTCAAATCTGAAGGGTGTAGGAAGGTCAAAGGTTAGGCAAAAAACCCTCTTTTTTTATGGGTCAAGGATGTGCTACTGCCAGGTTGAAGCACTGTAGCAGGCATTGCCCCAGGACCTTTGGACAGCAATGGTGATGCTCTCCTGGGAGGCACCAGCTCTTTGTGCAGCAGCACAGAGAGGAGAAATCTGCATTTCAAATACACAATAAAGAGAAATATAGATGCATGTCAATAACTTGAGAGAAAGAAGAAGGCACAATGTCAGTCAGAAATCCACACTGCAATGGCAAAAACTTAGCTTGGGTAACCTTGACATCCAAGGCATACATGACAAGAAAAAAAGAAATTGGACAGGGGAGGGTGAAAACTCTTGCTTTGCAGCTGTTTGCATTGTGAAATAACTGGACAAAATGCAGGGATTGGAGACACAGAGTAAAGCATACTACAGCCACATATTTTGGCACATGAAAATAATTTGTTTAATATGATCTAAAGAGCTTGTGAAATCACTCTAAACATTAATTCAGTTTACTGTGCTATTTTTATACAGAAGACAAAAAACACCTTCCCTTCCTATTCACTCCCCTTTCCCCATGAGATTTAAAATTTTCCAGGGCAGCACAGGTTACTCTACCAGATTAAATAGCAGAGAAAATTATACCCTCATGTTACTGCAATTAGAGTTAAGATGGTATCAACATTTCTTTTACACATTTCTATGCATATAGGATTTATGAGGCTGACACAGTCACAAAAATTCACCGTAACATGACCTACAGGACCATGCCCTGAGACCAAAAGGTCAATTTATTTCATTATCTCATCTCAGTTGTTATTGAAAGCTCTTACTTTTCATTTTTATGAAAGTCACAGATAGAGAAAGAGAGAGATAATTCATGTGTCCCCATTTTTCAGAAAAAATGACCACATTACTAAGGTTTTAAAAGATTAATGAACTGAACATATGTTCAGTAATTCTTTCAAAATTAAAAGGTCATAAAACTTTGGAGTGCCTTGTTATAAAGATACTGCATGGCTATTGGAACTAATGGAGTACAGAGATAGCTCTCATTGAGTCCTGGGTGTGTGTTTTGTCCACTAAAAGAAAGCTTTATGACAGAAAGCTCTTTAATCAAAGACTTAAATCCTTTTTAAACAATGTGTTTGCTTGGCTAAGGGTCAGAGAATCAGTTTACTTCTTCATGTTGCTATTCGTCTTGTTTTGCAATGCTGGAGTGGAGTGATCAACAGTATTGAACTTGCCAGAGTTTCCCAAGTGTGATCTGGCCCATGTGACATGTGCTTGGGCCCCCTCCCGATCCTTGAACTTGAGCAGTCAGATTAGAGTTGAAAGAAAAATCTTATTTTAGGGTCATGGAGATGGAGAGAGGCCTGGCTCTAGGCTGCCAGTGCATTTTTTTCTCTAGCAGCATAGTAACAGGGATTCCCCAGAATGAAGTATGACATCTGATAGGCCCAATCCCAAGAAAATCTTCAGGCAAGGGCTACGGGTTGGATTTGCATCTGCTGTCAACTGCTGCAGTTTTTCTTATTTGCGTGCTAGTAAAAGCTGAGTGAGGGAGCTTTTGCTGAAGTGCTGACCCATCTTGTGAAGTGATGATAGATTCTCTGCACACATCTGATGTTTTAAAATCATGGTTGGACTCACCTCTGCTTGCACACAAGGTGCTCTTCTCCACTGATTTTAATCTGCAGATCCAAGTTCCTTTTGGGACTCTGTCTTGCTGTAGTAAAACCAAGTCATATCTCAGACCAGACAGCACCTTCATCAGATGTTGAGGGGCTTTTTCTAAAGCATGGCAGGAGATGGTCTCCCATTGCTTGCTTCAGGATCTGCTGCAAGCGTCTCTTTTCTCCAGAATTGTCTTCACAACGTATTTCAAACGGGAATTTCTCACATGGGGATTTAATTTCATGCTTGGTGTTTGCCAGCACTGAATCAGTAGGTGATAAAGAAGTGGATGACTTTCTTTTTCAATTCACAGAAAACAAGTCTCTAAAAAATACTACATTCCTCTATTGTTGTGTTAATTTCAACAAACATACACACATAGATATCCCTCTGACTATGGCCTAAAATTAAGGAGATAAAGGTATCTAAAGGTTATTTGGGTGATATATATCTAGCACAGGACACTAGTGCCACATCCTTCTCTTAAATTACCGTATGACCAAACTTCCATTTAAGAAAACTCAGTTTCAAATTTATTTGCATAACTTATTTTGGTGTGATCAGGCAATGGTAGTTTGCTGGGTACACACCAAATAAAACCAACCTATATCCTAGTCCTGAGGAAACACTTAGGTGGTTTGCTTTACCGTAAACAGATCTCATAACTCACCTTCACAGACTGGTACTTAATGGTAAATGTGTTTATATTTTTTGAACTGGGACAATTAAGAAAGACAGAAAAGGAGACTTTCTTTGCTGGCACTAGTGTTCTTTGAAATAACTGAGTTATTTATATTATGACTGATGTGCAAAAACATTCCTGTTGAGGTCCAAGGCAATTAGTGCACCAGAAATCCAATTCTGGAAGACAGGCATCTCCCTCTATCGCAATATTCAGATAAGTATCAAAAAGTCTTACTTAAGACAATGTCTCGAAATAAGATTCTGTAACTCTGTAGTATAACAACCACAGCAATTCTGCAACTGAAACTTTTGTGCAGGTAAGAGTCCAGAATAGGTGATGCAGGAGGAAAAGATATTGGCAGATATTGATATGTTACAGTTCTCCTCATTATATCAGGTGATACCACATCTTATGATAGAAAAGAGAGAGGAAAATGCCTTCCTCAAAATGGAAAACAAAATGGAAAACTCCATTTGTTTGTAAAATCTTACAATATATTCTGTTAGAAAAATAGAAGAACATCCCAATTCTCCTCAGAGATCTGTCACAGCTGTGGCTTTATATGTTAATGGGAGCTGAAGAAAGGGTATTGTGGTTCACAAAGCCCTGTACAGATTAACTTCTTGATTGCTGGCTTCTGTTCAACAGGATCAGGATACTCCCTTTACATGCTACATGCACCTATGAATGGGGAACAATGCATACTGAAATGAGTGTTATAGTATCAGTTTATGAATTTTGCTCCCTCTCTGAAACTTAAGCTAATGGTCTAAAACATTATATTCAAATGGGACCCTATAGAGGTCTTTTTTTCCCTCTGGAAATTGGCTTAATTTATTTAATTTCCTAAATTGCTTGAATTGCTCATTCAGTGGATTTCTACCATTTTACAACATTTGAGCATTACCAGAAAATTAGTCTCTCTTTCTAATTTTTTTTTTAAATCATAACAAGCATACTGTTGACCAGAACTTCACACTCTATAAACTCATTCAATCTTAAAAAATATACCATCACCAATGGGACATTTTTGGTTCACCAATACTTCAATATACAGTACTGTAATACAGTAGTGTAGAAACATGCAAGAACTTTCTACATTGAAAGGAAATTGCGTAATAATAGTGTCAGAGGTGCTATGTTTCTTGGTACATTTCTAAGTATCAACTGAGTGTGCATTCAGGTGTTTACCACAGCTGTTAAACTGCCAAGAAATAAAGATCTTCTTTAATAAAAGCTACTTGAGGTTCATCTTGCAGTTTTTAATCTCAGGTTTTCCAAGTACTGAAAGCAAGAAGATGATAAGGTTTCTCTGCTGAAGCATTGTATTTTGAGTAGGGTGATGAGTTGCTGGATGCTGGGCCAATAGGCTAAATGCTCATAAACAGGCTGGATCTTGGAAGTAAGTTAACATAAGTATGTGGACATATTAGAGTTAGAATTGACCTGGCCATAAAGCTAACTATTGGCAGTAAAGCAGCAGGAAACACCAGTCTGAGACGTGCTGGCTAGCAAGCCCTCCAGTAACCCAGCATCAATAGCCTGCAGTCCTGCATTACTTTTCCTGCATTGCTCTTACATGCGCTTGCCTTCATCCCAAAAACAGGGTCTCCAGAACTGCAAATTATACATAGACATATTGCATTTTCAATAACTTTAATTTCTCCTGTTGCATTCAATAGTACTATGTGGTTTGTTTAGCTTTGCAGTGACTCCTGCTTCTTATAAAGCTCTGAGTTGGGTTGGGTTTTTCCTCTTTTTCATTTTTCATTACAATTTCAGATAAGAGTTTTATTTGGGTTTAATATCATGATTATTGTATATAAAAATGAAGAGTCTGTGTATTACTTACACATAACATTGCCTTTCTCCATTTTGCAACATTCATAATTTATTATTATTGCAAATGAATAGCTTTTGTTATTTAGAAGCTAATACATGCTTTTGGCTTAATAATACTTGGAAATAAGGAAAATGTAATTAAAAAGGCTATGCTCCCTATTAACTTGTTTGTATACTAGGCTATGTCCAGTCTTAGCAGTAATGTCATCATAATTTTCCAATGAGCTGAAGATAGAGGGAGAAATGAGCACAGTGCCAATTTTAGCCTTAGCTGCAAGAAGGGATTAGCTTTTAATCCACAAAGATATCTTCCCTGCTCTGCTGTTTGAAGTATTTGGTTTCTCAATGTTCAGACACTCTCCATCACTCAGCAGTATTTTCAGGCTCCTCCTTCAGTAATGCAAATCTCAGCTCTCACATAAAAGGGTGGAGGAAAGGGACAGTGCCAAAACAGGGGTTAGCTAAACCTTTAATTAGCATAACTAGCATGCATACTACTTTGTATTTATTTATTGGTAGCATAGACTAATCTCTCCTGGGAAATCACTATCTTTCTCCTGAGTTGGGACAATTTTTCCACCTGAGCCTTTGACTCAGGATTGCTGGGGCATGCAGGACAGTGATGGATTTCTTTCTTTTCTGCTAAGGATGTCTGTGACAAGAGAGCAGAGTTTTTTTTCTCATTGATCTCCTCTTGTCTTTCAAGTGTTAAAACAAGTAGGGTCATAACAGCAGAAGGGAGCAGGGCTTCCAGCAACCCCACGAACTCTCCTAAATTTAGAAACCACCTTGATGAGAGAAGCAGCAGAACAGCTTGCACTGCTAATAGCTTCCCTCTCTGAGAAGTGAGTATTCACACATCCGCTGTGAATCCCAGCAGGCCAGAGCTAGAAGAAGGGGTCATATAGATTTTTCTACACTTAATAAAGTCTTTAGGATTCTAAACACTTGGACTGTGGCAGAAATAGGCAGCTTTGGATACACTTACAACTCTGAAGCAATCAAGATATCATCCAAGTAAAAGGCACTTTCACTCCCAGGGGCCTTAGGAAATGAATAACTCATCTCATAACCATGACTATTCTTGGAGCAATGCACAGTCAAACACCCTTGTGTACTTCTGATGTATGGTGCCTCTCTCCAAAGACCTTCAAAGTTGCTCTAAGAGACTTAAATACAAAAGGATCAGGATGCTGAATGAGGTTTTACCTGAAATCTATTTATTTCAGAAAAGGTCTGTTTTTGAGATGTAGCGTTTATATATGAAAATTGACATGAGCAACCTATCTGCATTTGCAGAACAGTCTGATGTGGAGAGTTTGACATGATGAAACTATGTTAATTAAGCACCAATAAACAACTCCCTTTTGCAAGTAGCAGTGGGTTAGATTTCTCTGTCTTTTGTATAGCATGGATTAAGTTCAGATGTGAATTTCAGATTTTCAGGCTGACCCAGATCTGAATTTTAATTTTTTTTTTTGTGAACAAGGATCAAATTTTATTAGTATTAATATAACATATTACTGGTAGAACTGGAAAAACAGAGATAGAACTGTTTTAGTTAGGTACAAGTCAAGGTACACCCTCATCCTTCTTTTCTGGTGTCCTTTCCCCTCACATAATCATGAAGTTACTGGTTTTGTAGAACTAGAGATTAATGTACAATTTTCAAACTAAGCTGCTCTTCATTTGAGCAAATGTATGTTTGCTGAAAGAGGAGCTTCATCTGACCAAAAGATACATTGCATTGAAAAAAGTACACAAAAAGCATAAAAGGGAAAATGCCAGCCTTTCTTAAGGTTAGGATATATTTTGATGGCCTGAATCTATCCTTAATTGTATATTTAACAATCTTTTCTAAGCTCTGAAATTTAGCTGAACCTCACTTACATTAATGAGGATATGCTAAGTAATATCAACTATGAATCCACACTGAAAATCTGAGCTGAAGAAAGCAGAAAATGACCTTTTAAAGCTGGAAGGTAAGGATGAAAATGAAGCTGCTTTTGTGTAGGAGAACTGGCAGCTTAACCTTATGCAGCTGGGCCTGTGAATTTTTGCCTTAGGCTAGAAGAGCACAAGATGAGCATTTTCTTCTTAGAAGGCTGAAAATGTATTGTTATAAAATCCAGTGGGTCTGCATTGACTTTGCTATTTTCTCTGTTTCTTCAGTGTCTTGTTTCAAGACTTCTCCTTGTTATGGAAACAGATACACAAATTGGTGCGTGGCAATAATTACCTGGAATAACTTTTCCAAGAAATTAATCTTTTACAAGAAAGCAATTTGAATAATCAAGAAAAATGTCAACCAGTTTTTTTTCAGACTTCCAAACTACCCTAGGCATCTTTTCTAAACACTTATTGCCCTCTCACTGAAAGACTGAAACAGTACTAACTCCAAGAAGTGATAAATTTTTTTTTAAGGAAAACTAACTATTACTATATGATTTTCTTAATTCAGGGTTCTTAAGGCTTGACTTCTGACAGAATAGTTAACACATTTAGCTGGTTTAAACTTATGTTATGCTAAGACTTGGAAAACTTTCAGGTTCTCCATGATTCTTTTGGTTTACAATTTATGAAGTATTTCAGCAAATGAATCTGCAAAACTCTTTCTGAGGAACTAGAAGCTGTCTCAAATAATAATGTGTCATTATGAAGGAATAAGTTCTGTCTCCTTATCTCATAGCTGTTCTGCATGGACTTTTGCTCCTGCTTCACCGAAACCACTTTTTCTAAAAGCTGATTTCTTAAGAGTCTAATTTTGTACCTGCACAACAGGAAGATGAATTGTCTGTCTTAACACTAAGGACATTTAAGGGTTAAAGTAACTTTGGAGTTCTGTTCTGTAGTGTTAGAACTCTAAGAAGAATAAAAATTTGAAACAGATGGGAATACACTGGAGTCGTATGAGCAGATTTATGGAGTCTTCCAGCAGTGAACTGGAAAATGTTTTTTGTTTCCTGAGCATAGTTCTTTCCATTGTGTTAAAACCATCTTCTCCATCCAAACATAGCAAGAAAATGAAGTTAGCTGTTTATGGGATACATTGAACTCTTTTTGTCAAGAATGCTTATACTCAGTACTGGATTGGGTAGAGCTTATTTTTCATCTACAATCCATGTACACCTGTGCTTTTATTACAAACCTCTTTGCACTACACAGAAAAGACATGATAAGTTCTGGTGGCAGAGGACATGTACTTTTTTTGAAATTATTTTAATTTCATTATTTATTTCTGAAGATGATATGAGGCTGCAGAAGAATTCTCAAATTTCTTACAGTTAGTCTTAATAAAAGATGCATTCTACTTCTGTAGGGTTTTTATATTCATAATTAAGACAAATGCAATAGTAAGTCCCCTAGAAGGAACACTTGTCAAATAGTTTAATATTATCTATTCTGAAGCTTTCAGTCGAATCCAATTAATACTGGAGTGTGACAGTGGAGGACCTTCAGCTGACGCTTTTCAAATTCATCAAAAATTGTAATGAGTACTTGTATCCATATTCTGTCTAAGCCAAGTCCATCTTTCAGAAATGAAGGAGAATAGGAACCTTGCCAGTCAAAAAATGCCACGAGTTACATTTAAGTTGTTAATCCTGTGCTATCAATCATTACATGTAATTGGTTTCTTAATTGCATCTCCTCAAAATCCTATCTGTTCAAGTTCAGAAACCTCTTGCTGTTCAGACCAGCAGAGTCCAGTCTTCACTTAAATGTATTCACTTTTTCCAGGTGTTATCAGAATTTCAGTAATGAATTCACTGAGATATACCTAACACAGTGTCACTAAGTGAAGAATGTGATGCCATACCTTGTGTGGCATTAATCATGCTTTAAGGAAACCAGTGACACTTTATTGACAATAACAAAATTTTATTAACTTAGATGGGTAGTTTTCAAAATCTTTTTCTGCCTTCTGGTAGTGATATGCATCCCTCTACAGTGAACAGGCAGATTTGCAACAGTCTGTATTTCCTTAGTTATTTTTTAAGAATCCCTGGATCACTTTCATTCTTAACATCAGAGATATGTTAGTTGAAATCCATTGGCTTAGTGAATAAATGAATAAGACAGGATATCTGCTTAGAAATATTGTAAGGAAAAAGAATGTACATAATGACTAATGAATTTATTTCAGGCTCATTGCTCTGATGCAGGTCAGTACCCAAACCAGCAAACCCAAATGTATAAACATATGTAGAGATAAAGCTGCAAACAGATGAAGACTTTTCAGGACCTTGAAAAACAGTCCATCTCTGCATTTGCACTTTTTGTATAGAAAAATAACTCATCCCTTTAAGAAAAAAAAGAGGAAAGACACCATGAATATCAATGCATGAAACTCGGGGATAATAGAACAATAGGTTTCAGTTCATGAATATGTTGTAAATTCACTTAGATACCTTGCTTGGAAATTACTGATTCTTGTATCCAGCCATTACCAGCTCACCTACTCACTCGAAAGTCATCTGGGTGAGCTTTGCCACTCGCCTCAGAAGTTGGTTATTGTACTACAATCAATGGAAACTCCATGAGGTTATATAAAATAACCCTAAAACATATTGCATTTAAAACAGTAGCCTGGTTTTTGTATGATTTTTGTTTTCTGTATACTTCTAGAATAAATAGTTTTTCCAATACAAGTAACTATGAATGCTGTTTGGGTGTTTTGAGCTTACAGTACACATTGCATGCAATTTGCAAATATAGGTATTCAGAAAGCAATGCTGTGATCATTCTTTTCCTGTTGTTAAAGTGCAGTTGCATATAAATACATAGATATATCTAAGTGTCGAGTTCTGTTATAGATGCCTGTCATTTTAAAATTTTATCAAGAGGGACCCTCAGTTTATCATCTGTCCACTCAGTTGCCTCTGTTAGTTATCAAAGGAGTTGATACATGACAGTAAAATTTCTTTTACTTTGGAGGAAGGAGAGGAACAGAGAAAGAAGATTGTCTAAGGAAGAACAATGCAGAGTAAATGATTTATATAATATCATGGTTGCTAAGTAAACCTAAGCAAATGACCTCATTTAATAAGCATTGTTTTCCTGATCAAAACATGTCTTCTTTATGTGTAATATTTGTGTGTATTCCTTAGTATTATTTATAGCAGAATTTTCATTCTTGCTTCATTCCTATATCAAGAGACAATTGCTCACATGCTAATCTATCATTTTAATGTAGTGGAAAAGCATCATCTTGCAGAACTGATGAGTGAATATTTTGAGGAGAGAGCCTCAGCTGAACTGAGAACAGGCACTTCAGTGAACAATAACTTGCAATTCTATTTGAGGTATCTTGGTAGCTTTGAAAACATCCTTTTAATGGCAGTGACTGAATGAAGGCAAAAAGTTGAAGAGCCACTTACAAGACCTGCCTGTGAATGACAGAGTGAAACCTTGCAAAAAGTGGAACAGGAGCCCTTTGCCCAGCTCAGGCCCAAGCTGAGATGGACATGCCTCTCCCAGAGCAGACACAGAGTCATCCTTTTGAAATTCAGAAGTGGGACTGGAAGTGCACACAGTGTTTGTTGAATCGAGACATGGAAACAGATAAAAGGTCTGTTTTTCTCAAGTGGAAATAGGTGCTGCAGCTTTGGAGAAAGTCTCCATTGGACAGCATTTTGAAGACCTTGAAAAATGACATTTTCTTCTGTGGCATGCAATGTGTTTTGTAAAAGTATTAATTTCTCTAATTCTGTCAAATTTTTATCTCAATTTGTTTTATTATTCTTATTTTTTATGTGACAGGGACAACTTCATTTTTGACAGGACTTAAAAAAACGTATAAGACTTTTCAAACAGGTTTTTTTTTCTTCTTTCTATAATGAAATGCAATTCTAACAACAGTATATAGGTACATCTTATATTGCCTTTTTGATACTTTCGTTGCCTTAGAGTAGGATAAATTGGACATAATTGGACAAATTACATTTTCAAAAGCATCATTCTATTCTTTCTATCATCCCTTTCCCTAGTAAGTGTTAAAGACAATCTCTGGTTATCTCAAAGATTTAAAGGAAAGTTATGAGTTGTGATGGTTGAATGCAAAATTTCACAGATTAACTTAAGTGTTGACTATTCTCATACATTTTAGCAAGTCCCAGTTACTTATAAGCACTGCTCTACAAAAAATATGTCACCCAATTATTGTAAAAGTAATGCAAATATAGAAATTTTCCTACTTTTCGTTTTATTCCAAGGACAAGAGAAAATGCAAGCAAATATGCAATATTAATTTAAAAAAAAACAACAGAATTTTTTTTACAGAAGCATAATGTGGAGGGGAATAGAAGATATTTGTAGGGAAAAAGAACCCAAACAAACAAACCTGAACTAGGGCTGATCTGCTTTTAGAAGATCTTGTGCAGGAATAGATGGGGTGATTCTCTGTTTTGTGGTTTAGTGAACAGTGATAGATTTCAATACTAAGCCAAATAGTAAATCAATAAAAAGATCACAGAAACACCCTGAATTTAAAAAAATTGTTGTTGTACTTGATCAGTTTATACTGTTGCACCAAGATGTTCTTAGTCAGAGTTCCTAGGGATACAATTATGTATTCTTATCATGTTTCCCTGCAGGATAAAAATACATAATGGCTCCAGGCTATTGGCTTTTAATCTACAGTACCGTTTCAGTCAAAATTTATAAGGAGAGAGAATAAAACAATTTTAGGTAATATGGTAAGACCCATGCTTTATTACTTCTCTTTCTTACTTAATGGTTTGTGCTTTTCTGGCAAGGCAATTAGGAATTTCCCTTTCACTTCAGCCAGACTGGACTGCATTTACTGTCCCTCAGTTCATCTGATATCAGCCTTCTTACTGATACCACAAAGTAAGCCCTTCACTACTATGTTTAGGATATTATGTAGCCACATAACCCACCAAAAATACCTTATCAGGCCACATGCTTTGCTTTGCCTCTCTGTTGTACAGGTGTAAATTGCTTTCCAGATTGCACAGGAGTACCAGACAAAATTAATATATATCAAAGATGCACAACACCATGGTGTAAAGAATGTAATTCATTCAACAAATGTCCATTTAAATCAAGAATGTGAAAATGTGTACAGGACACTTCTGTTTCCTTGAACTGAAGTCCTGCAAAAATCCTGGCTGTGAAGAATTAAGAGGCTGTTATTAAATATTCCCTGCATCATCTTAGTTCTGATCCTCTGAAGCAATAGTTAAAATTTCTACCAAGTACAGACATGTTAGCATGGAATATTAGAATGTTGAAAACACAATCTAAAAAATCATGTCAGCATATGAAGGACTGCTGAGATGGCTAAAAATAAGGCCTAACTCTCTATAAACCAAAAGGCTTCAGTGGACAGTCAATGATGTAGTATATGGTAGAGATAATTCATGCTATTTATGTATAAAATATTGTAAAATCCAAGCTATATCTCTGACCACCCCACCTTGCAGCAGAGCCTTATTTTTATTCAATTCATTCCCAGACAATGTTAATATCGAGTTTGTTAATGTATGAATGGAACCTGCCTGGGCCATGGTCACTGACTTCCCTGGAATGTCTGGGCCACTCAAGAGTGATCTGCTCATCCGCTGCATCTACTGCCAGCGCCACCCTGTCACATGTGAATGCCGACTTCTCCGGAGTGCTCTGACATCATCTGGACACCTGGAACTGGTCTACCCCTTACACATGTATGGCCCCAGTTCTGCGTGTGAAGGGACACAAAGGAGCATTCGGTCATCTCTGCCTCAGGCAAAATAAACTGTATAAAAGCTCGCTGGGCAAAGCAGCCGGGGTGAACCGAGAGGGAGACTCTGACATTTTGGCGGTCAGATCCAGGTTCACCCAGCGCCAGTCGTGGGTTCGATGCTGCCTTGGCTGTGGTGGTTTTTTTTCTGATCGAAATACTGTTTCGCTGACAATCTAATAAATCATTGCTAAATTTTCTTATAAATTTGGTTCCCAATTTGATAATTTATAACAATGACATCTTTCAGTTCACTGCAGCGGAGCCTTTTGTGGCTTTCCAGCATTTTGCTGACCCTTTCTAAATGGAAGTTTAACAACTAATTATATAAAAATAATGTTATTTAACTCAGTGTTGGAAAGGGATAGTTAGGTCTATGACCTGTGTAAACAAGAATCATAAAGAATCCAAAATCAAGAATCAACATGTAAATTGACTGAAATTCTTCTCAAATTTCAACTGGAATCTCCTTGTCTTTCATTTGAGGGGAAGTTGAGTCCTCAGGATAGAATTCTGTACATTTTTTTCAAATTTTGTTTCTGAGTTGGGTGTAAGAGACTGAAATGTTAACTGCTAATGCTTCAAATAATTGGTCTTTTGAAAAGGCAGAGGCCGCGTTGCTAATGATGTGTAAGATAACAGCCCAGGTGCAGAGGGGCTGAGCACCAGAGAGTGACCGTCACAAATCAACCTTTGTTTAGCAACAAGCTAGGGTTTAAGCCAGGTGAGGGAGAAGGCTGGTAAGAAGCAGATAGTGGGTTAGAGCTTTTTATCAGGCCATTGTCTTCCCTTAAACAACCTGAATAGGTGTAAAGCTCCTCCCTCCTGTCTAGGGGCAGACTGGGACAGTACTTGTGGATATGAAAGTATCTGGCCGTTCTGATGGGACAAAACTGGCTCAGCTACTCTGATGTGAGAGGCAGCTGTCATGTCTTAGAAGGTGCCTGGGTGTTCCCATAAACCTAAAGGTTTATGGGAACATAACCCACAGAATTTTTGTGGCCTTCCCCTGCCCCTGACAGATCCAGACTATGACCATCACTTCAACCAGCGGACATTGAAATTGCAACAAGCATGTCTCATTGCTGACCCATGGGTGGTGACATCTTCCTATTCTTACTCCTTCTCTCTCTTTCTTTCTCTTTTTCTTCTCCTAACTTCTTCTCAAAATATATTGTAAGCCACACTAAAAAATCCCAGTGTATAAATTAGTTAGTACCTTGTGTCTATTATGAGTAGAACAGCTGCCCATTTTTTTAAAAGGTTGCAGAGTTCACAGGTTGGGCCAGTTGCTGCAAGGGTGGAGTTCTAACTGTTTGTTACTGTAATCACCTGTCGCTTTTGTTAGCTACCTGTTGTTGATGGTTAAGAATTCCCCTTTTTTCGAGTGGCACCCTGCTGCTTCCTGGAGGATGGGACCCAGGTGGTGAAGAGGAGGGGACATCGGAGTTAGCATGCAAATGACCTCAGAACCAGCATCCAATGGAATGCATGTTCACCAAACCTAGCAAGAAACCCCTAAAAACAATGAGCCAACATGGAATTGATGGGTCAAAGTGATGTCTAGACCTGAGGAACAGAATCCAGTATCTGCTATGACCCTTTTTACCCCTCACTCTAACCTCAAAAGATGTCAGCTGGATGGAGCATCTTGAATGTCAAACCAAAAAATTGGGGATCTCCTGATTCTCTTGTGGGGATGGAATCCCCAGTTCTGCCCACAAAGCAGTGGCCAAAGTTGCACACTTCCTTCTCCTCCTCCTCTGTGCTGGTAGCAGCAGCGGCGTGAGTGCGGACCTGTCGCTTCTCCCCACCCGAGCTGGTCACTTTTAATAAAGGATTAAAAAGGAGAAAGATCTCCTGCCCTGTTTATTTCATGTCTGGATAAGTTAAAGTTGGCTAAGATTAAGTCTGCTAAGTTAAAGTTTGTGAAATGCCTTACTCTGTCTGGATGTTGCTTTAAATTTGCCAAGTACCTTTTTCGACCTTAATTATTACTGTGACCTGTGAGGTCTCCATGGTGAGAGAAGGATGAGAGTCTTGTTTGATGATCAGAAGGCTGGATTTATTGATATATGCTATATAATACATTATTACTATACTAATAGGAATAAAGAGAGAAGTTGCAGAGGCTGCTAAGCTAAGAATAGAATAGAAAGAATCCCAAAAACAAGAGAATTCTCTGTCCCTGTGTTCCAGAGAGCTTTCCCTGTGATTGGCTCGTAATTGTACACATGGAACATGAACCAATCACAGGTGCATCCTATTGCATTTCACACCAGCCGATAACAATTGTTTACATTCTTCTTCTGGGGCCCTTGCTTCCCAGAAGACGGACAAATCTGAAAGAAAGGATTTCTATGAAAAAATGTCTGCGACACTTAATGTTCTAAAGTTTGCAAATAAAATTTGCCATTGAACATTCTGAGGGTTTTGTTGTTTCTCCTGTGCACTGTCCACAGTGAATCAAACAACTTTCACCAAAACCATCTGAGCAGTCCAGGGCATAAAATCGAAAAACTTGAAAATCATAACACCAGAACTCCTCTTGCTGAGTTGAGTCTAGCAAAAAGTTAAAAATAAACAAACAAAAGGAATTGCAAGTCTCAACGTTGCAAGTACTGCAGAGCTGACAAAACCAAAGAAATTCTTCTGTGATATTGCAAACATTTACTACGCAAGTGGTTCTTTTGTTTTTAGTGTGATTTGATCTCCCATAGGCTGGTAAACCTCTCAAGTCCAGTGCACCTGTGTAGTGGCAGTTTGCCATCAAAGTGTCCAAGTGTGTGCTACAGCTGCTTTTTCTCTGCAGCAGAGGGCTGCTCAGGAGAGTTGATCTTTGAACCCTGGAAAATATCGTGCAGGCTACAATAGGAACCATTTGGAACTTGATTGGCCCTGTCCTTTTATCTTCCCACTAAAATTACATAAATTTAATATCAAAGAATTCAGAAACTCCACAGGTAGAAATGTCAGAGTTTGTCCAAATACCATTGCTTGGGGTTAGTATCTTGATTTCTGTGCAACTGAATGGAACTGCCAGGATGATATTCTTATGTCATCAAGGGTGTGCTTCACCACTGTCTTATTCAGAGGAAATAGGCTTGTCCTATTTCGTGCTAATTGCAGGTAGAGAAGGGAAAAGTAGAAGGAAATACAGGGGAATGTTAAGTATAAAAGAAGGACAAAGTAGTTCCATTTCATCTGGATGATTAAATTCAAAATATGGATGAAACTAACAGAAGCTATACCCTCTACCAGTCCTTTTTTTTTTCTGGATTCAAGTTCAGCCTTTTCTCAATAAATCATGTATAATTTCTAATTACAACACAGCTGTACAAGCCTAAGGTTGTTGCTATAAACATCTTTAATTTGTTTAACTCCAAATATATACTCATCTACTCAAAGAATTTGTGGTGTTAGAGAGATTCTGACTCTAGAAAGGACATAAAACGGCAGGAGCAGATGAGTTTCTTGGCAAAATATGAAGTTGTTTTCGTGAAAATGCATTCAAAAAGAAAGCAAGAGTAGTGCTTACACTACCTCTCACTTTCCCATGCTTATTCTTGAGAGGCAAATGGCAAGGTTAGAAAACCTTTTGAGTGGTAACAGATAAGTGAACCTGAATTTATACAAGAAATACTTTGAGAAATTTGAGCATCTTTAAAACGCCAAAGGAGTTCTGTTGTTCTTACTCTGTCTGCACCAAATATCCCAAATGCTAGTTCATGTAGGTTTGAATACACTGATCTCCATGACCACTTCTGATTGCCACTCTATTTTGACCTTTTAGCAGCCATAGGGTACCTAGGTATGAAAGGACTTCTCACGCGTGCTTTGGAAGTTTGTGGAAGGAAGCTGTGACATAACCTTCTGTAACTTCCCTTCATTCATTTGTACTAATATTTAGTGATCTGTCCCTTCAAAATCAGACTCTTAGTTAAAAAATCGCTCAACCCAGCCTAATGCCAGCACAACTATTTCTGCTTTGTATTCTTGTTTTTGCTTTGTATTCTTGTGATGAAGAAGGAAAGAACAGAATTATTATGTACTACATCTCTGGTTAAGCGCATGATGAAGGCTTAAAAGAGTCAGTTAGAAGAGTGGTTACTGTACCAAAGCTGCAGAAACAGGCTAAGGATGTGGATCAGATGGAATAAAGAACATAATATCAAAGTTTCACAAAAATTTGGTAATTCTGTACAGTTTAAGCCATGTCTGAAACTTTAAGTCCTGTCAGAACTAAATTTCATTAATATCTAAAATTTTCATGCATTGTAAGTGCTGTTTCAAGTTTTCTCTCTAATTCTGTGGCTCAAATGCTGTTGTGTTTTGCTTTTAAATTAATCTAATTAAGGGAAAAGATATTGTCTAAGAGCATCTTTTATGTTTTTCCTCCATAATATATGTATCTGTATGCCTTTTATGGAGAAGGATGACACTATTTGTAAGTATAGAGGTTTTACAAAATTGGGGTTTAAAGAGAAATTAAACCTACGAGCCTTCACATTTCTCCAAATCTTTGTAGTGACTTAACTATACACAAATATGTTCCCAGAAAAAGCGTATAAATCAATCGTAATTCATTCACCAGTTTCAATAAATTCTGCTACATTGTTTTGGTATTATTCACCTGGGATAATCATCATAGAGCCCCGATGGATTTTTATTTTTCTGAGTTAAACTCTGGCAATCAAACAGGCTGTGTACTTTCACCTCAGAAAGGTAAATATGCTGAGAATTAAGTGATAGGCACAGTTTGCCCTTCAACACAAATCAGCTCCTAGGCTTTTGTGGACATCAAGACACAAGATTGGACACTTCATGTCCAATAAATATCGTGCTGCAGAAATCTGCCTAAACTGCAGTTGTGGAAGACATTGAAGCTGTCCTTCCAGGTCAAAGTCCATTTTGAGTCCAGTCTATTTTCTTATTAGAGAAGATCAGGGGAATCTTCACAAAGCCTTCTTCATGCAATCATAGTTACAAGCTGTGATTTTTGGCTCAAGTAATTCATTAATGACATGAAAAGCAACAGTGAGCCAGCTCTTCTTTGAGGAAATTATGTGGTAATGATATGCTGCCTAATCCTTCAGGAGAACAGTCCATTTTGCAGAACAGATAATTTACACGTAGTTGAAAGAACACCATAAAAGCCCCTTGAAGACTGGCAGCTGGCTGCCATACAGAGGGATGGGTTTTTGTTTGTGTTTGCCAACCAGTCTAGGCTATCAGCCTAATAACTCTCTCTCAGTGCCTTATTACAGCTCTGTGTAGACCTATTCAAAGCCCTTGATCACACCAGAAGGAGAATAAAGAGGCCTCCATACTCATGGAAGGAGGAAAGAAACCAAAGCATCTGCTTCTGTGAAAGCAAATCTGGGCAGCTGCTAATGACTCTTTACAGCAGCCCCAGAGATGCCATGAATAACACAAGTTTGAATAATGTTTCTGATCTCGATGCCTTTTTTCATTACTCAGCAATGGAATAGCTTCATGTGAGCTGCAGCTGCTTTGAGTTGGAGAGAAGAGTAGATAGCCATCAAGCTGCTAAAGTCCAGGGTGGGCCAAATAGCTCAGAAAAATGTGACATTCATGTGAATCTATTGAGAAATGAGGTTTGTTGCAATCCAGTCACACAGTTAGGTTTATAGTTCTGCTGTGAAAGGTGCAAGTAATAAAATTGTGATAATGAAGAGTAAGACGGCTTCATCCAAAGCTGGAATTTTCCTTCCAAGCAAGGCAAGATTGAGCAGTGATAAAGAAAACCGTCTCTGAATAGCAGAGGAAAAAGGAAGCTGTCAACCGTTAGTTACTGTTAGTATTCCCTGCTGTTACACTCAGGGAATGCACGATATTCCCTGTGCCAAACCTTTCCCCCCTCCAAGGGCACTGCAACCAGGCAGGAAACCAACAGCCTTCCCCCCTGGCCTGGGCACTTGGAGGAATACCCTCAGTGAGTTCTGACTGAACAGACAAACACATCTGGTCTGCCACCTCTTACAGGAAAATGGTGCCTTCTGAAACCATGTGGACAGTGTTTCCCAAGTACTTCTTGTGCTCTCAGGTTACCTATTTGCCTGTGTGCCCCACACCTCACCACTCACTGGTGACTGTAAAAAAATGCTGATCTTCACTGTCATCACAGTGGCCACAAGTGAGCTAGAGTGATTGGGTATGCTAGTTCTCTAATTCCAGACAGCAGCCAATAGCATTGTGTGCACCAATGTTTTTGACACAAAAACCCCAAACACACAAAAACAAACCAATGAAAAAACAAAACAAACAAAAAAACCCAGTTTAGGCAGAAACTATTCCATGAGGATAAGTGCTCAAAAAGTTATTGTGTCATAGAAAGATGTCCAGGCCATTCTACCCCATAAAAATGTGTATAATAGTCCATGACTTCAGATCTGAGTTCTCAAATGAATACTATATAATTTTGTGTGTCGTTTGCACTAACAGTTCCGTTGTGGTGGGCAAATATGACTCCACTGAAAAAATCTATTTGCAGCAAAGGCACCACTAATTCAGTCAGGAATACCACTGTAGAGAGAACTTAGGTTTGCTGATAAAACTCTAAAATTAAATGTAAATGAATTGGTAAGCATATGATGGTTGTATTTCAGGTGATGGACAGATGCATGTCCTTTACTTAGTTTGGACTGATAGAAGCCAGGGGCTGGGCTGAACTCTGATGAGCAGAAACCTGGCCTTGTGCCATGCTGTGTATTGCAGCAGAGTGCACAGTTTCACACTGTGTTGAGGGTGAAGAAAGCTTAGAATTAGTTAAACTTCTTAAAGTTTTCCAGCATTTAATCCTGGAATGAATATCAAAGGCAATATGAAAACACTAAACATTATTTTCCAGAGTGTGAACAGTTTCTTGGTGGGTTGTGTTTTTGCCATGCAGATGAATCTATTTTTTCTTTCTAGTCAATATATCACTTTCTGAAAGAACATCTGGAAATCATGGTTGAATGACTCCTTAGCTGTTTCTCTTATACCTTCACTGAGCATATCTTATGTTGTAGATGGTGGATGAGATACAATTTTCTCTAACTTGTGCAAGAGACGTAAGTGTGTGCACAGCACCCCAGGGGGCAGTGTGAAAATGCACACAATCTCCTGCAGCACCGAGACAGAAAACCCAATGAGGGCAGCTTTGGGTAAAGGTTTTAAAAAGGTTGCTTTGTAATGGGAAGTTCCTGATGATCAGGAGCAGGAACTGCAACTGGTGTTGCTTCTGTGTTGTGGAAGTTGTTGCTACTTATGCTGTAGCTCCTGCAAAACTATGGCACTGTGCTTGGAGAACTTGCATCCTATACCTCACATCTCTTTCCAGTGCATGACTCTGATGTCAGCCGGCCAGGAAAGGACTAGTGAAGGATGGGGTTATGAGGTTACCCTCATGGGTGTGCCTCTTAGCCCAAGGGATCAAGACTAGGCGAGACTCCCCTTAAGTCTTAAGGCTTAAAGCCGAGTTTGTGATTGTCAAACTTGTACTGACTCATTTTTCTTTCTTTTTTTCTCCATAGGTTTTCCATCTTTACTGTCTGTAAGCATCAAAAACTATGTGTACTGCTGTTCAGATTAGAAGGATTATACACAAGTCCCATAGCCAGTCTTTTGAATTTGGAAAACACCCATAATGGAATTAAACAGAAAAAGAATATTTAAGCAGTGACAGAAATGCAAGAGAGAAGATTCTTCATGGATATTTTCCAAATGACTCTCTGGGAGATTCATTCTGATGTTGCAAATTCCCTATGAATGTACCATTTGCTACAGAATTCAGTTTTTCCATGACACAGAAAAATAAGTGGCCTTGCTGTAAAAATAAAACTAAGCCATTCTGACGTGGGCATGATGTCTATAATATCAGGGTTTAAATTTAACATAGTACATTTTACTCTGCTATTTATTATTGCCACTCTGTAGGATTTTGGCACAGAGCTTACTCTCAGTGATTTACTTTATACATGTAGTTTATTTCTGTATTGTGCCTGCTTTAACTCATAATTGAGAGTTAAAGCAAATGAACACGAATATATTAAAAGGATTCAGTTGAGAGATCAGAGAAAAGTAATGGAAGCAATGCTTACCTGGTAGTATTTTCTCTAAGGTGCAATACAATGCAGGACTTGTGGTTCACTAAATCACTTTCCATCATATTCCTGGATAGCTGGGGAGGTCTCAGATAATAGCGTTGGTTGGCCAGTGTGACACAAATCCACAAGAAGGGCTACAAGAAAGATACAGGGAACTACAGGCATCTCAGTTTGACCTTGGTGTCTGACAAGGTTTTGGAGCAGATCATCTTGAGTGTGATCATGTGGCACATGACAACCAGCAGAGCAGAGCCAGCCAACAGGTGTTTAGGAAGAGCAGGTCTAACCTGACCAACTCCCTGATCTCCTTTTATTTTTTTAAAAATCATTTCACAGAACATTATGAGTTGGCAGGGACCCACAAGTATCATTGAGTCCAACTCTTTTTACAGAACTAGATGACCTATTTTGTGAATGTGGGAAAGGCTTTGGATGTCATCTACCTTGACTTCACCTAAGCCTTTCACACCATCTCCTGACAGCATTCTCCTGGAAAAGCTGGCAGCCATGGCTTGAACCGGTGCACTCTTCATTGGGTTAAGAACTACTGGCTGCACAGCTTGGTCCAGAGAGTGGTGGTGAATGGTGCTGCATCCAGTTGGTAGCTGCTCACTAGTGGTGCTCCCCAGGGACCAGTGTTGAGCCCAGTCGTGTTTAACACCTTTATTCATGGTCTGAATGAGGGGATTGAATCTACCATTAGCAAATTTGTGGATGAAACCAAACTGGGGGAGAGTACAGATCTGCTGGAGAACAGGAAGGCTCTGCAGAGGGATCTGGACAGGCTGGATTGATGTGCAAAGGCCAAATGTGTGAGGTTCAATAAGGCCAAGTGCTGGGTCCTGCCCTTGGGTCACAACAACACCATGCAGAGATACAGGCTGGGGGAAGAGTGCTTGAAAAGTGGCCCAGCAGAAAGGTGGGGATTGGGGGGCTGCTCAGCAGCAGCTGACCATGAACCAATGTGTGACCAGGTAGCTAAGAAGGCCAGTGGCATCCTGGCCTATATCTGAAATTATGTGGTGAGCAGGAACAGGGAAGTGATTCTTCCATTGTACATGACACTGGTGAGGCCACAGCTTGAGTTCTATGTCCAGTTCTGGGCCCCTCAGTTCAGGAAGGATTTTTATACCAAATGGTGGTTCTAAATGAAACAAACCTCAAGAATGTAGCAAATAATGAAATCATCAGTTCCCACATCAGATATCTTGCTGCAAAAAGGAGTGTGGATCAAAATGAAGAACTAATAGCTATGTTAAAGAATGAGTGAGAATTGAATTGGGGAGTGGTGATTTCAGTAGCCACTGACTAGTGTGGGTATTGTGGGTCCCCCGGGCATTGAAACATCTGAGTGTTACCTGTTTGAGTATTCCAGAATCAAAAACTCAGTAGATCTTGGGGAAAAAAGTCTACAGAATAGTGTAGTACTGATCAGAAGTAAAATGACATCGAGGAGCTTAAATACCAGACCTCTGTAATATGTTTTGGGTTCAAAGCACCCTGCAAATCTGGCATGTCTGATTTGGAAATCAATAGTTCTTTGCCTTAATCACTTCAGTAACATAGAGTAATTACAAGCTATTACTTCTGAAGGAACATTAAAAATATCAAAGCAATAAAGGAAGCGTGAAATAAGCAAACACTAAAGAAAAACAGCCATTCTTATTTACTTATTAGTTATCTAGCTGTTCAGGGAACACCTGCTATTCAGAATTACCCGCTGATTTTTTCTTTTCAGTTACATTTTGTAATGTGTTTTGTTTTTAGGGGAACCCATAGACTGAACTGAAAGGAAATAAATATGCAACTGTATGCTTTTGAGCCAGAAATTAAACTTTTTCTAAAGGAATTTCTAGAAGAGGCACTTCTAGAAATTCTGAAGACGTGGCTGAAGAAATGAATACAGACACAAGTTAGTGGCAGAATAGTCAGACAGCAGAATTAAAGTGCCCCTCAATACTTAAGTTTCAGACCTTTGAAAAAAGATGGAGGTTTAAATGATTCAATACATGAGAAAGTGTTTATCCTTTATAGAGAAAATTTTACAGAGTGTTCTACGTCTTTTATTTCATAAACTTTTGGCAAACTCAAGATTTTTCCATTTTGTAGTGAACTAACCAATGGTTGATTGGATCAGTCAGATGGAACACTGAGAGAGCACAAGGTAAAAATGTATCTGCAGATGAAAGAATTCAGCAGTTTTGGTCAGTGAGCAGTTCAATGTGGGCCTGGAGATGTTTTCATCCATAGACTGGTTTGCTTGTACAATATTTTGCTCTAGAAAAGCAGTGGAACGAGAGCAGTTGGAGAAAGCAGAGTATGGAAAATAATGAATAACGAAATGGTTTGAATAGGAAGAAGGTTTAATTTTGAGAGGTTACTTCGCTGTCCTTGTAACACAAAGCAAATCTTTGAAAATATTTAATTGTAGCAAACTGCTAAATAATATCCAAAGAGCTCTTCATCTACCGTGCTGTCAGACTGTGGAAGTCATTGTCCAAGAAGTTATTAAAGATCAGAGCACATCAGGATTAAAAAATTCTAAAACACTTTATGTTTGATGTATTTGGGCAGACCTCATGTATGAAATATGCCTTATAATGCTTTCCTCTCCTCAGTCATTTACTGGAGTTGCTCTAAAAAGACCAGGCACCTGACAGACCAAATGAAACATATCTGCTTTGTCTCTACAGGCTGAAAAAGAGGTAAGAATTAAAGGATCAGAAACTATAATGATTGAATCAGGAGGTATTTGTGGGGATCCCAATTCTCAGTAGCCTCATGCTATTTATTACAATTATTTCTTTAACTTTATGCAATTTTCCTGTCAGACCTCTGATTAGTCTAATCATCATTTTCTGCACCTTTCTGATTTTTTTCAGGTCCTTTGTAAGTGCAAGTTATTTGATTTTGATACCACTTTGTAGGCGTGATTTGGTATAATGTCTTTAGTATTCCACTGCATCTGCTGGAATTATCCTCTCTTCTTTCATTAGTACGTAAAATCATATTCACCACTGCCTGTGAATGAGATTGCAGGAAGAGATTTGATAGAATTTGTGAGTTATAATGTAGTGATCTTTTGACTTGGCAGGAAAGCCATCACTAGTATAGTCCTGGGTACATTAAGGACAATGTTATTCCATGTGCATAGAGCTAACCAACTTCATCTGCTTGCAGAGCTACTATATCAGACCCATAAAGAAGGAATGAACAGAGACTAGAGTTTAAAATTTACTTGTTTTGCCCTGCTTACTGTTACCCAGAGAGAGTCTGAATTTCCTTGGAAATTGCTGATGACTTCTCTAGTAAACTTCAACTTTAGTCTTTATTTCAGTACTCAAAACTGGAAATATAATAAGAAAGATCCATCAAGCCTGAACTACAAGCAATTTGTAAGTGCAGACTTCACAGTTCAGAATGACTGCCCATATAGCAGTAATTTTTTTTTTTTTTTGGGACAGAGAGGGTGGGTGAAACAAAGATTACAGAGTTGAACTACCCCTTGCCAGCTTATAACAATACAAAAATAACCTGCATTAGTGTTGTTTCCGCACCTATTGGCAATCAAAGAACCACTTAGAGTTCTTCCAGACACCATTTTTTGCCCTTAGATTAATCATCTCCCCACAGCCCTATATGATATGATGTTTTGGAATAATCGAAGAGAAATAATCCAAGAGAAAGAGGCCAATTTTCCAAAAGGATTTAGTTTCCCTCATGTAGAACTTAAATCAATCGTCAGTCACCAAATTGTGACCAAAAAATTCTTTTTGCACAACTGTGACTGAACTTGTGAGCAAAAAGTTGTAGGGATAACGAAAGCCTTGTAAAGGATGTCAATTTGATTTGATGCGAACATGGTTGAGTTCTCATGCCTAAAAGGCAGAATTTCCTACTTGTGCCCAACAATACACCAGCTCTCAGTTTCACTGGCAGAGGTGGATCCAAAGCTACAAGGACTAAACGGAGGGCTTGCCCAGCCACAACTGGGGGTGACCTGGGCAGGAGCTGTTAGCAATAATGATCAGATGTGCATGACTGTCAATCTCAAATGCTTCTGTGCTAAATGGACCCTCCCATGACAACTCAGGGATCATAACACTTTGATGACTGCAGGTTGCAGTCTCCTGCAATCTCCTTCCGGACATGAAAACTCCATCTCCTATCATGAACATCTCTCATTTTCTGATAGTCCTGCTCTAGGTGGGATTTCCAAGCTAATGGCCGTCCAGCACCTCTTTTTTATTCTCAGCAGAAAAAGCCTCCCACCCATTCCCTGGCAGTCCAGGATTAAAAGCAACTCTTTAGTCTTTGCTGATACTACTCCAAATAGGGATTTTGGGTTAAGAGCCTCTTGTTGTTAACACAGGCAGATCTTAAAACCCTCCACAAGACTCAGTGTAAGCTTTAAGTGTAAGTATGGGGTCTGCACCCCGCAACAACAGAGAGAAGTAGAGGAAAAGAAGAAAGGAAAGCAAGCATGTCAAAACCCAAAACCAGGGTTCCTGTCATCATTAAACTTAAGGACATGCAACAATCCTCCTCATTTCACTTGTATGAGAAAGTGAAGTGGTCTCTCAGACACACTTGCATGGTCTTTCACGCTCCTGTTTTCTGAACACTGTCAGAGACATCTATCTTTAGTCATCCTTCTTTAAATTCCTTTAATTTGATAATTTTCTATATTTGGAAATTAGTGTGCATGTGCCCTTTGTCAGAATAATTCCTGGTTAGTACAGCCCCATTTGATGAAAAAAGGAGTTGCTGAATTAGCAAGTGAGCAAAGATATGGTTCTTCATTTATTTTATTATAAATAATTTTATAATAAAAATAAAATATCATGCATTTATTTATTTATAATAAACATGTTTTACCAACACCTGGCTTTAAGCGGCCCTATAACAAATGATTTATGCTTGTACACTCATGTTCCTATGTTTTAGTTTCTGTCAGGTTAGATTCTGAATTTATGCATATTATGTTCCTTGTGTTTTTCTCATTGATAATTTGGCCATTAGTCTATGCAATTTCTACCCTCAATCCTAGGGATCCCAAAGTACAGGCACCTTTTGATCTAATTTCCCCAAATGAGTTTCCATTTTGCCCTTTCTCTGAGTGTACATGTGGCCTTTAGTCACATGGAAAAGACATATGTGTAACTCATGAGTTTATGAAGCTGCATTGGGGTGCTTGCACTCAGAAGGGTAGGAGAAAAACCTACCATTGTCATGAGTAGCAAATAGTACCTTCTCTTCGATTAAAAAGTCTGTGGCAAAAGGGAAGGAAATGTCATCCCCATACGTGCCACCGCTGAAGCAGTCAACAAAATTCACGTAGGTGAGATGTGGGTTAGTAATGCTCCTAGCTGGCCAAAGGACAATCAGGCTAAGTGTGAATAAAATAGACTTTGATACCATGATGGTCTTTGCTGGATAATTTTAAAAGTCAACTCAGGGCTGGAAAAGAACTCCTGTCTTTACATTTTTGATAAAGGACATAATATGACTCTTTTCTTCTTCATAAATTTTCTTAGGAGCTTTTAGTACAATAAATTCTCAGAGTATTGTATTTTATTAAATTAGTGAGCATCTGAGGTTTTAATATAGTCATTGTTCAGACTTATGCATCCCAGTTAAGTATTCACTACTTTCACTACCTCTGGGAATATTTGCTGTTCACCTTCTGTAGGGTTGCAGAAAGAAGGGCTTAATATATACTCAAGAAAACTTTGTACTGCTTACCTTTGAGAGTATAAAAATATACTACTATTTGTAGTATCTTTCTCAAAAGATTTCAGATATCTTAAAAGGAGAAGGGCTCCCTCTTTCAATATTCTTACTGCAATATAAGCACTCTTCTTTTTCAACATTTCAGGGTGATTTCAGTGTGTCTGGCCTAGGGACATAGTTCATGCTCTATGGATTTCACTTAAACTCAGCCAAAGAAGTTCTGATTTTGTAGCATGAAAACTGATAAAGCCACCTCTATTTGAAAATACTCTGCCTAGATGAAAAGGATATGTTTTCACAGTTAACAGGTACTGAATTAGAGCAGTGCAGCCTAGTGAAGCACACCAACCCAGGACCCATGCAAAGATGCACAGGTCATACTCTCTAATTCCCTGCATAATGCTTTTCATCCTTGTATCACATGCCCTGAGCCCAGATAAACTTGCACAAACAGAAATTCACAGAGTGTAAATAGTATTTGCTGCCTTGTTTGCTATCGCCACTTTTACAGTTCCAAAGAGCAAAAATTCAAGCTATAAGTCCCTGTTTGAACTTCCTGGTAAAAGCACTCTGCAGATTCTAAAGGGCAAATCCAGAATCTGAATTTATATTGAGAGTTACAGCTTTCTGAACTTCTTCAGAGAAGAAAGACAACATCTCGAAGAAAGATATGAACTACTTGTAGGTTTGCATTCTAAAGGATGATGTTAAATATAACTCACAGAAAAAGAGACATGACGAATTAAAATGTAAATTATATAAACAGGCGAGAGAATGCCATTAGCATTTAATCTCTGATAATCTATGACCAGATATCTGCAGAATACTATTAATCAGCCCAACTGTGCAAAAGGAAGACCTTCAAATCTGTCAGGCACCTGTCCCTGGACACCTTATAAGTGCCTTGCAGATAACAGGCAATCATTCATAGTACAGCCCTGATCATTATCTGAAATACTTCAGAAATTATAGAATTATTAAAACAGTGAAAAATCCCATTACTCATTTCACTGACTCCCACTTGTCTAATTGTTGCCCCCACCTCTGAACTTTAGGCCTGCATGTTAAATTTCCCTTGCTCTGGTTAGCATTTATCCTCTCTTCACCTGGGTTTAAAATTTTTCTGTAGGCTACCAATGATTTTTCTAAACTGAGAAATACAGGTACCCTTTGGAGGCAACCATCATGACTGCCGCTAAGAGAAATTTTTTGATAGGCAGCACTTCATTCTCTTTTTCAGGAATTAAGTGGGTGATGCTATATTTTCAACTGTAAAAGCTTTTTAATCTAGCAGAGAAAGAACAAAATATGTGACACCAAGCTGCTGAATTTAAACTGGAATTGAGAAACACTTCATATAAACGCCCACTCATGCAGATGCTATGCTTCCAAAGAGAGAATAATATCATTACATCCCCTATGCCTACAGTTGGACTGCTTGCTGAATTTTTTACTTTCTCAATGGCTCGCTCCAGTTGCGTAAAAAGCAGAATTTTCCTAAGTACAAGTGTAGTGGTTTTTACACAATGCAATTGTGTAGAGAGTTCTCTTCCAGCTTGAAAGCACTAGAAATTCCTCCTCAGCTTGCTGTTATTTCATTCCTTGTCCAGGCCCCTCATTATATATTCTAATAAATCTGGAACTAGAAGCCCAATACTAGAGTGACATGTTTAAGCACAGGTTGTGAAACATTGAGTGTGAGCAACTTACTAATTCGAGTTCAGATGTGTTACAAAAATGTGCCTTTTTTTTGGAGGGCATGGTGGAGTGTGGGTTTGGGGAGACAGAAGGCTACTTTGTCTCAGCAAGCCTGCATGACACATTCTCAGTTTACAGTACTCTGGTCATAAAAACTATCATTAATAGTGCATGCTGATTTAAAAATAATGAAGCCTGATCAGTAGAAGAGTTACACCATCAGCTGTAGCACTAGTACTTGTAGCCCCAGCAACACCTTCGGGATTATTTGATTTGTACTCAATATAAATCCTTATTTTCTGGCATTAGAGTGTGCTGTGCTTTTTTGGTGTACACTTACACCAAAAAAGCAAATCAACACAAGTAAGAAAAACACATCTACCAAAATATTAATAATATTTTTCCAATACACAGCCCAATCATCATGTGCAAGTTTTTACAGCCTTTGTTTCTGCCAAACACTGCAATTCTAAGGGAACTACCGCATGCAAGCACTGCTGGGCCAACCTCTTTAGTGAGGTCAGCAGAGTCCTCACTGACAACTCCTTCAAATGACTTCAATTCCTTGTAATATGGAGGAAAAACTGAATGAACTAGTAAAAATAGTAATAGAGGTGAAGGGGAGTTGAAGGAAAAGAAGGCGTACCAAAAATTTTGTGCTTTTGACACAGAATTTCTTGGTTACTCACAGACAGATGCGTGATAGAAAAAGATGCTACACTTGGATTTGTCCAGGTGCTCTGACTGGATGAGACATTCTGCTTTGCAGCATCTGCTAGCAAGCAAGGGAAATAAAGTCCCGAATGCTGAGATAGGTGATGAAATGTATTGTTTTTAATAATGTAATTAAATAATAGGAATGATGTATTGAATAATGCTAAGGTTAAAAGTTTTATCCCGCCATCTTGTGGTTGAATGAATTGTTTTATCTCTGGAACAGTCATTATTCTAATTGATGAAATTATGAGTGTTAGTGTTTCATGTAATAAATGTTCCAACATGATGGATTATGAACATGAATTCATTCTCATCTTCACCAGGGATGTTTCTGTAAGCTCAGCTGATGTAATTTAGATCTGACTAAGAATTCTGACTCCAGAATAAGAAAGGAAAGGACAATGTGATGAAATATGTCCAAACTTCCCAATTTAAAGACAAGAATTGTTGATATTTGTAGGATTATGTTTTAACTTAGAGTTTCTGTGTATATATTAGCCTAGTAAAACCAATGAAGATTCAATTGCCAGTTCTCCTCAGAAAGTATATTAATTTGGGTTTAGAATTCTATTTACAGCTGACACTGATATGAACACTATCAAATTAAGATCTTAAAGGACTAGAACATATGAAAGTTTGCCCCTTTTTTCCCAGTGGTATCAGTTGCTCACATAAAAGGCTTTACTTTCCATGGGGAAGCCCCTCACAGAGAATCACAAATTAGTCATATAACTAAAGTGAAACAGCAATGCGCTCTAAGGAAATAATTTAGGCCACAAAACTAAGTTTTGGAAGGGAGGGTTCCAGAAGAGCTTCTGTGGTTTTTAGAGTAGTCATGCATACATTTCAGGAGATTTCAATGAAGTTTATTGACAAAAGGAATGGGACATCAACTGCTGTATAATTTATATGATATTTTCAAACTTTGCTGCATGCATGTTTGCTAGAACAAAAGATTACATTATGGGATTATTTTCTTTCCAGAAAAGAGGCCAACAGTATTCTATTACTGAAACTGAGGAGTGCATCTTCAGCACTTTAAACCAAAGAGGTCTGGGAAAGGCAAGAGATCAGGATGGGGATATTTTCCCAAGTCTCTATTATGTATGACCATGTTTTTCATGACCAACCATCTTTTCACCCTCCTGTTAAAACATTGTATTTATACGACTCCTTTGCTTGCAACCACAGTAATTTATATAGATGCATTCAAGACACCCTTTGGGTCATTGCAAGTTGGCTTTACTGTGTGCTCTGTCTCCTGCCTGCTTTGTCCTTTGTAAACTGTGACCATTTGACCACTCTGAGATAAAGTCAATCATTAGTCCTTTATCACCCTTTCTGCACTAGAGAAAAACATAAAAGTATCATCATCTGAATGTTTGAACATTGATAATGAAGCTCTGACCAGCAGCAGTGGGCACGATTTGTCAAAGAATTGCTGATGTATTTTATTCTTGGTTTTCAGTTAGTAAAGCATTTAGGCTTGCAAGTTGTTAAACTTGGGAGAATGGATTAGTGTGTGCTAATATTCAAGGCCAGTAAACAAAAATTGTACATATCTTTTAGATTTGAGCTGGTGTTCCAGCGGTGATGTATATCAGGTCATAGGAACTGTCTTGTGCATTAGAAAGTACCGCATTTCTTGTATAAACTTTTCCTCTTACTGTGCTGTGGCTACTTCCCATCATATCACATTAACTGGACTCCAAATTTTAGGATTGAAACTCTGCCATGATGAGACCTCAATAAATCTATCTAATTTTCCTTTGAGTCAAGATTGAATTAGTGTCTTTCTATACTAAATTGTTTTAAGCACTGGGATGTTAAATTATTAAATATTCTGAGCATTAGAAAGCCACTACAGAAGCAGTGGGCCAGCTATTTGCATGTATACTGTTAGTATTATTACTTTGAATTGTTTTGATCACTCAGTTTCTCAGATAATCAAAATGTGCATTCAAGATTGACAGATTTGGACTGCACACTATCTAGGACTAAAGAATTTATGAAGTATGTCCCCTTTGTACTCTTCAGTATTTCAATATTTTTTTGACTAGACTAGTAAATAGGTTTTAAAGTTAATAGATTTTAATGAGGGAGGTATTAATTCTTCAGCATAGACTAATATATTTCTATAAATAGCTAGAGGATAATGTTATATTTTTTTCTAAAGTACCTCTTTCAAATTATCACCATCAATTATATTTATTTTATGAAATTTTGGAAAAATATAGAATTTTCTCCTCACAAGTATTTTTGTGGGTATCTGTCAAAGAAAAAAGTAGTTAAATTACAGATGAAATGATCCATTTAATATTTTGACAGTTGTAGCCTCCTCAGGCCCTTATCTTTAAGCCTTAAACTAGTTCAGTAGCATATAGTTTACTTAGTGATTTTGATGTTGACTAGATTGCAAATTTTTCTGTCCAGATCCTGCATTTATTTGGAGATGTCTTTATTACTGTCTTGATTATTGATCCATTATGGTGGGAAGAAAAATAAACCAGAGAACACTACATGAGGCCCTGTGCAGAGATATTATTACAGCATCACCACTCACTGCTTTGCAAAGTGGCATCTTGAATTTCATTCTGCAGCAAATGCATGTGATTTAGAAATTCACTCAGTTTATAACCTTGAATGCTTGATTCTTTCCTCTGTAACTTTACCTTGTCTTTAAGTAGTCCTAGTTCTTTCCTGAAACCTTTTTTTTCAGTCCTTTGAAACTCAATATTTTGTTTCCTGCAACATGACAGTTGTCTGTCTCTGGGGTCAAGGGAAATATACCTGAAGTATCCAGTTACTAGGTGAGGAGAAAAAGACAAGAAAGTTGAGGATTTGGCCAGGATATATTTTCAAATTACAGGTTTCTCATTACATTCCTGAAAGAGATTATTGTAAGAAAAATATAGTTTTGCTTGCAAAAAGAAAGTCAAAAGATGTACCTAAATTAAAATGAAACAAAGCAAAATAAAAACAAACAAACCACCGGCTGAAATGTGGAAATGACTTCTGCATACCTATCTTCTAGAGAGTTTCTAAAATTGCCTAAATCTCTCTATTATTATCTGAGACAGCTGCCGACACTCTTTATCCAGGCTGAATTTTGCTTTCTGATATAATTCACACTGGTTCTCTGAACTAAAACAAGAGTCTGAATAAATTTATGTGGTTTCCTCCCACACACAGATTCACTAACTTGCAGATACATGTTTAGTCTTCTGTTCTCTTCTCAGTGATTCTTATCTCCAGCAGCAGCACACCACTTTTATGACTTGAGAATGAAGTTTACTGGGATACTTATACATGTTATTTATGTATACCTTAAATTTCCAGTAAAAAATAATAATTTAAGATACATAGTTTTGAATAGTGGTAAACACTGCTTGTCAGGGTACATTTTGAGGAATCTAATTAAAATTTTATATTATTTACCCTATCTTCAAAACAGACTGCCTTTGGGAGCTGGAAGCTCAGTTTAGATGAAAGCTAAACCATCATTTTGCATTTACCTATTACAGATTATATATGGGTGCCATGCCCATGTAGGTGTACTCTGGCACTTCCCCATCATGCTGTTGGGCAAGTGCCAGACTGTTACACTTGTTCTACCTGACTGAATATTTTTTTTTTTCTGTCAGCGCACAAGTAAATTTTTATGCTTGGAGAGATGTGCAGCATGCGAAAAACTTCCAACCTGCAGAAGCAGTGCTGGGTAGAAGTGAAGGAAACACAAAGAAGAAAATTGTGTTTATCAAGTATCTGTTTTAAGACAGAGACTTTTGAATGTTGTCACTGTTTTACCATCTACATTGTTTAAAGTCTATTGAATGGCAGTCAACTCAGTACTAGAGAAAATCTAGTTTTCTCCACTATATTCGTGTTGAAAAATGGAGCAGATTTTTAGCTAAAAGGGCCACGAACATAAATCCAACATTCACGCAATACTAGAATCTGTTAATTGACTTCTCTGTAAATCCAAATTTGTTGGAAGAAAAGCATTTCGCAAGGTAACATTTTTCAAAATTTCTTTTTTTTTTCTCCTAAATAAGCATATATTCAAGCTGCACACAGCTTGAATACAGGAGAATGTCCCTAGAAAGACAAAAACCTAATTTATGTTCAATTTTATTTTCTCTGTAACACTTTGTTGTGTAATGAAAAGTAATTTGTTTCCAATCAGAAGGTGGAAATGGAGAATCTGGAAACAAAAGTGGCAAATGTTCTGTGGAAACACAATGACACTATATGAAATGGCAAAATGGCAACTTAATTTGTGCCATGACTAAAATAGTTTTGTCATGCAAAAGCATGTTTATAAGAGGCAATCATGGGCTTAGGCATATGTGATAATATGGAAGACATTTTTCTTAGAAGGGGATGCAAACTCTTAATTACCACGTTAGTATCATTAGTACATATAGCAAGATCTTACCCATTCTGTTTTTTAACTGAAGTGGCTAGAAATTAAGCTAGCTGCTTGGCATATTTCTTTCTCTTGTAATACATGAGCCTGTGAAAATCTTACATCCTTTGCTACTCTTAAGGTCAAAGAAACTAGTTAAAGTTTTGTCTAACCTTCAGACATCAGTTCATCAGATACCATGGCCCTGATTTAGACCAGATTATGTTCCCATCTTGTAATTACATAAGTCAGGAGGATGATACACGTATTTAGTAAGTGAACAAGCCATTAGGGGAAAAGATTTGAGAAGAAGGGGTTATTGACTATCTTAAGAAGAGCACATTTGGGTGATCGCATGATGAGGCCTTAGCATTCTTCAAAAGTAGAATGCACAGTACTTTTCAGGAAAAACACATTCTTGTAAAGCAGAGGATTAAAACTGCTGTAATTAATGATCAGGTTAACATCTGTGGTGCTTTTCAGTATTCCAGAAGTGGCTGCAAAGCCAATGATCATTGTGAATGCAGGGAAGAACTTAGCCTAGAAAGTTTTCTTTCCGAAAACTTTGCAGAAATGCTTTGGCTCTTTTAAACCTAAGTGGGATTTTTTCAACTCAGAGATTCTTCTAACTTTTAGAAACTGTAACAGGTTCCTGGGGCAATGTGGACAATGCTCTCAGGCACACAGTGTGATTCTTTGGGGCGCCTGCTCAAGGCTGGGAGCTGGACTTGGTGATCCTTGTCAGGTAATCACCATGCAATTGTACTGGAATCCATTCTAGTGATTGCAGACAAGTACTGGAACTATTCTGGCCCTTTGTCCTGCAGCCACATATGCCCTTACATAAATTTTCAACTGGACATATGCTGTTACATAAATTGAACCCTTGCATTTACATTCAACCCTGTCTTCCCATGTATCGTCATGGGTGTCCAAGTCTGCTATGAGTCCCAGTCAGCTATGCCAAAATTATCTCCTGGATGGAGCAACCTGATGAACACCAAAAGGATTTTAAATGAGTCTTCTACAGTGTAGAATCACTGTTACTAGAATAAGTAAGGTAAGATTCTCAATAAGTGTTTGAAAGCCTAGCTCATGTGTTGTGATGGACTAGAAGTATAAGGGGTTCACATGTAAATTTTTGAATTCACTGTGTCCCTTTAGAAGAAACATCTTGCATTTAGGCATGTCTTCTGACAGCTCAGAGGCTTTCTGTCCTGCAGCAAAATGCTTAGCCAATTCCAGAAGATAGAAAGTGCCTTTTCCCTCTCCTCTGAGATCTGCCAACTTCATCCTGCTCTCAGCAGCTCCTCTGCATGCACCACAACCCCTCAATAGCAAGCAGCAGATCTTCTCAACGTTTTATCCTGTTTCATGCTTCTCTCTCACAAGCAGATTTGTTTCCTTTCCAGGGTACTCCCACACTGTATGGAAGCAATGAAGGAGAATGAAGCAATGAAGGAGAATGAAGCACTTAAAAAAACAAAACAAAATCCCTCCTTTTTTTTGTTGTACCCTTTTTTCATTGTTGAAAGTCAGGTGTAACATTATTTATTTAGCAGTTTTCTTTTTAAAAGCATATATTATTCCACTGTTTCTCCTGCCCTTCCTATTCAGGTGGAGGAAGAGGAAATCAACTATCCTTGCTCCATTTAATCCCTTGTCCAAGAGAGTGTTGCTGTAGGTAGTGCATTAGTTTTAACAATGTACTTCCCTGGCTGACAGATGAAGAGGAATTTGATCTAAATTTATTTGAAGAGTTAGAAATATACTTTTATGAAGGCATTCAAGAATGCTGTTCTCTTCACAGTGCCCTTTCTCAAATAGAATTCACAGGTGGTAAATAAAAGTCTCTGCATTGTTGTGCAGTGGACATTGCAGCTGGCTTTTACATCTGCCACATTATCACAGAATCATTGAATGGTTTGGTTTAGAAGGGACCATAAAGATCTCCTAGTCACAGCTGCTCATGGCAGGGACATCTCCCACTAGAACAGATTGCTCAGAACCCTACCCAACCTGGCTTTGAGTATTTCTGGGGATGGACCATCTGCAGCTCCTCTGGGCAACATACTCCAGTGCCTACTGCTCTCAGCAAAGAATGTCATCTGTATTTCTAACCTAAATATACCCTCTTTCAGTGAGAACCCATTAATCCTTGTCCTACCACTACAGTTCCTGATGAAAAGCCCCTCTCCAGCTTCCCTGTAGGACCCTTCAGACACTGGAAGGGTGCTGTGAGGTATCCCCACAACCTTCTCCAGGCCATATAGTCTCAACTTTCTCACCCTTTCTCCCTAGTCCCCTTGTCAACTTTGCGGCCTACCTCTGGCCTCGCTCCAACAGCTTAATGTCCTTCTTTTATTGGGGGCACCAGAACGGTATGCAGTATTCCACCCCAAGAACTGAGTCAAGAGTAAGAATTATGTTCTACAGTGTCTCACTGTAATGTTCACATCCTTGTTAAACTGAATGATCAGCTAGTGCAGTGGTTGCTACTTATCTGAGGTTCAGGGTTTTTTCCCAGAGAAGAAGGAGGTAGTCTCAGCTCTGAGACTTTGCACTGTAACTGCTGTGTGAAACACCACAAAACACCATTTGTTTGGATCTAGAATATATTTTTCTTGATGTAGTATTATAGTTTTTCATTTCACAAAAAAACTTTCAAATTTAGAATAAGTTGTTTATAATTGTCTCCAATAGGAATTGATTAATAGACACTACTGATAACCATTCCAAGAAATAAATTCTGACTGAAATTCAGGAGCCATGCATTTTGACAAGGAATGGTCCTGCTCTTGTTCAAAACAAATGAGGATAATTGAGTTAAGTTCAGTGAGAAGACAACTGTGAAGAGCCAGGAGTTTTCCTTTCACTAAGAAATGGAGACATCTGCCAGGTGCAACTGTGCAAAGTGAGGCAACAGCAGCTTCCAATGAATACACTAGAAAATGACTGATTAAAACTGCTTCAAGCCAGAATTGCAAGTCTTATGCCAAAAGCAATGTGTCTGCTGATAGTAAAACAAGAATATTAAAATTAGTAGTTTTGGCACACAGGGACCCAATGTTTGTAAAACTAATAAAGCCCTAGAACATCTGGCTTGCTTTCTAGACCTTTGTATTGGTTTTGCTTAACCAGGTTTTGGTAGCAGGGGGGCCACAGAGGTGGCTTCTGTGAGAAGCTGCTGGAAGCTTCCACCATGTCCAACAGAGCCAATCCCTGCTGGCTCTGAGGATGGACCTGCTGCTGGCCAAGGCTGGGCCAGTTGGAGAGGTTGATAACACCTCTGTGTTAACAGATTTAATAAGAAAATCAAAACAAAGTGCGGCACACTGAGCTATTTTTCAAGTCAGAGAGGAGGAGGAGGAGGTGAGAAGATGTGGAGGAGACAACACGGAGACACCAGGGTCAGTGGAGAAGGGGGGGCAGGAGCTGCTCCAGGCACTGGAGCTGAGATTCCCCTGCAGGCCGTGGTGCAGGCTGTGGTGAAGCAGCTGTGCCCCTGCAGCCCATGGGGATTCACAGGGATGCAGAGATCACACACAGCCCATGGAGGTGCCCGTGCTGGAGCAGGTGGATGCCTGGAGGGGGCTGTGATCCTGTGGGAGACCCGTGGAGAGAGGGGCCCTGGCCCCAGGCTGGAGCAGCCTGTCCTTGGAGGGCTGCACCCCGTGGGAAGAGAGCCATGCCACGGAAGTTTTGGGAGCACTGTTGGTCTGTGGGAGGGACTCACATTGCTGCAGTTTTGGGGGGACTGCTTCTTGTGAGACTGGAGCCATGCTGGAAAAGTTAATGGACAACTATCTCTTTTTGGAGGGACTCCACAGCGTAGCAGAGGAAGGACTCCTGTCCCAGAGCAGTGGAAGAAAACCTTGGTGATGAGCTGACCAGACCTCTGTGCCCTGTCTCCCTGCACTGTCAGTGAGAAGGAGGGAGGAGATGGGAGAAAAAAGGTGGTTTTTTAAAGGCTTATTTTACTTGTCATTTTCCTCCTCAGACTCCGTTAGTAATAAATTCACTTTTTACCTCTAAGCTGAGGCTGTTTTGCTCTTGGAGTGTTTTCTCCTGGTCCTTATCTCAACTCATGAATCCTTCATTAATTTTTCTCTCCTCTACCCAGCTGTGGCAAGGGAGGGTGAGCGAGGAACTTTTGTGGGTACGTGGTACTGGGCTATTGTCAAACCATGATACCTCTGTGTTGCTATCAGTTTCTATGTAAACTCTAAATATCCTTTTAAGAAAGGGAAGAGTAGATAAGAGCTGAGAAAATCACTCAGCAGATAGACTTGGAAATGGAAGGCTTTCTTGATCCTCTTATGAGAATAAAGAACATTGGTAGCTGCTGGGCTTGTAGTTGCCACCAAGTCTCAGTTAATATGAAGGACAGTCTGAAAATGAGAGTTCCAGGCATGCCAGGACTGCAATGGCTTCACTGCGTCAGATGACAGAGCACTTAGGTAATACATCTGTTTTAGAGCTTTCCAATTCCTGTAGTGAAAATGTCAACAGAATGGGAAAGGGATTTTGTGTCTGCTTTTAGCTGGGAAGGGAAGCCAGTCTGTTGCATGATATTTTTGGTATGAGGGTTTAGTAACACAGTTAGGTGTTGAATTCCAGCTGCTCTGGATGCAGCTGAAAAATAAACACCAAAAAAAGTAATTAACTTTTAAGACTGGAAATGGGTCAGACACATACTAATTAGGGTTTCTGAAAAGCTGCATTTTCTTGCTCCATACCAGGTGAATGAAGTTGCTGGTATCTGTGAGGAAGACAAAGCTCATATTTCACAGCTCTTATCGCTCTCTTCATTTAACAATTATGATTTTAGTATGGTTAAATATTTGAAATGGCACTTTCTCTGCTTAATTATGAAATAAAACTAATAGAACCACTGGTTGTTTGTTTAATTTTGTGTTATTGTGCCTACACAACAACATGTAAGCACAGTCTTTGCAAGTTATATCCAGATTTGTCATCATATGTGTTTACTTATGCTGGATTTGTCAATGTTCAAGGTTAGTCTGCATCAGGTGATGTACAAACATGTACAGAATGAACTCTTAAGGTAATACACCAGCAAAAATAAGAGCACAGAAACTCCTTTTTCCTCTCAAGTGTGAAGTGCCTCCTAGCAGATATGCACCTCTGATTTTTTTTGTTGTATTTCAGACTGAACCAGAAGTAATATGCTCTTGAAAGTTCTAAACTAATGGATTATACAGTAAAGTGGTCAGCCCGAAATGGGGCCCTGGAAATGTCAGGTTCTGGTAGTCTTGCACATTATGTGTTTCCATTGGCAGGGATAGCCTAGTGCCTGTGCTTCTCCAGGGCAGAGCTGTCTCCAGGTCTTGGAAAGATGGGATGATGGACTCTGTAACTGAAGTTAGACTCATTTGTCCATTCAGTTCTCCCCCTGGGTTTGCAATTATTTTATATGTGTGGGACTGTGGACCAGTGAAACTCCAATAAGGTCTATTACATATCAGTGCTTGAGCAGATTCTGCCCAGCTGGCTGTTAGGTACTTGCATTTCCAGTTTGCTCTCTTCAGAATCCCAGAAGCACATAGAGGGTGCTATGTGAACAGACCTGGGACAGTGAGTAACTGTGTAGGATGATACAAATAGCAAATAAATTGGGAAGAAAATCTGCAGGAGCCAGTTATTTCCCCAGTTTCTTATTTTCTTCTTCTTTCTTGCTAGTTGATGCTATTATTTCCATCTCTAGGAAGAATCACTTTTAACGGAATGCTGCCAGTTAACCATCAGTTAATATTTTAATCACTGCAACACTATTCATTCTACTCAGAGCATCTTACTCAATGTTAGCTCAGGCTATTTTAATGTCTTAGCACTCAGCACACACTTTTAATTTATGGAAAGCTTTTCTCTGCCTTCAACCATATTGCAATTTTTCTTTCCTCTTATCTATGTTAGTTATTATAATGCATTTTGCATTAAAAGCTTTCTTTATTGTATGCTTTTTCTTAATTCAACTGAACATATAATCCAGCTATCACTAGCGAGTATCTTGAAAAAAAACTTTAACCAAACTACTGTGCAGCAATTATGCAAATAAGTGGACTTAGTGATTTTAGCATTACAAAATTAGCATACTGTATTTAAAAATAAATAAAAAGTTATAATGGATTTTAAATATTTATAATAAGTTGTTTATCACTGAAAATCATCACAGCACCATTTTTAAGGTTATTTTCTCTACCAATTTTCTCCTGGCTTACAACATGCTGTTATGACTAAGATTTGAGACACAATCCTCAGCTAATTTAAATTAGAAGAACCCTACTGTTTTTGATGAAGTTCTGTGAATTTATAACTGCTACAATTCTGCACTTCTTCTATGACATGCTGTGCAAAATCTGGACAGCAGTCTGGAATTTATGAAATACATTGTACTTATTCTTTTACTGAAATCCTTTCATTGACTTACATTTTGTCAGTCTACACTTGGGGACAAATTAGCATTCTACATTTTTGTCACTCTGGAGCTGTAGAGAGTAGTCTCTGTGCAGATGGTTCATCAAGTCCTGTCACTTCTTGGAACAGACACGCACTTGATTCTTTCTTGGGCTTACTCTGTTACACTGGAAGAAGTCCCACTAACCAAATATTCTTACCTGCAACCAGAATGAGGCCTTTAAGTTGATGCTTGGAGATATTGTATCTAAGGTTTTAAAAGTTTGCTGATTTGCAGTGATTAACCTTCAACATCTGCCTCTTGGATTGGGGTCTTTTAGTGAAGCAACACCACTCAAACCACTGTTCAGCTGCACCAGATGAAAAAATTCAGCATGTTTCTGGAAGGCATTTTCAGGGGACGAAATCCTTGAGCTCAGCAGGTGCTCCTTTCTTGTTGCTGCAGTCACTTCAGAAGAGGAAGAGCAGATGAGATTACCAGCTGCTATGGGGCACATGAAGATGGAGCCTAGGCAAGCGAATACTGTCTGCCCCATTCTGGGTGAATGAAACTGTTGCGTATCCTCATCTTCACCCCAACTCTAACTTAAATTACTAGATAGAGTAGTGTCACTGTGTATTTCTGGATATTTTTAAAGTTTCCATTTTAAGGGAAAGGATAAGATGGAGAATCAGTGATACATTTAGAGCTAGAACTTACACCAAAGACAGGTGTCATCCAGATTTTGCTACACTTGTGAGAGTCTAAGACATTTCTTCCAGAGAAACTAACTACTTTTCCTTTCCCCACATTAGGCAACCTTTTCTGTGCTTCAGCAGCATAGCAGCTCTAGGGGGAATTTTCCCATGAAATCTTGTATTGGCTAATGTCATGCCCTGTGGTTGAGTTTTCTGCTTTCCCTTGTTGATGCTTGAATAGACTATGAAAGCAGAACTCACTTGGAAAATGATGGTTTTTAGCCAAATTTAAAAAGTAGCCTCAAAATTAACTATAGAAGACTCACGACCCTCACTTGATAGACTCCCATTTTTATACCTCCTGGTCCCTTTATTTGATAGAGAACACAATATATGCCATTGAAAATATGGTGTGTTGGGCCTAGATGAAATTGTGGAAAGCTTCAAACAGGACTTAGTGCCAGGACATTCTTAGACAATTTTCAGGAAAACATTTTGTGATCAACATTGCCCTTGTCTTCCTTACTGGCTCTTGGAACATTTTAATTCCTTTATTCTGAATCTTGTGTCTAGTCAGTTGGTTTTGTAGTTTTCGGTTCATGCTGTTTAAGAAGAACCATGCTTACTTCTTCTTTAGACTCAGACTTCTTTAGACTTTAGACCAGATGATTTAATTTTGAGCAAGAATCAGATGAAAACTCAGCTTGGATCCCTAGGGTGGGTGTCAGTGCTTGTGCTGGACCCTCAAGAAAGAACTGATCATAGAAGGAACCATTGAATTATAAAGACATAGGGAAGGTTTTTCCCACTGTAATTCCCTGCCCTCTTGTATCCTGATAATCATGGAACAAACTTGCGGCAAACGGTTCTGCCCTGAGCACTGGCCTAAGAGAGTGATGTCTCTGTTGTAGCCAGTTTATTTGTTACATTTCTGTGTTATGAAGAGCAACAGAGTTATTGAAGAAAGCTTTTATGAGCTGTTATGCCATGGAAGATGGGTAGCATTCTGCCTATACTGCCAATATTTGTGGTCATGGGGCAAGGTGTCAACACATATTTACTTTAAGAGCAAATATTCAGGGTGGGGCTTAAGAATTAATGTTTTTCTTTATTTTTATCTCAAGAATATTGGAAAACTACAGATTTCAACATTTAAAGGAGGTACAATTTGATTTTTTGCTCCTTCATGATGGTGGGATTCACTTGGAGTGGGCAGAAACATGTTTTACACAGAAACCCACAAAGCTGGGCTATTTGTTAAGTAAATAGAAAGTTTTCTTATCACCTCCTGGATGATGAATATGAAATACTTAACTAAGTAATGCCTTCTTTTTTTGTTTATATTTGTATTACTTAAGAATACAATAAAAGAGAGATAAGGTATTATCAGATTGCAGGAGAGGAACAAGTGCTACACACTATTCAAACCCAGGAAAATATCTTGGTAATATTATAATGATTTCATGCAGATAAGTACTGACTCTATCTATGCCTGTATGTTTAGAAGACTTAGCTTGCAGATCACGGAATCATAGAATTGCAGAATATCCTGTGTTGGAAGGAACCCACGGGGATTATTATTGAGCCCAACTGCTGGCCCTGCACTTCACAGTCCCTAAAATCACATCTTCAGACCATTATCCAAACAACTTTTGATCTCAGTCAGGCTTGGTATTGTGACCACTTCCCTGGGGAGCCTGTTCCATTGCCCAGCCACCCTCTGGGTGAAGACCATTCTCCTGATATCCAACCTAAAGCTGCCCTGACAAAACTTCATATTGTTGTGTCAAGCCCTCAACTTAGTCTCTAGACCCTTCTCCAGTTTTGTGGCCTTCCTTTGGTGGAGCTTTCTATCTTTCTTATACTATGGTACCCAAAACTGCCCCCAGCACTCGAGGTGAGGCTGCTCCAGAGCAGAGCAGAGCAGAACAATCCCCTCCCTTGCCTGGCTGTGATGCTGTGCCTGATGCACCCCAGCACACGGGGTTCACACGGTGAACATGACCCTCCTGGCTCATGTTCAGCTTGGATCTCTAGGTCCTTTTCCATGGCATTGCTTTCCAATATCTCATTCCCCAGTCTGTGTGTACAACCAAGATTGCCCCGCACTTGCCCTCATTAAACTTCATATGGTTGGTGATTTCTCATCCCTCTAATTTGTCCATGTGTCTCTGCAGGGACTCTCTGCCATTGAGACAGTGAGCAACTCCTCCAAATTTATTATTGTCTCCAAAGTTGCTTAGTAACTCTTTCAGTCCACTGTCCAAGACATTTATGAAGCTGTTGAAGAGCACAGGGCTGAGGATGGAGCCCTGTGGAACCTCACCAGTGACAGGTCACCAGTCTGATGTCACCCCATTCTCTGTAACCCTTTGTGCCTGATCCTGAGGCTCCTGCTCACCCATCACATGAAGTGTTTATCCAGCTACATCCAGATGCTAAAATATAACTAAAATTTCACTTACAAGTACAACCCTCTTTTGACATTTCTAATTATGATCTCAGATAGAAAAACTTTTGGCCTCATAATTTACTATAGCCATAAGTGGTTTAAGGGAATCATTCTATTTTTGGGGTTTCTTTCTGAGGATTTAGGACAAAATGTTTTGGCTATTTTTTGAGTTTCATGAGTAAAAAAAAAATCACTTTATCATACTGTATCAAGACATTTAAAAATGTTAATCCCGTATAATTGAAAAATGAGAGGCAATAGAAACTTGGCTTGTAAGAAGGTAAGTCAGGGTTGAAACTTAAGAAGACTGATGAAATTTTCCAGCTGGGTTATCCAGAATGCAAGTAATCATGCATGCACTCTAGGATGTGTTTTATTTTAGTGGAATAGCTGTTTGGCATACTGCAAAAGATATTTCTGTCTGTTCTACAGTGGCTTTGGATCATGAAATAACTGTTGTGCTTTCAAAGAAATTTTATTTTCAGAAAAATATTTGTCTTATTTTTCATTGAACAAAGGAGATTTATTCTAAGAATTGCATGTAATATTAAGATTTCTCCTTTCACAGTCACTAAATTTAAGAATGATTGGGAAAATCCCAGTAATTTTACTTGATATTAAAAAGCTTTTTCAAAGATCCTTTTCCTCCATTTTTAGGTGTAGTCTTCAGTACATTCTTATGATGATATTTTTAATCACTGCTTTAAAAAAAGTCTCTGCATAATTTTCTGTCGCACCAAAGTTGATGAAAATATTGAATATGGGGTGAAGTGGGAAAATCAGTGGCTCAGCCAGTGAATTCTTTGCTTCAGAAAACTTCGACAGTAGACTGGGAAAATAAAATATTTTTCTTCAGAAGGTACATCAGATTAATAGCAGTGGCAAATGTATTGATGTGATTATGCATTACAAAATGCTATTATATTAGACCATATTGAGCCAAATAACTAATATGGAATTACTGTTTTGCTGAATAAATATGAAGTGAATTCCTTGGCTGAGAGAGGAGTAGAAAATGGGACTCAGAGATACAGAACACAAAATTACTCAGTTCTAGTTTATGTCACTATAACTTTAAAAAATGAGTACAGAAAAGGGGGAATCTCTGGATTATCTCACTTCTACAGTTGTACAGTCCTCTCTACAATGTTGTCCAATACATAGGCTATGTATAAATGTAAAGTCAAATGGGATAAAACAGCCTGCACCTAGGTGTTAAATGCTGCACTTATTAACGTGAGAGTAAAAGAGTGAGCACTCACAAACACTTACAAGGGTGAGCAGCAAAATATTTTTTGACAGAAGTTTTACTCTTTTTCAGCCGGATCAGTTGGACAGGACTTGACTTTCGTACTGTTGCTCTTTCAAGGTGAAAATGGCCATCAGCCAAAGAATAAGTGGAAAGTGCTCTGTGTGTTTTACACTCTGTAAAATTTGTTTCAACCATCCTAATCCCATCCTGCAGCTTGATTTTATCAAATCAAATTGTGGGTATCAGAGAAACTGTAATAGAAGACAGTAGGTCGCAACATGCTGAAAGAGAACTCTGTAGGCAGAGGCATCCTACCACTCTTCACTTCTATCAGTGTCTTGCATTCCAATAATATCTGACATGTTCAGACGATCTGTGGTAGCAATGCCTTCCTTCAGTGAAATTTCTAGGGCAATTTCCTGCTTTTCTAGTCTCTTTGGGCCTACAGAGCTATGATAAGATGAATGACTAGCTATAAACACATAGCAAGGAGAGAATGTTGATAATCTTGCAATAATTCTCTAGCATCAGCTCAGCAGCCTGGTACCTTACTGTATGGTAGTGGGCCATCACCAGTAGTCATGGCAGTCATCACTATTGCTCATGGGTGCAGGCATTTTCTACCATGCAAGCTCATCTTTCCTGTCCTCTGATGAGTGCTGTGCTGGGAAACCCAGATGGCAGGTTCACAATATTGTGTGCCAAGTAGATGGGCGGCTAACCAGAAACCTTAAATCACATCCAGCACAAAATGGATTAAGGTAAAAATAAAAGTGCTTGCATTGATCCATGACATCCAAAAGAAACAAGTTACAAATGATGCTTACATTTACCTATAAAATTCCCAAGCTGAGAAACAAAAAGGAGAGATTCAATCCATTTATAGTAAAGTTACATCGCCGTAAAATTTCTTTGAACAAAATAATCTTCTTACTTGCAAAGGACACATGCAACCATGCCAGATAATCATAGTAATATAGCTATTATGAAAATAAAGCCATTAGTAGAAGACATTTCTTGGATACATGTTTAGATTTTTGGAACACTTTTTCATGGATATTGCAATTAAAACTGCCCAAGCGGTTGAATTCTTTTCAGACATTAAACAGCTAAAAAGAGATAGATTATTAGATGTAAGCCCCTGAGGTAAATTTGGAATTCTTCTAAAGTAATTTTTGCTCTCTTGTAGCTAACCCACTCGCTCTGCTAATCTTGGTACTGTAATAAACAGGTAGCACACTGTCCTATACAGTAGTCTGTGCAGGGTGTAAGAGTATGGGAGAGGGTTTTATTGCTATTGGTTGATTTTTCTTCTGGATTAAATTTTAATTTTTTGGCCAATCTGGAAAAATCTGATTATATATTTAATAAATTACCATGCTGATTCTGGAGATATGTCTACTAATTTTCTGCCTCTCTATCTACTGTTTGCTTGTTTACAGGAAAATAAAGGTCTCAAAGGAAAGAAAGGCAGCAAAAGTTATCAAAGTCCTTGCAGAGAGAAGACCAAAAATGACAGCTCAATTAGCTACCCTAATACTTTGTGCAAAGACCACGAGCCACACTTACTACATATGAAATGGAAAGAAAGATGGGATGGCAGGCAACCAGGAGTGTGCCCAGGTGGCCGTGGTCAGTGGCACTCTCACCTGTATCAGAAATACTGTGGCCAACAGGGCCAGGGAAGTGGTTGTCCTGTGCTGGCACTGGTGAAGCAACATCTTGAGTGTTGTGTCCAGTTTGCAGCCGCTCAATTCAAAAAGGATGTATAGGGGCTGGAGCATTTCCAGAGAAAGGCAAAAAAGCTGTTGAAGAGTTTGAAGCACAAGTCTTACCAAGAGCAGTAAGAGAACTGCAATTGTTTAGCCTGGAGAAAAGGAGACCCATGGAAGCAACCTCATTGCCCAACAGCCACCTGAAAGGAGGTTGTAGTGAGGTGGAAGTTGGGATCTTCTGCCACTTCTCAAGCGGAAGGATGCGAGAAAATGGCAGAAAGTTGCGCCAGGGAAGGTTCAGATTAGATATTTGAAATTAATTCCTTTTCACTAAAAGAGTAGTTAGATATTGGAATCAGTTGCCCTGTGAGGAGGTGGAGTCACCATCTCTGGAGGTATCTGAATGTGGCACATGATTTAAGTGATATTTTGGTGGTACTAGGTTGATGGTCGGCTAGATAATCTTGAAGGTTTCTTCTGACCTTGATGATTCTGTGGCTCTGTGATTTATTCTTCCCTAGTGTCTGCTACAAATTTATTCTGAAGGAGAGGCTGTTAAAAGCAGAATGTTCTTAAATCCTTCTACAGAATGTTCTTAAAACAACCTCCAGAAATCAAACTGACCAAAAAACCTAACAAAAAAATTATCCCCAAACTGCCATGAATAGTTTAAAATATCAGGGGCATGATTCATTTGACATTTACATACATGATGATCTGAGTGTTCATAAGCCCATGACAGACCTCTGCCAAAATCAGTGATGCCAGGAAGTGTTTAGAAGGATGCTGTGCATTACAGACTCACAGGAGCAGAGCCTGGGGGGCTGGTGAATGGTGCAGATGTGCAGATTGATGAAGAACTGCTGTAGTCGTGGCCTGTAGCCTTGCTTCATAGTACAAGGATTCTAAAAGTCCCCTGAAACCACTTAAGAGGCTAGACTCATTGGACAACCAAACAGACATACCAACCTGCCTGCAGCATTGTTTTTAGGGGAAATGATCAAACAGCAGTAGATATTTCAGTAGCTGAAGCTGTGAAAATAGTGTTTGTTTAAAAGTATCCAAATTTAAAGACATGCTTAATAGTACATATACAACTAGGCAGTGCTGTTTATATTCATGAAGTACAGGTACCTGCCTGGTGGGGAAAGCTGAGAAAGTGGTGTGCTTTCAGCCAGAAAAATGTGACTATTGAACCTTAAGGTATGTATTCACAACATTAAAACCAAGTAATTATTCTAAATCGATGGAGAAGTAAAATGCCACTTGTGGCTACAGTTGTTTGTAAGGAAATAGGGGAGTGCTGAGCAACGAGAAGAGAAACCAGTAATGAGTGAATCTCCTAAGGGTTGTTCAGGTAAACAAAAGTGATCCTGTACTGATTTCAAGCATAATACATTATAAGATAATTTGATGGATTTTCTCTGCAGTGTTTTGAACTTGACTGGATACCAAGTGACCACCAAAGGTGCTTTTATCACTCACATCCTCTTCTGGACAGGGAAAGAAAATATAATGAAAGGCTTGTGTGTTGACATATGAACAGAGAGAAATCACTCACAAATTACCATCATGGGCAAAACGGACTCAGCTTGGGGAAATAAATTGAATTTACTAACAATTAAACCAGAGTGGGATAACGAGAAGTAAACCTAGCAAAAACGTAATCCTCCTCCATCCATCCCTTCATTCCAGGCTTAATTTTACTCCCAATTTTCTCTATCTGCTCCCTTCCAGCACTGAAGTAGGGAAGAGGGACTGTGGTCAGTTCACCTTGTATCTCTGATGGTCCTTCCTCCTCACTGAGAGGAATCCTCACAGCCATCCCCTCTGCCACCACAGGGTCCCTTCTCACAGGACACAGTCCTATTAGTTTTTCTCTGTGAGTCATTTCTGCAGTCCTTCATGAACTTCTGTAACAGTCCATTGTGGGGTCTTTTGTGAAGTCACAAATCCCACCTGCAAACCTGCTTCAGTGTGGGGTCATCTCTCCACAAGACCACAGATTCTGACAGGAGCCTGTGCCAATGAGGGGTTGCGGCTTCCTTCAGGCATCCACCTGCTCCACTGTGAGGCTCTCCATTGGCTGCAGGTGGATCTCTGCATCCCTGTGGATCTCCATGGGCTGCAGGGGCACAGCTGTCTCAATGTGGCATTCACCATGGGGTGCAGGGGAATCTTAATGCTGGCACCAGGACACTTCCTCTCTCCTCTGCGGTGACCTTGGTGTCTGAAGGGCTGTTTCTGTCAGATGTTCTCTCTCCATTTCTGGCTGAAGTTGATGTTTTTTTTTACGCCTCTAGTCTATATTACCTCAGAGGTGGTACCACTGCCACTGATGGGGTCAGCCTTGGCCAGTAGCAAGTCTGTCTTGGAGCAGGCTGACATTGGCTCCACTGGATACAGGGGAAGCTTCTAGCATCTTCTCAATGAAAGCAACATCCCTGCAGTCTACAGTGTTATCTTGCCATCAAAATCTTGCCTTGCAAACCCAATTCACTATCTGTATCTAATCCTTTCTAAAATCTACCTGGAATTTATTGCAAATGACTGGAACCTAATGATTTGTCTGCTAAGAGAGAGATCAGCAATTCTAGACTGGGTGTTATACAGAGTGATAACTTTAGCAAGGCATTGAGCTGAAAATTGTGTTTATCCCTTTTTATAAATGGGACCCATAAATGCAAATGTTGTTCCCAGACTCAATTTATAGCAGACACAGTTTTCATAAATAGTTGAATTAAATGAAAAAATTTGGTATTGTTTGCTACAATTAAAATTGATGCATACGAACATTTGTTATAGGCAGCAACTAAATATCACAGTTACAATTATACTCTGCCCTTGTATCCTGTAAGTGCTTACATTTAACATTCATTCAATTTAATTTCTTGCTGACTGGAGAAAAGTGAGCTTTTTCTTATAGTCAAAGGTGTCATAAAGTCCCAAAGAGAGACTTGTGGAATTCTGGTTTGTGCCCCCTGTGCTAGTTATGCATTCATGGCACAACATGTACAGGCTTCAAAGGCATATGTGGTGAATATGTAATAAAAATTTTATTTAATTTACTAATGTTTGCCACAACCACCTCTAACTAATGCAAGAGAGAAAGTGGGAGTTCTGCATTCTATGAGCTCATTACTTAATAAGCACATAGTACAGTGCACAAACTCTGAATATTAATGAATTTCTAAACATAAGAATCACATTCTTTTGGAACACAACATACAGACAACATAATGGCAAGGGGAAAAATGGAAAATAAAATTGTTGAGAGGAATCAGTATGATAGGAAATGAGGCTGCTATCAGCAAAAGATCATTTTCACTCAGTGATGGGAGTGTACCAGAAGGCAACACAAAGTTATTGGCTTGGACAAATGAGTATTATAGAAATGGGTATTTGGGATTGAGGAAGGATAGTGGTGGGAGACTTAGCTGTGAAACAAGCACACAAGTGGTGTGTATCACTTCTCTCAGAAATCATATTGAGAAGTTGACTGGGGTACAGGAATGGTTAATTGCCTTGCTGTGTGCTAGAGCATTCTGAAAAGGACTGAAGTTTCTTCTCTGTATGCGTTTGCTAAGATGGTGCATCCAGAGTGCAATGTGATGATCTTCTCATCAAAACTGAGTACTTTCTTGTTAAAAACCAAACCCAACCAAACCAAACCAAACCAAACCATCAAACAAAAAAAAACCCAAAACCAGGTAGTGATCTTTCAAAAAGGAGGCTGATTTCCTGATTCTGGCTGCTGAAAGCCAAAGAAATGTAAAAATTAAATTAAGGCATGTTATTTCTGCATAAAAGCAAGGACTTCCTTGTGTGGTATTTGGTCCCTTCTAGAATAGGATTTCTATGTGACCTGGCATTAGGAAGCCAGCCACATATGTACAGAAGACAAATCTGAAAAGAGTTACTGCTAAAGACTGTGACTGCCTGTATTTGATCTAGATTATGCTTTTATCTAAAAATGTACAAACAAAATTAATATTTCCTCATAATTTTCCTGTAAAGTTTATTCAAAGGGAGGACACAGCAACAATGAAACCTATCAAACATAGGACGATGTATGAATTACAAGACAGAACATTAACATAAAAACCCTCTTCCACCATTGCGTTTCAGTCCTGGATAGGAAAGACCTGGTTGATTTCTGAGGTGTCCCCACAAGAATGCAAGCTGTCACTGAAAAGGTAATTAAGAAATTCAATATACTGCCTTCTTAGCCTGGATTTAAGCTGTAACAGAAAACAGTTGCAGTATTGAAATAGCACTCAGTACCATTCCTGTTATTAAAAATGTATCCATAAAGTCTTCATCTTCTAAAGAACAATCTTTTCTGGAAGAAAATTGTGCATAACCTCAAGCAGAGGTACAGGGTGAATATTTGTGGGTGACAAGGGCTTTAACTGTATTAGTTGTGTGCTGGATGCAAGAGCTGTGTTGTCACTCTTGTTTTTGTGAAATCCAATAATTCTGTTTATCTAACTGGCATAAAATCCCACCAGCTCCAAAAATATTGTGATACACATAGACCAAAGAAATATGCAGTTACTTGACAATCTCCAGCACTCACAACAGCAAAAGGATATATCTTTTACAATCCCTTGTTCTGGGGCACAGAACACTTGGCTTTGATTGTTCTCACTCTAGTTGACCTTTGTGTTCAAACTTGCTCTGGGCCTCTGTGCTGTAAAATTATTTCTTTCACAGGCCTGTTTGAGTACATCTTTGTCCTTTACCTTTATGGTACTCCAGAGCCACAGTTTCTTTTCTTGGTGGAAAGGTATCACTTCTTAGTAGTGAATATCTACAGGGATTATTGAGATAGTATTTATCTCTGCAATGGAGGCAGAAATTTTACAAGACATTTTTAAAGAGCACCAGCGTTAACTGGCTGGAAGATCTGAGATACAAACAATGAATTTTTATTTGGCTTCACAGACCTCTTTGAGCTCCAGCTGAAACATCAGACTGGAATATCAGGATGGCTGTGGAAAGGACTGCCCAGCCATCATGCTGGAGGTCACCCACTGCAGCTCTGGGCCAGGTCCCAGCAGTCCCCTGCCCACTGGGAATGGTGTGTGCTGTGGAGAGGATGCCAGGGAGGCCATGGGGTGATGACAACTGTGGGTTTTGGGTGCCTGGGAGCTCTTGCCAGCTGTCTCTGTGGCAGGCATTGTGCTGTGCTCTGAAGTCAGCTACTGTTTGCACTGAGAACCTGATGGGTTGGGCAGCTGCTCACAGGGAGCAGTCTGGCTTCTGTTGGCCACCGTATCACCCTGCAGTGCCTGCTGCCCGCACCAGGAAGGGCCAGGCAAGCTCAGGGAGCTGCTCTGGGGGTCGGCACAAAGAGCTGCCATCCACAGCCCCTGAAGCAGGAATCAGCACCAACCAAAGGCACACTTGACTGTCCAGGTGTTATACACACAGCTAGCAGATTTCAGGCTGAACCAGGGTGGACACAATCTGCCCGTGCCTGGGGATGAGTGCCAAGTGTGGCTCAGTTCATCATTTTGGTCTGTTGCAGTGGGCCATGGCAGCAGTGCTCATTCTGCTGGGGCTTCCCAAAAGGCACTTCTCCCCTGATTTTTTAGTCTTCTTCTCAGAATTAATGTTTTGTGCTTGTCAACAGGGACTTGGCTGGGTTGTCCCAGAGCCCTGTTAGATGCCTCTGGCATTTACTTCCTCTTGTTGCTGTTAGATACCACTTGGTAGCTCACAAATACACATGTCCCAAGGCTTGTCTATGCCTCAGGTGATCCTGTCTGCTATTCATGCCACTCTACAGCCCTCCACATAGGCTGATTGTCATTGGAACTGTTCCAGCTGTTGCCTGGAAGCCAAATATCAGCATGAAACCAGAGCCCAGAGGTGTAAACACCTTAACAGAACATGTGCTGAAGGCATGTCCATCTCCATAGCAAAGAAAAATTGTTTCCACCTGTGGGAGCAGACGTGTCTCTTCTTTGGCAATGATGAGCACCAAAGTAGAAGTGGACAGCAGAAAAAGGGCTTGAAGTGTGGAAGGGACCATTTAAAAGATTACGGATCAGCAGCTTTTCAGCACCCAGACCCATCTGCCCACACTTGCCTGGGAAGAAGGCACTGGGACAAATTCATACATTTAATGGTCCTGGGACTCAATGGGAGCATCACATGTGGAACTTGCCAATCACACCCTGCTTGGAAAGTGTGTGGAAAGGACAGTCTGGGAGATGATACTTCATGGCACATACTATCCTAGTTGGGGGAAACTAGATTGTATATGCAGAAAAGCAACTTTATTAGACTATTTAAGAAAAACCTTTTCTCTATACAAGCAATATACTCGCTAAAAATTATATGCATATTTCCAAAAGTATAGAAGAGGACTGGAATGACAGCCTTAAACTTTTGTCTTAAAAAACACAAGTGAACCAGTCGTGGATTTTTATATTTATTTTTTTCTCTTTTTTTCTTTTATTTTTCAAGGAAAGCATTCTTTGTGCCTCAACAGATGAAATTCATAACTTTGTTTTGTGATTAGATAATTTAAACATAGAAATTAATTACAACAATGCGCTTTCAAGCCTTTATTTCTTCATTTAGGTAATTGACAATTCAGAAGGACACAGACAATAGGCTTGTAGCAGAACAGTGTTACAATTAAAATTTATTTATATGGAAAACAATTACAACAGCTGTTGAAAATCCAGGAAGGGTTGATATTTTCAACATAACAGAATGCATTTTAGGAAAGTATTTGTACTGAAATGAGGTGGTTTGTAGATCTCCTCTTTGAACAAGGAGAGAGGAGAATCCTTGTGTTTAAATACTGGAGGAAATGTATTTTATGGTCCTCCTCTCTGAAGGGAGCATTTTATTACATTGAAAAAATAATTGTCTCATCAATGAGTTCACTTTTTACTCATGTTTCTGACTTTCATTCTTATAGTGTAAAACCCACCAGAGGTATTTTCTTTTAATGCATATCTCCTTTTATGTGCAGCATTTTAGATTTCTGCTTCAGTAATTTAACTTTAAAGGACAAATTTATTTCTCACATGCCTTTTTGTCTGCAGTTCTCTAAGATGACAAGCACATCCAGCAAATATTTCCTTCAGTTCTAAATGACTTGGACACACACCTTCCATTGTCCTGAAAGCTGATGGAGGTCTTGAAAAATAAAATGTAGGTACTGATTAATCTTCTTCCCAAGGAGTAGTTGTTACTTTTAATCATGCCAGAGAGGCCATACCTCAGAAATAGCTCCCAGTGACTGCTGGATGCAAAGCTGTAACCATTAACTATCAAACATACTTCACTGACATTCACAGCAAAATCTTCTGGCTTCAGTTCTAAAGCAGAAGTTGGGAATGGGGAAGTTCCAAGTGTTTGGCTCATGTATAAGCAAAACAATCTTGATTAAAAGATGAAGATGAGGTTGGCCACAACTCAATGTTGTGGCAAATTGAGTTGTGTCAGGACCAATTCCCTATGATAAACACTGGCAGCAGTAATCTGAAAAGTGTATCCTTGTTACTTTATCTATAAAAGAGCTGGGAAACATGTGGAAATACTAGTTTTCTTTCAAGAAACTTGGATTAGAGAGTGGAGAAATTGTGGGACTCAGTTTTGTTAGTCTTGTATAAGGACGAAACAGAAATAATTTTGTAGTAGTCTGAGTGCTTGGTGTGACTCTTGACAATTGATGAGTGTTTTGCATTCATTTCAGCATTTCTCGTCTATAATCAAAGGCAAAGACACAAATTTTGTAGATGCTTTAGGAAATAAAAATGTTTTTCAAGCATTGCAAACCAACTAATTAAGTGAGGCATTAAGAGGTCCTTTCATTGAAAATACCACTGAACTGCATAAAAGTCAGCATCTAGTTGGTGTGCATCTCTCATGACAATTTTCTTTCATTCACTGCCACTGCTCTGCAAGATCCTTTAATTTAGAACTGTTGGAAAGGCTGACCACAGGGCAGACCACTGCTGTCACCACCTTGCCAAGAGGAGTGCTTTGAGTAGCAGGGTTTGCATTTCTTAAAAAAGATTTTCTTTGTTTGGTACCAACCTCCATCAAAATTTTCATTCCTCACACAGGTATGGGTGAGCTATAGCTGCTTGGCTTTATAACCCTTAGGAAAATGATAGAATCATCCTTTTGAAAGGTAACTAGTATTGTATTCTCTGAAGAGTTAGAGGCCCAGGGTTTTGCTTACAGCTAAGAAATCCTGAGTTGCAGCCTTCTGTTTGTGTTATAAACTGAAAGCTATGCCTTCTCCAAGCCAGGAAAGGATGATCTGATATCCTTTTACAAAATGTAACAGTCTGCCAAACCTGTAAAAGCCAACAAAAATTCAATAAGGCCCATTAAAATGCAAATGTTTCTGCAACTCAGAAGGCTGCATTGCCTCTAACCCCTCTGCATGGCATGCCTGTTCAATGTGAAAGCAAAATGTTTTTTGCAGTGCTGCAAAAAACAGATTAGTACTGCTGCACTGCACAGATGCAAAAAAATCAATAGATTCTTAAGGTGAGATGTTTGACTTTAGTGATAGCTATAATTTTGATAAGGATGTTAACTATTAATCTTTGTAAAAATAGCAAAGAGGTCTCTTAGCAAATGTAATAGATTAAATTTGTTATCATTGTCTTCCTATAATAAAATAAGTGTGCTCTCCATCACTTGTGCTTTTGAGTAATACAAATAGGAAAGTTATTGGAAAATAGCTCAGAAAAATATAACTTCCACTTAGGGACTGATGAGGTAAATAAGATATTCCAGCTGGTGATTACAGTATTAACTAGCTGAATGAATCCCCTAGCTATTAATTAATAAACCAGATCCTTCAAACCAAAATAATTCCAGAATTACATAGACAACATGCTAACAACCAATGCAACATAATTTTTTAGGTACGTTTTAATTTCTATTCATGTTTACTATCCAGTCCCACATTTTACTAACTTCTTACTGTATTTCATTTCCCATTGATTACTAAGGTTGAAATTTAACCTTCCAATAAGAGAGGGAAAATGAGGAATTTCCTGTATCTAGGAAAGAAGGAATTTAGACTAAATTTCCCAGACTGCTACAGAGCCTGAGTAGACAGAAAGGCCAGTTCCTTTGCAATAACTCCGTGTTTCTTAATCCAACACTTTCACACTTTATTTGTGCTTTCTCAGCATGAATTACCAGCCTGTCCTCCAGTTTCAGATAGTACCAGAGATGAACAAAGCCCTTTTTTTTTTGTTTTTTAATAGCATGTCATCTACAGCTGTACGTGGGAAGGTTTTATGATGCAGAAAATTCACTGTGAGCATTCCCTTATATGAGAATAACTCAGTCTCTGTGAATTGAGTTTACTTGGTAAGTAGTGGGATTTTCAATTTCCCATCAGCTTTTAAAAATACAAAAATATTAAACCCAGGCATTTCTTAAAATAAACTTTGGATGTCAAGATTTGTTTATTTAAAGATGTCTGTATTATCCAATATAGGGCTAACAACTCTATGGCAAATCCTGTATAGTAGATGTACAATAATATAAATATTATTAAAAATTTTTGAAAGTGACTGTGCTTTAGAAAATTTTGTATGCTTTTAAAAATCTAAAGTGTGTTTGTCTGTTAGGAGTTATTAATAAATTTTAATTTTTCTTCTTAATTTTAATGAATGTGTCAGTGATTGCCTGATGTGATGGTGTTTTTCTCTACCTGGTTATCATGGAGAAAACTAGTAGCTGCTTCTACTGTAAGAACTGGAAATTGCTCAATAGATCTTGTGATATAGGAACAGGTTCTACCTCTTGATATAGAGTAATCTTAGGATGGAGGAAACTGAAGATAAACCTCTGTTCCCTGTGCAGTGGTAGGGAAAATGGCTCTTTTTTCATGTCATACTGAAGGCAGTACTGCAGTACATTTGATTGCCAATCTGATTAAAAATATTATAAATAAAAGAGATTACTGTAATAAAATGAATAGTAAAGTTTCTCTGACAATTTGCATTTGCATTTGACATTCTGCTCCAGAGGAGGGTGCAGTGGTGTAAATCATTCAAAATCTTTTGGAGGTGTCAAATGCATATGCAGGAGGATAAGACACATTTCAGGGGACATAGGAGAGCTCAGATTCAGCCCCTGTCTGTCTCTGCTCCTAGCAATCTATCAGGATTTCAAGCTGCTTCTTCTTTTCCTGAGGTAGTAACTGTTTTCCCTTCTAGAGAACAGGACCCTAGGTTAGAGTATAACGGGTATTCAGGTGTTAAATCTTAATTCAGATTATCCCAGAAATAATGAAAATAATTTGCTGTTGGTAAAAGTATCTAACTGTGGAAAAATAGGAGTAGCAATAGTTTAGATTACAGCCTGCATCCTTCTCCAAAGCTGATCTCTGATGAAGGCTTGGTAGATTGTGGCAAGTCTCAGGGGGTTGAAATGGGTTTCAACCTCAGCAGAATCTACTTTCCACCACTTAATTTTTTTTGTAATTACAGAGGTGTTTGAATACTGATGATTTCCTCAGTAACCATGTTTCAAATGCAGATTTTCAGTATTTGCTGCTTTCCAAGTGACACAGCTGGTGAAATCTATCTTTCTGCTGTTCTCTCCATGGTGCTGTTAAGTGCCATGCTTTTCTTCCTCCAGCATCTGCGGGATTGGTGTTCCCGTCAGTTACCTGAACACCCTGCATGAGTAAAAGTGAGGACACAGGCTCCCTGACACTTTGTATGGATAATAAATCCCAATACGCATCTGAATGAGACCCAGGTATTTTCTCTGTGTTTGAGGGCTTCATGCAATGAAGGAGGAGATTGAGTAACTGAGAAATACCTGCCAGAGTCTTCTCTTTCTCACTGTGTTCATTCAGATTCTCAGTTCAAGAGGGATGGGCCTGAAAAGTTAGCTTGTTGTGAAGACCTGGCACTAAGGACCTCTGTAAGGAAAGTGTATTTTTCTGGTGATAGTTTTCTACACTACACCCTGGGGAAAAAAGTGATCAGCCACAATAGGGGAAACAATGTAAATTTTCTTCACTTTTGCAAGTAAATTTTGCCACTCCATGGAATTATTTATTTGGGTTTCATTGTGGATAAGTATGACACACATCATGACATAAGCCCTAAAGTAACTTTTAAAATGACATTCAGGACAACTGTCTTAACAACAAAGCGCCTTTTTTTGTTTGTTTGTTTGTTTTTATGTTTTTTTTTTGTTTTTTTTTTTGTTTTTTTTCCATTATATTTGCATATTTTGCTCAAACATGAAGCAAACTTCCGGACAAACCTGAATTGTCATGTGCTTCATGGATCATGACAGCAAGGCTGTTTCATTTCCCATCCATACTCATGATCATATATATCAAAATAAATTACAGCACAATTTTTCATGTTAATCTTGTCACTTTTTAAAAACAATATACATTTAATACTTGAAATAAGAAAGGAACAAAACAAATATAACTATTTTTTTCACACACAAACATGTACATATGAACTACATGTGCTTGCAAACAGATTTCAGTGTGATGATATTTTAATATATCTGCACTATGGCATTCCCTCAACAAACAGTGAGAGACTTGTTACCATGTGTACTTGCTCAAAAGCCAACTTCCTACTATATGGCTGTAAGCTCAACAAGTCAGTGTTATAATTTACTTCCTACTTATACAGTGCCCAGTGTAATGAAGCCAAGGTGTTTACTTTTAGTATCAAAATTACATAAATGAATTCTTTAAGAAGCAATAATATTTTGTTTTCTGAAAGACCAAAATTACTAAAATGTGTACAAGTTGACCATCGTCTTCATAGATGCCTGTGCAGCTGCCTATGCACAATGCTTTAAAGCCATTGTTCTTGGCCTGAAGTGTGAGGAGGTGATGTTTCTGACTTGCAAATGCCATGAGTAGAAATAGGCAGACTTCTTCAAGGTCAGAGATTTCCATTTTCCTTTTGTCCTTCTCTTCCCAGAATGTATATTTTTATGTTCTGCTGCTGTGTTAGAAGTGTAAATATTAAAGCAATCCAGAATAAAAGGCACAAGATGCCACAAGATGAGAAATAATTAATACATAAGTTCTGCTTATTGTCCACTACAGCCTGCTTAGTAGAAATCAAAAAACATAGATTGATTTATCAAATTTCTAGTGTAACCAGGACCAACAGAATGGTGTCAAGAGGATTTCTCCTGATTTATATTGCCTGACTACAGTAGAGAATCTGTTTTCAGTCTCTTACTGCCACAGTTCTGCTTCATGATAATTTTGGTACTGTTGAATAAATACAGAAAATCAAATTATGAGGCAAAAGTCTGTCCTTTTGTATGTATCTATAACCTATTTAAATATGAAAACATCTTTCAATTTAAGCTGAAATAACATAGAGCATTTTATTGACTGCACAGTCTTTTTCCTCATTCTGCTGATGCTATAAATACAGATTTTTATTTCCAGCTGGCCTTACACCCAACCACCTGCTTCTAGTGAAAAAGATAAAACAAAACAAAACAAAACAAAAACCCCCCAAACCCCAAAAATTCCTGCAGATGGCTTTTCACATGTAGCTATCTTAGTGGCAGGAATCTCACAAAATTTGATTTATTTAATTTGCAAGAGGAGGTTTACTCAAGCTTCTTCTTTCTTTTTTACTTTTATTTTTGGCTTGAAGAAAGTTTAGGATCCTGCTTTAAGATTTAGATTCCAAAACCCATGTGAATATTCAATGAAATTTAGCCTAATCCAGAGATCTTCCTTTGGCATTACAGTCATTGGAAATCGAGAAGGGAATTGAGCAGAGCTAGGAGACAGGCAAAAGGAGCATGTGTCTCTGAAATAACTGTGATTCTTCTAAGCTGCCAAGGAAAATTGAGATTTTAATTCTTATTACAGATAATAAGAATAGGGCATCCAAATTGCTTGGCTAACTTGAAAAATCTCATTGATTTCATGAAACATTCTCTAGCAATCAGGCCCTTTGACTTTTCCAAAGATGTCCCTTTAACTCCTTCAGACACAATTGAGTTTTAAATTTCTTCTTTCCTGGTTCTTTTTAGCACAAAGAGCAGTCAATCACACAGGATACTGAAAGAACATCAGAAAGCATGTATTCAATTTTTTCCCACATGTGGTTTATGGCAAAACCATGGATCATCTGCAGCAGACCAAGATTTCTAAGACACTGCTGCTGTGCTGCTCATCAGAATTACAGTTCAGTGAGGAGGAACAATTTGACTGTATATTATTTTCCCTACTACTCCACGCCAAGCCACATGGTGAGCAGAGGATGGGAATGGACAAACAGTCATCATGATAGCCCCAGGTAGACTAGGACCACTCAATAGTAAAAGCGTATTAGCAAACTGGTCAGAAGGGGCTTCCTCTTCCTCACTTCTTGCTGGATGTTTCACTGCTCTAACTGGAGGTGGAACAGACTGTAGCCTCTTATGCAAATGTTGCCTCCTCTGAAGAAAAATGAGTAAGGGTTGTGCATTTTATTGGTGGCTAATGGACTGCATTGTCACAGGATGCAGTAGTGAATAAGGCAAAATAACTGCATGATTGTAGTTTCTTATCTGTCCTTGCTGGAAACTGCTGCTGTCCTTGGGTAGCCAGAAATTGCTTGCTCACCTGGATTTCCAGCAAATGCTTTGTCTTTTCATGAGTTAAATGCAGATGTCTGACATTCATACAACCTGAGAGTCTTTCTGGGAAAGTCTAATGTCAAAAACAGATATCCAGGCATGGTGTATGAAAGTCTGTTTCACATCTTAGATGTGATTTAGTTGCAACATGGCCTACATACCTCAGTAATCTCCTTGCCAGTTTTTTCTTCTATTACAAAGTTTAGATATGACTTTCTATTAAATATTAATGCTGACTTCTTATGTTGTCTCATCTGCCTAAATTACAATTTGTTGTGCTGAGAGTGTAATGTATACCATTTCTTAATTTTCTTCATGGTGTTATAATTGTTGTTGTCATAGGTGATGCAAAATCAAAATCAAGCAAATAAGGAAAAAAAAGATAGCTACCATTCAAGTAAATAAAGGAAACCTTGAATGGCAGTATGATAATGAAGCCAGCTGAAATGAAGTTTAGTTAAAAAATGTCCAGTGAGATCAGCAGTTCTCTAGGGGCCTTGGTGTCTCCAGTTGTATCAGGAGCTGTTGCCTGTGCTGGCACTTAGAAGCATGTGTGAATGTATAATAAGATGGGTACAGAGGGTAAAAGCAGCTTCCTAGTCTCAATCTAAATTATGTTTTAATGGACAAAGCCTTTCTGCAAAAAAAGTTGCAGAAGAAAGAAGAAGGGACGAAAAACAGAGAACCAACTCAAAACTTAAAAATAAGGCTGAGGTGGGGTGCTGCTTGCAAATGATTTTTTGCAAATCATAGCAAAAATCCCTTTTCTGTATACATTGCTTCAATGTTCTCTTTAACTCAAGGAAAGTTTAACTGGCTTGGAAAAGGGCTAGATTAAAAACTGTTTGAAGTTTTTAAGGCCCAAAGAAAGGTGAATGCTGCCGCAAGCAGTTGGTTTCTGGTCACTGGTTGTGTTCCCAGGGCTCAGGACTGGGCCCAATCTGGTTTAATATCTTTATCAATGATCTGGAGTGCTCCCTCAGTGAGTTTTCAGGTGACATCGAGTTGGATGTGAGTGTTGATCTGCTGGAGGGCAGGAAAGCCCTGCAGGGCCATCTAGACAGGCTGGATTAATATTTCAAGGCCAATGGAATGAGGTTCAAAATGGCCAAGCAGTGGATCCTGTCCTTGGTTCACAACAACCCCATGTGGTGCTACAGGCTGGGGATGGAGTGGCTGGAAAGTGGCCCAGCAGAAGCCCAGGGAGGGCTGGCTGTCAGCAGCTGACCACGAGCCAGTGTGTGCCCAGATGGCCAAGAAGGCCAATGGTGTTCTAGCCTGTACCAGTGATGGTGTGGCCAGCAGGAGCAGGACAGTGATTGTCCTCCTGTACTTGGCACTGGTGAGGCCACACCTCAAGTCCTGTGTGCAGTCCTGTTCCACTCACTACAAGAAGGACATTGAAGGGCTGGAATGTGTCCAGAGAAGGGCAACAGAGCTAGGGAGGAGTCAGAGCTAGGAGAGACTTACAGTGTAAGTCCTATGAGGAGTAGCTGAGGAAACTGAAGGTGTTCAGTCTGGAGAACAGGAGGCTCAGGGGAAACTTATGACTCCCTACATCTCCTTTGGAGGAGGTTGTAGCCAGGTGAGGGTCAGCCTCTTCTCCCAGGCAGCCAGTGTCAGGAGGAGAAGACATAGGCCCAAGCTGCACCAGAAGAGATTCAAGTTGGACATCAGGAAGAATTTCTTCACTAAAAGGGTGTTTAAGCATCAAAATGGACTGCCCAGGGAGGTGGTGGAGACACATGGGGCTGTTCATTAAATGACTGGGCGTGACACTTAGTGTTATGGTCTAGTTGTCAGGGTGGTGATCAGTCAAAGGTCAGAATTGATGATCTTGAAGGTCTTTTCCAACCTAAATGATTCTGTGATTCACTGTGATTCTGTAAACACTTGTACATTCATCTGTTCTTATCTTCATACTGATCTGTGTAAGTGGACATCAAAACATATTTGCGAGAGGCCTGGGCACTGCTCTTACAGGAGTTATTGACAAGGATATTTTAGTACCTGTTTTCTCAAGTTCCTTTGCTGGTTTGGACATTTTCAGTTTTCTCCTTTTTTGCAGAACTATTGTTGCTTCTCAGAGTTTTGTTGCACTGGCTGCCAGGTAAATTCAGGCTAGTGTCAGCATGGAGACCAGCCAGTATACAAGTCAGAGGTAGGTTAAAACCTTTGATTCCTCTTTTAGTGCCAGGTATGCACTACCAACCTGTTTCTGAATATATGATAGGGGAGCCATGTGGGTCAGATGCCTTCTCACAGCCCAGTCCTTTTTCTCCCCTGCAGTAAAATAAACTGTGGTGCATCTCCTTGATCTCTAGCAGAGAATTGACTCCTTCAAGAGGCAGGGTAAGCATTCAGCCACAGTTATTAAAAGAATTGCCAAAAAGGTTCTTGTCTGGGTCTGACTTTGACACTGTATTCCTTATTCACCCAAAAGAGCCATAGTTAGTATGTGTCCCACAAATACATAAGAAGGAGACTATGTGGAGCAAGACAAAAGCGTCTCTGGGTCTTGCTGTCCTCACTTCTGTTAAGAGGTGCCATATGCCTTGTTAAGTCCATGCTGAAATAAGTAGGCTGCAAAAAGTAGAACATTGCTAGAGGCAGGGAACGAACACTGATTCTGAAAAACTGAATACTGACTGAACTCAAGGCAATACACAGAACGCTGACAGCTCTGCAAGGTGGTGCTCAGCAACAGCAAGCGGTGATTTCCATCACCAGCACACATTCACATAGATAACTAAGCACATTTCTGCTCACAAATCCTTGCAGTGCACTAGCTGCAATCACTTCTTAGAGTCATTCCAAGAGAATAGGGGAATACAGCAACTCATAATTAATCCTAAAAATACATGTTTTCTAGGGTGGTGTTTTTTGAGATTATTTTTTTTTATTGTGTAATTTAATATGAAGAAATCAGCTGAAAATGTCTAGAAGTTAGGTGAATTTTTGCTTCTAACACTGATTTTAACATTTAACATGAAATGACTGCAGGGGCAATAGATAACTAGTTGAAAAAAATGACAATTACAAGGGAAAGGCACATGCAAATGTCTTCAAGGGACAGTTCAGAAACATTTTGTTTTATCCCCATTTGTTTCTTTAACTGCCCGCATTAAGGTACAGTAGAATTTTGGACTTCAGTGCAGTGGTTATTACGTCAACAAAAATAATTTCCCTGGTGTTAGAATTTAGTCAGGGGTTGTTCCATTATATTAATGTTCTACAAATGTCATAGAACAAAGAGTATTCTTATCAAGCATGTCCATAAATCTCCAACTATCTAGTTCAGAGCATAAAACAAAAGGAAGCAAGAAAACCCAACTCTAAACTTAAAGCCAAGTTAAGTGAAAAAAATTCTATGAACCCTTGCAACCTCCTCAGTTGGACAATCTAAAATGAAGCAACAATGCAACCAATGATCAACCACTAAAAAAAGAGATTCTCAAAGCTGCCTAGCCTTGGGTCCTGCAGCTAAGTTATGGGTATCTCTGGGGAGTGCAGCTGGATTTTACAACTTTTGGCACATTTCCCTTGATAGAAGTGGGAGACTTTTTATCCTGCTTTTAAAATCTCTGCAAAGAATATGGATACTAATTTTAGAAGCACTTGCATCCTATCATATATCAGCCTGACTTTGGTTTCAAAATGCCAAAATCTAATACTAAGATTGAACACAGGCTCTTCAATCACATTAATCTGAAGGTTCTGTCTTATAATATTTCATATTAATCTTGGTTAAACATAGATGTACTAATTGTCATCCTTTCTCCAGATTATGCCAATCATTTAAAAATGGTATTTGCTATCAACCATGTATGACAAACTTATGGCTCCTAACTGGTGGAAAACTTGAGAGGTGGGTGAACAACTTTGCATCTTGCAATTGCTAAGGATTTAAAAATAAAATCATGGTATTTATGATAAAGCATAAAATTTCACTTCTCAGTCTTTTGAAGATTTCTTTGGAAACATAAAACAAACAAAAGGTTACTTGTACTGAACTAATGTTCCACTTCTGTCTTCTTTCCATTTAAAAAGATTCCTAAAATCTGGAAAAACTTGCCCCTCTTGCTCTAAGATACTGCCCCTGAAAGAAACATAACCACATTGTTATTAAAATGGCATCAAGAATAGCTAAGGAATCTGTTCTTGGAAATCAGCTTTGTGTTATCTACAAATATACAAGATGAGAATGACAGTGGCTAGAGGTTCATTATATCTGGCAGTATGTCAGCCTTTTTGAGGCTATCGTGTTTTAAACATTATTTTAGTATTATAAATCCCCATATTATGCATGACCAACTGTAGTTTACTTGGCATTGGAGAAGAGTTCATTCTTAGTAACAATGTTTGTATGTTTTAATTCACTTGTATAAAGAGTAAGATGACCATATTTCCCAAGGAGTCTGCAGAATGTATTATGCTCTTTATTTGGCCCAGTACACATTAACATTTTAACAGTAGGTTTGAAATTAATATCAGGGCTAACAAAACTGATTCTCTCTCTTCAAAGTAGAACTCAACTCCTCCATGCCAGCATTGACTAGTGGGTTGCCTTCCCTGTGTGAGAGCCAGGGCTGTATTACAGTAAACTGGTCCAGTGTGATATCACAGATATAAAAAATATTCCATTCTGTATCAAAACTAGGCACATGCCTTATATTTATATGAAGAGTAGATCAACAGAGTTGAGCGGTTTTGCTCTCAACTATTCAGGTCTGGCCTTCTGCATGAGGAGAAAAATATCTTATATTATTTCTAATTAGTAACTACAAGGATCTAATTTGGGTTTTTATGGTAGTTAAAAGATGGGTGACATCACACTTGGGTCAGTATTGGTGGATATCTAAAAGTACAACCTCTCATTTGTATTGCTTCAAAATGTACACAGTATAGATGTAGATTAAAAAAAAAAAGCTACCAATTTTTTTTTTGTGTTGAACCAACTAGAAGGGAGGATGCAAAGTTTTACCAAATGAGATATATGGATACAAATTTCATTGTTGAGTGTGGTTTAGACAAATGTGTCTTTTTCTTTAAGTATGTAAATCCTACACTGTAGGTTTTTTTCTTTTCCTTTTGTAGCAGTAGAAAATGTTGAACAATTGTCCATGAGCATGAGCCAGTGGTTCATTGCTGATATCCCCAGAATGCCAATATTTGCAATGCAAACAGTTAGTACAATTTCCCAGTTCTATGAAAGGCCCTGACACATCTGCCTCAAGGTCTGGAGGCTCTGTTGTATAACCACAAATAGTCTTTCCATTTTCATATAACCTTTTGATATACTGACAGCTGCATTAAGCTGCTTCTGCCTAGCAATTCCACATGCCAGGCTGTTTTAATTGGTTTTAATGCCACAGAAAAAGCACTGCTAGCAGAATATCATCAAATCATTTTCATATTGAACCTTCGTGGTCCAGAAACCTCCCCTTCAACCACAGCACCATTGTTTTTGCGAGGGACATATTCAAGGTCAATGCTGGTTTTGTGTTTGCCTTTCCCTCGGCTCCACACAAAAAGAAGAAGGAAACAAAATAAAACCACTCCAAGGAATGTGAAACAGCCCATAGCTGTGGACACCAATATTGTCTTAAGGTCCAGAGAGTAGCTGTTTGCATTAGTTCCATTAGAACTTGTGTCGTTGGAGTCTGTCATATACATAGGGGTCCTGTTGGCATAAAGGAAACGGTCTGAAGTAAACCCCTTTACTGTCAGGGAGGCTGAGTAGGTGTCATTCCCAGCTGCGTTACTTGCAATACAGACATAGATCCCAGTGTCCTGGTCTTGGGCAAATCGTATCTCCAGGGTGCCATCTCCCAGCACAGTGGCTCTACCATTTGATTTAGTTGTGATCAGCCTCCGGCGTGGGGTAACCCAGGAGATGGTAGGCTGTGGGTCCCCATCAGCATTGCACATCAGCTGCACGGTCTGTCCTTCCTCCACTACCAGGTACTGCAACTTCTTGTCTTGTATCTTGGGCTTCTTACAGGTGAAATAAAAGGAGAGAGCTGTGCTGTGAAAGTCTCTGAATGACCTCTCTCTGACACTGTCTGGGCCTGCACACATTGGTGGCTCACCACCAAACTGCAAGGTGGGCTGCCGCTGCAAAATCCAAAGAAGACGACAGTCACAGGCCAGAGGGTTGTTGTTAATGCAGAGGACCTCAAGGCTTTTGGAGGAATGGAATACATTCTCTTCTAGGGTTTCTAACAGGTTTTGGGACACGTTAAGCACACGTAAGAATCGGAGCCCTTGGAAAGCATGTGGTTCAATGGTGCGCAGCTGTGCCCCCACCATGTGGAGCTCCTGCAGGCGCACTAAATCCGACAGCATGCCTGCCTCGATGGTGCTGATGGGGTTGTAAGACAGGTTGAGATGTGTCAGGTAAACCAGATGTTTAAAAGCAGAGTAAGGTACTGCAGACAGGTTGGTGTTTGTGATGGATAGAGAAGTCAGGTTGAGACCGTACAGACTGTTGGCAGGCAGCATGTCCAGGAGCGGCCAGGCCTCTATCTGCAGGTCCTTCAGGCGAAACAGTCTTTTAAAGGCGTACGCCGGCAAAGCATTAATGTTGAGCTGTTTCAAATGCAGGCTGATGAGGTTGTGGAGGTGAGAAAGAGCTTCTGTTGGTACAGCTGTGAGGTTGCATCTCTCCAGGGTGAGCTGCTCCAGGCTAAGCAGCCCACTAAAGGCCCTGTGTGATATATACACCAAATCATTGTCCCCAACCTCCAGGGATTTTAGGTTATGCAGATCTTGAAACATGTAGTCCAGCAAAATGACAATCTTGTTTTCACTTATATCAAGCTTTGTTAAGTTTGACAACCCAGTGAACACCCCAAGGGGGACCAGTTTCAGACGGTTTCCTTTCAGCCTCAAGGAGCGCAAGTTGAAGAGATTGTTAAAAGCTCCAGGCTCAACGTTGGAGACAATATTGTCGCTGAGGTCAATCTCCTCCAGCAATGGGTATGATGTGAATTCCTCAGGGTTAACGCTTTTCAGTCGGTTCTTGCTGAGGTCCAAGATTTTGGTCTCAATGGGAATGCCTTCTGGGATGGACATCAGGCGTCTTCGGTGACAGCTGACAGACTTGTTTTGTGCTGAGCATTCACAGCGGGCTGGGCAGCCCGCAGTGGGGCTTGTGAAGACAAGCAGCACAGCCAGACCCAGGAGCAGCTGCCAGCATGATAGAGCTGTGTGACGCATGACTCCACTGATCTGGGCTAACCCTCCGTCACGGGCCTGTGGGGTGAGGATGGGAAAGGGGAGAAGTTAAGTCTGCAGAAAAAGAACAGTACCATTGCAAAGCAAATGCATGTGTTTTCATATTGAGCAAATCAATAAAACCTTTTGTGAATGTCATGACCTATATAAAGCAGATTTTACTTCAATATCATAGGGCTAGTCAAAGGATTTGTGTATCCAGCATTTACCTCCAGATGTTGATGAAGACAAAACAGCTTTTCCTACTGCAAAAAGTAGAAGACCTTTCAGTCTTTTCTCAATTTCAGTAGGTTTCCTCAAGACAGTTCTATAATTAACCCAGAGATAAATACCATTCACTATGCAAAAAGGGCTAATAGCATTTGTGATAAGTTTACAGCATTGGATTTCTGTGAGGTGATATGAAACCAAGCTTTTGCCTCCCGTTAGTGTTTTAAGGCAAATGTTAATGATGTCATATAATCAAGAAAAGGAGGTCCTTGACAATGAAAAGATTCCTCTTATTATTTATTGCATATATTACAGTTATAAAGAGATGAAGCTTGTTCATGCATACACATACACAATGGCTCAGATGAGGAAGGAAAAACCGGTGCATCTCTGATTAGAATTTATAATAGGTCAAATTGATTCTTTGTTTTTTACTGCACAGAGATATTTTGTGTGACTGTTTAGAACCCAAGATCCAAAAAGGGTTTGCAGAATACCTCTTTGTGATTCCAAGACATATGAACTAGTTTTAGGAAGACAAAAATAAGGTAAGATGAGCTGTCCATATTTAAGCAGCGCAGTGTACAAAGAAGCACCACAGATTTAGTGAAAATCACAGTTAGTAAAGGATTTATTCATTCACACCTTCAGGTTAAAAATGAGGATAGAAGAAGGCAAGATGCCTTCTACTAAAGTAGCTCCCCTTGTCCAAGCAATGCACTTTTCTGATTTAGTCACCAAAGGCAAGAGACTTTTTCTAAGTCTACTTAGAAGCTAGTAAATGAAGACAAACAATAACCCATTTCAAAAGAAGAAGAAGATATAGGTGTTCATCAAAGAAAGGTGTGTTTGAGATGTTCAGAGTAAAGCAAATTGCAAGCAAGGACCATGGAAGTGCCTTAACTCCTATGGTACAACCAACTTGATGAGGCTAAGTATAGTGCTGGGATACAGGCTTCAAAATATTAATAAGCCTTATAATGGCCTCAGGCTTTTCATGCCTTTTCTGTATTGTTTAATTTGAGCTTCATTTTAATTGTACTTGTAAAAATACTTAAATAACTCCCACCAGTAATGACTCCTTGGACCTGCGCAGATGACTATGACCCATCTGCTCCAAGGCACAATGACAAAATTATGCAATAGCTAAGAATCCACCAACTTGTCTGCCTCTTTGGGCTTTAAGGATCATCTGGATACTGCGTAAGAAATTAGTAAATTGCGTTTGAGTAAATTTTTTTTGTGTTGTCATATGGATTGTAGCATAAAAGAAATCCTCCCATACAGAGAGGATAAATGCATTTAAACAAATATGGTATAACTAAATTGATGAGGCAATCAGACAGCTATTTGAGCAAATAAGCTCTTTGAAGCACATGAAAATAGTCCTGTGTAAATCACAGACTGATGAAAAAGAAAGTCCCACCAGTAACTCTGCTACAGCAACACTGCTCTCCGATGGTACACAACTTGGAATATGATAACTCACCAAATCATCCTTCCTGATGGAGAAGAGTTGCACTCAGACTGTGGAAGATCAGAACAGTGGAGATTCAAGATACAAGAAAAGGAGCAGATATTTGGATCTATTGATCTTACTGTATCTAAAAAATTTCTAAACAGGAACTCTAAGGTTTGGATTGTACGCATTTGTACTGTTGTAACTGGACTGAGAAATAAGCAGCTGTTGTGCTCTGACTGTTAAAAACTAAACTGAGTGAAAAAGCATTTATCTTGGAACTTTGTATAAATTGTGTTCTTTGACTGACCAGACATGAATGATGCACATATTACTCCTCTCACAACTCTGTGAAAGAATTTCACTCTTGACTGATGCGGCTTTGTATTTCCATTTTTACACTTCCATGCAGAGACTATTAATGTGAGGCACACTGCACGCTGGTTTTGACGTATAGACTGCAGACTGGATGAAAATTACTCTGTATTATATTACCTATAAAAGCACATTTCCACTTTGTTCTAGAAGGACAACCTACTGAGATTCAGTTTTCCCCCTAAATTGTAGTCTTGCAAGTAACTATTGCTAGTTATCTCCAGCTGTGACAAAGGTTTTCAGAGATAAACTTGACTTCATTAGGCACTAACTTAAAACTGGAAACCAATAGGGATTCTGAGTTAGGTGTTTTCCATGAATTTAGATCAGAGAGGCTTCTGGGTGCTCTGATCTTTACTTTCAGAGCTCAGTCTGTGAGGTTAGTGCTTTCATAGTGATACTTCTACCACACAGGGATTTCGTTTCCTACTGTGTCCATCTAATAATGTATGAAGCACAAAGTAAACAGGTTCAGTGGAAGATGAGCATCCTGGAGTGTTTGGTTTAGATAGTGAAAATATGAAGCACTTTTTGCAGCTATCCAATCCATCTGGTAACTAAAACTTCTGAGGAGTACAAAGTAGAAGATAGACAGTATAAAAGATGATAAAAGGCTTTTTTGACTGTGGCTGGAATATAGCAAAAGCAATTCAAAAATTAACAGTAGTCTTCTGCAAAGGTGTGTGTAAAGATAATGAGATATATATTTATCTATAAGGGTGGATGCATGTGTGTGTATGCACTTGAAAGGAAGCAAGGTTCAGGACTGAGATATAATCTGGGGTGGATACATTTCAATAAGGACGAATAATAAATTATACTAAATATCAAGTCAGAAAAACAAAGATTAGGTGGATCAATAAGTACAGGTTAGAAGAAAGTATAAATTAAATTTATTATTATTACAATTTACATTGAGCCAGATGATACTACCATTCTTTCTTCTAACCAAATCTGTGACTATACCCTTCACTTTGAACTGCTTTATGGAAAAATGACTTCATCTTCATTATGCAAAAATTGTAACCTTATCTCCAGCTAGGGTTAAAAGGTCTAGCAAGAAAAACATGTGGGACAAGGTAAACTCTGGGAGAAGCCTAGAGTGAATTTGACGATCTATTCCACATGGCCACCATTTGAATTAAGTGAATATAAAGTTGTATTTTCAGGACATGTCCAACAACACCACTAGCTAGGCCTACCTTGTGCCTCCAGTCTATAAAAATTTTGAAAGGATACAGTTTAATCTGTAAAGTACCGTCCATGTCAGTGTGATCACAATTATTTATTAGTATACATCCATTAATAAAAATGCTACTTTAAAAAGAAAGAAATTATGTCATTGAAAGATATTCTTCACTGCAAGATGATTTCTTGAAGCGATAAATTATTTTCTGCATTTTTTTAGAATTGTGGTATGTTAATTGGTGACTTCACTGCAGAGGATTGAATTGTTAGTGTCAGTGTTCAACATGATGACTTTCTTTCCTGCTTAAACAACCAGCACTACATACTTTATCTTTGCCAGTGTAGGTATTTCCTCTAAACATCTGCAGCACTGTCATTTTTTTATTCCCTCTCTTCATTGTGGTACATACAGGGCAATAAGGTAAATGAATGTACACAGAGAGAGAGAGAGAGAGAGATAAATGTAAGCTAAAAGTATAGTCTTGCTGATCTGTGATTGTACCATGCCTTTCACTACACAATAGTCCTCTAAAATTATAGCTTGTTAGATGAAAATTCAAAAACCATAAATTATTATGAACTAAGAGTTTTGCTTTGTTTGGATGTGGATGACAACATGTAAAATTGTTTTCCTGAGCTTTCTGGGGTATTTGTCATGCTTTGATAGACTCTGGGAAATGAAATATATGAAGGAGTTTTTATTAAAAAAATAAAAATAAACTAATTACCATTTTTGTCTTTGGCTCTGTTCTTTAAGTCCAAAGTCAAGAGTCAAGTTACTGTTGGCTGATACTCTTTTTTAAAAGAGGACCCTATTCAAAGTTCAGCTATGCAAATATGAAAGCTCATTAAAGTTATTAGTTAATAGTTCTGTGTGATCTCACCCAAAACAGCCACTACTACTTTGAAATGCAAATCAGTTTTTAAAAAGTTCTGAAGCTTTGAATCTTCCTAAAAGTGCTTTACAAGATTGTATAGTGCCCTGTAGCTTTTAAATTGAAAAACTATAATTAAAAAAAAAAAATCCAATGATGTCCTAGAATGCAGTGCAATTCTAAATATCATATATAAGAATGTGCCAAATCATGCATGTATTACATATTTTTCACTTCTTCCTCAGACTAATTTTGAAGCCTTTAGAACTGAAAGCAAGACTGCACTTGACCATGGTCCTTTCCATGTCCCATCGGATGCTGTGTCTCATCTGCATTTTATGGGAAGTAGCTTTAGCCAGAAAAGATGAGAGTCACAAGATCTGTTTCTGTCATTAGCTGCATTATCATCACTTGATGCTCTGACTCAGTAGTTTTGATCTCACCTTTCCCACCCCTTTTCTCAGCCTTTCAGACAAAATCCACCCCAGTGGATCATATCAGAGATTACAATTTTGCCTGACAGTCACTTAGTAATTTACATTCTAAAAGCCCCTTTACAAAAACATATTTATTCAATAAATGTTCTAGGATTAAATGTTGCATGACAAAACAGACTTGAACTTATTATTTACTCAAATGCTACCAGGTAATCCTGAGAACTCAGTGAACTCCCTGTTTGAAAAGTGTTTGCTGGGTTGACCCTGACTGGACACTGGATGCCCACTGAATCTGTTCTACCACCGTCCTCCTAAACAGGACAGGGCAGAAAAAAAGTATAAAAAAAGGTTCACACATTGAAATAAAACAGGGGCAGAACACTCACCAGTTAACATCGCAAGCATAACAGACTTAGCCAAAGGAAATTAATTTTGTTTATTACCAGTTAAATCAGAGTAAGACAGTGAGAAAAAACCTCAAATTTTAAAACACTTGCCCCAGCCTTTCCCCTTTTCCTGGGCTCAACTTCACTTCATCTTTTCTCCCTTACCTGAATGGCAGTGCAGGGTTTTGGGAAATGGGAGCTGTGGTAAGTTCATCACATTTCCTCGGTCACTCCTTATACTCTTCCCCTGCTCCAGCATGGGGTCATTTCCATGGGATACAGTCTCAGATTAATTTCTCCAGCGTGGGTCCCCCTCTTGCAAAGTATGCAGTCCTTTGAGATGGATACTTTTTGAGACTGTGTTTAGGGGTAGTAAATTGTTCTGCCTGTATAAGATTGTTTCTCCTATGAATATTGAATTTTAGCATTGCTGTATTTTAAAGCAGGCAGCAGATACTGAGGAGTTTAAATGTTCTGTCTTTACATGGCTGTCATCATCTTTCACACTTCAGCAAGCAGTCAGCCAAAGCCATGTTCAAATCTTTGCCATAAAACACCTTTGCTTGTGTGCTGAGCAGACAGATACTAATGATAATATATATAGCTAAAACTACTGAATTTCTGTGGTGGAAAATTTTGCCCAGCTCAGTGTGGTTTGGGAAATTTTCTATTCACAGCTTTATCTCTCAAGTACCTGTTGCATTTATGTTGGAAGAGCAGTTGGCCTGGCTTTCTTGAACTCTCCTTTGGTGCTGCACCAAACCAGGTAAGGGCAGGAAGGGTAAGTAACCTTTGCTGGTGGACTGTACCCAAGGTGCCAGTGGTGGGAAGTGTTGCCCAGGAGATGAAGGGAAGATGAAAAACAAACTGAGATGGTTTTAGGGACAGCCAAAGGACACATGAAAATATGGGACATTTGGAAATGTTCTTACTGTGGGACACAATGCCACCAGAATGAATGAAATCTTGCTTGTGTCATTTTCTGACCCGACTCTGCAAATTAGACATTCCCATCATATGTTCTTTCAATGTAAAAGCTAGTTTGTAAAACCAAAGGCTTTGCCTCATCGTGTCTCATGCCTGAAATTTGCCTAAGCTTAGTGTATTGTTCCCAGTTTCTATCATAGACTAAGTCAAGACTGCCTAGGTACTCTAAAAAGGATGTTTTTTTCTTTAAAGTAGAGCATCTCAGAAATGGTTTGAATGAATATAGGTTTCTACTTTCCCTGTGTCCTTGATCGAGCCTTTGTGCTTATGCAGAGATTTAGTTCTCCTTTCTTTTATTGATCTCTTAAACATTTCAGCATTTAAATAAACTGTAAAACATTAAGTAGCTATCTGGATTCCAATAATAAATAGATTTAAGAATTCTTGAGTAACAGAAGCAGTAACAACCACTACTAGTCTGACAATTCATTGAATTGGAAGCAAAGATTTGATTCAATTATACTGCAGTATTAGGATTGTTCTCATCTACTAAGTCATCAGCAAAAACTTCATGGGATACCATCAACTCAGAAATTACAGTCAAGTAGCATTTGTTTTCAGAAGAAAATATTGAGATTCAGGTCATTGAAAAAGTCATAATACAGAACTAGGAAACATAAGCAAAAAGGCAACTAGAGCAACATTCTTCATTAGCTTACCCAGTAGAATTATTTTAAGACTGCTTAAAATATTTGTATCAGATGTTTTAAAACTAAACAAGTGGGTATAGTTTTCACCCCAAATACTTATATTTTTGTCTGAATTGAAGTGAAAGAAGCATGAGTTCCAAAACACAGAAGGTAAGAAAATCACGGTGACAAATTCATGTAATTATACAAATTATCTGTACAAGACTTTGAAGTCCACATTCTCCAAATTAAGCAAAGATATGAAGCCATCACCACATCCTCTGTATTTAAACCAATGTTTTTAAGATTAATTAAAAAATTTCTTTCAGTTTTTACAGAGAAAGTGAACGTTAGGAAGAAATCTGAAGGAAAAATAATAATAAATCTTAAGGATTGTCTCGCAGGAGACATTTCATGCATAAGTAACAGGAAAAGAAAGTGGAAATGTTTGCAAGAGTTATAAACTTTTCCACTGACATTTCAACTGACCTTGCTGCGAAGTTGGAGGGGAAGAGATTTATGAAAAGCTGATAGGAAAAATTATGTGAAGGGATATAAGATGCTTGGATGTAAAACAAAATTCAGACTTTTTTGGTGCAAGTTAATGATATAAATCAATCATTCAGGGAGGATAGCATTACTTTCATACCCACACAATTACCTACCTTATAAAAGTTGAAAATATTTCCATAGAAACACATTGCGACAAAGAATTCCTAATTGAATAAATTAAAGAATTAACATCTGTGAATAACAGATCTCTTCTACCATCTATTCCTTCTGAATGCAGAAGCAAATTTTTGAAAGGTAGAGTTAAAAAAAATTTCTTTTGCAAAGTTCACTTAGTTCTATTAAATTGTATTCCTATTTCAGTAGTAAAAAGTGATGTCACTAAGAGATAATAGTTCAGTGGCAAAGACCAGAACAACATAATCACCATGACAATAAATGTGTTGATATGATAATGCAATAATAGAGAAAGGGAACTTGTACCTCTGAAAACAGTACAGCTCCTAAGTAATTTGTTCTGTGTTTTGTTAGGGCTCTTTCGTGTTGAAAGACCACCCTCCTGCTATAGCTGAACTCCGTCCCTAGACCTGGTGTATGCATGGTAGCCCCCCTGAGTGATATGTGACTTCAAAAACAGTGCATGAGCACACATTTTTATGAAGTTGATTTGTCTTAAGTGTTGCAAAGCAAAATTCCATTGTACTCTTTTTCTTTGATGATTCTTGCAAGATTTTACTGTTCCAAATACTGAGAACAACTAATCACAGGGTGATAGTATTTGGAAGGTGTGGTTGAAAGATGAAGTAAAATTGTAGTACAGGAGGATAAATCATATGACAACAAAGAGCTAAAGTTTTAACTCTTGTAGAATGTAGCAGACCAAATATGTAAAGATTAGGGAAAAGATTAAAAATCTCTTGCAAGTTAAGATTCATTACGTCGAAGTAGATCTTATGTTTCTAGTATGTCTAGGCAGGTGAATCTTAAAATTCTTTGCTACCTCAAACAGGACACTGGTGGGAGAATGTGAAAGTGTTAAATACTATATTCGCTTTCCATATCTGTTGTAGCTAATGAAGTCTGAATAAATTATTTGAAAACTAAAACAGTATGAAGGCTAACTTCATTGATTAAAGTTTAGGAAGTTTTTTTTCAACAACAACCCTGCATTAAAAGTTTATCTTCCTCATGAAAAAGACAGTCTTTCTTCTAAAAGTGTCTGAGCATAACAGAACAGATGACACCACTGCAGCCTGCACAATATCTCATAAGTAGAAAAACATGGATAGAATTTCCTCTGAAGTTTTAATTCTAACATCCTGCAACTTCTCATCTTTAATGAGTGAAGATGTCAGTAACGGAAAGCTATTGAAAAGAAAGGAACCTGCTTTTTAAATCTGGATTGGTAGAAGAATTTTGAGGGCTAGTGTATTCAAACATTTGAATTTCACTTCAGTAATCCAATTAGGAAGCCACAATCTGCACTATATCTAGGTCATAATAAAAACAATCTTGATATAGCCTGTTATAGATGGATGTTTCTTTCAAATCCGTGAACATTTAAGTCCAAAGAGCTCTGCTATCCCAGTAATGTCCTGACTTCCATCTTTTGTAAACAGAGGCTCTCATTGGTAACTTTAAGAACATGTTTTGCAAGCTTCTACCTGTTGGCATGATTTCGTTTTTGTTAGCTTTAAAGGCAAATATTCTTATTTGCTATCTTGCCCACACATGAACGCTAGGTGAAAATGACCTTATTTCCTGTTAAGAGAGGCAAACAGATTAATGTGCCATTAGCAGCTGAAATCTTTTTCCCTAGCAGCTCTATGTTTGCACAGGACAAAAGTGAAACCAAAAGTACTTCAGAGAGTATGGGCCTGGAAGAGTTACTTCTAGTGTTTACCTTGGTCCTGTGATTACTGCCATCATAAAGGGTTTCAAACTATTTAATCTACTGACATGGATCTCTGCAGGGTATTTTTTCAAATTTTTTTGAATTTTAATTCTTATTTTTATTTTATTTTTATTTTTATTTTTGTTTTTTATGGCAGCGGCACAGGGCCTGATGACAAATCATGGTATGCAGGGGCTAAAGTGTATGGTGAATGTGCATGGAAAGATAAGAGATCATTTAATTAGTACTACAAGGGCTGTTTCTTCATAGCACAGTTCAAAGGATCTTTAGCCAAAAGGGGCTGAATACTTACGCCTGTATTTTTAAGAAACATTTTTTGTTAAATATGTCTGAAAAAAGCAAATGTATTTTAAAAGGTAACATTCATCTGTCTTACCTAGGAGTGGATAAAGTTTAAGTTGCTTGAAATTGAATTAAATGGGAAAGCTGAAAAAATTTAAACCAATATATTTTCTTTTGTACTAAGACAAGAATCTCAAAAGTATAGCAAAGCTGCAACAAATTATTTTACTACTACTTATCTGGCTAACGCAAGAAAAAAATGAAACCAATCCTGTGTTATTTTCTCACACCTTGATATGCCTGTTAGCAGCAGTCATATTTGTATCTTTCACTGAAACCCTATCAGACAAAGCAAGGTGTATTTTCTCTGGGGACTATCTTCATTCCATCACGCACAAGGCCTTCACAGCACAACCTTGCAGCAAGCTGCTGACCTATCCGCTGCTGCTCTTTTTGACTGCAGGAGTAGTGAAAGTCTGGAAAGGCAGTACAAGTGCTACAGCATTATATTTGGAACATTATAAATAAGCAAAAGGAAACGAGTATGATTCTTAGTCCTTGCCAGAAGGCCCTCAGTTCATATTATGGCTTTGGATTCAGAGTGGCTATCTTAGCAGAAAATTGTGGTCAGCATTTGAGGTGGCACAAAGGAAAGAAGGGATATATTTCAACACATTGGTCAACAGTAACTGGGCATGTGTGAAGAAATTTCATGATAGACCTAACTGAAGTCACTCAATAACTCAGATAAGGAAGATACCTTTGGGACAGCTGCACAAAACTACTGCACTTTGAATTAAAATAAAGTTGATTATAATTTATGCAATTGAGAGAAGAAGAGAATAGCCAACTGCCTTGGAGATTTCCTGTTTGCTAAAGGCATTCTTAAAATATACTTAGACTCAATATCAGCCTGCAGATGGATTAAGGTAGGACATTTGGAAATAAGACCTAACATGTTTTCAGGTGGACAAGACACAACCACTATTCTCTGCTTTATTCATTCCCATACTCCATGAATGTTACTCCAGATATTTACTGGTGTCAGCTGACCTTAGAACTAAGCCTCTTTGTTCATCAAAAAAGGAACAGAAGGAGATACATTGAGGAAGACACCAAGCAGATGAAATTTGGTAGTCAGAATTTTTTTCAGCAGGATCAGTAATAATTCAGCCCTTGATTTGAGCCTGGCCCATTGCAGAGCTCTTAGTGTCACAGCAGTGCTGTAGGTAACTTCCAAGTGATGCAGACAGAAATTTGCTAACTTTTCTATGTTTCACAGACAAATTACTCAACACAAATGAAATCTATTCTTCAGAATTTACAGTCGCCCATTTGCTTGAAATGTGTGCCCATATTTGTTTGCTATGGTATCAGAAACAACTTTCCAAATGCTGGTAATGGAGACCTGTTAGCTCAGTACTTTTTTTTTTTTTTTTTGGTATTCATAAATTTATTCAGAAAAAAAAGCACTTCCTAAGAAACTGTACCTCATTGAGTTAGTATGAAATCTAATGAAAACAATTTTTTTACAAGGCAGATCCTCTGCTACTAGTGTGTATTTGGTTAACATTTTCTTTAATTACTAGCAGAAGATGACTAATACTTCAGCAATATGCCAAATACATTTATTTTCCTGGTTTATCAAGATAAAGGGATTAGAGAGCACAGCTTTCCATATTGAGTTTACTCAGCTGTCCTAATGTGCTAGCACTAGTTACAAAGATAATTGTGTATAGTTTTTAAGCTAGTAAACATTTTTTTCCCTTCTTACTTTTTCATAACAACACAGTCTGTGTCTATGTAACCTTGCTGCTTCCTCAAGAAACTGACATATTACAGGAACAGTGGATGGTGCTGCGTCCTACAGTTGTCCTGATCTATGTGTGAAGTCCAGAGGCTGATGCCAGTCAGAAGACACTTGCCTTGCAGAGTTGGCACAAAGCTACAAGCACTGTGGCTGCTGCATTGTCCAGTACCTAGGACAAGCTCATCTACAGACTTACAGTCTCTTGGAAGATCTGCAACAGCTCTTTATAGTACTGCTGTACTTCTTTCATCAAGGTGAGGAGTAAGCCCCAACTACACCCATAACATATTTGTAGGACTTTTCTCTTGGTTTAGATCTACAGACTTCAGCTCAAAGATGGTGATCTAGGTTATATTTTCTGACTGAGTCTACAGATGTACAGTGCAAGTATACAAAAAACAAAGTCCTTTTTCTCTTGAAATTATTTTATCATTTGTTGATAACTTTTTTCCCAGTGAAGTTTTTTCAAGTGATTTTTTCCTCAAAACATTTTCTAAACTGTTATAGTTCATTAAAACCATAATATTCTAATATTCTATCTAGAAACAGTTTCAATTAATAATTCTCAACCACTTCACGCATACTAGGACTCACAAAAACACATATATGCTCAGATGTCCTTAAAGGAGAGCACTATTTATACCATCATATTAATGCTCTACAATACTAATGTACTTGTCCTTGTCCTAAATAAAATTAATGCTAGAATAGCTTTCTACTGCCAGAGCACTTTCAGATGGCCTTAATTAAAAAAACTTGAGTCTGCATGAATATCTATCCATAATGATGTCTCCATTTTATTCCTAATTATAAGCTCATTAATATCAACGACAACTGTAAGAAACCCAGATGAGACTATATCATTTGGGATTTTAAAATTGAAGGCACTCACCCTGCCAACTCAAAATCACTTATTCAAACACTACTGTAGGTGTTGTGTGAAATAATTATACTACAGCAAGCATTGATGCGCCGCTTTATGTAGGCTGTATGTGATTTTTCATCCTTTCTGTTAGCTTCTAGCACTGAAAAGTAACTTAAGCCACAGAGTAACCAGAAACATCAAAGAAGAGAGGAACTGGAAGAGATCTGAATTAATTCATTCTCAAAAGCACTGCACATTTTCAGCATTATTAGTGCATGGGCGTTGGAAGGGGTTTGCAAAAGGAGGGTACATGAGCAGAAAGCATAGTATTGGAGCTGTGAGATCTTCCAGTATCTCCTCCAGAAGAGATCTTGCACATCTGTGTAATTTTTTAACAGATTCTATATAAACGCAAAATCTCAGTAGTGGCTAAGAAAAAACAAGAGAGCCATTTATTTATCTTGAATGCTGAGGTATGAATAATATGCATATTATCATTTGAATCTGGAAGTGAAAGGATATCCACAAAGGAATGGGTGCTAATGATGTCCCTTTGCTCTAAAATGTATAATATGACTTTCTCTAAGCTCCTTGCCAGCTGGTTATAATTCACTTAATTTAAAAAATTCACAGCAGTTTTAAGCTTTATTACTTATCACAATGACAAATATTGCTAAAATTATTTAGAATTTAGGAATAATCATAAAATCAGTGTTTATTTGAATGTATAGGTACAACGGTGATATCAATTGGATGGAAACTGAGATTTTCTTTTCAAGCTGCTCCTGAACAAGGGCTATGGTCATCACGATGATAATTTTTTCAGTCATGGAGTCATAAATTCTCTCAAGTTGAATGAAACCCATAAGGATCATTGAGTTCAACTCCTCATTTGTCACAGAACAACCTAAATGTAAATCACAAGAGTAAGAGCATCATATTCATAATTCTTGAACTCTCATAGGCCTGGTGCCATGTGCACTTCCCTGTGGAGCCTGTTCCAGTGATCAGCCACCTTCTCAGTGAAGAATTTTTTCCTAATCTCCAATCTGAACTTTCCCTAATGGAGCTTCATTCCATTTTCTTGTGTCTTATCACTGATCATCAATGGGAGGAGACGAGCACCTTCCCTTCTGCTGCCCCCCATGAGGAAGGTTTACATTACGATGGGGTCACTCAGTCTTCTCTTCCCCAGGCTGAACAAGGCAGGTGACCTCAGTCATTCCTCCAAAATTTTAACCCGCAAGACATTTCACCATCTTGAACACCCTCCTCTGGACACACTCTAATGATTTGCTGTCCTCTTTACACTGCAGCACCCAGAACTGCCCCCAGCACTGGAGGTGAGGCTGCCCCAGAGCAGAGCAGAGCAGAGCAGGACAATCCCCTCCCTTGCCTGGCTGTGATGCTGTGCCTGATGCACCCCAGCACACGGGTGGCTCTCCTGGCTGCCAGGGCACTGCTGGTTCATGTCCAACTTGTAATCAACCCAGACACACAGATCTATTTCTGCAGAGCTGAAATCTCTTCTCCTCCAGTTTAAATGTACAGTCAGGATTACTCTGTCCCGGGTGGAGATTCTGGCACTTGCTCTTGAATTTCCCATGGTTGGTGATGGGCCAGATCTCTCGTCTATCCAGATTTCTCTGTAATGCCTCTCTACCCTTGGAGGAGTCTTAGCTTTGTACCATTGGCAAACTCACTTAAGATACACTTGATTCCTTTATCCAGTGACTTTATGAAAACATTAAAGAGCACTGGCCCTAAAGTTGAGCACAGGGAAATCCCACATGTGTAGCCACTATAACTGGTTAAACCCAACCCATTATCCAGTTTCTTATCCAAAATGTTATGGACTTGTCTAGCATCGTGATGGACATTTTGTCCACAATGACGCTGTGTGACACAGTGTAAAATTTTGCTAAAATTCAAAAATCCCGTATAAACTACTACTTTATCCATGACCACTAAGATGCAGCTCTGTAAATCTAGCAAGGAGATTAAAAATGAAAACCTTCTTTTTCCTATGGGATATTAATTTAAATTACTTCATCTTCAGAAATAATTAACTTCAAAATCAGCTACAGGCCAAAGTCACACATGTAGCATCCAATGATCATCTTCAACTGGGAGGTCTAGGTAGCAAAAGTACATTTAGTTATCTAAAAGTGTCTTTGAGTAGTTTTAGATACTTTGTGAGCTCCTATTTAATAGATCAAAATTGAACTCCCACAATTCCGAAATAGATTTTATCCTTGAAATGACACATTGAGATGGAGATTTCTACTGCTCAACAGACTGAAATCCATTGATCAGTAGTGTAGAAAAATTTTGTTTCGTGCTGCCATAAATCTCAGTGGAATTAACAACAGCTAACTTTCCATATGGTATGAAATTACCAGATGTGCAACTATTCTAGGTTCAGGAGCTGGTAAGTGGGATGAGTAACACAGAAAGACAATAAAACCTGCAACACCAACAGTCTTCACTCCTGTAAGTCTATCAGAAATGGTTATCTGTCCTAGCATTTTTTTGAATACACGACACTATTATTCATGACCTCCTTGTAAGGAGGAGCCATAAGCCTCAATGGAATGTTTTGTCTGGCCAAACTGAGTCCTCAAAAAACTCTTAAGATCCACAAATTTTTATTAATGTGCAGGGCCTCACATAAAGTAATTTAAGATATACTCAAGTCATTTAAGATATTCTCAGTCTTGCATCTCAGCCCAAGCTGGCTTTCATGTTTCAGAATACAGAAGAATGATACTCAAAAAGGAGCAACTGGGCTGCACTGATCTTGTTTTTTTGGGCACCATATTTTAATTCAACATCTTTTATATAATTCAAAGCCTAGAAAATCCTCTGTAAAGCAACAATCTTTTTTTTTGTGCATGACAGAAATACAAAACCAGCTCCCTCTCTTCCCCAAGCTATTTTTTTCCCCAAAGCTTTCTATGCTTTTCCATTTGATTTCCTTGTTCCACATCCAACTGGTTCAAAAACATTGTAATAATATGGCTCAGAAATTCCACTAGTTTTTTAAATGAAACCAGGAGAAGAAAAGAATGCAGCAATGTCCTCTGTCTTTTACTGAAGCAGCTGTTGTTAGGTATAAGATTCACAGAGGTTAAAATGATATCTTTTCAGGGGTGATTTTGGAAAGGGAAAAGAGCAATGACTATAGGTTTCCTTACTCCATATAATTATAAATACACAGAACTGAGTCATAGATTTAAAGAAAATCAATATCTCACCCTAGCAGATGATACAAAGCTGTGAAAAGTGTTCAATGTTTCCAAAATATTGTCTTTTCTGGCTGAGCAAAAATAAAAATTGTTTGCTGTTTTCTTCCTTTGCTGAGGTTATCATAACTTCATGATTATAAGTAGTTATATACCATAATTGGATGAGAGAACAGACTAGAATAAAACAACAATCACCCAAAATTCCATTTTCAGCTTTCTTCAAAACACAAACTGTGGCTTCAGTTATTAAAGGAGCACTTCATTAGTGAATATTAAAACAATGACCAATTCAGAAGCATCATTATAAATTATAAGGTAGCCCCTTCCCCATGTAAAACTGTCTGAACTTAGCTCAGCAGCTTTATACCCTTCTTTTCTGTTACTTTATGCCTTTATGCCATGACAGAAGGACTGAATACTTCAGCTTAATACTGAGGACAGAACCAATTTGCTCAGAGGACATCCCCCACATCTTATTTGCACCTGTGATCAGGTTTGTTATTTCATGCACCTCTTTTATTTTTTTTTTCTTAGGATTTAAGTATCTGACCTAATACTGATCATATCATCATGATTTTACTTTGATTGCTGTCATTGCTGAACCCAGGCTTGTCAAATCAAACTTTCACAGATTATATAAGTAAATGTCTATTTTACTTTAGGGTGTAAGGGTGTATCTCTAGTATCTTGTTTTATTTGAAAAAGAGCCTGGCCAAAGTGCTAGTCAAAGTCTGATATCTCAAAAGCGAGAGAGATATCTTCAACAGAACAGAGAGAATCATCCTTTTCTTTGGTGCAAATGTGCATTCATGTCTCTCCTGTCTCAGGGAGAGCTAAGTGTGAGCAAGTTTGTGTTGAAATGCATGAAGGTATGTATGACTTCAGCACTGCAAAACGTGAACCTCTGCCTCATACTCACAACCCTTGAGACTCCTGTACCTCTTGCAGGTGGACAGCTAAAGCCTGGACTAATTGTGGATATGGGAACCACATCTGTTGTGCTGAATGGCCATGTTGTCAGATGTCACTACCACTGCTGAATAGAAGCACAGCTTCCTAAAATAACATTGTGGTTTTTGAAGACAGTTGAGGTCTTGCAGACTAGTTTCACTTCCAACTAAATCTTCTGCTAGGTAAGAAGATGAAAAGGAGCTTGTTCCACTGAAGTCAAAGCAGCTTGCTAGTGGTATTGCTGGAAGCTGCAATGCTGTGAATCAAACTTCAATTAATTTCCTAATTCAAGGAATTTTGCCAGTGTCTGTGTACTTGAGAACAAAATGTATGATCAGATTCATACTAAATAGTAACAATTCTTTACTCCCTGTCAGGATTTCCCTAGGCTTATGAGTTTTCCATCAGCTTTGATGCATCTGGTATAGTCTCTTGCACCCAGGCAGGACTTCCTCAGATACTTTTAGGTACAAAAACATTTTTTTTTAAATTATCAACATTGGATATCTCAGATTAGAGCCCTGGATTTTCCTTTCTTCTTTACTATATAAAGAGAGTTCAAGTAAAAAGCCTTTTTAACTTGCACTCAGGTTCCTGTACTCTCAAAGGCAGCAATATCACACAGTACACATAAGGCACACGAAGATTTAATGTGACAGGATGACTCATATACATGAAGTCAGTCAGGTAAAGGATAATTGTTTGCTCAATAGATTGTGTTACTTTTTCCATTTCTGTCACTCTAGCATTCCTAGAAGTGCATGGGGTCTTTATTTTTTACTCCATTATAGAAAATCTTTATTTTTAATAGGGTCATTTAAACATAATCCTTTGTGCTAGAAGAAAAAAATAAATTAGAAAATGACATCCCACCTTCAATCAGCCAGTATCATACAAAGCATATGCTTCGGAGGTAGAAACAGAAAAATATAGGACACTTTTTAAAGTGCATAGATCCACTATAGTGCAATGATAATGACAATTTTGATAAATTTTGAGCCTCCAGGTTTTTGCCTAGGCTTCAGGAATCTAGTCCTAGAAACCAAGCCCTCTATCATAGACATAAGTTCAAAATGTCGTGTTTAGGAACTGTGAGCTCTAAAATACAGAAACAAAGACAAACCAAAAAAAGCATAAATGATAAAAGGAAAAAAAAAGAAATATTATTTTTATAGAATTTTGATACTAAATCATGTTAGATTTGTGATTTACACTCTGATTACTGAGGTCTGAATATCTGCCGTTGCTTATCCAGTGGCAGTTTGAGACATGTTGGTAACTGGTAATGGGATATGGTGGAGAATGAATAGCAGAGAATTGTTGTGCTGTCTGTACATGTATAAAATAAAAGCTTTTTCTGCAGAAGACTGATAGATGAGAATGACACAGGTTAAGTCTCAGCGCTGTAATTCAGAACTTTTCTGCACAAATTCCATTTTCAGTGTTTGGGGCCTCTGACAATCACCTGGGAAAGGAAAGCTGCATATTTTAATTTTTGTCCAACACCTGACAGAGAAGAACACAGAGTTAATAATGGGCATTATTAACTGTTTTTTTTGAGTCAATGATTCAGAGAGCCTCATTCTGCATTCTGCTTTAAGGTCTTCATGAACTGAGTGTTACCAAAAAGACTTAAGAAAAGTATTGTATAAAAGAAAGAATTGGTAGGCAGTTAGCCACTCTGTGGGGATCTTTCATTAAATAAAATGTAATAAAAATAAATACAATACTCTTACAGAGACGGGATAAATTAACTCCGGGCTACACAGAATAGATAGCATTACAAATACCACTAAAAGAATCTATATGAGCTGTGAAGCCTTTGACCAGTCTAGCTGAGCAAGTAGCTTCCTATTGTACTCCAGATATGCTTGGTGCTGGATGGCTAGGCAATTCCTGTGTGAATTAGGACATTTCGTAATAACTTCCATATAAAATAATGAACTGGGACTTTGTGTAATCATGCAGAACAATGATGACGAATCTTTTGCCAGTTGGTGTTGTTTGAATTTTCAGAACTAAAGTTCCATGTTTATTTCATTTACAAGAAAATTTGAGCCATATATTTAAACAAATAGTGTTCTTGCCTGCCACTGTGAGAACAGATTTTGCAGAATCACAGAGTCATTTGGAAGGAAGCTGACCCATTTTCATACGGATTATTTTAGTGCATATATATTTATAACTTTTGAGTAAGTCACTGATAATTTGGAAATTAAAATTACTAATTTGTTAAACATTATTTCAATTCATGTTTAAGGCAAGGCAGATTACGTATGTACAATTAGAGATTATCATGCTTAAGTGACTTTAAAGTCCAGTCTTCCACTCAAATGCAAAAAAGGCTTTGGAGAGTCTACAGATAAAGGTTCATTATCAATCAATGTTCAGTTTTGTGTCTGAAAAGGTAACAAGCTGAGATTTTACAACAGACTATTTGTCGATTCTCACTATTCACTACCTCTGAAATGCGGAATAAAAATCATGAAACCTACAAAATTCTGGGACTCCCTCTATTTCAAAGATGTCCCGTCTGAAATCAGCCAGAGTGGGAAGGTCACTTTTATCCTTAATGAAATTAAAATTTTAGACAACCACTATGACATCTGAGACAGAACCATGAGAACATCATATAAAAAATGAGCACTGGCAACAGATGTTTCTTCTGGGAAGCTTTGACTCAAATTCTTGTATTAGAACTTATCATTAATGGAGAAAATGCATTATATCTATCAAGAGAGCAGTGAACATAGTAGGTTCTTCCATACCAGCATCTGTATTTTCTTTTCAATATGTATGTATTTTATACATGCATCACTTGGCTGCCAGTTTTGTTCACAATCAGGAAACTTAATGCCTGACTCAGTTAAAGATGTTGATCAATATTTGCTTTGCTGTTTTTCTGAAAAGGAATTATGCTGGTAAATTTTCATTATTACCATTGATTGGTATATATTTACTGTCAGCAAAAGTGGATGGTTCTTTCTTTAACAATGTGGTATCTGACTTTGCCTGAACTGACTGACACATGGATAAGTTTTCCTTTAAGAAATATTAATTCTAGCTAATTTAGCTTATTTTCTGCATGGTCACAACATCCAAATACTGATACTGAGTCTGGAAAAATCTCACCAACAAGCATATATGAGATGAAGTTAGCATCAGGCAGATGTTTAGAGAGTGGAACTTGGAGTTTGATCAACACTTTACTGATTTCTGAACTATCAGCTGCACAGAATAGGATTTTAGTAGCTGCTGAGTGTTCCTATCTGCTTAGCACATAAATAAGCGTACTGTCAGGACTCAGTGACCTGAAATTCTCACTATAAGGGAAAAGAAACAGTCCAAACCTTCCAATGTATTCACAAATATGAAGAGAAGAAAATGAATAAACACTCTTTGTTTCCCTCTGCCTCCCCTGGGACTGAAAGGGTATGTTCTGTTTGAACATTTATCCTTCTTTTCTAATGTATAATGCCATATGGATAAGACTAAAGGGAATGAATCACTGACTTCACATGGGGTAGGATGAAGGACAAAAAGGCACAGAGGAGAGAGGAATGGTGTTCTGAACTCAGACCAGAAATCCTTCTGATCAGTTCCAAACATCAATTTGGTTGATGGCTTGGAATGGCAGCGCATCCTTAAAAAAGCACGGGTGAGGTGGATGCAAAGCAGATTAGGCATATCAGTCTCTGATCCACTTCCCAATGCCTGGCTAGCAAGCGTGTCCTCTGCATCACTTCGCACAATCTGGTGGGGCTGGTGGGAGGACCTTCTTGTTGAGAAAATTTCTGCTGTATGAAGCAGCTTTCCCAAATCTGTCTTCTTAACTGAGTCATCATTTTGAGCAAGAGTTCTTCCTTCCTTTTAATGACTCTCCTGTTTAATGACTATCTGTATTAACTTTTTTAGCAGTGCAAAAGTTTTTTTTAGTTATGGAAGTAAATCATAATACCCCTGGACAACAAAACCTATTTATTGTATGTGACATTTCAGTCATGCTCAAACTCTATCTGACTGAGTGGCTTTTAGCACTTACAACATTGTAAAAGGACCTGATGATGAGAGGACCAAGTCCAGCTTGGCACATTTGTTGTACCTACACAGCAGCATCTGACTTGTAAAACCCAACTTTACCATATCTCAAAAGGATGATTCAACAGGAGCCATGAAATTTTTCCAAGAAAAGTTTGCTTTTATTCTTCCTTTTCATTCCTTGAAAAGCCCTCTAAATGTGAAAAGTATTGGAACTAATATAAACAGCAAAAGTTCTCTTTCTGAATAAATAACAAGCCTTTATAACAAAATCTGTAACACAAATAACTGAAGCTTATATAATTGCTCCAGAAACCCTCAACCTATTTTGAAATATACATTTCAAATTCATGGAGTCTCAAAACTGGGTAAGTGGGTTAACACTGAGGTTACTATTTCAATAATACACAAACCTAAGTGGAAATGGGAAAAAATGAGCAAGACACAGTTCAAACAAACTTCTATTTCTAAGGACTATCTTATATTTAGGTTTTTTATAGGAATTTTCTTGGGGAGTTTTACGTATGACCTTCTTTGCAGAAAAGCAAATCTTTGATGTTTTAGTTCACAAAATTTTTAGACAGTGTCCTGCCATGCCATCTGGTGCTAACTGGCTGTTCAGTCAGAGCATTTACCATGCATTCAGAAACTGTTTTTAGATGGATGTAAGCATGTGGACTTGCTAGTTTGAGGTATAATGAATGAAACAGACTAGTCATCAGTAACAGAGACCCAAAAATCCAATCTACCACCTTGATTTGACTTTGTTCTTATGTGTGATTCATAGCTTTTCCAGCTAGGAAGTGACAACTTTGTTCCTTTCTCTCAAATTTTAAATTACACTTGCACAGTGTTAAGAATGAAGTCACATCCTCACACTGTATGAAGCGTGGCAGTCAGTTCTTGGTAGTAGAAGGACTTTAACAGAGACAATTTTAATTAAGATAGCATTGGAGGTCAGCCCTTCACATTTCCATTCCATTCCATTCCAACAGTCCATTCCTCTGTAGGGTAATATTGGTACATAGTCTATAAACTTTTCCTTCTATCATATTCTACTTGAATCATACCGTAAACATACCAAGAGGAATATCTGTTCCCTACCATTAATTTCAGAAGAAATGCAAAAAAATCTCATACACATTTCAGTAACTGTTATATGAAAAAATTATCTGGAAATATACACCTTTATTTGCATGAAATTATATGTGCCATTTAAGAAAATGCCTAATACATCATTCTCATCTCTGATTCAGACCCTATTTCTCTAAACACATGCTATAGTACTTGAAATATGTTTATCATTAAGTTTGCAAGACACTGATAAATAAATATTTCCATACCTATATTCAGCCTGATTGTCATGAGACTCCAAAATCTCTTTAGACCACAAGTGAAACTGGAATGTTTTAAGGCAAATGGGAAAAAAGAGTGTGAAGAAAGCAAGTACATGACTCTTTCAAATTATGAAGAATAAACAAGTCTCAAAACAACCATGCTATTAAGGTTTGTTTTCTCTAGTTGAAGTGTAAGAAATTAAATGTCTAATGCAAACAAACCATTCATTATTTGGTAATGATGGATAGAGCAGCTTTTGATTCTCAGACAGTGAAGTAAAGCCAGAATCAAATCACATTAAGCATGACAGCTTCAGCAAAAGGTAGGTATTGCTAGTGCACAAACTGCCAAGATCTCAATACATTTCCTTTTCTTAAACCTTATATTATCTTAATAAATATAAAAATATCTTAAGTAATATTCACAAGTATCCACACTTTTGATGAACTATGTATTAGTGTATAGTAATGGTGCAGTAGCACATGGAAGCTTTTGCATATTTAAAATAAAAAAATAACATAGAAGCAAAGTGAAATTAACAGAATATGTAATGAAGAAGTGTATTCACAGCAATTTGAAAAAAATGCAAAGTTTTATAATGTTTCTCTATGTAGGCAAATGATAGAGAGGCAAAAGACAGGAGAAGAGAGAATTTCAACAATATCTTTCTCAAATATTTACTCAGGCCTCCTCTCAGAGCACCTTGTGGGAAAGACAAGGGACAAAGTGATTGTCCCTCTGTGCTTGTCACTGGTGAGGCCACATCTTAAGTGCTGGTTTAGGTTCTGGGCCCCTCAGTACAGGAAGGACATTGAGGGGCTGGAATGAGTCCAGAGAAGGGTGAAGGAGCTGATTAAGGGTCCAGAGGTAATTCCTAGGATGAGCAGCTGAGGGAATTGGGGGCGCTCAGCCTGGAGAAAAGGAGACTCAGGGGTGACCTCATTGCTCTCTACAACTGCCTGAAAAGAGATTGTAGGAGGTAGGGTTGGCCCCTTCTTCTGGGCAACTGCTAGCAAAACAAGAGGAATTGGCCTGAAGCTGGGCCAGGAGCAGTTCATGTTAGACATCAGTAAGAATTTCTTCACTGAAAGAGTGATTAGGCATTGGAATAGACTGCCCAGAAAAGTAGTGGTGATACCATCTCTGGTATCTCTGGTGTTCAAGAATTGATTGGGTGTCACACTTAGTGTCATGGTTTAGCAGGCATGATGATGTTTGATCAAAGATTGGACACAATGACTTTGGAGGTCTTTTCCAACCTTAATGATTCTATGATCATTAATATCAATAACAAATATTCAAGGAGCATATGGAAATTTTAGATCAAAGCTGGGAGAAAAGCCTATCTCCCTTGCATGGAACAGGCAGGTCTCTTGAAAGATGTGTAACCAGATGCCATTATACTGAAACACTATAAAAGGAAATCATGGGCTTATGAGGACTAGCAAAATCCAATGATTTTGAAACCTATCAAAGCCACTTCTGCTCAGTGTCATCTGTTTGAAAGCAGAGGATGATTATAATTTATTCAGTCTATCATTAATAGACTGAATATCCTAAAGAATAGAATCAGAGGGTGTGTTTTATGCCATCTGATGAGGTCAGAAAAGAAAAATCCCATCTAATGACTTCATTGCCGTCAACAAGACTTGTTACCAGCTATGAATTAAGTCATATCTAGTTTTTACAAGAAATGAAATTATAGGAAGATAATTTACGTAGATTATCTCTGTTTTGATAAAAGTACTTTGTCTGGGAAAGGGATGGCCTCAAACTTCTCTAGCAACTTGTTAATGACTGTGTATCATTACTGAATGTTACCTTAGAGCAAATCCTCAAAACATTGGTTTTCTGTACCTGCTGAGAAAGATTGCTCGAAATTCATCTGCATAGGATCTCAATGGGCCATAATTAAAAGCCTACCAGTTGTGTTTTTCTCTACTATGTAAAGCCATTCTCTTTAGAGTTCTTGACTGTAAGGACCAAGTTCCCTGCAACTGGATCCTAAGCTTTTCACCCGCTGGGCTACCTATTCTCTTTTCACTTTACAATCTTGACGCTCTCTTGGCAATGCTTGAGGAGTCTTTGCCAAACTGGCCATGAAATGCTGCTCCTTGCTGGCAGCTGCAATGGCTGCTGGTGTCTGCGAAGGTCATTAGGGCAGGATGTAGTTCCAACACAGAGCAGCAGATCAGCACAGAGAACCATTTTTTGTTCTTGGTGAACTCATCTAACCTTCAGATGCTATTAGATTTTTTCTGGTTTCTTCAGGAGGAATCCAAGACCCTGGCAAACTACAGCTCACAGGTACACTTCTGATATTGCTGCCAGCAGCAAATGAGACACAATACGGGGCTAGATAGATCCTGCCTAACCTGATGTGGCAGCAGTATCTGCTGCACTACAAGGTGACCTTGTACACTCAGTGTCTACTGGATTAAATTTCACTGAGATGTTGACCTGTGGCTTTCTAAGAAAAGCATTTTACACGCACAGATTCCTCAAGTGTCATTTAAGTGCCTCACTTTCATAAGAATTATCGATTTAGTGGGAATTACTTAGTCCCAGAAGAAATAAAAATGAGGTAATGCATAATACCTATATGACAAAAGAAAACATCTATACGCATTACATTAAGAATGGTTAGCTTTAAAAAACCCACCATCAGGAAAAGCACTTCCTTGCTGTAATGGCAAAAAAAATATAAAGTTGATATGTGGAATTTGTGACTTTAAGTGACCTCCTGCTTTGTTCTGAAACCTCTGACTAAACCAGTCATGCAATAAGCACCAACCTTCTTTCTTCTGAAAGTCTGTCACAGCACTTAAAACACACGCAGGGTTTTTTTCCCTGCTTTGTTGAATGCAGAAAAAAGTGCGGAGAAGAACTGTGGTGCAGAATGCTTTGAGACAGCAACACAGAAGCAGGGAGACACTGAGAGCCTGTTCTGAAAAACCTTGACAGTGTATCGGTAAGGGGAAGAAATAATTCCAGCTGCATTTACCGGGGCCACTAGGTGTCCCTGCTAATCTGCAGCGGCAGTGGCGTGTTCAAGTCCTGCTGGAAGATACAAACACACTTCATAAACCTGTCCAAAAAAAATTCCGCACTACCAAATCAGGCAGCATCATCTTCCCAGCTGTGCATCACTTCATCGTACTGTCCATTACTTTTACCTTGCAGGCTTTCAGGGATGCAATGCTTGCAGGCAAGGTCAGTCAGTACTAGTCAACTGCGCTGTTTCCTGTTCATTTAATAAACCAGGTATGTCCTTGGCAAATGTATTTTGAGACTGGAATCTTTCTGAGACCACACAGTTCTCAATCAAAAGCCAGGAAGTTTTCAGTGGTGTCTGTTGCATTTGGTGCATTAAAATTAATTATGCAGCATTATTGAAAAGGGCACAGATGCTGTTCCTTTAGTACCGACTAAAACAAATATATTAAGGGGCCATTTTTTTAATGCTCCATTTTTTCAGTTTTGTTATATGAAAGCATGTGATTTGATTTAAAATCTCATTTCTGGGAAGGGACAGTTTTTGCAATAAATCATATGCAGATTTAGGGGCTCTTCAAGCAAGGGTAAGATATTGCAGCATGTTATTTTGAAAAAGCTTATATCACATGCAAATAAATAAGATGCTTATTATTAACTTTAATGGGAACAGAGCTCACCCAGTGTTGCACTTCCAAACTTAATTATTCCATGATTCTATGCTTCTTCTAATACTGAAACAAAAAGGATACTTCTTTGAATATAGTCTCAATTCATGCATTAGCAGTTAACTCCCTCTAACTTGCTTTCTACAAATTAGAGCTTCACAAATCCAAATATTTTATTCACAGGTTGCTTTGTCTTTTTTACCATAAGAAAGGACTGCTTTCTTCTCTAGGAAAGAAGAAAAAAAAACACCAAAAGCCTATCCTTCCTCTTGTCCCCTTCAAACAGAAAAAGAACCCCGGGCACTCTTTAAAATCTTTATTTTTTCTGATCCCCAAAATGCCTGGGCATGATGGTACCTCACTGAAATTACAATCTGCCTGTATCCTACTTATATGAGCTGGGATTTCTACAAGCTGCAGTGATTCCCTCTGGGATACATCACTATTTTTTCCTAAAAAGGCAGTTTATTTCACAAGAATAAAACAATTATGCTATACTCTAATAGGAATAATTCTGCCAGAAAGATAAAGCTGCAAAAAAAAAAGAACAAAAACCAAAAAACCCACAAACCCAAAAGACAAGAAAAAAGGCTAATATTTAGTAGCTTGCTGAAAATATAATTACAGAACATTTTAAAATACACATATGCTATTTGCAGTGCAAATTATGTTCAGGTTTCTTTTTTTTACTGAAAATACTTCAATGGTAGATTTTTGGGTGTTTTTTTTTTTGATCCCACTTTTATATGGTCATTGGTTTTAAAGTTTCAGGTGTTTCACACCAGGCTTCAGAAGATAATCTGATCATTTTTCCTCACTAGTGATGATTCTTACTTTTACACTGCAATTCATTACTAGAAAAACCTTCCCATTTTCACTAGCAATTTTTTTTCATAGTCAGTTTATGTGGAAATTCTGAAGAAATTCAGTGTGACTTTTACAAGATTCAATGACTGACTTCTTTTAAAGCATGAGAGTTCTTTAAATCTCCAAGATAGTACAGCTTAATTCGGTGGCTATAAAAACAAAAATATCACATTAGATTTTTACTCACTACTGTTGGTTGCCCCTCTTGGCCTTCTCTAATGTATGTACAAGAGTTAAAAGCAATGGAGATAAACGCTTAATGAATGCTATCAAGTTTTCAGTATTGACTTTAAGCAACAGATGGTTCTTAGGCAAAATAGGAGTAATGAAATATTTAAGAAATCACTATTATTTATTGAAAATTTCAACCATTACCCACTTAGGTTGATGGTGATTAATTTAGAGGTGAGGCCAGTTGTATTGTTCTGGTCCTGATGAATATTTATAACACTCTAAGATACCGCACACAATACATTTATGTTAGAAGGAAACATCCTTATGCAGCTGCCTTACCATTGGCCAGGGCTGTCCTCTCAGTTCATTGCTGACATTCATACACTGCTAATCCTTTAAAATCAGTATTTTAACTGCAATGCTATCAAATGCAAGTGAAGTTCAGGTCAGAATGCTTAGTAAGAATAATATAAACGATAAAGAATAGGATGAAATCTCAGCAAATGGTTGAGCACAAGAGCTAACAAGGCCTCACATGTCATCAGTGTAGCATGTGTCTACAAAATAAAAAGGAGTCCTGGGAATCAACTTTAACATTGCAAAGAAAACTCTTAGCCTTGACACAAAGGAATTGTTTTGCAAACATCAGGCTCAGAACCCTTTTTTTTTTTTTTTACTTTTCCCTTTCCTTCCTTTTGTTTTGCTGTTCCAGTCAACCACAGTAAGACATGACTGACAACTCCTCAGTGATGCTGTGTTTCAAAGATCACTCAGATTTCTAGGGTCTTCACTGGACCAGCTCTGTGGGAAGAGACCAAGATATAGGGAAGGGCAGGCCAGTTTCTGCAGGAGGCAATCCTTCTGCAAGAATAAAGCTGTATAATAAGAAGCAACAGGATGCAACAGGAGAATAAAATAACAAAGAGTAGAGTTGAAGGGGGAAATAGAATAGAAGCAAAAACAGTAACACAGGACAGTTTATGACTCAATAATAGAGGAGCTGGGGAAAAAGAGAGCTAGTGAAAAGGATATGTGTTCTCCTAAAATGCAAAAAGAGAAGGAAAGATATAAAAGATGAAAGACACTGTACTTTTCCAGGTTCAAGACTTTTTTTATTACCCTGTTAGACAAGCCACTGCTGTTCTATATAACTGGATAAAAACCCCTGAATTAAGTAGGACTTACCACCTTAGCTAAATAAAAAAAAAAAAAAAAAAAACCAAAAAAAAAAAAACATCTTAAAAACAGATTGTTTGTGATTGAGACAAAAAGATAGAATCCCATAGCAAGGCCACTGGGATGTGCAGAAAAGTTTTAAGGCTCAGGCTGGGATTTGGAAAGTTCAGGCATATACCTGGCCTCTGCCACTGATGCTCAACTCAGGTAAGAGTCATTCTCAGGTCTTGGTCTTGCATTATTCTCAGTTCTTCAACACAGCCTTCCTCTCACCACTTTCCTTGTTTGTGTAATTGATCTGTAAGCCATTTGGGAACTGACAGCCTCTTGCCATAGGAGCATGAACTGCTGACAGCCTTTTAGCTCTCAGTCAAGTGTTAACTGCTGCCTCTTCACAAACCCCTAACTCACATAAAAATCCCTTTTGATTTTCTCTCTGCTCAGCAGGTTGCACCCTGCCCCTGGCAATGGCTGTAGACTGGTACCATGGTCGTTTGTGTTTGTGTGTGTGTGCGTGCGTGTGCAATACCATCTGCACTGCTGTCTCCAACTCCCTGTGTGCAAATGGCATGATGTTGCCCTGTGTGCAGATGACTACCAGTATCTCCTCCCTGTTTGGTTCTGAGGGCCCCGGATCTCCCCTCTTTCATGTGGTGTGGGCAGAACAGACCAGGTGCAGCCAGCTGAGAGTTAGGGAGGAAATGGCTGACTGCACTGGAGTGTGGCACAAGGAGGAAACATGGCTCTCCCTCGTGCAGCAAGTTTCCCCACGGCTGAGGTCCAGTGTGAGTGGTCATGGCCACCGGCTAACTAAGAAGTGTGAAAGAAAGATCCCTTTCTTATCCCTAGATAATTTACCTTTCAAGAAATGTTCCACTTCCTTTACTTACGCAACAACTCCTTTGGTATTAGTACCGTGAAAAGCAAAGGGTGTTGGCATTTGCAAAATGCAACCTAAATCATAGAATCATAAAACATCCTGAGCTGGAAGGGACCCATCAGGATTATTGAGTCCAGCTCCTGGCCTTACACAAGACACCCCAAAGAGTCACCCCATGTGCCTCAGAGCACTGTCCAAATGCTTTTTGACCCCTGTCAGGCTTGGTGCTGTGACCACTTCCTTAGGAAGCCTTTTCCGGTGCCCAAACACCCACTGGGTGAAAAATCTTTCTATTTCACTGGGTGAAAAATCTTTTTCTAATATCCAACCTAAATCTCTTCAGGCCATTCCCTCACATTTTATCACCATTTGTGTGGTGGTTTAGACCGGAAATGAGATTTCTGGGATGCTGTAATCACTACAATCAAGCCACCAATAGATGCTCAGATTTTAAAATTAGCATTTAGTGCCGCCACTGAAAACTAGATCCGCCTCTCAGAAAAACACAGGGGTTAAAAACCACAGCTGTGCCCCCGGGAGGCTCTCTTTAGACTTCCATCGGGAAAAGCTTTGTATCTCTCCCCCTGTCCCAGCTGCCGGCTGGGCGTGGGGAGGGGAAAAGCCATGAGGTAGGCCATGAGGTAGGCCCAGCCCAAGGACGGAAGGGTGGAGGAGCACCAAGAGACATCGGGCAGCCATTCCCCCCCCAGGGAAAAGAGAGAAAGAGAGAGAGAGAGAGAGAGAGAGAGAGCGCCGGCATCTGAATGTGATAGTGGTGCTGGCCCAGGATGAGAAGGGGGGGAGTAGGGCGAGAAAGTGCTGAAGTGCCCGGCAGGGCAGCGTGGGAGTTCCAGAGCTCTGGGACAGGCAGAGACTGAAATTTTTAACCCTTTTCTTGCATGTCTGAGACTTTGCAAATGCTGATCCTCCTAGAGCTGAATAAGAAGAGAGATAAGAGATGAGATAACAAGGACTAGGCCCCAGGGAAATAAAGAAGACTCTTGACTGAGTTGAGAGATGACAAAATGGCCTTTTAGCTAGACTTTTCTTGTGTAGCCATAGACTGAACCAGTTTTTTTCCTGTGACACAGAGACTGCATTTAAGAGGAGGCAGTGCCTCAGAGCCAGGAGGGTTCAGTGTGAGTACCCCTCGGCCCCAAAGAGTAAAAAATTGAAGAAGACAGATGTCCCGAAAGAGAGACTGTACCTTTTTTAGAGTGAGACAAGGCATCCTTGAAAGACAACCCTAGCAGCAGCTCTCGTCCATGCATAGTGGTGAGAGCACTGGGCATGGAAGGGATGATGTCACGATGGCAAAGAACTTTCTGGGTGGTGCTGAGTGGCATAGAAGCACACGAAGTTTCAACGTGTTTCCAAGGGAAGCCTATGGTGCAAGAAGGACTCCTCTCCTCTTCATGAACTGAAGATCAAGTATGCTAAAAGGTGGTGCCGGACTGAGAGTTAGTGATTTAAGAGAATGTATTGCATTGAGAAATTTGGTAGAGAGAGAAGAAGAAAGTGCTTTTGTAAGGTTTTCATTTTTTCCCTTATAGTTTTTTTTCTTCTTTTCTTGTAGTTTAGTTAATAAAGTTTTCTTTATTTCTAAGCAGGAGCCTGCTTTGCTTATTCCTAGTCACATCTCACAGCAGACACCAGGCAGAGGGTATTCTCATAGAAACACTGGCATTGTGCCAAGCCTAAACCATGACAATTTGCTACGGGAAGAGATCAGTGTCTGTCCTTCCTCTTCCCCTCCCTAGGAAGTTGTTATTGCAGTTAGGTCTCCCCTCAGTTTTGTCTTCTCCAGGCTGAACCTTATCCACTTCTCCAGGCTGAATCTTATCCACAAGAGACCTTATCCACTCCTCATACAGCTTTCCTTCAAGGCTCTTCACCATCCTCACAGCTTTCCTTTGGGTGCACTCTAAGAGCTCAAGGTCTTATATTGTGGTACCCAAGAGTGCCCCCAGCACTAGAGGTGAGGTTGCACCAGTGCAGAGCAGAAAGGGACAATCAGATTTTTTCCAAAGTTTCTCTGAGTTTAGTTTAGTTTCATCAAAATTAGAGCTGCTCCTGCCGTTTCAGCATACAATTCTATGAGACCATATTTATTAACATGAACCACATGTACTCTGATGTTTCTTATCTTTGTATCTTTGGACTTGCGAGGGGATGAAAGCTGTGGTGCACTTAGAAGCATTCTTAATGGGAAAACGAGGAATGCAGCAAATATTTTTTGTTTAGATTAAAAATATTTCGCATTGTTTCTACCCCTGTTGACTTCAGCATAACAGAAATTAACCCATGGAAGAGGCTTGTCAGCCTCTTCCATGCACAGTGTGTCACCATCATTCACTTTCTATTAAAACCACTACAACCTGTGCACTGGATTCAGCTCCTATTATGTCTTTGCTGCAAATCATGAACTCGGTGGTCTCAGAGTCACACCAAGAAACCTGCTTCTGTTGATAAGCAAGTATCACTGACATGAAAGGAGGCAAGCATAAGACAGAAGGACAGTGCCATTCACCTCAAGTGTTATCAATTATGTAAGGATAGTTACTTCTGAGAAGAAATATGTAGGAAGTTCAATTGCTTGAACACATTTATCTGACATAATAAGATAAATTAAATTAAATACAAATTTAAATGCAATTAAATACATAAACAAAGAAATTAAGTCATTAGCACATTTTCATGAGCTTTAATAATAAATTTCTTCTGGATTTCTGAAAACAGTGTCAAGTGATAGATTTTAAAATGGGGCTGAAATAGCAGTAGTCTGACCACATGGAACAGAAGGCTAATAAAAGGGATGGATAGGGAAAAAAGGATGTGAAAAGAAATCCATGTGCATGAGGGAAAGAATGCACACAAAATTAAATGTCTTATACACCTAATAAGAGAAGAGAAGAGAAGAGAAGAGAAGAGAAGAGAAGAGAAGAGAAGAGAAGAGAAGAGAAGAGAAGAGAAGAGAAGAGAAGAGAAGAGAAGAGAAGAGAAGAGAAAGCTAGAAAGTTTATACTATTGTACTTAGGGATTTGGATTTTATCAAAGCTATGTCAAAGTTCAGTGCGAGAAGATTTTTAAGATGAAATTAAAATGTATAGTTAATGTAGGAGAAGCTGTTGCACAGGTACTGGTCTATGTACACTTTCTTCCTGTTCAAAATATTTTACTTTCCTGTGTTCATCTTAATGAGATCTGCAGTGAGAAGTCACAGTATTTCTAGATGTGATAACTGAGCACATTCTATCTCAAACCTCTGGTCCTTTCAGAATGGAAACACCTATGCTGAATTATAAACACCTGCCTCTGACAGCAAATAAATGAGGCAAAAAGAAAACAAACAAAAAAGCCCCACAAACAGTTTTCCAGTAGTTAACTTCAAAGCCAAGGAAGTCCTAGAAAATTGTTCTGCTACAATATCACACTGATGATGAGTGAAAACACTGAATATCATCACAGTTGAGGCATCAACAATTACTTCTACCTATCTGGCCTGATAGGTGAATCCAATCTCCTGGCAGTAAGAGTGGTCAAGATATGAAAAATTGACATCTGCCTATTTCCATTTACAGGACTGGTGCAGACATGCAGAACTTCTCTCCAGCCACCCACTTCCTTGAGAGACCCCCTTGAGTAAGAATATTTTGAGTAGTTCAGAAAACTGATTATACCTTTGATTGCAGGTAATGATTTGGTGTCTGTAGCTAAATGCTTCTTCTCAAAATGAGCTGCCAGAAAATCTCCATCTCAGGCAGCAGTTTCTCATAAGCAAGGTCAGCAGAACTGAACAAGCACAGGCATGTGTGAGGGCATATGAACAAGGTGAGCTATCATCCCAGTATCATATATGGCTGTCACATATGCTGGTCTTAACTTTAGTAGCATGCCTTTTGTTTCAAACCTGTTTCTCCAACACTTTCATTACTTTAATTTATTTAGTTTCATAAACCAAGAATAATAGAAAGAATATATATATTATAGCTATATATATAGATATAGATGCAAATAGATAGGTATAGATTTAGATACAAGTCAGGTATATATGTAAAGCAACATCTAGTTTATCAGCCTGAGGGTATCCTCCATTCAATAATTCTTCAAAATGTCTGTCTTGACGTTTTCAAAATTCACCATTTTCAAATTGGTTAAACATTTTTAGTCTAATTTTATGACACTGCAAGACTAACCTCTTGTGCTAGCACATTTTTCCCATGCCATCTTTAGATTAGAGAAGATCATAGAGCTGTAATTATCTAGAAAAGAACTGAGATCGTATGAGGATGAATCTTTGCAATGAACTTTACCACCAAAATGAAAAATGAGGAAAGTACTTTCCTGCAATTTTTAAATTCCCAGGTGTAGAGAGCAGTTAATCTGGAAGCCAAGGTAACCGTACTAGACCTGATAGCATCAACAGAGTTAAAACAAGAGTGCCAAAATGAAACAGAGCATCTTCCCAGAAGATGGGATAAGGAGGTATCAGTCATAGTTTCTACTATATAGGTGATTTTTAGAAGATCAAATGCACAATGCTGCTTATGCAGACTGTCTGTTAAAATCTCACTGACCATCTACCAATTTTAACTAGGTCTGACAAAAGCATACTGTGTTAATACTTCAGTGCTTTCTTCTCATTCCTTCTTTCAAACTCTACATGCTCTTTGTGCTATTCCAAAAATAAGAGATGCTGCTGGTAGTATGCTCAGAGCTCCAACTGCAGATGCCAGGCTGCAAAAATCTGCATACACTCTTTGTGGATACAAAGGAACATATCCCCAAATCATGCAGAAAGAAGGAAACCTACTGCATTCTATAGATCTTTGCTGTGCTTCCTAGCTAGGAAATCTGCTTCTCTATCACTTACATCCACAACAAAACACATTAAATCAATATGTTCTTTTTTTATAAAGGAAATTATTTTACCTTGCAGGGATTCAAAAGTCTAAAGAAAATACCCTTCTATTATCATGTTTTAACTTCACAAAATAAAGTCTCATGCAATTTACAGCCAGTACCTTAGTGTCTTTGTAACCAGTATATTCATGTCAGCAATCAGATCTATGAATATTTTTTGTGTTTAATAGGTATAATTTCCATGAATCACTAATGGAATCAGTAGGAGGATATAATATGCATGCACAAAAATGAGGTGGTGCCCTTCAGAATCCTGGAGGGATTTCATCAGCACAAACCAGTCTGCTTCTTTACTTTACAAAGCCAGGGTTTTTCTCTCAAGTAGGAATTTCACAGGAATCTCTAATGCAGCTCTGGGAGGACACACTGGCATTTTATTCATATTTTGTGAACAATATTTATTTTTTAAAAAAAATCAACTGTTTTAGCTTTTTAAAAGCTTAGATATATGGAAATAAAGCTGTTTCTTAGCCTGGAAAAACATTAAGCAGTTTGGCTAATACAGCCATTTTTTCCTCCAGATTTAATGCAAGGCAATTGGGTGTAAATGCGCAGGTCGTATGTTGGCTCTAGAGGACTGAATAATTGGAAAGAGAATTATTTCATTAATGCTCTAAGAACTTACCACACAAGTAAGTTCACAAGTACTTCATCACAAAGAGAAAGGAGTAGGAATAATTCAGCCACAGTAGAGCTTCATTTCAGTCATAAACTGTAAGCAAGATTCAGCACTTTGATTTTCCTAGAGCTCCACATTGACTTTAATTGGCTTTGGATCAAGGACTACACTAAGCCTCTTCATGTTTGGTGTTTATAGACCACATTCTGTCTGTGAGGCATAATCATATACATTTAAAAGGGCTTATCACTGCCTAGTGATAACTGCGGGTTACTACCTTTTCTCTTCCCCTAATGCAAGGTGAGAATCAGCAGTAGACTCTCACTATTAATTATCCATATCTTTCTGTCCTGTTTCCTGCCACCCATAAAAACTCCCACGTAACTGACACTGCCAAAGGACTGCTACGTATGTTAGTTACAAATCTTCAACAATCCATTTGAGGAAGAAGAGTCACTACAGATACTTATTTTCCCAGCTGGCAGCACCTCCATTATGGGAGGGATGTTTATCAGTCCATAAGAATTATCTGCAAGATTGGCACACACAGAAAAAGACAAAAATTTGCTCCCTTTTGAGTGCACAATGGCTTAGCAGTTACTCCTTTTCAGTTAGGGAGGTGGGTATGTTGAGGATAGCTTCTGGGGCTCAGTGTACTTTTAATTTGAATATTCCAAGAACCAGTGAAACATGGAAATATTTCCATCTTAATGCAGCAGACCAGGAAAGTGTGAAAGTATCTTTTGGGTCAACAGGAAAGGAAAAACAGATCCTGTGTGAAACTTAACATCATATAGACTGGTGAGCATGCGGTGACTACATATCACATGCAGTGACTACACATCACACACAGATATGAATCATTTGGAGGGGGGGGGGAAACTGAAAAGTGGAATTAACTAAGGGAATTGAGTTATTAAAAACACTTGAGTACTTAGTCCTGGTAAAATAAACACAAAGATTCCCCCTAAGGTTCTTGGCAAACAAAGAACTCCTCACACTCTTCCCCCCCCAGAATAGAGTTCTCCACAAACTTCTTCAAAGCTAATCCTTCTGTGGGCTGTAGTTCTTTATGAACAGGTTGAGCACGTGTCTGTCCCGTGGTGCAGTCCGTCATGAGCAGACTGTTCTAGTGTGGCTCCCCTGGAGGATCCCAAATCCTCCCAGAAAACTGGCTCCAGTGTGGACTCCTTTCTCTATGGGGTCAGTGGTCCTGCCAGAAGCCTGCTCCAGTTCAGGCTTCCCATAGGGTCACAGTCTATTTTGGGCATCCACCCGGTCCAGCCTGGGGATCCTCCATGGGCTGCATGTGGATATCTGCTCCTCCTGGGGTTTGCATGGGTTGCAGGGGCACAGCCTGACTCACCATGGGGCTGGCAGGTACCTGCTACCTGACAGGCACCAGGGGCTGCAGAGGAATCTCAGCTTTGGGAATCTTCACCTTCTCCCTCTCGTGCTTCACTGTCCTTAGTGTCTACAGAGCTGTTCCTCTCACGTGTTCTCACTCTTCTTCTGGATGAAGTTGTTGGGTATTTTTCTTCTCCCCTCTTCTATAATAGGTTACCCCAGAGGTGATATCATCGTCACTGATTGGCTCACTTACAGTCAGCAGCAGGTTGGTCTTGGAGCCATCTAGCAGTGGCTCCATTAGATGCAAGAGAAACCTGTAGCAGCTTCTCAAAGAAGTTGTCATCCCACTCCTGTAGTCCACCCCAACACCCGAACCTTGCCATGCAAACCCAGTAAAGCAGTGTCAGCAGAAAACTGGCAAATGCAGTAATTGCTTTTTTTCCAAGGCAGAAGATCTGATGAATGAGCAGGTGGAATTCCATAGCAGGCTCAGCTCAGTAGCTATTTAAAGGCATGCCTGCATCACAACAAAGGAACAGCAATTAGAGACCTTTTCTACTGATACCCATTACTCTTACACAGTTGTCCTTTTTGTGATAGCAGCACAGAAGAAAAGATATCTGAAGTGATTGCAATTATATTATCGTGTTTAAGCTCATTTTACCACAGCTTTCTGAACATCATCTTCCATTTTACTAAGGAAGTAAAGCTGAATAGGATTATTACAAGCTCTCTATGCCAATCCATCACTGATACCTGTGGAGTTATGCCAAAAATTAATATTGTGCCTGAAATAGTCATAAATGAAAGATTTATTCAAGTAATTAAATTGTGAGTTGTAAACACACTACTTTCAAAAGCAAATCACTTACAAGAAATCTGCTACTAAGACATTCAGATTGCAAGGTTACCCGACAACTTTGTACAAATAAGTGTTCGTGATGTGCAGGTATTTTAAAGGAGACTTATTAAATTAGGAATTCAGTTCAAGCACACATATTGCACTGCATTTAATGAATGAGGTGGGAATAAAAGGGGAGAAATTGGGGTACCCGTAAGACAACTATTCTGCACAAGCAGAATTTTAAAAACTGACAAGTGAGTAGAAGAGAAGAGATGACACACCATAAAATTCACATTAGAGGGCTTGTTTGTTCTTGTTATAAAGAAAATAAAATACACATAGCATGAATGCAAATTATTACTTTATGAAAATTATAGAGAAGCACCTGTGTGAGTTTCTGTTAGCTGCTGTACATAGTTAAAAAGCTTATGAGTGTCTGGCCCCAGTGTGTTAAGGCTGGTATGGTGGGTTGATTCTAGCTGCACACCAGTCCCCAGCAAAGCTGCTCTATCACTGTAGTCCTCAGCTGAACAGGGGAGAGAAAATAAACCAAGGGCTCATGGGTTGGGATAAGGACAGGCAGAGGTTGCTCACCAGTAGCAGTCATGGGCACCACAGACAGGACTCGAGGAAATTAGTATAATTTATTCCCAATGAAGTCAGAGTGGGACAATGAGAAATAAACCCAAATTTTAAAAACACCATAATCCTATCCCCTGCATCCCCCCACCCCCGCCACCTTTCCTCCCTTTCTTCCTGGGCTCAACTTTACTCCTGATTATCTCTACATGTTCCCCAACAGTGGCACAGGAAGACAAGGACTGGGGTCTGCTGTCATTTCATCATATATTGTCTCTGATGGTCCTATCTCCTTTGTGGACGGACTCATCACACTCCTCCCCTGTTCCAATATAGAATCCCTCCCACAGCAGTCCTTCCCAAAGTGCTCCAGTGCTGGACCTTTCCATGGGCTGAAGTTCTTCTGCAAGCGCTCCAGCATGGCTCCCTGCCATGGTGCAGTCACTCAGGAACAGACTGCACAAGTTCCTGTGGGGTCACAAGTCCAGACAGCAAACCTGCTCCAGGGCAGGCTCTTCTCTCCATGGGGACAAGGCCCTGCCAGAAGCCTGCTCCAGTGTTGGCTTCCCATGGGTCGCAGTCTCCTTCAGACATCCACCAGCTCCAGCAGGGGAGTCCTCCATGGGCTGCAGGGCCCTCACCATGGTCTGCACAGGGGCTGCAGGGGAATCCACGCTCCAGCGGCTGGAGCACCTCCTGCCACTCCTCCTTCACTGGCCTCGGCGTCTGCAGGGTTGTTCTTCTCTCTTATTCTCCCTCTTTATTCTCTGACAGCAATTGTTGCACAGTAACTTTTCCCCCCTTCTTCAATATATTTATCTCATTTGGTGACGGGGACTTGGCCTTGACTACCAAGAGTCCTGTCCTGGGACTTCCCACAGTTTCTCACACAAGGCACCTCTTCAACCCTCCTGCTACCTTTCCAGGCCTATCCAATACAGACAGGTCTCTAAGAAGAGCTGAGATATGGTAATAAAATAAATGAAACTAAAGAAGTGGTTAATCAAGGAAATTCCTAGATTTTTGTATTAATTTTAACTTGCAGACCTTGGGAAAAAAAACATTGCTGATTTCTAACAGGTTGTTTTTTAAATACAATCTATTTTCTAGTCATGGGAAAAACTGGAACAGCACAATGGACATAGACAGAATTGGATACAACTGGTAAGAAAAAGAAGGAGTGGCAAAGTGAAAAGTACTACATTGGTTAGCGTTAATTTGGACAAAATTGGAATAATCTACAATTTCTCTTAAAAGACATGAAAAACTGAACCTCCCAAAGGGTAAGAATCCTAGCATTAAAGAAAATTTACTTGTTTTTTTAAATTGTGAGTGTTTACAAAAATATCTTGAAACTCATTTGAGAGATTTCTCTACAGGAACATCTCTTGTGAAATGCATGGCTAAGGTAACTGATTCTCAGAAAACTGACTGAACAGGCAGGGATTCTGAGCTAGGTCACAGAAAGAAAACTTTTATTTTCTGAGTGGAAATAAATATCTTGTGAAGCCTTACTGGGCCTGCTTTGGACAGATCCTTAAACACTAAACATCTTGTCCAGTAGGAGTGAGGAGTAAGGCTAAAAGAGTTTTTTTTTCCCATCTAACAAACAGAACTAGACATGAGTTAGGAAATCTTGCAAATGCTTACAGATGGAAGCAGAAAACACTAGCAGTGAAAACTGAAGCTGCCCTCATGAAGGCCTTGTAATATTTTTTCCTTTTTTCTATCCTTAGTCCTTGGATACATGCTTTAGTAAGTGAAGTGCTCATGGTTGCATATGTCCATATGCAAGTAAAAAAATTCACTTCCTTCTCCTTCTGCCCCCCAGAACGTATCTAACAAATGTAGCTTTTCTGGAGAGGATATATTACTAGAGGGGTATCTAGGTGATCATCCTGAATCAAATTATTTAATCTTTCATTTTTCTTTCTGCTATTGTGACCTTTTGTGGTACTTAGGAGGAGGTGGAAAGTAATAAAAATCAAGTGAGAAGGTGATTTTTGAATCCTCCACGCTCCTTTTATGGTACTGTTCCATCAAGACTTATTGTCCCAGCTGTAGTTAAAATAATTACAGAGCAATTACAGTCTAATGAGGAAGAATGGTGCAATCTACTCAAAATGAGTAAGAGAGAGAAAGTAGTATTCCTTGGGACTGATAAAGCCACCTTACATGCGTGTTACCAACCTGGAAAAACAACAAGAAATCTAATGCATTTGGCAGGTAAAAGTATCAGACAGTGCTAAACATTTTCCATACACAGGGAGACAGATAGTTCCTATTTCAAAGAGCTGTCCTTAAAAACTAAAACACTGGTGCAGAGAACCTATGACATGTCTAAAAAAAGTAATTTACTTTTACATTTTCCCTTTTTGTATTTAAATCCACAGAGCACGCAAAGTAATAGGATTTTCAAAGATTTTAAAAACCTTGTGATTTCATTACTTATATTTGCAAGGATGGACTCTAAAATTAGGAGGTCATCTCATATTGACCAGAAGGGCAAAGATGAAACAAGGAGTGTTGTCTGACTTCCATGAAGTCTTCAGTTCATAAGTGCTGAACATCCTGTTGGTGACAGGATTATTGTTTGTAAGCCATTTGGTGTGTGTGCACACTGCCAGCTACAATAGAGTACTGAGATATTTGATCTGGCTCCCATCTTGTTGAAGCTCAGGTAAAACTAAGGATGAAATTGCAACTCCTAACAAATTTGCTTTAGTCAGCGAATGATCTTTGTTCAGTTTCAGGACTCATTATTCAATTCTGACAGCTGACAATCTGTATCACTGTAGATACAAACTTGCTATTCAACTTCAAAATCGTGCTTGCCCACCTGCATTGCATAAAGCAGGATTCTTATGGAATACAGGAGAAGCCTCTTTTCTGCATGGACTCATCAATTTACAGCAGTTTTGCTCTCCAATCAGCATTTAGTTCAAATTCTAAATATGGTAATAACATAGTTAGATTGATGAGTTTCTGGATGAAGCCCAGGTTTCCAGGAATGGTAAAGCAATAAACCTTGTGAAGTTGTAGTGATCCTACTGTTGTGAACTGTAGGTATAAATCTCCCAGCCTTCCCTCCTACCTCTTCCCTTCAGCTCTCCTGAAGTTTTTTTTATTCTGCTCATTATTTCTTATCTCCTGAATATAAATTGGCTGTGCACTCCTTTGTGGTTGCATTTTAACACATGTCCTGGACATCCAGCAGAGCAGAAGCAAAGCCCAACAATGAGAAACCTTAAGAGCAGTGGATGTTTAAGTCACTTGCAGGCAAAAGTGACTGTGGTGTATTCTCACCGTTATCATTTGTTCCTTTTAGAAACAGATCATGCAGACACCCCAATAATTAAATCATTTACTTACTGGGAGTTACAGCAATTGGTAATGATCAAGACATTGCACAATCAGCAGGCTGTACTCATTTGTTCTGCTGCTTAACATCACCACTGTGAGAACAACATTGTTTATTATGGCTCACAGGCAGTAATCATTTTATGTAACATGAGGATTTTTTTCACTCAATTGCTTTCATGCTTTAGGCTGATGAAAATAATCATCGTGCAACAATTACTTGCACCTCTACAGATGATGCTCAAGAGTTCAGGTCACTGAATATGAGGTATATACATTTTTACTGGGGTAGACGTTGTCTTTTGCAACTTTGAAGAGAAAATAATACAAATCTGGATCACTGCTTTCTTTCCTGTGTTGAGAACCCTTATTAAATTCAAAAGACTAACAGTGTAAAATAGCAAGACATCTTCAGTTCTATGAGAGAATTCAGAAGCTAAAGATGAGGTGAAGGATTAGCTATGCAACTTTGACTTACCAACATATTCAGAAGTGAAATGTCTAAATCCACTAGGCACTGACCTGGTTTGAGGATTTATGTATGAATAATTCAAGATCTACTCATTTTAATTATAGGCAGCTGAAAATACTCCAGCAATCTTTTCAGGAAATAGGTATGTTAAACACTATATCATTCTACACACTCACCTTTTCTTCTGCTAGTAGCTGAACATAACTACACACTGCATCTGAAAAGGTTTGCACCTCATGTCCAATTCAACATTAAAAATAATGCTATATGAGCTTGTAATTGACACTGTAAGCAAGTTTTTGCTCTAACAATGGAGGCAAAACAAGCTTGAGATTGAGAAGTACTTAACTGAAATGAATGAATTGAGAATAAGGGGGTCAAGTTTATCAGAATTTAACTTCATATAGAGGCAACTTTATACAGAAGCATTTTCATCCTGAAGAAGAGAATTCCAGGCTAGGCTCTCTGCACAAATCCATTGATCCAATTCACTCCAAGAATTCAAAGTTATAAGATGGTTGAGATCTGTGAAGGCAGACACCCTCAATAAGGCAACAAAGGATTTCGCAGGGTACTCAAAATACTTCATAGTTTAAGTATATTTTGTTTACTCCTTTTCATAATTACTCTCACATGGGTGCAAAAAAAGAAGAGATCTTTCAATCTCTAGATGTTAATACAAAGGAGATATGATTTCATGACAAAGAAATTCAGTGAGTAATATTTTTCCAGAAAATTTAAGTCATAATTTACTTTGTTACAAAGGAATAGCATATGAAGAAAAATGAAACTGGAAGCACAGTGTCCTGGGTTGACAAAGTTGACAATGTATGTCTGTCTGAAAGTTTGATGAAGAGCCTTGTGAAATGAAAAAAACTACAAGAGAGTCATGTAGGAATCTTTCTACAGCAGCAATATTTTGAACACATGGGAGAACAACCTCTGAGAAGCTCAGGAGAGAACTGGTGTGCAGGCCACTTGGTGGTGAACGAAAAGCAACTTAGTGGAGAAAGATAAGAAAATTATGCTATTTAAGGGTAAAAGAAGGAAGAAATGGCTCAGGCTGCCTTTACTGTATGGGACCAGCTGAAGACCTAAATGACTGATATCAAGTCAGATCTTTTCTCTAGTAACAGCATTAAAACATCCATACCCAAGATAATTTGCTTATCACAAGGTGAGATATAGCTACAAGAAACTATAACAAAGTGACAATAGTGCAATATAAATTACTTTCTTTAACTGTGGAATGTGCAAGTCTTGTTTTTATTAGGCTGCATATATGAGCAATCTCTTTGTGCTACTGTGAAAAAAATGGGGATTTTGTATATAAAACCTTTCACATACAATCACTAGCCCATTGCTACCCAAACTGATCTTCGTTTCTGATACTTCCTAACCTTATGCTGGTTACAGCTATCATGGTTAGGGCCTGAGTGAGTTCCTGTTCCAGTTAATTATAAATGAAAGATATTACAAAACATTAAAAGCGTAATGCTTTTTAAACCACTCCTTCATGTCTGGGTCCACTTTTTCTAAACTAAAGATTAATAAGTCTAGTTTTAATACATGTTTTCTAGTTTTAATACCTGTTCAGAGAAAGAAATGTTCTGCTGTTCAGAGGACAACATTTTGAACTTCAAGTACTGTGCTTAGTAGGCAAAATTTATTAGGGGCAAAATGAGATCAAGAGAAAAATAGAGAAATCTGTAATCACAGGAAGGGTACAAAGTGAAAATCTAGCAACCCTATTCAGTCTGAAGAGCAGTGTACTTATTATCTCTACAAGCATGAAATTGTACATCTCCCAGTGAGTCTGACCCTAACATTGACTGCATTCATGATACCTGTTTGATGACATCATATTTTTTCAGATTTCAGGTAGCTTATTTATGCTGTAGAGACAGTCAGGTTTTCTTATACCCTTTTCTGCCACACCTGATTAGTCCTATTAAATGAGAGAAATAAATCCAGTCTTCTGCAATGCTAGGCTATTACCATTGCATAGGAACAATAATCATCCATCACAGAAAATCCATATAAAGTTGATATTAGATGTTCTGAAACAATTTGGCAATAAGATTGGACAAGGCCATATCTTATTGTAATCCACTTGCTCCCAGCAGTCTCCTGTTCCTACAAAGACAGTGAATCAAGAGAAGGAATGCAGAAGGTACTAAAGCTCTGTTGGGCCAGAGAACAGCAGAATACTGTTGCTGGGCAGACTAAAGGTGGAAAACAACAGTTAACCTTAGAAAGAAGAAAGAATGGAGATGCTGCAAAGATAGAAGAAACATTTAAACTGTTATTTTAATGTTATTTTACTAAACCATGCAAGTAGTATGAATATCCAATTGACATCCTAAGTATGGAAAAAAAAACTAACACAAACCTAAACCAAGCCCTTCTAACAACAGGACACTTTGAGGTATGTGTGGCTGAAGGTTTCTTTCACAGGACAGTGATCACAGACCATGCAGCAGTAAATGAGGCACTGGTTTCTCTCTGTTTTCTACAGTTTATCAGATGAAAATAGCTGAAAACTCAAGTGCTAATACTGGATAAGTGCTGTGAAGTAATGAAATATTTTAGCAACTCTGTCATATTAAGTCTTTAATTAATGAAATAATTATGTTGTCATGGTTTAATAAAGGGAAATGAAGGAGAGTATAAGAAGGCAATCACAGGAATGAAAGCGGAGGTTTCTTTCATAAACTAATGGCATGTACTCATATATCAGTGTTCACCATTTTAACTGAAAACAAAACAAAAAACCCACTGCAGCAAAAGTGTTGATTGTGAAGCCTTCCATTAAAGTTCTTGTTGTTCCATTGGTATTCATGTTTTATACTCCTCAGGCTACACACTCTTTTTTCACAAAACTAAAACAAATGGTGTGTGAAACACATTTCTCTTATCTTCACTTTACAGGGGTTAGAATGGACACCAAGGCAAAACAAATGGTTCTTTCAAGGTCCTGAAGGAAGCCTTCCTTTGAGCCAAGAAATCTATATTTTTGAAATTTTACTACAGTGTGATAATAACCCAGAACTCATTATTTAAGTAGTGTTCTGCTCTTATTTCTTTGATTTTCTATGGAAAAGATATGTTAAACAGACCTTAGTATTTTAAAAGTGACATCTGTAAACTGAGAACTCATCTTTTGCTTTGCTGTGTTTGGAAAAAAAACAACAAAAGAAAGAGTTTAGTGAACTGTGGAGAGATTAATGTAACGGGACTGAAAGAACTTTGTGTGATCTGGCCAGACTTCTCATAACGTGGGCTTTGAACTTGTGAATTTTACTGCAAAAATCTAGGAGAAAAAATTTGATCCAATAAATATTCTAAACTGGACATAAACTCAATTAGTTGTAAGGTTTCTAAGCTCTTAGATGTACCAACTGGGAAAACACAAAGTGCTTTCCAATTTATTATTTACTTATTTGTTTATTTACTTATTAGCTTGGATAATCATTGAAAAGCTTTTAAACCACTTTAAACTCAGTCTTGAAACTTGTAATCTCCATTAATGGCAAATCTGCTGTGCAAATGGGAGTGAGACTTCTGAGTGCTCTCTGATAGAGACACCTCTTGATTTTTCACCGATTGTAGAGTATTGCCATTTCTTGGCCAATCCTGACAACAGAAATGTTTTACAGTCTGTTCAGAGCATACACTACAGGGTGTCTAAACATTACAATAGCATACAGCTAAAAACATTTTAATACTTCATTTACTGTTACGTTTATTCACAAGTATTTCTAATAATTACAGAGTGCTATTCACACTATTTTCCAGTTTGGTGAAAATTTATTCATATTTTTATGTTAACACACCTTTGTGTGTTCTCAACTTTAAAACTATGACTTTTTTTTTCAAATACTTTAGAATTACATGTCTGTGGGCTACAGTTGCAAAATACATGGTTATTTAAAGTGTATCATAACTATGCTGCTGGTAAATTCTCCTTAGTTCCTCAATGGATGAGCAAGCAGCACACGATATGTATCTTGGGCAAAGCAAAGGAGTCTCTACTAAGTTTCAATCCAACAATGCAGCAGGACTGTGGCTAGAGAGGATTCAGATTTGATCAGTTTTTGACCTTCATTGTGTCAGAACTCTTACTTCCTTGATGGTTCATAATACTACTTTCTCAATAATGTTGTGGTTTTCTTATTGACAAGGCCAACTGATTCTTCAAAAGTTATATAGATTTCTGCAAATCTTTAATTGGATGGTTTATACATCCAAGGATGATATTTAATTATTTTGTATAGAAAATGGGAGGCAGTGTTCTGTAGCTGTAGGCCAGAAATACTAGAGATAGAAGATATTTCCTAGGGAAAAAAAATGGGATTTTTTACAGAATCACAGAATAGGTAAGATTGGAAGGGCTCACTGGAGCTCACCTATTCCAACCTTCATGCTCAAGTAGGATCCTCTAGAGCATAGTACTTGGGGGTCTATCTAGACACTTTCTGAATATCTCCAAAGGAGGAGGCTCCACAAGTTCTCTAGGCAACCTGATCAACCAACCTGTGCATGGTCACATGCACGGTAAAGAGGGTCTTTCTCATATTTGATAGGACTTCCTGTGCATCAGTTTCTGCTTGGTGCCTCTTGTCCTGTTGCCTGGCACCATCAAGAAGAGCCTGGATCCATCTTCTTGCCACCCTCCCTTCAGACACTTGTACACCTGGATAACATCTCCTTTCAGCCTTCTCTTCTCCAGGCAGAACAAGTCCAGATCCCTCAGCCTTTCCTCAAGAGATAGATGCTCCAATCCCCTTATCACCTTTGTTGCCCTCTGCTGGATGCACACCAGGATCTCCTGGTCTCTCTTGTATTGAGGAGCCCAGAATTAGACACAGTGTTCCCTTCCCATTTATTGCTTCAAGCATTTTTACTAATTCAGTTGTCTGACAAGACTTATTAATGCAGTCATTCATAGTAAGGATTTCTCTTTTTCTTTTAGGCAGTATGTGATACATTAAGTAAAAATGTCTTATGAGTCTTTCTTAAAAGCAAACAAACGAACAAACAAACAAATGAGAAAAGGACCCCAAAAATACACCAAACCATCACATTACTACAGTTTCATAGCAAGATTTCAGGCAGCTGTTCCCGTAAGATTCATATCCTTCTCAGAACAAAATTATTTGAGAAAAGTAAGGTTCTTACAATGCTCTGGAAATATGCTTCCTTATATTCTATATTGCCATCAGTTCCTGAGTAAAAATAAAGCCCCGCAGTATTTTGTAACCAAATAGATATCAACCTACATATCCATATTATGCTTATTGGCAGAGAATAGTGCTTTATTAAGAAGAATAGCTTTATTAAGTAGTATAGCTTCATTTTAACAAGGGGACAATACTAAATAAAACTCTAATCCACTCCTAAATAGTGGTTACTTTGCCCACTTAGTGATTATTTCTGCACTTAAAAAAATTACTTCTTTTTGAGCTAGCCTGAAACATATAGAAAATTTTTAAGCTGACTCTGACATATGTTTGGAAAAAACACTTCCATTCTTAAATTTGAAAGTAAGGATACATGCAGTGTTGTATATTCAGATCTGTGTGCATATATATACTATCTGCAGAGTTGCACAACTGCAACTGGTCTACAGCAACCTAAGCATTGCTTAGGCATTCCATATATCCCTTCACTAGAAACTAGGTGCTTCCAAGTTTTGATTTACAGATGGAGGTCAAAGTCCTCAGAAAGGCAGAAGACAGGGGAAAAAATAGTAGATAACAGCAGCTAATTTAAAAAATTATTCTCAAGAAATTTCTTAAATTATTTCTTAAGTAATTGCCCAATTTTTGCTTTTCGATACTATCTGAAAGATGGTAGCATTTATCTGGAAATTGCCTAGCAGGTACAAAAGGCAAAGGACACATCCAAGGAAGATATGTGTGTGCTTTTATAAAAGGGCAAGAGTAAGATTTCATGATGTCATACAAAACAGGAAGAACTATTTGTAACTTTTAAATAATATAAATGGATTTTTAAAGTATCTTTCCATATTGCAAAAGGCACTTATTTTCTTTTCTATTATGATGTGATCCCACTAATCTTGTTTAACAAACACTACTTTTCTAGGGTTTGCATACATGTTGAACTTGATGTGTATTTGTTGCTTATTATTCACTCTTCCTCTAAAAGAAAAGCATGGTGTATCTGATAGATTAGTATGAGATGAAAAAATTAACATTTCCTTAAAATATGCAAATATTGTACTTGAGGTATTAAAAATTTCACCTCCATGTTATTTTTTTGCAGTTATGTGTCTTAAAATTCAACCTTGAATTTCATTAAAATGAAAATATTTCTACCAGATACCTGCAGAACCAAGAAGACAAATGTTATTCAGAGTGGGTGAGGATATATTTTGCAATAAAGATGAATGGGAAATGGCTAAGATATGCAATGACAAATAAGACCTGGAAAAAAGCATAGGTTTTACTGTACTATGAATCACAGATTATTGATAATTTTCTTTCTTTCCCCCCTTATTTCTTAATGTCTCAATTTCACTGGCCATTTTTCAGCACTTCATTGAAGTGCATGATAAGAGGTATTAGTTAAAAATAATTGTGGAAATTCAGAGGCCTAAGTACATCTATCTACTGCAACCAAGCAAAGTTATGACACCTTACTCCTGTAAAAAACATCAAAATTTGGACAATGTCAGAAATGATTGTTTGACATTGCTGTAACGTTGATTTGCATTGTTACTCAGAAGGTACCAGACTGAACAAACCTCAGCATTTACTTGCAGATAGTGAAATAAGATTTCCCTAAAATGTATAATTTCTATTATCTACTCTACCTCTTTCTCTGATATAATATGCATATACCTGTATTTTCACTTCTAGGAAAAATAATGTCCCATAGTGCTTGGTCACCTGAACAGAGCACCTAGTCAGACAGAGGGAACAATCTGAGATGCACACAAATACCTTTGCTAGGGAATTAATGGATGGATGGCTCTCTCCACTGACCTCCATCTCTGCTAAACAAAGCAAACACAAAAGCTGAGGCCAGGAAACAGAACACATATATTGCAGACTTCTACCATTTTTAGGATGCAGATATTCCTCAAGTCCTCAAAAAGTGTTTTTATATTTTGCAGCACTTCTCCTTCTGTGACCCACTTGCAACTCCTCTCACAGTCAGTGCTGCCACAGTGCTGGTGTCTTGTAACACCACAACATACTCTGCATTCACCACAACTGCAGGAAAGAGCATCTCCCACCCTATCCCTCTCTCCTTCTCCTAAGATGTATCAGTAAGTAGGTGATAATTAGTACTTTGAATGGAGTTGTGAAAATCGTTTGACTTAAAGCAATATCTTTGTTCTTCAATCTAATATGTACAGTTTAACTGATTACATGCCTTGGTAGCACAGTTAATAATAAGAAAACAAGGGAAAAACAAGGATTTGTGTCTGTTTGTGTCTTTGGGAGCAACTGTGTTTTTGACCAGAAAAATCTTACAAAAATGTGATTTTTATCTTCTTCTAATGACATTTCAGAGCTTACCTGGGCAACTCTGAGACTACCATATGCAAACCTTTTCTTCACTGTCTCCCATGACATTTGTAGAGTGAGCAGGGTGCCACACACTGGTCTATCTTCTCCACTGAACAAGTATTTGCTGTGTAGCACAGGTACAAGGTATGTAAAGCTTTTGTGATTTCAGTTTTGTCCTGTGGGAGTATCAATGGCTAGCTTCCAACCACACCTAATTATCACCACGAATAAAATCAGGTACCAATTGGCAAAGTTATTTAGTGCAGTGGTACATGCACACACATAATTCTTGTGTGTTTAATGGAAATATTCACTGAACTTGTCAAAATAAGATAATAAGAAAAGTCGTGGTTTCTCATCTGGTAAGAAAATTAGCATTAAATGTATAAGCTAAGGTGAGGTTGTGAAACACACCAGAGAATATAAGAGGAAGGAGGTTTATCTTAACTTTATATTCAATAGTGTTAGACAGAAAAAATACCTAAAAAAGTGCCTAAATGATATAATAGAAAAAGTGTACTGGGTAACCAGTTCTGGTTATTCTTTTATTTTCTTTTGAAGTTGTCTTAGCTTCAAAGACCTTGATGACCACTAAAATTTAATTTTTTAATTTTCAAATTTTTAATTTTTAAAAATCTAATTTTTAAATAAGAAAATAGACAAGCTGTAATTTCTAACAACATACAACTTTAGGGTTGCAGATAAAGAAAGAGCTTATTGTCTGTGGATCTGTCAACTCAGAAACAGGGAGGATACACATTTTTTTTCTTTGTTTTTATGTTTTTCCACCTTCTGATTTTTTAAATTTAGCTATGAAATGTGCAGAAAAGCCCCCTAAAAATTTGAAAAACCACCAACAAATCAAAGAGATAAACCTAGTTGAAATGATGACCAAGAAGTCCAGGAGCAATTCACTGCTCATTAAGAAAGATCTTAAAGATCAAATAAAACCGGAAATCCAAAGGGCATCATGATGTATCAGTCTTGAGCTAAAGAGTTGATTTTACTGTGCTAATAAATCTCCACCACATGACATGGAATCTCATCAAAAACAATCCACCCTCTCACTTTGTACTCCAAAATCTCTTTGAGGAGCTATATGCTGCTGCTGCTGTTCCAGCAGGTTATTACCAGTGTGTGAAAGCAGCTCTGGGTCAGAGGCTTAGCCTTTATGCACCAGCCTCCACTTCCATAGCTGCTCCTGATACAGAATGGAGCTCGTAACCTGGCCTCTCTTCATTACCAGGCAACTATCATTCAACCTTCTCCCAAAGGTAAAATTGTATGCCTATTGGGATTATTATTGTTATTTTATTATATTTATGGATCCTATTAGCCCACTTCCATTCTTATTTGCTGTCCATGTTTTCTATTTATGTGAATGGATACTGAGAAAAGATTACTGGTACAACTAAGTCAAAATTCAGTATATATCAATGAGAATGGATAGCTGTTAGGTCAGTTAGGTTTGTGGTGACTACAAGCAGGATTCATTTATGACTAATGCAACTCTAGAATGGATCAATGTGTGAAGATGTATCCCCATTAATTAAACAGATGTGGTGCTCACAGATACTCCTGGTTATGTAGAATCCTGAGGACAATTTAGATGATATCCACCTCTTCTCAGCCATACTCTGCAGCTGTTCGCAAAACATTGTCATATACATCAAAACCAGTGACCAAAAAAAAGAGGTGATTTTAAGTGGTTGAGCTCAATATGGTTGAAAGGAGCAGAGGCCACTGAAAGTTCCACTTAAAGAAGAGGCCTGCAACTATATTGCAACTCTACTGACTAGATGCAGATGCCTAGCAGACAGGAAAAACTTCTTCCCTAGTTTATGCCTGTATTTGTATCTCCCCTTCACTGTTTTCCTTTTTTTCAGTCCTTATATAAGTATTCTGCAAGGTTCTCCAGGGGACACTATCACAGCAGCTGTGGAAGTCTGTCTTCCCCACAGGCCTCTCCTGACTCACAGGATCCGGTGGACACAGCAAATTTTTAAGTCTTTGAAAAGTGGGCAGAACCTCATAAACCTTGACTTTTCACCTCTCTCCCTCCTGAGCTAAGATGGTGAATGCACACTTAATGCTGAAAGCACACCTTCTGAATAACAGAAGAATCAAACTGCCTCCAGAAGCCAAGGCTGTTGTGCAAACATGGGCATTTAGGCTCACTGCTGCTCTTTAATGCTCATTGAAAAAAACAGCCAGGTTCTTAAGCTGCAGTTCCTCATTTAATCCTTCTCTCCAAGGCATTGTGGCTTACATACTAGGAATTATGAAATACATTCTGCCCACTTTAAAATTTCAAGGATATGGTCTTTAAAATCAAACATCTCCAAGCACTAATGTTTTGGTTAATTGAACCTCTCTGACATGTAGTCCCTTAGGTCTCAAGTGCTAAAAGTTCAGAAAAATTCACCAGGCTGTGAATGCATTATTCCTTAAAAACACTAGGACAAAAACAAAGATACTCGTGTTCTGAACTTGCTGTCATGTTTCATCTAGTAATACTTTTCCCATTCACACTTTTGTGATGCCAGGTTGCTTCTGAAGTAATTTGTTTCAAACTCCAAGGTGCCATTACTATATGCAAGAGATATTTCTTAGTAGGGAAAATTACTTGCTTTATAAATCCTTAAAGGCAATTTGATTCCTAATCTGATATATTATATTTATATACATAAAACCAACATACCTACGGACACATACTTGTACAAATCTACTTCACATTCAACCAAATCCAGCCTGGAACATTATGAAGGAGAAATATAAACACATTTAACACCCAAAACCCTCATTCAATTAAAGAAGAAATGAAGATTGCAAAGAAAAAAAATGAAAAGCTGGGAAAAAACCAGATTCAAGTTTTTTTCAACCAGTTTGCCAGATTACCTCCTGCACTTTAGATGCATGTGTTATGAAAGCCTTTAAATACACAATATTTTTTACCACAAAGGATTTTGATCACTCAGCAAATAAGAAGAAAATTCTTCCTTTAAGATCATATATTCTACATTTTGCTTGGATTTTAACTTTTAACTGCATCATATTCTTGGCTCTGCCTATAACCAAATATTGCTTCCATTGTAATCCCTGCAAATATTAGAACTGACTTCTGATATGGATTTTTCTTTGCATTTTTCCTGCAGTTCTCTCTATTTAAAACATCAAGACGTTTTTATTTTGTCTTTAGCACACCCTTGAGTGTTTCTTTATGCTACAGAAGGGCTATGAAAAGACATAGCACAAATAATTATATGTCTCTTCACCAGGTCTGATGATGTGAATTAATTCAAGTTTTGTGTCTGGAAACTGTAATAATTGTCTGTAACAATTATTACAAATTTCTATTTCTAATAGACCTGGGAGGGGTTTGGAGAGGAGTGGAGGAGGATGGTAGTGAAAATGTGAAAGAATTCAGAGACTTAAGCTCAGAGTAAATGAAAAATATTTGTTATATAAACATAGAATTTGAAGCAGATCTGTTTCCCAGTTCTGTGCCAGGTATGGGACTAATCTGGGAGCAGATGCCAAATCAAGGCTCAAGCATTCTTATAAAACCTATCCAAGGGTCTTAATGTATCTCAAAGTTATTTACTATTATCAAATCCTGCCAGTTTATATGATTCATTTATAATTTCCAATAATTTTAAGATGTCAGAACTTTTCATTGCAGTATTTTTTTAAACCAGAAAACATCTTCTAGGAAGTTCATCCTCTGCATCTTCTCACATAAAACTGTACCATTTATTTTTCTCTCCGTTTCTGTGACTAATTTGAACTGATCTAGGGTTATCTGTTCTCTGAGATAATTCAGAAAAAAAGAGGAAATGTCTGCTTCCTTTTCTCAGGTGTTTTTACTGTGGCTTGTAATCTTTCTACAACACTTTGTTCTGTTGAGTGCTAATAATTGATTCTGAAGAGACTAGAGCGTAATTCATGTTCGGTTGTTGTTTATGTTTTTTCAACCTCCAAAACAGTATTTAGCTATGAGGCTTTAGTAGTCTTACAGTCCTTCCTGATTTAAACTAAAATCAGAGGATGAGGTCAAAAGTCACATGTAGCCATGAAAAAGGAATTTTTGTGTTTTTAAGATTTGTTCTCCATCTGCCTGGCAGGTGGATGAGGAGTGCAGTGACACCAGGGGCAGAATGAGATCTCACCAAGGCTGCTTCTTCAGTTTTCTATGGCACAGAGAATATATTTCTTAAACCACAACAAAATCACACTAAATGGAGAGACCCTATGACATGCTCTGATTTTTACAGCCCATACACATTTCCACTGTGTCTGTGGACATGTTAATTGAAAAGATGAAACAAAAAGGGTTTTTGTTGTTTTTTTTCTGTTTTTTTCTTTTTTTAATTTGGCGAGAAAGATGAAAAAAAATCATTAATTTTTAAATTCTGTAAAAGAACAGAACACTTTGAATGATAACAAGTGCACCTCGCAAGGGCAGGGAAGAATTGCATGAGCAGTACTTTGCCTTTTGAGACTACGAACAGGGCTAATAAAGAGCAAACTCATTTGTCAGGAAACAGCAGCAAATCAATTGTATGAGATCACTCAAACAGCTGCTCCCTTGCTAAGTGTAGGACCTGGCAGCTGGTAGTTCACTAGCTAAGCCCTGCCTGCTGGCAAGGTTTGTAAGGCTCATTTCAGCAAGCCTGGGAAAGGCTTCCCCAAACACACACCCACGATGCTGTTTCTGCTTTCATCCTCATCCTGAGAGTCCTGTCACAAAACAGCCCCAATTTGACTCTTGCTGTAGGAGAGGGCACAGCTCTCACAACTTCTTGGTTTTCATAAAAAGATGACCTTGTCTGTCATTCCTCATTCCCTCTCTCTAAGGATGCAAACTATCATAGCAATGCACATCAAACTCTTGCAAGAAGGAAATCAGTACAACCCGACTATGAAATGGAGGAGCTACACAAAATGACTGCAAACAGGGGTAGCTGAACGCTCAGTTGAATCTGCATTCTTGAGATAACAAAATGGGGCATTGTTGACAATGAGAAACTGCAGTAGTCCAACCTTGAGATAAGTTCACTGACCAGCAGGTCTGAGCCTGTCCTGCTGAGCCTGACAATACTGCCTACACAATAATGCCATATTTGACTTACTGATGGAAGTAGCATCCATTCACAACTTTGAAAAACAAAAATCCAAACCACACTACCCTGCAACACCCAAGCTAGTCATGAAGGAGGACAGTTACAAGCAAATCACTGCTTGGTCTTGACTGCCTCGACTTTCCACTCACTCCCTTTGGTACAGGCGACCAGCTTTGTGGTGAGCAAGAGAGCAAGGCAGAAACTGCTAGGTCTGTTGTACAGAAATGGTATAAATGGAAAAGTCTTCTATGGTACTATAAATATTCAGGTCAGATAGACCTGTGGTTCAAAATACAGAGATTATAGAAAGGACACACATTTTCATTCAGCACTTTCTACTAGACCTCAAAGGAATTCACTGTCCTTTCTTTTCCAGTACTCCAGCAGTTTTTACCTATAACCCTCAATGTACACACTGTACATTTGGAGTGCAAGTTGTCTGGAGGAGTTGCCTCTTACATACATTGTGCAGTACTGGAGACAAGTAATTTGGGTTGGGAACTATACCTGGTGATGGATTACAAATAATATTTTAATGAATAAATTTTTTTCAATAACTGAAAGATTAACGCTATATCCCATGTGGAAAAATGTGTTGTGGAATATACAGCTTGTCTGACTACTTTATTATTATATTATAGAGGGAAAGCTTTCATGTTTTCGAGGTTTCAGAAATATTAGTGGTTTGAAAGTGCATGGTTTTTTTCCTGCAATTCACCTTTGGGGTACTCTTAAAGAATTATGGTCTTATTTGAATCTAATTTTTTTTCCCTAAGAAACAGAGAGCAATCTACCATACAAAATATCAATGCCTAAAAAGGTCAGCCTGACACAAGTTGATTATTTTACTTATAAAATGCTTAATACTTGTTGTCTTAAATGATTTCTCATATCATATTCTTTATCATATTCTCCTTTTTACTGCATTAAAAATTTCTAAAGTGACCAATCTTTTATAGAAATTTTATACTCCTCTAAGGGCAGAAAGAGTATATGTACTGGTTTTAATTTCAGAAGCTGAAAAGCCTGAATAAACCAAATCAAACTGCAGATTCTGAATTTAAATTGCATTTCTTTTCTTATTTCTCGTTCTAACTTTTTGCAGAGCATTCAGTCTTTATTAGGCAAAGAGTGTAGCTCTAATTGAAAAGTCCTTGTACTTCCTAAGGAATTTTAGGTTGTCACAGAGGATTAATTCTCCATAACTTTCACATTGTAAAGGAGATCTCATTATTGGGTATTATTCATAAGCATTCTTTCCCAAATAAATAGTTATTTTAATGGATGCTATAGTTAAACACTGATCAAAACCATTATTTTCAAAGAACAAAATAGAATTGTAGAATCTGGTTTATTTTTTATTTTGTGTAAGGGTTGACCTTATCTGGATGCCAGGTGCCCATCAAGCCTCTGAATCACTGCTTCTCCTCAGCTGCACAGGCGAGAGAGAATAAGAAAGAAAACAATTTCTAGGTGGATATAAGGCAGTTAACTACAGCAAAAGTGAAAGCTTACATATGCGCAAGCAAAGAGGAGAAGAAAAGATTTAATTCTCTATTTCCCATTGGCAAGCGCATGTTGCTATTGCTCAGGAAAGCAAAACTTGTAAACAATGAATGTCCTCCCTTACTCCTCCTATTCTTAGCTGTTACATCTGGGCTGACATGGAACATCCCTCCAGTCAGTTTGGGCCAGCTGACGCAGCTGTGTCCTCTCCCAGGAAACACTGCTGCATTATCTGCACCTGTGTAGCCACCAAGGCACAACACAGCAACGCTATGGGGGCTGCTGGAGGGAGATGAACTCCAGCTCAGCCAGACTCAATGCAGTGTGCCATCATTTGCAGCTTTCTCTATTTCAAATTTTCTCAATGGACTGCTTTTCATTTAGATGAAATTAACTCAGAGTATCTTCAGGCTGGATCTTCAAATAAACCACTGATATTCCTAACAAATTATATCTCTGGTGTCAGAGTTCTGTGTAAAATGTAGCCACTTCTCTTTTAAAAAGAAAGACCTCTGTCAAAATTTTCAAAACAATTTAAAATGTTTTTACCATCTTTTGGATGACAGCAAGAGCCCTAATAATTCATGGAACTTTTTTCTCACCTATAATTTCTATGGCTTCATTGGGCAATGCAAACAAGACTGAAGACATTTCCCAGATGAGAGAGATGCCTTTTAAACACATAAATAGATAAATACCATATTGGTGTTCCATATCCCATATGGGAGTGAAGTTGGAAGATAATGAGTCTGTGTATAGTTTCAATCCTGCATGTAGTGCAGGCACGTGAGCACAGAGCTTGGTATGGACTCAACAACCTTGGGGTTATCTGTAATGCCTATAATGCACTGCAGGATGCACAGTGTGTGTAATTTTGGACTCTGCCTGGTGTTTTGGGGCTTATGCAAAAATCGCATAAAAAGATAAATGTAGTGGGGACAAGAACACCCATTACACAAGAATTTAATAACATAAGTTGCAACACCACCATCCTTGACTCAGCAAACACAGATGCACTTAGCATTGATCAATTACTGAAACAGAATTTTTGTCCTCATGAACTTCTCAGTGGGTGAAGACTTCATTTAATGCTTTACTGGTTAGAGGTATCTGTGTTTACAAACAACAATGTGCCTAAACACATCAGACCTCACACAAACTTCTTAATGGATCTATAGTAAATATAGCTCCAACACCCCTCAGAATTAAATACATTTGTAACTCAAGCTACTTCAAGAATGGGAAGAGGTCTCTTAGAAAGACAGTTCAATACAAATTAAATATGTAAATGTGTGAATTAAATTAAAATATTGAAATAATTTTAGTTAAACACTACAGGTTTATTAACATCTCAGTCAGAACCCACGTAGTCCAAATATTCACCCTTTTTTTCTCAGAAATGTATTAAACTTCACAGATCAGTCTTTCAATCATTACTTTTTTCTGTTTTTCTTGGACTATAATTGAGCCTCCATGCAGCATTTTAGAAGCTCTCTTTCTCCATCCCTTTTTTTCCCCTACATTTTCTGCACTTACACAAGGCAAATTTTCTGGGGTGATCCTTTCTCAGAAAAACACTCAGCATTGAAAGAAAGAAAGAAGAGATCAAATAATAAAAGTCAGATCACTGAGAGGGCAGTAGCAGTATCAGCAATGAAAAGAAGTTGTAAAAGATGCAATCATCTTACCATTCTTTTCTCTTCCTGCTGCCCTCAGTGGTTTCTGAAGTGGACAGCATTTAAGTGCCAGCTTTCCGGTCTTCTAAGTGCCTTTGGCTACAGTCACAGGCATTTTCACAAGTGCTGCACATTTAACCTTATTCAGAAAACTACCTTTGTAGGGAATAAGCCTAAGTGAAAAGCAGTTGAGATTTCCTGGGACTTTTGAGATTCCCTATGGGCATCTGCAAGGCAGAGCCATGATGGGGAACAAAGACACACACCAGCCTGGGTTATTCTCAAAGCTAGGAAATGAGGGGTAGAAGACCCCACCGGCTTCAAAAAATATACTTAAATAAACTCTGGCAGAGATTGTGAAAAATTTAAGTGGTCTTGCTTTCTGTGAAGATTTGGGCACTATCTCTAGTTTGATTAATCACTGGGGAAAATTCTACAACACTGCTCAAATTACAAAGTAATGGGTCTATCAGGCATAATTAGACCTCAGCTGAACACTGTAGTTTGCTTGAAAACTATTCAAGTAAACCGTTGTGGGTGCTGGATGGGACCCCTTTCCTAATTAATCCACAGAGAATTGAAGTATTATCTTTTCCTCAACAAGGCATTTCCTAATGGGTGTGAGTGTTTTGCTTCAAGGCCTGCTGCTGATTCAAGGCAGGTTTTCATACAGGTATTCATTCCATTGCCACAGCACTCTCTTAGAAATGCTGCTCCCTGTGGCATGCCAAACTGCTGTGTCATTACATCAGTCCCAGAGGTACCTCATGTGACATGATGTAATAGCATCAGGGAGAAAGAAGTGCTCACAGTGACATAATGCTCTATAAAGCATGTCTTTGGTGACAAGAGAATTTACAGGAAAGATTGCCCAGCTACTCCACTGGGGAAGGTTGGTGACAGCAAATTACATTCAAATTCTGTGATTGCAGGTAATTGCAGGTACCTAAAAGGAGAAGAATGTCTATTTGTTCAGAAATTTCTAAATGATTAATAACCTTAATCTGATATAAATATTAAGGTGTCTGACCTTAACTTTTGAAGAGAAAAAAGAGCTAACTAGTTCTGTTAAAGGCATTTAGCTCAGTGGTGGGATGTAAAACACACTTGAATACAGAATATATATTGGAACAATCATACACAACACACAATCAGATGAACCTCACTGGAAGGGGAAAGTTTTGGTGCTTCTACAAGAGTATAAAAATCAGAATAATAGAATTGTTAAGGTTGAAAAAGACCAGTAAGATCAACACATCTAATAATTGGTAGTTAGTGCTTTCTGTTCCTATTTTCATTCTTTCTCTTCAGTTTTCACTGAACATTTCAGTCATGTTAATCTGAACATTAAATCAAAAATGAACAGTTTTCTGCATGTGCAAGTGAATGCAGTAGAGACATATCTGTAAAACATCCAGAGCATGTCAGTTCCAGATAAATGGAAAAGCAAATCATGACTCCTTTCAACAAGAACTAGACATAAATGGTGCTTCTTTCCTCATTTACAAAGCAACAAAGTCTATGTTTCTCTAATTTCTTATTCTCTTACTGAAATTAAATTTCTGGTGGGGTGTTGGTGTGTATGTGCAGAAGAGCTTGAGACCCATGACCAGCTGGTGAGAAGTTCATCACCTTACTAACTGCTTCTTGCTCAATGTCAAATGTGCCTGCGTTTGTGCTGCCTTCTAAATGGATATTATGAATCCAAGTAGACTGAGTATACATCTGAGTTACTGAGTGTTACAAGGCATTTTTATGGATAGGCTGACACTGAGGGAAAAGAAAGGGAAAGTTTTATCTAGGTCATGGTCCATTTAAGTTACACTCCTGACATGAAGAGCCACTTAGCTGTCATAGCTAAAAGAACACCTCAAAACCTCAATCATTCCACACTGAAAATTAATGACTCTACTGCAAAAAAGTGCTGCATATAGGAAGCATCTCATCTGAGATCCAAACTATAGCTGAAGTAGGTGTATGATTTGTCCTTGTTGTTAGCCTGACTTTGTAGTCTGATAGGTGAATATGACAAGGGAATATGTTGCATATTCAAGGCATAGTGCTTGTTAGAAAGGAAAAAAGTATCCTACACCAATGCATAAAAATCTTGACTTGCAATAATGTCCACATACAAAAGTAATGTACTGAGCAAAATCTTTTCTGTTTCATTTTCATGTTTCCAAACATTGTGACTGGGGTTAAATATGGGTTTTTGGTTTTGTTTTGACTTGATATTTTATGAACTCTGCTAAAACTTTCCCAGCTTTACCATCTGAAGTCATCTAAGGCTATCCTGAAAAATAGAAATGGTTTCATTTGCCAAAGAATAAAAACTTTCAGATGACCCTTCTTTCAAGGTCATAATTCTGGGATGGTAAAGAGGAAAATATTAAGACAAGGTTCTCTTTATTTTGGTCAGCACAGTCTGGGCTGTGAAACTTAGGTGATACTTAATGACTCATACTTCAGTGGTAAAACCAGTAGAACTTGCACTTCTCGCTTCTCAGGGCTGGATCCTATTCACAGGATGCTGCAATATCTCATATACCCCCTCCTTCTCACAGAATCATAAAATTGTAGGGTATCCTGATTTGGAAGGGGCCCACAAGTTTGACTCCTGATCCTTCACAGGACATCCCAGGAGTTACACCACGTACCTCCTCAAACTCTGTCAGTCTGGTGCTGTGACAAATTTCCAGAGGAGCTTTTTGCAGTGCTCAACCATCCTCTGAGGGAGAAGTTTCTGAGTTAGGAAATTTATGAATCTTCAGAAGAAGATTCTGAAGCTATATATACTTTTATACCTTTCTTTTTGCCTCAGAAACAGTAATTTAGGGCATAGAAGCTATTATTTTCTATCTAAATAATAGAATTATATAATCACAAAAAGGCTTAGATTGTAAAGGACTTTAAAGATCATCTATTTCCAATCCCCCTGCCATAGACAGGAACGTCACCCACTAGATCAAGTTGCTTAGGGCTGCATCCAACCTGGCCTTAACACTGAAAATGCTGGGATACCCACTGCTTCTCTGGTCAAGCTGTCTGTGCCTCACTATCCTCTGAGTAAAGAATTTCTTCCTGAAATCTAGTATTAATCTCTCCTCTTTTAGGAGGAGACTACCCTTTGTCCCATCTCTGCAAGCCTTTGTAAAAAGCACTCTGTCTTTTTGTAAAAAGCACTCTGTCTTTTTTTATAAGCTCACTTTAAGTACTGAAAGGATGCAATGAAGGCTCCTTGACATCTTCTCTTCTCCAGACTGAACAATTCCAGCCCTCTTAGGCTATCTTCACAGAAGAGACATTCCAGTACTCTGATCATCTTTATGGCTCTCCCCTGAACCAGCTCCAAAAGGTCCACATCCTTGTGCTGCAAATCCCAGACATGGATGCAATGTGGGGCCACGTGGGGTCTCACAAGGGCAGAGTTGAGGGGAGAAGCTGAAAGTTATCAAAGCACTTTTTAATCTATGATTCAGTTTGATAGGCTTTTTATAATCCCAGAAATTCTCAGACTGCATTCAGGCTAATGATATCAGAGTTATGAATTTATTGCCTTCTACTGAATTCCTTAAATCAATTTGCTGTGCCAGTGAAGTACAGCATAATCTCCTGCTGCTCTCCTTCAGTAGTACCTTAGATTGCCCTGTACAGCTCAGCTTTCAAAAGTGATCAAGATTAAAACTGAACTTTCTCTTATTGATTACAGTCAATAGCAAATTATAGCATACAGAATCTTAAATTCTCATTGACATACATATTCAGTTCTTTAATTTTGCAAATTCCTCCTCAATCAGAGCAAGCTACAGATGTTGGGATGAAAGTAACAAAGCTATCATTACAAAGCAGCAATTTTGTACGGTATACGATTTAAACTGGTGTGCTCAGCCCAGCTGAATCCCACTGGGCAATTTCAGAAGAAAGGACTGAAACTTGACAGATAGAGCTAAGCCCTAAAAGCTTAAGGGCCTATCATTCAAGAAAAGGGGCAGGCTGTTTGTTCTCTGGGAAGAGGACTTTTGGTGTAAGTATTGCTAATCCAGCAGACTGCACCAAATGCAGACAAAAAGAATCTTTTGAAAGAAAAAAATATCCTCTTTGTGCACTCTCAACCCTTGTCAATAAAGACTGTATTTTTTTGTGTGTGTGTGTCTGGAACCCTTTGCTACAGCATTTGCTATATTGTGCTGTGATATAACAAGGCCAGCTAGGGAACACTTCTTGGTAGTATTTCACCCTCCTCCGTGAAGTTGTCTCATGCATTGAACTCTCCTGAGCTTTAAGAAGGAAATAGGGTTGGGAGAGCAGTAAGCTTGAGATATAACCATCTAAGTATCATAAATATCCCCATATCACGTTCTTTGTGAAAATAGAAATCACTCCTTCTGCTATCCTTCCCCCCATTTTTACACGGAGAATAGCAATATCTGAGAGACAAAATCCCTTAGCTTTTTATTTACAAGATTTCTTACCCCCTGCAGATGCATCTGACTTCCCTAGAGAAGTTGGTCTTGAAAATCTCACATCTTCAGGCCTGCTTTTGACAACCCATTCTTGCAATTTCTTGTGTCCTCAGAATGTTTATCCCCAATGTCAGACATCATGCTATTGATACTTTCTGAGTGCTACTATGTTATTCATATTTCTCTGAGTTCATCAGTGTCTCAACTTGTTATTCTTGCTGTTCCTCAGAATAATAGAGTTTAGTGAGGCAATTTGTGCTCAGCTTCAGCTGCATGTGCAAGTAAAATATTCTATTCAAATTGATAATAGAAAAAATAGCAGCTGCATCTAATCACCTTTCCTCCAGAGATTTAAAGTACAATAACATTCTGTCTAACTGTATTCACTTAATGGTTTTTTAAGTAATACATTTTAATGTAGAATTGCTTATATGCTCCCTTCAAAGGAGCACATTTCCCTCCACAATTTGGCTTTAACTCCTGATGGACACTGACTTGTGATCATGTCTCACTAGTGTAAATATGGGATAATGCCTCAAATGTCAAGAGAGTCACAATGGAATAAGAAAGAAGACAGACTAACTCATTTTGTGTGATATAAAATCTGCTTTTATCTACACCTTGATGATATCATAGTGATGCCTGCTTGTATAATGATATAGTTCTACACAGGACTGATTTTTCACAGACAAGATAGTTGATTTAAAGTATTAAAGAATTATAATGAAGTATTATCTAGGTCAGGGTTCCTCAGCACAACCAAACCAAATGCTCCAGTTGTGCCTGATTTTGATGCACAGAATTTCCTCCTGCTCTATTGTCTGCTCAGCACAGTGTGCCGACCTGCATTCGTCCTCATGCATATTTGAGATCAAGTATTGCAAGGCATGAACAGAATACCAAAGTGTACTTTTGCAAGTTCTTCAGCCTTCCCTTTCAGCATCTCAAGTAGCAAAAATATGTATCAAAATACATTATTTAGAGATGTTTTCATTTTTACAGTTTATGTGGCAGGAAACAAACCAATATTTAAAACAACAGCATTAACAGATTAATGTCTGAATTATCCATAATACCTAAATGTTCCATGTTCTTTAACCTTGCCCTGTGAATATATTGAATAAATTATTCTTACTTTAATTTGAGAACTTAGAAATCAAAATGCAGTCTATTCAGGGGAAAAAAAGATGTATTTAACTTAACATTTCTATTCAAAGGTTTGAAGAATATAAGTGCCTAACAAAACAATGAAAACCACACTATGCTTACTTTATTTCATAGTGAATGCAATATTTTCTCTGTTTAAATTGATTTGATGTAAGGAGTGCACTGGATTTATGTGTTAATTTTTCAGTTTTTCATATGTTACACACAGGATAGAGGAGCTGCTTATTGTACACAGGTCCATTAGTACTTAAAGGAGCGCAGTTGCCTGTCTCAAAAGACTGTCAAGGCCACAGAACTTCCCATAAGACAAGCCACCACAGTGGGAATTTGAGGTAAGCACAGAAGGGAGAAATCTGTGACAGGAAGGTGTTAGTTCCAGGCCTGGTGAGGTGAAATCTGGTTACCACACCTTAGTTAATGCATTACAATGCATGTTATAGTACAGTAATGTGACAGACCGTGGGAAAGAAAGCAACTGCTCAAGCATATGATACTCCAAGTTACACTCCAAGATCTGTGATCACCTTGTGGATGCAGAGCTTGGACTGCACAAAGGTGATGCCTCAGAAGAACAACTCTGGGACCCCCACAACCGAGAACACAAGGGTGAAGAAGGATCAATGGGATGATGCCGGATCTACTTGTCTCTTCCTCCCCTCAACGCCTCCTCCTCCTTTTTCTCTTCTTCCCTCCTCTTTCACTCTCTTCCTCCTCTCTCTCTCTCCCCATCCCCTTTTTAGTTTCTTCCTCTCTACTTCACATTGACTATTAAATAAGGTCCATATTATTGACTTCAGCATATGGTGTTGTTTGCACCTTAATTTGGGCAGAAGCCTCTCTCACTAGTTGGATTTTAACAAGATTCCATATCAACTTCTCAGCTACTCTTCTCTGACACAATTCAGAGTCCAAAGAAGCATTAGAGTTTGGAGTCTCTATGCCATCCTTCAAATCATTAAACTGATGAACACAGGCAGATATGATTTTTTGGGTTCTTGGTAAACAGCTGCCTAGGTTTGCCATGCTTCAATTCCATTGTTTATGTTGTCTAATAGGAAGTATGTTTATTGCAAAATCAGGTGGCTGATATTTTCCTTGCTCTTACATATCTCTTGTTCTTAAAAGTTGTGGTTCTGCTGACATCAGCTTCATGCAGGAGACATCTAGGAGACTCCAGATGTGGAGCAATCACTGAAGAATCATCTTCTTTATATCAATAGTATTTTTGTAGTTTAAACATATTTTCAGATCAAATAAACCAAGTTTTCTGTAGATGACACTTGATAAAAATCTTAATAAAATGAGCCCAAATTTAATGATACACTCACAATTTCACATGATGTTGCTGTGCTTCATGAGACCAGAGAAGCTTTCACAGGTTTATATTTTCAAGCCAGCTGCACTATGTCAAAAACGATAGTGCAAGTGCTAATCTTAACTAGCATTTAAAATATATTCATAAGAAGGAGCTATAACACTGCAGATGTGAAGGGTTAATGTTTGAAAATAAACCAGAGGAGTAAAATCAGGTTTCAGTTATTCCAGTCTAGCCATCAGAAATGGTTATCTTGGGATATTTGAGGATGTGATAATCCCTAATTTCATAGGGGCGTGCCAGAAAGGGTATGTCTAATGTGAAAACTGCACAAGTCCTTTTTAAAATTGTATTTGAGGGCAAAATCCCACAGAAAAGAGCAGACATAAACAGGCAGGTTCTTTTATCTCTGTTCCTACCATCTTCTCTTGTTTTCAAGATCTGACAGTTTATCTCCTTGTATAATTATATTATGAACCTCGGTACACATGATGTTTACATCACAAGCATCAGGAAATTTTTGAAGGATGTTCTCTCAGTCCACCCAAGCTCAGGAAAGATTTTATTCTGAAACGTTTGCCTAGGAAGATATCTGTAAATCTTCAAATGCTGTAGAAATTATAATATATAAATAACATGGTGCTGCAGTTGTTCTGATGGCCGTATGGACTATACCTTCAAAAATTATTTTGAGAAAGAAAATCAATATTTCAAAATTAATCAAAAAAAGAAAGTAAACTTGTAAGATTTAATAAACAGACAGAGATATAAATGCTGATTTTCATTAAAAATATAGACTGTGAGTGTAAAAAATAATCTACATATGAAATTCAGATCTTTGGATCCAGATGATTTTATCATTTACTCCATACCTTGAAGAATTTGCATCAATACCTTCCACTGTAATTTTTGTATGTCATTGTATTCTTCTCTAAACATGGTATGCTATATTTCATAGCAGTGGAAAAAATTGGAACTGTGGGCTAGGTAAAATCATGCAGAAATGCTCCTTGCAGAGGGATATCTCTAGACTTTGATAAGTCATTAAAAAAAGGAAAGTAAAATCTGCTATTGGAGCGATTTTAAAATTTCTTTGATGCTGACAGGATCACATGATGAACAAAGGGTTTCAAGAAAATAACATGTTTGTTATGCCAGGAGGAAGGCAACAAAGCTGATGACAGGGCTGGAAGTTATGTCCTGTGAGATGCAGCTCTAGTTTGTCTAGTTTAGAGAAAAGAAGGCTCCCTACAGCTTCCTGAGCAGGGGGAATTGTGGGGGAGGTGATGACCTCCTTGCTCTTGGATCCAGTAATAGCAGGCTGGGAATGGTTCAGAGTTGTGTCAGGGCAGGTTTGAAGGTTTGGACTTGACATCAGGAAGCACTTCTCTACTGAGAGCATGGTCAGATGCTGCAAAGGGCTTCCTCATTAAGTAGCCAATGCCCCAAGGCTCTCAGTGTTTAAGAGGTATTTGAGCAATATCTTAAAAGCATATTTTAACTTGTGGTCAGCCATGAAGTGGTCAGGCACTTGGACTGAATTACCATTGTAGGTTCTGCCAACCAAACGTGTCTATTCTAGTGTAAATTACTCTAGTATAGTCTAGCCAACTCTATTTTGTATTTTGATTGTTAATTACATTTTTTTTCATTTCACTTATTTTTACTTCAGATAATTGCCATTATCACTTTGATTCCTCACAAAGATTATGGGAAGCATAAGAACTAGACCATAGTGGCTTTTTTTTTTTTTTTAATCTGGAAAGGGACTCCATTAACTAATATATATTATATATATAATAATATATAATATTATATATGTAATATAATAATAATATAGTATAGTATATAAAAATACATACTGTACTGCAAACCATGAAACATAAATTATAAGACCTTTGACTTTGGCTTGGCAGAGCAGGGAAATAAACCAAGCCATGATACAGGGATATTTCTATTATGAAATCCACTTTCCCAAATTGGCTTGTTTTCAAACCACAATGTAAGATTTCAAGACAATGTACTATGCTTTGCTGTTTTCTGATTAAAAATATGTTTTCCCTTCAAAGAGAGAGAGTAGAAAAAACCCCCACCACTTTTTTGGCTATGGTTTTGTGGTTTTTCGGGGTTTTTTTTGGTGCCAGCCATTGTATTGTCATTATGAAATCTATGGTTTAAAAGAAGATAAAAGCTGCATTACTATAATCATAGATGCCAGAAAAATTCAATCAGAATATGATTACAATAATAAAAGCTCTTTCAGATTCAATGAGATACAACTGGTTGGGTAATGATTGCTTCTTGAAAAACAAGAGTGCTTTCTCCATTTCACATGAGTAACATGGTTTGGTACTAGCTATCTTTATTGAAGTCACAGGATAAAAATGAATTCAGTTTAACATAATTGACAGACATCCTAAGGAAACAAAGAAGAGCAGTGAAGTTTGATTTTGGTCAAACTGAATTGCTTATGGATTATAAACACACTTGAACTATCCTCCCTTTTTATGTTGTAACTCAGGTAGGCTTTCCCTAACAGCATTTTTCTCCTGAGTTAAATAACAGAATTTTATTTTGACTGAAGTGTGATGAAAATATGAATTTTCATTTTGGCAAAATATGAGTGAAAAAAAGTTACTTTGAAATTTTAACAGTACCCAGAACTGGTCTCAGTTCTACTGCACAAGACCTTTCAAATGAGATGAAATGCTGTGCCTAAGGGATTCTGTGAATATGAAGATATTTGGTACAAAAACTTATAGGAAGGGGCCATGAACAGTAGCACACTATCTATATATTAGAGGGATGAACCAGGATCTTATGGTGTTGTGATACACTGAAATACAGAGCAAGAATTCCTCAACTTTCAGAGTTAACGAAGACTTGTAATTTAACCAACAGTGTATTCTTTCAATATTTTAGTTCCCATGTGCATTGTTTTATGACTAGTACATGGTATATTATCTGAAGACTGTTTTACTGAAGGTTTGAATTAGGACCTTTCTCTTCTTGTAGGCTTCTCAAAAAATTAATTGGAAATTTCTAGTTTTTGAGATACAGTCCTCTGCCAAACTTGGTTTGAAGCTGAAGCGTTCAAACTTTTTGTCTGGACATCAATCCAAAACCAGAGAGCATAGCTGCTACAGCCTCCTTCATTTCATATACACTCTTGCAAGGAGTGTACTAGAAAAAGTGACAGAAGACAACAAAGTATGTGGCAACTGAGGGTGCTCAAAAAGACAGCTCTAAAGAACACGTCAGAGAATTAAAAGGTTGTTACAAGTATTGTGAGTATTGCCTTTGCTAGAAGCTGTCATGAGAATTATAGAGGCACTTGAAGGAAGATATGAGGTTCACAGATGTTTGCAGGATGATTCTAGTTTTAACACAGGGACAAAAAATATACAAAAGATAATTGTCGTGACATAAAATGACATCATCAAATGTAAGAAAAAGTTGTATACCTACAGGTAGACTTTAAAGTCAGGCTATTTTAAGTATTTTTAAATTCACAATGAATGTAATATGGGAAACAAGAACTGCTGTTAAAATTTATTTAATTCTGTCTTTTTAAAATTCTGTCTTAATTAATAATGGCTATAGTTCTCAGATATTCTAAAAAGATTAATTAAAAAAGGACTAGTTCAGATGATTCCAGTGTACTTTTCTGAACAAGTACTTTGCTTTCAGCCATTGCATACCTGCAGCAGATGCTCAAAACTGCTTTTAACTTTTGTATTACAAAGTACTTCAAAACAAGTACAGGTAACTTAAATCATGGACAGTATTTCCTACATCGTTCACCACTAACCTTAAAATACAAGATGCCTTGACGACTTCAGCACTTATGTCTCCTAACAAACTCCAAGTACTTCGGTGAGTGATCACAGCCTTGGACACAGGGAGAAACAGTTCAATAGGACCAAGAATAAAAAATAATAAAGTGCATAAGAAAAAAAATTAAAAATAAAAATAAGCACAAGAAAGAAGGCAGTATCTTTTTTTTCTACAATTTTTCACCTTTAAATCTCACTTGAAGCTGAGAATTAATCGGAAGCCAGGATTTCTGTTTAAAGTTCTGAAAATTCTTTGATCAATCAAATGAAATTAAGGGACAGAAGAACTGCTAATAAATAATAAGCATTATTTTATCTAGCTGCTATGTAAGTAGACTCTTTCCAGGGAAAAGCTTAGCTGAGTTCTTTCATGTGATGGGCGTCTAAACTGTTTTATCTGTAGGGAAGACATATGGCAGTAGATGATTTTTTTCTAATCACAATACTTTCTCTTCATTTCCACTTTCAGTTTTTCCTGGATGAGTTAATGTTTTCACATCTTTCATTTTCCAGTAGTAGAATGGATGGATTCCAGACATGTTACACAGCTGAAGATAGAGACAACTATGCTGCCTTTTCGTAGTCCACAGTAGTTTTATAATTCACAGCACTAGGAAAATAATCAATCCCTCTATATGAGAAGCGCTTTATTTTAAAGTAGAGCTTTAAAAAATAAATTTAAAAAGTGCTTCACACCTCAAAACATATGAGTTGCTTACCCCTAGCTGAGAGGAGGAGGGAAAACTCATTTCAGAAGATGTTCACTAAGAGGCGTGAACCCAGAAACAGTCAGCTATGGTAACTCAGGTATGTTTTTCACAGTAAAATATTTTGACATTTTTGGCTTAAATGAGAGCTTCTGAGAGGTGTTCACACAAAATTGAAACTCTAGTGAACAAGTCACTGTAGGTGGCATGAATTCATACCAACATCTTCCCCTCAATTACCCTGCCAGGCCATATTCTTATTCACTCTGTGGGTGTGGAGACATAGAGAACAGCACAGACAGGGTTTTTTCACGCCTGAGGGGCTCTCCAGAATGTCCTGATCCTGGCAAACAGTGGATGGAGTCAATCACAGCCCATCTTCCTTCCCTCCTGTTCCCTGCAGCCAAAGAGCAATGCTTGAGTACTGGAAGATGGGACACAGGCATGCCTTCACCTGGCTTTCAAGAGCTGAACTAGAGTTATTTGGCCAACTGAAAATTACATACATAGAGGGTTACACACAAAACTGCAAGGGAAAATTGCAATTTGAATAGATACAGATGCCTCAAATCCATATGCCATCCTCTACTGAGATTTGACATGATGCCCAAACTTCTCCTCTTGTTTTGAGAATCCCAGCATCAGCCCTTTCCACTGCTCCCACATTTATGTAATGCAGGAAAATTAGAGGTGGGAAAAAGAGGTGATACAAAGAGATAATGTGTAAATAAGAATGATCTAAATTGGTTTTGGAAAAAAACCAAACAAACACCAAAAATATCAACAAAAACCCAGAAGACTAACCACTGAACAAACAAAAATCACCTCCAAACTGAAACAAAACAGGTGGAAAGAGGAAATAAAGGCAAAATATGTAGAAGGAAGACTGCATTCAGAAAACAAGAGGAAGACAGGAAATACTATAGTTTTTAAATTGGGTGGGGATGGAGAAAGGGGGGAAAAAAATGAAGGGAAATGAGAGAGAAAAGGAAAAAGGGACTAGAACAAGGCACAGTGGAGCAAAAACGTCAGGATGCAGAGAATGAAATGGAAGATAAGAAAACATTGAAAGCATATGGAGCGGCAAAAGTAAATAACTTTGTAGTGGACTAAATTTAATTTTATCTCCTTGCTTTATCTCCAGGCTTAAGGTATTTTTTGGTACTGTTTATAAATATTTATGGGCAAAAGGATCCTTACAGGCTACATCTGCCTTGTTAAGAGATAGAAGATACACAGAAAAAAATCAAAGTGGATGATGCAAACAAAATCAATTTTGAGAGGACAGATGTTTTTCCAAGATGCTATAATAATAACAACAACAACAACAACAACAACAACAACAACAACAACAACAACAATAATAATAATAATAATAATAATAATAATAATAATAATAATAATAATAGTAGTAGTAGTAATAGTAAAGAAGTAGATTAAAGGACTGTGGCATTAACTAACAGCCATGATAGATTGTTGTTGATAAAAAATGGGGTTTGCTAGAAAAATTTTACAGAGTACATGATTTTAAGTGTCATGTGAAAATGGATAAGCACTGTGCTTCAGAGTTTTGTGTGAAAAGAAAAGAAACAAATGAAGGGGTGGAAGGAGTAATATGCTGAATGAACAAGAATCAAGAAAGCAGGATAGGTAATGCCCAGTCCTTCTGTATATAAGAAGGGAGGGGAGTGGCTGGAGATGAGCCCTGCAGAGCAGGATCTGGGGTTGCTGGTTGGCAGCAGGCTCACTGTGAGCCAGCAGTGTGCCCAGGCAGCCAAGAGGGCAAGCAGCATCCTGGGGGCATCAAACACAGCACAGCCAGTCAGTCAGAGAGGAGATTATGCTGCTGTATCCAGCACTGGTGTGACCTGAGCTGTGCTGGGCTGCTCCACTTGAGAAGGACGTGCTGGTCCCGGATTGTGTCCAGAGGAAGCCAGCACAGCTGATGAAAGGGCTGGCTAGCCTGTCTTTGTAAGGACTGACTGAGGACCCAGGATTGGCCTCATTTGCAGAAAAGGAGGCTGAGGCTGAGCTCATTTCTCTCTACAGATTCCTGAGGAAGGGGAGTAGAGAGGGTATAGAGGATATTTTTGCCCCCAGCTAGGGGAATAGAATGATGCATCTGACTCCATCTTCTCAGAAGGCTAATTAACTACTTTTTTATGCTGTACTATATTACATTTATTATATTTATATTTATTTAGATTATCTATTATATTTATTATTCTATACTATAGAATAATTCTATACTATAAAATAAATATGTTATATTTATTATTCTATACTGTATTACATTATGTTACATAACGTCTAAACTGAATCTGCCAAGCACTCAACTCTGCACACAACTGCACAGAATCTCGTGGCTGTCAGCCCACAGTGCCAACACACACACACACACACCTGGCCCTGATAGGCCAAGGAAACAAAACACCCTCACTTTGGGTAAACAATCTCCATATTGCATTCTACTTTGGCACAACACAGGCACAGCAAATAACATAAGAATTGTGTTTTCTTTTCTGACATTCAGAGAATATGAAACCCAGAAATATTCTTGGGAAAAATTGTGCCTTCCTTTTCTCTGAGAAGAGAAATGTAGTGACAGAGAGGGAGGTGCTGAACTGCTCTCTCTAGGACTCAGTGTTAGCAGACGTGGAAATGGTACAAAGTTGCATCAGGAGAGGTTCAGACTTGAAATAGGAAACAATTTTTGCCAAAAGGGTGATCAAATCCTGGGACAGGCTTACTAGAGAGGTGTTTTTTGCTCTATTGCTCTTGCTTTGGCTGGGATAGTGTTAATTTTCTCCATAGCAGGCATTATGGGACTGTTTTAGATTCATGCTGAAAATAATTTTGATAACACAGGGCTGTTTTTGTTATTGCTGAGCAGGGCTTACACAGAGCCAAGGCCTTTGCTTCTCCTCACCACCCTACCGGTGAGGAGCCAAGGGTGTGCAGGGAGCTGGGAGGGGACACAGCTGGGACAGCTGACCCCAACTGACCCAAGGGACATCCTACATGCTGTGATGTCTTGCTCAGCACATAGGCAGGGAGAAGGAGGAGGATGGGGGAGACATAGAGAGTGCTCATGCTCCTGGAGATGGCTGAACATCTGCCTGCCCATGGGACGTGGTGCGTGAATTCCTTGTTTTGCTTGACTTGCAAGTGTGGGTTTTGCTTTACCTATTTGGCCTTCTTTGTCTTAACCCATGAGTTTTCTCATTTTTACTCTTCTGATTCCCTCCCCTGTTCCATGGCAGGAGAGTGAGTGGGTGTGTTTGGGGTGCTTATTTGCTGGATGGTGTTAAACTACAACAAACAAGCCTGTCAGATTTAATATTTTCTCATCCTATGATTGTCCAGGCATTTGGGCTTGAGGATCACTGTAGGTTCCATCCAACTAAAATGATTCTCTTTTATTCTATTGCCCATGAGATGGCATTTGACACTCCCTCTTTCCTCCCACAGATTTACCTCATTTGTTAACAAGTATCTTTTCCTTAAAATGAATTCAATCTCCTTTATTCCCATTTATGCTATTTAGGATTAATTTGATTATGAAAATAACATTTTTATTCAGTCCAGGAAAAATAAGCCCATAGCAGGACTCTGAATTAAATGGTATTCAAATAATAGCAAAAAATGATTTAGGTTCCTAACTCTTGCTGCCATTCTTTCTGGAAATTATTGACTAAGATTCTATAGCCAGGAGGAAGAAAAAAATTAGAGCATAGAAGAATTTTGTCATTACATCAGGATTAGAGATAATGCAATTAAAAAAAAATAGGTTACATTAAGAAAATAGCATTTCTTGTATTAAAACAGAATAAAGCAGGTAAGATAATAGAAAAATCCCCATTACTTTAATTAACATAAATTTACACATTTGAGTGCAAGTAAAAAAAAAAATCCTGTAGCTTAAGAGTCAAATGTATAAGAGAATTTCTTAACATTGTGCTTTTCCCCAAAAAAACTGTCTTCAATGCAGCATTAAAGTAGAAATGTCTCAAAAGGACATCAAAACAGACACAAGTATTTTTTAAAGTAACAAGACACTTCAGCCTGAAAAGGCTGGCAAGGTCCAACATACCAAAAGTTAGCATAAAACTGTCTTCCTAATAACTATGGTATGCTTAAGAGACAAAAAGAAGCATTTTTAGCCTTCCTATCATTCCTCAGGACATAGCTGAGTAAGGATATTACAGACATAAAAGAACAAAGTAAAGAAACCTCAGTTTTGCTCACTAACTTTGTGCTGTTTAAAAACTTGAGTGATAAAAATGTTTCAAGGGAGCTACATGCACCTTCCAAAATGTTCACAGGTGTTCAAAAAGTGAACTTTAGTGTCCTTGAGGCTAATCTGGTTTACAAACCAAAGTCCCAATGTCCAGCATGAAGATTATGTGGACTGATAGATTTTTTACTTAAATTCTTAGAGGCTTGTTTGAAAGTCTTCACTGCAGACTGCAATGTAATTGTATGTAGTTCTTAAAATAGTTTAATGCAAAAATGCAATTCTTAAATTAGCCCTGTTTAAGAAGCAGAGAAAATTGTTGAGGGCTGCAAGATTCTTTCATTTTGCAATCATCCTTTCTGTAGCCATGTTAGCCTTCTGTGTAGAAAAGTGAATTTGAAAAAGGTAATTTCAGTGCTTTGAAAAAAGTGTGTTCTCTAATGCCATTATATACATTTAAAAGTCATATAAGAGAAAAGAAGAATAAAAGTGTAGAACTCAATTTGTAACTCTCTTGGCATTGTGTTGAAACATGCTGAAGATGGGTCAGTCATGATTAAAGGTGAAGCAGTTTTTATCTACCTATTAGCCATGTATGCAATATAAATTAATCCTTATTTAATGATGTCTGTGTCATTAGAATCAAGTTTGTATAGATACAGATAGATATATAGATATAATTAGTGCTTCAAAACCCCAACTTTTATGTGTGAGATGAAGCTCAGAACTAGAGACAGACACTTTTATTATTAAAAGAGATGCCAAACTCTTTATTGATATACTGCCTGGGATATTGTTGTGATAGTTTCAGAGTTAAGGCTCTTGGAGAGGTTGATAAAATGTAAACTATTGCTTTTCTTGTTTCAGGAGAATGACATACTCTATGAACTGTAAAGACAAACTTTTGGTGGAACTGAAAGTACTGCCTGCTGAGTCACTCAGTACTCTGCGTCTTGGAGTCAATAACTTCTCATTGGGGCAGGCACAGCAGTCTGTCCCATGGTCAATCACAGTCAGGAGGAAAAATTAAGTAAATTGGAGGCTAGTGGGGAAGCAACCTCTTCCTTTGAGTCCTTAGAATAACTTCTCTACAAAACATATTTTGCCTACAGCAAGAGAGGAAGACATGCCCCAGATTCAGAAAACTACCCACGCTGTTGTGTAATTCTCTGTACACAGCCCTCAATGAACTTAGGCAAACCTATACATTTGTTTTCAGATACTGCCAAGAGCAGGAGGTTTAGAACTTCCATGAGACACAGACAGTTAGTCATACATTTCTTTGGCTAATGTGCTGAGTTTGGTCATGGAGGTGTTTTGTCTGTGTTTACCCAGGGGCATTTTCAAGTGCTTGATATGTCTGCTGATGTGCTGGAGAGAAGCCTATCAATATTTCCTCCTCATATTTCTCCTAAAGGAAATGACTAAGCTCATGGTTTTGTACCACAAGTTGTATTTTAAGAAGACTTTGATGTTGTGTCATGATTTGGCTGATCTTTAAATGCCAAAGGAAAAAGGAGAAAGAAATAGGGGGGACTAATTCCTACCTTTAGAAACTACTCTGTAGATGAGATTCCCTGTCTCTTCCAGGTGGGTCATCTGAAGAAGCTAGGAAAAAACATTCGTTTTAAGACCTGAACAGAAATAAGACTGAGATTAGTGATTCAATCTATTTTTATTTTCCCCAGGGACATTACAAATCCCTCAAGACTTACAGACACCAGTTAGAAAAAGTTTCAGAACTGTGTTTTAGACTTGAACTGATCAAGGATCTTGAAAACAGATGATGTGGTTTCAATTAATGTAAAGAATCTGCTTATGATAACCAGAAATAAGGCTCAAAAGTAGAAGCTGTCCACTTGAGTCACAGGTGGAAACCTGAACCAGTGGAACTGCTGATGGATGTGTTTCTTTTGTTCCTTTCATGGAAGGGAAAAAAAGGCCATTCTCCCATTATTCTTACACTTCCAAAAGCCGTAATGAAAAAGAAACAAATTAGCTTTAATTCAGCTCCCCAGAAGAATACATTTCCTTTAGCTAGTCTGCTCTTGATACAGATATAATTCTGATAATAACTCTGGAGAAATCAGAACACTAGATATACATGTGATCAACCTATTCATGGCTAGCTAACTGAGCAATTAACTAAATGCCATGCAAAAAGAAAAGGTATGATGAATACGAAAGTGATGGTTTCATGTTAGTTTTTTTTTCACATAAGTGCTCTTTTTTATGTACCTGAACCTCCAAGCACACAACTTAAACCTTCTTTCTAAAGTACACAATTTAAACTTTCTTTCTAAAAGAAAGAAACAGGAATTTACCATTTCACCATGAAATGGAAGTGACTTGTACAGCACTTCAATTCTGACACCAAGAAAATGCATGAATTAGCAAGAAAGCGTATGAATTAGCAAGAAATAACCCACTAGTTAATTTCCTTCACTCCTACTGCAGAAGCTTTGGTATTATAAAATATTGGAATTTTAAAAGCAGAAGTTTTGGTATTTTATTTTTAAAAATTTTTTTCTTCCTCCCACTATGGTGAGGTGATAAGGCAAACAAGGGAGTATATAACTGTGTACGTATTCCCTATCGCACTTAAATTTAACTGTCAAAATATGAGAAGGGTTTTGATGAGAAGATTTGTATCCTACATTCAAACATCTTGCAATTGTCAACTTTAAATGGTGCCATTATTTTAAATGAAGCTTATAGACCCAAACGATTTTTATGCAGCTCTTTCACTTATTGTCATTGTCAAGGAAAGTGGAAACCATCTTGGCTAAAGGAAACCAAATATTAAAAATACCAAAAAACCAGTTTGCTGTGAGTAATGGAAAAAAATTGATGAGAGAATCATATTCACATAATTCACCTTCTAATAAAATTGGCAAAAAAAAAAAAAGCTTTTAAATGAAAAAAAGTATTTTATTTTGAAATACAGACTTAAAAGAAGCCTGGCATGACCATGTAAAACATCTACAAATCAACATTAGGTGTTAAGAATATATTATCTAGCTAAGGCCCAATATTTTTACTTTTTATTTTCATAAAAAAAAAAAATTCCCTAAACAATCTATGCCTTTTCCTTCTTCTCTCTGAAAGATCATCACGAGCTGATGAAACTTGACATATGATAAACCGTACAAATGTCTGGCCTAAACAGACACTTCTGTACTTGCAAATAAGGTGGTGCACCATTTCTGAAAGAATGGGTGAGATTTTGTCTATACTGCCCACTCTGACACAGCAGCAAAACCAGAAAAAAGTGGCAAAATCCTTCCAGAAAAAAGGAGTACAACATGATTGCTTATATCAGAATAAATCAAGTCACCACTCATCTGTCTTGTTAAGTTTTTTACCTCATGTCCAAGTTTCAATTTCCTTATAGAACATTTTAGCTTTCTGTTTTGAGGCCTTCCCTTTTGTTTGTGTTCTTCAATTTGAGACAGAGGCTCCTCAAATGACTCAGTTACAGAATCTAAGCCAAAGGTACTTCAGACAGTACACTTCAGGAGAAAAGGGCCAGAATTAAAATTTATTCACCACCAAAACTGAGGGTGATTTGTACATCCATCTGAGCAACTCAGAGGAATGATGCAATTCTGGAACAGCATCAATCAATTTTCATAACAAATTGCTTTTCAATAATGGTAATAATGACAGATCAAAGAAATCTGAACATATATTTTTATGGTAAGATTATATGGGATACATGTATTTGTACATACATATTCAGTATAAAATCCTCTCATGTCTTCAAGTATAACTGTCTTATAAGAACAATTAATTTTTCCCAGTCCAAAGTCATTACATGCTTTCTCAAGAAATTATATTTGGTTTGCATTCTTCTTATATAACAGGAAACAAACAATTATGGATACCCAATTACTATTTCAGGCACTGAAGTCTTAACTAGGAATCTGGATCTGTTGGACTCTTCCTTAATTGCCACTGCAGGGATTGCTGTTATGAGATTAATGCAGGCAAGATTTCTCTGTCACTGGTAACAGAGAGACAACTGAAGAGCCAGGGGCACATTCAGAATCTATTTGAGATGGACCTAGACAATTCAGATCTGAGTCACATTGTTCTCTATGCTCTGAATCATAAGAAAGATGAGTGTACTTACAAAGAAACTTAAAGCTATCTGAGAGGGCAAAACCAAATTCAGCAGTGTTGCAAAAATGGGATTAAGGTGATATTTGGAGAGATTTTGAGGTAGAAAATGTGAGGTGGTCAAAATGACTCTCAGGTTAGTTGAAAAAATCTCATAAATTGAAGTATGCTTAGAAATCATTCAATATAAAATTGCTGCAGCAGTGTGTCATTCACACAAAAGCTAATCTTCTGGTATAACATCTCTTCTAGAAAGCATAGTAGGAAAAAAAATGTTTGCAAAGTGGCAGCTGATTTGGCAGATTTGGTTCCAATGTTACCCTGTCTTCAGATAAAATTAGTGGGGTTGGGAGTCCCTGACAGAACCTCTCTATCCCTTCTGTCAAAGCAGCCCTGTTCAAAGTCATTGTCTGCACTGCCTTTTGATAACCTGCACTTCTCCATGCTGTGAAAAATTTAAAGAACATTCTGCACTTCCAATTCATTCTTCTCAATGCTTTACTTTAATGAATGCAGAAGCAGAATGATCCTTATTGTGCTAGGGGCTCTATCCCCCGTCCTTGGGGTAATGAGATGTAGTACAATTTCTCAGATGCAGATTGCTTGCAAACTGCCCTATGAAGCCTCTGAATGTCTGATTATCAGGGGAGTACTCTCCTCCCTACCATTTATTTTTGGTATTATAGACACTATCCAACTGCACAAGATAAACTCCTATAATACCGTATAGAGGAAAATATTGTCTTTCTTTTGTTTGAATTCTGACATGCCTGAAGACAAGTTAGGAATAAACAAGCGTTCAAAAAAGGCCTAAACTGAAGTTTCTGTTCTACCGAGATGTCAGAACAAATGTTTTTATTGTCTATTAAAAAAAAAAATCACTAAATACAACAAAAAGGAGGATATTCTTTGAATCCCACATTTCTCTTTAAAGAGAAGGGATGTGGAAGTTTTTGCTCTGTTACCTGAAACCAAAGCACTGCCAGGGTGATGAAGGGCTTGGGAGTCCAGCTATCTGAAGTGTTTCATATGACCAAGTCACAGTGTCTGTCAAATCAATCTGAATTCCTCGAATTGTTCTGGTATCTACCATGGTAACTCCATCCCCAGCTTCCATTTAGAAGTCTAGAAAGGAATGAAGCCACCTCTTCTACAGCCCCCACCTTCTGAAGTTATATAATATCGAATACTTATTGTTTCCAGGGAAACTGATACTCGATTTCTACACCATAACCCAGTACTATAGAAAACTGGTAACAGAGAAACAGAAAGAAACTCATAAATATCAGACCCAGACTGCTGTGAGAAAAATCCACAACAAATTCACTTGCAACAAGGTTTGTCACGCAGAAGCAGGTCGTGGCATAAAAAAGGCAGAAGTCAGAAGAGCATTGTTTCATCACAGGGATGAAGAAACTGATTCTGAATTCTGAACGGAACATATGTAAATCCCATCAATATCAGTGTAAATAAAATGTCAGAAAGCAACTAAGATTTGAAGCTAGTTCAGCTATTCTCAGGATTACGCAGGTATAATGAGAAACCTAATTCTTGTATAAACATTCAAGAAAAAATTCTTAAAGAATAAGGAATGGACATCCTTCCAAAGATGTCAAGAGAAACCCTAATGTTGCAATTTCTCCCTGGTTTTTTGTTTCCATTTTTAGCCAGGTTTAGAGCAGCTTTTCTCAGAGAGAAGACTATTTTAAATCAGCACTGGAGGCAACACAATGTGCTGCAAACATAATTGAAGGAAAGGGATAACTAGTTTTCATATACACTGATTTTCATCTGCACTCTATGAGACATGACAAAAAATTAATGATCAATAACCACTTAATTTATCACTAGCTAAGCAACAGCCCTATTAGGTCCTCCAGTGAATGAAGTCCTGTCAATCAGAAAGGCTCTTAGCTGATAAAATTGGAAAGCACAGCAAAAAATCATCTGTTTTGGTCTGAAATTCTACTCATAAAAGCAGTATTTGACCTCATCATGTTTTCTCTTGGTGCCAAGAGAGCCTTCAAATATCAGAGTGCTGCGACTGATGACTTGCTAGTTTTGCTTGACTATTTTGTTCTCTCTGCACTAAGCACAAGAGTGTGAAAAATTCTGAGTTGTTGTTTGTACACAAATAACACTGTATGGCAACTGTTTAAATAACTGTTTATGGCAGACAACTCTACCTATTTGGGTTTTTTAAAATCATTATAAATTTGAAAGCAGAATGTCTGTACGTAGTTTCTCATAGTTTCTTGGAACATGGATATTGCACACTTTAATCTCAGTTTCAACCTGTTCAATCAGTTTAAAATTATTTATGTTAGGAAACTTACATGCCACCATGTCTTTCCTGGAAATTTCCTAAATTTGAGAAGTCTACAAAGGTCCTTGGAGACTTCTTGCTCTGAGAAATGTATGGTAGCTGCTGTGCCATTGGTATTAGGAGGGAATAACAGTGGGAGGTAAAGTTATGGTTGTCAGGAGGCCTTCAAATCCATAGATATTTTGTTCCCTCAGAAGAGTTCCACAGAAGGTAGGAGGGGTGAAACTTTTGGTCCTTGAGAAGTGACTCTCAAATGCAAAATCACAAATTTGATTGCCTTTAAAATGTATTAAAATGATATTGAGTACACAACAATGATTAAATGGCTGAATAATAAACTAGAGTAGTCAAAGTACATAGACTGAGGGGGAACTATTACCAGAATGACTGTAATTAAATATAATTATAATTGTATAATATAAATTATATATTGTGGATAGCTACAATACAGAGTTGTATTATGTATTATACAGTACACACTCAATTATGCATCACATAATTAATTACAGCTATAAATATTTATTACTTATTATTTAATTATTTTAGCCACATACATTCTCTTTGACTAGCAGAACTAATTTTTGCTCCATAAGAAATCAAAGAAGTAGGCAGTTTCCACCCTAAAGAGTAAACAACGGCCTTGTCCCCCATGGCCTAGATCCTCCAATGCACAGGTAGAAGGAAGGGGGAAACAAATGTACACTTAAAATGCTAAACATTTTTAGAGAGGTTTAGTAAATATGCTGAAAGGTGATGTGGCCAAGTTCAAGTCTGCAGACCATGCACACTGCCTTGCATTATCACCTCTGCTGATTAATTACACCCAAGTGTTTTTTACTTCTCTGGGCCAATGTTTCCAATCAGGATGACAAGAATAATGATACTGATCACTCTTACAAGAAAATTTTAGGTGTGTGATAAAAGAAATCCAAGGTGACGTTAGTACTATTGTTTTCCTTTTGAAGAGGTTTTAAAGGAAGAGCCCTACACAAATCAAATGTGTCTGTACATGGAGGCAAGGGTGTCATAGGTAAAGCAGAAACTACATGAATGTTTCGGGAATTTTCCCTTGTTCTATATTCCAGATAGTATTAATGGTTCCCAGATTTCACTGGTTAACCAAAATAGTTCAGCACAATTTGAAGAAATCATACCTCCATTTTATATCTCTGTGGTATATTTTTAAAGGCAGAAAGTGTTAATTATTGCTGAAATAATTATAAACACTCGAGAGACATGTAACTGGTCTGTTCTGAAGAAAAATGAATTGCTTTGGATGAATTTGGCCCACACTCTATTTTTCAAAACACCTCATGTGACCAGTTCTCAAAGTTTGTACTAAAAGAATAGAGATGTGTCTCTAATATTACACATTCCAGTGTCATACTATTCCAGTTTGTACATCTGTCGATATTGTGGTGATTTCAACATGGGTGGATGCCAGTTATCTGCTAAAGCCACTCTATCATTCCCTTCCACAACTGGATTAGAGACAGAAAATATAGTAAAATGGTTGTGGTTTGAGATAAGGACCAGGAAAGATCACTTACTGATTACCGTCACTGGCAACACAGACTCAGCTTGAAAATATTAATGAAATTTATTACCAACAAAATCAGGGCAGGACAATGAGAAGTAAAATGAATCTTAAAACCACTTTTCCCCTATCCCTCCTTCCCTCACAGTCTTGCTCCAGCAGTGCAGGGAGAGAGATAGTGGGGATTATGGTCAGTTCATTGCACAAAAGTTTCTGCTGCTGCTCATGGAGAGCAGCACTTCCCCTGTTCCAGCGTCCTGTTTCTCCCACAGGAGACAGTTCTCCATGAACTGCTCCAACATGGGTCACTCTTCCATGAAGTGCAGTCCTTCAAGGACAGGTTGCTTCAGGGAGGGTCCCACAAGAAGTCACAAGTGCTAGCAGGAAACCTGCTCCAGTGTGAGCCTCTCTCTCTTATGGGCCCACAGATCCCTACCAGGACCCTGCTCCAGCACAGGCTTCATGGGTTCACAGCCTCCTCTAAGGCGTCCACCTGCTCCAGCGTGGGTCTCCTCCTTGGGCTGCGGGGGGATATCTGCTCCGCCATGAGCCTCCATGGGCTGCAGGGGCACATCCTGCCTCATCATGGTCTGGAACATGGCCTGCAGGAGAATCTCTACTCTGGCGCCTGGAGCATCTCCTGCCCCTCCTCCTCCACTGATCTTGGTATCTGCAGAGTTCTTCCTCTCACATGTTTTTCACCCTGCTCTTCTCTGACCCCAATTACATTGGCACATTTTTTTCTTTTACCCTTTCTTAGCATCTTATCACAGAGGTGTTATTACCATCTCTGATTGGCAAGGTCTTGGCCTTGGATCCCACACAGATTGGGTCTGCTGGATATGGACACAGTTTCTGGCAGCTTCTCACAGTAGGGTAGTCCCCTTGTTACCAACACCTGGGCCTGCTACCCAAATTTAATGCTCTGAATCACTTGACAAATGATTTCATGCACGCTTAAGTAGCTCTTCCTCTAGATTTATTACTCATGTGGAGCATTCTGCAATGATTTGGCTATGAATTAAATTTGGTAGAATGGCATTTAAAATTAATGTGTAGTCAGCAACCTAAGGCAGAAGTAAAACCAAAAAAACCCAATCTCCTTTACCTTCCAGATGACTCAAGGCAGGGTTCTTATATAAAGCCTAGGAAAAATGTAGTAACAGAATGGTTGTATCTAACATGATATTTACATCCATGCATATAAGTACTTATACTATAAATATATTTTTATATATTGAGTGTGTATATATACATATACATATAAATGGGCACACACACATTTCTGACCAATAGTTTAATTTGATCTTAGAAGTCTTTTACAACCTTATTGATTCTATACTAATAAATATTTTTTAAATGGAAGAAAATGACACAGGCAGAATAGTCATTCATCAGTGTCAGTCCTAACTATGGCTTTTCATTTATAGATGTTTCCGTACATTCCATGAAATCATAAAAAGTAGACTATCCTGAGTTGGAAGGGACTCATCAGGATCATCAGAGTCCAATTCCTGTTTCTGAGCAGGACAGCCTGAAGAATCACACCATGTGTCTGAGAATATTGCCCTAAAACTTCTTGAGCTCAGGCTTGGTGCTGTGACCACTTCCCTGGGGAGCCTCTTCCAGTGCCCAGTCACCCTCTAGGGGAAGTCTCTTTTCCTGACACCCAACCTAAACCTCCCCTGACACAACTTCAGACCATTCCCTTGGGTCCTGTGACTGTCACCACAGAAAAGAGGTCAGTGCCTGCCCCTCCTCATCCCCTCATGATGAATTTGTAACTGCAGTGAGCTCTCCCCTCAGTATCCTCCAGGCTGAACAGCCCAAGTGACCTCAGTTGCTCCTCATATAACTTGCTCTCAGGGCCCTTCCTCATCTTCATTGCCCTTCCCTGAATGCTCTTTAACAGCTTAATATCCTTATATTGTGAAGCCCAAAACTGCTCGCAGGTCTCAAGGTGAGGCTGCCCCAGTGTAGAGCAGAGTGAGACAATCCCTTCCCTTGCCCAGTTTTGATGCACCCCAGGACACAGACAGCATTCCTGTCTGGGCAGGGAACACTGCTGACTAAGTGTGGGAGTTCCTATGAACTGGGAAAGGCCAAAGAAATTCTGATTTTGAGAAATCCAGCAGAGATCTGAAGTACTACCTTTCCTGTGTTGTACAGAGCTATCTAACATAACAAAAATACATTCAGTACAGCAAGCGATGTTGCATTTCAGAGTACAGTTATATGCTGGAAATGCAGCTAGATGTGAATGAATGAATCGGTGTTGAGCATCATTCCTGTACTGCTGGACTGCATCTAGCATCCGGTCAACATAGCTTCTAGCTGACTCAGTAGTCTGGCATTCTTTGGGGTATGTATAATAATACTGCCCTGACGGGCAACAATTACACATCCCCACATGGGTATTTCTCTTTTATTTCACAAAATGACCTAAAAAACCCCCAAAGAAATAATAATAAAAAAATCCTCACAAACAAACAAACAAACAAACAAACAAACAAAAAACCAGTCCCTAAGCCCCCCAAACAAACAAAAAACCAAAACCACAAAAAAAAAAAGAAAAAAAAATTAAAATGCCCACAGTGAAACTAATGCCATTTATGATAATGATACTGTCTGTTGTCTGGTAAATCCAATTTCCAATTTATTTTTTTCTGAGATAAATTTCATATGACTAAATAAATAATGCAAGTCCTGACTGGAGAGCAATATAAAAGTTCCACTCTGCAAAATATATTCTTGCTGCAAAATATATTCTCTCTCTGAACATTCCATTTTTGGTCATAACATTTTCTCTATTCATGCTTACAGGAAAAATAAACTACTTTATTCCTTCATTTTCCCAAACAAATTAATGAAGACATTGCTTTGTTTCAATATTTTTGCTTTCACACTCTCTAGAGAGACGGAAAATTATGCCATATTCAAACTGAGACATTAAGTAATTTTCAATATCAGAAAAAGGAGACAAGCCCTGCAGTCCAGAAAAAAGCAAAAAGATAAACAGCATAAGCAACTGCAGCAGTAGGGTATATGAGATTTTTTACTGATCAGCAAAAGGAGTGAATAGCAAAAAATTTCTTTGGGATTTAAAACACTGCGACAAAGTGTGTTAATGGTATGAACATAGGGCAATCATATTTCCTTTTTTTGCATTTTTTGTACTTCATATGCACTAAAGAAAAGAAACTAAGGAACCCTTTGTTGCCTTATTGCTGCAAAAGCAGTTAATTTCCTTTTAGGTACAGAGTAACATCCGTGGTTTAATTGGCAGCACTGACATGTCTGCATGCTGTGTGTCCATAATGACCCAAGCAGTGCTTTTGCCTGCACTACTCCACCTCTGCCAGCTGCCTGATGGGCCCCTGCTGGCAGGAGTCCCTTTCCAACTGCTTGGCACTGACCCTCATGGTTCAGTGGAAATCAAGCCTGGGATGGTATGTCCCTTAAATTCATACTGGCTGGTAGATACCTTCAGGGAGAGCACTCAGCTTTCAAAGGCTATTTCTGCCTTTGGTCCTTGAAGGTGAATCATCCAAGCTACTGTCCTTTAGTGCTGAACTCGGAACAGCCAATTTATTCTCCGTTTCTCATCCTCTGTCATTTTTAATTTATCAGTTAGATAGCAGATATTGTGAGTGCTCAAGTGAAAGTTTGGGAGTTAAGCCTGAGGATTTCCAAGGCCAAGAGAAAACATAATGCTGTTCTGTTAAATCACCCAGGGAAGCCAACTGAAACTACAGAACTCATTACCTGACCTAACTTAAATTTTGTGTTGCTTCTTTGAGCTAATTAACTAAGTGTCTTTAGAGATTGTCTGAATAAAACATCAACCACAGCAGTGTGAGAAAAAAAACTACTCCATGCACATATAGTTTGCCAGGGTTCTCTCTTTAATGCATCTTTAGCCCAACCTTCTACAAATTATGGCTTTTATACAAGTGCATACTGAACCATCTACTTACATTTTGCTAAGTAAAAATAAAAATTAGGGAAAAAAAGTCTGTCAGGCTTGTGTGCCTGTGTGTGTATGTATATAAATAAGCTAAAACATTCGGCTGATAATTGGTGTTGGGGATTATTTTTTAAAGATTGTTGGGCAGAGCCCAAACACACCACGAAGGTGAAAATTTATGCCTCTGTGTTAATAGCTGCTGGCCTCATCAACACTGTCTAACTGGGTAACCAAAGACTCAGGTAGCTAGCAGGACAGCTGCCAGCTTTCATTAGTAGCTTGAAGAATAACAGAGAACAAGAAGCAGTTGCTGAAGAGGGCTGGTCTAGAAAAAAACACAAGAAAGGTTAAGTTGATGCATCACTTCTTATGTTCCCTTTTTGTTGCTCATAATATGTCATTTCCCTTTGTTCAGTTTCACTCAACCACATATCATGTGGTGCCTAAATAAGTTGTTCTTTTCTTAACAGTGATATTGTAGCACAAATTTCCTTAGAAGATGATTCCATGTTGTGTCAGAAAAAGTCACAGAATCATAGAATGGTTTAGGTTGGACATGACCTTAAAAATAGTCATATATTATTTACATTTCAAATACCTTAGATAAGAAAAAAATTGACTTCCATAAACTTCAACAAGGATATTTCCTCATTTATCAATCAAGTTCTACTTTTTCCTTGTTATTTTTGTTACAGCTTTTTAATTTTGTTTGGTTGGGAGTTTTTTGTTTTTGTTTTTGTGTGGTTTTTGCTTGTTTTGTTTTTAAGTTACTGTCACGATTAAAGTTTTCATAAAACCCAAGATAAGTTCTATCTATACATTCTGAGAGGCTTTCAATGGTCCAGTAAGCATGATAATAATTTTGCTTATGGGGAAACAAATGACTCACAGTCTATTCCGTAAATGAGGATCACCCTAGAACTAAGCTAGCTGTTTCAGTCTCTCTAAAGAGTATTTATATGTGTTAGAATGATATGTTGACAATGGAAATCATAACTTGTTATAGGATAAATACAAAATACAAATACTTGTCTGCCCAGACATAAGAAATACTTTCATACAGGATTCCAGGACTAATGCAGCTGATGTTTTTTCCTCTTTTTGTAAGACAAATAGCAATGGAAAATAGCAATAGACATGATCCATACAAACAGGTCTTTTTCAGAGTCTGTTCAGTGAGGCAGAAAATGTTTCAGTTTTGGCTGGTTGATGTGTACTTTGATTGCTGACCCTTGAACCCCAGGGAAATAAGAAAAGGAGAATGAAAGCAGAATTCAAGTGGCCTTCCCTCTGCTGAAGTGGCAGAGCACATGAGTCTAGCCATTGACATTAATGAAAAGCCGAGGCATTGCACAAGCATGATCAATCACAGAAAACAGAACAGTCACGTCACATCTAAATTCCATTTCAGGGGCTGATTTTTTATATTCCCCCAAAGTCTCTAATTGCCAAAACACTTATTCCTTCATTTGCAGTAAATGTTCTCTTGTGAAAATCCTTGTACTCATCAACTAGCTCCTAGATGTGACTTCAGTCTAGCAAAATAGCGTTGAATTGAGATTTTCATAAATCTTAGCTATCCAAGCTTATATCACAGCTCTTGTTTAATTAAACAGCTCTTATTTAATAATTTTTGCCCATCCTAGTTAAAAATGTTTTTTAACTTTGTTTACAAATGCTACTTAATTTTTGGACATGACAGCAGAGTCGGAAAGGCTGCCGAATGTCCTGTGACAGATGGAGGTGGCTGGAGACAGCCTAAACTCACAAATGGGTAAAGGTGGAGCCTTCTTTCTTAAGAGTAGCTGCCCTTGAGCACAAGAAGGAAATAAGCTATGCCATGGCAAGTTAAAGGAGGACAAGGGAGATAACTTACCCCATTCCCTTGCATACCAGACTGAACTGGAGGTTAGGGGAAGGAAAGAGCTGGTTGTTACCAATTCATACGGTGCCTTTTTCTATCTGGGCCAGAGCAACTCTCTGCTCTTGTAGAAGTTATCATATTTCTATCACTACAAAGACAATTCTTAAGACACCTTGATGTTAGTAGAACTTTAGGTGCAAGATATAAGGCTGGCAGAAGAGAGACAAGCTTAGAGTGGGATGATCATCAGGAAAGCTGGTTTGGCTCTAACTGGAACATTAAGCCCATATTTACCCTTGTAGAGGCAAAGTGGGGAAACTGCCACAGACTGCAAGGCAATGGGAATGGTATTAGAACATTTTTCAGTAATGTATGTTCAATTGCAAAATTAATTTTCATTTTGTCATGTTTGTAGTGTCTTTTCATTGTTTTCAGCTGTGTTCTGAGCTGTCAAACATTTTAGTACGAAAAAACATAATTGAACTGTAATCTTAATTCCTCATATATTTGAAATACCTATTTGATTTTAAGAGTTATTGTCCATTTTTTGTTGGATATTGCCAAAATAATTTAATCATTGTGAGAGAAATGGGGGTGGGAGGAATCAGTACCTTGTAACTTTGATTACTAAAAATGAAAAAACGCTGATATTGACATACAAGAACTAAAACTGTTCCAAAATGACATTAAAGCTCTCTGAACATAAAGAAGAACATGCATAAGAAAAATATGGATTTGAAGGGTAGAAATGGGAATACTCTCAGTGATTAGTGAGCAATTAATATGCTAATTGAAAAACAAAACTGTTAAATAAAGAATGAATTTAAATTCTTTCAAATTATTATACAAGAAAACAAGTGCAATTTCAATTTAGTAGAGGAGAAAAGAGAAAATATATTAGTAAGATCTGTTTTCTGACACAATACTTTCTGTCCTCTTTTCTGGCTTTTAGCTAGCAGTGAATGTTAAAGATATACATAATAAATTTTAAAATATATATACCCAAAATTTCAAATACTGGCATCTCAGCTGTCTTTGGATTTTTTTTCCTTATTGATTTGCTATATCTGTCCTCAAAGATACCATTCTCTGTGAGTAAAATGGCCAATCTTAGAACACTGGAATTGGTAATAATAATAATAATAATCTACTTGTAATTCTTGTAAATCACTACAAATCCTGAACCCCATTTGACAAACTTGTTTATTCACTCAAATTCAGAAGAGTGCACAATGCTGCTTTGGAGCTTGTACACACTGTAACAAATCAGGATGCAAATAACAGCTTGCAGTAAAGCAGTTCATTGTCAAAGTTTAGAAGCATGAGAAAAATAAGAAATAAGGAATTTATATAAGTAGTGTGATCCGACTATTAGTTTTGCTATTCTGAATTACGCATTATGAATGCATCTGCAGTTTCACAAAGCTCAACTGTTAGCTCAGCCCAACCCTTTAGATAAATGCTAGTGGAACAGTATAAACCAGACGAACTTTATTATCAGAAGTATGAAGGACTCAGAACAAGATTAGCTGCTACTGCTGCTCTTAAGTAAAAAAACCCCAACAGCTCCATCCCTTTTGCAAACCCAAACCCCAAAACTACACATACACACACATACATGTGCACACATACACAAACATTCACACAGATGCATCAATCTGTGGGAAGAATATATTCTGAGAAGAATGAGAATATATTACCTGAAAGCTGAAAGAACCATTAAAAACATATTTCTGGAATCAGAAGGCACTACCAGGGGAAACATTAGAAAGAAGTGACTTGAGAAAGGATAATTTAAAGATCTTCAAGGCCAACCAGTCCTTGGGTTCTATTTCATCTTATTGTTAGTGTGTAAAATATACTGTGCCATATTTGATCTTTATTATAATCATAAAGAAATTGTTCTTATTTTTTATCTTGGGCATGTCATATCATCATGGATGTGTAACAGGAAAATGTTGTGTGAGAAGACCCAATCCCGAAGACCTATTTAACACTGCCAAAGGAACGATGGAAGGCATAAAGCAGCCTGCACTTCTGCTTTTCTGCGGCTTTGAAGAAAACCAGAAACAGATGTCTTTCCTGCCCTCCCTAGTCTTTGTCAAAGAGTCAAGCCAAGGGACAACTCCAGAAAATCAACCTAATTCAGAAAGGCTAGACTCTGACAGTCATGATTAACAAAGCATCCATTTGGCAGAGACTTGACAGTTAGATGAGTGGAGTGATCCTTTCAGAGAAACAAACAGTTCATTTACAAATTACACTTCATTAGTTTGGAGACAATTAATCTAATTGCAGATGGCAAATTGCAACTAAAGCTGCGTAATTTTAGTGGAAGCACCAGTAAAACTTAATCTTCACTAAAACTACAAGTCCAGAGGTGAATGGCTACCTCCATGCTTTAAACTGAAAGAAGGTATAAAATTCTTACAGCCTAGAGTCTTAAAGCAAGTTTAATGTGACTGGGAGGTAGAACAAAGATGTTTCAGGAACACATGAACTTAGCTGTATTGTTTGCACTTTTAAATATACCCATCATGTTTCTAGGCCTATTAGGAATACAGAGGAATACAGAGATGCTTCCGCATAGGGGTGGTAAGGGATTTTCTTTAATCCAAAAGTTTATAGTCAAAACCAAATGCACTCTTCAATTTGGAAGATATTGAAGGGAACACGGAACTCCAAATAAAAGTTTTAAGAAATTATTGTTCAAGCACAGAACTAATTTAGTAGGCAAGAAGTCCAAAAGATATCGAGAAAGCTATTAATATGGTTCAAGAGTCTTCCCTCATGAATTTCCTTCTAGCAGTTACTTTATCATTAATACAGAGGTTGTGAACTTCAATAAGGGACAAAAGGCATTCTTACAAAACAATGGTACTTAGCTGGTTTGTGAAAGTACCATAAGGAGGGATTTGAAAGGGGGCATTTTTGTCAATGAATAAATGGAATCATAAAGATGGGCTATCCTAGATTAATGCCTTTACATTTTTTTAATAAGCTTGGAAGACTGGTTTCATCCCAATCTCAAGAAGGAAATTCCTCCTGCATCTTGCTGCAATATTCTTCTAAATGTTATAAGGGAAGGGAAATGATATACTAGTAAAAAACTTTTTACTATACCTATGTAACTGTCTTTTAGCTTCAGAATTACAATGCCTTAATCTTCTCTTACAGATTTCCATAGCTAAGAATACTTTTCATATTTCCTGCACAAGACTAGTGACATCTAAGTCATCACATTGACCCTGCTGCATCAATTCACTTTGGCAAAAGAAAAGCATACAGAAACCGGAGTGTGAGAATTCTGATGACAGATGACACCCTAACAACTGATGATATGACAAATTATTAATAATCCATCTGCATCTCTGAAGACATAATAATGTAAAACAACAATGATACATAAACAACACAAGAATTATTTTATTTCTTTTTCTATTTCCTTCAGGTATTTTGTCAATTTTTTGATAGATTTTTAAAATCAATTTATTTGAATCTTCTCTTCTTATGACTTAAAAAGACTGTCATGTCAAGCAGGCAAAAACCAAAGGAATAGGCAAAGCAAAGTAAGTGCAGAGAGATTACAGTAACTGTAATCACTGTGTGACATTATGTTCATTCATGCTGACATTTCTGTTGGTCAAGTGGCAACTCTGCAGTTCCTAAAGTGAACACGCAGTGCTGTGCATGCTTTATGCACACATCCCATTTTTTTTTAACAACATTGCCACTAAAAAAGGAGAAAGCGAAAACCAGACATATTCTTAACATTTAGACAAAACCAAATAAAACCAAAAATAAACAAAAAATGTCCCCAACAAACCAATCAACGAAACAAAAAAACCCAAACCAACCCAAAAGAAACTAAAAACCCAAACCACTAAAAGACAAACCAAAATCCAAAAACCTAAAAAAACCCTGCAGCAAGCCTCACCAGGGAGAACTGATTCATTATGTCAGCTCCTTAGGGGTTTCTAAAATAGATTTGGCAGGGCAGTGACTTTCTGACATGACTCAGGTTGTTGAGCCAGTGATCAAGTGATTTGTGTTGTGACAGTTCTCTACAGGTCAGTTCTAGGAAATGAGATTATTTTTGTTCAGCAGGAAATAATGAGACAATGGCAGGGTCAGAGAATGGAGCAGACATGAAGACTGCATAAGGGAAACTAGTGATCAAGAGATGGCTTTTGTAGCCATGTTTCCAACCAAAGAGGTCTAATTTATGGTCCAGATACATGTCTCTTACATAGGATCCACAATGCCTTTTCAAGCATTAAGTTAAAAAATGAAAGCAAATATACTATATTTTAAGGACCTAAATTTTAACAACATTCTTATACATCTTTAGTGTATGTTAATGAGATTAAAGAGATAGTAAAGATATGAATCCAAACTGAATTTTAAAAAGAGAAAATTATATGAAATTATGACAACTGGTGAGGAAGACATCAGTGCAGATACAGGACAATCTGCAATAATGGTACACACAAAAGTTTTGTTTGGACATCCAACTATGGGCTTTGAATACTGGTCATGGTCAGCCTAAATGCACAACATATAACAACTGTGGAACTTTATCCATTCCAGGTCAATTAGAAGAGTATAGGTTAACTGCCTTGTCTAAAACTTCACCACACAGCTGGGGAAGAACTTCTCTTTGAAACTGTAAATGCATTGAAAAAAAACAACTTCAAAGACAGCTGAATGCTATCCATCTATAAGTCACGCCAGGGTCTTAAATACATCTATGGTCCTATTCAGCAGCTTGAAAGGCTGTTGACCATTACAGATAACATATCAAGGTCCCTATTTCTTCTTTTTTGCTCACACACACTATTTGCCTTATATAATTGTATGTTTAACTTGTGGGCTTGGCTGAGAATGGGCATATATGGAGTGCAGCACAATTCGGCCCTGTAGATTTCATCATATTTGATTTAAATTATTTAAGCAATATTTCTAATATTTTCAAATACCTATCAATTGATGGCGCAAATCTTAAAACTAGAGTAATTTCTATTATTACTACACTTGGATATTTCTATTTAACCATGGACAATTATACCCATGTATAACCCTTGAAAGTGGTAAAATTTCAAAGGTAAAAGTGAGGACATATTTATTCTGGTACACTCACTTCATACACTGTTGCAAAAGATTATCTGTCAGTGGCTGATGTGGACACTAGCCCTTCAGTAAAAAACATTTTTCTACTTTACATGGGAGGGAATGTTCATTTCTTAATAGCAGGAAGCAATCACAGTCATGTTACTCCTAGAACTATGGCCATGCCCAAGGTGATATATCACTCAGTTTTTATATTACACGATATTCAAGGATTGCATTTGTTTGCAAGTGTCATATTTCGTAGTTGAAATATAGTAGAATTGATGTTTTCTCTGCAGAATAGTTCTTTATACTTTGTAGAGGTTTGACTTTCAGAGGATTTGTGGATGTTATTGAAAATATTGTGGTGACAGAGGTATCCCTTGATACTGGAAGAATCATTCACAAGAGGCAAAAATTGAATCTAAATGGAGGGTAAAGAATTTAAAGCACAAAGCTTGCAACCTCTAGCAAAAGCAACTAAGGCTTTTCTATATTACAATAAAATAAAAATAAAAGTTCTTTTGCATTTGGGTAGGACTTCTCTGTCTAAGGCATTTAGATATTAACTAAAATAAAAGTCCATGAAAAGCAGGGGAAATCCACTGCTAAGACTATCACCTTAGCAGAATTTCTATTATTTCATTTTGTTGAAGACAGGTGTTCAAAATGTATGTGATTTACAGTGGCTGATCTTTGGGTAAAAATGAATAAGCCAGGTGAACATAGTTGTGAAATACCATGGAGGGGATCAAAGCAGTTGCATAAAACATCAAGCCAGCAGAAACCTCAGAAGGTTCTAGACCTAATCCCTGCAAAGAACAGGCTCAGACATGGGGTCTGACTGGGTTTCTTAGGAATTTATTTCAAGGAATTTGGAAATCCTCCAAGGAGAAAGGCACCGTCACCTTCCTGTGCCCTGCACTGATGCCCAGTTATCCGTGTGGGGAAAAAAACTTGTCTTAAACCCTAAAACTTATGTTTTGGCAGTGTCTTTCATTCTCCCACCAGAAATCACTGTGAAGAGAACATCCCCATCCCTGTGATCCCCTGTGATCCCCCTTCACTCTTTACTGGGGTGCAGTCAGATGCTGTGAAGCCAAATCTGCTCCCACCGAACCAGTCCTACAACCTCCTTTGCTGAGTGAGTGCTCCAGCCCTGCTGTCTCTGTGAGAACCTCCAAGGTGTTAATACTTCTCCTGCTCTCTGGCCCAAGCTGGAAAATGTTTTACCCTTAGCCAAGCCATGATGAAAGTTCCCCATTAGACCCCTCTCTCTCACGTGCCCACAAATGCGCGCCAAGAGGGTGCGGCCTATGAATATTCTTGCAAATGTACTGAGGCTGTGTTGGGAACTTAGTCTTGGTCCCCCGCCATCTCTCAGAGGGCTAACATGGTTAAATGACAGAACTAACATCTTTGGAAAAAATAGGTTTCTTCATTAAAACTGACAAGAGCAGCGGCTAGTTTCAAGTTAAGAACAGGTGAAAAGCAATAACCATAAGTTGAACCTAATTAAGTTCATTAGTTGAACAAATAGAGGAAAAGAAGGTAGTTAGCACCACTATTCTAGCAATGTGCTTGACACTAGATAATTAGCCTTTTGGAAAAGCACCACAGAGCACCACAGTGCCACAGCTATGCAGGTTTTCAGACTAACTAAGAAAGATCTGCATAATGGAGTCATCAGTGTAATAATTTCCCTGAGAACATGAGAGGAATGCTGTAAGTAACTTTTTTGGAAGTGGAAAGATGTTTTTGTTCTTAAAAGATGCTTTTAACACTTACACTGTACAAAAGGAACAAAATGGCAAAGTGCTGCCTAGATATGCATTCGTAATCTAGCTGTATAATTTGCTTTATAACAGTAGTATGAAGAACTTTCTCATTTTGAGAGGAAGGTGGAACAGGACTGTGCTTCAGCCACATTTTTAGTATTTATGTGACTTTCATAATATCAGTATTAGCAGTATTGTCAAATTCTTCTCAGGCCAAATGTCAATAAAAAAGACCCTTAAATAAAATTTGAAGACAGGCAAAGCAACAAATGGGAGAAATGCCAATCAGTAAATAATGTGTTTCTATTTCTCAGTTATTTGGAGCATTGTCTAGAACTAGGGTCTCTTTATTGAGGCAAGGCTTGAAGCAGAATATTTATTACTTTACTGTTATAAAGGCATGTTGCATTGCTTACAGTTTATTTTGCCCTTGAGTGCCATAATGAGTTTTTACCTGTACTAAATCCTTGTGTTTTTGTAATGAAATGCATGCTTTTGTGCCTTAATGAGCCCTCAAATGTAATTTATAATCAAACATTATGACTCTGCGATTACTACACTTCCTGTTCACACATACCAGTTTCCAACACAAAACACAGCTTTATTTCTGATGAATCTGTCTCTCTAGCCTACTGGTGATTTCCTAGATTTGAAGTACTTTCAGTTGTCAGTCTCATCTTCCTTAGAACATGATGGAAGTGTGGGTGTTTGTTTCTAAAATTCCTTATATTAAAACAAAAGGACCAAAACCTCTAACTAGGTAAGGTTGAATGTTGCTTATTAGATAAAGGAGAAAAGGAAAGAAATAGTGATTGCATGATTATTCCAAATGTCCTCTGCAATAATTGCTAGCACTACTATGTTTTGGTTTAATCCACGTAGGTTTCCACTGCTTTGCATTCACACCAAGGGAGAGCTTCTCCCTGATCGTGACAGTACCACAGCTAATATCAGCTCTGAGGGAGAAGTTTGTCACTACAGTTTCCTTGTTTTCACACTGTGAAAAAAGCACAAAAATTAGAACTTAATATTCAGGCACATCTGATTAATTAGATAGACACTGTTATGAAGCTTGAGCTTGAGGTATGAATAACCTAGTATCTCTTTACTGTGTCTAGTCATCCAATCTCATACTACATAGTTTGCCTATTTTAACAAAACTTGGTGTAAGATCACCTAATAAAAATGCTTCAATTCTTTTAAAGTTTTTCTGAAGTTGATGGATCTCCTTATAGGTTTTCTCTATAGCAGACATTCCATTGAACTTGTTTTATCTCAAGTTATGTTACTGTATACCATATTTTAGAAATATTTCATTTACCTACACTGACAGAAATCAAAATTTTCCAGTACCTGTGATGGTTGTATTAATGAGTTAGTGAATTACTGTAGCTAGATATATTTTCTGTCAATTCATTATGAATAGGAAAATTCCAGTTAGCTAAGCTATATCACTTAGGAGTAGTAGAGATGATTGATCAGTCTCATCTTGTATGTATGTAAAAAGGATATATGATTGTGCAATAAGTCAACTTATTTTACACCATAGTGAATAACTATCTTCTTGTCCCTTTTTCTTTCTGTGTGCATAACAATATATGGCTAATATATATCAAATCACTATTTTCAAATAGAAACTGTGAATCTAAATGCTTCAAACAGCCACAGGGGCATATTTATTCCAAAGAGTGAATCTGAAATGACACAGCTAATTAGTATGTCCTTGAAGGACTTAGGCTGCATTTATGCATATGTAATTTGGTTATGATGGATTCACTAAGGAAAGGCAGAGATGTCCATATTACCTGAAGCCTATTTGAATCGAACATCTGTTTTGCTAAATGAGGAGGATTTTTGAAATGAGAATGAGCAAGAAACCTCATCTTTGCACATGGAAATAAGAGAAGAAAGGTCTTAATACAGAGCAGTTAAGTACCAATATCTGCCAACATGATCTGGTGCAGGAAAATAACCATACAGAAAACTGCATGTTTTCTGGGCTGCCTGGACCAACCCATATATTTATAAATATGAATATTCACCATGCTGTTATAATCCATAGAAATAAAAACTAAGACATTTTTCCCTATGCTGTGTATATTGCTACTACTTTCTAATATTTCTCAGGTTATCCACACCTGCTCATTTGTTCAATAGTACAATTATTTCAGCATTCTGAGAGAGACATTCAGAGAGAGGTGACGACAAAGCTTTTAGGCACATGTTCTGCATATGTATGTAGTGTGGCAATGGACCCCAAAAAGATTCCACTGGCACTTAGTTTGGAATGGGAGTTGGCATGTAATACAGTTATGGCTAACTTCATCTCTACTCAGCTTCCCTCCTAAGTCAAAAAATCCACACAGTTACTTGCACCCTCCACATGTAATGGCTGGATACACAACAATATATTTTGTAAAGTCACATTCTGCAGAATGAAACATTAACAAGGTATACCATAACAAAGTATACCTATAAAGAAATATAAATAAATAACCATATGTATTAATAAAGGATGAATGACCAAAAAATTGTGTCTGGACCAACAAGGCTATGCTTACTGGTGGCTTTTAAGGATTATGCAAGGATTCTGCTTTACAGATACCAGAGTGTTGGTACAGTGAGCTCTGATCATCAGAAAATTCCAAATTGTGGAGACCTTGATTCTTCATATGAAGTTCAATACCCTTGCAATATAAGCTTGGCTTTCCTATATTAATCCTTCTAACAATAGTAACTAGAAAGAACTTCTTACTCACTCTCCACCACTGAAACAAAAGGTTCCAGTATGAAGCAGAGCACAGAAGAATGAAGAATGAAGAATTTGGTTATACTCATGTACTGCATTTTGTGTAATTTTACCATATTTTACCACATTTCAAAATGTAAAAATTCTGTATTTTTTAGTTCCGAACTGCTCTTAATGAAGTGCCATATCAGATTTACATTATCCACTGTAAAATATTAATGTTTTCCTGCTGAAAAGTGAGAAAGAGTTAAAGTTTCCCAGTTGTGCTTTACAGCATCCTTCATCTTCAGACAGCAAATCCCTCAGGGAGGGCTAACCTTGTGAAAACCTCATGTTATACTGTGTCTATTACAATTCATTTTTTGAAGCTAAGAAAGGTGTAAGATATCTCACTGCTTTCCTTCTCTGTTGCTTTATCAAGACAGTGGGTGAGTCTTTCATGTTTTCATGGTGATTATTGTTAACATAGTGATATTTGCATGTATACCAGAGCTCAGATTTTTAATTAAAAATAGGTCCTGAGTAGCAGGACAAGCACACTATGAATGTGAAAAATTATTTCTTGATTATAAGGTTTCAATCATGTGTTTACCTGAAGCATGACAGGAAATGCATAAGTACTTTTATGCATCTATCTCTTCCTCATAAAATTAAAATCACTACACAAATTAAGCATGAGTCATATGTATAAGAGTGCAAAGGGTGAAAATTTCAGAGGTACTGCATTTTGGTCATGAGCAGCTGAGTACCTGCTGTTTATAGTCTCAGGCTTTCCCACAATAACATCTGTCATCCATTAGGCACTTAGACTAAGAGGTAAAAGTAGAATGTAGACAGGGACCAAACGCAATGATGTTTGTTTTACAGGTTCAATAAAATAAATAAATTAACTGTTTGATCAATATACTAGAAATAAGATAAAAACCTCCAAACCTCCAAATCTGGGAACTGTAATTTAATTTAGGAATTTGGCAGAAAATGAAGACAAGTTGATACATAGCTTTTCCTGTTCTACTTCATGATTCATCACTCCCTTAATATAAATATACTGTCCTAAGAATACATTATATATAAGTAAGATGAAGTGGAAAGTGGAATTTGTATTTACTAGCTACAGACCATAGTAGTGTTTCTGGCAAATAAAATGAAAGAATCCAAGTAAATGTGCACTTCTTATTAGATTAACTTTTCATCCCTTTTCAAAAACATGGACGTATATCATAAACATGCAGCTGTATTTTGATGATGGCAAGTGTTACTCACTGCAAAATACAATTAGAGGATAAAAACTGAAACAATTCTGAACATTACCTAGCTGAATTTTAAATAAAAAAGACCTTACATACAGAAATAGGGTGGTGGTGAATGGAAATAGAATGTAGCTGTGATTTACCCCAACTTCTTAGTAGATTCCTTCCCATTTTGTTCCAACCCCCTGATCTTTATTTCTTAAAATTCAGATATAGAAAGCAATAAAGTAAAATTTTTCTTCCTCCTAACTTCAAGTGGGGATCAAAATTGACTTAATTTCAACTTTGAGCTATCATACTGTTTTTCTCTTTTCTAGATCATGTCCTCCTACTTGAAAATATTTAATTCCTTTTCTTTCCCTTGGAAGAACTGAGAGACAACCTCCCCATTTTGCTAAGGTGGAGGAAAAGTCCCCTTCAACTAGCTGAGTGGACTGAACTGATTGAAATTGGATTCCTGACTGTTACTTTTTCAACTGTGCATCTTCCTTTTATGTGATGAGAATATCGATCGGTCAATTGATCAATTATTGACTAAATAGTGAATTTCAAACCTACAGGACTTTTATTTCTTTCATCTTACAGTCAAGACATGTACTTCCTCCTGTTAGATGCACTACTGCAAGGATGAAAAGCCTAGGAAAATCATCAATAAGTGAAAACCTTTTGTTTCATGGATTGAAAGGCTCAGCAGACTTCTGTTAAAAACACTGTGAAAGGCATAACTCTACATAGAAAAAATGTTTCCATTAGGCACCTGGGGCTGACTGCCTCAGGCCTTTACTAAGCAGTCAAACATCATCCCTCATTTGGGAAACTCTCCCCGTATTCTCAGCTGTGATTCTGATCACTGCGCAGTCACCCTCTTGAAAGGCTGTTTTTTCCTGTTATCTGTTCCGTATTTTTCTGAAGTTCACTCATTTTGTGATTGCCATCTCACGCCTCTAACACCATTTCTACAACAATAAAGTCTTAGCACTAGACTAGCCAATGCCGTGGTCTCACCCTTCTGCAAAAGAGAAGTGTTCCACCCCAGCCCCGCTTTTACATTCCTGCTCTCTCTCCAGACTGTGCCACTGATTCTCACAGGAGTCTTAAATCCAGTGACTTCAAAATGTTAAGGGAGGAGAAAGGAAGGGCTCCATAAAGCAAAGTTCTTCGGAAGTACTTGTGGATAAAGCACTTGATCTTTGTTTCAAACCCGGCATACATAATCATACAGAAGTTGTTTTACTAGGAGTGGAATAGAAAAAAAAAAAAGAAAAGAAAAGAAAAGAAAAAAACAAAGAAAAAAACAGAACCACAGAACTGGTTAATGTTATGTTAACAGCATTACTGAAAATGAGGGAACCCACAGGAAGCCTAAAAAACAAGTAAAATCGCAGAAAGCAAGCAAGCAGAGTTCTGCTTAGAATTACAGGAACATGATAAAAGCTTTTTAGAATCACTTTAATATAGCATACATTAAATCCAGGATCAGATTTTTACCATTTGAATTCTAAATAATACATGAGTCATTGGTTTACCAAATTTTTTTCCATGAATTCAGCTTTCAAAATGAACAATGGCAGATTAGGACTCAAGGTAAGAAAAGAATTGTACATGCTCAGCTGCACATGTATTTCAAGGAAGCCAACTGAATGTACAGGATTGATGGAAAAAAGTGCAAGTTTCTTACCAGCCAGCAAACAATTTTGTTTAGAAATGGTGATTTGAGAAAAAATGTTTGTTAAATGGATTCAGTTCTTATTATCAGGTGCGGCAATGTTTTCACCTCAGTCCCTTTCACATGCAGATGATGACGTGGGCTATACAGTCGGTACCACCAGTGCTTAGGGCTGCAATGCTTCTCAAGCTGCTGTGACGCTCCTCAGCCATCAGAGACAGCAGCACAGCTGACAGACCATGCACCACATCTGTGCCCTTCAGCTTTGGAGTATTCAGCCTTACTGAGCCCACATTTTTATTGTGATTTGACTGTGGCTTTTTTGGTTTGGTTTGGAGTTTTTGTGGGTTTTGTTTTTCCTAATAGTGAATGTAAGCAAGATGCAAATGAATCAAAAACTCCTTGCACTAACATACCTGGTGAGACAGAAAAAATTTCAAATCCTTCTATTCAGTGAATATTAGGGCAAATATTGCAGTATTACTTCTTCAATGTCTAAAGTGCTTTTCATTTTCAGAAACAAGAAAGTAAGCACCAATTACATGGGATAGATTTCTTTCTTCAGAGGTTTTACAACTGTGTAAGACCAGTAGAACAACAAATGTGAAAGCAAAGAGTCATTCTTCTGTTTTAAAAACTTCTGTGAAAGAAATTATTTTGTAAGAAAATTCAGTCAGAATCTGCAAAAAGAAACAGATAAAATGAAGTTTTGTCCCCCATTCTTTTTAAAAAACAGGCAGATTATAATTTTTCATTAAAACTTATTTAGTGATCAAGAAAGCTGTAAGAACAATTTCTTTGCAAAATTTTATGCAGTATTTTAAAAAAGTCTTCAAAAAGTCTTCAAGATGTGGACCACATCTCCATATATTGAGCCTGTGAACTAAAATTTGTCCGCTTTGGATGTCAAGAAGGAATTTTAGATATGTGCGCAATGTATTTTACCCCATCTTATTTTTGCAGCTGAACTATTTTTAGTACCATTTCTATTATATACGCTTCTCACAAACACTGTCAGCACCGTTTAAGTTTTCATTGTAGACAAATCTCAGCTGTGCTAACTAAACTAAGACTTTTCTTCTCTGATAAATGAGCTCACTGCTGGCTATCCTATATATATATCACATTATTCTCTGCTAGGAAGAAATGGATCAGCAGAAGTAGTTATTTTCTACTTGAGTTCTTAAAGTGGTGAAACAGAAATCTTCAGTATATTTTATTGCTTTTGGATTTTTATTTTATATATTGATAAGAAAAATTAATTCTGACATTTGGAGAACTTCACAGGAAGTTATAGCCATCATTAAAAACACTAACCTGAATAATCCTTAGCAGAAAATGATACAGATTTCTGAGACTGGAATTTTGACAAACAAGCAAAAATGGTTCACTGACAAATAGTTTTAGACAGTGAATTTAATGAGGAGTTTTTAATTAAGTGGACTCTAAGGTTTATAGAACAAGGATGATACTGCTGAGGTTCATTTTTTATTCAATGGGGACTCAAACTAAACAATATTAATGCTATATATATTTTCAAAGGAAGTTTATCATGGCATTTCATAAAAGCATGATTTCAACATAGATTTCATCTCCTTTTATTTTTTCTCTTTGAGTGATTTTTCAAAGACTGGACAAAACCATGCAGTTCCTGGAATGAACTGGCATTCTGTGTGGGGTTCTTTCTATGACGGACTGCCTGACTGGACCTCTACTATTGCTTAAAAATATGAACACTTAAGCTTTGACTTTAGCATATAACTCTGGGTTATGTTCCAATAGATTCAAAGTAATTTCTTATTTTATAATGCCCTTGTGCTAGTACTTGTAATTTCCTTTATTATTTATTACTGCATTTTATTAAAATACTAAATGTGTACGTGAATAGTTTGATGATACACTATTATTTCATATAAATTTGACACAGTGTGGTGGGAAACACAAAAAAGCTATGTAGTTCTAAGTGCACTTCTTTTTTTCCACTATCTGAATATCAGTGCTGTGAAAACTAAAACATAAGCAGTGAAGAGCCAGGTGTTTAATCTCAAAGATAGGAGAAGCACCAAAGTGAAGTTTGGAAGTTTACTTGTTTAAGTTAGTTATTGAGTTAGCAAAGGAATGGGTTTTATGTGACCGTTGGGAGGTCATCCATCTTGTGCCTTACTCAGCTTGGAAAATGTTTCTAATCTTACTGAATGATCAGTGAAGAAATACCTTGGTCATGCCACTTTTACAGCCAGTGATCAACTACTGATGCAGGATAAAGAGAAAACTGATGCAAGCCAATGAAAATGATAAATCAACAAGAATCATCAAGAAGTCTGGAAACCAGGATTTATCAAGGATGACCAAAAGAGCAACAAAAACCAAGATGTTGCTTCGTACCCAAAGCTTGTCTTTTCATGTACTTCATCTCTCTACATCTACTCTATATGTCTCTTCAGGAAGATACCAAATTTGTCTCATTAAGGGACATATATTCTGAAGCAATGTCGTAGCATTTGAAGTATTTTATTTAATCTGCAGCAGTTGGCAAATAAACTAATAAAATTTAAGTTATTTAGTATCAAAGAAAACTGGTGGTTATGTAGCTGATTTGGGTTTGAATTATTGTGATCAGGTGGGCTTTTCAACTTGCCTTTGTAGTTTTTATAAGTATTCTGTAAAGAAAAAATAATTACGTCTCTTACAAGTACTGAATAATGATTTGATCTAGAGAAGCACGCTGCAAACAAACAATTTTGCTTCAAGTCTTTCATCAGACTTCTCAAAGAAACAAAGTCTGCAAAATATGCGAGAGAGGAAATTTGGAAGATAGTGTTGATATTGGCAAAGATTTCCACCTCACACGTGATTTTTGATGTCAAAATTATTTTAAAACATAACAAAAGATAATAATTAATGTATTTTATTTTATGAAATCTCTGTATACTTATCTAGTCAAAATACTGGTGTAACTTCATGAAGCATAACTAGGAGCTAACATACGAAATTTGTACTTAACCAGTACAAAGCAAATAAAGGAACTGATTATTTCCAGAATATGAGAACAACTTAGGTGATGAAAGCCTTCTCACTAGATGTTATGACTGATCATAGGTTTACCCTGCTCTAAGCAAGACTCAAAAGAGTTATTGAAAAGTAATCCACTATGTGTTGTTAAAATATAAGGAATATCTCCAACTCATAGTCTTCCTAAAGCAGCTTTTTAGAGGCTGGGCAAATATATCAGGGAAGTATTGTTTATAGTTGTTTAGAATCTATGTTATTTTTGAAAAAATATTTTGTCTTATCACTAGGAATGGAATGCTGGGACAGGGGGATCTTCAATTTGACTTTGTATACCTGTTCTTATAGTTTCACATTTGCTTCATTTTTCTGGCATTTTCTGCATTGAAATTCCATTCTTCCTTTATCAGTTTCTTCACAGGATTAACCTGGTGATCAGGTCGTATGCCACTGCTGTTGTCCTTTATTTGATATGAAAACTACAGGGTGCACAAAAGTTTGTTTGTATGATGTAGAGACATTGCCTGTTCTGGATGATGTGTTGTGTGGCGGAATCTGACTCCTACTCTGTCACATGGAAGTCATCTCATTGTTGCCATGAATTTGACAAGGTAATCACACCTTGTCACTGGAGTGCAACAATAACTGCTATTACTTGCTATGTGCTTGACTAGCATTTCAAGGCTCATCTCAAGAAATTATTTTTTCTTGCAAATTATATAAATGTATTGCAGGTGCTGTTTTATTTCTTGAGATGGTGTACATAATTCACTGTATTATGTACAGTGAATTTTGGCTCCATCAAACAAGTCATTACAAATCCTTAGAAAAGTTTGAAATAATGCAATCTACCTGCACATGCCGGCCTACATGCAGAATTCTCAAAAAATTTGCAATTTTATCTGCCAGTCCAAATATCTACACATATAGCTGTCTATGTGTTTTGATTTATACTTCTTCAAATCTTTTCTATTGAATGATGGCTAATACTAGCTTTGCCTCATCCTGCATCAAGCAGTAAGCATACAACGGAAAATTATATGAAATTTCCTCAACACTATTAAAGATATTCTCCCACAGGAGAAAGGAGTTTCCACTTGCTCCTCCAACACTTCTTCCACAAAACACAGGCACAGATACTTGTAAAAGATTGCATTCATACATCATAGTTGCATTTTCAAGTTTTAGATTTTTTTTCATCTCTCTTGGCTAAAGAATTTGATTCTAAATTTTGGGTCAAATCAATGATTTAGTTCTCATGTTTTGTTTTGGTTCTCCTATGAATGTAATAAAAATCAAAACAATGAAACTGATCTTGAATTGATGGGGAAGTTGCCAAGCACGTAAGCTAGTCATAAGAAACATAATATAAAATAACTGTCCCTTTCAAATTTTCAAATAGTGAAACTCTACATTAATAGATAAAAGAAATAATTGCTTGAAGAGCAGCTACTCAGAAAGGATTTTTAACAACCTATGGATATGTCAATAATTCTCCACTGCTTTAGAATAAATTTTCTCTTGGAAAATAGCTATATTTAAAGAAAATATTTGTTTTTCAGGTTTTTTTTATGCAATAGGCATCAAAAGAAAAGAAAGTGAAGGGCAGACTTTGAAGACTGATGAACTTGATAGGAGTCCAAAAATTATTTCAATATCTATGTGGCAAAAGTTATTGTAGGTTCCATTTAAACAAGTCACTGTCTAATATTCTATTTCTGATATGTAAATCATTTGACTACCATCCAAAGAAGAACAGTGTTACTCTGCATTGACCTGATTTATTATACAGTGGAAAGAGGAACACAATTTTTCCATCTCTAAAAGTATTTTCCACATGGAATGCTTCATACCTGAATTTATTTCAAAAAATAATTAGAATATGTTGAACTTATATAGTTTTGAATTTCCACATATCTTCTTTGTATGGAGCATTTAACCTTCTCAGAAAGAGGCAACTTTGGTTTGATGTATAAATTATGCAAATGAGACACAGCTGTGAATAACAGACCTGAAAGTGGATGGGTGATCAGTAAAACTATTTTGTCATGTGCACTGAAAAGTCTGCTTAGGATTGTGGCTTAGGAGCAGTCAGTAAAACCTGTTGCCTATGCTGGATTCACCGTAATGGCATGCTGATGTTCTCAGGGGCTGGGAAGGTGTCCAGGTAATCTAGAAGGTTTGTTTTACATCACAGGGAACCAAATGTTGAGACTTATCTTTCGGAGAAGACTTTGCTCACTGATGTATTGACCCACCTTGTACCTGTCAATTTATGTGGCAAGAGGCTCTAATCCTCCTCTCATTAGCCTACTAAAAACATTCAGTAATCAATTACTATAGAAATATTGAAATAATTTAAGTTCCTGTCTAAGAGAATGTCAGGTGCACATTTCTGTACAACACACAAGTTGGCTGCATGGTTTTAGGAGCTTGTGTCCCACAAGCTGGGATGTGTAATTTCTGGATGTAAGTCAAGCCCAGATGATGAACAACTTCAGAACATGTAAATCTATCTTGTACTTCTGAGAAGGTAAAAAGGCACAAGACAAAATATCTATGTGAAATAAAAATATCTACATGAAAAAATGCTACTGTTTTCCATCCAGTGTGGTCTCTGTAGGTCCAGAGATAAATCACAATCAAGTGTGTTATTCCCATGAGGTAATTCATAAAATAGGGAGTGCTAGCTTGTCATTACTGAGGTCTTAGAAAGGAAACAAAATGGTTTTCCCTTTTTCCCTTCCCATAAGAGCCTGCCTTTTCCCCATGCCACCAGCAATATACTCAGTACGATGCCATGTCAAACCCAGAAGTGAATTATTATTTTCTGCAATATATCTACTAACTGGTTTCAGGTTTTTATAGTTTTTAGCTAGTTCTCACAAGACAGACTACAAGTGAAGATGTAGGGATTAAAAAAAAATCAAAAAGCATTTTCTCTACTTTGAGGGCTGGATGGGAAGAGAAATAAAAGGAAACCTGAATGCATATGCATAAAACTAGACCATTAAGAAAGCAGCTAAAGCAATTGTTCTGTCTTCTGTGCGAATAATTGTTCTAAAAAATTTGTTAAAACTTCAGGGTTGGAAATTTTTTTTCCCTTTCACACTCTTGAAAATATAAAGTACAAAATAAAAGAGAAATTCAATGAACAGAGAGAAAACACAGTGAAAACTCTTTATCCAGATTGCCATTTAATGCCTTGCTCACTTCTCTTATTATAGAAAATTCATATCTCATTTAAAACCTGTTGTCACTGCAGCCGTTCCAATACCTGTGCTCTTTTCTCTCTCCTTTCCACGTGTGCCATATTTCCTCCCACAGGCCTGAAGATTACAAGTCGTGTATCTCACCCTACCTGAACAGGTGTTGTGCCCAGGAGTCCACAAGGCTCAGACATCAGCCTTTGCCTCCATGGAAAACTGATCTAGGACTCCTCCCTCTACTCACCATTGACTTCAACAAAATCTGCAGAAATTCCAATCTTTGATTCATCTACTCTGCTGTATTTGATCCAAACTTGTCAGCTCCAGGTTCCTGGAGGAACAAGAATGAGAAAAAGCAACCAATTCTGTAGGATTCTTTCCTTAGGCGCATACAATACAAGGGAGAGTGATGACAGCATGTACAACACTGGATCAAAAAAGCAGCATTTAATGAAATATCTAAATGTGTTTAGGCACTTCTTAAATGTCTATTAATGCAAAATACAGAGACAGAGCAATGTACAGACTGCATAGGTTGAACGATTTCCCCCAAAATTACCTACTAAATGAGATTCTATGACATTTTTGTGACAAACTCTAAATCATTACATAGAAAAAGCAGAGCAGAATTCTATTACAGTCCTCTAGTGCTGGCCATCAGAACCACCTCACGCTTCCCCTCTTGATGGGGGCCACTAAGAATCTATTAAAATCTGACTATTCATTTACTCAGATGGAATGAGATTTTTATACATATGTGGTGATCTGAGGTTAACTGTAAGCACAGGAAGGTCCCTGATCCACAGACCCATCATGGACCTGTTTTCTTCTGTCAACAGCAGGATTTGTAATATAGGATCATTCAAATAGTCTTAAAACATATTCTTAAGATATATTTAATGCTGATGGACCATCTATTTGGCAAGAACTGCTCCATAATGGGAATAGATTGGTCTATTCGAGTAAAACATGATTTCTCCTCTCTCTTTTAAGTATAAAAGAAGATTAATTATTACAATATTTATCCTATTTCTTCAAAATTAGGCATCAGCATGTGCTGACATGCTTAGTTATTGATGCCACATTATATAAAATATTGCTGTTGTGGGGGTACAGACTTTAGAGCTTTTGAAAGTAGATGAGTAAATTTTCATTTTCACCTTATTAGGTCAGTGTAACATTGTCATTAAAAACTTCTGAAGATCTCAAAAGAGAATGAAGAGTTTCAACAGTGCAAGGAGGAAAGCCACAATCTTCCAAAAGCAGCTAAGCAAGCTTCATTTGACTTCAAGAGGATATTTTAATGAAGAGCAATAAACATTTCTTCCCAAAATTAGTTTGAAATTATATGAGACTGACACAGAAAATTTCATCCCAACTGAATAAAATTCAAACCCCAGCCCAGTGTGCTCTCAGACTGCTCTATAGAGGTAACTGCATCATAGAAAGGCAACTGAAGGTAGCACTTTTTAAAGCATCTTGTTGTCATGCTGACAATATCAGCAAGTTTTCATGCTTGACCTCACCCCAATCTAATCATAGTCTGACAATCTGCTACATAATACTCTTGTGGCAACCTCTGTATCTTCCTCATTGTTTAAATGCCCTGTAGAGTGGATTTCTCCAGGGAAAGTACAACATGGGAAAGAGAGGGGAGAAAACAATTTGCTACCTATACATATTGTTCTAGCTGTAATTAGTAAGATGTGAGAATGTTCCGCTTCGTATCCACAAGAAATGTTTTCACTATGAAATGAAATTGAACCAATAAGCCATAACTGTTAAACAATTTCCAGGAAATAAACAGACGTGTTAATAATATATCTAAGCATATTTTGGACTTACTGATTTCTTAATATACCTAAAGGTACTACTAAAGAGAATGAATTCTTCAGTTGAGGGCTGAAATACTTTACAAGGAGATAAATCTTATTCCTAGTTCTTCCAAGTTTAATTTTGAAGGAATCGTTATTACTTCTGTCTTCCAAAGTTTAAACTTAGAACTCAGTAAATGAAAATTTTTCTCAAATTATGTAGCAAAACTCCTCCACAAGATTTCATATGATTCTTGGCATTGCTTACACAGCATCTCAGACTTTCGAGAGCAATGTGACTTCTTATCAACTTTGTTTAAAATACAGGTTTAATTGTCCACTTTGAAATAAGAGATGCACCAAAATTACAGAGTGTTTTATTTCTGTGGCCTCTGTTATGTTTCTTTGGGAAGAGTAATCCAAATCAGATCTTTGGAAGGAGGGAAGATTTCCTGGAACTGCTTTGGAATGGGACTGAAACTTCAGAGAGCAGCAAAAAGAATTGTAGCTGGGAAAATACATCTTATTCAAAGGGAGAAAAACTAAATTAAGGGATAAAAGCATAAGCCTCCAACAGATTGAAATAATTGTTTCTAGGGACAAACTGCATTACAATTTGGATAGTCATGTGTTAACAAAAAACAAGAATCCACCTTGGCAAATACATAGCAAGTCAGGGAACAGCTAATATATATGTATGTATTGCATAAACCTTTTCTGTTCAAACCAGTACATTTAAGCATTCTTTGTCAAAAACTACCTAATACTTACCCTACTGACATAGTAAGGAAACAGGCTTTTCTTTAATTTAAAAGTCTCTCCTTCTTTAGAGTGTTTGGCACCCAGAAGTCTCAGCAGTTCTTTCCCAAGTTCTACACAACTTGCATTGTCCGACACAACATTTTTCCTTTTTATTATTTTTCTGAGGAAATTAATTTCCAACACAAAATACGTTAAATTTTGGTTAGAAGAAACTATAACCAAACCTGGCCACCCTCAAACTCCTTTTTAAGTTAATGGTCTCTTCTGTGAGTGGAAAAAATATAGGGGGGCCATAAAGAGAAGCATGGAGACATATGTAATGCTTAGTACACTAGAAAAATTGAATTTATTTAGATCCTGAAAAGATTTGCATAACATTGGTCTATCTTGTACTTCAGATTTGAGTTTTTAAAATTATGTCATCTTCCCTCATGATTCTGCGATTCCTTATAAGTGGCTTCAAATAATTGAAAACATCCTTTCTTTTTCTACCACCTTCCTCCTGACCCATAGGTAAGAATATTTAAATTGGTGAGTTATTCTTGCACAGTTATAAGACATTTCCTCACAATATCTGATCTATGAACAGAACAAGAAAATGAGAATGTGACTATCTTAGACTCCAAGAATTAAACCTTTGAATTGTGGGAAAATTTGTCTTCTCTGTTGCCTAGACTAGGTTATTTCAAACTATTTATGAGAGAGAAAGAATACAAAAAAATCCATAGCCCAGCAAGAAGAATCGTATGAAAATTGCAACTTACTTTCCAGTTCTCCTACAACTCTGAATTACCAAAAGAGCTTGTAATATTTTAAAAAGAAACAGTATTATATTTCTCTTAGGGGCCTGTCTTCCCTTATTTTTAAAGATTATCCCTTCCCTAGTCCCTAACAAACTAGTTCCTTCATGATTTATAGATAGTCAGCATATACATTGTATAGATAATAAGAAAATTTATATTTGCTTAGTTTGCTGATGAAACTCTTCCTTTTCTTCACCCTTAGAAGAAGAGGAATAAATATCATCTTACTGTCTCTAATAGACTGTCAGAAATTGGAATTGAAACAAATGGGCTCTCCAGGACTCTAAAATGCTGAGCCAGGAGTTCAGACTGCTGGAGTAGCAGTGGGAGACTACCAGTATCTTCTGCAGAAGAGCTGAAATTCTCTTTTATTCTTTTTAATGGAAATACATTAGAAATATGTTTTATCTTTTAATCTCTGGAAAACATGGGATTAACTCTTTTCTCTCCCTCAGTGCACATCCTTGGGAAAGCCTGCTGTTGACTTTCTCAAAGTATGGAGTAAAATGTCCAATGAAAACAAATCAAAATGTTGTAGAAAAAGATTAAATACCAAAAAAATGCACTATCTCAGTTTATTTATTAATTAGAATAATACAGTTATATTTCTATTCCCTTTGTTTTCAATTTGAACTTTATTCTTGACAAATAACTTTGATTTAACCCTGCCCCCCATAATTTTTCTATACTAAAAAAAACCTGCAGTCCTTACTTTTGTATGAAGCAAAATTAATACATTGTCCCCATATATCTAAACTGGGTATCTATGGTCTCTGTTTCTGGTGTGACTTACTTTTCTGTTTTTCCCATATGTTTGAAATGCAAGTGTGCCTCTGATCTCTCTCTAGTGTTACCATGTTAAACTGTCACTAAAAATCACATTTTCCATTGATAAAATTGGCAGAGACGGGCGATCAAGCCCCTGGCATTACTTTCAGGTACCAGATTGAGTTTGTCTGCACAGCAACTCAAAAGCTTTTGGGTTAGGATGTGCAATGAGCAGATTCACTATAGAAATCACTGAAGGAGAATAAATCTGAAATATCATCAGTTTTTTACCATAATAATTTCTCAAGGACAGATTATTCTTAAGTTTTAAAATGAAAATCCAATTTGAATGCTAGGTGGGAGCTGTGCAGAAGGAAAGTGCAAAGCAGATGTACCAACATTTTTCTGCAGCAGATAAAGTGCAGAACTGACACACAGATTTTTTATATATGCTTAGGTCACTAAGAAAAGAGAAGTGAATAGGAGAAGTAAAGAAAAGCTGATGGACTGTGACATTTCTTCTGTTTATGTGTCTACTTCACTGACACTTGACAGTTATTAAAGTTGTTCTCATGTATGAGGGAGTCATTTCCAATTGCCTGTACATGTAAAAGCTTTCAAGAGAAATACAATGCATCACTTCAAGAGTTCCGCAGTTTAAAATTTTTCCTATTTAGACCTCTACTTTATACAAATTTGCCAGGCAGAGGGAGAGCACAAGGATTGACTTGTTCTGACACTCTCTATTGCAGCCTCTCTCCTGACTTTTTCTTATGCCCCAGATGCTATATCTTTACATAATGACAGTGAAAAACAAGCACAACATGGCTTTCACATTTCAAACTAGGTGACGTACTCCATTTCCCTTTGAAAGTACGTGCCTCATTTGACAACTTTTTTTTTTGTCAATGCAAAGACAAAGATGCCTGTTCAAAGGCAGTTGGTACATGACACAGAAATAAAGGATGATGGCTGAGCTAAATGAGAAAATTACAGATATAATTTTGGAAAATATGGAAACCCAACACATACAATGCAGATGATACTTCAGGAAATTGCTTCATATTGAACAAAATTTATTCAAGAAAGATGCCTACCAACCCATCATTTCACAAGGGTATAGGTGTTAAGGTTTGGCTCCAAGTGAAAGTTATAGCATTTAGATGCCATAACGTACTTTCTGTAAAAGGGAAAAAATACAGCTGATGCTTCTCCTAGGTTGGATTAGTCCCACAGTCTTTAAAGACTTAATAAATGCAGCTGCAGTTTCCATAATTCTGAATTGCATAGGCTTAGCCTAAAAGCTAAAGTGTTTGTGACTGCCTGTGCTTCCTACTAGTCTGGAAAATGAATGTTACAAACTCTACATGTATATATTTTTTCCTACCAAATAAAAAACCCAATCCAGTGTGACTTTAGTAGCAAGAATATTAAACAGAAATCAAATGCCCTGAAAACCCAAATCCTCTACCATCTCTCTTTTCTAGCAGCAGTGACTGCTCCACTAAGGCTACCATATTGTGCTCATCTATTTTGAAACAGCCCTGTTAGAGAGTCAAGAATCAAATAAGTGTCTGGGCTGCAAAGTGTTAAAATCTGCTGCCTGGGCCTGATCCCTGTCAGCAAAATCAAGTGTTCCTATAAGTCTGTTAATTTGTTGGCACCTTTAGTAAGCTTTCTGTGTAGAGAATAGAATGTAGAAATGTACTCTGAAATCCATATCGACAAATCTGTTAATTAAATGTCAATCATAAGACCTGTTCAGCTAGACTCTACTTCCAAGACTATCAATGTTTCTAGTGTTGAGAGCTGAAATAAAAGCACATCAAGGAACAATAAAACCCACACAATATCACTATCCTTACATTTTCCATACAGAATCTAATTTTCATAAGGAATTTAACTTTCCATTTTCCAGGAACTGAAACCGGTGGGAGATTTTCCTGAACAAGCCTACAGAACAAGAATGACACTGTTCTTGGTGAATTCATTAATCTTTCTCTCTATCAGTATTTAGTCATGGCAGCAAAAAGTAAAAAATCTGTGTATAAGATATGGGGTTTTAAATGAATCGAGTAGCTGATGTTCAGGAATGGGTAACTGAAAAAATAAGGGCATTAAGTGACAGATGTGCCTGCGCTTGAATAACCATAGAAAAGATTCATATCACAGTGTATTTTAAAGGTTATCAAGAGCTGTAGGACAACAAAACTATAATGTAGTGCTTTTAAATGCATTTGTGCTGCAAAGGAGATGTGATTGGTAAATATGTCAGAACAACCACTTATTCTAGGATGTCACCCTGGGAGACAATTTGGGGTCATGGAAGAAAGGAAAAAAGATTAAATCTAAATCAAGTTTTCGATTTATGGAATTGAAGTTAATGTAAGAAAATTAGCATAACTAAATTTAGCAATAAAGAGAAAAAATCAAAATCAGTGCTTGTAAATAAAGGCAAACTATATAAGTTTACCTCACATAGCAGTGTGAGTTCATATAGTTCTGAACAACTTTACATACCTTTTTCATGTATGACCTCGTTCTTTATGACATTTCTACTTTGATTTCAAACACTGTACTGTAAGTACAGTGTTTGAAATCAAAGTAATACAGGGTAGTATTAATAAAAAGGGAAAATGTAGCTAGAGAGGCACAGAACAAATACAGACAAGGTATGTTGTAGTCAAGGATTAAAATCTAGCTATAAAACAAAGGCAATAGAAAACTTTTGAAATAACATGTCAAGCATACTTCACAACAAATTACAAGATCTCATTATAACTACTGCTACAATCCATTGAAGTATAACATAAAACAGTAGCATGAGATATTCAGGAAATCCAGTTACTTAAAGGAAACGATCCTTGAATCAAAACAATTAAAGTGAAAGAGTGAAAAAAAAGTCTTAAGTTGTGAATGGGTCTCAACTGTTATGTCCCCTTTGTTTCCAGGAAGATATAACAAATGTACCTGTCATATCACCTTAGAATTTTGGGTTCTTTCACAGGTACTGCATTTAAAAATTATGCTTAAAAACTTGAAATCCTATACAGCTCTACAGTGTAGACCCAAAAGGAGCTCAACCAAAACCAGAGTCAGACACATATACACCAACACTTCTGTAAATTTAGCAAAAAAGAAACAAAATCTGGGTTTTATATTGTGATCGTCACCATGATCTTTATACCGGACAGCGGATACACAGAAGTTCAGTTTCTGCTTGAAAAGTAGGCATAGATTTTGTCTTGATTCACTTCCCCTACAGAAAGGACAGCTGAATCATTTTTTAAATGATAAAAACTTCCACATACCTCTCAATTGTTTCCACTGCTATAGTTCACTTTTCAAGACTTTCACCCAAATACTGCAAATTTCTGCAAAACTACCTAGTTATCCAAAATAGTTTTGGGAGAACATAATTCTTTCTCTTGCAGAAAATAGGAGCAATATTATTCCATAACCTGTATCTTACTGAATAACCTGTATCTTACTGCAGAGTTTTGTAACCAGAAAATAGGAAAATTCAATCATATAAAGTTATTACACAGTAATAACTGTGGTGACAGGTACATAGAAATACAGTGAGTATGGAGTGAGTATATCGATATGTTCTTCACCTTTGCTATGTAATAAGGATTTACAAGAACATTGAAAAATCTAGGAACACTTAAATATGTCTAACATGAACTACACTTGGAAAAACTCCTGGAGAGCATTCAGAATGTTCATGTGCATCTGAGAGAACTTCATTCATATTACACTTATAAAAGAATGCACCTGAATAACAATCATTATCTCGATGGATGGTCTATGGATAAAGGCAAAGAACACGGAATATTAGTGGGAAAACTAATTAATTATGCTAATGGTTGGAACTTCCCCAAGATTTTGTATGTAAGTCAGTAACAAATGGGTCTCCCTTCTGCCACAAATGTTACTTTATTTCATTAAAGGGAAAATTCTATTTGGTTTATTTCATTAAAGGGAAAAGGTTTTAATTTTCTGGGGTTGGTCTGGCTGTCTGCTCTTCATAAATCCTTGCAATGCCTGAGTGCAAGAAAAAGGCAAAAATTACTGCAACAGAAAAGTTTCTGGCTCCCCCTCAGTATACCATCCAGTACTTACTGCCATAAAAAGTCCTGTACATACTACAGCAAATACATGGTTCAGAAGGCATCATACATAGCAGAATGTACAGGTTGAACACAAGGATGTCAACATCATTTCAAAATTATTTATTATCTCCTTAGTAGTTAAAATAAAAATCTACAGTTTGTTTCTGACAGTTTATTAATTACGTATTTAATTCATAGGCTATGTTTATGAACAGCCTTTAATTCTGAATCCTACTATATATTTTTGTAGCTTTAACTCAAGGTATTTAAAAAGTGATTAAGGAGCTTAGAAATAAAATCTTATTTCTCAATTTAGGTGAGTTTATACTTGAAAGGGAAAAACCCACCCAATACCTTGCTAAGTAACCTGCCTGCAATTTACTGGTTCACACAAGCCTATTCTAGGATTAAGTAAATTTTTTTTTCCATCTTATTTTCTCCCCTCCTCATCCTACTGAGGAAGGGACTGATGGAATGTCTTAGTGGGCACCTTTATCCAGCCACAGTGTAGTTTATATTCCCTTCTCTATGTATCTGCTTGGTAACATTCACTGTCTAAGCTCATATAGCTCAACTCCTAGAATGGACAAAAAAAGGGGTAACCAGCAAAAAAAACTGGCCACTGGAGAGGCTGGAAGTCATGTGTTCAATGACAGCATACACTTTGCTACACAGACTCATAGAATTACCTAGGCTGGAAAATACCTTTAGGTCACTCAATACACCCATCCACCCAGCACTGCCACGGCAACCCCTAAACCACATCACTAATGACTGATCCAGATGCCTCAAGCATCCTTAGGGATAGGGAGTCCACCATTTCCCAGGGAAATCTATTCCAATTGCTTGATCACCTCGACAGATGATCCTAATATACAAATTGTATATTGGTCCAATATACAAATTGTATATGAGAAAAAATTATTTTCGAATATACAATTTGAATCTCCCCTGTTATGGCTTATAGCCATTTCCTCTTGTCCTGGCTCTGCAGGCTCAGCAGAAAAGAATGAACCCCTCAATACACCCTCCTTTCAGGAGCTGTGGAGGGTGATTGTGTCACCCCTGAGCCCCTTCTTCTGGAAATTAAACAACCCCAGCTCCCGCAGCCATTTCTCATAAGATACATTTTCTGGGCCTTTCATGAGCCTTGTTGCCTCTCACTGCTGTACTGGATTTGTATGGCCTGGTTTTGGTGGGGATGAGGGGGCTGAGGGGGCATAGAGGAGTTTTCTGTGAGAAGCTGCTGGAAGTTCCTGCCATGTCTAGCAGAGACAATCCCTGATGGCTCTGAAGATGAACATGCTGCTGGCCAAGACTGGGTCAATTAAAGATGATGGTAAAGCCTCTGTGAAAACATATTTAGGAAGAAATCAAAGGATGTGGGTGACACTGGCCAGGGGTTTATTTACAGACAAGAAAGAGATGGGGCTGCTGGGAAAGTGCCTCCAGCTATTAATGTTTTCAGCATCAGTCTCATTACATGATTATGATAATGGGAAGATGCTAACAGCTCACAATCCAGGGAGCAGGCCAAAAACCTTAATGCTACAACATACTTGATAAGCTTCTTGACCAATCACACAAAGCAAAAGCATATTGACAGTAGTTCTATCCAATCACGATAAGCACACGGACTATTGGTTAAAACAAGGCTTGCTTATTTTGAATACAATACCTACTTGTAATCCTTAAAACACAATGCACAGAGCTCCATTATTAAGCTTTAACCTTCCTAATATCTTGCTAGATAGACTTTTCTGTAGCTTTGAGAGCTATTCAGACAAGCATTAATACACAAGTTTATTGTTCTATTTGCCCTTGCAAATACAGGAATGACTCTTGTGAGAGGAATGGCTATGTAGACACCAAGATCAGTGGAGAAGGATGGGTGTAGGTGCTCCAGGCACTGAAGCTGAGATTCCCCTGCAGGCCATGGTGCATACCATATTTTGCCCCTGCAGCCCATGGAGGTCCATGGGATTGCAGAGATCCACCTGCCTCCTGTGGAGGAGCCCCATGCTAGAGCAGGTGGATAACTGGAGTAGACTGTGGTCCTGTGGGAGACCCATGGAAGGTGGGGCCCTGCCCCCAGGCTGCAGCAGTCTGTCCTTGATGGACTGCACCCCATGGAAGAGTGACCCACACTGCAGCAGTTTGAGGGGGACTGGTGCCCAAGGGAGGGATTCATGTGCAGCAGGTCACAGGGAGCTGTTTTTAATGAGATGGAGCTGCATCAGAGACATTTATGGAGAGCTGTCTTTCATGGGAGAGACCGCAGGGTGCAGCAGGATAATGACTCCTCTCCCTGAGCAGTGGGAGCAGCCTCAGGTGGTGAACTGACCATAACCCCTATTCCCTGTCTCCTTGCACCACCAGGGTAAGAGGTAGAGCTGGAAGGTGGGATGGTCAGGGTGGGTTTTTAAGAGCTCAGTTTATTTTCATTATCCTGCTCTTTATTAATTTTATTAATAAAAATTCACTCCATATCTCTAAATTGAGCCTCTTTTACCCATGATAGTATCTGATGTGTGATCTCTTTCTGAGTCCTTAATTTCAACCCAGGAACCCTTTGTTAAATTTTCTCTTCTCAGTCCAGCTGCAGAAGGGAGTGAGTGAGCAGCTTTGGTGGGTACCTGGCATCTGGCCAGGGCCAACCCATGACAACTTGACATGCTTCAGCACCTCAATGTCCTCTTTGAAGTGAAACCAAGTTTTCTAATGCAGAAAAATAGAAGTTGGAATGGACTGCTATCCACTTAGAACTCGCTTACTAGGAGAGATCCCTATCACTCTGAAATGAGTGCAAACACAGACTGAACCTACACACTTTAATGAATGTAGTTAAATAAATATAAATCACTCTTGAAATAAGTGGTGAATGATGTGAATTAAATCTAAATAAAACTCAGGAAATCAACTAAAACATGTCTTTTCTCCAGTTGTACAGAAAATTTTTCAAAATTTTAGTTTAGGAGTTGTATGTGAAATTTGCTGAAAGCACTTTCAAAATCTCAAGTTAGATTAGAAATTATCTAGCAGGTTATATAAAACATAATATTTGAATAGATTCAAAACTCATCATGTAAATTGTTCCTATAACTGGGGAAATTAATTTTAAATTATAAATGCAATCCTAAACAAATCAAAAATGAGCAGTTATTAATTTTAAAACCCTAAATATTCAGCTCCTATCAACTCTTAATTTACTGGAAAATAATTTATTAAGCCTTTTAAGAAATTCTTTTTAGCTTTTATTCCGTGTGTTTAAAATACCCTGATTTACAAGTAGAAACTTAATTTTTTGTTCCCATTTTTCAAATTACCTATTGCAGTCAAAATCATTTTACTTTTTCTCTTCTTTTCAGAGTTCATAGCTCACGAATAAATGATGGTTCAGTCACCCTGGAGACTAAATGCTGCTAATCCCTTTTTCTTATGAGTGATAAGTGAGGGAAGGTTCAATATGTCTCAACTTTGATTAGAATTTAAAAGAATTCTTATTTTGATGGAGACTGTCACAAGGTCTCTGATCCTCTGATGAGTCTTGAGTTGTGTCAAGTAAGGTAGATCAAGTGATTATAAAATGAGATCAGTAGAAGAGCTTTAGAAATCAATGTGCTTTTGTGGAAGGCACTAGGTTGAGGGGAGATCGAAAGGCAAAGGTCTGTGGACTCTCAACTCTTCTGTTCATTATCTGGGTAAAGCAGGGGAGAAAAGTGGGTATTGCACATCCCCTTAAGTGTTCTAAGATGACTTGAAAAAGTCAAGACTTCTTCATTCCTAGTCAAGCTGATAACCTGCAGGACTTCCCGTTCTGTAAAATCTAGATATACTGAATGACTTCATTGAGGAACACAAAGGCATTCACAGATTGCACATCTTGATATGCATTGCTTACCACAGGTACAAACTCATCCTTCCACTTCCTATATCTGTTACCCAATAAAGCTGGGTCATGTTGCAGGGATACTTCTCCAGCCCCATGATGAAGAAATGCTTTCACCAGCTTTGCACATATCCTGTGCTTGAGATGACAAGGTCACCTTATGCCCTGCAAAAATCCTGTCTCAATTTTAAACTGCTCTCCCGGTTTCTACACTTTGTGCAACAAGTTCAGCTTTCTATTAACACTTCCCTATCACAAAAGCTCAGTTTGGACAGTAGCCCAGCTGTCTGCCTCATGACCACAGCAGCTGGCTGTAAAAGCCTCCCACCTCTGTGCTTGAAGCAACCAGGCTCAGTCTGACACAGTGATAAGGTGCTATCTTCTCAAAAGACTTGGTCAGCCTTTTCTGAGGACATTTAAAACGTCACCTCAGTGTGCTCTGAGCTGACTTCTCTCAGGACTGTCTATCCCTCGGACTCTTGTCTACGAAGCTAGAGCAGCTGTGTCTCTCCTATCTCTGTCATTATCTTCTAGATTTGCCAGCTGAGATGCCTAGTTGATGCCAATCCAATGCTCGTTATTAATCAGTACACTTCCCCCAGACTTGTTCTTTCCTTGTGGGACAAGGAGGTTTCTCAGAGCATTGCCCGCTGTCTGGCCCTGCCTCCACAAGTATGAGTGAACAAATTGCCAGAATTTGCTTTTGAGCCAAGTCACTGGCTATCATTAGGTTTAAAGACTAAATTAATGCTTGGATAGAAAACTGAGCAAATGCAGAAGGGAATGAGCAACAGTCCAGCAAAAACGTGCAGGTATCTCTTGGAATTCTGAATTCCCAGCCTTTTTTAAAAATTTGAGCCCGATAAGAGCCACATTAGTAGAGGTATTAAGTCTGAAAAAAATACCTTGCTTCTGAATCTAGACACAGTTCTACTAGTACAATATACATGCAGGACAGAATTAAGCTTCAGGGAGAAATTTGCAAAATCAATTCTTCTTTCAATGTTAGTTAAATTGAGAGAATTGATTTCAGATATAAACCTTGGTAGGAATTCATTTGCTTATTTTTTCTTCTCAAAGAGTGTTATATATGGCTACCTAATTTCAGTCACAGTCGTGAATTACAGCATGGAGACGTAAAAGCATACTTGTTATCCAGCACACAAAATCAAGCTAATTTGAGGAGATATCCTTCAGCAGGAAGGTTAGATTTTGCAGCAACTGTCCAATTTAAGTTTGTCTCAAATGCTGGTGCAGAACTCTTAGAAATGCTTTCCCATCACTTTTACTTACTGAAGTCATCTGAAATTTTTTATCTCAAATTTACAGAAGTTATTTACTTTTCATTATTATGAAGTGTCATGTGTATATATATATATTCTTATTTAGAAATCGTTTCTAAAAACTATTTCAAAATCCTAGAAAGGATTTCAATAATGTATAAAGATTTTAAATGTTTAAATAATAATTTAATATTTCAGTTTAAATTATTATTTACATTCATCACAGTAGTAATGAAAAAACTACTGTTTACTGTCAAAAACCAAATTTGTCCTATTTGATAAATGGGTGGGCTAAAACATAAAAGCTCCAGGTATTTTGTTTTTCCTGATAAAGTACATACACTGGGTGATCAAATAATACGTTTTTTGAAAAAAATTTAAACAAAAATCAATGGAGATCATGACACCTTAATTAGCATTCTGGATTTGGTCTTCTGTCTATTTTTTTCAGCCTCCTATGAATTCAGTGAGTATAATAGCCGTTCTCAATCTTCTGGGTGTATTGTGAAAGTGTTGCAAAAGTGAAGCATCCACACATAGATGTCATTTTGATACCATAATATGCTCTTTCCTTGATTTTTCCATATCACCATAAAGACTCTTTTCATTCAGGCCACATACAACATAAGAAATAAAGTCAAAAAAGAAAACTAAGAGGCATTAAAAGATCATACTGCCCAATCTTAAGACATTCCTCTGGTCATGAAGAAAGCAGACATACTGTAAGAAAGGAACAGTCATATCTAGATATAATAAGAACAAAAAAGGTTTTATAAGCAGCTGCTGGATGAATATATGTGAAAAACATTGAGATCAGATATTCTGGTATCTGAAAAGTCATACAACAAAAAAAGGCAAAAAAGTTCGTGAAAATTTAAACACTTGAAGCCTTTAATACTCTGAGACTAAATCTGTGAAGTTAGCCTTAATGATTTTTATTGCATATCAGCTGAATGTGGTGCATCAGAAGCCCAGAGGTTCAGTGAAACAGATATAAATAAGCTTAGAGGCTATTTAAATAACTTTTTTTCATCTTTCTTATTTCAGTTGTGTGACAGAGCAATAAATTACATTGAACTCTTTTCAAGCATGTGGCATTCAACACTTCACTGAGCTTTACAGCAGCTATTTCTTTAATTCCTTTAAAGCACCATTCATGACTTATGTGTTGTTGAAAAAAACACTCCATGGGGGTCAAAAAAAAGTCATTATTTCATCCTGTATAGATGTGATTCTGCATGAGACTAGAAATGCTCAGTGAACATCCTACAGCAAAATGATGGCTCATTTTGAAAATTCAGTTGCCTAATGGAATAACTTCTGAAAATAGGGAAGATGGTAAAAGAAATATTTATTTTTCACTTTCCAGTGATACATGTATAAGGAATCTCAAATTACCAGTGTAGCTGCACTTGTCTAGCTTATAAGAAAGAATTGACTGCTTGTGACTACCTTACAGAAAACATTATACAGTCTAATTGTCTTTTGGAAGATTGAGAATTTTGTCTTCATCTGTATAAAGCTGCATATAGACTCATACATATATGCATACATGACAATATCTGTAAATTTGCTACAGTTGTGTTTTTAGTCCATTTGAATTTTGATTGTGTATACTGAGACATTTGTAATGCTTATCCTCTACTATAGCCAGATTTAATCTAGACCTCTGCATCTCAATCTTTTCTTAGAAGACAACTTTTCAATATGAGTGGAGAGACCCACACACCTCCTTTTCCTCAAGCTCTTTACTGGATGTAAAACTATAGAGAATTGCCATCAAATTGGGCAAATGAGCATCTTTCTATTCCACTGTAGCTATAAAGATCGAAAGAGATCAGGTTAAGCAAGCTACAGTCATTCATGCAAAGTAATAAAATTACTGTATTGCAGGAATGTACAAACAACTTTTTGTTACAGCTTTAGTATGAGGGATGCCACGTTTTGGAGTCCAGAAAGTTCAATGGGCTTTTAATTATGTCCTGTGAGAAGAAATTCTTTTATTAATCACTATTATGTTTCTTCTCCCTTGAGTTTCCCTAAACAACTTCTCTTGTTGTAAGATGCTGCAGCATGCAGCTTAAAAACATAAAAGTAAAAATGTAACACAGTGGAAAAGCCACAATACTGTTTTGAAGTCTGACCTTTTGAGTTCTCAAAGTTACTGCTTCACAGTAGTTATATTGAGGTGTGCTTACAATATTATATCCAATTATACATCATTATGTAACCTAGCAAAAACACAATAGGCTAACAGCAATACCTAAGCGAGAAGTAATTACTGTTCATTATTTTAAACACAATAAATTCCAGTAAAGAAAGATAGTTCAGAAAGGGTCATATAGCCTTTTGTAATGCAGAGGTCACTGCTTGTGCTCAGGCAATACAGTGACTCACAGCCATGCTGGCTGAGGTGTGTCCAAAGACACAAGGACTAAACAGGAAAGCTTGCCCAGCCATGCCTAAGGATAAGTTAGGTAGGAGCTGATAGCAAAAATTATTGTTAACAGCAAGCGGCCACAGCCAGTTTGACTTTGAGGGGAAAGTGCAGCTTGTGAAACTCAATTTTCTTCTATGACAAGGTAGCCCAGCTAGACAAACAAGAGAAGCCAGTCGACATAAACCTTTCAGATTGCAGTTAAGCTTCTGATGCCATCTCTTAGAGTAGCCTTCTGGAAAAATTAGAGTGCTGCACAATCACCAGTGATGTTTAACAAAGACAATTGATGGATTCTGCATCTGTGTCAGGCAACCATTGTTGTGCATTCAAACAGTGGAACAAGACTGGAGAGCAGCTCTGTAGAAAGGGGCCTGAGGTTTCTGTCCAATGGGAAGCTGAACATGAGCCAGCAGTGCCCTGGCAGCCAGGAGGGCCACCCGTGTGCTGGGTGCATCAGGCACAGCATCACAGCCAGGCAAGGGAGGGGATTGTCCTGCTCTGCTCTGCTCTGCTCAGCTCTCGGGCAGCCTCACATCCAGTGCTGGGGCAGTTCTGGGTGACAAAATGTAAGAAACACATTGAGCTGTTAGAAAGTGTCCAAAGGGGGGCAACAAAGACAGTGAAGGGCCTTGAGGGGAAGAGTGAAGAGTATGAAGAGTGGCTGAGGTCATTTGGTCTGTTCAGCCTGGAGAAGAGGAGGCTTGATTTCATCATGGTCTTCAACATCCTCCCAGGAGGAAATGGTGGGGCAGGTTTTATTCTCTTCTCTGTGGTGACCACTGCCAGAACACATGGGAATGGTCTGAAGCTGTGCTGGGAAGTTTAGGCTGCATACTAGAAAAAGGTTCTTCACCCAGTGGGTGGTCAGGCACTGGAAGAGGATCCCCAGGGAAGTGGTCACAGCACAAGTGAACAGAGTTCAAGAAGCATTTGGACAATGCTCTCACAAAGTGTGGCACAGTGTGACTCTTGTATTTGTTCTATGCAGGGGTATGAGCTGGACTTGACTATCCCTGTGGGTCCTGTCCATCTCAGGATATTTTATGCTTCTATGATTTTATATTTCTATGAAGATCAGATGGACACAATCATCAATCTCAAATTCTTCTGTGTTAAATGGATGCTCCCATGACAACTCAGGGATCAAAACACTTTGCTGACTGTGGGCAAGAAATGTATGATCCCGCCATCTCCTTCCAGACATGATACTTCCATCTCCTCCTATGGTCAATTTCCAGTACTTGATGGCCCTGCTCTAAGTGGGATTTCCAAACTAATGGCTGTCCGGAATCTCTTCTTTTTCCCAGAAGAAAAAGCCTCCCACTACTCCACCTCACCCCCCACGCCCCCCCTGCCCCAGCCCTTCCCTCCTGCACCCAGTCAGGCCAGGACTAACAGCAGCCCTTTAGTCTTTGCTAATACTACTCCAAATAGACCCAGAACTATTTTTGTTAACACAGGCAGATCTTAAAACCTTCCACAAGACTCAGTGTAAGCTTCAAGTGTAAGTATGGGATCTGCACACCGCAATAGAGAGAAGTAGAGGAAAAGAAGAAAGAAAGGAAAGCAAGCAGGTTGAAACCCGACACCAGGGTTCTGCTTGTAATTATACTTAAGGAAAGGCCCAATCCTCCTCATTTCGCTTGTATGAGAAAGTGAAATGGTCTCTCACACATATGCTCTTTCACACTCCTGTTTTTCTAACGCTGTCAGAGACATCTATCTTTAGTCATCCTTCTTTAAATTGCTTAAATTTAAACTTAATAATTTTTCAGGTTTGGGATTGAGGGGTGTGTGACTTTGCCACTTAATTCCTGGTTAATACAGCCCCATTTGATGAAAAAAAGGAGTTGCTGGATTAACAAGTGACAAAGATATGGTTCTTCATATATAATAAAAATCTTGTTTTACGAAAAACTGGCTTTAAGCAACCCCATAAGAAATTATTTATTCTTGTACACTCATGTTCCTGTGTTTTATTTTCTGTCAAATTAGACTCTGCATTTATGAATATTATAATGCCTGTGTGTGACTCACTGTGATCTTGGACTTTAGCCTATGTGCTTGCTGCTTTAAATTCTAGAGATCAGTACCTAGATGCCCTGTGTATTGGCACCTTCTGATCTAATTTTCCTGAATTGGTTTCAGTTTTCTAAGTATACAGGTGGCTTTTAGTCACAGGCAAAAGTCCTATATACAACCTTTTACATCCCACAGATAGACAACAACATTACAAAATCCAGCAAGAGTGGATCTAAAATGAGATGCCATGCCTAGCTCTCCTATTTTAGATCATTCGAAATTTAATGGACCAGTTTATCTTGAGGTACTGCATCATTACACTGTATCAGTGATAATATTATAGGACTATTAAAGGATGAATTAAACTACACTGTAAGTGGCAACACAGAGTTTATTTCTAGTGTATATGTAACCACTATTGTTTGGACAGGCTTTGAAACATTATCAGAGAGCAGGAAGAAAAGTTTTTAGGATTAGAGCAGAAAGCGGATGGAACTGACAGAGAACTACTAAAACATTATATATTTGAAGGCTTTCTTGCACGATATGCTTCAGTTCAGAATTTTACTGCAGCATTCTTTATAACATTTTATGGTTTTGCCATAAATATAGTATTTGAGCTCCTGATATTGACAATATTTCTCATTAAACATACATCTTCAATAGAAGCTATTATAGTTTTGTTTTGCAGAAGGGAAGCATACTACATGCTTCAGGTAAGGAATCTGCACTATTTGAATACCAGAACTTCTTACACAATCACTGTGAAGGCATTTCCTATTCAAATAGATGTTAGTAATTTTTTTAAATTGCTGACATGTCATGATTTTAGTTTGTATTTCCAGTTCATATTTCATGGTTTTTTGGGTTTTTTTCAGTCCTGAATCTCAAAAAATACATTTAGAAAATTAAATTTTTGTGGGATCTGCTAGTGTTTAAGTACCTTGTGTTACTTTTTTCTTCCACACTTTAAAACGGCAAACAGAAAACTTCCACATTTTAAAACAGAAGCAGAGAGGCTGATCTACTAATTTTTGTGGGTTTTTTAGTTTCGTTCTGTTTTTGCTTTGTTTTGTGTCTTTTTTTTTTTTCTTTTTTGGCATGTTGCTTTAATAATAAGTACAAACAAAATATGAGTTCCAATATTGGAAATATTGTATTCTCATTTTCATGGCTTTTAAGGTGAATGCATTTTGTGATACTTTCTTCTTCAGATGCACTCATGCAAATGAAAGAAATCTATTGATTAGGTTAATAAGAAAGTAGATTTTGTATAAACTGTAAGTTACATGGTTGTAGGTTGAGAGGAACAGGAAAATGGGGAAAAACTTCATAAAGTTATGACAAAGTATTTCTGGTTATTAACATCTATTTCTCTCTTTGAAAATGCAACTAGAAAAAAATTATATTAACTTATAATTGCCTTGTAATGACCCTTACTTCTCTGATCTCATTGTGGGAAATCATCTGCTATACTGGCACAGAAAAGTCATGGCATTTTAAAAACAATCACCACACGGCTATAATGTAGACACAAGATTGAAGGTCCATGTTGCATCTCAAATATTCATTGAATCATGCATGCCAGTCAGTTGATGAATTTTTAATTAATGTAAATTTTTTATGCAAAAACAACATTGGACACATTTATCCAATGTTTATTTTTTTTTTTTTTTTCCTTTTAGCATAGTGCTTATTCAAAGATGAAGTCTAGAGAACAGCCTGTGTTTTTCTTTTGTGTAATAAGTTCATTTCTTCAGGCCTCAGCCTTCCATGTCTACCCATCAAAATGTATTTGTTCAATCGATCTACTCGGAGATAAAAATGAGTAGAAAAACCATAGATATTTCATACAGACTCACTTTTTATATAGATTTTTTTGGATCTTTTTTGTCCAGATAATATACAAAAGTTTTATTTAAAAGTTATCAGAAAAGACTGAAGCCAAACCAGCTTAATTTAGTTAAAATAATTTCTCACATATTACAGTGAATTATCACAGCTCAGTGAAACCTGAAAAACAGCTGTGGCAGTAACAGAACAAGTATTTTTACTATAAGAGGAAGGCAATGTCCCTACTGAATGTAATTGTCATATAATACATTTTGCAAAGTGGTCTCTCCAAAGCAGATGAAAAGCTTTTAGTCTGGAGGAAGGAGACAGGCAGCTTTCACCAGAGAATAAATTGGGAAAATTAACTTTTCAGGAAGAGAAACAACAACCCACTTCGGTGGAAGATGAGACATACAAAATAAACTAATGCATTTATAAATAAATTAATAAAGCAGTTATTGGAAGCAGCTGAGGTGAATCAGACCATGGCTATTTTCAGAAATTCTTCCTGAGATCAGCAGGGCTTGTTACTTCTCGCTTGTCTTTGAGGCAGACCACATAAAAAGGCTCAGACAGCATCAGAAGGAATTCAGTGTGTGATATGCCTTCTCTGAACAGAGCTATGACCCCTGCTTGAGGTCCCATGCATATGAAGAATTGTTTTCTCCCTCAGTGTGCAGGGATTTAACAAAGTAAGCTCTTCATAAGCAACAAAGAAAAATAGGCTTTTTAAATTTTATTACTACCTTCAATACTCTTCAAACACATTTCAAGCAAAATAAATAAAGTCAGTAATTTTATGTAGAGTGCATTATTAGAAAGTGACTTTAAAAAATAACACTTCACATTTAATATGAATAGGCTAATTTAAGGACTTCATGATTCTGCAGACTATTTGGAACAATGCTTTGGTGACCATTAAATTTGTCTAATTCATCTGCACTGTTATTGATTACTTTTACTTTTTCTCTTCATGAAGGAATATCTTATTCCTAAGGAAAGAAACAAAAGGCTTTGGGTTACTCTGAGCAGGTCAAACACTTGCATGTTACTCTTTCAATGTACAAAATTTTCAGGAAAAATAAGGACAGTTTTCTCTGTCCTATAAGAGCATACAGGATATTAGTGCACTATTTAATAAAAACCGATGGGCCTGTTAGAAAATCAGAGGGCTTAAAAAACTCATTGGGGAAAGTTGTACAAGACAGGAGGTAATTTTTAGAGAAAATCATATACTCTCCTTAGAAGACATTACTCATTTTGCTGTGATGTCTTAGATGAATATAATGTAGTCCTGAGAATTTGCTTGTCTTATCTCTGCTTTTGTTTTTGTTTATGTTTCTGTTTTGCTTTTGTTTTTGTTTTTGTTTCTGGTTTTGTTTTTGTTTCTTTAATTATAAATACACTCCTTTGCCATGGCTAGCATTACTATAGGCAATCTATTAAGTTTTTCTTAAGCTTACTTGTTCTTTAGCTGTTGATCCTCAGAGGCTCAGCGAAATTCCCTAGTATCACACACACACAGCATGAGAAAATAATTTATTGGTTTTTTTCCTCTTCCAGTGCTCAGTGATACAGGACAACTATTGAGTAAATTAAGTGTAGGAAAATTTGGACTCTTTCATATTTTTGTTTTTCTTTACTACTTGCTATATTTGAATGTGTTGATATGTATGAATGAATATGCAATAACACTTTCTTTTATTATAGATATCTTTGAGATAAATTCCCCCAAAGGACTGCAATATTTTAATAAGCTTAGCTATAATGATAATAATAAAAATAAATAAAATTTTGGAATATAAAAAAATACAACTATTCTAAAATTGCAAGCATGCTCCACAATTTTATGGTCTCTTCTTTTCTTAGGCTTAGACTGCTATTTTATTATCTTTCTAGAAGAAAAAGTGCTAAAAATATTTGTACTAGATTTAAAAAAAATCTATGCTGACATGTCATTTAGATAAACTCAGTACTTCTTTATGATATGCACAGTTCAACAAAAATGTATAGATCTACCTCAAAGCAAGGTGATGAACAATAGAACCTGTCCTAATGCTATGTCTGATTTAGATTTTTGAATTGTTAGTTTTTGTTTTTGTTTTTCTTTTCTAAATGTGGAATGTGTCAAATTTGTGTTGGAAAGCTTAAGTTTTTTCTCTCTGTCAAATACAATCCCACATATCATTTAAGTTGACATAATTTCTCCTTTTCATCCAAATACAATCTAGAATATACAAATGTTACCAAGCAGTCTGCTTCGTAACATTTGTATATGTTGTGTCTACTTTTATTTTCAAAAACTAGTTTGATTGGCAAATGATGTAGTTCTTCAAAAATATTTTTCTATCAAGTTTTTATAGTTTTTTTTGCATCACTTTAAAATTGAATCTGTTTTTATTAGCTTAAGACAATATTGAAATAATTTTCAACTATCAATGGAAGACTCATTGTATTAATATTGTCAAGGTAATGACATCATTACTTGATATTAGTTATGACACCACACATAACAAGTATAGAGAATTTGGAATATGGAAAAAATTACTGAAATAGTTTTTAGAGAATAATTTTTCTGGTGAGAAATTATTTGCAAAATTCTGTATTTTTAAAGTAGGAAGTGTTTCACAAACCAAAAAAACCCTAAACAGGTCATATAGTAACTAGTTCAGTAGACTGCATAGATTATTTGCTCACTTGCAGCATACTAAAAAGCTTTCTAGTAATTCCCATATTAGACTCATTGTTTGTTTCAACTACAGCTGACTTTTTATATAAACATAGACTTCCAACCCAAAATTTCATATAAACCAGGACTGTATCATTCCTTATTAAGCAATTATGTTGTCACTGATATTAATTATTATTAACTATCACTATTGTTAAAAGTGGTTTCTATTCTAAATGTGCTGAATGCTGTTTTCTACCTTTTTGTCTATTAAGAGTTAACTATTATAAATTATTTTACTATTCATGTAGACATATGTAATTTCATTTCTAATATTAGATCTGGAAGAAAAAAAAAGTAAGCTATTAATTCTGTCATGTAGAATTTTCTGAATCTTTTTCATTGCTTCTTGCAAATTTTTGAACTATGAATGTCAGTAATAACCTCATGTGAATAATATTCATAGACAATAATGCTTTCTGCTTGTACTTTGTGGTTTTTAGATTATACATTTGACTTATCTGTGTCACACTTTAATTTCAGCAATATTATCACTTTGATTATCATACAATTCTGTTAGGAAGATTACCACTATTACTGTTTTTCAGGTGAAAATCCAGGCCCAGTTTTCACAATCTTTATACACATTGGGATGTGTGCATCCTAGCAAAAATCAAAGTAAAATCTCACTAATCAGATTTGACAGTTGTGCTTTTCTGGGAAAACCAGTGACACAGTTCCTCAGTGAAGCCAGTGGCAAAATTACAGGGGAATTCAGTGAAGCAAGGATTCCTTATTCACTACTAAGCAGCACCTAGGAGCACACTAAGGAAATATACAACAAGGAATTAACTACTCACACAATCATCAATGAGTGTCTTTTATTTTCAAAAGCTTGCAATTGAACGATTAACTTTAGTCTCTTCTTAGAAATCTAGCTTAGTTAAGAGAGTTGCTAGTGAGGTTGAAATACATTTGAAATCCAATTTTTTTTTTAGTTTCCATCAATGTCTTAGTTTAGAGCAACAGTTACTCTGTTGTTTTTGCTCAGTGTGTCCTTCATTTCAATTAAGAATTCGTAGTTGAATGCATATTTAAAAAAAATTACAGTACAATATAATATCCCATACGTTCCCCAAAAAGGTCAGAATGAATATGATAGTTTATATTAATTTACTGTATTTTACATGGATCTATCCCTGTCATATCACGATAATGAGTATTGCAACAGGATAGAGAAAATAAAATACTAAGATAGCAGACTTTTTAAAAATTAGTTTTCTATGATTATGCTACACAGGTGGTTGTAAGGACTACCAGCATAACTCCACTATAACACTGAAATACTGCTTTTGTAGGCCAAAATTTTCAAAACCATTAAACATAACATCAAGCATATCCCAATGAGAAAAATAAGAGTAATCCCAAATAGTACCTTTCAAAGCACAGCTCCTCATAAAGAAACAAATATGCTAGAGGCAGATCAATTTACAGCACCATGACAAAACGGATGCTTCCCTGGAATTATGTGCTATTAGAAAGGTCAGCTTTACAAGTACAGAGATGTGCTGCCAATTTATTCTCATACATCCTTAATAGGTTCTATTTTGTCTCTCATCTGGTGCTAAGGAAAGGTATTGATCCCCAAAAGGCATTCTATTTGTTTACTCATAACAGAGAAGCAAATAGGAACAACTTATCTAGCTTATCAGATATAAAAGAGCGACATAAAGTCAAGGGACACTGAAGGTAGGAATGGTTATATAAAGCACCATTACTTCCCAAGTTTGTCTGCCCCGGTTGCTGCCCACTGACACCAGTAATGGATGAAGGCAGCTACCAACTTCTCCTGTGATTCTCCCAGTGCAAAGTCAATTCTCTGACTCTCTTCAACAGGGAACATCAAAAGGTTGTTAGTTTTCCAAGTTACTCATATTTATTGATCTGCTGTCTAAAAAGGAGCAACAGATAAAACATTGCTAGCCTGTACATGAATTGCTTATGCTTTTCTGGGGAGTGAATGTTTTTTAAATAAGCACTGCTCCCATGAAGAATGCATTACACAGGGTTTAATTTAAAAGCTTCAAGAAATGTACACTGTTCTCATGTACTGCTTCACAGACAGATCTGTCTCCAATAATTTCTGTTACAACAGTGTCATAAGTCATTCTCCTCAGTCGTTGCTATGTGCTCAAATGTTATGTAGAAGCAAGAAAAAACTTGTTGTCCTGCAGTTCAAGACAACCAACAAAGTGGTTCATGCAAGAGAAATACAATTACTGCACAGCAGACAAGCTGTTGGCCTGAATTGAAATTCCTCAGAGCATTGCCTAAATAGAATATCTAATCAGAAAGTGAGAATAAAATCACTCTTTGTCCACCTAACAGATGATTACAGCAGGAATGGTCACTTGCAGTCCTATCACTTTGATTTGTGTATTGGACTTGCATGACAAGGTTTCATTCACAGAAAAGCTACAAAGGAAAGGGCAGCAGTGATAACATGAGATTAACTGATCACAGCACATCCACCAGTGCTGCCGTGGGGGGAGGAGGAAAAGAATTCAAGACAGAAGTTGTGATAAGAAAAGGGAAGAGTGGGGGAGAGGGGTTTTTAGATTTGGGTTTATTTCTTATTACACTACTTTGATTTGATTAACACTAATTAAACTAAATTCAAGCAACGTCTTTTTTGTCCGTGACAGTAACAGGTGATTGATCTCTCTTCCCTATCTCAGAACATGAGATATTGGTTATAATTTCTCTTCATTGTCCAGCTGAGAAGGGCAGTGATGGAGGGGTTTTGGTAACCATCTGGCATCATGTCAGAGTCAACCCATCACTGTCTGTTAAACTCCCATTTTTTGAGTCATACAATCCTATTTCCTGCAGTGCTTTTGAAATTACATCTGCAGTCAGTCACCTCTGTGGTTTCACAAATTCTATTCTGTTTTTTGGACAGTTTTTCAAAGAAGCTGAAATGAAAGCACTTTTTTGTTTTTTTGGTTCTATTGTGTCTTAACTTAACATCAGCTCCTCCAAATGGTGCTTGGAGGAGTAACTTTACAGAGCAATTTCCTTGCCTGATCTAGCAGGATACGGATGAATTAATGAGTACTATAACATCAAGATAGTTAGTGGTGAAATGTGGATGAAGTGAGGCTCAGTATTTTTCTAATTAAAAAGATTATGGGTGGAAGAACAAATGAATGCTGGATTATGCCTATTTATAGTCAGACAGACAATTTTAATAAGATGCCCTTTAAGAAGCCGTACACCAGCTTTTATTCCGATATACCCAAATACTGGACAAAACCGGTACATCTGAGCGCAGCATCAAGCCATGCGCAGCTGACTCCTGAAAATGAACAGAGGAAACAAGGTGCCCAGGAGCTTTGTGAAGCCTGCAAAACGTGTGTCAATGGGAGTTGGAAAGGAGCCTACCATTTTTATGTAGTTTTGGCAAGAATTTTTGTGCTGCGTGCTCATACTAGCTCAGATACGAGCTACCCAGCTGCCTGTACACTGATCATAAGCTCAATGTAAAAAAATTAATTAAGACTGCCATGAGTGGTGATGAAGTACAATGCTTTGTATTATATGTATCAGACATGAGGAAAGTTTGTCTTCTCTACACCGACAAAATTCCTTCCAGTGAATGACATTGAGGTGGAAGGAGAAGACAAATGTCCATCTGCTGCTTTGGATTCAATCATGGGAAACACTTTGTCTCTCCTAGAAGTGATAGGTAAGACCACGTCTCAGATGTGTTAAATAAGTAAAATAAAGACTGCTTCACTCTTGCTGTTTATGTCAATTGTGATTCATTGAAACAGAAAACTCTTCAGTTGCAACTGCAGGAAGACGCCAACACTAAAAAAAGCACAGACAACTTTATTGTTGTTATTATTATTTAACACCATTACTTCTCTATAAAAGGCAGGCCTCCTTGTCAATAACTCCTTAAAAATCAAAAATGTTCGTAGGGAGTCTGACAATTTTCTTTTTATGCATATAGTTTTCTCAGAAAACTAATGAAAACTAAAATTTTGACATACATATTCACATGCATGGATGTTGAGCTATTTTCTAAAGAACTAATATTTCACTTAACTATAGCTAAAATTCAGGCAATAAAATTTAGTTCTCAAACCAACTGGTACATGAATGAAAACAAAGAAAGCAATGGAGGATTAAAAGTCAAAGAAATCAAAATAATTTTTTTTCTTTAACCAAGATAATTCCTAACTCTTTGTCTGTACAGCTTGAAATTTATTTACAGAATTCCAGGAAGTTCTTGAGAGTCATATTAACACATGATCGGATCCAAAGGCTAATGACAAAAACCTTTTCAAATACATGGTCAAAGAGTAAATTTAAACATTTGGAAATTTGTATTACTTTAATATCAAGACTGAAAACTGTGTCTGTTTTAGCTGCAGTGCTCCACAATAAGCAAGAAAACTCTGAGTCTAAATGTAAAAGGATCCTGATGGAGACTATAAAAAAGAGGGACCAGCAATCTGATCTGTGAAGGAAATAAATAAAATCCTGATTTTTAAAATATCAGGTTTCCTCTTGTGTTTAAACACAAAACAATCAAAATGAAGTGAGGTTGTGGCAGAGAAGAAATTAGTGAAATAAATTGAAAAATCACAAGCCACACTCTCAAGCAGGTTGGAAAACTTGTTTCTCTCAAACTCTAAAAAGGAAAAAAAGTTCATTTTGCTCCCTTTCCAAAATTATCACTCCAGATTGGTTTCTGTTCAACATGTAGGGCAAAAGAAGGATTCGGAGAACTACAGACCAGTAACTCAAACTTATCTCAATTTCTGAGAAGGGGATGAACTGCATCCCCCTATGGACTCTTGTAGCTAGAAATAAACAAGATGACTGGGAGAATGGATTTATCAAGGTTAAGTTGTGCCTCACTGACCTGAGTACCTTTTGCAGTGAGGTACTGGTACAGAAACGGATGTTTTGGGTGAGAGGATGCCTCTGGGTACTGTATATTCTGATCCCAGCAAAATTATATACCAAGCAAATCAGGAGAATGCCATTGGTGGCTGGTTTCTCTTTTATTCATATCAAGTGAAATAGTTGTACTAATCATGTGAACCATTGCTTTGGACTGACACAGCTCTCAGCCCCTCTTTGTTTGCCCTGTGCCCTGGCCGTGGTGAGGACTCTCTGCTGCATTCAGTCCAGAGTGCTGGAATCTGACTTGCACATGCAGCCCAAATCTGGGCAGCCCTCGGTGCTGCTGGCCCCCACTCCCCTCTGGCCCATTCCCTGGTGCTCCTGTGATGCCTGGGTACACTGTTGACTCCTGGCAAGTCACTGCCTCCCAGGGCCCTTCCTGCACAGCTCTTCATAGCTGGTTGTCACCTATGAGGCCAGACTGTCCTTGGCCTCTGGGGAGCCCCACAGGATTCCCATAAAGGCATTTTTCCATATCCTTCTCAACTAGAGCCCTGCTCTCCTGATCACTAACTGCTTCTCCCAGGCTGCTGTCATCCACAAACAATCTAAGAGTGCTTTCCCAACATCTAGGCTCTAATAAAGGCAGTAAAATGAATGGATAAAACATCAATTCAGCCACCAGACAACACTAGTTAATGCCTGCCAGCTGAAATTTTCACTACCAGTCAAAATCATTTGAGCCTGTGCATCTAGGCACCATGTCATTCAGCTGTCTAAACTGGATCTCACTAATTCAGTGGTAAGGAAACTCTAGGATGCTGTAGAACGGGGCTTTCTACAAAACCCCTGCTAAAGTCAGGGTACATCCAGAACCTTCACAGAAATTAAGGAGGAGGCTGACCTGCCTGTATGTCATGGATTTTCCTTATTACTTTTTTTGAGGACGATGTGATGTTTGGCTTTTTTCAAGCATCAGAAACAAAGCTGCAATCTTTGAAGGTGGCAGATGTAAGCACTGCAAATACACCAGACAGCTGTCAATGTTGAGTTCTGTCTGTCCCATGACTGGGAGGCTCAGAGCCTTAAGTGTCTTAAGGGCACTTAAATCTTAAAATCTTAAGATTTTACTAGCATAAACTGAGACAAAAATGTACCTCTACCATCCCCAGTCTTTGGTCACTTCCCTTGTAGTAACAGGCACACATTTTCATTACCTTTCCTGTGATCAAGGAGCCTGCCTCCACCTACAGTCTTTTATGTGTCTGAGGTCAGAGGCTCCATGTTCATTCCCACTAGTTTTTTCAGACACACTTTCTTGACTTTTCACATAGTGAAATGAGCCATTCTTGTGCTCTGATGAAGCTATCTTTCCACCTAGTCTCTCCATGACCAAGCAGGTCCTTGAAGAAAGCATAAGCCTAAATTTTAGCATGTTCCTAAGAACAGAATCAAGAACAAAACACTAATTTGGCTAAAGCTGTTTACTCTGAAGTATTAAGTATTATTGCTCACACTTTTTTCATCTAGTTTACTTGGCAATCCAGCATGGCAAAATATAATAGATGAACTCTTTCCAGCCTCAGCATCTTATATGGTGCTTATATGACCCTAATACTTTTCAGTATTTTGACTTTAGACCACTGTATCAGCTCTGGCATTCAGTGCAGCAGATGAGTTCATCATTCATCCCATCCCCATTCCAGACTTCAGAATCAGCAAAAGTGACTGCCAGCTTTAGGAGATCTACTTCCCATGGTAGTAGGGTTTAGCTCAAGACACAAAATCAAGTTAGGTTTCCCTATCAGATCTCCTGTTGTGACCACAGGGTAGAGTCCCAATATTTCTGTTGCTTTCTGCATTGTGTTATTGATTTTCCTGGAATAAATCTACATTAAGGAAACATAAATGCTACCTGTAAATGGATATTGCAAGTGTTGTTATTAATATACAGTTGCCTACCAAGGTCAGGTCATATAATGCATGAGTCTGTATTTCTAAGCCTTATTGGACAATATTACAAGATTATTTAGGTGCTTAAAATTTTATTTCTTTTAGCAGCATTTAAGCCATTTCAAGGATGTTTGAAAATACAAGTCTCAGGCATGCACAGGAGCAACTGTCTCCTGTAACTCAGGTATGTAAAAAAAAGCTTATATGTATTCCATTATAATGATTTTAAGCCCATATGAGTCAGTCACAAAGAATTTAGGAACTGGTGGATAAGAACTCTCCTAATATGCCTACAATCCTATTGTAAGCTCTTCTTTAGTCTATGAGCAAAGAAATAAGTCTGTTTCCAGAATAAGTCTCCAAGACTTCAGAAATTATTAAACAAATGTCTTTAAAACAAAAAAATTGCTAATTTATACTTGACAAGATTGATAGTTACTAAAGGAAAACTACCAGTATATCTTGACTCTTCTGTCCTGCTTATATTTTTTGTAGTATTCTCCACCTTCTCTGCATGTGAATCTTGCTGCAAGAGTGACCCAAGCCAGAGAAGAAAGTGAAGCTGAAATAAACTAGCAGACTTATTTATTTATTTATGACTTTTTTTCTTTAATCAATCCTGTCAGAAACCAAAAAGCATCACTAAACTGATGGACCATAAGTGACTTCCTGGACTGAAGCAGGTTGATTGAATAATCAAATTCTAAGGCATAATGGAAATAATAAACCTTATTCGGTCTAACCTTTCAAAAATGATAAAAAAATACCACAACCTACTTAGACTTTTTATTGTATACTTTTTTATATCAAATGTCTAATGAGATAGCAAGCATGTATGAGTAATCACTATTACTTACTGTTCTTATGATAGCAAAAATGAGCTACAATTCTTTCAGTTGGAAATGAAAATTCTTCTGATGGCTAGAATACAAAATAGATGTTCCCAATTATGTTGGAGTGAATGTGAAAGCAAATCTTTACTTGAAAGCTTTCAGGTACATAAAATGGGAAAAATAGCATGGGGTATAAAAATTCTACAATTTTTATAATGTTAATTGATTAGTACTCTTATCATATACCGTCCAATTAAAAGGCTAGTTGGTTAGGGGTCCTGCCCCTCTGGGAGAATTCCAGAGGTTTTCTTTGCCTCATTTTTGTTATATCTGGTCCAGATTCTGGTTGGAAAACAGAACATCCTTGTAGCTGTTTCTTTTCTTGGCATAAGACTAAATAATATTTAGGAATGTATTAATAAGGTTAACTTATTGTTCCTAAATGCTGGGAAGAAAGATAGGAAAAGTACTAGAAGCTGCAGCCATGCTTTAGCAATCTACAAAGCATTCAATATGTGAAAAATTTAAAAAACTATAAATCTTAGGCATCACTTCCCTGATCAGTAACATTAAATTGACTCTTTATTCAAAGAAAGTAGCACATTTAAATTGAACTTTATATAGGAAGAATAAGTATCTGTCTTTAATAAAATTAATGGTTTCCCTTCCCTTGTCTATATACCACTTCTATTTTTTTTAAATCTTTAATGTGTTTAGTAGAAAAATTTTTGCCTTAGCAGATGCCACAAAATATCCACCACTCTTGGAAGTATAGCTGAATTATTTTCAGGCACCAACTGGAAAATGGTTTTCAGGTTTTTATGATAAGAGCTGTACTTCCAGCAACTCCAGTATTTGGTGTTGGAGGGCAGAAGTCTCAATACAGTTTTAAACAATTTTCAAGGTGAAAAGGTAGCACTGATGTTGAATGAGCTAAATCTTAGTGTGGAGTAAAAATTAGCGGACAAATATTTGAATTCTGACATTAGGTGAAGAATGCATCCTGTTTTATTGAGCTTTATGGCTTTCAATTTCTACTTCAGATGCCATAGAATGGAAGCCTGTTTTTATCCTGTAGGTTGCATACATACAGAGGGCCCAATAAGTCTGTGGTGACTCTTTTTCTGGTCTAAGAATCAAAGCTTTCCAAAGCCTGTCACTGAGATACAGCTATAAGCCAGATAAGTGCTAAGAAAATAAAATTGCCATGGAAATTTTCCATAAAAATTGTAGTATGTAGTATTTTGCTTAACAAAACATGATATAACCTTGTGGACTTTCAATATTGAAAGGGTGTTTTATATGAAATACAGAGAAAGACAAGACAACTGGCGCAGGTTTTAAATTGAAAGAGGGATGGTTGAGGTGGGATATAAGGAAGACAGTTATGAGGGGGGTGTGACTGGCACAGGTTGCGTAATGATCCTGTGGGCATGCAGACTTCTTTCTGCTGTATTTTGCTGCATTTTATATAAATATTTCACATCTTTTCTAAAATCAAGTAGCCACTAAAACTGTTCTTCTGAAACGAGGGATCTGCCCCTTGGAACCATATTTCTCCCATTTTGTTGTTAAACATAACAAAGTTGACTCACAGACATAGAAATTCAGGGAAATTCTAGAAGAAAGAGCATAATGTCATCCTATCTTCAGGCAGAATATCCAGCAAAGACTTTCAGGTATTCTGCAGCTGACTGGGCTTTCTACAAAAAGAGACAGCTGAAATGAACCTGAAATAAACTTTGATGCTCCATAAAAACTCTGAAAACTCAAAAAACTATTTATGCCAAGGCCCTCTATAAGTGCTAGATGGAGAATATTTCATTTCGGATTACCTGGTATGTTGCCCGAATATTACCAACATTTTTTCAAACACAGCATAATTGCCATCTCCCCGTTTACAGATTTGACACAATATAATATATGTGCATCTGTATCTGTGCTTTCTCTTATAACTTTAGAACTTTCTATAAGTTGTCTCAGAGTCTCCTTAAAACTATTGTGTCTTATAAAAAACTGCATCAATTAAGTACTGCCCAGCATATTGATCAGTATTGCTTTAATCTTGTATTCCCCTGGTGTGTTTTTTTCTAGCTGCTGTCTCACCTTAAATACACAAACACCCTGGGAAAGAGAGTTCTTATTATTTCATACACTACCTAGGAAAAGTAAGCCCTGGACATTGGCCAAGGGCTGATGACAGTGCAAATACCAATATTTTACAGGAAAAAAGCATGACAGCATATCACAAAGCAAAACATTTCTGAAGCAGGTAATTATCTGGGTCACATTTTTAAAGCCCATAAAATGATTAGACTGTGATTCTTTCAGATCATACAAGTAGCATGTCTTCTCACCAAGACAACATTTTTTGTTAGAATTATTATCACCTAATAGTTACTACTGAATATTCACATCTGCAGAGAATTAGTTTTCCCAAACCCAGCTGCTCTGTAATTCCAATTACAATGGAAGAATAAAACTAGAGTAGCACCTGTCTGACAGTAGAAATAACTATAGAAGAACTTGCTGTTTCCATTCCTCCAAGACAGATGCAGTTTGGGACTTTCTCACCACCTGGAAAATCTCCTAAAACATTATTTAGGTGACCATGACAAACTAGTAGAAAAAGCAGTCATTCCCAGAAATTGCATCCCCATGTCATGCCATTGATACTGTGACATGGGTCAGCTTCTGTCATGTTTCATTATGATAAGTGGTACCAAGAAGAGAAACATGATACTATATATCACCAAATATATAGCTTATTATATAGTTTAATATTATATTAATTATATAGTTTATTATTATTCATTACTATATAAATAATATATTATATATGTATTATATATACAATTTATTTATGCACCCATGAGGGAACACTGGAGATTGTGTGTAGAGATGCACATCATCTTTGCCATTTGAAAATATTTGTTAGCTAGGAGATGAGACCTAATTATAGCCTCCAAAAAAGGTTTAGCCTTAGGAGTAAAAGAGATTTTAGGGAGACAAGTTTGGAGGATGATAGATGCTAAATGATGCTCAGAAAATGTTTAATTATCCTAGGATTATGGACAGCATGAGGCACTCTTTGGAAGATTGAGAGCATGATACTAAGTGTTGTCCACCTGAACTTTATCACTAACTTCAATAAAGTAATATGACTGACCATAGTATAGCATATAATCAAAAATGAAAAAATTTACAAACTATTTGACCTTATTTGTGAAAGTGAATAATTAAACAAATTCCAAAATTTCAAAAATGTATTTATTTTCATATGAAGGAAATTTAACAGGAAAGCACAAAAAATGAGCAAGACTATGCTACTAAAGAAATTATGAAAACTCTGGAGCTACTGAAGACTATATGGGAAGGGCTGAACAAAAGGCAAGGACATTGTGGCCAGGTGCCACTGTTTCTGTCAGCACTGTTTCTGAGACTGGCAGGAGGCAGCAAAAGGGAGTCAGAATGAAAATTTAGGAATTACAAGGTAGTAATATATTAGGGAATTGCTACCAGCACTCCCTCTTTTTGAATGCTTGTTGCTCTTTAATAAGCAGTAAAATAATCTTCAGAAGTTGGCTGCCTTCATTTTAATATGATGCATAGATATGGATACTCAGTTCCTATAACTCATTAAAAAATGTCTTCTAGGAATATTTTTTTCGGGGGAAGTGCAGTCTGTGGAGATTAATGTCCATCTCACCAGAGTCTTGTTAGTGAAGTATGAAAATAAATCATATTTCTGCAGCACAATGAGAGCTGTGAGCTACACCACAGAATACCTTTTTAAAACCATTTTTCCACACAATTTTTATTCTCACTGACTTACGAGCCCCACAAAAGCTTACACAATGAATATAAATCATATCCATGAGGAATTTCTCTCTTTCCTAAAGGCTGAGAGCAGACACACATATGTTGTTTTATTCTTCAAACAATGTGATGAATATTTTATGAGGTATGAAGCTCAGTCACTTCCATGAAAGAGACACCAAAGAAAGACTGAGTCTCTGCCCTCCCATTTCCTCTCCTCTGGCTCCAAATTAACTTTCACACACATGAGAAATAGAACAGACTGTGGTCATACATACCCCCAGGAAATCTGTGACTTGCGTGGCAACAACTTGTACTGTGTCTCTTACATTTGTCTATGCTACTTAAAAGAGAAAAGCTTTTCAGCAGCAAATTCATGTGCATCTAATCTGTTTTTTCCTTGGGGAGGCCAGCGGAGGTGGGGGTTAGCATTGTCCCAGAGCAGAGAGTTAATGCCAACAGACTGAGAACTCGGCAGCAGATCACTGCTGACAAAGCTCATGAGATAACACAACAGATTGGAACAATTACCTGCTTGAAGTTCCTTGAAGTATTGTTTTTTTCCAAGCCTAGTTCTGGCTCACAGGAAACTATTGAAGTTCAGAAAACATAGATACTTCAAACTTGATTCTTCCCTACTAAGCAGCTCATGCATGATTTATGTCTGTATATAGCAGATGTAAGAGAACAAGACTGAAGTGATTGCATTTCATACCTGCTTTTATCTGGGTATAAATGACTGCATAAATAGTAAAATGTGAAGCATCAGGCCCATTTTCTTAAATGAGTAGCAGAAGAATCTTTTTATGAAGTTCAGTCCATGCTCTCAGAGGGGAAGTCTAATCACCATTGCGCTGAGAAAAGATCCTTTTTTCATTGATCATTGGTAGAATTTTTGTGTTTGTAGAAGTTAAAATAAAGTCAAGGGAAAAAACAAATACATTTCCTTTCAACTCTGACAAGGAAATTGATGACCCTCCTAGTGTAAAACATTTTTCCTTGTTCAGTCACACTTTTTTTTTTCCCCGTGTACTGTTTTACTATGAAACTCAACCATATTATGGCTAAAGCCATGGAAAAAGACTTTCTACTTTGGAGTGACAGCTTTTACCTATATGGGTGAAAATTAAGGATGTTAATTATAATTTACAGCACACTGCCATTTTTGCTTTGACCACTGTCAATACTTCACACACATTCATTGAAATCCAGGTGACATAGTGAAGATTGTCCCCTTAGATGTCTTCACCACTCCTTCTCATCTTTCTCATTTTAAGATTATTAATTAAGATCCCCTTTAGTGGATCCTTAATCTAAACCAGAAAGATTTTCTGAGCTAGAGTTCAGTTCCATTCCAGAAGCTGACTCTTAAAAGTACTGCTCAAGTTGGAAGTAAGAACTTTCAAAAGATAAGGCTTGAGGGAGTAAAATGAGCATTTCTTTTTTCAGTCTGTGGTTGTACTGTGCAACTATATCAGAGACTTCTGAACATCTTGCTGATGAAATCAATAGGAATCCTTTTTACTCTCTTAAAAATGACTGAAAAGCTGAAATCCTACTCTTTCCTTTTCTCACTCTCTAGCCACTCATAATACAGTGACACTTAAAGCTGTCTATACTTTTTTAATGTTTTGATTCAAGAAAAGTCATCCAACCTTCAATTTCCAACCTTCAATGCATCTGACAGAGGAAAAAGCAGAGAGGAAGCACAAGGGATAAAAAGACTAGACTAAGAAACACTAAAATGCTCTTTAATCTGATTTCTGTCTCCTCAACCAGAAACCAGAAATCTTTCAGCATTTCACAAGGTTAAGGAGAAATTAGTTAGTGTTTCTATTTTTCCATCAAAATTATTAAGAATTTATTCTGGGATAATACATTAAATATTTTCAAAAAAAGTATATAATTTAGTAATCCAATTATATGAGCTTCTAGTACTCTGAATGCTGGACTGTGACACATCTGCTTTGCTGCAAAACTTCAGTTATCGTGGGCAGAGCTATTAGACATGAAACTAATGTCTACTTATATTCTGAAAAGGTATAAGGTTTGTTTCTTGTTTTCTTCTTATCCTTTTTATTTTTTACAGCAGTAATTCATATTTAAAAGCAAACAAAATCTGAAATTCTAGACAATACATATGAGAAAGAGATGTCATCCCTGTGGACTGGAGAAATGACAAAGTAATAGAGAGTAATAGAAGGTTTTTATCTAATAAAATACACTAAAATAAATCAAGCAAATATATAATTTAATTTTAGAAATTAATGCTGTGAATTTTTCAAAAGATTTTTCTACCAATGCTCTGAAAGTTTGTACAGTAGTACATCCAGGTCCACTGCTGCCCCTCTGGAAGTGGCTGTAGAAAGAATTAGCAAGTAAAGGATATTGTATGCACCTGTGCTCTCCTAGAATCCTTTAGCATGGATTAGTACCTTCTTTCTGACTTTCAGCTATTCAAACATTTTCTGAGTCCAATGTAGCTTAAAAGTTTCAAATAATATTTCAGTAATATTTAGCATTGCAAACCAGAGACTTTTATTTAAAACTGTTTTCTGGGGGAGGAGTGTGTGTTTTCTTCTTCATTTTATTTTAGTTATATCTTACTATCATCTGTTTAGTGGATTATGTAATACAGAAAAAGGTAGAGGAAGAACATATCCCTGATATTTAAGTATATTATTATTTAACAAAGCAGAGAAGACTATTACGCTATTCTGGGGTATTTTTCAAGCTATTCTACTCTTACTTTTATTAATCAAAAGGGAGAAAAAATATTGACCTAAAAATGGTAGGCTGGAAAAAGATATATATTTATACCATCTATATCTATACCATCTCTATCTATCTATCTATCTATCTATCTCCATATCAATATCTATATCTATATCTATATCATCTATATAATCAATATCATCTATATCATCTATATCATCTATATCATCTATATCATCTATATCATCTATATGTATATGTATATGTATATGTATATGTATATGTATATGTATATGTATATGTATATGTATATGTATATGTATATCTATATCTATATCTATATCTATATCTATATCTATATCTATATCTATATCTATATCTATATCTATATCTATATGGATACATACACACACATATGAAATTGTCTTCTAAGGGCTTATTAAAAACATGAAGTGAAATAAACTAGGTTTAGATTTGACATTAGGAGGAAGTTCTATACTGTGAGGGTGATGAGGCATGGAACAGGTTGCCCAGAGAAGTTGTGTATGCCTCATCCCTGGAAGTGGTCAAGAGGCCAGGCTGGATGGAGCTATGAGCAACCTGGTCTAGTGGAAAGTGTCCCTGACCATAGCAGCTGGAATCATACAATTTTTAAGGTCCCTTCCAACGCAAATCATCCTACAGTTCTATGGTTATGTTGGATTTTTTTCCCCATTACACAAAAGAGGAAAAAAGGATATCTACTACTGCCAAAATAATTTGAAGTTCCAATCCATCTGATTTTACTTCTACAGAAATGTTTCTTCTCAATCTCTTTAATTTTCTGAGATCTCTTTTTGCAATAAAATACTAGTAAATACAGGCAGAGATACCAACATTTCTGTTTTTAAAACCAGTTACATGTAGTTTAGGAAATCTCAATAGCTGTATCATATAAATGCCATAGAGGAACTGTAAAGAAGAAGACAATATCATGAGCCATCTTCAAGACTGTCTCTGAGAGTGAAATGTTCTATGGGTCTTTCAAGCAGCTTTCTAAGTAAAACGGAAAACTAAATGCAAAGAGAACCATTCATTAAACATTTAACTGTGAGAAAAAAATAACAAAAACCACCCAAACAAAACTAATGGCCTGAACCTCACTCTCAAAAGAGTAAATGTTTTCAAATGCAATATCAAGCCAATATCAAGTTACTATCAACCTATTATCAAGTTAATGGAAAGAGATCTGCTAATGCTGTCTAGCTTCTGAAATACCAGTCCCCAGAACAGCAACAAAAATGCCTGCAGTTACTTGTTGAAAGGTTTTTGTAAATATTGACTCCCTCTTCGGGTGAGATTCAGATGGTTTAAAGCCACTGTGGCTCTTTGGGCCACAGAGAAAAAAAACAACTGTGCACAGAGGCAGGTGGCATCAGGACTGGCTAAGTCCAATCCTCTAAATCCAATCACCACCAATCACTTCTCTGTCCTGGTACCAACAGCTGCTGTGAGCACATGAGGAAGTGTAGGCAGACCAAAAACCCTTTCAGAAATGAGAATTCAAAGGCATAGATGGCTTTATTGTCAGGTAATGATATCGGGAGCTTTTAACCTCCAGATAATGGCATGAAATTGCCTGAGGTCAGCAATGACTGAAAATTGTGACAATCAGATAGCTTCTTTGTGGCCTATAGGAAATGAATTGGTGGCCTCATTCCAGTTCTCTATCATAAAACAATTACAGCTAATGCTGATTGACATCTTTGATTGCAACCATGGCTCAGAGGCCAAGACTGAATGAGCCTTGAAAATAAACTGCCCTTCAACCCAGAAAAGTCAATCCTCTGAGCCAGAGGTGAGGCACAACTAGACTGAGAAAAAATGTATCTCTTTTTGCTCCCTCTACTGACAGAAACTTTGTCTCTCCTAACTCTCAGTGCCTTCTGCTTATGATGGGACAGAAAATGCAAGTCCTTAGGGAGGGTTTAGGAAGAGTTATTACATATAACTCTTTATGGATTTCACTCAAATAGGCAAGACTTCAGGTGGTGTGGTGCTGTGGTGCCAAGCGCTGTGTGGGTGATGTGTTCAACAGTCCACTCTCCGAATTGCTTGCCATCAAAACAAATGGGACACGTGTGGGAGCCAAGAAGCACCATTACCAGAGCTTGACAGACAGTGCATTAGGGTCCCTGAGACAGGTAACAAATCTAAGATGAAACACTTAATGTGTGGCAGAAAAATAAGCCCAAGCAGAGGATTGGGTCTTGGCCATAAAAGTGAGTTAAAGGCAAATAGTTCTGGGTCACTTTATACAGACACTTTATACCTTTTACTTATGGCATCACAGAAGGGGAACTGTGTGTGTCCATGTGTTTAATGACAGTCTAGCACTACTGATGTGCAGTGGAAATAATGAAGGGTTTTAGACTACATTTAGATGTAAGAAAAACCCCCAATTTCCTGCCCAATGCTTAAAGCATTTGTGACTAGCTAAATCCTATCCCAGACCCAACTAGATCAGAAGGTTTTATTTGAGCAGCCGTTCTTAAATCTTATAAAAGATTTTATGTGCTGGGAGACATCTCAAAACTCCTGTTCCCAACTGTTTATTTCACAGCATAAAGGTCAGTTTGCACTGGCTATGTAAAATATGAATAGTGGTAAACTCACACATTGATTAGCATTTGAAAATGTCATGCTAATAAAAATATAAATGAAAAAGAAAAAAGAGAAACTAGAAGTTAGAGTGTTCCTATACAACACATGGTTAAAATGTGTTTCTTCTGAAGTAGTGGGGATTAAAAAAGAACACAGTAGGTGTCTGTAGAAGTGTATGACTCCATTTAGCTTTCCTTGGCTGGACAGGGTTCAGCCTCCTCACCCTCTTCTGTCCTCAGTTATAGACCATGGGCTGTGTCTTCTTGTCTTAGTTTCATTTCTGAGAAAAGCTATACAGCAGCAAAAATTCACAACTGTGCTTTTCCAGTGGAATGAAGCATTTCAAGCATAACTCTTGAAACGACCTGAGGCGAACACAGAAAGATCAAAGAAACCTAAAGGAAATTATGCTAATGCTCAGATGAAGCATAATAAGCAACCTCTAACTGCAACTTATATAATCCATCTGGCTTTTCCTCTAAAGACAACAAATATCTTTCACTGGTCTTACATTTTGAGATGTTAAAACCAAAGTATTTCTTTATCAGTTGTCCCACTGTACAAATGAAAAGACCTATAGAATCACAAAATCACTTAGAATCATAGAATAGTTTCTTTTGGAAAGAACCCTAAAGGTCACACAATTTCAACTACTCTGCCATGGGCAGGAATCCAACCCACTAGATCATATTGCTCAGGGCACCATCCTAATATATTTTGAACACTTCCATGGGTGGGGCATCTCCATCTTCTCTGAGCAACCTGTTCCAGTTCCTCAACACCCTCACAGCACTCTCAGCCTGTCTTTGCAGGAGAGGTGTTCCAGCACTTTGGTCATCTTTGTGGCCCTCTTCTGGGACAATTCTAACATGTCCATGTCCTTCCTGTGTTGAGACATCAGAGCTGGATGCAAGGCTCCAGAGGGGCAGAATCTCCTCCCTCCCCTGCTGGCCACGTTGCTTTGGCTACCACCCAAGACACGTTTGGCTCTCTGGGCTGAGAGTGCACATGGCAGGGTCATGTCAAGCTTTTTATTTATCAGAACTCCCTAGTTGTCCTCCACAGGACTGGTCTCAAGAAGTTCATCTCCCAGTGTGTGTCTGTGCTTGGGATTGCCCCAACCCAACACCTTGGGCCAACACACTTGTTTAACTTCCTGAGGTTCTTGTGGACTCACTTCTTGAGCTTGTCCAGGCTGCCCTGGATGGTATCTCTTTTTTGTCTTGTGCCCACTGCACCACCCAGCTTCATGTCCTCTGTAAACTTGCTGAGGATGCACTCAATCCCACTGTCGATGTCACTGATGACAATACTGAAGAACACTGGTCCCGGGACAGAGCTCTGAGGGACAGCATTTGTCACTGGCCTCCACCTGGATACAGAGCCAAAACTCCCTGTCTGTGTCCATCCTTCCAATTCCTTATCTAGAGAATACTGCACCACTCAAATGCATACCTCCCCCGTTTGGAGATGAAGGCCCTGTCAAAGGCCTTACAGAAATCTAGATGACATCTTAAGGTTTAGATTGGAAAAGTCCTTTAAGACTGAGTTTACCCAGCACTGCCAAGTCTATGATCAAATCATGTCTCTAAATAACACATCTATATGACTTCTAGATACTTCCTGGTATGGTGACAACCATTTCCCTGGACAGCCTGTTCCAATGTTTGACAACCCTTTTGGAGAAGGTTTTTTATTTTTTGTAAATATCCAATCTAAGCTTCCCCTGGCACAATTTGAAGCTCATTTGTATTCGTATAGTCCAATCAATTGTTACTAGGGAGAAGAGACTGACACTGAACTGTTCACAAATCATTCTTTTTTGAATAAGTTATGAGCTGGAACTGTTTCTTCCTGCACTACATTCACATAGCTATAGACAATGTGCTTAGTTCCACTTAAGATATGACCACTTCTCAGCTGAGATGTAAAAATGTGGTATGTGAATATTCTTAAACTATTTCAGTTGGAAAGTATATTGATTAGCTTAAATTGTTTTCATATTTTACATAATTCTCATCAAAGTAAAGGTATTACTATTTAACTAAATGCAAAATGAATGGAGAGGGCCCTAGATATCAGGCTAACAGAATGATATATGGTCAACTTTTTAGCATGGTTAAGATGTAAAAATAAAAATTTCCTACCCCTTTCTTATGATGGTTGTGTTGTCACATGCAATAATATTTTAACAGAGGACCAAGATGCTATAATTTATATGCTAAATGGATGAGTCCTGAATAGTTGGAATTATTTTTCATTGATAATAATAAAAAGAGAGAAATAGCAAATCCTGTTGGTTATTGCACATATCCAAATGGATTAACAGCATGAGTATATAATATGAAAAAAAAAAACCCAGACAGCAAAAACTTAAGTTTCTACTTTAAAATGTTATTCTAATAAAATCCAGGACAAAAATCTCAAGACTTAGTAATCATGATATCTGAGAATCTCATTAAAAGATGGTATAGAAGCAGAAAACATATCAGGCTTGATATGAAAAAATATACTACTTAGAGGTAGTAAAGGACATATATCAATATGCAAAAAAATGTTACAGACTTAATAAAAAACACCAAATAATCAAAAAAACCCACAACTGTATGAATTCAGATTTGAGCACAGGGTGCTCCTAATTTTTTTTACATTTATAACTAAGAATTACTGACTTCACGGTTTCTCTTTTCTCCCAGTGGATATTTCTACAATGTATTTTCATTTAAGGAGGTAACAACTTCAGTAACCTGTATTAGTAAGATTCCTGAAAGCTACTAAATGTATGAACCATAATTTCAAAAAGTGGAATTGTGCATAAAATTGTACAAATGGTATAATTTTGAGCCCACATACATTTCTGTGAGATACTGAAACATTAGTGGTTAATGACTAAAAAAATTGTCAATGTGAAAATGCAATGGCTAATTTGCTGAGGCCAGGTTTGCACTCCCTGCTCCGAAAAGAAGGGGAGGAGGAGAGTTTTTTTGTGTGGTGGTGAATGCTCTGGTCCACATCAGACAGAGCAGCTGAACACCCACCACTGGATGACACAAGCTGGGTTTTGCTAAGATAAGGGAGAAGGCAAATAAGAAGCAATCTGAGGCACCACAGTGCTTTTGATCACACCAATGTCCTCCCTTACACAACTGGCTCAGGTGTAAAGCTCCCCAGGGAGGTAGTAGGATATTCTAATCTGCTGCAAGAGGACTACTAACAAGAATCTGAGTTACCTCTGCCTTCAGGGGCAAGTCTATCAGTTTCAGAAATGGAATTTCTTTTTCTCCAGTGCTCCTAACAAATTAAAAAGTTGTCACCTGTGCTGTTTTCCTCATTCTTCCTAAAGCTTTAAATATTCAAGGACAATTATGGTCTGTGTTACATCAGTAAAATTTTCATTCCATACAAGTGGCAATGTTTTGATAGTTGTGGAGCTGCAGGGGTGGCCTCTGTGAATAGAAACCAAGGCTGCCAGTGCAGAACAATGTCTGATCCAGTAGACTGCAGACTGGTCCGTGCTAAGCCCATTGGCCATGATAATGGCAGTGTCTCTGTGATAACAGTTCTAAGAAAGAGTAAAAGAAATCCTGCAGACAAACTGTAAAAAAGAGGAGTGAGAAAATGTGAAAGAGCCCTGCAGGCTGCAAGATCAGTGAATGACGAGGCGGAAGAGATGCTCCAGGTGCCAGACAAGAAATTCCTGGCAGCCCCTGGAAAAGACCACGGTGATGCAAGTTGTTTCCCTGCAGACTATGGAGGGCCACAATGTACATATCTACATCCAGCCCATAAGGGATGCCATTCCATAGCAAGAGTGTACCTGAGGGAGGCTGCATAGAAAAGCCATGCTGGACCACATTCCTGTCAGGAGCTGTAGCCTATGAAGAAGAGTCCATACAGAAGCAGGTCTTCTGGCAGAAGTTGTGCCTGGTGGGGGATCCTTTCTGGACCGATCAATTTCTGAAAGATTCTTCTCTGTGGGAAGAATTCACACTGGAGCTGTTCTGAAAGAACAGTGTCCTGTGATGAGGATATCCCATGCTTAAGCACATGAAAAATGCGAAGGAGTGACAGAGATAAACTGTTATGGCTTAATCTCCATTCCCCATCTGGCTGCACCACTCAGAGAGGAGGTAGAAGGATTGGGAATGGAGGAGCAAAGCTGATCCTGGGGAAAAGCAGGGGAGGCAGAGGGAATGGAGAGAGAGGTGTAGGTTTGTCTAGTTTTTTGTCTTTGATTTTCACTATTCTACTCCATTTTAAATTTTCCATATATAAAATCAATGAAGTTGAATCTGTTTTGCCCATGATTGTAACTGGTAGGTGAACTCCTTGTGTTTGAAACAACCTATGAATTTTTGTATATTTTTTGCTGCTCTGTCCTCTTGAGGAGACGGAGTCAGGAATTGCTTGGGTGGACATCAGTCATCCAGACCAGATCAACCCACAGAATGCTGTAGATTGAATTGGAAGAAACTTCCACCTTAGGAGAAACTGCAGAATTGCTTCTTCCCATTATATAAAGCAGCAGTGGAACTAACAGAATCAGAGAGCAGAATATATTCCCAAATACAAAGAGAAATCCAACATGTCCACCTCCTTGCTAGAGGAAAAACTACCAGAGGAAAGCAAGAGGAATACTAATGTTCTAATTTGACAGAATTTGTTACAATGAATCATAACTTTGCCTTTCAACTGCAAACACAATTATTACTGTGATAGTTGCAGCACAGAAAAGGTGATAGGGGAAATTCAAAGTTCATGTCACTACTTAATGAAATCTATCTTCTGTAAATATACACGCATATGTATAGTCTGTAGGCAGAATTTCTGACATTGCCACGCATGCCTTTGAATGTGGTTTTGTCCATACAGGAATAATGTATAAATATATCCCTAAAAATATATTAAATATGCATATATGCCATTTTACCACTTGCATCGACCATTTACACACTTAGTTTCACTTATGCTTTAAGCTAGATCTACAGCAATAGAAGAATAGGTTATTCTCAAAAATACTTTTTTGATCTTAAACATACCTCATTACAGAGAGGAACCTACAATATTGAACTCTATTAGTACTAAATATTTATTTGTGATGAATGGCTATTTGATATGATGACTAGAATAATTTCATTGTGGTCTGTGCCTAATAAGCCCTCACAACTTAATTGCAGCAACCCATGAAGTAAAGTAATTGTCAAGGATACCAACAGTGTCAGATCCTACTCTCAAGTTTTTGGAAACATCACTTGAATATTACTCAAATGTCTGAAACATAAATTGTTGAAAAAAAAGTGTTGTTCAATGTACTTCATACATAATATCTTATGCATTAATGTCTTACAATATCTTACAGCCATGATCTTAACTTTCACAATTAAGACAGATGTTTAATAATGTTAATAACATATGTATTTCCATGAATTAATAGATTTTTTTAAAAAAAATTGCATTGCAATATTAAGAATGGAGATTTCAATTTTTATTTTTTATTTCTATGGTTTCAGCATTTTTTCCAGGAAGTTATTTTCACTCACAGAACTTTGGAACACTGAATCTGCTATGAAACATGCGAAATTTCAGTTGTCAAGCTACAGAGATTGCAAAGGACATTTTAAAGGTGATTTTATTGTATGACCATATACTAGAAGATTTCCATTCTACCTCCTGACTTTTTGTAGGAAGAAAGAATGGTGTATTATTCAACTGACTTGGACAGCTTATTTCAAGATTCTAAAATGTATCATTTCCAATGTTCATTCAGAGAGTTCTTAAAATGCTTACTGTTTATTTGGCAGACCATGAGATTTACAGCCAGTTTAGGAGCTTTATATCTCAATATACACAGGCTGCTGAGTGTGTTTTCTTTGTCAATCTGTATTGAACCGTCCCCAACTATAACAGCATCATCAAGCTGCATCACACTGAGGCAGCCATTTGTTCATTCCCATCTCATCACAGAATGATGGTCTTGTAGTCTCAGATGTGTGCAAATACGTGTTTTATTCGTGGTGCCACAAAAGATCAGCCAATAAGAATAGAAAAGCAAACTCTCATAAAACTTGAACTATGAAATAATGGAATTGTAAAGAAAGAAATTCAAAGTGCCATTTGAATTTGATGAAATCCTCAGACAACCAAATTACAACCTGAACCAATGTAATGTAGAGAAATGTCGGTGAAAAATAATGGAACATTTTAAATGTGCCTATGGTGGAACAGAAATCTAACCCAACAGGACACTGAGAAAAAGAAAGAATAAGAAGAGATCTTTATATCAATTTTTATGTAACCACATTTTGCATAGCAAAGGGTTGGGAACTAGAAGGAATGGCTCAAATAACTTGACATTTCCTTTGATACAGTGGTCCATCTTTTCTTTCTTATTTTTTTTCTCTTTTCCAATTTATATATTTCTGTGAAGTGATGAACATCCAAAGGGGTTTACAGACTTTAAAAATACTTGAAAAATGTTAAAACAATGTTAAGATTCAGGGTCTTGATTGGTAACCTGATCTAGATTGCATGTGTTCTGCTTTTCAGTTGCACCTTGACTTGTGTCGGGGAAGACTTTATTGTAGAAGCACAGTGCTCTGTGGTTTTAACTTCTCTTGTCAGCAACAGGATAATTGTGTTGACACACTCAGGATGTCCCTAAGCCTTTTTCCAACTTCTCTTTGCCTCATCTTTTTGTAAGTTCCTCTGTAATGAAAAAATTTTTGTAACTTTCCCTAGGAATGTATTTTTTTTTATTAGGGAGAATGGTGGTGTTTGGTACATTTGATTTCCTTTGTCGGCCTGCTGAAATTGCTAGACAATTGAAATTTATTGATTGATGGAGTGATAAAATGATGAATAGAAGGATAAAACCTGCAAGATAGAAGCTGAGTTAGAGAAATAAAATTCAGAAGTGACTTTGTTTTTAATTGCAACATAAATTTGAGAAACAGGGTTATGAGATTTCCTTTCTACAAATACTTATGGGGGTGAGTTTGAAGAGGCAAAAGCTCTCTATATTGAGCCCTTCTGGGCTGATATGCCCATTGTGTAAAGTTGTATTTAATTAATTAAGGGCAGGAAAGGCTTAATGGAGAGAACCAACTAGAGTGCTAAGCAGGGAAATGGACAATTCCAATGTGCACCACTGACAACATAATTTGCTTTCATCATAAGCTATCAGATGTGGAAAAATCTGTTAAAAGACTGGAATGGGATAGAAGAGTAAAGAAGAAAAAAAAAAAAAAGAGGAAGAAGTCATCCTTGATTTTCCAGTGAGACAGTGTACCAATAAAAGGATCAGTATACTGCCCGTCACATTCCCACAGTGTTTACACAGGAAAAGCAAGACTTGCTCAGAGGTCTACTGACCAGATTTTCCCTGATTTAACTATGCAAACAGATTTTATCTATAATAATTTTAAAAATTATGATGATTGTAGTAAAATTAATAACCTGACCTCAAATGGAAAGGGAAAAATATTTATTGAAACTTGTCTTCTTTCAGGAAGAAGATCATTATAGCTTCAAAATCTAAAAATGTTACTACAATAAAAAGACAATTAAAATTAAAAATACAAAGGATTAAAGGTTTAATTTTATTTTGTTTTCTGGTTCTTAAAGGACACAATCTTTTAAGGACCATTTTCTGCCTCTAAAATTCACAGAATACCTTAGATAGAAATGAACACTATATTTTCAAGCATTTACATGGCTTAGGAGCCTTTTATTCCAAGAAGACAAAAGCCTCTAAATTAGATTCAAGAAATCACAAATAACTAAAGAGAACTACTAAGAAAACACAATTTCAAAAGAAAAATTAAAAAATGGATAAAGAAAAATCAAAGAGAAAGAAAGTTGTAGTATCAGTTCCAAGTCTGTCAAGCTCAGAATACCTGCCATAAATCACTGGAGCAGTCAAAAACTTGATCAGCTCATTCCTGAACTCCCAGATATCCTCACTTCTCACCTCATTTTGTAAATAGACTACTGTAAACAGCCCTAGATTAACTTGGAGCTATCAGTCGATTGCACATGGTATTATTATTAGTCACTCAAAGCCTCCAGACATAAAACATACAATTGCCCCCAGGTCTTTTCTGAAATTACAGTACAGTTAGCTAGTTTACATACCATATTCAGCTTTTGTTGTGAATGGCAAATGTAAAACTTTCATGATATGAACTCACCAAATTTTGGATTACTTTCATTTTTGTTAATACTCATGGAAATATCCTGAGTTTGCCATGTGTATTTATATAATATTTAAATTTCTGTTGTGCAGAAACTTTAAAAGATAAATCTTATTTGTTGAAAAAAGAATAAGATGTGGAAAGGCATGAACTTGGGAGGGATCATTTTAAAACCATGTCATAAGAGGCTAAAACCAGCATTGAAATATCCTGACAGACTTCTCATACATTAGCAATATTGCCATTAAATTAAAGTAGAACTCAAACTAAATCAAAACAGAAAACAAGATTTCCTAGCAAAAAGTCCCACTAAAAGTAAACCTATGAAATAGTGCCTTATTCTTACTGTTTGAAGAATTGTTTTAAGCCTCCAGGTACTGAAAAGAGTCTCTTACCAAAATATTTGAGTTTTTCATTACATGACCAAGGTTACCATTGCTCTCCCTCCAGTCCCTAAAAGAGCACTGGGCCTTGATAGGATACGAATTGCCCTGTGCCATAGTCCTACCATGCAAAATTCGAGGGGAAAATAGGAAGATCTTGATTTGGCAGTTAATTTTCCCACTGCTTCTTGGAGGTCTTTTTCTAAGTTCATTGGCTAGTAAAGCAATTTAAGACTTATGAGAAAGGATTTCTCCCACCAGTTGTTTGTAGAGCTCCTAATTTTTGGCCCATTTTTTCAGCCATTTTTTTCTCTAAAGAAAACAGTTTATTGTTCAAAATAAAGAGCTGCTCAGAATAAAAATTGTGAAAGTCATTTGCATTTGTGATTGTGAAATAGATTTTTTTTTGGACAGAGGGAGCACTGAGATAGAACTTGCAATTGAAAAAACCTGAAAACTGACAATAAAAAAACCCCAAAACTATTTCAATAGACTTACCTGTTTAATTCTCTTAAAAGTCCAACACTTCTTCTTCACCCCACAAATCTTTAAGCCACTGGGTGAAGTCAAAATACAGCACTTGATCATAATAATCCCAGCCTCTCATGGACAACAGCATCTCTCAGGACACCACACTCATAATGCCTGAAACAGACCTGGAAAATGCAGATATTCTTACATTTTTATAGAAATATACTCAACCATGTCCTAGTATAAGGAAATACGAGCACTTTATCAATGGCTACATTATAAAGGAGTATAAAACCATCAATATCACTTGGTGAACAAGACGAGGACTGAGAAGCTCATGTTCCAGAGAAAAAACTATAGCTGAGTATATGCAATGTTGTCACACTTATTGATCCATTAAAACTCTCAGGAATAAGAAATAGTATTTATGTTTTTTTAAAAAATCACAGATTTTCAGACATACACTTTGCAGACATAAGTCCTTTCTCATTTGAATTTCAAAAATATTTTCTTCTTCTGAGCAAATCAGAATCTTATCTGAGAAAGGTCATGGAAATATTTCAGTACAACTGTAGTTAGTTTTTCCATGAGAACTTTGCTGAGTACCATTTTGTTGAATATCTTTAATGGAAAATTGTACCATCCAACCGGATGATGCAATGCAAACTGATAGCAATAGTAGGCTCTTCTATTTACTAAGCAAAATGAAAAATCAGGTGGTGTATTGAAAGATGCTTGCAACATTAATCTAGATCTCTGCTTCTGTATGGTTGCAATATTTCTTGAAGAAATTTGCTACCATTTAGAAGTACCTGCCAGTAATTCACAGAATCACATAATGACTTCTGCTTAAGGAACTAATGAGGAATGTCCCTGGAAAAGTGCTTTTCAAGTCACTGGAGTCAGTCAATTCTGGACACCTTTTGAGCACCACCTCCAAAGGACACAGTAACAGGAAATTCCAAAGTGTCAGAAGTCAAGCAAGCAGGACAAAAGGCCAGCCTGCTTATCAGGGATCTTCTTTTGAAGATAAGGCAGAAAAGGAAGGTTTAAGTGAGAGCAACATCAGGTAGCGTGGGAGGAATACAGAAATGCTGCTTACCACTTTAGGGAAAAAATTCATTCAAAAATAGTTCATAGAGCTAGCTGATTTCTTTGCAAAGCCTCTCTTGATGATTTTTTGAATGGTCTTGGGAATCTGGAGAGGTCCCAGCTGATAAGAAGCTGAGGAACATTCTTCTAATCTCTAAAAAGGGCCAGAAGAATGAGACTCGAAAATACAGGCTTGTCAATCTCACTTCACTCCCTGGTAAGGTTTTACAGAAGACTATTCTGGGAGAAGCTGAAAAACTAAATGGAACCTGAATGACAGCACAGTCGCCAGCATGGATTCTTGAGGGGAAAGTCCTGCTTGTCAAACCTTTTTTCTTTTTATGACAAGGCAACCCACTTTGATCAAGGGAAGCCAGTTGATGTAATCATTTTGCATTTCAGTAAAGCTTTTGATACTGTGCCACACAGAAATTTTCTGGACAAAATAGCCAGCACACAGCTGGATTAACACATCCTGATATAGGTGAGCAATCACAAGTCTGTGTGTCTTGCTTACAGGTCAGGCACAAAGGATTACAGTGAATGGGGTGACATCAGACTGAGGAACTGTCATTGGTTGCCTTCCACAGGCCTCCATCCTCAGTCCTGTGCTCAACATCTTCATTAGCTATGTGGACACAGGACTAGAAGGGATTCTAAGTAAGTTTGCAGTTGATACAAAATTGGGAGAGTCTGCTGACTCTCCCTAAGTCAGGGAGACCCTGCAGAGAGACTTGGACAAATAAGACTGCTGGGCAATCATCCCAAATATGAAGTTCAACAAGGGCAAGTGCCAGGTTCTGCACATGGGACTGGGCAATCATGAGTTTATGTACACAACAGGGAATGAGATACTGGAAAGCAGTGCCATGGCAAGGGACCTGGGAGTCCTGGTTGGTGGCAAGTTGAACATGTGTCAGCAGTGCCCTGGCAGCCAGGACGGTCACTTGTGTCCTGGGGACATCAGAAACAGCATCATCAGTGGGGCTCTGCTCTGCACTGGGGCGGTGTCACCTTGAGTCCTGGGGGCACCTTTGGGTGCCACAGTGTAAGAAAGATGTAAAGCCATTACAGAGTGTCCAAAGGAGGTCAAAAATGATGGTGAAGGGCCTTGAGGTGAAGACATATGAGGAGAGGCTGAAGTCACTTGGCCTGTTCAGTCTGGAGGAGACTGAAGAGAGAGCTCATTGCAGTTACAACTTTCTCATGAGGGGAAGAGGAGCAGCAGACACTGATCTCTTCTCTGTGGCGAGCAGTGACTGGACACAAGAGAATGACCTGAATTGTGTCAGGAGAGGTTCAGGTTAGATATCAGGAAGACGTTTTCACTCGAGGGTATTTGGGCACTGGAGCAGGGACCTCAGAGAAGTTGATCAGACAGAGTTCAAAAGCTTTTGGACAATTCTCTCAGGAACAAGGTGTGACTCTGGTATATGCCCTGTGCAGGGCCAGGAGTTGGACTTTGACAATCCTTGTGGGTCCCTTCCACCTTGGCATATTCTGTTATTTTTGGATTTATGTTGGAAGAGAACTCTAAGATCATAGAGTCCAACCCGTGATTGATCTAGAACATACAACCAATGCCATGTCCAGTCATTTCTAGAATACCTGCAGGAGTGGTGTCTCCACCACCACCTCAGGCAGTCAGTTCAAATGCTTGCATGACATCAAACCTTCCATAACATCAAACCTCAAACTTACTGGGAGCTATTCAAGGCTACATTCTCTTGTTTTGTCACTGGTTTTCTGGGATAAGAAACCTGTCACTGGTTTTCTGGCAAAGCCCTGTCTTTCCACTATTTCCTTTCATATACTTGTAGAGAATTATAAGGTCTCTCTTAAGCTTTCATTTCTTTGGGGTAAACAACCCCTACTCTCTCACACACCTCATATGACTTAGAATTCAAGTGGACCTTTCTGCTACATTCTAGCTGTTTTTTTCAGAGCTTAAACTACAGTGCACCTACGTCTTTCACTAAAAGGATGAATAATTTAGATAAGTTTACTTAATAAAGCTGTTTTACCATCTGTTCTCTGTCACTGAAATGTTTGGACCAATGAACAGATATCACGGAAAATACCAAATGGCACTCAGATAAGGTAAGTTCATCCAGGTGATACACTGATTTATGCTTTCCTTAAGAGCCCCAAATTGTTATTTCAGTCCTTGTTGAAATTTAAAGAGCACTGCTCCTAAACATCTCAAAAGTTCTGTATGTCCCCCTTCCACGAATGTTGCATATGGTTTTTAATAGAGAGAAGGAAAACGTGTACAGAAGTGTTAATTCCATGCATATGTATGTATGATAAAAAGAAAACATTCTATCTGCATTGAGAAACATCTGAAAGAAAATTACAGTAAAATTAGTTTTGCAAATATTTCTAAAGTTAAAATATAGTATGGCTTCTAAGCAAATTAAAGCCTTCAGCCTACATTTAACCTGCAGCAACTGAAGTAAAATGAATGAATCAAAAGAGAAACTGTTGTTCAGCCTTCATCAGTCTTTGCCCAATTTGGAAGTGAGAGTTCAGTGCATCTGAAGCATGATGCATTTCCATGAAAAACAAAGTTCCTAGCCAAAAAAATTTATCATCCATGACTTCAAATGTAAGAGCAACTAATATCCATGGTTTTAGGATCGTACTGGGCTAAATGACCAGAAATTACAGTATTGTTTTCATCATACGCTAGGCGAGACGAATGCAGGAAAAGATAAAGATTAGTGGAACATACTTTAAAAATCAACTGAATATGCTGCATTGAAGTGCTGGTGGGTTTTTTTTCCATCTAATCCAGTGCATACAGATCAGTCACTGATTGATGCCTGGGTCTCCATTGTCCAACACAGAACAGAATTTTACTGAAATTGAGGAATGAACACACTAATATTCACACTATCATAATAAATCTACTGTGGACCTCAAAATACATGGGAAAGGATTCTTTATCTTTGCTTGTAATTTCCATCATAACACCTCCTGTGGAGCAGCAAGAAATTTTTCTCCAGAAGCATAATATCACAGACACCTAAAGGAGTATAAACAAAAAGTAAAGATTTTATGAGCATCTTCCAGAAATGCACTGGAAAATTTTTTTCATAAAATCTTCAGAATATGTTGGACTGTGTATATTGAAAGTTAAATACTCCAAATATTTTCTAAAACTGTGTGATATTTCTGCATCTTATAGGAAAGAAATTAGCTAAGATTTCAAATTTGGATACATCCAAACTATATGATCAATTTTGATCTTTAATGTAAGTGACAAAGGCAGAAGGTAATATGAGGGATAAAGTTTCTCCAGAAACTAGAATTTGATAATAGCATACACAGGGGACATTCTTGAGTCAGAAAAAGAGAAACTGGGCTGAAATGGTCAAAATGAGAAGTGATGCCTGACCTTAACCATTTACTTCTCTAAAGTGATAGCATGGAAGATAGAAATTTTCAGTTCCCTTGAAATTGCAAGATAAAGCTTAAAACTAACAATCAATTAGATAAAAGAATGTGAAAGTAGACACACAGGATGGTAAATGTAGCTGGAATCAGTGGATAAACACACAATGAGGAACCTAAGTGATTTTTGTGGCAAACTTCTGTAACAAAAAAGAACAGTGCATGTGCTAAGAATAGCGTAAGGCAGGGCCACTTACAGTTTTGGGGACTGTCAGTGAATAGAACCACCAGAAACTCCTTTACATGACCCTCTAAGACCACAAAAGGAGTTCCAGTAAAAGGGATGAGATATAAAAGTTAGTGCTAGGAAAAGTTATATTTATCTATTAGCTAGGAAGTATGTTGCAATGAATGTGTATGATCCTGATGGAATAAATAATGTCTTGTAAACTTTCATGTACACATTTGAGTAGAGGAAAATCCTCCAAATGTGTCCAGCGTTGTAAGAAAGAACACCTGCTTTCTAATACCTCATATTGTGTTAGAAAGTTTATTCTCTGGCCAATTTTGGTGCCAAAAGAAAAAGAAAACTGCTTAAAATTAGAACAGTCTGGAGCAGAAAAAGTAGATAGGAATGGTGTTTAACCCAGTGAGGGTAGGTATTTATCTCTAAATACCAATAGATGGAGCAGCAGGCAAAATTTCCACTAGTATGCTAACCCAAACCCACACACCTGTGCTAACAAATGGGGATCCTGTTAGTTCAGGTCACCACAAAAGAAGATTCCTTCTTCAGAAAGGCCCAAGGCCATCCTTCACTGGATTGGAGGGTGAAATGAGGGAAGAGAAAGAGAAAGACTATGGACTACATGCAAGACAAGCATTGGCTGAGAGGTATGAAGAGATTTCAAGGATAAAACTCAAATATGTGGCCACAGGTGGCTTTGCAGGATCTATAAATAATTAAGCTCTGAAGACAGAGCATTAAAAAAAAAAAAAAGTAAAGGAAAAAGTACGTTTGATTCTCTGTTTTGCTGGTTTTGGCTGGGATGGGATTAGTTTTCTCCCTATTAATTGTATAGGGTTCTGCTTGCATTTGTTCTAGAAATCACACTGATAACAAAGGCATATTTTTGCTACTGCTGAGCAGTGCTATGACAGACACAAGGCCTTTGTTTCTCCTCACCTATGCCGCCAGTGAGGAGGTTGAGGGGTGCACAGAAAGCTGGGAGGTGAGACAGCTGAGACAGCTGACCCCAAAAGACCCAAGGGATATCCCATACCACATGGCATCAGGCTCAGCATATAAAGCTGGAGGGAAAAGAGGAAAGGGAGGAGAGATTTGGAGAAATGGCGTTGGTCTGCCCAATTCTACATTAAGCATAGTGGAGCCCTGCTTTCGTGAAGATGGCTGAAGAGCTGCCTGTGGATGGGAAGCAGTGAATGATTTCCTTGTTTTCCTTTGTTTTACGCATTGAACTGTCATTATCTTAATACACAAAAGTTTACTCACTTTTACCCTTCAGGAGGGAGTGAAGGAGTGGGTATATAAGGAGGGGCTTAGTTTCCAGCCAGGGTTAAACTAAGACACCTGATAAATTATGTTTCATAGGTCAGATCCACCATAAAAATCAACAGAGCAAGAAGATACCAACATAAATAAATGAGGAGCTGAGGTCTGTAGAGAAATCTGAGGAAGAAATATTGAGCAATAAAGAGAAACAATGTCATGAGAATTCAGGAGGATTTATATGAATTAATTAAGAATCAACACAAAGTAGGGAAGCAGGGAAACAAAAGAGCAAACCACCTGTGATTTCCCTGGTGTGTATATGTCTGATATTTCCAGAAAAAACAACTCACCTAGCATAGAACTCAAATTTTGTGTTCGTATCCCAGGTGCAAGGTTATACCTTGACTACTCAATGAGTTTTAATTTTTCAGAAAAGGAAAGGCTGAACAATGATAACATCTATTGCTTGCCAGCAATTTTTGACTCAGAATCCATGGCAGAGCTTTAGATCAGGAGAGCTCATAAATGCAATTTAGATCACTGTGGACAGCAAAAGCAAAAAAAAATTATTTCGGAATTGGATTTCTTGTAATCTTCTGAAGAGTTCTTTTAGCAGACCCACTTGTGTTTACTGTCACTTTTTTCCTTACTTTTTAGGGGAAAAGATGATTGACTTTCAAGGAACACCTCTACAAAGCTCAGGGGTGTTCCACCACCACATACAGAAGTTAAGAAGAATTTGCCTTCAGTAATTTGAAGATGATACAAACCAGGAAGGAGTGGTTTACATATCAGATGGATCTACTGCCTGTTAGAGAGCATTAACAGGCTGGAGTAATGCATGAACAGGAACTTCATGCAGTTCAATCCATGAAAATGCAAACCCCTATGTCTGGGGAGGAAGGACACTTCCAGAATAAGTTCATGGTGGGGGGTGACTGGCTGGAAACCAGATCTGCAGAGAAGAATCTGGAGTTCCTGGGAGACAAGGTGACCATGCTGCGGCATGTTGCCTTTGCAGCTAAGAGGGTCTGCATTAGCAGAAGTGTTGCTTGCAGATCGAGGCATCTGATCCTTCCCCTCTGCTTTACACCTGGTGAGACAGACTGAGGGGACTGTGCACAGCTCTGCCCTCTCTGAAACAAATGACATGAGCACACTAGAGCAACTTCAGCTCAGGGCCACATAGATAGTGGATCAAAGCTTGTCTTACATGACTAGTGGCTGACAGTGGCTGGGACTCTCCAGTATGGAGAAAAAGGACTTGGGGGAATCTAATCAATGTGTATAAATATATATCTGGAGCAACTGAAGAAGATGAAGTTAAACTCTGCACTAATGCCAAGTGGCGAGACAAGAGACAACCACAAACTGAAGTAAATGAATTATGTCTAAACATTAAGAGAAGAACTTCTGCTGTGATGCTGTTTGAACACTGGAGTAGGTTCCCCAGGAGACTGCGAGGTTGTCATCCTTGGAGATACTCAAAATCTGATTGTACATTGTCCTAAGTTATCTACTCTAGTTGACTCTGCTTTGAGCAGAGGCTCTGAACTAGGCTATCTTCAGACATGCTTAGCACCCTCATCCATTCTGTGTTTCCATGAAGTCTTATAAAATGAAAGAATGAAAAAAAATCATCACAACTTCTGTTTACTTCACAGTGCTTTGAGATGCATCAGTGTAAACTCTGTTATAATAACATAATCTTTTACAACAGCAAAAAAAGAGAAGGTTTATTTTGTCTTTACTTTTCTAAGACAGTGGGTTTCATGGAAGAATATTAGCTGTGACTTTTGAAGTCATGGATATTCAACAAAACTAGAATTTAAATAAAGAATCTGCACAAGAAGGACATGCCACTATATCTAACTCTCCAGAACCCCATTTAAATAGACAGGTTTAATATTTAACATCAATTTCATCCTCTACTTGTTCATTTTTACCATAACTGCATTCCAATTTTTGAAAGTGAACTGAGGTAATACTGGAGAGGCAGTAAGGGTAAAGTCTGGAGAATACTTTTAAAAACACCTTCCCACAGAACAGAACCCTAATAGTGTGCTACTTAGTAGGAGCTAACAAAATCAAACAAGCAAGGCATGCAAAATAAGCCTACACATTCTGTTGCATTTCCACCATCATGGAAACAATATAAATGGCTATGTTTTGCATTTCCTTTGTTCAGGCATGTTTTATTGAAGCAGAATCCAATTTCTGCATATGAGAAACTTCATGATATTACTGGTGACAGCACTCTGCTATTTCTTTACACCTTGGGAGCTTAGATTCTGTGATGGCCTGAAATTCCACTCAGGTTTGAGAATTGCACTGCTAATTGCACTATTAGCATTTTGCTGGTCTTGCTTAGCAATTTCATGACTGTGCCTAGGTCTCAAAGAAGAAAGAAATGGGAGATGTGGATAACTGCTCTTTGGCTTGTTCTGTATAATCTCCAGGGAGATATTAATCTCTCACTCTATTTTTTTATCATAATTTTTTAATAGTGCTAATGGAAAAAGAGGACACCATAGCAGGAGTTTCATGTTGCATCTGACAGTATAAATGTTATGGACCATTAATTGACCCAAGGGTTTAACGCTTAAATCAAGAGTTTGGACAGTTAAATCAGACAAAGGGTGGAAAAAAAGAGCTGGCTGAGAGAAAAGCACATGGATGCAATATAATATCAGTTCTGACAACTTGCTTTAAATGCTCGTTCTGAATTTTGAGACCTGTCAGTGGGTTAGTGACAGAGTGATTTCAGAGGCAGCATAGCAACAAAACAAAGAAGAAAGGTGAAAGGTGATTAGAACAAAGAATGGTAACTTTCAGAATAGAAAGTACTGTGATGGTGCTATCACAATCTCATACAGATTTGGAGGTCTTTTTGGAGCTATAGTGTACAGTGAAACAAAACCCAATGTAAAAAATACGTCAACCGTAATTCAGCAACATCCTGGATTCCAGAAAAAGGACCAGTTTGTTTTCAAGGGCATTCAAAGGATATTAAAAATTTTTACTGTTCTATAACACTAGTGTAATCAGCCTGGAGCAGGAAAAAAGGTGGAGAGAAGGAGGGAGGAAGAAAGGAAGTGGTGGAAGGAAGTCGCAGAAGGAAGGAAGAGCTCTAAATCACTGTTGGGTTTGAACTCCAGTTGGCAACTAAATACTCCCTTCCCTTCCCTTCCCTTCCCTTCCCTTCCCTTCCCTTCCCTTCCCTTCCCTTCCCTTCCCTTCCCTTCCCTTCCCTTCCCTTCCCTTCCCTTCCCTTCCCTTCCCTTCCCTTCCCTTCCCTTCCCTTCCCTTCCCTTCCCTTCCCTTCCCTTCCCTTCCCTTCCCTTCCCTTCCCTTCCCTTCCCTTCCCTTCCCTTCCCTTCCCTTCCCTTCCCTTCCCTTCCCTTCCCTTCCCTTCCCTTCCCTTCCCTTCCCTTCCCTTCCCTTCCCTTCCCTTCCCTTCCCTTCCCTTCCCTTCCCTTCCCTTCCCTTCCCTTCCCTTCCCTTCCCTTCCCTTCCCTTCCCTTCCCTTCCCTTCCCTTCCCTTCCCTTCCCTTCCCTTCCCTTCCCTTCCCTTCCCTTCCCTTCCCTTCCCTTCCCTTCCCTTCCCTTCCCTTCCCTTCCCTTCCCTTCCCTTCCCTTCCCTTCCCTTCCCTTCCCTTCCCTTCCCTTCCCTTCCCTTCCCTTCCCTTCCCTTCCCTTCCCTTCCCTTCCCTTCCCTTCCCTTCCCTTCCCTTCCCTTCCCTTCCCTTCCCTTCCCTTCCCTTCCCTGACCTTCCCTTCCCTTCCCTTCCCTTCCCTTCCCTTCCCTTCCCTTCCCTTCCCTTCCCTTCCCTTCCCTTCCCTTCCCTTCCCTTCCCTTCCCTTCCCTTCCCTTCCCTTCCCTTCCCTTCCCTTCCCTTCCCTTCCCTTCCCTTCCCTTCCCTTCCCTTCCCTTCCCTTCCCTTCCCTTCCCTTCCCTTCCCTTCCCTTCCCTTCCCTTCCCTTCCCTTCCCTTCCCTTCCCTTCCCTTCCCTTCCCTTCCCTTCCCTTCCCTTCCCTTCCCTTCCCTTCCCTTCCCTTCCCTTCCCTTCCCTTCCCTTCCCTTCCCTTCCCTTCCCTTCCCTTCCCTTCCCTTCCCTTCCCTTCCCTTCCCTTCCCTTCCCTTCCCTTCCCTTCCCTTCCCTTCCCTTCCCTTCCCTTCCCTTCCCTTCCCTTCCCTTCCCTTCCCTTCCCTTCCCTTCCCTTCCCTTCCCTTCCCTTCCCTTCCCTTCCCTTCCCTTCCCTTCCCTTCCCTTCCCTTCCCTTCCCTTCCCTTCCCTTCCCTTCCCTTCCCTTCCCTTCCCTTCCCTTCCCTTCCCTTCCCTTCCCTTCCCTTCCCTTCCCTTCCCTTCCCTTCCCTTCCCTTCCCTTCCCTTCCCTTCCCTTCCCTTCCCTGAACCTTCCCTTCCCTGAACCTTCCCTTCCCTTCCCTTCCCTTCCCTGAACCTTCCCTTCCCTGAACCTTCCCTTCCCTGAACCTTCCCTTCCCTGAACCTTCCCTTCCCTGAACCTTCCCTTCCCTGAACCTTCCCTTCCCTTCCCTGAACCTTCCCTTCCCTTCCCTTCCCTTCCCTTCCCTTCCCTGAACCTTCCCTTCCCTGAACCTTCCCTTCCCTGAACCTTCCCTTCCCTGAACCTTCCCTTCCCTGAACCTTCCCTTCCCTGAACCTTCCCTGAACCTTCCCTGAACCTTCCCTGAACCTTCCCTGAACCTTCCCTGAACCTTCCCTGAACCTTCCCTGAACCTTCCCTTCCCTGAACCTTCCCTTCCCTTCCCTTCCCTGAACCTTCCCTGAACCTTCCCTTCCCTTCCCTGAACCTTCCCTTCCCTTCCCTGAACCTTCCCTTCCCTTCCCTGAACCTTCCCTGAACCTTCCCTTCCCTTCCCTGAACCTTCCCTTCCCTGAACCTTCCCTTCCCTGAACCTTCCCTTCCCTGAACCTTCCCTTCCCTGAACCTTCCCTTCCCTTCCCTTCCCTGAACCTTCCCTTCCCTGAACCTTCCCTTCCCTGAACCTTCCCTTCCCTGAACCTTCCCTTCCCTGAACCTTCCCTTCCCTGAACCTTCCCTTCCCTTCCCTGAACCTTCCCTTCCCTGAACCTTCCCTGAACCTTCCCTTCCCTGAACCTTCCCTGAACCTTCCCTTCCCTTCCCTGAACCTTCCCTTCCCTGAACCTTCCCTTCCCTGAACCTTCCCTTCCCTTCCCTGAACCTTCCCTTCCCTGAACCTTCCCTGAACCTTCCCTGAACCTTCCCTGAACCTTCCCTGAACCTTCCCTGAACCTTCCCTTCCCTGAACCTTCCCTTCCCTTCCCTGAACCTTCCCTTCCCTGAACCTTCCCTTCCCTGAACCTTCCCTTCCCTGAACCTTCCCTGAACCTTCCCTGAACCTTCCCTGAACCTTCCCTGAACCTTCCCTGAACCTCCCCTTCCCTGAACCTTCCCTGAACCTTCCCTGAACCTTCCCTTCCCTGAACCTTCCCTTCCCTTCCCTGAACCTTCCCTTCCCTGAACCTTCCCTTCCCTGAACCTTCCCTTCCCTGAACCTTCCCTTCCCTTCCCTGAACCTTCCCTTCCCTGAACCTTCCCTTCCCTTCCCTGAACCTTCCCTTCCCTGAACCTTCCCTGAACCTTCCCTGAACCTTCCCTGAACCTTCCCTGAACCTTCCCTGAACCTTCCCTTCCCTGAACCTTCCCTGAACCTTCCCTGAACCTTCCCTGAACTTCCCTTCCCTGAACTTCCCTTCCCTGAACTTCCCTTCCCTTCCCTGAACTCCCCTGAACTTCCCTTCCTTGAACTCTTTTCCTTTTCCCCCTCTATTCCTATCCACAGTGCTGCACCAAGCACCCTATTTTATAAAAAAACGGAAAGATGAGGTTCTCAAATAATGAGTTACAGGAACATGACCTTTGATAGACAGTCAATCAAAATGAAGGCTCAGTAAAGAAAAGTTCAATATAATAATGCAGCGATTGTATTTTTCTTTCTTTTTCAGACTTCATGATTTACAAGTGTAAACCACAAAACAGAATAAAACTTATCAGTCTATAAATTTTTAAAGCTATTTCATCTGTTTAAGAATGATGACGTATATGACCTGCGACCCACTTGCCAGGCAAAAGAAGAAAAAATACATACATCCCACCTTTTCCATTAGAGAAAAAAATTCTTAGCATTTGCAAATGTAAGACAAAACCAATTTAATTTTAACTGTCTTGCAACATATACACAAACAGCAATAGAAGGCATATGCATATTGAGTTGTTTTACTATGGAAATCATAAACAACATACCTTAAAACTTAGAGGGTCCAAGTCCTGGAGACAATTACAGCACCTTTGAAAAGAAAATTCCTTCATTAACACTATTGAAACTAATTTAGTTTAGGATAAAAGTCATTGTCCTCTGAAGGCTCTTGTTCATCACAGTTTTCAAACTCCTTTACCTAGCAGCATGCTACTGTCTGATTTCCAGCTACCTTCAAGAGATGAGTGCAATCCCTCAGTTCCTTTTTTGAGTTTTCCAAGAAGAAGTTTCACTGTACTATCCAGTCCTCCTCAGTCCAGCCTCCCTTCCTGGATTTACATTCATTCTATATCATGAAGCCTAGCAAGAAACCTTTCTAAAGCAACCATTTTATGAAGGGTGTATCAACTATATTTTGTAGTCCCTCTGCAGCACCGTTTACTGCAGCAGCAGTTAACCAACAAACTGTTGAAGAATAAATACTAATCTCACAGGTGACAGAAAGAAAATACCTAGCACCAACTTCTTACTCAGCTTTTTTTTAATGAAGGAGAATGTAATGACTGGACCTGTGGTTTACCAGTGTCAGCACATTGGACAAAGCATTATAGGCATAGCGCTGGGAACAGTTTATTTTACCAAGGAACATCTTGATAAGCCTTCTCTCATCCTAACTTTTGTTTTGTACATGTAAGGTGAATGTCATCACACACTCTCATACTCTGTTGTATAATTGGAACATATCCTTTGCTCCTCTGTCTTTGCAGTGATCAGAAAAGTAAAAAAAATTATTTTATTTAAGTATCTTAACCCTTGAGTTCAAGATATCAAAGCCCCATTGACAAACAGACGATGCCAGTATACCTTTTTCTGAGAGAAGATACTTCTGTGGTAGTATGTCTTTGTCATCCCTTGTTCGACCATAGATATATATTTATAAATGTATACTTATACTACTCTAGATCTATACAGACTTGCATATGTATGAGTATAGCATTGGCACATATTTTTTAAATACTGCCTGAAAATATTAGTTTATCCCTCATCCCTTTGAAAATGTCTTAATTCATAAAATATCAAACTTGCCACATCCAATTTTCTGTAAGTGTGAATTTACCTTCCACCATTGAAATATGATAAAGCTATAGTCCAAGTTAGTTACTCTATTACAGAGCTTGCCTTATTATGATATAGATAGTAGAAACATCCTATTCACCCAAATTTCACAGGTTGATATGTTTTATAGCAAAATACACAGTTGTATGGGGATGATCCAAGACAATTTGTTCATGTCACTAAGTGGCCTCTGTAAAAGCAATCCCAGTGGTGTAAGAATCAGAGTAACCGTGTCTCTAAAGCAGTTGTTTTATTGGCTAGCATAAGTATAGTTCCTCACCTTTAAAAATATGTCTTTTGTCTTATTAGAGATAAGTTCTGATTTTTTGATGTACCAAAATTATAGTTTTCTCATTAATTATATATTTTTGTGTACAGATAAACATGCCAGCAATTTATTTAACTTTAAAGACACTGAAACTCCTGACAAACATTTTCAATTGCATTAACCTGCATACAAAAAAAGTAAATTTACTTTTTTTATTCTAAAAGTAAATACTTATCTTTAGATAAGTATTGTTGCAGAAGAATAAAATTAAAAAAATACAAAATGAAACAACAAACACCCAAAGTTAAAATTTGCTTATTTGAATCCAGTATCTCAAAAATGAACCTTAAACAAATGCATTAAATTCAAGGAAGCAGGTCTTCCTTCTAGCTGGATTCAGATAAACACACTGATGTTTAAAACAGTATGAAAAAATTCCCTCCAGCTATGAAAAAAAGCACAAGAAGAATGTAATTTTTAGCTGTAAATTTTAACTTAATAGAATACATGTCTCTATCACATTGTAAGCATAAGAATTATCAAGTTTATTCCGTCAAAGCTTTCTTTCTGCTGTACATATGACAGGATTCTGATTTTAAGGGAGTATTCCCAAACAGATCTTTTGCTAATGTTCTTTTCAAAAATCCCACAACTCTTATTTCATGATACTATCTACAAAATGCTTTTCAATCCTTCAGATTGAAATGGTGGTTCAGACTTCAGCTGATGCAACAGCTAATGTTAAAAATTATTCTCAACTTGGTTTGTACTTTGCCAAATTCAATACAGAAAAAGATTACCAGTGACCTCACAGGCCCTGATTCTCCAATTACTGTATTTTTGGCAATGATATATTTCTTGGATTCTTGACAAAATGACATTGAAGCCAAGACTATCAGCTCCATTAATCACTGATGAGAAAGTAGCTGACATTCTTCAGTGATGACTACACTACATTTCACTAAGGAACAGTACTTGTTGAAAAGTACATATATTCTGAAACATTTATTTGATTAAAAAACCCCACAATTTTCATATGCTTAGAACAATCTCACAAGAGACTAACATACTTCATGTACCTAGTCAATTTATTTAATCTCAAGAACTAATTAATTCATTCTCTGGCACAGTTTGTTCAAATGCAAAAACAGAATCCTGATTTGTAAAACAAAAAGACATACATATATCAACACATCAGGTGGTGGGATTAGTTTACTCCAAGGAGCAATGGGCTATGGACTGGATTTTCTTTTGTCTGCTAGTTATGATCTTATGAGCTCTTAGAAACAAAATTATGCCAGTGATGGAATTGAGACATTGAGCTTTGCATCAATGACAGAACAAGATGCACTGTGATGAATCATAAAATATCAAAAATATGATGGTTCAGTTGGTGAAGGATTTACAGCCTATGGTGTTAGGTAGAAATTTCTCTCACGGGTTGTCACGTTATAGTTCTAGTGCTCCCACATTTCAAAGTAGCCCTCATTCTCTGCTGAAAGAGCAGCCTTTTGCGGCAGTTGCCGTTTTGCTGATCGTCTGAAAATCTGGAAAGAGTGGTCAAGTTAGGGGGCTTGTGTGCATACACAGTAGAGTGAAGGGGAAAGTCAAACTGTAGCTGCTAAAACTTGGTAATTTGTGACCAAAAAATGATGTGGCTTGGAGGACAAGAATGCAGAAGAGGTTGAATGGTTTGGATAGAATAGGAGTGACAGGACAGAAGGACTGTCTATAAGGGTGTCCCTTGGGAATGAGGTACATTGCAGAGTTGTCTTGCAGCAATCCATCACTCATGGACATAAGTGCTCAAAGGCTGAAGGCCACCTAGGGGCAGCAGAACTGTGATGGAGAATGGGTCCAATATTGGGTTAACGATCATGGGATCGGTGTCACTGAATGTGTACACAAGGAATCAACTCCTGATGCACCTCTGCATGCACCGGGAAGAGCAGCTTATGGTGATAAGACTGCCCAGTGCACTGTACATTAAATCTTCTGTATTTAAGCACAAGCCGGTGTTTAATTCAGCTCAAGGCATGCAGTGAAATTTTCCCAACCAGAGACTTGTGAATTAGTTGTTGAAAATATACAGATTATTCCTTCACAATTGACTGGACCATAAACATGATATTTCCACACAAAGGATGGGTTTATCTCACCCACAGTTATAATATAAAACTAATTTTAATGTGATGATGAAGCTCTTGGAAGTTTCAGGCACGCTACAGATCTCTACTGGGGTGTTCTGTGAATATTTATTAAACATGTTTATTTTGGATTAAATTTTCTCATATAAAATCAAAATATATTGTGTACTCAGGTAAGTACTTTTTATGCATCCTATTGTATGTACCAGAAGGACAATATTAATTTCTCTTAATATAATCTATAGACCTTGCTATCTACACTGAAAATAAAGGAGAATCATCCAACCTGCAATAGTCAGCTGAATGAGCTATAAAAATAAATTTCCTTATCTAAAAACAATTAGGAATGTAATATTGAAGGCACAGTTCTCACAATGATTGAGGTAATTACTAAGCTTGTTCTGTATCTGATAGACAAAGACTTTGAAAGGAAATTAAATCACTGGTTTCTTGTCCTAGAGTTAGATGCCAAATGAGATAATATAATAACAGATGAATGAATTTTATCTTAATTTTATAACTAAAAGAATATCCAGCATGCACATTGCAAAAGCAAGGAAAATCAGAAAATTTTGTGTTTACTTAAAGGAATAACAGTGGATATTCACTTTGAGCATACAAAGAGTGGTGCAGTCTTGCAGCTACAGGCGATGAAAATTATTCAGCCCCAATGAAATCATCTACATCCGCAGGAAGATTTCTCATGAAGTTAAGCATGCATCACCAGGACTCTCTAACAGGAATTAACATCACAACCACAGACGGAATGCACTGATAGCAGAATGTGCTTAGGAAGGCACATAACCAGCAGATTTCCATGCTGGTCACATCACGTCCCTTTTTATTCTGTCCTGCCTTAAAAAGCATTGGCTTCTTTACCCATACAAAAGCCTCCATCATTTCTTCATTCTTAGTGGCATAGTCACATGCTTCACTGACAGCTGCTTCTCATATTTTAAAAGACCTTTCAAGTGACAATCAGATTGTCACAGGAACACGTACATTTCCTGACATGAGGATGAGAACAATGTAACTAACATGTTGCTGCTAAATGGAATAAAATATTGCTATGTTCCTCTACCTTCTCTAAAACTAAAAAATTCCATCTTTCACTAAGAAAATTGAGTCTGCATAGTTCTTGATTTGCTATAGATTGATTTCTGCTGACTTAATCATAGCATTATTACTTAAAAGCCAAAACATACCTTAGTGCTGGCAACTTTGTATTTAAATCAAGGTTATGGAAAATAAGAGTAATGAACCTCATGGAACTGAAAAAGCATCCAAATAGTAGCAGAAAATGAAGCAATGTCAAGTCTGTTAAAGTGACAGCAGAACTTTTGAAATTCATGGCTTTATCAGAACATGATACACCACTGTGAACAATTACAGTTCTATGGAAATTTTTTGAGAGTGATGGAAGTTTTTCTTAATTTCTGCTAAAATTTGTTTGGGTTGTAGCCACAAAACAATACCTGAGGACCAAAGGAAGAGCAGACCAATTTCTCTTGTGCTGTCTATATTGTGCTTTGGGTTATCACGACTTTAATAAAATGCCAGTGCAGGCACAGCAGTGTATTTCAGCCACTAGACAGCAATACATTCGGGAAGGATAAAGGCCTTTAGTGCATGCAGGTGTCCCTTACAGGCAATAAGCTTTAGCTCTTCATGGAAAGACACAGGATTGTGCAGCAAAGTGTGAGAGGTAAGGTTTGTGCTTGTGTGAAGGAGCTGCACTAGGTAGAAGATGCTCAGAATGCCACAGCCAAGATCACATTGCTACAGTCAGGCTTGCACAATGCTCTCTATTTCTTACAACATCTGTTCTTTTCTTATATTTTCTCTTTTAAATTCTTATATTTTCTCTTCTAAATAAAGTAAAATCCAAACCAGTTTCTAAAACCTTTTCTTCATGTGATATTGTAGACAACACAAGGCTGTAATAAATGTTATCCACTATAAAGCTTTTTCATAACGCTTTTCAGCTAACCTATTTTTGGGAATATTTTTACCAGAATAATTTAACTGTAATTGAAAACACATCATTGAACCAGGAATTTGGAGGAGGGCAACAAATAAACTTCCATAAGCTGTAGTATCCTGCATATCCTAAAATGGACCAAGTAAAAACCAGAAACTAGAAAATAAATGTGCCAAAAATGCAGTTAAAAAAAAAAGGCTTTTTGAAGTGGTAAGTTGTTACAATTCCCTACTGACCTTTAATTTACACATTCTGCTAACACTTCATAATAGGCCAGTTTAAAACAATTTAAAAGAAATCCACTGTACCTTTCTTGCCTCCTTTAACATCATTCCAGAATTCAAGTAGTCTATTTGTACGTGCTGGCTGCTGTGATGGAAAGTAAAATCTGCTATTTATGTTGCAAACTAAAACAGTGCTATAGCCATAGTAATACTCTCAAATGGAGATATTCCTGTTACTTACCAATTTACATAATTTAAGAGATCAGTAAAGCCTTGAAGAGCAGCTGTTTCTAGGATATCTTGTGATTCTGACTCTACAAGTGCTGTCAGAAATCACAGAATCACAGAAATTCTAGGTTGGAAGAGACCTTTAAGATCATCGAGTCCAACCATGTTCTAACACCTCAACTAGATCATGGCACCAAGTGCCACATCCAGCCTTTTTTTAAAATACATCCTGCTCAGCTGAACCAGAGCTTGATATGTACCGACACATACTTTGAGATTGTAAGAACTACCAAAATTTAGAACCACTAAATACTTTGTTGTCAGCATGAATCTTCTCACACTATGTTAAAAACCATAAGTAAATTGATGGATTAAGGTGCACCTGGCTTGAGAGTAAAGCAGGTTAAAGACAATGCCCTCCAGCAGCTGGATATGAGAACAGTTTCAGCAGTGTGTATCAGCAGGGCTAATATTTCAATTGTTCCTCCCCAAGTCCATATATTGCAATTATGCTAACAATAATTCTGCCACTCACAGGTTTTCTGGTAACTCTAGTGTCTAAAGACAGTTTAGAAAGAGCTAAAAGAACTATGCTTCAAATTGTTTTCACAGCAAAGATTTCAAGTATTGGTTAAAAAGATTTTCAACATCCTACCTGTATGTTCCTTTAGACTGGTTTAATCAGATATTATCAGAAATGCCATTAGCAAGGACTAACAGGGAATAATGATGATATTCAACAGTAGTTTCTGAGGTTCCAAAGTTTCTAATTTAGAAAAAAACTCTAAAGCTGTATAAATGTTCCTTCTCTTTCAACACAGACCTCAGAGCTGAGGTCTGTATTAGGTGCAAGCTGAAATTTTGCTTAGCTGTAACTGCTCATATGTGTCAAACAGACCAGCTGGCCAACAGCCTTGATATAACTAGTTTAAAGCAGTCTGAATATAAATAGTTTTGCTGACTCAGATCAGTCTCTCCACCTCTTATTTCTCCAAAGCAACATAAGATGAATATGAATATGGGTTACTCACACCTCAGCAATTTTAATTCTGTTCCTTTTTGGACTAACTCAGTTCAGCTGAATTCAACCAAATATAGCTGCTGAAAGAACATGAATAACAGTCCCAATAGCATTTTGCTTCAGAAGATATAAATAAGAATACCTCTGCTGTAGGCAGTTTAGATTAGCTGAAAATGCAGCCAACGTGGGCTATCCTAGAATGCAGAAGAGTGCAGAAGAAAAATAAAAAATATATTTCTTGTCCTGACATATTTTCAATTTTATACACAATTATAAATGCATACCTATTTCCTTTTTTTAAAACATTTCAAATATATCAAGTGGGAAGGGACCCACAAGGATCAAGTTCAGCTCTTGGCCCTGCACATGACACCCCCAGGAGTCATACCATGTGCTTGAGAGTATCATCCAAACACTTCTTGAGCTCTGACATGCTTGGTTTAATGACCACTTCTCTGGGGAGCTGTTCCAGTGCCCAACAACACTCTGGGGGAAGAACTTCTTTCTGATATCCAAACTAAACCTCCCTCAACACAACTCCAGGCCATTCCCAGGTCCTGTCACTGTCACCACTGAGAGAGATCAGTGCCTGCCCCTTCTCTCCTCCTCACAAGGAATTTGTAACTGCAGTGGGGTCTCCCCCAGTCTCCTCCAGGCTGAACAGACCAAATGACCTCAGCCACCTCTCATATGACTTCCCCTCAAGGCCCTTCTTCATTGCCCTTCTTTGGACACTCTCTACTGGCTTTATATCATTTTTATATTTCAGGGACCAAAGCTGCACACAATGTTCAAAAAACATATGAATTTCTTTTCCTGGGAGGAGAGAGACAACATGAAATTATGATGTTAGAAAAGGCTGCCACAGGCAAACTGAGCTGAAATCAGGCACCAAATTAAGTAGTTTAATTTTTACTTACTGTCTTTATTTCATGCCTATTGTTACAGTATCCTTTTAGGAAACAAGCTATTTTGTACTCAAGGTGTTTTATGGAGCACAGAATTAGGAACGGAGAATTGCTACATATTAATCTTAGCTCTATTTCTTCTCACATAATTTGGACTAAAACATTTTTCCCCCCCTCCATCATCATGCTAACAACAGAGGTTGCCTTACTGAGCCCTGAGAGCTTCGTCCATGATAGAGCATTAGGTGCTAGTGCCCATGGGGAGAGGTAATCCCACCGAATTCCCAGATGTTCTCTTGAGCGTGACTTGGGCAGAGGAATTTAAAAATGAATGAAATAGGCAGAGAAGACGTCATTGTAAATAGACGTTGTCCATTTATAAAAAGGGCCAGGTCAGATAACCCCCTAACTTGTTGGTTTTTAGGACAGATTCTCCTAAGGTGTAGCCATGCCATTAATTTGAGTCTGGAGCAATTTTAATCTAGATATTGTACTCTCAATACCCAACTCCAAATGAAGTAAAATACGTGCATATTTCAAAAGGAGAATTATAATGCTTCAAATTCATATGATGTTATCCAAAATGCTCTTTGAAAGCAACATGACAATTTTGAATAGTAAACTGTGCCTATTTTCAGGCTGCCTTACAGTACTTAACAACCCCCATATTACTAGAAAGAGCTCCTACAAAAAAAACCAAAACCAAAACCAAAAACAAAACAACAACCCCCCCCCAAAAAAAAAACCAAAAAAAACAACCATTTCTATAAAAAAACCCAAACCCACCTTATGAAGCATATTGACAATATGCTTCACTAATCAAGCTGAAGTTGTCTGGCTTCTGACAGCATGGAGCTTGAGAAGAATGACAGTTTAAAATAACCAGGACAACTTAAAGACAAAGACTATTATGTTAAAACTTGCCCACACAGATACACGCTGACTTTATAAGATTTGAAATTATTAGCTGAATATGTGAAAACACTCAATCCTCCTGAATGGACATTTTTTTGGACTTGCAAAATTAACTGCTTTTTATAAAAAATGAATTCTCAACAAATCAACACAAGGGTGAGATTGACTGCAGTTGGCATCAAAACTACAGCTACAGCTGGAAGCAGCCCAGCAAAGTATCTTTCCCTGGAATGAAGAGAGCAAATAATGTACAAAAACCCAAGAACATGAAGAAGGGAGACAAGCAAAAATGGTGAATAAAATAAAATCAGTCTTAAAGTGAAACAATCCCTATATTGTAAACAAGCTAAGATTTCAATTTTAAACAAATGAACCCTCAGATAAGAATAGGGAGGGTAATGTACTAAAGGAAATTGTTAATTAGTGATAAAGTACTGGAATTATCTGCCCAGGGAGGTGGTGGAGTCACCTGGATGTGTTTAAAGGGAGATTGGATGTGACAGTCAGTGCCATGGTTTAGATGAGATGTTAGGGGATATGTGGGGTTCTGTGATCTTGAAGGTCTCTCCCAAACTAGTGATTCTGTGATCAAAGTTCATTGCTATCTGCACCTGAAGAGCCATTGTAAATAACTTCAAAGCATTCACAAAAAAGAATAGAAAAAGACCATATTGGTGAATGAGAATTTCTATTATTTAACTGGCATTATTAGAAAACAATAATAACTCATTTAAAGACAGCTTCCTAATTGAGATTGGTGAACAAGATTATAATTGCTATTATTGATCATTGCCTTGGAATGCTCATTTCCCTTTTTAAGAGTGACGTTCCTGTATAAATATTTATTTCGAAAGTAACCAAATGTAGTGGGATTTCCAGGGAAGGTAATTTTTCAGGAGACAAAGATCAGCAGTATACAACTGCAATTAAGTTCATTACCCTCACAGAGGAAGATACACACATATATATATATACAGGTTCTCCCACCGTACTACATTCTTCCATCTTGCATGCGGTAATCCTCCAACTATAAAGCCAAAGAAAAGTTACTAACTCTGTATTTATGCCTCATATGCAAGAACACAAGGCTGTTCCAACACAACTAGTGTGCAAGGCTGCGTAGGAAGGACAGCCCTGAGCAGGACAGTCTGGCTGTGAGGAGCACGCACCCCACCACGGGCCATTGCCGCAAAGGGCGCGGAGGAGGGACGCTGCTCCCAGGTGGTGCAGGGGTCAGTGGGCTGCAGGGGAGCGCAGGGGCAGGCGGGGCTGCAGTGCCTGTTGTGCAGCGGAGGATGGAGGAGTGAGCGTGTGCACGGCCCCAGCTGCCAAGGAGGAGGTGTGCAATGCTCAGAACCTGTAAGGCAAGGTGCTGTGTGTGCAGCTATGGGGCCGTGCAACTGTGGAGTCTTCCACGTGAGTGTGTGTCTGAATGGCAATTGTATTGTCTTAGGATTTGCCACAGAAGGCTGCCTGGAAATTTGCAGGTGTTTACTAAGCTTTTAAGTGTTTAGTATTGTGGGTTATACATCTTTTTTGTTGATATTGTTACCAAATATATAATTCACTGACTTCAATTTATTTCTATGCTTTTAACACAAACAATTTTGATATTGATTTAAACCACTTCAGCAGAACAATTTTTTTCCATATTGTGCTATAATGTCTTTCTTTTATTAGAATCAGTTAACTTGAAACAAAAAGCCCACACTATGAATATACACACTGTCTTAACAGCACCTTCAATACAACATAGTTTGCTCCCCAACCAGACGCAGCTACTATGTGATTTCAGAGACAGATACCTTGTCCTTTGGAAACTAAGTGTAATGGTAATGTTTCACGTTTGAAGATCAAGTACATATTCCATCAGTGACTGAATGGTGTGCAGCTGTTACACTGGTAAAAGCCATTAAAAGAATAATACAGCTAAATAAACTTTTTGTCATTCTATTAGATCCTGTGTACATTTATAGGTGGTGTCTATATACATACTCACTAAAATTTGACATTCTCATAATAATACCTAAAATACAGGAAGCCTGGAGATGAATAATTAAAATTACTAATAGAAAATTAATTTCTTTAATGGCTTCAAATAAAATATTCTATGTAGTTACAGATAGAGTTTTGTTTCTTTTGTATTGTCATTTTTAATGGTATAGGGCATACATATAAAACCAAACCTGCAATTCAGCTTATCAAGAAAATAACCATAGAGTTGTTGTATATCGTGTTTACTATTCTTTTTAGTGGTTTAATACTGGCTACCATTTGCCTGTGATATTACTAATTAGTGAGAAGCACTGAAGTTGAAATGACGAATCACGACATTCTGATAACCAAGACCAACCATAGGAAGTGCAAATAAAATTATTTGGGAGCCCTATATATAAGAAAAGACCTTAACAAGAAGGTGGCACCAGCAAAGGTGGATGCAACCCAGTTACAAGCTAGGCTTTTAAAGGAAGCAGGAAGAGGGTTTATATCATACACACAGCACAATGCAGTTCTCTGGAAAACGGATGAAGGCAAATTTCATTTAAGTGGAAAATAGAAAATTAGAAGATATATTGGAGATTAATGCTAAGTACAGTAATGCTTTAGAAATAATAGAGATGAACACAAGAAAGAAAATAGAATTGTGCAATATGTCAATTTCTATTCCTCAAATGTTACAAAAGAAGTTGATATTGTTTAATAGAGCAAATGAACTATACTTTGAGGTTCTTAGATGTTTTTAAATACAAAAATCCTTTGGTTTACATTGGATATAAATCTCACACTTTTTTTAGCCAAACATCTGCTCTTATTGAAAACTGAACTTGTTTCCTAAAACCAAAAGAAAGCTTACATAATGCTCTCAGATAAAAGGGCAAATGACATTGAATTTTTAACTTTTTAACTGATGTTGTTAGATTTTATGTTAAATGAAAATATAGGTTGCATCTGAAGCTTACAAACATAGAGTCTACCTCCTTTATTAGATATCTTGAAATGCCACTTATACTTTGTAATGTGATTACACAGAATTTCTCAGTGCAGATAAGAACTAGTGTAGACTAATAAATAAGTCCATACTAGACTAGTAAATAATCTACACTAGGTGGTTCAAAGCTTAACTTGGCTGATGTACACTCCAAGAGCTCTGAAAGCACTTTTTATTATACAGGGAGCAAATGGAGTGATCATATTCCAAATGATATGTGGTTTATTTGCCATCATGGATCATGCTGAAGAAAATGAAATTAAGGTTGTAGAATTCAATTCCTATTTAAGGAAAAAAATTCATAATAAAGGGATGCTGTTTATTATATATTTGCTTCAAATGTTCAACACAAATGCTGTAGTGAGATGACCTTACAGATCATTAGTATTTATTTCAGTATTTATTATAACAATCTACAAAGCACATAAAAAGAATTCAAGGTGATCATGTATCCTAAAATGATTTTTTTACACTGGAATATCTCAAGGACAATAACTGTGATGAATTAAGAAGGATACTAACAACTCCTCTTCTAAATGTCAGCTCTTACATCTGGATACTTGAATATCTCTATGGAAATCAAGATAAAATGTATAAATATTTATTAAAGAAAATAGAGTAGGCAGGAAACAGAACTTGTTTTTTTCCTATTCACCCTATTTAAACTAATTCCCCTGGTAATCACTGTTGCTTTTTCACTACTGGAGTCCTCAACTTTTTCTTCAAATCCTGCAATTTTTCACCCTTATATCTCTTTCTTAGATCATCATGCTTTTTTTAGAATTTGTGCAACACTGGCTTCTGTCTAACTCATGGAGGACTTAAATATACCACAAGGTGAAATAAAACAGAAATAAAGAAAATTTCCTGTTAATAAGGCTCTTAAGACACTAGACAAGAATAGAATTATTTAAATGAAATGTGATGGTTCAAAGAAAACATTTTCTTTCTTTTTTAATTTTCTATTTTAATTCTGTTCTTAAATTTGCAACCAAATTCTATCTTTGAAATACCTCGGCTGAAACTTCTCAAAGCTGATGGTGCTTAACTGGATCTGTAAACACTAATAGTTATAGAGGCTGAAATTGAGGCATTGTAATCCTTTTCTTCAACTCAAAGGGAAGAGTACAAATGTAAGGTTAATTAAAGTCTTATTTTTGAGTAAGCAGTTAAGTACTTCTTCAGTTCCAATTGACTTTAGTTGCTATAATGTACATTCATAAATGTTCTTAAGCAGGAGTGATTCACTGAACTGAAGCCCAGAAGTGCAGTGTTGACACTGCTAAGGAGTATAAAAGCAAAAACCTTGTTGTTAGATAATTTATTACAAACTATTTATAGATCATTAAAGATGGCAAAGAAAGCCAAACTTACTTGAATCTCCAGTTCCCATTTCATATGCAATTATTTTCATTCTCCAAAATAACTGGGGAGAATTTTTATGCTACTGAAAAACTGATATGAACATTTTATTTAAACTTTTTTTCTTTTGTGGGAAGCATGTTATGAAATAACACCATATTCAGCTCCTCAAAGAGAGTGCAGAGGTGAAGAAATAATATCTTTTATTCAGACTGAATTGTTAGCAGAAGGGTGTATACCCCCCGAATTAACAGGCCAGTGACTTTCTCTGACACCCCCAAAATGTGATAGATAAGCAGTGGTCACCTATCTGTATATAAGATATGAAATTAATAATGCACAATGAAGAATGTGTGAGGATAAGCTTCAGTCCCTCTTGAACATCAACTCTATATGAAACCTAAGTTAGTGTCTCCCATCAGTTAGTACAGGTAATGGCATGACATGACTACTATGAAGGAAAACTCAACAAAGATAGGGGAAAACCCAGATAAAATGGTAGCAAATGTCTGATAGCTATCTAAGATGAGAATACAATACAGAAATACTGAATGGAAGAAAACTAAAATCAGGAATAAGACATAATCTAGTATGAAAAAAAAACCCAAAATGGTCTAGCATCAAATACAATTCAAGGCACTACCTAAGTAGTTACCTCAGTATCGCCCTTTTCTACATGTATTTCAAAAACTCGCTTTTGCCAACTCTCCCGCAACTGTTCTCACCCATTATTTGTTCCAGAGGGACACAAAACCTAAGACAATATTGTTTCATGGCATAAAATTTGGACTAGACACAGCAGATGACTGAAGGAACCAAGGAGAAGGAGGTGAAGGGCCTTCAGCCTGCAGCACAGTTGAGGACTAGGTGTCAGGTCTGTGGTTCCACCATTAGGAACACTACAGATATATTTCACTGTTTTGTTTAGATGTTCTCAGGGTTTGAGAACATTGAAGCACCTATTTCACCTGTTTCATGCTCATGCGAGAATTAAAAGCTGTAAGGAAGAAATTCTTTCAAGCAGATTTGCAATCAAATCTGGTACCAGTGGTGGCCTGACAGAAAGCACCCACAAAAGCCACTCACTCACCCTCCCCTGCTACAGCCGGGAAAAGGACAGAAAAAAAGGAGTAGAGATCAGGACTGGGAGAAAACACTCCAAGGGCAAAACATGCTCAATTTAAAGATACAAATTCAGTTTATCACTAACAAAATCAGGGGAGAATAATGAGAACTAAAATTAAGCCCTTAAAACCACGTTTTTTCCCCCAGCCCCTCCCTCCTTCCCACCAAGCAGCACAGGGGGTGGGGGGCTGGTCAGTTCATCACTCAAGGTTTTTTTCTGCTTGGCTCAGGGAGAGGAGTCCTTCCCTTGCTGCACCATGGGGTCCTTTCCCACAGGGGCAATTCTCCATAAACCTCTCTAACATGGCTCCAATCTCACAAGCAGCAGTCCTCCCGTGCTGTGGCATGGGTCATTTGTCCATGGGGTGCAGTCCTCCAAGGAGAGGATGGGAGCAAGGAGCCCCCTCTCCACAGGTCTCCTACTACATCATAGACCCTCCCAGGCATCACCTGCTCCAGCACGGGCACCTCCATGGGCTGTGTGTGGATCTCTGCATCCCTGTGAATCCCCATGGGCTGCAGGGGCACAGCTGCTTCACCACAGCCTGCACCACGGCCTGCAGGGGAATCTGAGCTCCAGTGCCTGGAGCAGCTCCTGCCCCTCCTTCTCCACTGACCTTGGTGTCGCCATGTTATTTCCCTCACATGTTCTCATCTACTCTTCTTCTCTGGCCAGAATTATAATGGTTTCACACTTTTGTTTTGATTTTCTCCTTAAATCTTTTATCACAGAGGCGTTACCAACCTCTCTAATTGGGCCAGCAGCACGCCCATCCTCAGGGATTGGCTCTGCTGGGTCTGGTGGAAGCTTCCAGCAGCTTCTCACAGAAGCCAACCTCTGTGCCTTCCCCCTGCTACCAAAAACCAGGACATGCAAACTCAACACAGTACGTTCGTCTTATTCTAGTAGCACCACACTTGTGTTTCTTGAAAAGATCCCCTCTCTAGGTAGGGGAGTGGTATTCAATACTATTCAATGTTTATCCCACTCATTTTTCCAGTGTGCTTCCATTCAAAATATAATAACTCTATTTTGCTCTAGAAACAAAATCTCCACGGCCTGACAAAATTACAGAAGGCCCAGAGAAATTATATAGATCAGCACAGAAAAAGCAACTGGTTGACTATTAGCATGTCACACACATGGTAATGAAATAGTATTTGACTTTAAAAACCTTCTTATATAATTCTTTAACAAAGAAAAGAAAAAGAAGGATCCAATAAATTACTTGGGTCCTGAATCCCTTCTTGGACTATGTTGCTCATATTTGCTTTTGAAGTCCTGTTAAACCGCAAAGTGATATTTATAGCTAAATGCAGGGTTTGAGAACATCAAAACACCTCAGGTAAGTGCTTTCTGTTGGATTAAATTGCCGGGAGGATTCAGTTATGCATATTTTCTCATTTGTTTTAAATCCTCTAATATTACGGGAAAGTTGTCGACTAGCCTCATTCTACAGATGAGAAGTTTTATTAACTTGGATTAAAGTTATGATATCTGTACATGGTGAATGGAGTGGTGATTGCAATAATAATTCTCACTTGGATAGAAGCAGTGGATTGTGGTTATAAATCTTGGCTTTGATTATATCTGCATAATAAAGTGCAAGGGAGCCTACAGTCTTCTGAACATTTGAAATGGGGATACTTTCATGAGGAAAGAAAAAGTAATAAAAAAGTCCAAGCTCATAAACTAGTGGCATTTTCAAGCTAATGACATTTACCTGCCTGTGTGGCACTTATAATGCAGGTATACTAGATAATTTTGAAGGTCCATTCCAACCTAACCCATTTGGTGATTCAGTGATACTGTGATATTAAAGTTTTTAGAAACCTAGAGATTCAGAAAAACATTTTATACGTAGATTTAAAAAAATCTGACCGATTCAAAACAAAAAACCCTTAAGTACCTCCCTTCACTTTCTTCCAAAAGATGCAAATAATTGATTTATGACATATTATACATATTGATATATATATGAATAATTGTATTTATAAAAATAAATACGTTCTCTCTTCACCAGCTGTTTTGAGGCTTTCCCATCTCTCTGGCATGAAGACAGCCTTTAGAATATGGTCCATAGAGCTTCCATTACCATAGGAGAAAGAGGCTGGAAAACTTGGCTTACGGAACTGTGTTATGCCTTGTGATTAGTACAGTAAAAAGAATAAATTAGTGAATTTCTGATACCTCCCATCCCTCACAGCAGAGGATTTAAGTTGCTATGTTTGCTGAAAGGGAATATAGCGCATCATTATGTCTGCCTGATGAGGAAGAAGGATTTTTGCATACATTTTGACCTAACTGTGTGTCAAAAAAAGAAGGTAAGAACTAAGACTATTTTTAATCGGGGGTTCTAATTCTTCTTGCCAAGCTGTAAAGTACAAGATTATTTTCCAGACTACTTTCATAGAACATAGAAGCAGTCCCTGGAGAACTGAATTATGATTCTTCTGCAATTACAGGTGATATGCCTGTCTTCACACTATGCACATCTGTTTAAATTGCCACCAGACCCAAAGCTGGAGGGACAATCTGGAGTTACCTTCCCAGTATTGCACACAAGGATTATGGAATGACAAGTATTTTAAGTTATTTTTCTTCAGTGATATAAAAGCATCATAACATTGCATTTCAGGGAAAGCCAGCTCTATCTCCATGAACACTAGCATGGTTGAGAGATGCTTCAATGGAAGAGAAGAGGAATTGACGACTATTCACTAGAGGCAACTATAAAAAACTGATACAACAAACTGTAAATTAGCCAAAGCCCCCTCCATTTCAGGGATTTTCAGTTCAAGAGTAAAGGAGGTATTTCCTAGGTCAATAAAGGCCTTAATGAAGGGCTTTTCTAAAATTTTTGTTTTGTTTTGTTTTGAAGATAATATTTTTTTATGAAATATAGTGAACAGATAACAATCATTTTGGTCACTTTGAACATGCTAGGCATGGTGGCTACAAATAGATATTTCAGTCTACAATACAAAAGAAAGGACTTCTTAGGAAGCATTCTTCTTAAAGAGTCATAAAATGGTTTGGGTTAGAGGAGTCACTTGATGATCATCTAGCCAAACATTCTTACTGTGGGAGGAATACGTTTCACTAGATCATGTTGCTCAATGTTCCATCTAACCTGATCTTGCTACTTGCAATGATGTGGCACTCACAATGCCTCTGATTTTTTTTTTATGTCCAAACTAAATTTGCCCTCATTCAGTTTAAAACTGTTGCTATCTGTCCTGTCACTAGAGGCCTTAGTAAAAAGTTTTTTTGGTTTTTTTTGTTTTTTGATTGGTTGGGGTTATTTTGTTGGGGTTTTTTGTTTGGTTTAGTTATGTTTCTCCCATGTCTCCTTTATATATTGGAAAACTGTGATAAGGTCTCCCTGAAGCCTTCTCTTCTCCAATCTGAATAAACTCAATCCTGTCTAATTTTCTTCATAGGAGAGATGTTCCAGAAATCTGACCATTGTTGCATCCCTCTTCTGGACCCAGTCTAACACATTTGTGTTCTTCTTTCACTGGGGCCCCAGAATGAATTCAGGTAGGGTCTCCCCAAAGCAGGGTAGAGAGGGACTTAATTGACTGGCTGGCCACACTTTTTGTGCAGTCCAGGACACTGTTGGCTTTCTGTGCTCCAAGGACATATTGCTGCCTCTGTTGTAGGTTCAGGAGGCCCAACTATTTTCATGATGCCAACAACACCTTAAGACTACTGGATTTTGCCATTTATTTCACTGGCACTCTTTAGCAGTAATTCATGTCAACAGTATCCCAGCTTCAGTTAGACATATGATCTGAAGCTTGCCTAGGGATATAGGAAGGATTTCTTCATATTTATTTTCAGAAAAATAATGAAGAACAGAGTAATAGAACATTAATCAGAATCATGGAAAATGTTACTAAGAATGGGGTAATATCACTTCATAAGAAAAGGTTATAACTCTCTGTTGACAGAGTCATAGAATGGTTTGGGGTGGAAGGAACCTTGAAGATCATCAATTCCAAACTCCTACCATGGGCCACTAGGCCAAGTTGCTCAGAGCCCTTAAACCCCTCTATCATCTAAAGATGTAAGGGAGATCAGCAAAACTGGAGAAAGCTGCATGATTTATTAGTTTGCTCTAAAGTAGGAAACTAGTCAAAATAGAGGCACTTCTCCTTCAACACATCAAATATTTTCTTATTAATAATTTTGATTAATAGCCATCTATGAATCAATATTTTATTATCAAAGTAATAGTCAGCAATCTCCTTGTATCAGAGGTAACTTTAGTAAAGATACACAAAAATAGAGAGGGCTGCCAGTGGTAGATAAACTTTCTTCCCATTAGTTACACTTTCAAAACTAAGTAGGGAATGTTTGAAACGCTTGATGAAAGAAAGACTATCAATACTGAAGTCATCAGAAGTCAAACTATTAAAGGATTAAATACTTAATTTGAACCAGTATCAAAGATCTGGATGCTTATGTTTAGTTTCTTCATCTACATTTTCTGCATCTGCAAATTTCCTGAAGCTTCAAGGGATAAATTATCATAAGGCACATTACAAGGAAGATTCATCAAGAAGTGCCTGAATGTGTTTTCACCACATGTAGTGAGCTGCAGAAAAATGTCACCTCTATTAAAAAAAAAAAAAAGCAGCAAGATACATGTGATGTTATCTATACCATAAGGCTGCAAGTTCAATCGATTCAAACTGGATTCAAAGGAATGAAAAGATATTATTTATTCTCACCAACACTTCTTTGTTTAAAAGATATTTTCCTTATTTGCATTAAGTTTTCAATGTTTTACATCCTGAACCCATTTATGTTCTGTATAGTTGCTTAATTCCAAATTCAGGTATAAATTTTGGTATTTCTGGTATAAAGTTCCATCTGACAGGAATTTAAATAGAATACAGTACACATAAAGAAAGTAAGGACTTGCAAGCCTGAGCTGATTAACTACACATTAAAAAAAACAAAAACAAACAAAAAAACCCCTTAAAATAGCAATTTTTCTCCAGGAGAAGACAGTTTCCAATTGACATAATACTGTTTTGACTATACTGACTTCCTTGAAAAGTTCATTTTGAACATAAATCTTATTCAAACATTTTGAACCACTGTACAGTAATACATATGTTCCTATTTAGCCAGGCTGAGAAGAGTATGCAGTACTTCTGCATACAAAATAATGAAGATTTTCAATTTTTTCAATTGAAAAAAAAGTGAAGAAAGTGAGGAAGTAGAAATCAAGTATGAAGATTTCTAGGATGGCCTGGGAGGATGCCAATGCTTTCAATGACTTTTCTTTATCTAGTTCATCTGTCCTGTCCATCACCCTGACAAACAATAATCACCAGTGCACACTGATTTCCAGCTGGGAACTTCCACAATTAACTTCTTGATGATCTAAGAAAGGCCTTTGCAACAGACCAGCTTTTGAAAGAAGCTGCTTTATCATGGATTCCATGATTTGCTCCAAGTCCTATAGCAGTAAAGTCCGAAAGAAGACTATTGCAAAGTTACAATTTAGACAGGAGAAACGCAATAGGGGATGTTCTCCCTCTTTCATTGCATGTGGGTACATGAAGAATGGCAGAAACATTGATTTTGGAAAGATGAAGATGGTACTATACAAAGGATACGCACCCATGGAGATCTCATTCCCATTAACTGAGTATGGCATTGAGTGAGAAAATCCATTATCCACTTTTGCATTAAGGAGCATAAAAGGTCCTGCAAGTCGTACATAATAGTGAAAAAAGTCTATGGAGCCTTGGAAATTAGGGTTTGCAGAAAGTGATAAAAAGTGAACAGATGATAACCATGTGAAGAGTGATCAAACTCCAAGGAAATTACAACACCATTTATAATCTTTTGTTAGGTACTTGTTCACGTTCAGAATTTGGGAAAATATACTGGCTTTGCAAGAGACTAGGGAATTACTGATAACATTAGCAGGATGTACAGAAATGCTAACAGTCCAACCACTCTAAAATTCTTATTAGCACAAGTCCTTTTCTCTAAATCCACTAAGAACATGTGATCTACTAGAAAATTTTACTCATGGTGGGATGTTTTACACTCAGAATCAGAACAGATGGTGAGTTTTGAGAAATAATCTCAGCAAAAGGACACCGCTATAGGTACAGATTTCTAAGCATGCTTTATTTAGTCATCTTTTGGGACCAGAGTCCTGTCTGGTGTAGATCATCATTAATCCATTAATTTATAGTTATTTCATCTTGTAATGCACTGGAATTAGAATTATTTACAGTTAAAGTTGTGGATCTTTTGCTGTCTTTAATTTAAAATGGAAATTAAATCTCCAGTCATTTGTAATGAAATGTTGCAGGAACTTGTAATCAATTTTATGAAAGGTACACAGAAAGATGGTGACTTTCTAGAAAAAAAGGCTTTATAGAGGCCTAGAAAAAGTTGAGCACATAAAAAAATACAGTGAAGGAAGCCATCTGAGCCATCTTCTCCAGTACAATGAATTAGTAATGAATGAAACAGGGAGCCAGGAACAAGAGATTGCAGAAAGCAAAGCATAGTCCCAGCTGTCAGTCAATCAAATGAGGCATGAGCTAGAAACTTATTGCAAAAAGGACAAATAGGAATATATACTAGGAAGAGGGATACACAAGTGAAAGAGAAACACAGATGAATCTGAAGAGAGCAGGGAGAGAAGATGATGGATAAGCAACATTTTTGGAGGAAAGGGTATCAAGCAAGGCTGAGGTGTGTGCAAGATACAAGCATTTGACCATTGGTGATAGAATAGAAAGGAGGCTAACAACAGACAAACATTAGAAGTAGCAGAAAAAATAAAAGAAAAAATATTGAGTATTATGTCCTTCCCTAGAGACTGAAAACTAATTGCAGAAGCTAACTGAAAATTTATAACCTGCTAATATCTAATGTAATACCTTTTTTCTTGCACAGCTATAATTATGCCAAGCAAAAGTTGAACAGAGTGATAATAAGGGAGCTTGGAGTATGGGTAATCTGTCTTAAAGTACACCCTGCAGAGTGAGACAAGTATAATTAGAGATGAATTTAAATCTGCACAATGACTGGAGATAATTGTCCAGCTAGCAGCACAGACCATACATGACCATACATGAGAAAAGCAGGTAGTAAATAGCAGTCCATTAACCTTTTTCAAAACATGACAACAGGACAAATATTTGCCCACAGAGATTCACCTCTATGGGCAACATTCTGTGCTAAAATAGACTAGGGTCATCACCAAGCTACTATTGTTCTGAAAACTGGGGGAAAAAAATAAAGCTGATGTATATCATCTTTGTGGGTCTTTCAACTTCTGGAGAAAATTTATAGTGCATTACTTTCTCAAACAATATTAAAATAAAATAAGTACAAATGAGCTACAAGGACAGTCTCAAAAATTAGTAATGCCCCCTACCTGCTTCAAACACTTGAAAAAGATTAAATAAAATAGAGCACTGTATCCATATATATCAGTATCTGAGAGCGTGAGTAGATAATCTATTACCAAGCAAAACTTTCATAAAACTGCCTTGAGGCTGCTGTCCCTGCCACTTCCTTCACATCCTATTACACACACAGTAGTCCTATGATGTAAATATACATATAAGCAAATGTAGTCACAGAAATAATATGTATATAGAATAGACTTAAGATACAAACATATCTATATCTATACCATCTATATCTATCTATATCTATATCATCTATATCATCTATATCTATATCTATCTATATATCTGTATCTATTTCAGTCCAGTTTAAAATAGCATAAAATAGCTCCACCATATGTCCCAGGAGAGATCTGAAGTATGAATGATTTGAGACAACCAAGCATCTTTTGCACCTTTTTTAAAAATTTCATAAATTCCATGTAAGTTATTGCACCCTTCTTCACTGGAAAAATCTTTCTCACAGCAATTCAGTTTTTAGCACTGGAATCTGGAAATTATTTTTCAGTTCTGCCACTGCCACTCACACCTGACCTTTGGTACTTTATGTAATTTTTTTTTTTTGTGGTTCAGTTTGCTAATCTGCAAAATGGTATAACTATATCTCTGTTGCAGGAAATGGATACTCTTGCATAATGAGATGAAAAGCTACCTAGGAATATCCTGGGTAGCTAGTTGCAAGAGCAAGTGCAATGAAAGGATTAAGGCTGGCTAATCACATAAGTATTAACTTTGTTAAAGCCAAAAAGCAAAAAAATTATATAATAATAGATTACGGAAATGCACTTTTGATAGGACATGCATCACATACCATATATTTAATTTCTCCTAAAAGTGGAACAGGAGACAAAGCAGATTTTACAGCAACTTTGTTATGGCTAATGAAGATATGGAAAATAACACCAGGATAGAAGATTTTTTAATTAATATAATACAGTCATTTTGCCAATGCAATTAGCAGATATTTTCACTCATAAATACCCACATATAAATGCACATTTCTAAAAGGAAAATAATTTTAGAATTGAAATCTTGTTTTGGCATTTCCATATTTCTGGTCTTTTTGCTCTATTTTTTTTTGGACATTTTATGGTGCTTTTATCTCAAGATTACCCCTTGGAAGCAAAAAAAATCAACTGAAAGACTTTGAGCTTGTAAGAAGCTAAAAGTTAGTTTTTTGAGAAGCTTGTAAGTGCTAAAAGTTAGTTTTTAATTTTTAGACATCCATTTGAAATAAATATTTAATGTATATAAAATCTGCACATAGTAATAATACTTAATTTAGGCAATTTTTATACTACACCCAAAATTCAAAGTTCAAAAAGTTAGTATAATTTGCTAATTGATACTCTGTTGCTGAACAGAAAACAGCATATAATTACAGATGTAATTCTGTATAAACAGATGTTCCTAAATCATAAAAAGATAGATTAATCACTGCAATTTTATTATTTTCACTTTCATGTCTCTTTAGGTAAATGGTGAATTTTGGAGTTATTAAAAGTATTTATAAAAATTTAACTACATAGCAAACACCACAGGAAGACATTCTTTCAATGCCTTGAAATAATCAGATTTTTAATTAATTTATTATTATTTTGTGCTGGACTTTCCAATTAATTATTTTTTCTTTACTATTTCCACAATTTGATATCTACTCTCTGAACTCATTATTCTTTTCACCAAAATTTTTACTTTTTAAAACTAGTCCCAAAACTAGTTTAATTGTTCAAGAAATTAAAACTGTCAGGTGACCTTTATTTTTACAACTGATATGATATTTAAATTAACTAATTTGCACTTGGTTTCTTGGACTCTGGACTCTTATTGACCACTTGAGTTTTTACTAGAGAGGAAAGCTCTTGTTGCATCTGGTCTGTCATTGCAAATAGATTTTTATTCACAAAGATTGATATAAGAGAATAGGAGTAGAATGTCCATAGCATATTGCCTCCAACAGCTTTCTTTGAATTACTAATCTCAGACATCAGCTCTCTCACAGCAGTACATCCCTGGCTGTGCTCCCTTGCTGTGTTCTGGTTCTCCCATCCACAGTTTCTTCAGACTTTGTAGTTTTGGATTCGACTGACTACTGTGTCATTCTCAAGTCATAGTCACTCCTGACTCACTTTACATCTTTACCTGGATTCAAGGCTCCCTCAGTAGATTTGTTGGAAGCCAAATTTCCTACTTGTATTCTTCTACAGTGATGCCACTTTCCAAAAGACGTATACTAAAGGCACATGAAATATCACCTTTACACAGTCTGGTGGGTTCAATATTCTGGTCTATTCACAGAAACACTTGTAGTTCACGGAAAAGAACATGTTTGCTCAAATGAATATTTCCAATTTACTTCAGAAGACAGTATAGATTGAAAGTAAACTTCATTAGAAGATAAATAAAAATGCTATTGGAAAATCATATTTATTTCACGACTTTTATGGGAAAATCAACTTTACTTTGCCACATGTATGCCTAAGTTAAAAAAGAATATGGCATAATCCTTCAATATCCAGGAAAGAAAAATACCTGCACTGACCAAGGAACCTGGACTACCACAGTTTTTGCTCAGGTCAACTTAAGTGCAAGGTTTTGTGATTAACAGACTATAATGTCAGACTATATTAGACTTTCCTTCAAGTTACATTTTTCTTTGACATGGCTTATATCTTTAACCTTCCTTCTTCCATAAGAAAATATTTCAATATTTTCTTACTCTATTAAAAAAAGTAAAATTCTATGTCATAAAATCTTTTATAAAAAATACAGACATCCGCAAGCTGAAGTTATTCTTAAAGCCACAAAAAAAAAAAAAAAATCTTATTAGCTTTTGAAATTATTATTCAGGAAAATTAACAAAATCAGTTCATGTCCTAGACAAATCCCAGTAATTCTCACAGGAATTAACATGATCAGAAAATTTTAAAGAATAACTGATAGGTTTTTTTCTACTGACTAGTAGTTCATGTAGATTCTGAGCAGTTTCTCACTTCAATGGCTACAGCTGGTCTTATCCTGTACAAATCCAAAAGTCATGCTACGTAAACCATTAGTACTGAAAGCATTAAGATCAGGGTTTCCCAAATATCTTTGATAAAAGGAAGCACAATGAATTTGTGATTAAAGAATGAAAATTTGAAAATAAAAATAAAATAAAATAAAATAAAATAAAATAAAACAAAACAAAACAAAACAAAATAAAATAAAATAAAATAAAATAAAATAAAATAAAATAAAATAAAATAAAATAAAATAAAATAAAATAAAATAAAATAAAATAAAATAAAATAAAATAAAATAAAATAAAATTTTCTTCAGTGTCAAATTATAGGGATTTTTGTCTTTTATAATAACGAGGGATTTACAACGTGTGGCACCTAGATGTCAATAATAAATTGCAGATATATCTGGGTCCTCAAAGGCATACTATTCAACTGACCACAAAATCAACACTGTGTTACCAAGTTTGTAACTGTGACGATCAGTAATGTAATACAAACTCATTTGTCTAGCAGAAAGCCTCATATCAAAGTGTTTACCTCGGAAGTCCCAAGTAGATTGTGTCACAACATTATGGAGCCATGCTTAAGCCAAAATCATCTCAGGAACAATTCAACATTGCAAGCTATATATTACAACTGACAAAGATAAATTTATCACTTAATGTTCTACATATAATAGTATTGAAATATGATGGCATCCTGTCTTTTCCAGTCTTCAAAGAAACAAGAAAAGCTTTGAAAAATTTGATACAATTATAATGGTTGATAGAAAAGTAGTAGTTTCCCAGTAGTGCAGGGGATAGAGTCCTGTATTGTATGGTAAGCCCTTCTGATCTTCACGGTTATTGGTTTCTATTACTCTACTTGTAAATCTCTCATATTAGAAGAAAGAAAAAGATATATTTTAATATGTGAAGAGAGAGGAAGGTGAGAGAAAGAGAGAAGGGAAGTGCAGAAGGAAGGAAGTGGTGGAAGGAAGTGGCGGAAGGAAGGAAGTGGCAGAAGGAAAGAAAGAAAAGGAAAGAAAGAAAAGGAAAGAAAGAAAAGGAAAGAAAGAAAAGGAAAGAAAGAAAAGGAAAGAAAGAAAAGGAAAGAAAGAAGAAGGAAAGAAAGAAAAGGGGAAAGAAAGAAAGGGAAAGAAAGAAAAGGAAAGAAAGAGAAAAGGAAAGAAAGAAAAGGAAAGAAAGAAAGGAAAGAAAGAAAGAAAGAAAGAAAGAAAGAAAGAAAGAAAGAAAGAAAGAAAGAAAGAAAGAAAGAAAGAAAGAAAGAAAGAAAGAAAGAAAGAAGAAAGAAAGAAAGAAAGAAAGAAAGAAAGAAAGAAAGAAAGAAAGAAAGAAAGAAAGAAAGAAAGAAAGAAAGAAAGAAAGAAAGAAAGAAAGAAAGAAAGAAAGAAAGAAAGAAAGAAAGAAAGAAAGAAAGAAAGAAAGAAAGAAAGAAAGAAAGAAAGAAAGAAAGAAAGAAAGAAAGAAAGAAAGAAAGAAAGAAAGAAAGAAAGAAAGAAAGAAAGAAAGAAAGAAAGAAAGAAAGAAAGAAAGAAAGAAAGAAAGAAAGAAAGAAAGAAAGAAAGAAAGAAAGAAAGAGAAAGATAACCCCCCAACAAAAACTAGCAATCATTCGACCTGGAATTCACAGATGACCTAAGCAGATTCAAGGGAGCTTTCCGTCTCTAATTTTACTGCTGATGTAATGTCCCTACTGTAAAGAGAACTTGCTGAGCATACAGTTACCACTGCAAACATGTTCAATTTGAAAATTAGACCTCTCCCAGATGTGCTGCATCCTCAGTACAATTCTTATACTGCTTTTTTTTGCTGTTGTGTTTTCTTTCTGGAGACTTTAATAAAAGTGCATTCCACTACCCCTCTGCACTAAGGTTCCTTTTAAACTATACTGTAACATCTACTGTTTATAAGACATTCAGAAGATTGTTGATTAAATATCCATATGTAAAACACAGATGGATTTTTAGCCTTTGGTCACATGTAATAATAATAAAAAAAAAAGACCAGGGTTTTAAAAATTATGAAGAAACTTCAGCAAAGTTTATCATTTACACTAATTCCACTACATACACAGGATGATATTTGAAATGGTTCAAATAGGAAACACTGGTGAAAGAAGTATTACAAAGCTAGAGTTGCAGTCTACACTTCATGATACATAACCATTCCAATTTGGCAATGATATATTGACTGAAATCAATAAATATTTGGCCATTTGTTACACAGTTTGGAAATGTCAACTAGATAAACCACTGAAGTTAACATGGTAAGATGTTCATTTTCACTGACTGTGGACTGCACCCAGTATTTGCTGCAAAACATTTTCTTTACATTTTAAGCTTGGAAGCCAAGCATCAAAAACGACAGACTTGATTCTATGGTGCTAAAAATGTCTCATTCTGATACAACATATTTGGTGAGAAAAAAAGACCCACATTCATAAACTCAATGGGACTACTAAATTTCTTTCTTGGAAGAAAAAACAATTAAAATTAAAAAAAAAGGATCTTCCACTATTTTTGCCAAAAATATTAAAAGCCACTTAAATAATAGGTATATAGTTATCATCTGGCGACTTTTTCAATGCAAAAGAATGTGTGGAGATCTCTCCAGTTTTCAAGGGAAAATCATTTGGAGCCTTAACTATTCAGACAGGAGGAAAATCAACAAATTGATGACAAAAAACTCTTTTATATTGCTAAATTAGAATTTATACACTATAAGATCATGGTTACTGTAAGTGTAATTTTTAGAATAGTGTATGAAATGGACCTCATCATAAGTCACCTACTGAGTTTTAGATATGGATGAAAAAATGGTGAATCTGAGGTTGTCTGCACCTGCCTGTGTTGATGCTCTCATACATTTCTCAAATGCCTGACTTATTACTGTGCCTCTTACTTTCACTCCACATAATCAGCACCCGGAGCCAAGTCACAGAATCATAAAGACAAAGACCGGATTCAGGGACTTCAAAAGATTATATGGTCCAGTCTTTATGGGAAAGGCAACCTGGGTGAGATTGTCTAGCAACCTTTCAATTTACATCTTGAAAAAGTCCAGTGCAACTAAGCAGATTGGTACATTCAAAGATTTAAACCTCACTTTTTACCTAAATTGTGTCTTCTCTAGTTCAGAACAGTGACACTTCAACAGTGTCACAGCACATGGATTCAGCAGCACAAGAATTTATTGTTCAGTGACTAGATTGTATAAAGGTTTCTGATACAGAAATTCTTTATGTTCTTGTCACAAACAAGGTAAAGATATCATGCCCAGTGTTTGCCCCAAAACTAGAGGGTGATTCCTTGATGTGCATATATAAATATGGTGAATTTAACCTAATCATAAGAAATATTAATTGGGTACTGAAACAGAAAATAGCAACTTGGTGGTTAGCTGTAACCTTCAGATTTCTCATTGGAGTAGGAATCACCCTTTCTTCTTAATTTTGTATTTTCTACTGGATTGAAGTAATGGAGAGAAGTAAAACCTGCCACTTGTTTCTAGAAAAAAAGAGGCCTGATATGGTCAGATTTGGTGTAGTAAGGAAGAAGAGGTTCAGGAAACTGAATTCCCTTTGGTAGAGAAATATTAAGCAACTGAAAAAAGGACTAAGTTGATAAAAAAACCACACTACTCATACATTTATGCAAAGTTCAGTGCCAGAGACGTCCTGGTTATGCTATACATAAGATGAGAAAATTTTTTATTAATCCGAGATCTATAAGCAATTCTAAAAAGCAAAATTTGCATTTTTAAAAAGATAAAAAAATAAATATTCCCATCACTTAAAAAGAGATATTTAGTGAAGTAGCTACTACCCTCAGTATAAGCTTACTAGAGAAATATGCACCCTTAGCAACCAAGAGGATTTTCTGTGTAATGAAACAGCACAATTCATTACACATTTTACTGCAGAGTATCATTAATAAAATACCACTGCACCAGCCCTTCTGGGAACTCAAATCTGACAGCAGTAGTTAATTGCTTTCAGGAGGAACACAAGTAGCTTAGAGAGGCTGCAGAATCTTTTCCTACAAATACATTGGTTTGCAGCAGAGTTGGGACAGAACGAAACACAGGCATTGTTTCCCCATTTTTCACAGACTACCTTGCCAATTACTCTTCACCAAAGGTATTATCACGCATTTCTTATCCTTCCATTGTCTATGCATTTATGACAGAAACATAATTCAGAGGTAATCATGACAACCAATACTTACCATGTTGAACCTCTGTGCATGATAATCATATATGCATATGGACAGCGAAGGATAAAATCCTCATAATCAAATCCAAAGTGAGGGGAAACTTAATGCTCTTTTAATTGATAAACAAAGTAATAAAAAAGAAAGATGTATTTTATCAGACACTGCAATACACAATGAACACATTCTTTTACACCACATATAACCCATCTACAGAACAGAAAGAAAACCCTCCATTTAAGGTGACTTACAACAGATTTCTAAAACCAGCACAAGCATGACACAGTTAATAGGCTTTGGGAGAAATCAGATGAGATGTGTCAGAGTCAACTGACCAAATAGCACCTTATGGGGCATATGAACTTTTCTAATGCAGACTCATTTCCAAAAACTGGAGAGAGCAGAATCTGTTCCAGTTTAACATTCAGTAATTAACTTTCAAAGTACTGTCTGTACCTAAGGAAAGTACTGTGGTTTATAAAAAATAATTGTTCACTTACAAAAAACAAAACATGAAGGAAGTGTCCCATTTAAGTACAAAATGGTCCTGAGAAAAATTCTTGCTCTGATTGCTTCCATGTGCTACTGTCTAAGAAATAGCTGGTTACCTCTTCACCAAGAGTAACCTGGAGTTGCTTTGCTCTCACATGGTGCTATCAGACCTTCATTCTGGAAGCCACAGTGGTCTGGTGCTGATGAAAATCTACGAAGGGCAACTCTGACCAGGTTCTGTGATAGGTGACTTGACAGAGTGTTTGGGAGACAGAAGTGGATGTTGCACACTAACTTTAGCACGCCCTTGACATGATCATGTGAAGAGTCCTTGTAGCCAAGAGAATGTCTAGGCTAAGAATGGACAAGAAACAGTGAGAAGAAAATGCTCTGGAAAAAGGCACTTAAAGTGTGGGAATCAGTGTTACAATGCTCAAACAGTGGATGGTTAAGAGTGACATTGCTCTGAGACTGATACTGAGTCCAAACCATCTTAGTGCCTTCATTGCCTGGTTGGATGGACATCAAGGCAATGACAACAGTGATTGAGGGGGGCAGAATATTGAGAGGAATACATTGTGCTGGAGAGTAGAACTGTTATTTAGAGGAATTCAATCAGGCAGAAGAAATGAGCTGCAGTTGGGGAAAAGTAAGGGATGTAGTAAGTAGTATTAGTGATGAACTACTTATGGAGTTCCACAAAGTCCTGGAAAGTACTCACTCCTGCAGCAGGACAGGTTGGGGCTCCCTGAGCAGAAACAACTGCAGAAAAGACACCGAGAGGCAGTAAGTTCCTGGGAAGCAGCAATCTCTTCCCAGGAAGAAGTGCACCTGGGCAGCAAAGCATCCCCTGAGTCTTGGGATTCACTTGCACAGCCACAGCAGCAGGGTCAGGCACAGATGCTGCTCTAGTGTTCAGCACCAGTGTGATCATCCGAACAGTGCAGGGTCCTGGGATTTGGCACAGGACAGATACTGACATACAGGAGTGATTTCAGTCGAGTTCACCGTGATGGCCAAGGCTACAGCATGTGGATGAGAAATATGGGTTTCTTCAACTTTAGTGAAGTGAGATTCAACTTTAGTGAAGTGAGGAATGAGGAAGAAGAAAGAAGGTAAAGTCAGAAAAAGCACAGCTTGGAACATGGGAAATTCAAGTTCAATATAAAGAAAACTTATTTGACATTTATAAGGGTTGTCAAAAGTGGAACAATACATTTGTGGAGACTATGGCATCCCTTTCCTTGGAGATGCTTAAACCTAAAAGAAGACCTAAGCAACACAGTCAAACCAATACAGATGTAATACTCTTGCAATCCTACTCACCATTCAGTTTTGTGTGATGTCCTCTAGGATATTTAAGAACTGTTGTAGTTGCCCTTTGCATGATTCATGCCAGTAAGTAGGTTTGTTGTCCTTGTCATTTTATTATGGCTTTATACTTCTCATGCATCAAATCAGTGTATTATGGCTTTAAACTGTCATGCATCAAAGGTAGGACAGACATGAAAAAATAAGTTGAAAATTATCAGTTGTCTACCTTTTTTTTTTATTTGATAATTCAACTGCTATTTAAAAACACACATTTTAAAAATTCTAACTCCTAAGCTACTTTTCTGAAAAAAAAGGTGACTTGGATATTATATGCTTGTATAGTATGCATGGTACACAATTTACTTTATAAAACCCATTCTGTAGAATCGCTGTGTTCTATTGATTGTCTTCTCAAAGGAAAAAAACAAAACAAAACAAAACCTAAAGACAAGAGGCTGTTACAAGGTCCTTGCAAAGATGTGTTTGACATATGACTATTTCAGCAGTATATACACTAGTTTCTACTTCAGCAGGTGTAATTGGAAGACGTCATTAGCAGATGTCCTTCACCAATGCACTTGCTGTGACAAAGAACTCCAGGTGTATATCCTATCAGCTCACATCTAACAGTGCACAGCACTGCAGAAATTCTCTTTTGTGCCTCAGCAGAATGTGCCATTTGATGGGAAGGAAGGAGGAAAGGAGTCAGTCATGAGAAAGCTTCTGAACTTCTCCTTACAGCAGTTCCAAAGTAGTAAGCCCCTTGATATTAGTGGAATGCAAACTCAACTAATGTAAATTGACATAATCACCAGTACAGTGATATCTCAACTAAATCCTTCATTTCAAGGTTTCTTATTACACAGTGTAGCATCTGTGATAAGTTCCTTGTTCCATTTTTCATCTAAATGTTTCAGCTAAAGTAGATTATACTTTCAGTTAGGACCACACTGTTTCATTTCTCAAATATGTATTTTTTTAAAAAAGTAGATGGGGAAATGACCAGCAGAGTGCATTATGAAAAGAAGTTCTACAATTTGCTTGTGTTGCATCTGTTACACCTTGAAGACTCTGTACAGCAAGAAAAGATACTCCCTTACTGATAAGCACAAGAATATACCCAGAGTCCTTTGTTCTTCTGTTCATATACCACACAAGCCAAATGACAGATTGTACATTATACCTGTTGAGCAAAAGCGTACTGCTCACAACTTGGCATTTCACAAATAAGTTTAACCTTTCCCTCCTCTCTCGCGCCACTGTATCAGCCTCTCATTTTTTCTGACTTAGTCTCTTAGACATCTGAGAAGGTTTACATTAACATTTTTAATGGTCTCATGAGAGAGAATGAAATTCAACCATCTATCAAAACTCTTCTTGCAGCCTTCTTGAGAAAAAACCAGCAGTGATACACGAAGAGATCTTTTTGAGTTAACTTATTTTTTTATATTGACACTCTAAAATACAAGAGAGAGCCCTGCTTCTGGAATTACTTCACTCCAGTAAAGACATTATAGAGAATGAGATTAAAGAATGCACATTCACAGAACCACACTGGCCTGATGTCTAAGAGTAGCCATTCTCCAGAGTTCAGCACAGGACATCTGCTTTTATTGGCAATAATTTTGCAATTTGATCTGCTCTCTGTGCCACCATTTTCACACCCCAAATGTTTTTAGGCCTTCACCAATTTGGAGTGGTAATTCCCAAGATTAGACTACTTTACATGCTCAGCAGTGCAAACTTTCTCGTATCTAAAACATCTAGTGGGAAAAAAAAAGTCTCCTGGGAAAAATTCAAATAGAGAAAATATTACTTTGTTTCCTAAAATTATATAACAAAGACATCAGCAAAATTCTCAGTGTTTTTTTCTCTTCTTTCCTTTGAGAACCAAGTCCTTTCCTGCTTCCTGTGGTCTGATAATGAAAGGGAGTCTACAAAAATTTTCTCTGAGCTGGATGTTAAAATTGAGAATTTATGTTAAAAACTGTATTATAAAATAGAAGCAAGAGAAAAACCCCCAGAATTCACAAAATTTACTCTGGAAAGTGTCAAAAGCTAACCTTTCATCTCAAAACTATAAAATATTCTCTTAGAAAATCCTGTAAATATAAGCTACAGGGTGCTTTTAGTTTTGTTCATCCTAATTGGGAAAGAAAAAAACCCTAAAAAACCAACAAAACAAGACAACAACAAAACCACAAAAACCATTATCCAGAGCTTTGTTGGGTGCAAGCATTGTGTTTCTATGACTTCAGTGCTAATTTGTAACACCTACAGACTAAAGCTTCTACCATTTCACTTACTTTGATGGTATTCCCAAGCAGTAAATAATTTCAAAGCATTGTTTAGAGAATAAACAACCCTTTCATAAAGTACTGAAATTATGTTGTGATGAACACAGACTAAATGATAGATTTTAAATTACAGGGTTTCCACTTCATAAATTCTCATTATTTTTGTATATGCATGATTTCCCACATCTAAAAGATGGTTCTAAAATACTTCACAGAAGAGTATACCCAAACACTACATTTTTAGAAGTCATGCATACACAAAATTAGACATATTCATTCTTCAAATGAAGAAGATGACTCTACATAGTCCTACAGAGGAAGAATAAATTATTTATAAAGACAAAATTATGAGTTCAAACAAGGAAACAAGTCCAATAAAAGGAAATTAAAAGTACTGCACCTAGAGAGAAATAACCCTGTGCATCAGTACAGAAGACATCCTACTGGTGGACAAGTTGGTCTTGAGCCGCACTTTGCTGCAAAGTGTGAAGGAGCTATTTTGACTCATTGGGAAGAGGTTTGCCAGCAGGTTGAGGGAGGTGAGTCTTTCTCTCTGCTAAGTCCTGAGTCCAGCTCTGGACTTCCCAGTGAAAGAAAAATGTGGATTTACTGGAGTGAATCCGTTGGAAGGCCACAAAGACAAGGAAAGATGCTGGAGCATTTCTCAAATAAGAAGAGGTGGAGACCTGCAAATTTTCATCCTGCGGAAGAGAAGTATCAGCAGCATCTTATCTCAGTATAAGTACCTGATGGGAGAATTGAAGGGCAAACCAGACTCCCAGAGTGGTGTACATGGACGGGACAAGAGGTAATAGGCACAACTAAAAACTCATGAAGTTTTCATCTCTAAACAAACGAAAAAAATAGTTTTCTATTGTGAGGGTGTTTGGAGACCAAAAACAACTTCCCAGGGAGGTTGTGTTTTCTTCATCTCTGGAAATATGCAGAACTTGACAGACACTCTACTGAGAAACTTGGTCCAGTAGAGGGGTCAAAAGGTGGCACCAAACTCTGTTTATGTGATTTTGTGAAAGTATACTCTCCATTCCTGTGTGAAATATCTCAACAGTGTAGATAACATTTTTTTTTTCTTCCATTTTATTTTGGAAGGAGATACTAGCACATTTAGAGACATGAAACGTCTCTTTCCTTTTTCACTTTATAAATATGGCAATAATCTTAAATCTATACCATTCCAATATTTCACTTCAAAGATACTGATTTACAACCAACTGGAATTTCAAAAAGAAGTAATTTTTGGTTTTCATGTAAATCTAGAGATTGCTTCTGGATTAATTTTTATACCTTCTCTCAGCTATATTCCATTATTTTCTGAATTATATTATCCAGTAAACCATATTTTCTACATATTATTGTAGAGAAAAAAAACCCATGTCTTTTTTTACTGGTTTAAATGTGGCAGAATTTAACAGTGCTGTGTAGATGTCTCTCAGGGATGGACAGGAAAAGCAGAGAAAAGATAATATTTTCACAGAGAAATTTATGCTGAGGAGATCTCAGGATGTAATTATTTCAATATCCTTCTTAAAAATTTCAAGTTAGATCAGCTTGCTCAAAACCTTGTCCATGTAGGTTTTGAAGACCTCCAGTGTATAAGTTTCATAGCCTTGGCAGGCAAGGAAGGAAGACACACCAAATGTATCTCTATCATCAAGCTTTAAATTCAATAATGAATTTTATTTGGACAGAAAAATGGGAAATAGTTTGCCTTTTTAATCATAGAATATAATTTTCTCTTGCAAGATCTGCAAATTAGTCTTTTGTTGGATTTCAGACATGCTGAAATATCACAGTTATATTCCTCTAGACAAGGCTATCTTCCTTTAACACCAGAACCTTATACAGAAAATAAACTTAAAATATTCAATAAGATAATTTCACAGTATGGAGAAATATTACTGAATAACTTTCTACCTTACCTTATGATCAAAATGACACATATGTACATTATTCTAGATATACCCATACTTATTTTCTACATCACAAAATCATTTTAGAAGTTTGTTGATATAATGTATCTAGAAAGATGGCATAACGCTGTCTTCAAAAAGAAGGCATTATGACATATATTTTTCATTTAGCTAATTGTGAATTTTAGTTTTCTGCTTGTTGTACTGTTGAAAGATCAAAATGGAGAACTTTAAAATTACATCAATAATTTTAAAACAGTCAGAAATGGGGATGCATCTCTTACCAGTTAAAGTAATTTGATCTACATTATTTATAGGAAAATGCATTTTTTTATGTTTTAATAATGAGTTATATACTGGAGCAAACCTCAAATCAGGTAATGTTTTTCATATTAAAGGACATCTTAAAAAGCTATACAATTTTTTCTGTTTTCTCAAATCAATAAAAAAGTCAGTTCTTGTTATCAGAACACAGCAAATAATTTGTGTACACTGTGCTTGCGGAAAGTTTTAAGACTGAATTTTTTCTTGAATAATGTAAGAATTAATTATAAGATTTTTAGCTTCATTGGAAAGGGTTCAGAAATGATGCCATTTTCACTTCTGATTTCCAGAAATTGTGTTTATTGAGGCACCTATGAATTATGCTACAAAGTCTATTTTATTTTGATGCTATTTTGGTTTTTTAGCTGCTTTTCTACTATCCTTCTTGTTTTCACTTTCCTGTTCCATCTGCACCATTTTCATTCTTAAGATGCTACTTTTGAATATTACATATTACACAGGACATATAGTTACATTGGTCCAACACTAAATTTCTATCTTCTCTATTACCAATTTCTCTTTGTGTTTTCAAAAACAACCGAATTCTAAGCAAACCAAAAAATAATGCAAATTTATGTTGAATATTATCCAGAGAGAACAAAATGGAAAAAATTGCACTAGATTACTTTTATGTTATTGCATTCTACATAACTAAAATGGAATTCAGTGTATTTACAGTCAAGAAATGTGTACCTTCATTTTTGGCAAGCATAATGTGACATGAGATTGAAAAGGTTGTACAGAATTAAGGTTTTGAAAATAAAAATAAAACAAGCAATTATATTTAGGAACATAAATATATCTCAACACACTGGACCACCATGGTATCCTAAATTGTATCCATCCTGTTATCTTTGGTTTACAGTTACAAACACCTTTAGTTATATCATCAGCCTTTAGTATCAGTACAAAGTGGATTTGGGAAGTGGGCAGGGTCACAAATTAACTAAGTCTGCATTTAGATAGGTGCTGTGGCTGGAAATCTATTTAAATCCCATAGCAGTGCAGTGAGGTAAGACAGCAAATGGGGTTGGTAGCAAGGGTACTCTTGGTATCAGTAGCAACTTTTTTCAATGCTAGACCTTTGTTGTCTCAATTGAATAAAATAATATAGCTTAAATAGAGATAGAAGGTCAATATGGCTGATATAGTGTGAAATGCTAACCCTGTGGGAAATATATTTATGACACACAGGATTCATATGAGTTTTTAATAAAACACTTTGACTAGAGAAACCACTGCGCTTCCAAAGACCCAATTAAATAAAAGTGTAGATGGATGTTTAGTGTAGATGAACATTCTAGACATTTATCTGCTGCATGCTAGCAATGACCACAGAACCAGCACTTGCTTTCTGTTTGTCATTACAGTCAAAACTCCAGTATTTACCATACTCAAACACCCTTAGTGCAAATTTCTACTTCCTGGGAGATACCCCACAACCAGTGCATTCTGCCATTCTTTTTTATCATGGTTGACAACATTTAGACTAAAGATAGCCTAACTGAACCTGGACTAAACACATGTGAAAGTGGTTATACTTAGCAGGCATGGCCTCTCATTTGATTTGAGAGCGTATGGTTTCAACTGTGTATATTGCTTTGGAGGTTGTACTACTTCTGTACAGTTGAGACTTTACAATGGAGTTGGCTGGAGGGAAGTCCTGCATCCACAGCATTTAAAATAGTGTTAAGAAGCAGTGGTTCTAAAATTTATTCCTGGGGAACCCCATTGGTGACTGACCACCAGCCTGATATAACTCAGTTTCCTTACCTCTTGGAGCCTGACCCACCACCCAATGTAGCATGGATTTGTCTGGCTGAGTGATGGACATTTTGTCCAGAAGGACACTGTGCAAAAGAGGGTCAAAATCTCTGCTAGGGTCAAAAAAACAACTCATCTACTGGTTTCCCTTGGTCAACTAGATGGGTGACCTTGTCATAAAAACAAATTATGTCCAGCAGTACATTCCAATCGTGAGCCTCTACTGGCTATGACTGGATATTCCTACTTTTTTTTCCATAGAAGATTTCTCAAGTCAGATACAAAGAGTAACAAAACCCACCACCATTTAAACACTTGCCAGTGGATATTTTACCTCTCTTATGCTGAAAATGTTTGAATATTCTTTGTTATAGAGGCTGTGTTATATGAGACAATGAGTTAAATAACAAATATTTTCAAAAAAATCCAAAAAGACTGTGGACTGAATCCTAGCTATAAACTAGATATGGTTTTGCTTTCTTTTCTTGTGACCAGATGTGGAAATGAATCTTTCCTTGCTGTTTTAAAGTAAATAATAAATGGTAAATTCCACTGAATTCTGCAATCTACCGAAAAAAAATCCCTTCTTAAGATTTCCGCTGATAATTTTTTTTCAGAGAGGAACCATATTTGCAGTAATATTTCAATCTATTACAGATCATAAGTGTACTAAGTATGTGATTTATGCAAATCAGTGAAAAAAGTGAGTCCAAAATAAATACACTGTGATTAAGACATTTTATGCATAATTTTCCATGTGGCACTAAAGGCAAGCACAACTTCTAGACTCTTAGGGGTAACGAATGCAGGAAAAAGTGACCTGAAATGGTAGACTTCAGAAGGCTTCTTGCTTGCCTGAAATCAGCTCCCTTTTTTATTGTGCTGATTACTTCTCACTCTAGCCAGGATTACAAATTAGGGTTGTTTCAAGCATATTATAAAAAGAAGAGATAACAGTGGAAGGAGAGCCAACTCAAGGGGGGACATACCTAAGCACAAGAAAAGATCCAGGGAAAAGAAAATGGAGGAGCAAAAATCAGAGTACAGGCCATATATTAAGCAGTATTACTGAGAAGATGAATAAGAACATAAACATTTCACAGATTTTGCATCAATCTTTCGGATACAAAGATGATGAAATATGAAAAGTTGATCCTTAATTGGCCACATATACTTGAAAAATGAGAAACTTTAGACCATCTGCTTAAGATATCTTAAATTCAGGAGATTCTTGCAATGCTTTTTTTGTGCTTTTGGTAGGGTTTTTGTTATATTGGTTGGTTTTGCCTGGGTTTTTAAATTCCTCTTGCTATTATCTCTCCTTCTATATATTACTTAGAAGTGTAATTCAGCTTCTTCTGTGGAAAAAGTGAGAGACAAAAATTGTGGTAAAGTAGTCTGAGTCCAGTCTGTACTTCAAATATGGTCTGCAGGATTCAAAGGATTCCAGTGGTTAGTGTTGACAGAAACTGGAGATAACTTATATGCAAAATAATGAAGGTTATTTCAATTCTTTAAAACAATATATATGCATTTTCAGTACTAGCACAGAAGCTATCTACCTTCCAAGTCAGTTTACCAGTTTCAGGTTTCTTAAGTCTGTTTCAGAGCAGGCTAAAGGAAAGCTATGGAAAAGGAGATTTATGTACATCTGCTCACAGAACCCACATATGTGGAGGCTGCATTTGAATAAGTACTTGTCATGACTCTTATTTTGGTAAAGATGATAGAAATAAAATATGGCGTTTGATATATTATCATGACTCATTCTTTTCCCCATCTTTCTCTGAAATCCTAAAATATTTAATTGTAATTTTCAACAGGCTATCAAATTCAGTGTACAGAAAGGAGGAAAGTGTGTCATACCTACAAATTTATGAAATATTTTAGAAATTTATCAACTTTCAAATATACATTTCCGGGCAATATCTAGGGGGCAACAAGAATGCACTGAAATAATAGCTACTACTAATTGCAAAGTTTCAGACATAAATAATGTCTATCGGACTCTGATGCATAAAAGTGCTCATATTTGTTTAAATGTAAACCTGCAATCAAGCCTGCAGATGTTAATGGGAACATTTGCATGCAAAAAGCTAATCTGCTGCTAAATTAGCTACTTGAGTCAGCATTTAGTGCTGAAATTCCACTAGGATTCACAGGCTGAAAAAAATGTAAGGCTTATTTTATATATTCAGGATAGCTAATATCATGCAGTTCTCTCAGAAAGTGATCAGAAATACCCCTGGGTCAAATATCTACTGGTAGATATTGTAAGTGATGCTTAAAGACACACCAGCATTCAAGGTGACTGAAATATGTCAACACAGCTGTTGTGTGGAAAAACATCTGTTTTCTGAGCATCAAGTATCTTGGAATGATCTGCCTACCCCACACCTGCCAGAAAACCTGCATCATGATGTATCATAATCCAGCTTCAGAACTACCTCTGGAAGGAGTACAGGAATTCCATTTGACAGTGATAACACCACACTTAAGATTTGTTTTCCTTTGTCATCTGGACAAAGGTCATGACAAAAGGTCTTTGTTCATGACAAGCAGTGACCTTTAAGATTAAAAGCACCAAACCAGCTTGCACTGGCTGCTGTGTGCTTTCTTCATGGAATCTGGCTTCTTTTCAGGCCTCAGCCTTCTTGAATGGTAAAGTCATCAAGACAGAATGTTGGAGCAGAATATTCCCTGAATCCATGTATTCTTCCAACTTATGTGCAGGTAACAATAGAAGAGTGAATATTTAAGTAGTCAGATAATTGAATTTAAGGAGGAAATTAGGAAAAAGTATAGGCATGCTGCACATAAAATTTTAAATTTAAATATAATCAGGGTTATGTCATGTGATGCCCTGGTTTCCAGGTATTTTCATGCCTGGGAGTTTGCCAGGTTTCCGCTGCTGTTCCACCCTTGCTTTATAACATAACTAGGGGAAAGAAAACCAGCATCTCTACAACTTTCCAGCTTGTGTCCCTCCACAGACAGCAGGAAATTTTGAGTGATACTGACTACTGTTACGACAGTTTTCTTTACTTGCAAGCTTCATGGGTGGGGTACCAAACATCCTACCTGTCATTCATTTACTCCCCTCAGAGAAAATTTATGAACTCCTCATTTGGATTATTGAATTTTCTATGTCTCATTTACTATTACCTCTAAGTCATGTGGATATACTTTCACTGGCATTGTCAATCAAATTGTAGATTCACAGAACTGTAAATGTTGGAAGAGATCTTTAAGGTCACCCAGTCCCACCATCCACCTGGCACTGCCAGTGTGGCCCCTAAACCACTCAACCACATCACCCAGAGCAAGATCCAGGCCCCTCCAACACCTCCAGGCATGGTGACTCCACCACCTCCCTAGGCAACCTGTTCCATGCCTGACCTCCCTGATGGTGAAAAATCTATTTTTTTAATATAAAAACTGATTATCCTCTGTAAATCTATGTTACAAAGCCAAAAAAGCATAGTTCTCTATCTACCAATCAAAGAAAGCTAAAATTAGTAGCATTAATTTTAAAGATGTTCTAAAACTCAAAAAATGTATCATTTTTGCTGGAAATAAAAATGCTCTTTTTCTCTAGTAATGAATAGTACATGGGAGGTAAGATTTACTATTTCTTAGTGTAAAGACATGTATTATATTAGGATTTTTTTGTCTGTTGCACATGCTCAATATTTTTTAATAAAAAACCACTTTTGATTCTGATGAATTAAAAAGAGTTAGAGATGCATGTGTATTTCACAGTGGTTTAGAAAGAAACCATTTTCATAAATGTAAACATTGATTTAATGCTGGTAATGACACTGGGTGAAATATAAACACAGAAATAGTAAGCACTTTTATGGTAGAACTACATCATCCTATCTTTGGCTAAATCTGATAATTAATGCAGTTTCCTAGAATGTTTTAGAAGTTTGAATGCCTTACCAAGAAACATTGCTGCCAAGGTTCTGCCTTAATATATAAATGTACTTTAATGTTACAAATCATTTTTTGTGAAAAAAACCTGTATTATATTAAACTGAAGATTTTCCAACACTTCAAAAGCATGTCTAAACCTACCTGTCTTCAGAATAGTGTATTACATGGATGCAATCCTTCTACAATATTACACTGAACATGAGGACACTTAAGCATGAGAAACCCTATTTATAAGTGTGACTTATGTTATGGATGATGGTTTCATGGCTTCATTAATAACCAAATAAACATAGATTTTTTCTTTTAATTTAACAGACTTCTGGTCCTACAAAGCTTTCTAGTAGTGTCTAAAGCTCTTCAGGGATATCTCAGCCTGTCACAAATTGAAAATTACAGACCAAGTAAAATTAATTATAAAAGCATGAATAATGAAATAATGACCAAAATGTGCAGAGGAAATCTGAAGGATGTGGACAAGGATTGTGGTTTAAATTCTGGTCCCACATGAGTTATTGACAGTTTAGACTTTGGCTTCCACTGGGGCTCCCCACGGCCGTGGTGACAGCACCAAGCCTGGCAAAGCTCAGGAAGGGCTTGGACGATGCTCTCAGGCACATGGTGTGACTCCTGGGGCTGTCCTGTGCACGGCCAAGAGTTGGACTCTGATGCACTATATGGGTCTCTCCCAACTCAGGATAGTCCAAAATTCTATGCTTTCTGGTTGATGGGTAAATCGAACTACTCATTCCAAGATTTGGGAAGAAAGACTACCCTGAAAGTTAGGAGGAATAGTCTTTGTGACAAAATGACATCCCTTCCATTTTTATTTCAGCTAAAGTTTTGAAGTATGCTAGAATATGCTAGTATCTTCCGATGTCAGATCTACTTCTACCTTTTAGTTTTTTTTTCCCCTTGTAATTTTTTCATGCCACTTTTGGAAATTTCTAAGTTAATTGTAAATTTTTCTTCCTTCAGTTCATATTCAGAATTGCATAGCTTTCTTCAATCAAACTGATAAAATCATCTTTCCTTTCCAAGGAGTACTTCCACAGATTGTTCTGGGACTCTGAAATTAGTCTTGCCTGTACTACAACCTGTGAGGCAGCAAGTGCTTTGAAAAGAAGCAAAACAAAAGAAACGTCAAATATTAAAATCCAGGTTTTTTGTCCTATAGACAGACTTTTCAAGATCATCTCATGTCACATTGTTCACTGTTCCTATTTTTTCATAGTGTTAAATACCGCAGGATATAAAGTGGAAAAGAAAACAAAAGAAATAAAAAGTCAAGTTTTCAGTTATGATCCATCTGCTTGAAAAAGAATCCTTCTACCTACCAAGTTGATTACTAATTCAAAGAAAGTTTCAAAAAGCTCCACTAATTTTTCAAATTTCCAAGTTGCTATTAAATTCAAAGCTTCAAATAAGTAGCATATAAAAAAATCCACAGATAAATCTGGATTAACTCAATTAAATCCAATTTATCTAATATAGCATAAAATTTTCTTAAAATTTTCTGGTATTTCCTTTATTCCTCTTTGGAAAGTGTAGTAGTCTGTTATATCAGTATTTAAACTGAGTGAGGTCAAGTCTTAGCTGTCTTTTTACTGCTTTTCCAGATTTTTTATATTTTAGTTTGGTTTGGTTTTGCAACAAAAAATGAAGTTATATTCATACTGAAAGCAATAATGCATACATGTGCAGGAAAAAAATATTCTACCATTGAATCTAATTTTTTGTCTCTTCTTTGTAACTTTTATCTATCTAGTGCTTGAAAGCTGTTATTGCTCAATACCTGTGATTAAATGGATTACTGATAGTTGAAGTGCCATGGAATATAGATAATTCACACCACATACACATATATACACACATATGAATAGGGATTATATATGTGTGTGTATATATATATATACATATATGGCATTTATATTACATTTATATTAAATATATATATTCAGATATAAATACTGATATATTATATTATTTATATTATATTATATTATATTATATTATATTATATTATATTATATTATATTATATTATATTATATTATATTATATTAATGATATGATGATATGATATGATATGATATGATATGATATGATATGATATTATTACAGGTTATGACATGGTAAGAAATTATATCATATACCTCGGACAGGCAATTAGTCAAGGACACAACAGAAATACAAAAGAATATTTCTACATTGTAAATAAATGATGAAAACTTTATTACATGAACTTTTTCAGGATATATATCTTCTTTAAAACCTTGGAAGTCTAATGCTCATGTGCTCTTTTTCTCTTTTCCCACCTGTCAACGAAACCCAAACCAACCACCCAACCAAAAAAAAAAACAACAACCCCCAAAAAACAAACAAACAAACCCAAAAAAACCCCACCTTGAAGTTTTAGTTAGGTAGCTGATATTTTTCACAGACATAAAAGATCACACTGATCTGTTACAACCCACACTTTCCGTAAGCTGGCATAGATCATTTGAAAATATGTGCCAGTGTTGACAGACAGCACTTTTCAACTTTTTAAAATTTTCTTAATGTAACAATTCCAAAGTCATGAACAAAACAGCATGCTTTTATGCTTTTTTCCCCAACTGTTCTCTTTTATTTTAATCATTCCATGATTCAGGGGAAAAAATAGCAGAATTGTCAAACATATCACAGGCAATTTTGCATATGTGTTTTTGATACAGTAGGAGAACTCTGAAGTGCAGGAGAACCATAAGAATACATTCAAAACTGAGCAAAACCCTACAGAATTGCCAAATAACCAGTGTGAAATTCACAGACTTTAGAGCTAAAAAAAAAAAATCAGGAAAACTTGTGTTATAATTTCCTTCTGCAAAAATGCCTTAAAATTCTTTCAACCTTTTAGCATAGGTTTTACTCATTTTGATAAGGTCCTGATAGAATTTTTTCTGAAATTCTGGCCTGCTTTGAAGGACCACAAATTGTCAGATTACATTAATCTCTAAAAATCTACTGATATTATAGTATTTGAAAGAAGAGCTAAAGATTAATACCAATAGTAATAAAATAAAATAAAATAAAATAAAATAAAATAAAATAAAATAAAATAACAAAATAAAATAATAAAAGTTTCACATACAAAAATGTAGAATCATAGTATCATTTAGGTTGGAAAAGGCCTCCAAGATTATCAAGTCCACCCATTAAGTTACTTTTGCTAATTCCACCACTAATCTATCTCTCTAAGTGTCACATGTATGAGTGTTTTACATAAATCCAGGAATGGTGACTCAGCCACTTCCTGGGTCACTGCTTGGCATCTTCCAGTGCTTGGCAACTTTTGGTGAGAAAATATTTCCTTATCCAATCTAATCCTCTCCTGCTATAACTTGAAACTATTGCCTCTTATCCTACCTCTTGTTACCTGGGAGAAGAGACTGCCCTCCACCTGGCCATTTCCTCCTTTCAGGGACTTCTAGAGGGTGACAAGGTGTCCCTTGAGCCTCCTCTTCCTCAGGCTAAACAACCCTGTATCCCTCTGCTAGTCCTCATAGGCTTTGTGCTCAGTGAGCGTCCAGTGTTCTGGAATTCAATAAACCTTGACAAAAAGCATTTTGATCATTAGTTTTTACTCAATTTAAATTAATTTAAACAAGTTGGAACAGTATAGCTATTTTTTGTTTCAATCTTATTTTATTTGGGTCTTAAGTCATTTAAGAATAATCATCAAAATTAAGACCTCATACGGGCATGAGTGCTGGGAATCCTAACAAAAAACCTTTACTACAGCAGCATATTGAAAAAAAGATAATTGAAACAGCTATGTCATGCTTGCTACATATATATTGTCACACAAAACTATTAATAAGCAGTTTCATTAGGCTGAAGTGCAAAGTAAGTTATGTTCAAAAGTTAAACATAGCCTCAATGAAGGAATGGAATAAATAGTGATTAAAGGGAGATTTCCTATCTTTCTAGTTTCAATGTCAAGACCCAGAATAAGGAGTCCTTCCTTAAATATTTATATGTTGAATTGGAGCTATTTGACAGTCATAGCCTTTCATATCACCTGCTTACATGAAATGCTTTTATAAATATATATTACATGTATGATTATAAAACATGCATGTGAAGTGTTGTATTATTTATAGAGTTCTGCCTCAAAATTTAAATTATAAACTAAAGATATGATGAGACAACAAGGAGGAAATAAATGTGCATGCATGTTTCAATTTCATGAGGTGTCTGTTACCATGTCTGCATTTATCTCCTTGAAGCAATGTTAATATAACGTAATTAAACAGCACATGGCTGTGAAGAACAGTGCTAAATGCTTCTAAAAATGTATGTTGCTAGGTGTCACAGTGTTTCATTTTTCATATGAAAACGTACGTATAATCAAATACTAACTGAATCGTCCTGTTTCACAATTGGAGTTCAGAGAGAAATTCACATGAAAAGAAGATGCCTGAACTAAGAAGCCTTCCAGTTAAAGATGCCCTTTCTAAAAGGACATTGCAGTCATGGCCCATTGTCATTCAAGGGCTACACTGAGGTAGCCTGATGCCTGCCCTCCACCTGTCCTCTCTGTGTTTCATATAGAAGAAAAACATATGGATTGTCTCACTAGGTAGCTTTAATGGGTCCATCGTCTACATTAACAGCAAACAAATTAAATGTTACAATTTTCTCATCAAGAAGATAACAAAAGTGAGGCCAATTATTTTATTTTACCTGATTTACTGTGGCTTAGTTGGGACCTTATTCTCTGTGCCTTGTTGAAGTGATGCCCTATTTTTTTACTGTATTTTTAACTTATTGATAGGTGAGGTTTCCCAATTGGTTTCTTCTGTAAGTCTGATGAAACACAGACATCTGCACTCATTGGTTAAAAAGAAATCTGCCTTCATCTTCATGCTTTGTTTAGACTCCCACAAACCAGTGGCCAGATTGGACATATTTATCATTTCTCTGTCTTCTAATGAACTAACCCTCCCTTTGGTCTTTGGATTGCTTACAAGGCTGAGCACTGAACTTGGCCGACTACCCTTTCCTGTATTAACAAGGTCTGGGGCTGCTTGAAGCATCAATGACCATGAAAGAAGTTGTAATTTTTCAGACTGACTGATAATAGTTAGAAAGCAATAAGAAGGGAAGACAGGCTAAAAAGATGTAATAGAAGTAAAGTCACAACAGAGACAGACAAATGACATGGTCATTACATAAAAATATATTTTGCATTGTTCTTTTGTTACTATTTCCACACTGATACTTGTCTTGGTTGGTGTTTGCTCACTGTCTTGGTCAGTCTTACCACGTCATCCAAATCCAGCCATCTTCAGGCAGAAAAACACTGATCTCTTCAATTATTTTTCCCTCAAAATTAATTAGAATTATTTTTTGTTCTTTACTTAATTTGCAAGCATCTTTTTCTCCCAAGGTCTCATTTCTTTGTTCTCTATGTTATTTGAAATTTAATCTCAGACAGGTAACATTGTATAAATTCAACTGAATTAAATTAAACTTTTGCTTGATGGTTTGTAGGACCATTCATCTGTCTCCAACAATAATTAAATGGAACAATTTGCAAAAATTTATGCATGAAATAGAAAAGCTGAAATGAAAAGCAATACACCAGTATAAATAATCTACTTAATATATTTGCTCATAAACCACAACCATATCCAATATAAATGTAGGATGGCAGCAAGCCCAAACCTTGGCAAAACCAACTTCTATAAAGCCATATTCTTCTTCATGCAGTGAGTAAGGTTACCTGGCACTGACATAAAATAATGGTGTAAACTGAAAGTCTTTGTTGATGTATCTTTGGAATTAAAAACTAAGCTGTTTGAACTATTCCTCCAAGAAGAAAAGATGACTAGATCTGCAAAATAGTTTTCAGAAGTACTTGAATTCTTTCTGTCCATAAAACTATACTGATCGTGTACAATCTCTAGGCCCTAGACTCAAGGAATCAACAACAAAGCTCATCAAGTGTGAAGGCACTAGACACTCAGCATGCAAACCCCAAGAGGAAAATAATGGGGTTTTTTTCAGGCTTTTGTAGAGCAGAAGGGCAGAAGGTATGCGGAAATATAATATTTCAGAAATTCTTTTAACTGTTAGAATCTGACGATGGCCTAATTTTCATGTGATCTATTTATATTTGTCTATAAATCCAAAATAATTATTATATCTATTATTATTAATTATTATATCTAACTGCATTAGAAATCTTTTTTTGTGGCTCACCAAGCATGCTGCTGTAGCTGAAACAGCTGAACAGTTCTATATAGTGACTGCAAATTTCATTTTTATGAACCAACACTGGAATAGGACAATGCTCAGACTAAAGCTTGCTTCAAAATACTGAATACCATATCAGCTTGGAAAAATGAAGAAATCACAGATGTGTTGCTTTGTAGTTATTATTAGAAATAACTCATCTTAAATTTATGAGATATCCATGAATTTTTTTTTTATGAATAATAAGTGGAGATTTTATTTATATTTAAGAAAACCCAAAAAAAATAAAAGAAGGAAAAAAAGAAGCAAATAATTATTTTCAGGATTTTGTGGTAATTTTGTTTTTCGGGCAATTTTTTCTTCAGTAAGAAAGGACAGTATTAGTGTAGTATTTTAATTAATAGTCAAAATTACGGTGTTCTCTTTTGGTAAGAAAACAGACAATTTCAGCACTATATATGTTTTAATGAAATCTTTGAAAATGAATACACATAATAAAATAGTAATAAGTTGCCTGTATGAACATCTACATGAAATTCATATAGATGTTCACTGACAAAATGACACCTCAGCGTATTCATATCTAGAGACAAATACAGGGAGTTCTTCAAAATACTAAGATTAAGACATATAGATGATCCATCTCACTTCAGTGATCATTTGGGCAAATGGATTTTAATGTCTCAGGATTAGGGTACTTGATATCAGAATTTACTGATAAAATACCAAATAAATATTGCTCTTGAACTTTTGTTGAGGAAGAACAAGTAAAAGTCTGACTTTTATAGGAGCTGAACATAACCCAAACAAGGATTTTTTGCTCATGGATTTTTTTCCCTCTTTTCCCCTTTGGATACTTTTGACACTTCCAAGGTGGGTGGAAAAAATCACAATGGGGCAAACTAGCAGGGCGCTATAAGCAGAGCTGTCTGAAAGAAGAGCTGTGCAGCAGAATGCGCCCAGACTGTGCGGGGGTGTCCTGCAATCCCCCTTAGCTCGCGGCGTACCCAGCCAAACACATCTAATTCAAGCTTGGAAGAAAACAAGGAGAAGGGAGACTTTAAAAACCAGCCTCAGCAGTTTTTCAATTAAAAAAAGCCTTAAAATTAAATAACAGAATTAAAAACCAGATTTTTCTCAAAACAAAGCCTGTTCACCCATATTCTCAATGATGATGCTGACTAAACAGTGAAGAACCACATTAAAGAGTTTTGTTTGGTGAAAAATGCATAGTCCCTGAATATTCTCTTAAAACCAAGAGAAAAATATATTTATAAATAATTAAAATTTATTTTGTGGCAATCCTAATGACTATGGTAATTTCTTTATTTTTTAAAAAATATGAAAAAGAAACAAAGGTAAGTGAAAAATATTTATTCTCAGAAAAAATCAGCATTTTTCAAGGCATTCCATACTTTTCATATTTCATAATTCTACCTTAATTCCAGGCTTTTCATTTAGAAAAGGGAACTTGTCAATTGAGAAATCTATGTATTGCATCTAGTGCTGTCATTGCTCAAGAGTGGCACCTCTAAACTATTCCAGCTCAAGATAACTATGCTTGATTTCATGATTGCTCAAATCCATGCACAGTAAATGAACTAAGATATGCTACTGGAGTTATAGATTTAGAAGTTATGAAGAAAAGTTTAAGCCCTTTCAGAATTTGAGCCTGCCCTTATTTTCACTACATTTACAGTTACATGTATCATAGATGTAAAAGAAAAAAATCTGTTATAAGATACATTTTAAGAACAATATCTGCATTTTTAAGAAAAAGTGTTTCAATTTATTTCAGATAATTTTTACTATCCCAACTGACTGCTGTACATAACAGTAATACTGTATATAAGTAGTTACCTTTGATTATTTCTGCTGTTTATAAGATGAATGTCTTTTAGAGCAATCACATTTTCATAGATAAAAAAACCTGCAGTACTAAGCTAAAATACCTTTTCTGTTTAAAATACAGAAAAAATAATTAGTTCAGGGACAGAAAGGCTGCACATGTGATCACAATTTACCTACCCATTCTCCATATTTAAGAGAGGGCTTTCTGTTTGGTTGGTTTTGGTTTTTTTTTAAACTTTAAACCAAAAACCCCTGAAGGGCAAAAGAGCTGATGGACTGTGGAGACAGGGTTACAAAAAGGCTCCTAATCAGAAAACAAACAAACCACCAAACAAAAGAATAGTTGTAAATAGACTTTTTATTTCTGACCCAACTCAAATACTGCTTTCCTAGAGAAATGTCATTAAGGCAGCCTATGATAACAGTGTTAGTCAAATGCTAAAAAGCACCACAAGAAAAAAAACAAAACAAACCAAACTAAAGAAATGTTAAGAAGCAACTTCACTAAGAAATATGTCCCTAATTCCAAAACAACTTCAGCCATAAAGTTGTAACAAGACAATAGGTAGAGAGTCATTGTCAGGTGGCTTTGCTTCCATACACAGCAGTTTAAATGCAGCTATCTAGCTGTCTCCAGCAATTACTGAAGTGGCACTGCAGTCATTTGTACTAAAGGAATGCAGCAGATACAGCCTTGATAACACAGGAGGATTCATCCAGAACAAACTATCCACAGAGGAGAAGAGAAAGTGTAAATGAGAAGAGATCTTAAGGCCCTGAGGTTTATTATTAACCTTAGTAGCAGCAAAGGAAAGTCGGGTTTTTAGACAAGATTTTTTAACTTAGAGATCTAATTTTAGATGTTAGGATTCTCATGAGTGGCCCTGTTTGAAAAGTTAATTGCTATCCTCCATAACGTCTGGAAAATAAGCTGTTGAGAATGCCAAAGGAGACCTAGACCTGTAATTAATAACAAATGCCATTCTCTGTAGTGTCTCACTTCAAATCTTACATAGCAATGACAAAATATTTCTATATTTTATTGTGATTCTGTGACAAAATTGTTTGAAGCACACTGAGAATGTGAAATTAGCACTTAAAAGGCAGTAAAGAGCTTTGTCAAAGTATTCTTCCTGCTTTGCAATAAATTTCCACAAATGTGGCAGACACTCTGCCTGGACTTCACAATTGGTTTTGTGTAAGCTGGGATGTTAAAGGCCATAATACTCCCTGAACTTTCAGAAGAAGATATAGTCTTGAGAGTTTATAGATATTACCTGCATAAAAATAAAAGACAAGGGTGTCTAACTTCTGCCTTCTAATGTAAGATGATGTTATAAATATTGCTAATCAGAAAATGACCCCTGAAATGCCTTTGTGATTAAAATGAATACTTTAAAATATTTTTGTCAAAGCATTCCATTTTTCTTTAGGAGAGAAGAAGAAAAAAGCTGTAGTGTCCTCTACCTGACTTATTTTTTCCTGTGTCAGTGTGTTGCCTTCTGCTAATCTCTAAAAATTTTAATCAGTTCTAGAATACTGACTAAGCCAAACATCATGATGGTTCATCCTAGATGCATAATAGAGCCTCTATACTTCCTGAAGGAATAACAGAAGCAGAAGGTTTCCAAATAAATATTTCTTAAAGGTTCATAGTTCCAAAAAACTGGTGGTTTGAGGGTTTTTTGTTGTTTGACTATTGCTAATTTTTGGGGGTTTTTTTTCATTTTTTTTCTCTTGTGTTCTGATTAACAATAGGACAATTTACCTCTTCTACAGCTTATACCAAAAACCTTTTTGATCATGGATAGCCCAATATTTGCAGAATAATAAAACAAAATTTATGTCCCTTAAATATGCCATTGCTGAAATTTGCACAATTTCATTGCTTGAGTATGTAAATGGAGCTACAATCTGTGGAGCTCTTACACTCCACAATAAACAATATGACTTCAGTTTAAGGAAGGGGCATGCTGAGGTGTATGACAATTGAGATAAGTATTTGCCAAACTCAAATGTCTTCCTAAACCAACTAAACAGTCATACCCACTCATTTTCCTTGTTAAGCCTTTTAAATCTGTCAGGTAGCTTGCTATATTTTCTTGAGAAATTCATGGAAGTTAAACAAAAATACAGAGGGATTAGTACCCTGCCAGGCTTATGAAATCAAACACCTTGCCCTTTAACATCTAGAATTTCATTTAACACACCATTCATAAAATGGTAGCACATACAAAATTTCCTTAAATCTGAAACACAAAAGGACTTTGTCAAAAGACTCAATGGCTTATTTCTTATTTCCAAATTTTCTTCTTTCTAGAAGATGGAGTATTACAGAAGGTTTTCACTACTTACATATCACGCAGTCCAAGTGTTAATCACTATTAGTATTTTAACTCAGTCACAGTCTAGGGTTCCAGGGGAATTAAAATTCAACACACAAGCAAAAAATAGAACACAGAAAATATTAATGTTCAGATAACACAAAACTTCTTCAAATTTCAACATTGAATGAGCATAACAGCAGTGCAATAATAAGAAAAAAACCACCCCAAAACACTGAACTAGTTAAGCTACTGACTTTTTGCAGTTAAATGTTAGTGCTTTAGCCTGCCAACATCCAGAGAAGGATTTAATTTTGATACTGTAGCAAAATTTAATATGTGAAACTCCTTCCAAGTTTTACAGTCATATAAATACATAATTTTTAACAGAAATAAACACATTCAGTAGAGTATAAAGATAAGATACAATGCTACACTTATATCTACTCAGAACTTGAGAATATATTGATCAAAATTTTAGACCCAACCATATTGCCTTACTTGCAGTGCATTGGAGGTGGCAATGCAAACCCTCATAAAAAGCAAGACAGAAAATCTTGAAAAAGTCTTGTTAGTATGTAATTCAAAGGAGGAAAAAGAAAGCTGAAAGGAACAACCCTCCCTGGGACTGCTCTTTTTATTTTTCTATTCTTTTTCTCTACAGTGACTTAATGAATTCTAATGAAATTACATGCTGGTGAAAAAGTCTTGAAGGATTTCACCCATTTACTTCAGATACAACTCTAACTTTGGATTTGAAATTCATAGTAATGCATAATGAGAAGAATCCCCTCCCCCCCCCCCCCCGCCCCGCCTTGCTTTTGTTTGATATTTTTCTCACAATCAACTGGGAGAGAAGAAATGGACTCTGATCAGCTTCCTAAAGGCACATCACAACCCCAGAGAGCAGCTGGTCCTTTACAAAGGCAAAAATGCATGCATCCATGAATGTAGGTATGCTTGCATATCCTTTAGACATCTGCAATTTCATGAGAATTGATGTATTATTTTCAATGAATATTCTGATTTTATTAATTTTATTTGTTTCCTCTCCTTTTCTTTTTACAGAAAGTTTACAGCTGGAAAATTCTTCTGTATCTTGGTAGGCTACAGATAAATTTTTAATTTGACAACAGCTGGATAGTCTTAAAAGGATGAATTTACATATTGAAACAAACTAGAAGAAATAGAAAGAATATATTCAGTGGCTTTCACGTTCCTGAAAATGGCTGTTGTACATCTTACTATCCGTATTTATTGCCTCTTGTGACACATTAGCCATAATTATTACCAGTCCATTCCTGTATTAATCAAATTTATTCTTTTACTTTAGGTGAGGAAGATTTGTAATTTTGATTATGATGTGCTCCATTACAAAGGAAAGAGCTTCTAGTAAGAGAGTGCACTAGATTTATTTAAAATTAAAATGAATATAAAAATGCAACTTGGAGTGTTCTGGGATGTCCCTTAAGCATGAAAAGAAACAGCAAGAATAATGCTCAATTTTGTCAATATACACTGACAGAGATAGAGAGAGAAGATTAGGGGATAAGAAAAAGTGAAATGAGGAAAAAAAAAACAACTAACAATCTGAAGCCTTAATACAGTTATTCGGAAACATTTAAAAATGGCACAGAAATTGGACACCACTCCTATGACTAAAGGCTGAGAGAGCTGAAGTTGCTTAGCCAGTAGAAGACTCCTGGCTACCATTTAGGCACTGGCCTTTCAGAACTTAAAAGGGGCTTGTAAGAAAAATGGGACAAACCTTTCAGCACAACCTCTTGTGACAGGATAAAGGATAATGGTTCTAAATGAATAATTGAATGATTCTCTAAGAGAATTCAGGTTCCTGAAATTTGCTGAAAACGGTCCTCACATGTACCTGCATCTTCTAAGACTGCCCTGGTTTCATTCTCTGTCCTTGTAGAGGACAGAGTTTATTTAAAGAAGGAGTGTCCAGTGATAGAAGTCCTTTGCCCTAACAAGTGAGGGGGAACCTGAGTGTGTATTCCCTTTTCCTTCATGCAGGATTGTCTTGGGCAATGGGCTCCTCACCTTCATAAGCTCTCTCCCCTCACTGTTCACTCTTGTTTCCATTTATGCAGCAGCTCTCTATTTCAAAGGCTTTCATGCTGGCTATTCCAGATGTCTTGCCAATGTCTCTTTTATTTTTCCTCAACCCCTGCAGTAAAATGGCATGGAGCCAATTGAGTAGAAGAACAAAGCACTCTGGACTTTTTGTCCATGAACTAAGCCAAGGGAGGTTTAGTAAGCAAATATGATCCCTATATTTCTGAACTGTTAATTCTTGACATTACCTCCTTCACTGTTCCATGGTCTGATGAAAGTCCAGCAGAACTAGCAAGAAAATCACAAAATCTTCCTCCAGATTATTTATTCTCCAAATTACAGAATATTCTGAGTTGCAAGGGACCCAGAAGGATCATCAAAAAAGAGGCATCTCCTGAATGAAGAGGTTAAGTAACTTGGGTAAAATTTTCTAATAACTGCATGATATCCCAAAACTAAAGAAAATATTATGAAGGGAAGAAAACCATACATTTCTTATGATATCAGGGAAGGGACTTATGATATTCCTTGTTTTGGAAACTTACAGCTTCCTCATAAATTGGACAGTGGTCATAGTTCTGGGTTACTTTTGCATAGTTATTTTGCATAGTTTTACATAGTTACTATTGCCACAGCTCCTCTCCTACTTTCCGAGCTGATCTCTCCCTGTCATTTATGACCCTTCCACCCCTCCACACCTAGTCTTTGCAAAGCGTGTAAAAACCAGCTTTTCATACCTCTATTAAATTAGCAGATCAAAGAGCAACCTTTCCACAATTATTTCATAACATTTTCACTGTCACAGATGTCTCCTAGACAGGAAGAGCAAGCCAATATGAACAAAAACCCCCTGAAATAATAAAGAAAAAATAGGAGATTCCTTTTCTTAATGCATCTGAAAATGCAAGAAAAGCCCTAGAAATTTTTATTAAAACAAGAGAACAGAGAATTGCTAACCCAGAGTGGCTTAGTTTATTTGATTAAATTGAATCTGATAACGTATACTAACTGAGAAACTGGACATGCCCAGAAGTATCTTCTACAAGCTAATATGAAGAAACATAACAACATAAGAGAAGCATCTTTTGGCTTCTGTATTGAAATAACACAGTGACATGAGCATGGCATGCACCTTTATTCCAGAGCTTTACACCACTCAGTTTACCAATACAGGAACAGAACAAGATCTTGAATATGAAGGTAGGTGTGGGATTCTAAACCTGTGAAACTGATTTTGAAGAAATATATTTGTACAGTTAGTACAGTCATAGTCAAGTAGACTCATCTACTCTTTTCAACCAAGGGATGTAGACATGATAGCTCTTGAAACATTTACTCCAGGCATATTTATGCTTTGTCTCAATGATGGCAGGGTACAATTCTGTATTACTCAGAAGAATCACAGTAACATTTGGTTCTGGGAAATCTCTCTACACTAAATGGAATCTTTTGAAAGCCAGAACAACACAAGGGAGCCAAGGCATAAATAACACATTGTCTCAGGACAGCACTTTGGTTCCTTCCCTGTATAAAAGCTATTTATGAAACTGTTCCCATACCTGTGGAAAGACTTCACTAGTTTTATCTTCCCAGACTGAGTGTGAAATTTAACATACAAGGTTTCATCTTGATGATACTGCTTGCTACAGTAATGTCATATAACTTTTTAGTATATATATCGAAGACCATAATTATATTAAAATGAAATATTCTAATTTTCTAATATTATAATTCTAATATTATAATACTATAATTCTAATATTCTAATTTCTCTTAAGAGTGTTTAATATTGCATTATCTTTGAAATATTGCTCACAAAACTGATAGTAAATTTTTTACACAACAACAACAAACAACAGTAACAAAAAACCCCAAATCAGCATGCTATACTTAATTATGTGTTTACAGATGCAGTTTCCCAAGTCATCTTTTCTTTCTCATTCCAATTAATAAGCTTAAAAACACATAGACAGCAAAAAAAGTTAAGGACTATAAATCATTGTTAAAGCTGCAAATGAATTCTGTATTAAATGAAGATATTTTAGAAATGCCAAAGAAGATCAAGGTAGGGAAAATGTTAACAGTTATCAATATAGGCTGTCACTGACTGAAAAGAGTGACAGGGATTAGATGGCATTTGGAAGTGGTTAAAAATAAAGGCTTAAATAGTCAATAGTAGTACTTTTTACCTGTTCCATTACTTATGGCAATGCTGCTTTTAAGATTAGTGCTTTTTCAGTAATCACTTTTTCAGTCAAATTACTCTGTTTTCCTTAAACAGTATTTGTCCAGACTTATTTCTGATGCAATTCTTTTGACTTCTAGCAAACTATACCTTGATCATTGCTCCTATGACATTAAGACAGCACTCTACTCTTCTGCACTTAAAAAATGAAGAAACTACATTCATAAAGCCTTTCTTGGTTTTCTTTAGGTAAAGCAACATACAAGTACATTTGTACACTAAAATAACTTTACTAGTAACTTTTAAAGTTACATGTCCATTACTATAAGCTGCTTTTGGAAAAGATGACAGCAATAACTAAACCAAAACAAAGGGGGAATCTCAGAAGTCTGCAGTTGAGTTTTTACCTCAGCTTCCAATTTCCCAAAGGAAGGTGAATTAACAGATTTTCAAATTTCTAGATACAAAATTTGGTTAGAGTTTCCCGTAGTTTACCAATTGCCCCTATTTTAAAAGCAACGGTATGCAAAATCTTGTACCTAAAAGCATGAGATCTTCTCAAAGCTGAGCTACTTTTTCTCACAGTTTAAGTCACTTGGCAATTTCTTTAAGCAGAACATGCTGACATTTCATGCCAGTTTCATTTATATTTCACAATTAATTCCATGAAGTGGTCAGTGAATTTAAGAAAAAATGCTGATAAGACTTTCCTCCTCCTTCTTGGGAATAACTTTAACCATAGAATCAGAAATCTATAAATCTACAGAATGATTTTGAAAGGAAGCACACTTTGGAGGTCATCTAGTCCCACTTGCGTCTTAAAACAGGACTACTTAGATCAAGATGCTGAGGATCATGCCCAATTTATTCTTCAAGGACAGATATCTCATAAATGCTCTAGGAAATTTTCTTCAGTATCTAATCCCCCTCATGGATAAAAAACCAGCCAAGTAGCAACTAAAAAACAAGCCAACCAACTAACCAACTAACTTAAAATCTTATACCTAATGGGAATCAAAGCAAGCTAAAATCTTGAAAATAATTCTCAAAGGTGCATGAATCCCTGACACACCTAAAGTGGAGCATGCTGGTAAGTTTACACAAAATTATCTGTTCTGCATATTGGATTTACAAGCTTTTCCTCCACCAAAGACATCCTATAGATGTTTTTTCACTTTCTGGATGGCAAGTATTTTCAAGAAGGACTGAACAGCTGCCAATTTAAACACATTTAAACACATTTCAAACACCTTGAAGAAACGATGCATTTTTGTGCTACCTGAAATATAAGTGAGAGGTGGCGATGTTAAAGCATGAAAGTCCCAAGTGTCCTGGGGCAAATTTAACCTCTGGAAAGCACTGCTGTTCCCCAGTACCTTCTCATATCATGTGCAGGATGTGCGGAGGGGGCTGGGTCCATTTCCAGTTTGGCCAGTGCGTGTAGCTTTTGCAGTCAGGTGGCGCTGGGCTCCACGTGCTGAGCAATGGCCTGTGAATAATTTTCCTGTCTTGTACACTCTGTATCAGTATAAGCAGTGTTATTTTGCTCTTCTTATTTAATTACTGTTTCCAGTTAACTGTTCTTATCTCAATACAGGATCTTTACATTTTAGTGCCACCCCTTCTCCTCTCCATCCTGCCATAGCCAGGAGGGAAGGAGTACGCAAACAGGGTGTGATCTTAGGTGTTTCAGTGGGAAAACCAAAATTGGAAACATCACTCCTAAACTAGGACAGAGGGGTTTCTTGCTTTGTCATTGTTATGTATTATGCTGTCCAAGTCAGTCCAGAGGTAAAGTACTACTGATTAAGTGTCAGTACTGGTAGTAAAACAGAGAAATCATTGTATTTCCTTTAAAGAAAGGATATAGATCATCAGAGATAGAGGGATAGATAGATAGATAGATAGATAGATAGATAGATAGATAGATAGATTACATACATACATACATGCATACATACATACATACATACATAAACATATATACAAACTTAAATTATGACACTCTTATACATATATATATATATAATTAAATATCATAAAAGACCAGTCTTGACAGAGGGCTGTAACTCCTTATCAGGTCTTTTTTTAATGATCAATTTAATGCATTTATAAATCTGGTTTTATACTATGTTATATATGTGATACCGCAGTTTTTCAGTATTTTCAGATTACGAACTTGAGTTTATTATTCTTTTAAGTGCTGTAATTATTTTTGAATTTCTAAAACTGTCTTTCCATTTCCCAGCACTTCACAGCACACCAATAGCCAAAGGCTGTGTGTATTTGTAAAGAAAACAGAAGGGTTTATTCCAGTCACACTGGGGAGTTAGACACTATTATCCCTAAACATTTCATACTACTTGTCCTCCTGAAAGAGATAGCACTACTTTAATTGCACTGACTTTCTTCAGGGAAGGAAAAAAATCCACAGAAAGATTTTTCATAAAAGGAAAACTCACCTGAAGCAAACATTTGTAAGATTGAGGCTGGAATAAATACCCGCTTTAAAATTACAATTTGAAAGCCTAGAAAAGTTGTGGGCTTTTGCCCTTTTTTTTGCTTTATTTTAATTAGTTGTCTTGTTTTTTGGCCAGAGCAGAGTTAATTTTTTCAGTATCCATGAGAGAGCAGAGCCTGGGGCTGTGTGGGTGTGACTAGGTTATTATTCTAAACCACCTAAGGTCATGCTTGGTGGCAAGAGTAAGGGGTTCCTGCCTCTGAGAAGAAAAAAGGCATAGCCTGTGGTCAGCCAAAAAAGCATGGAAGCTCAGAGGGTCTGTCCGCAACTGTTTCTTATTGTCCCAGGCTTTTGAGCATTTTTCCATGTAAATCACCCTCTTTTGCACACCTTTGGTTTTTCATATTTTTGTAATTGCTGTCCATTTTTCTTATCTCATTGATGTTTCCAGTACATTGGTTTTATCTCAACATATAATCTTTGCCTTTTGTCTCCCAGAGGAATGATAGGCTGAGGAGTGACTAGTGATTTGGAGTGCTATTCCTAAACCATGACATTGATAGAATAAATAAACCAGAAAAAAAAGATTTTACACACAGATCCTTCATTTCATAGTTTTTCTCAAATTGCAAAATATAGACCTGACAAAGCTGGGAAAAAGATAGGAGCATTGTATACACACTTAATGGATAAAAAAAATAATTCTATGTGCTACCTACTCTGTCTGGAACTGAAACTACTTGGATCCTTGACAAAAGTGCATCTCAAAGAGCTAATGAGATACTGAGCACTTGTTTTTTTAAAACATAAATCAAAATTTAAGACATTAAGACAGAAATATTACATCAAGAATAAAACCAACAGTAACTGTGATCTTGCTACAAACATAAATGAGAACATCAGTAGGAAAACCATCATCAAGACAACAATAACAAAAAGATAAACTTACCAGGTTGACACTGCTCATTTTTCAGAATTGTGGTGAAAGTCTTCCACTACTTCCTTCTTTCAGACTATCTTAATACCAACCTGATAAGAAAATAAATAACAAAAAACTCAACTCCCAACAAATAAAATGCATAAAATAAAATAATATTTTAGACAAAATGACTTGAGTTACTGAAATCCTTGACTAGATCAGTGAGATGGATGATCTTTTTCCTTTCACTGTTTTTATAGTTCAAGAGTGAGTACCTAGCACATATTTGACATTAAACACTCATAAAAAAGAAAAAAACATGTCTGTGAAAACTGTTAAAGTTGCATATCCATTCAGTTTCTGACTGTTTTTAAAATTTAGTAAATAATAATGGAATCTTTAGAAATGTAATTTATGAAGTTGCAGTCCTACATGGCAGGAGACAAAACTTGTTGCACATTGAAATCTAGGACTAGAAGTAGTCTTTTATGTCTCATTTTTTTCAAAGTGTACTTAATGGTTTATATTACTTAAGAGGTTACACAGCACAGTCATTGATTTGTGTTACACTATAGCACAGTCATTGATTTAAAAAAAAAAAATATAGCTTTTTTAATGGAGGGAGGAGGTAGGGTAGGTTTAAAGGAAAACATCACTGGGGAGCTGAAATCTACAGTGTGGTGGCTCTTTAATAAAAATCCTCCTTCTGGTTATATAACAGTTGCAGTATCATTCTTAAAAGTGACAGTACAGATATTTAGTTCATGAAATCAAATAGTCTTCCATATTTCTACCTGGCACAGGGTTTGACTTGAAAATATTGACTTATTTTTAAGATTTTTTTTTTTTAAATTAAGATGGCATTTTGGATTCAGGATTTTAAACAACTTCTACCATTTTGGTTTTGAGAAGTACTTGGTTGTACAAGATATCACCAAAAACTAGTAGCAAACTGACAAGTCATTTAAGAAGATCTCAGTTCCTATGCTTTTATTTTTTTCCTGAAATAATAACCCATTGGTTTATCATACTGACAAGACAGGGTTAGATTAGTTAGGTTTATTTTAACTTTGAGGTGCCAGAGAAGTCAGAGAGGAAGGTTTCTTTACTTAGCAAATGTCTTTTTGCATAATCTAATGCTAATTTTTCTCCAGGTGCACTTTTAGGTATGCTCTTCTAAATCACAGCTTTGTAGAAAAAAGAGAGAGGCTTGACTTAGCTATCACGAATATGCTTCCAAAGTTTATTTCTATAACTAACACAAAATCTATTTCTCCACTTTCCATTGTTAAGATCTCAGTCAAGACAACTCTTTGTATTAGAGTAGTCTCTGCTTCTTAAATTCCATTGCCTTGCAGCTTTTACAGCCACAATATTGCGATTCTTGTTGAGAACTGGACCTAACGTACCAGGCTTTTTGAATTTTTCTAAGAAGAAACACAAAGCCACAGAACAATTGTCTGGAAAGGACCTCTGGAATTCTCCTGATCCATATCCCAATTCATATGCTGGATCAAGACTGAATTCAGAACAAAGAGTCGTAAACCTAAGTATTGAAAAGTACATTTTCATGACACATTTAATCTTAAAAGTTAATAAAGAGCTTATCTTTTAAGTTAATCTTAAAAGTTAATAAATTTTAGCAATTCTGCGTCATTTTTACAAATTTATAATTTAGTTGGTTTTGATTACTATTTTAAAATTAATTGTTTAATATAATTTTCTTTTACCTTATTGCTATCCCTAATTTGAGTACATTACATGTTCTATCTATCCATCCAGTTTTAGATATTCCTGCTTCCATATCTGGATCAATGAATGCATTAAAATTTGCCCCATTTATGTGACAGAAAAGCTTTTCCTTCAAACTACTTTTAAAGCTAGCAAAAATAGTTACTTCATCCTCTGTATAATGAATGATATGTTTTCTAAGAGTAAATATTTTTTAATAATCTACTTAGATGGTATAAAGGTTATCAGAATGATTTTTGTGTTGTTTCATGACTTGGAGAATGTTTTTTTTTACTGTCATAAACCAGGAACAGTAGAAAATTTCTTCACTGTTCAATGAATTTCTTTACTTTCAGAATGCAATGTTTAAAAAATTTTCCTTCTAAAGTATTATGAGGAATTATGTTGTGTCAGATGCACTGCTAAATGGTACTCAAATATTGACCTGTGTTATGCACAGGTATAATACAGGTCAATATTAGGAACTGAGGAAGGCTGTAAGAATACTCATTTGACTTGTGAGGCATTTTGTAGAATTCTTGACAACAAAAACTAAGCAGCATAAGTGAAATTCATCTGTTAATGAAGATGAAGAGGCAGTCAAGGTGACCCCAAGAGGCAAACATAGAAATAAGCTTTAAGAATTTGGGATTAAGGCAGGCAAGACCTTTGATATTTCTTCTTAAATTATTTATGCCATTCAAAAGATTCAAGTACTGAACTTCTGGATTATGCATAAAGGGTGACATGATAAAAGATTTAAACTCAATATGCTGAACATAAATGTCTGCTAAGAATCCTGTACCTTTTCATACTGAAAAGTCAAGGCCAAGAATTTAAGCTTAGTTCATGTTTCATTCTACACTTTTTTGTCATTATGGTAAGATCAATAATAAATTATTGTCTCACTGGGAAAAGAAGAGAAACAGAGAAAACTGAGACTTTGAGTTATAGTTCTTTTCTGGAGATAATCTAGTAATTGCTTCAGGAGAACTTATTTTCTTGTGTTACCTGACTTTGGGCCAGTATCTGAGCAAAACAAGCTATTCACAAACTACAAAATAGTTTAAAAAATTAAAATCTACTCTGGAAGCATGGCTATCAGAGGAATACAAAAGAAATTGTAGTTCAATTTTTACAACCTTTATGTCATGCATTCAGTGTGTACTTGGCACTAAAAAGAAAGCAGAAACTGCCTCTGCCCTCCTCTGACACACCCATCCTGAAGAGTCCCAGCATTTCCATAAAGGCATTTTCTTACTTCAAGCCCATGCCTTATTCCCTCCCCTCAATTTTTTACTAATGAAATTGAAATGTACAGTGAAACCATATGACCAAGACAGCAAAATAATAGGAGAAACAATGGAAAAAAATTAAAAGAAAAGCAGAAACACTAACTGCCAATGTTCAGAGCAATCATTTGAGAGTCCTCCGCTTTGAGTAAAGCCTAATTTCCTTTCATAGAACCATGTTTCTCCAAATATATTTTACTTGACAATTATAATATATTTTACTTGACAATTATAACCCTATTTCACATATCTAACGCAGTTTCATAGACTCATAGAACAACTTGGTTTGGAAGGGATATTTAAAGGTCCTCTACTCCAAATTGCCAATTGGCATTTTCTTAAAATTTCTTTCCTCTAATGAAGTGCTTCATCAAAAAACCTCCCACAAATTTTTCATTATAATCACCAATACAAAGATATAATTGATCTAGCATGATACTTTCCTAATGGACTAACCAGAAGGAATTTCCTCCAGTCCTAAAATTAGGGCAAAAACGTTACATGATCAATACAAATATTAATGTCTTGAGACTAACAGAATTAATGGAAAGACTGTGGTAAATCCATGCTTTTATCATATTAGATATCAAATTTTTGGTTTGCATCTGTCTGTGGGCAATGAGTACTCATTTGTTTTTGGATAAACTTACTACATGCCTTGCAAATAGAAAGAGAGCCAAAATTTTTCCTAATACGTGACTGGAATTTACCACACTGAAAGAACAGCTACTTTATGGTCAGAAAGTAATAAAAGAAAAAAAAATATCTCTCTCTCTCTCTTCCTTTCTCTCTCTCTTTCTCTCTTTTTAGAGAATAAAAAAGGAAAACAGCAAGATATATACTCAATAGCAAATCATGTTCAGATTTTCCACAAAATTTAAGGATTTGACTGTTTAAATAATAAGATAACTGCTTATGAATGATGGCCAAACACAGACATCTTATTATTTTGACTATACTTATGACTTTTAGAGGTTTATTAAACATACAGGTGACATTCAGCTCTGATCTTTAAACTGCCAGTACTAGGATCCAAGAGCATTTAGGAAAAGGTTGCTCATTTTATACAAGAATCCTCACTTTCCCTTAGCAGTATTTGAAACAGACTGCTGCTGAGCTTAACATCTGGTCTGAGTAAATAAAGAAATTCTCAGGGTGAAGAAATCATATTTTGCTAAGTTGTTTAAGTGTCTTCCCAGCTGAGAAATCAGAAATATCTTTCCCATAGAGCAATGTAAAAAATTATGGAGGACATGATAAGCATTTGAATTAGGAGACATTTGAATTTTTGAGGGCTTTTTTTTTTGTGCTGTGATTTTATTTTTTTACCTATCACAACTAGGAATATTGAGGTGCTGTTACCTATTAAACAGGACCTATTAATTTCAAAAGGACTATTTATGCAAAAACATACTTTCTCAGTGTAATCAAAGAATGTTAAGTGTTGTTTTTAATTGTGTGCCACAGAGAAAATGAAATGGCACCTGGAGAAACAGCAGCTTTCACCAGGAAACCTACTATTAACCTATTAACCAGTTAACAGAACAGCAGGTATCTACAGTCTGACATCCCCAGCTTCATGAAGAGATGAAAATAAACTTTGTAATTGATTTTTCAAATGGCTGCATTAAATAGAATGCTCTTCTGCCTAACAGAAAATATCCCCCTCATTACATTAAAATTGAATGGCACACTTTCTAGAAGGATGGTTTGTGCATATATACGTTTCAGCTGCAAGGCATCTGAGAGATCCTGTCTCTACCCACAGCTGATACCACAACTTAATTTATAACTTGAACAAGATGCAATGAAGAGCCTAAGAGCAGTGGGCTTGAAAACTAAATATTTTATGAAATTGACTATCTTTTTAACAGAAAAATCAGATGACTTGCATGATTTGTTTGAGCACAAGTGGAGGATTCAACGTATTGTTAGGAAATGGTGAAAACAAGATTTCCTATAAGCAGTAAATTAGTTTCTTAATCATTGCCAGCAAAATGGTTTTCAATTCAGACATACAGGGACTCCCTAACTGCGATTTCTTATTCTAAAAAGTCAGTTTGTTGTTCCACATGACCATGATTAGAAACAAAAAAGATTTAGGAAATTTGTCTATGGAATTAATGCATGAGTTATTAGGAGTCCTACTTCTGTACAGTAGAAAACAGGAACAGCAAAGTAATTCTGAAAAAAAATAGACCATTTATTGATAGTATTTGAAAGGGACTCCTGCTAGTGGATCTCTAAACAGTAGATACACTTAAAAAATATTTTACTTTGGATTGTTTTGCATTGAAACCTTTATTACTCTAACAGATTAGATTCTTACATCATAAGGATGGTGTATCTATTGGCAAGTCAATAGACTATCCATTGATAAAGTGCTTTTTTGAGTAATACAAGCATTTTGGAAACAGCTTTTGGGTGAAATTAAGTGAGTTTCAATATAAATAAAGAAATTAGAAATGTGCAAAAATTCAGGGAGTATTCAGCAAGATGTTGCTGTGGCAGATGCAAATACAGGCAGATACAGCATGAATCAGTGCAATGGAATTATTGTTTTCAGTAAAAGATCTAAGAACGGTTGTTATATTATGGAGCTTACTCTAAAATAGAGTGGTATAATCCTCAGCAATTAAATTTTTTTGGCTTCTGACACTGAGATGAAGAGACTGTATGAAAAAAAATACATCAAGCATTATGGTAAGTAATGCTAAAACTATAAGTAATCATGTTAAATCTGTCTTTTGCAGTTCAGTATTAGATGAAAAAATGTATGTTTATTTTAATTGTGTTCTATCTTTGTATAATTTCACAAAATGCTAAATTAAGTTCTATCCTGACATCTCTTAAAATTTCAGACCCATTTCTTCCTACTTATCATTATTTCCCAGCTATACTCCTCATTTACTAAAGTGAATTATTTTTATCCCAAGAGACATACATTTTACTTAGAAATACACTAGAGAAAAATGCAAATGCGGTAAAATTCTATGACGTGGTGAAGTGTGGGGTGCTCACTGGAGGCAGTCATGAATAGTGACTGCTCTGTCCCTCGGGAAATGGAAGATGGGACAGGCACAGAGATTTCTATTCATTCACAGCTCATGCTGCCAAATAGTTCACTGCACAAAATACACTTCCCTCACATTTACAGCTTGCATTTTTCATGTTTGCTTCTCTGATATTTCTCACAATGACAAGTCTGAAAGATACCAGAGCATTTCTGAAAGAGCCCTTCCTCAGGGATTTCTTAGACTTCAACCAGTTTAAGCGGTGCCGCAATGATTTTCTGAAGCAGACTTCTTAGTTTACATTATTCCTGCAGTCAAGCTAGTGGTCGGTACCTACGTTTCACAGAGAAAATACAATAAGTCATATTAAGCTGGAAGAGCTAATGTTATTTCAGACAAAGATTTAATCTTAGATTTCTAATTATTTTAATTATGATAATACCATATACTACAGTATTGGGAATTCTACATTGAGAATACTAGAGAACACTATATGAGGATACTACCTTGATCTGTTATCAGCTTCTTCAGTAACTAAAAATTGTCTTTCAAGCACAGATTATTTCAGCCTCCTTTACTAGTACTCTGAAGGGTGCTCAAATCCACCTCAGGGCTGAATCATATCCTTGTATTTATCAGTTTCTTTCTTGATGCTTATTGCGGCAAGATAACCCCCAGCTGGGGAATAACATCCACGATCTCAGAAGGCTGATAGCTTTATTAAGCTATACTATATTATACTGCATACTACACTAATATTATGTTGTATGCTCTATACTAAACTAAGGAAAAACCCTTGACCCCTTACAGACAGTCACAACACAGCTTTGACGTAACTGGTCAATCAATCCAAACAACCATCACCAGAGTCCAATTAACAAATCAATTTTGGTAAACAATCTCCCTAACACATTCCACAAGTACCAAACAACAGATACAGCAAGTAGAGATAAGAATTTTTTTATCTTCTTTCTCTGAGCTTTCTCACTGCCTTTCCAAGGAGAAATCCTGGGAAGGTTGTGCCTGCTGCCCTCTGTAAAGACACCTGTGGCCACAAACACTAACATTTTGTACTTTCCTATCACGTTAGTCAAGTTCAAAATCCAACCTTCATCTACATGGAGTACTTAGGGTTTTATGTTTCCTTAACCTTCTGAATCTCCTTCATCTTCTTAACATGACAGATTTTGTCTTTAAGACTCTATCTATGATAGTAGCTGAACATAAAATTTTTTCTTATTTGCACCCATCATTTCCATCCCAATCTTCTTTTCATTTCTTTGACTAATGTTGTCTTTCTCGCATCAACTCAAAAATAGCATACTGGAAGGAAAAGCAGAATTTTAACCTGGAATTAAATTTGACAGTACTTATGCTGCAATAATTTCCTTCTGGCGAATTATTATTAGGGAAGGTAAAATTTGGAAATTTTTGGCTATCCACTATCAAAACATAGATCTATAACTGGTTAATAGAAAATTATCTTAATAATTTTGAGGTTAACATTTCCTATTAATCTCCTCAATTTGAATGCAAGTATTAAAAAGGGAGAATTTCACCACCAAATACACAATAGTATTTGAACTCCCCCACTCAAATTTGGTTCTTCTGTAAATTTCAACCCCTTGTGCCATTGTAGGGTGCATTGTGCTAATTTCTAGTTTATTGGCAATTTTACTGTTGTAACATCACCATGGTAATCCAATAATCAATAAAACTTGCTGCCAATTCCTTGAGTAAAGGAAGCAACTTATGGGAGCTTCCAGGTTCATCTTGGCTAGTGCCTCTGAGCAACTCAACCTCCATGACTTAGGAGCACCCAGCCGTCAGCCCCAAACAGAGTTGCATCACTCTGTGACACTGCATGCACAGTTATGTGAGGATATAGATTTTACATACATAATGGTAGCGTGGAGTAATGTGTAGAATAAATCATTAGTGCTACAGTACACTGCCAGTGTGTGAATTTATGAATTACTTGATTTGAAATTTAACTAATCAGATTGAAAAGTATAGATTCATGACATCACAGAATGTTTAGGGTTGGAGGGGACCCTAAAGACCTTCTAGATCCAATCCCACTGGCATGGGTGGGGATGCATTCCACTCGACCAGGAAACTCAACGCCCCTTCGAGGGACTGGGCATCCCTAACTTCTCTGGGCAACCAGCTCCTGTATCTCACCAATCTCACAGGGAGGAATTTCATCCTAAGAAGTGACTGACTGACATACAGTGTAGCTAATATTTTGTCAGTATCAGACACTTCCAGAAAAGGAGTCTTGTGTATAGATATACACAGATAACCCATGCACACAAGTGCACTATCATTTGCAACATAGACCCTGTCCAGCGTCAATTTTCAGACATATTATGTGGGGAAGTACAATATGTATAGTCTAGGAGATCCTGTCATTCTCTCCATCATGTGGAGAGTAAAACATTGATTATTACATACAAGCCTGTTCGCAGGATGCATGTGTAAGCACACAGGTTTTTGTTTCTTTTATTCCATATCTAGATATTTTTTCCAAAGCAGAAAGACAACTGGACTCATTGTTCTTACCTTTTAGGGTGTTGTGAGTCTGTGTTTCCAAAATAAATATTATTTATTTTTAAGTTATTCATCTTAAAAAAACCCAAAAAACCTTCAGTAATTTCAACACAGTTTAAAACATACTTATCGCTGGAATTTTTAAAGGTAATATAATGATAGTAACAAAAAAAATATATATTTGATATTTTTCATACCAAAGGTGAAATTTTTGTCCAGGCAGCTTAACCAGTAGCTTAGTGATTACTCTTTTTTCTGTTTCATAGAGGCCCTTATTTTCAATGATGCGATACTCTTACTAGTAAATATCAAAATACCACTTTGCAGATCTAGTTGTAAACTTTATTTCACTGTAATACAGGTCTTGCTTCAACTAGTTATGCATTACATACTCATTCAGTTAAGCTATATTTTTAGTGTGTGTCTTTCTTATATTTTATAAATATTCATTTTTAGTTTAGTTCCATTCTGTTCTTTATATGCTTAAATTTCTTCAATAAAAAGAGATACAATATTTCTACATATTAAATTTTTTCTTCATTTATAAAATACCATAAACATAATTGGTTCTATGTAGCTATTAATATTTATATTTGAAATATTTTCCAAATATTTTTGTACATCGCTGATATTAATTAAGAAATGTTAAATTCCCAAGACAATTTACACAAGAATGGAAGAATACAGGAGAGGAACAAATCATGAAAGAGCTAGAAATTATAACAGAGATAAGGGGTATGATAAATAAATCAGTTTGTTCCACACAAGAGAAGGCTGAGGTAGTACATCACTTGACATGAAGAGGTTAATAATTAACTGTTTTCAAGTTCCACTGCAAGCTGGACAGCAAATGTTGATTCAACTTCAGAAAACAAACGCTTTGGGCAGTTAAATAACGTAGAAGACTTCTGTCTTGCATAAATCTGGCAACCAGGAAATGAATCTGTCAGGAATGACCTGGATATAATGAAGTCCACCTCAAGCTCTTGCTCACTTGCATCTACTCATTGCATGTTCCTTAGAAACAAAAATCTACCTGAAAAATTAAATATTGTTTCAATAGCATCAGAATCTGTGAGAATAAAGTTTAATATTATATGATATGTGAGCATGCATAAAGCTTGCTTTCTACAGACACAGAGCTTTGAACTTTCGCTGTGGCAACAAAAAGTTTGAATTTATTCTCAAAAAATGTAGCCATGATGCATATGTGTACCTATTAGATATCTGGAAAAATTCAACAATGACCTTGCAAAGTAAAACACACAATTATTGGAAAGTAAAGCTGGAAAAAAACCCCATATGTTGACCTCACATTTGTTAAACTTAGAAAGTAACAAAAACCAATTTACAACAAAATCTTTTGTGTATAATTGAATTATCAACTCATTCAATTTTTTTTTACCTTTATAACCTTAAAGGCACTTGAGACTTCCTCAGTCCAGGACCTGCATAATTAACCCAATTGAATTTCTGAGACCCTGATTTGTGCTCTGATTTCACCAACATAAATCCTCATGCTCAAAAACTCACTCTATCTGAGTTAAATCACATTGCTCCAGGTAAGGCTGAGAAATACCAAAGATTTACTCATCATCCTCTCAGGAAGGTACACAGACAGGGATGTTAAAATGCCCATGAGAAGTAAGTGCCAGAAAATCCCACAGCTCAAGTTCTGAAGTCAACCTTTACTGGGCTGCCTAGAAATTCTCCTTTGTAAATAAACAGTGCAGAGTTTGGGTTTTTTAACTTACATAGGAGACCTACTGATATATTACTTCTGCTCTGAAGGGAGGGGAAAAAAAAGTAAACAGAGGAAAGTGATTTCATTTATAAATTCAAATGCCTCTCATTTTTCTTTTATTGGATCAGCTTATAGGATTTTCAGCTAGATGAAGGTTGCTCCAAAATCTTCAGTCCTTCAGATTACATTCTGAAAAGTCTTGTGATAACCTAAAGGTGACCAGCAACACATTTTAGAATCCAGCACTGCAGGGCATTACAGATAAGTGCTTAAAGTATACAAAAAAACTACAGAACCTGCAGCAAGAGTTTAATCTGTAGACTACTTCAAAAAAGTCCACAAAGATTAATTCTGTCACCTCCTGCAGTTAGAATATTACAAGATGGAGGTTTTCACCAAATATTTCAGTACATGCACATAAATGCTAACCAGCCTAAACTCATTTTCAGTTGTTCTTTTTTTGCATTATTTTTTTTTCTTTTCCTTGCCACAAAACTGATGGCACAAAAACAATTTTCATTCACCAGAATGCTTGAATTTCAACAAAGAAGCACAAAGATCTAGTTCCATCAGTGTGAAAGAAACACTGTAATTTGCAGTCCAAAAATCTGTGTACTGAAACTGTAGGAACTTTTACCAGGGGAAAAATATATGGGAATGCCGTGGTTCAAAATTATTGATAAGTAATCTTATCAGCATTACAATCTGAAATCCAGAGGTATCTGCTTTTTGGAAATCATTATTCTACTTCTGTTTTTAAAGAGATCAAAATATAATTTAAAAGTAAAAATTAATTAAAAAAATACTTCCCACACTACAAAATTTTACTATTCTATACAATACAGCACATCAATAAAAAACACCAGTAAAAAGCCTTTAATGCATAACAATAGCTTTTTATTATCTTAGAAATCTACTTTCAAGACTGCAAAATGTTATATTTTAAGTGAAGCTCCTCATTAGACAGTATGAGGCATGAAAATAAGGCATGAAAGGAAGATAAAAAACTCTTCTTAATAGCCCCTGTGCAGATAACATAGGGCAAAGACAATCAATACTCATGCTTCATTTATTTTATGGTTTTGAACATTTAAAGACAAAATGTTAGTATTTTCTGTCCTGTTGGGCTTCACAGACTTGCAGCAGTAATGATAAAACAGCAGTAATGCCAAAAATGGATTTGCATATTTGCATTGCCATTTATATGAATTTATATTCCAGTGGCAGGTGGCTATTATTCCCCAGTATGAAAGGTAACACCTACTCCATTAGTCTGGGTTCACTAAAAAACCACATTGTCCTACTACTTGGGATAGTCATCAAAATGACAAAAAACAAATCCAAAGTATCATAAAAACAGTATAATATCAAATCAAATATATGCCAATCATATAAACATCACATTAAATACCTTCATAAATAAGACTAACCTTTACAGTCTGTGCCTCTACTCCTGACTGAAAAATGAGAATACATAAAACATATATATTTTCAATGCCTTTTTCATGGTATTTGAACAATTATTTTCTGGACGTGTTTAAATATAATTTTGTGTGACAGTTGTACTACCATGTTTCAAAGCCTTATAATCTCAGTCAGATGCAGTTCTTAGAAATAAATATGCTTTATTAGAAACAAAACTAGGAGAGCCAATTTGTGAAAGAAAATTTAAGAAAAGGTTATGCAGGAAAAACAGAGTATTTCATCATGTTCTTTTAAAAACTGAGTGAAGCAATTTTATCATATTTAAAATATACAGCATTGTTAAGATAGAAGCTGGTTAGTCCTCTATACAGTTTTAGCTAATAATAATAGCCTAAATGAAACATTAAGGTTTTTTCTATTATTCAAGAGAAGTAAAAAACACCTTGAACTTCCACAAACTTCTATCTGCAGTTTTCCTGTATATTTAACAGTCTGGGAGACTGGAAAAACGACATATCCTGTAAGCCTCTACATTAATTTTGTTTAAATGACTGGCTTCAGTCTTTCAACCTGCTTGGCAGTGCCCCTATTTTTATCACTCCCCAAAGAAAACAGTTGCTGAATATACACACTCCAGTAATCACTCATACAGATAAGATTTGACCTCTTGTTTACAACAGGTTTCACTAATGTTTAAAAGTCAGACCACACTATTAATCTATTTGCTAACCTATATAATACTACATATAATGACTTGTTTAAGCTTGTGAAGGAAATTAGAATCCAATATAATTAAAATTAAACTGTGTTTCACTTGTGCTTGATCTTTTATGAGCAGAGATAAATCAACAAAGATGAGTTGCAACTTCATAGCAAGGCAAGTTATGCTTACAGAATTGAGAGTTTTACCAAGTACACCTCTGACAGAAGTGACTAAGAGGCTGTAATGGATAAACACCTCCAAGCATGTGTACATGACCACCACAACAAGTGCATGCAGTTCTAGGACTGGTAATAGTCTGCTGAGCAGATTTTATAGCTGAAGTTATTGTCATCTATCTCCCAGAACAGAGATGCAAATCTTGAAGAAAATAAATTCCTTTCTAAAACTACTCTCTACACAAAGTAAATGCATTAAAATCTGGAATTCTCCCTGATTTATTGGGCTCTTCCTCTTTGGCACACTAGGCACAGAAACCTCAAATACTTTTTCAATATGCTCTCACTGACTCCACTCACACCAAAAGATGGTGTAATGAATGATTAGGATAAATCATTGGTGGAGCCATTGCCACAAATATTTTAATTTAAAGCTTAAGTGGCAAAGAAATAACACTTCAGTGCTAATCTAATAAAAAAGCTTTGTAATTACAATAAATGGAAATATTTTTATCTTTATATGAGGCCACCAATGGAATGCCTCATAATATTTGACATTAACAGGGTGCTATGCCTTACAGATTTACAAAGCAGAGTCATTTCCAAATCCTGTATCTTAGAATGGCAGCTTTTTCTACAGCAACACAGAAGTTACGTTTATATCTCTCTTGAGATTTCTTGACTATCAGGGCCTCAACACAGAGAAATAGATATTGTAAAATGTATTTTTCTGTGTCATATAAATTGCTGGAGAATTTGTGTGCTTAAGTTGAAAGAAAGCACATATGCCAAGATATAGAGTACAGGCTGGAACAAGATTTGGGACTCACATCCAATGACTACTGTAATCTAAAGCTGAAATGAAAGGATGGTATCTTAAAAGCTACCAGATGCACAAATTATCTGATACATTTTCCATTAAAAATCTGCTAGAGATACACAAAATCCACTTCCTTCCCAATCTTTTACATATTGTTGATTGTACATTCCTAAATTATGTATCTGAAAGAAATGCCATGGGCAACAATATCCTTCCTACGACAGGACATGACTGTTATAAAAAGAGAGAAAAGAGTGAGAAAGGATCTATCAGCAGTACCTGATACCTACATGATGGTGCTGCAACCAAAGGATGTAATTAATTTCCCTAGAAATCCCTTTTGTAACGCCAGATAATATTTAGTAGCGTAACCACTCTGAAGAATACCATGGGATGAACGAAGCATAAACAAAACTATAAAAACAAAATTGTCATAAACTTTAAATGTGATATGTTTTTAAGTGTGAGCAAAGAATTTACAGCTACCACACTGCAGTGGTTTTTAAGGATGGTATTCCTCAAATTAGTGTTCCTACTAAACAACACATCTCTGGCTCATTCTGCCTCCCCATATCCCCTTCAAGGATTGAGATGAGAACAATTTACTGGAAACAGCAGTGAGGTAAGAAATGGACAGTACCAATATTGATAATAATGTTTTGTGCAGGAAAGATGATCAATTCACCAGCAAATGCCCACCCCACGAAACCTGATGTTACCCTGGATGGAAAGGACCCCCATGTGCCCACCCACCCGTGTAGGTGTGAGGTGGTACAGGATAACCTCCAGGTCTGAGTTATGCCCCTCCTGGCTATGGCAAAAAATTACCGTCCTGGCCAGAACCAGGCCAAATACTAAACTGCTTTAATCATAAAACTTTTATTACTCACAAGGGAAATATTTGGGAAGAAAAGAAAAAGAGAACCTTGAAAGTAAGGTAGAAATTTAAATAAAATATTCAGTTTCAATTATTCAGATAATCCTTTTTTTATTAATTCTCACTAATTAAGAGTTCCACAAAATGAAAGAGGAGGGTTTTGTGGGTTTTGACCTTGATGAGGTGAGGAGGGGAGATAAAAGATGCAAGAGAAAAAGCTATCAGGAAATATTTAAAAATGCTTAAATAACACTGGTGATCAGAATAAAAAATTTTGGTTATTTTTGCATGTCTAACAATTGCACCAACAAAATCTGTCTTATGGTTTTAATTAAATAATGCTTCCTAGGCTTGATGTTTCAAATATAGCAAGTTTGAAAGAAACTGGAAAGTTATAATGTTAAGATCTGCATGGCATTTGGCTTCCTATGCACAGCTCTGAGGTATTCACTTGGATCCAATCCATCTTTTTGTAATATCTTTTCACAAAGTGGTGAAACGGGATCTCTAATGTAATCCAAACATTTCACTCTATCCATTATGCAGATAGCTCTGTCCCTCAGACTGGCCTGTGAGTATTGAATATGCACAAATCTCAGAGCAGACTGGGCAACCTGGGGAATGAGATGCTGGAAAGCAGTGCCATGGAAAGGGACCTGGGGGTCCTGGTCAGTGGCAAGCTGAACATGAGCCAGCAGTGCCCTGGCAGCCAGGAGAGCCCCCATGTCCTGGGGGGCATCAGGCCCAGCATCACAGCCAGGCAAGGGAGGGGATTGTCCTGCTCTGCTCTGCTCTGGGGCAGCCTCACCTCCAGTGCTGGGGGCAGTTCTGGGTGCCACAATGGAAAAAAGGCATCAAGCTCTTAGAGAGTGTCCAAAGAAGGGCCATGGAGGTGGTGAAGGTCCTTGAAGTGAAGCCGTATGAGGAGTGGCTGAGGTCACTTGGTCTGTTCAGCCTGGAGAAGAGACTGAGAGGAGATCTCATTGCCTTTACAACTTCCTTGTGAGGGCAGAGGAAGGGCAGACACTGCTCTCTTCACTCTACTGACCAGTGAGAGGACTCAAAGGAATGGCCTTAAGACAAGCTGGGGGATATTTAGGTTGCGTATCAGGAACAGGTGCTTCCCCCAGAGGGTGGTTGGGCACTGGAACAGCTCCCCAGGGAAGTGGTCACTGCACCAAGCCTGACAGAGCTCAAGGGGTGTTTGGGCAATGCTCCCTGGCACATGCTGTGACTCCTGGGGATGTGCTGTGCAGGGCCAGGAGCTGGACTCAGTGGTCCTACTGGGTCCCTTGAAACTTAGCATATCCTGTTATTTGATTCTTAATAAATGCCTTTGCAAACAAAAATGGAAGGAAATTTTTTACCAATTGTCAGTAAAATGTCTTGTGTCCCTTTTTCAATTATTTTTTAAATTTTCAAGTCTTAAGTTTTCATTTTGATTAATATACAAAGGTGTAATTTCAGCCTGAAGTATAGGTATGGTGGAATGACAAAATAATTGTTTGTCTGGCCATCACATGAATTCCTAATATACATTTGTGTAATTACTTCTGTCTACTGGGGATCATTTTCAAGGGCTGAAAATAGAGATAATACTTTGTTATGAATATAGGCATAAAAATATTTAATAACTGGTAAATAGCTGTGAGGTGCTTTAATAGGTTATTTTTACACTTGTTCATCGAGGTCAGCAGAGAAGATAAGATAGAGACCATATCCATACGGTTTTCAAGGCTTGTCAGAGTATGTCGTTAAGTATGAAAATTACTGCTATTAATTTCTGCTATTATACTCAGGTAAAAAGAGAAAGAACAAGAACAAAATTCAAATCCTTGAATCAGAATTCTGGTGTTGCACAGTGTGGTTTTACCAAGAGTGCGGACAGGCTCAGACATGAAATATTGTCATTCCTTTATGGAATGATCAACAGTTTCTGCAACCCCATTAGCACAGCATAACTCTTAGCCATAAGCCATTATCTCTGGTGGAAACAATGCCTTGAGGTAAAATCAGTCATCAAATTTATTACAAAAGAAGTTATGGAGGGGCATGTGGTCTCACTGTACATCTTAGTTATTTTAACTATTATTTAAACTCCTTCTCTCTAATCACATTTTATAGTCTTTCAAAACACATGCTTTACAGAGCCTGAAATTTGATGGAATCCACGGGATTTAATGAACTGCATGAATAAATAGCAAATAGGAAACTAAGGTGAGAATATTAAAGTTTTCACTATTAATTTAACTCTCTTCATAAAGAAAAGGATAAGAGTTTTTGCATTGATTTAATGGCAATCGAAGAAAACAACATTTCTTTAGGTTTTTGGGGTGATTTTTTGTCTTCTTTTTCAAAATAAACTTACTCTAGATGTCAATGTAGATAAAAGAACTTTGATTTGAACAAAAAAATTGATCCATGTAGTGAAAGATTTATTCCTGGTGGAAATCACCAATACTTTATTTCAAGTGGATTGATTCACCAAGATCTATGTATTGCTAGACCTTCAAATTAATAACTGAGGAACAGTACCCCCACCTATACAAAACATTAACAAGGGAATGTTATTTCTTTTCATAAAAGACATTAGGACTGTTCTTTGTGTAGACAGGGTAACTAAAAGAAGTACTATAATCCTCTTCCTAAAGAAATTACTCATTGAAATCCATAGCAATCACCGCAACCAAGAACAATAACACCATTAAAATAATTTGGAAAAAAAAAAAAAAGTGGTAGTAACCACAAAAAAGTTGAATGTTTGCAAGTATTCTTATACTTAGCAGTAATTTTGCTGTTGACATCTTTCAAAAAGGACCAAACACCAACAGTCTGCAGTTTTTTCTACTACCTTTGATCATACAGTTTACAGAATTCAACTTACAAGGCCTAAGAATCAGCAAGAAATAAATGAGTTATTTTCATTTTTTGCTGACCCAGATTGTGGTACTGCTGAATTGCTCATCTGTGACTAAGCTTTCTCATACCACATACTACAATGTTCTGACTTAGTGATACCTCTTTAGCATACATTTTCTTCTCTCAAACTTTTTTTGAGGTCTGTACCAGTTTTCCTCTTTCAGACTCCCCTTGCTCCTTCTCAGGTGATATCTTATATATGTTGGCATTGCTGCAGTCCCCCAGGAAACAGAAATTCAAGTTTCCTCATCAGTTCAGCTGAGAATTGAGAATCTTTTTCCTATCAAGGAGTGCCCTACTCACTGAACTACTATCTACCATTATTAAAAGCAATTTCTCCTCATCATTCATGGGAAAGAAATCCAAACAACAGAAAAGAACAAAAGAACCTACCATTACTGCATCATCTTGTTTAGCAAGATAGAGGTGTCTCTGTGGTCAAAGCGGATGGTGGTATTACAATACTGGAATTCCAGCACATCACATCATTGAACTACTTGGGATCATACTGGTATGATCCCAAACCAGTGGACGTTTGTCCACCCAGCTGAATCTGCCATCAGGTATTTAGCTTGGAGCGTCCGATCGTCATATACATTGTAGAAAAACATCCTTCATCTGCCCACGCTTAAATGCACTGTCTTTATACATTCTCTCACCATGTTCTTGGGTTTTTTCAACTCTGCTACTGAGAAATTATTCAGCTACATTAGCTCTTTGAAGAAAAGAGGAGCTTATTCCCTTTGTCTGTCTTAGCCGACTTACTGCCTTACATGAGACTGCACAATGCCATTTCAATTCAGCAATTAGCATTTCCTTATAATACCATGGAGTACCATACTAGAGCAAAGAAAATGCTAAATAAAGTAGTACTTTATTATCTGTTTTTAAGTGCTTCTGTCAAAAATTATAAATTCTCAAGCAGTACAATGTATAGACTATTGAAATTTTTTAAAAAATGACAATATCACTTTAATTCTTTGATTTCTGCACTAGATTTATTTACAAGATAGCATTTAAGGAAACAGCTAAAATAAATAGGTGCTAGTGTAAAAACATCCTCCTTGCCCTCTTCTGCTCCACAACTATCACAAAAGTTTAAACATGATTAGAATAGTTCAGTGTTCCTTTATGCTAAACTGATTATCTGTAATATAATATTATAATAATATATATATATATATATATAAATAAATGAAAATATTTATGCACTCCTCAAGTTTAAACAAAAATATCAATCAGAATTTCAGTAAGTAACGAGTAAAACTAAAAGGAGGAGGCTAAACAGTTCATTGATCTTTCCTGATTATGAATGGAAACGATACTGGCTTCAAATGTCTATGCGCGTTTGTTACTTTTGATTGTTACTTGAACCCTTTGGTCTAAGACTAGAAAGAACATTGAAGAATACCATGTCTTTGATGCACTATATGTCATCTAAAAATATGCATGTCTTCTGATACACATCCAGAGAATTGCTGCGGTGATTCTGAAGGGTGAGACATAAGTTCTTAACTTATTATTACCAGCTTGAAAAAAGAGATGCATATAAGAGACCAGCATCATCCTAAATATTCGTCAAGAAATTAAGAAGGCCAGATGCTTCAACTTTTTGAGTGTAATTCTCTAGTGCTTAAGAAGACTGCAAAAAATACATTCAAATACAATAACATTCAAGCACAAAGAAATTTGATTAAAAGTATCAATTTGTTGAGGAACTTATTAAAATAGGTTTTGAATAAAGAGGGAGATGGAACCAAAAAAAAAAAAAAACAAATAAACTCAAAAAACCCCACAAAAACCTTATTGAGTAACAGAGGAACACTTTGTTGGTTTTTTCCCCACCAGTAATTTAACAAAAGCTGAGACGCTTGGCAGCATATTTATTTTACATTCACCTTGTTGAAGCTGTGCATCCTGAATGGATGAAAAAAATATGTCAAAGTGAGATAAAATGAATTGCACCAAAATGGTGGAAAAATGCAGAAATCGTTTCATCTAAATAGCACAATTAATAATGAAATTTTGCATATTTTTCCTTAATTTGCATTTTTAAAATATTTTCCTAAATCATCTTTTCTTTTAAAATTAGAATCTAAACTGTAGATTTAATGTAGATTTAAACATCTATATGGCTTAAAATATTAAGCTTCTATTTAAGCACAAGAGTCAGGGTCTCTAATAGAGTCTATAAATAGGTTTCAGAGGTTTGCATTTAATTTTAAGGAAATGAAAGCCCTTCATTATGCATAATAAGTGCTCTCATTGTTGGAAAGAAAATTATATATGGAAACCAATAAAATAAAGCTATCAAATAGAAAATATTGCTTTAAAGACAGTGACACACAATTCTGTTTAAATAAATTGTATATACATAGTTTCTGAAAATATTTACTTCACCCAAAATCTAAAACACAGTTGATCAAATGTCAGGATAGCTTTTTAGCTATCCAGACAGTAGTAAGTAAATATAAGGTTGCTGAGAGCTCCTCACTTTAGACTGTTTAGGGAAAGGTGGCAGTCTTTTATTCCTCTACAACTCCCTTTTTTATTTTCTTCTGATGGACAAAAATATTCAGGGAAAACAAGGATAATTAGTTGGAGTTTTCAACTAGGAACTATTACTTTAAATGGACACACTACATCAACAACAGAGTTAGGAATATGACCTTCAAACTTCAAGTCTGAATTTAGTTTATTGAGCTACAGCTTACACATTGCCATTACTGTGTATACTGTCACATGTTGTCGAATATCTTAGCATATAGAATTAGGTTGCTGCATGACTTTCTGAATATTTCCCCTAGAAGCAATTTCTTCCTAAGCATACAAAATACAGATACTGTGACTTTGCATGCACTAGGAGGTCTCAGTAGGAAATGTGAATTCGGAAAGAATTACATAGGCTTACTGTTCAGCACCAAATTGATTTTAAAATTGCTATATGACAACCTACAGAATAAAGCTCTACACAATTTGGAATCTCTGTTTTTATCCGGACTATTATCTTTAAGAGTTTAGAGGGTGTTGAGATTTGAAGTTGGTCATTTCAAAGAAGTGCACATAATGTTCAGCTGTTATGCTTTTCAATTTCAAATCCACTTCCAGCTGAGGTCTAGAACACAGATTTAGGTTCATTTAAACATAAAATTTGATGTTTTCCATCTGACATCTTCAGCCACTGAGCACTTGTGCTTTGTGTTTTATGTAGCTGAAAGTACAAAAATAAACAAACCTAAAGAAAATTACTTAGCAAAGAAACATCTTGGCTTCCAGAGAGATTCTGCTTGTTTGTCCTTGTGCTGTAAATAAACTTCAGGTTGTTGAAGTTGTGAGATTCTTTTGGTAAATACCAAGGTTTGATCATAGATAGCAAAAAGTATAAACTCATTGTTCTTTCATTAGTCTGAGGATCAGATTTGCAGTATTCATTCATAACAAGAATGGAGATAACAATCTACTGCCTTCCTGTGAATGGATATGAGAGAGGCTGAACCTGAGCAGAGCAAAAATTCATCTGACTGGGGCCAAAGACAGGTGCCTAGAGAAGAGAATAAGCATGATGCAAACATACTTTTGTGATAATAGTAAACTTATATTCTAGCCAAGTTTCTAGTAATGCACTGTTCATAGACATCCTAAGCAAAGGTATTCTCTTGAGGTTTAACAGTCTTGTATGGATTTTTCTTTTAAGTGCCTCCTGACTACATGTAGGTCCAATAGTTTATATCCTACAGAAACATATACATACCCAAAATACAAGCTTTGTGAAAGGGACATATTCTTTCACTGCTTCTGAAGTGACTTTTGGAAATATTTTTAGAAAACAGACATATTGTGGTATTAGTTTGTTATAATAAACATGATTATGTTTCTGCCTGGAAAACCTGATTTTAGGCCAACATGCTCAAAATGTAATACCAAAGACACTCCTTCATTCGTTATTTATATAAATCTCCCAGGGATATCTAAAGATCCAAAACTATATTTTTTCAGACATTACCAACTGACTACTGTCTTCATTCTTAGGATGAAGAGATTTAGCCCATTGTTTTAAAAATATTTTGCAGCAATTTTGATGAAATTTTAGAAAATTATTGCTAACTTATTATAGTTAAAGTATTATTACTAATTAAATTTATTTGACTTAACAAAAAGGTACTAACAGGAGCGATATTGAAGATTGAAGATACTGAAAGATATTGAAGATACTGAAGATTTTTCTGGTACAGTATATTATTGTATCAAAACTCAATGTCTGCAACCCATATCACAATAAGTTTGCAGCATATAACAGATTTTGCTAAATTTGTAGGTAATAGGTACATAATTTCTGTGTTCTTAACTTTGTATTTCCACAATTTACATAAATGTGTCTTTAGAGAGATTGTTAGAAACATATTTCAAATTATCCTAAATTATACAAAAAAATTTTTAATGCATGTTTTTATCCATCTGAAATTTTAGTAAATTTAGTTAGGTTGAAAATTAGCTAGGTTTTCACAAATAGCAAAAGGTCAGTAAAAATGGAAGTTCTAGGGTTGATATAACTATATATATGACTATATTTTTTAGCTGCAGACTTTTCACCTGATACTGTTGAGGTAATCTTGAAAATAACGTATTGCTTTTGCTGTAAATTGTCAATAAATGTAAAAGAATACAGTACCAGTACACCTTGCATGCTTTCCAAAAAACAGCAGTTATACAAAATTACTCTCAAAGCACTGTAATTTAAATAAAAACAAAACACTCTTTAATGAAAATAGAAAATGGTAGTTTTCAATGACCAGAGGTAGTAAAATCAAACAGAATAAATCAAACAAAAGTCCCCCTCAGATTTGATAGTTTAACATCAAGGTTTTAACATTAGAGGTAATATGGCCATCTTATGGAATGATTGACAGAAATTATATTAACATAAGAAGTCTTGCTCTGACTGTATTTGGAAAGCTACAAAAAATTTGTGGTCACTGCAAATTTTGTCAGAAAGGTATATTCCACTTACATGAAAGAATATCAGAGTTGGCTTGAGACTTGGAATAATTTGTTTCTGAGGTACCCCTTTCTTTGGGGAAGAAGCAAAGGAATTTTAAATAGGCATAATGAAAAAATAAGAGTGGTTCAAAATAAGAGAGGTTCAGAATCACAGTAGGTACAGTACAACTGTTATATTACCATCCTTTGAAATATCCAAAATTACTGAAGAAAAACCATAAGTGATCTGGCCTGACTTTGAAGTTAGCCTTGGTTTCAGAAAAAGATTGGACTACGTATCTGCAGCAAAAAAAGCTTTCTCTAAAAGCTATATATATCAGTGCTGTGCTTGGCAAGGTGATCAGAAGAATATAAGAAAAATTTATTTGCATATGATTCTGTAATGTAGTTTGTGAGGAAGAAAACTGATCTTCCTACTGACCCAAAGGACAGAGTGTCAACCAGCATTTAAAGTCATAATGTTGCCTCATTTAACAGCTGGGGAATACTCAGAGGCCACTCCCTGTCCGAACTAAGGTAGGTCAACTAAACAAGCATATTTGACTAGCTTCTTTAGTTCTCAACTCACTAGTGTTTGTTTGTACCCTTAATGCCTTGTATTCTTGCATTTGTACGCTACGTAAATGGAACTACCAGGTTCTCCTTCTCTTTCTAGTTCTTCCTTCCTTCCCCAGAGTCATAACACAGGTTACCCTACTCTGAAAAAAAAAAAATGAACAGTCACAATCACAGCCTTTATTTCTGTGCTGGGTCACTTGATTCCAAACAGGAGGAACCTTGTAACACCATGTCACTTCTACAGGAAACACCACCAGCCTTCCTTCCTTCCTTCCTTCCTTCCTTCCTTCCTTCCTTCCTTCCTTCCTTCCTTCCTTCCTTCCTTCCTTCCTTCCTTCCTTCCTTCCTTCCTTCCTTCCTTCCTTCCTTCCTTCCTTCCTTCCTTCCTTCCTTCCTTCCTTCCTTCCGACACTTCCTTCCGACACTTCCTTCCTTCCTTCCTTCCTTCCTTCCTTCCTTCCTTCCTTCCTTCCTTCCTTCCTTCCTTCCTTCCTTCCTTCCTTCCTTCCTTCCTTCCTTCCTTCCTTCCTTCCTTCCTTCCTTCCTTCCTTCCTTCCTTCCTTCCTTCCTTCCTTCCTTCCTTCCTTCCTTCCTTCCTTCCTTCCTTCCTTCCTTCCTTCCTTCCTTCCTTCCTTCCTTCCTTCCTTCCTTCCTTCCTTCCGACACTTCCTTCCTTCCGACACTTCCTTCCTTCCGACACTTCCTTCCTTCCGACACTTCCTTCCTTCCTTCCGACACTTCCTTCCTTCCTTCCGACACTTCCTTCCTTCCTTCCTTCCTTCCTTCCTTCCTTCCTTCCTTCCTTCCTTCCTTCCTTCCTTCCTTCCTTCCTTCCTTCCTTCCTTCCTTCCTTCCTTCCTTCCTTCCTTCCTTCCTTCCTTCCTTCCTTCCTTCCTTCCTTCCTTCCTTCCTTCCTTCCTTCCTTCCTTCCTTCCTTCCTTCCTTCCTTCCTTCCTTCCTTCCGCCACTTCCTTCCTTCCTTCCGCCACTTCCTTCCTTCCTTCCGCCACTTCCTTCCTTCCTTCCGCCACTTCCTTCCGCCACTTCCTTCCGCCACTTCCTTCCGCCACTTCCTTCCTTCCTTCCTTCCTTCCTTCCTTCCTTCCTTCCTTCCTTCCTTCCTTCCTTCCTTCCTTCCTTCCTTCCTTCCTTCCTTCCTTCCTTCCTTCCTTCCTTCCTTCCTTCCTTCCTTCCTTCCTTCCTTCCTTCCGCCACTTCCTTCCGCCACTTCCTTCCGCCACTTCCTTCCGCCACTTCCTTCCGCCACTTCCTTCCGCCACTTCCTTCCGCCACTTCCTTCCGCCACTTCCTTCCGCCACTTCCTTCCGCCACTTCCTTCCGCCACTTCCTTCCTTCCGCCACTTCCTTCCTTCCTTCCGCCACTTCCTTCCTTCCTTCCTTCCTTCCTTCCTTCCTTCCTTCCTTCCTTCCGCCACTTCCGCCACTTCCGCCACTTCCGCCGCTTCCTTCCGCCACTTCCTTCCTTTCGCCACTTCCTTCCGCCACTTCCTCTCTCCCTCTGTCCCTCCCTCTCTCCCTCAGTAGAATGAAGAGCTGTACAAGTGTGAGTTGTCATATCACACATGATCTCACTATACATCATGCTACCATATCAATGCAAGGACCAATAAAGAACATAATCATCATACTGAAACCAAAGCATAGCACCATTTGAGTGACTAGGAGAAAATTAACTATGCACCAGCCAAGAAGAGGGCACCCCCATACAACATTTTCACAAAGTTCCTACTGTGATTAACCCTGGACCTAGTCTAATTTTTATAAAGCAATGGTGGCTCCAGCCCCTGACTTTGCTGATCCTGTAAAATCCCCATGGGAGTATCTAGAAGCTATTGCTCAGTGCTGTCCTACATTTGAGACTACTCAGTCCAAGAGCATTAAAACACAGCCTTAGACTATTAAAACAAAGCAGAGAGATAGTAAATCAAGAATTTCTCATTACTTATGTTCATGTTCATTTTTCTAGTCGTTTCTGGGGTTTTTTTTACATTTGTCTGGAGGATTTTACCCTTCCCAAACTGTTAGCTTTTCATGCATACACAAATCTAACCTGTCTGCAAGCAAAGTTTGTCCAGAGTCCAGCAAGTTTATGAATCTGTTTCTGAGGGGAAGAATGTATTTGTTGGAAGGCTCAATTATGTAAATCAGGGTTTTATTTAAGGCAGGTAACTGTGGACAGCTGGGTGAGGCAGGCTGATTTGAAATGTGTTTGTAATGTACACCAGCATGTTTTGGAGGGAGAAAGGCCTGGTTTGGATTCTCTGAGCTGGTTGGTGCTTCTCGACAGAAAACTCCTCTGAATCCCTGGATTAGCTAAACAGAACTCAGCAGTATTTCAGGAGATTAGGACACAAAAATTAAATTTATGGAACTTTCAGGTTGGAACGCTTGCAGGAAAGAAACAATGTCATAAAATGGCCTTGTAGATCGCACCAACCTCCTTCTGCATCATAGCCTCGAGGCAAGTTTCTGCCTAGAGCAAATTTTCACAGTTCAGTAAAGAATCCTTGAAAATTAGTGTTTTTAATGTGAGTGCTAACATAGCTCATACCATGAGATAGCTTAGTACTGGAGAAATGCAGAAGACTCAAAATAAAGAGGAAAAATCTGATAAAAAATACATGCTAAAGCTCAAAAGAAAATGAAGATTTAGAGCAATGTAATTTTACAGAATTGCTGACACTTCTATTTCATTTCCCTTCTTTCAACATTTTTAATTTCCAAAAAAAAATATCATTGTACTACCGTAATGAGCTTGAGGACACAACTAAGAGGTAAAATTAGATTTAATGAAACCTCCTCATCCCAGATTCCTGCTTTTGATAGGATCAGACCTACATGCAGAACATCAACCTCAATGTGGGAGAAAAAAAGGAAAACAAAAAAATGGGGTTCTGCTGTTGGAATAATGGGAGCAAAGTTCCAAGTGACAAGCTAAAGAACAAAGGTGTTAAGCAATGAAAGAAAAAAGCACAGGCATGCAAAAAATAGAAAATTCATTATCTAAGTCCTGGAAGTAGTGGGAACTGAAAAGATTATATCCTTTTTATCAAGGATGTTGCATGATAAGCCAACTGCAACTCCAGTTTTGACCAGTTCAGCAGTGGAATTTGCTCAAACAATGACTGTTACTCATTATATAGTAAAAGTACAGCTCAGCTCAGATGGCCCCTGCCCACAAGAGACCACTACATACAAAGCTTGTGTTATTACCTCTTGGGTCACATTCACCTTTAAAGGTGGAAAAGATGAGCCAATAAAAAGCTTAGCCAAGCAATGACTTAAGTGAGGCCTGCTAGTAGCCTGAGATCATAAACACATCTCCTTCTGTGTCCGTGTATTTTCCACCCAGCTTCCTACTTGGGCAGAAGGAGTAAATAAGTATCTCAGCCAGTGTGTGGATAGGCTTCTTGCACAGTGGGTGAACAAATGCCATTTTGAAATGAAAGCCTTCAAAGGCTGACTAGCCAGTAGAAGGTAAAGCCGTGACTCAGTGGTCTGAAATTTGACTTTTCAAATCATGTTGTCCCCTAAAACTCTCCTTCTCCTTTGTTTCGGTGTTTTGTTCTTTGTTTTGTTTTGGTTTTGTTTTCTATTTATTTTTTCTCTTTTTAAAAGGTGTTAAATATGTTAATATTCACGTTTTATAAAATAGATACATTTTGATTTCTTCTGTGGATACTGCACTTCCTGCTTAATAACAGTAAGGAGTGTTACCGTGACATGCCTCTGTTTTTCACTTCAGGATTTTCTCCTCCCTAAGGGTTACAATCATTCTATCCTCTTGTTATGGATCTTCTTTCTCTGAATTATCAATCTTCAGTGAAGCGCCTCAGTAACTGACCTTATTTTCAGGTGCTGAGCCCCTTGCAGCTCCCTTTAAAGTAAATGGAAGTTGCCAGAGGCTCAGCATTTCAGAATCAGGGCACTTAAATTTGTTGCCTATCTCTGGATTTAAAAACCTGGCTTGAGGTTCACTTTTCTTTTTTAACTTTGCTCTATAATCCAACATCAAGGGAAAAGTGATGAAAGCTTACTTAACTGCAAGAAAGAAGGGATCCAGCTTTTCTGTCTGTTGGAGTTCATTATTAAAGAGACAGTATGCTTTTAAATAACACCTTTTAATTCAGGCATTTTTTCCTAATATGTTAAAGATATGAATAAAAATTAAGCTTAGGCAGCTCAGAAAGGGTTTTTTCCTTCTTCTTCAGCTTGTTACCTTTATGTTTGTGACAAGACTTTTTGTAAATATGACATTTGCTCAGGCTTGATCAGGTTTACCTGAAATATTTCTAATGGACACATCTTTTAGTTTGAACCAGCCTGTCAATCCTGACAGATCTTAAGTGGGTACTGAACTGCTTTCTTAATAGACTAAAATATAAACAGAACACCATACCTACAGTGGTAATACTGTATCGTGTTCCAGACCGCAGATATTAATGAAGCAAGGTAATCTCAAGAAATATGTACTTGCTTTAAAGCAGCTAATGCTGCTCAAAAACAAATGATGAATTACTCTCTGTACACACAGGTTACTGGGATGACATTAATCTTTTCTTAAAGCTATTATTCTTCCATATTTTGTACCTTTTTTTTGCTGATGAGTTGTTTGTGACAGCTTTTTAGCTTTGATCCACAGCAAAATACTGCACTTGGACCTGAATAAAAGTAGACACACTTTTTGGGCTAGAATTTTGGGAAAATGAGTCAGTTACTGCTGGTGTTTTCCTCTTTCAAAGGAGACATATATGTAGTTCTAAAGATGCAAAAATTTTATTTCTTCATGAGAATATTTCTTGCAATGTTTTACATTGCATTACAAATGAGGTAATTTACATTCCTCCATTAAAGAAAAATATGTATGCAGTATGAGCTGATGAAGAAGCTACCAAATATGCAAATCTTCATAGCAGAAGAAAACAGGATGGACTTTCTTTATCAGAAATTTTATACAGTGATGAATAGTAAATAACCAGGCAAATAGGAAGTAAAACACTGCACAACTAATTTTAAAGTTATCAGGACTTGAATGATGTGTGAAAAAAATAAGTGAGACTGGAAAAAAAAGAAAAAAATAAATGTCAGGAAAAGGTATTATCTGCATCTTCAGCATCTCTGGAGTAGTTCAATGAGCGTGCAAATATCTTATGTATTTCTGATGGTGTTAAGAATTGTGTAAGACTTACCAACTGTGAGTACCTTAAACATTTCCCTTTTGTCATGGGAAATTCTTGCCTGTAGAACTTCTACTAAATGTAAGTGCCTCATACGCAGGGCATTATAAGTACCACTGCCTCCCAAGTAACACTATTGCTCCCCTCTACCAATCAATTTTTTTTTTATTCAGAGATTATTTTATACACATCATTTTGAGAATGGACCCCTGTAAATCTGCAGAACTAACTACATAAATCCCAATTGTTCAGTGACATAAATCATGCTGAAGTGAGTCATGTCACTAAAATGTTTTAATACTGCCCTTTAAAGATTTCTTTACTCTTGTTATTAATTCCTCAGTATAAAATCATTAAAGCATTTAACTTATTTCTGAATCATTTAGACTCAAAATTTTTAATGAAAGTTTTGATTTTGAAATAGAATTTTATCAGAAAGGAAGAAAATCTTAAAAAGAAAAAAAACTCCCAAATATAAAATAAAATTACATAAGAGCTAGAGAAAAGCTAAGTGGCTCAAATAACACCCCTTAAGAAATAAAAACATGTGTTCCCTTAAGAAATAAAAACATGTGTTACTATTTATGTTAGAACAAGGCAAGCCAGGTTTCTTTCCGTTCAAGGCTATATATATATATATTTAGGTATCTATAGGTAGGTGTGTCTCCCATTGAAAACAATTGAGATATGTCAAAACAGAAAGCAGAGCTTAGAAATTGAATTGTTAACTAACCTTTCTCTTTTCACAGAATCAGTGAATGGTTGAGGTTGGAATGGTACTCTGTGAAAAAACCTATCCAAGTCTTCTCAAACAGGGCTACCCAGAGGCAGTTCCAGTACTATATCTGAATGGCCTTTGAAATCTTCAAGGATGGATCCCAGCACCTCCCAGGCAATCTGCTCTATCACCCTCACACATACCCAGACCTACTTTATGTCAGCAGGAAACTTCCTGTGTTTCACTTTTTGTCCATTGCCTCTTATTCTGTCACTAGGCGCTACTGAAAGCAACGTGGCTCAATGATCTAAATTTTATACATCAGTAAAACCCTCCTGAGCATGCTCTTCCTCCGCCTAAACACTCACAGCTCACTCAGATTTACCTCTTATGAGAAATGCTCCAGTCCCTTCATCATCTTTGTAGCCCTCAGCTGTACTTTATGTGTCCGTTTGTCCCTTGTACTGAGGAATTCTGAACTGGACAGAGTACTCTGGTAGTGGCCTCACCCAGGGCTGAGGAGAGGGGCAGGATCCCTTTCCTTGGACCTACTGGCAACACTCCTCTTAATGCAGCCCAGGATACCATTGGCCTTTTTTGCCACATGGGCTCATGTTCAACGTGATATTCACCAGGATGTTTTGGCCCTTTTCCATCTGGGTGGCCCCCAGCATACACTGGTGCTTGAGATGTTCCTCCCCACATGCAGGATATTGCCCCTACCCTTGCTGAACCTCATGATGTTCTTATCAGACTGTTTCTCCAGCTTGCTGAAGTCCAACTGGATGGCAGCATGATTCTCTGAGATATCAGCTACTTTACCCCTTTTTGTGTCATCGGGAAAGTTGTTGAGGATATGCTGTGGCCCATTGTCCAGTTGATTAATGAAGATGTTAAACAGGATTAGACCCAGTATTGACCACCAATAACTGGGCACTAATTATATTTTGTGTAGCTGATCATCATCATCTGAGCCTGGTCATTCAGACAGTGTTCAGTCTGATAATTCAGCCTACACATTGACATCTTCTCTCTGAGGATCTTATGGAAGCTGCACCAAAGGACTTGCTGAGGTCCAAGCAGACAATAACCACTTGTCTACCACACTGCCCTTGACACAGCAGTCATTTCATTGTAGAAGCTTAACAAATTGGTTAGGCACTCCACAAGATGGTCAAGTATGACAGAGTAACAAAAGACTTTCTCTAGACATCACTAACAGTGTTACCTAGAACTCACTGAAAGAATAAGTATTTGGTTCATTTATAGAACTACATACAGATCCTTAGCATGCAGGCAGCCAATGCCTTTGGCTGTGTGGAAGGGAGATCCTGCTTTGCCAGACTTTCTTCCCATTTGTAAAGATATTAAACTCAGACCTATCCTTCCCACTGACTTCCCTATCTCAAAACTCTGAGGTGCTCTTTTGTTGCAAAGCTGAATTCTGAAGAGTTGGGGAAGGAAACAGTTAGGATGGGGTGGCCTGGCTGTCTTATCCTTAGCGCTGGGTTCATGGTGCAGCCAATGTAAAGGCGGCAAAAGCATGGGGACTTTTCTATTTCCTAATTACAAACCATGCTGCAATTCTAAATCTCCAACCACTTAATGGTGGAGGATAGACACTTCAGCTTTTTCTAGTCTGAGTAATGGTTTCATTTTCTTTCTTTCACCTGAAAACTGGAAAGTCAAAGAGAAACATCCTGTGAAGTGAATTCAGCTCATGGGTTGTCGACCACCACATAGTACGCATAAAGGTAGCCTGACTTCATAAAAATTAGAATTTTACTGCATGTATAATGTAAACCACTTTTCACTGCTTCTTAAAATTAAACACAAGTGTTGAATTATGTCTATTATATTTATATCCATTTGCACTGTAATATAAGTTCAGGAACATCTACTTAAAAATTGCAACAAAAAAAATCATAAAGTGCAATGCCAAACTTAGATCTATCTTTTGTACTCTGAAATCTGGATGGAGTAATTTACCAGAATGGGAAGATATATAAAAATCTTCTAGAGATTGGCATGAATTTTGGTGTATACTCTCATCCTGGCTGCATAGAAACAGTGACAGCAGAGACTGGCTTGCTTGGGATTAGAAATTCTGTGCAAAGTAGAAGGACAATTAATTCACCTTGAAAATATTACTGAGCTACTTGGCTACTGAGAAAGATGTAACACAGAGTTGTGCCAGCCTCAAAACTTAAATTAATATCCAATCCAACTTATTAATTATCTCATATCCATGAAGTTTTACATTTTTGATCTGCACTATGTAAATACACTAACTAAAGAAATAGAATTAGAAATATTCATTTGGCTTTTAGTTTGCCAACCAATTTATTACAGTTTGCAAACAGATTAGTGAAACATCAAGTAATGTGTTAATTAGTCAAATTTATTTCTTCATAGAATCTATGAAGTCTCATGAAGTGAAAGAGAGCTTAAAGTTCATATATTCCTGCTAGATGATTTGCTATGTATAGGGACACTTTCCATTAGACTAGGTTTCTTGAAGCTTCATCCAGCCTAGCTTGAAAATTTCCAGGGATAAGGCATCATTTGAAACACAAAACAGGGACACTAACTGAAGATAAAATGGCTTGACTTTTACTACAAAAACCTACAGAAGATTTCACAATTTCCTTCTAGAACAATTTTCAAAGAAATAATATCGCTTCTAAAACTTGTGGTGATCCTTCCAGTAGAGGTGCTATCTTACCTATTCTGTCTTGCAGCTGAGCTATCATTTTTCATTGTGCACATTTATTTCCTGATCTTCTTTTTTCACAACACAGTCCTGTATCTCAGTATTTTTTCTGTGAACATAAGCACATTTTGATAACTAAAAAAAAAAAAATCATCCTAAGATTCAGAATTTGAAACATACTGCTGGCATGTAGCAATCTATTTTCTATTCATATTTTTCATATTTCTCTGTGAAAATCCAGTTGGTTTCACTGGGAATTGTAACTGACAGATTTATAAAATTATCAGAACTCTGACCTCTCTTTTATTCACATAAAAATATAATATCATAGAGATACACATTCTTGATAAAAGAATTAAGATAGCTGAAGATCTTCCCATTTCTGTTTTCAGAGACTGACTAATTTAAGCTAAACATCATTTAAATGGCAGCACAGGGAGTCCATATGTTTGCAGTTAAGGCGTTAGTTTTACAGACTTAGAAAGAATGGAGTCTGCCTAACCATGTCTCGAGGGAGTTTCAAAGCTTCCATTTCAGTTGGACAATTTATTCAATCTCTATATTCTAGTCATCTATGCCACTGTATTTCAATGTCCAAATCTCTTGAAACTTTAGATTAAAAACCTCAGAAACAAAACCCCTAAGATTCATATTAAGTAAATATCTTTTCAGAAAAAAATTCCTATTAAAATGTTTTCAGTGGACATGAGTAGGTATTGGCGAAACTATAGGCTATGTCTTAATTTAAATGCCTTTCTTCCCTTATCCTGTGTTGTGCTGACCTAATTTTTCATGGAAGAAAAAGACAAAACACAAAATCAATTAGATGATTACTCTTTGATGTCTCTTCCCAATGGAGAAGGAAAAGCTCTCAGGCAAATATTTTAGGAATAGTCATGATCTAATGCCAGGGGAAATCATCCACTATAAAAATACACTGAAGGGGGAAAGTTTTGCAAAATAGAAAGAATCAGAAAAAATTATAGAAGTTGAATAAAAATAACAGTGAAAATTATTACAGAAGTTGAAATCTCAGTAGTATAGTATCTGTGAACAAATTATCTAGCAAAATTTGTAGTAGATCATTTCAGTTTTGTTATTTGACTGGATTCTGGGTGACTGGATTCTATCACTGTCTTCTCTACTTATGGCAGGAATTCCTGTGACTATTTAGCAGCAAAAGAAGTCCATTAAATCCAGCTAACATAAATTTCATACTATATGTATCTGCTAAATCACAGTTCAGTTTTCACTGCCAGTCTTGGATATATAACCACATATCCTGCACAATAAACAAACATTTTCTTTGAGGAAAAAAAAAGCTTGCCATAGCAGTTATCTATTTAATAGCTTTTCCATAGGGGTTCTACCAAAAAAAAGGGGAAAAAAACCACAGCAAAGACAACAACAACAAAACAAAAACACTTATCTCTTCAAACTAGTGGGAGGAACACCTTTTTTTTATTCCCTTTCTCCTGAAAAGAATGTCCTAATGATAAAACACATGATGAGCATTAGAGAATCAAAACCTTGGGTAACTGGTGCTCTTAAATGACCTTTGGTGATCAGTTGATCTAAAAATATTACATAGTGTATCTCTGGCAGAAGGAAAATAATAATAATAAAAAGAAAAACCACCAAAACTGAGCATGACAGTATTCAGATCTGAGCTTTATCTTTACAGGATGGACCCATCGTAAAGTCCATTCTTGCCCTCTGCATCGTTCTGTGTGTTACACTGACCAAGCATCAAAACAACAGTATGGAAGGCCATAAAATGAAGGCAGCAGCTTAAATTAAAACAGATTTTCTGACTTGCAGAAAGGCATACATAATTTTTCTATAAAAAATATATCTTCATCCTCTATGGAACAGTCAGCTGATGGACTCAGGAATGCTTGAAAATAAGAGTTATCATTTGCACATAACCAAGTCCAGCACTGGGAAACTTTCACTACAAGCAACCAGATGGAGTCGCCTCCAGAATCACACCATTTGTTTGATAAACTGTGGTGACTGTGACTCATACTAAAAAAACAATTCTATAATATTCTATATATTGCTTCAATTTGGTTAGTTTGACATTAGATTAAGCTCTTGTTTAGCTTAAACTTTAATATTACTGGCACAAGGGGATCTTCAAAAATTGTTTTCAGCCTGATTGTGTTGCTGTTTCATACACATGTCAACAGCATCTGCTAAGCATGCAATGTAAATTTCTAGTTCAACTTGAAGCTCTAAAACTAGTCAAAGTTCTAGAAAGAGAATGTAAGCAGGTGTTAAAACATTGAATTTGACTAGACTGATCAGCTGAATATCAGCTGAATACCTTGGAGCTACTTCTGGTCCAGATCCACCCTGTTAGGATTACTACTATCAGGTATAGTGGCCATGAAGTGATCTGTTCTCTTCGGTGGAGATCCTTCACCCTCCTTCCTCTGGAGTCCACATCCTCAAAAGAGCAACTTCCATAGCTTAGAAACACACTATACCACGAAAAAACAACTGATAACAGCAATAAAACTTACTTTCAGATTTGTTTTCAAAACTTGTCTGAGACTACAGAGACTTTGAGTTACATAAAATGTGGATAAATTTAGCTTAACATCTAAGAAAGCACTTTAAAACTCTAATTTTTGAACGCAATTCTTTCATTTCATTTGGCTTAGAAAATTAAAAAGCTCAGACTGTTTTACTGAGACAAAAGTGTTCTGCACACTTTTATCTCATCACATTTTAAACAGTTTTCTAATGTCAGGTTTATTAGGAAGAACCTACTTTTATATAATGTACTAGCAAAGATAGTACTTTCAAACAATTGATGATCTCAGTTAAACATTGCTATTTCCTTCAGCAGGCTGCACCTAGTGACCTCTGCTTCTGTGGTAGCACATTGAGAAAAGCAAAAAAGAAAAGATTCAGCCTTCAAGAAACCCTGATAATCAGACACTTGTGTAGCAAAGTGCCACACCTGTGTGCTGCACTGTGTGGCAAGGCAAAATCAAAGAGGCTGTGCAAAATTCCTCCTGTATCTGAAAGGCATCTGGCTGTAATTCTCCTCATGGCTCCCAAGGACAGCATATTTCAGGTCTCTTTTCTACCCCCATAAAAAACTTGAAAAATCCATCCATGAGATCTTTTGGTGCTTAATGGTTAAATATTTGGCTTGAAATCATTTAACATAACAGTTTTAATCAGTTTATCTTTCATCTAGCTGCATCTTGAGTAAAAAAACAGATCTAAGAAAAACAACCTACAAAGAATAAGAAATATTCTACAACAAAATTGGCCTCTGACAGATATTACATATGAAAGGTAATGAAATGCTCCTGGGGCACTCCAGGCTACAGAGAGACAGCTAGGGAATTCAGTCCAAATAAAAATATACCAACAGAGATATCACAATTAGCATAATTTCTGTTCTTAACAAAGATTGAAACTTCCAAATTATCTTACAAAAATATTCTATTTTCCAGAATGTGAGATTATCCAAAGCTTCTCAGGAAAGCACTATCCTATTTCCAACTTTTGTCTGGTGGCACTTAAGAAAATAGAAATTAGGTTTATGGTGAGTTGTGAATTAGTAATTTAAATTACCATGTTCAATTAAAATGGAAATATTAATGCTTGCCGCACCTCCATCCTTTCAACATGTTTAGTGACAACACTGCTCAAAAACAATATTACAGTATTCAAAGGCAAAGTTACATGAAGAACATTATATTAAAAGTTAATTCACTATTAATTAAATATTACACAGCACTTTTATATCCAGATTTATCAGAAGGGTATTTTATTTCTATCTTACTCTGGAAGCAGTTTAGGGAGGGGATCACAATCTGAGGGGCAGAGTTCATGCTATATCTGTCTAAAGCTGCAACATATCAAAACTTCTTCTTCTTCCTACTGTCTCTTCAGGCTCAGTGAACCTGGAGGGTTCAAAGCACTGTCACTGATCCTCTCTACTTATTTGTACCTGAGAGAAATCAAGGCTGACCACTAATTCACATTCACCTCCAATCCATGCTTAGTGTTCATCCCCATTTTCCTCATATTGCAGAGTTACAAGAACCAGGAATTTTAATGGGATTCACTTCAGGAAAAATAGTTCTTAATCATATTTAAAAAGGAAAATATGTCTTTGGCAACTTTGTGATAGAAAAAAAAAGTCCCTTTCGGAGGAGATTACAAAAACAGGTTCTGAAATAAAATTTCTTTAAAGTCTGCAGTTGGGCTCTATCAAGAGAAGGAATCTTTCCTCGAGGCATTAAGAAAGCTATTTTACTAAATTTGTATCCCCCCCCCTCATTTACATGTAGACATAAAAAGAAACAAATACTACTTTTTGTTGCATCAGTTTCACCTGTTTTTCTGGTTCTTTTAACGTTATTCTTGTAGGTATTTCTGTCTCTTCCTGAACAAAGTGACAATGGCTGTGAAAATGCTACAGGCTGATCATATTTCCTGGAGCTGCTCTCTCTGCAGCTGTGGCACTGGACTCCCCCTTGATCACCTACCCTGGGCATGATCCTGCCCCTACCCACAGTCAGAAATCCTGTCCGGTCTTGCCTGCCCCTGTTCCTGGGAACGTGGGGATAGGGTGCTAGTCTTGTCTCTAGTAGTACCCAGCACTCTGCAACACCCAGGCAGTTGTTTTGGAAAAATTTCACTTGGAAGAGTGCATTGAGGCTGTGCAAACCAGTAATTATCCTGAAACCACATTAACAGTCAAGCACAATGGTGCCCCTGAAAGAGGGTTTTATAGAGGAGGAATGGCATTTGTTTCCAGGCCACCTTATTAACTGAGGTCACCCAACTGAGCTGAGGTAGGCGAGGCCATTCAAGCTGGCCCCATGGAAAAGACTCTGTGTCAGAGCAGCTGACACAGCATGTGGAGATCCCCAAGCAGCAGAAACAGGAATTACACATGGGCTCCTATAGCCACCTGTCCTCAGTCCTGAGGGCGGCCCTCAGAGTGCCAGCATCTCCCCAAAGAACACATGTAGCTCAGAGGCTGAACCTGAAGGTCTGCTCTCTCCTTGCACAGGACCAACTCCACATCCATCTGTGCTGGGTGTGGGGCAGATTCAGGCAGCTCTAGAGCCACAACAGCTGGCCAGAGCTGAGCCTGGCAGCCATGCAGGTGGTACCTCTGGAAAAATATACTTAAGACTGAAAACACCCCACAGGCAGAGGAGGAAGGAGCAAAAGTGAGAGAAACAGCAGTGAAAGCACTGAGGTCAGGAAGGAGGGAGGGAAGGAGGTTGCTCCTGGAGCAGGCATTCCCCATGGAGCAGGCATTCCCCATGAAGAGCCTGCAGAAGAGGTTTTTGCTCCTGAAATCCTGCATCTTGTGGGAAAGAGACCCACTGGAGCAGGGTAAAGAATGAGGAAGAAGAGTAAAGGCAAACCATTATGGGGACTGACTACAAGCACACAGTCATCAGCTCTGGAAGAAAGAAAGGAAAGCTGAAAATGAAAATTGGCAGAGAAAAAAAGGTGGAGGAAGATGAGTGAGGGTACAGCTGGTTGGGAATTTGACAATAGCCACAAACAGCCACAACGGGGAAAAAGTTTCTGCTCTGATAGTATTAGGTTTGGGAGAAGATAAGGGAGATATAGCATGTACACTGCATTAATGTGTGTTATTCTTCTGTGAAATATTTGGATATACCATTACCTGAAGACATTTAAGGTTAAATAAATACACAATGAAATCAGAGGGGCGTCTTGCTTTATTTAGTAAGAAAAAATGCCCTTTATTTTGGGCTTAATTGTTTCTTCTCTCTCCCTCCCTCTATGAAACTAAGTTACACATCTTATCAGCTCCTCCCAAACTTTATTACATTAACCAGATTTTTGAGGCTGTGATAAGCTTACTGCAATTCTTGGAGGCTCTACTAAGCAATTTCAGTTTTTAAACTGAAAACCTATGATGGATTTTCCTTTCAACAAAGTAACTCTTAAATGTAAAGGCTGAAGACTTCCATTAGTGATTGTGACACTTCTGACCTTAAACTGTGGTTTTACTTTAGAAGATATAAAGTACTGACTGCAAGGTGTTCCTGAGTAGAAAATAATTTCATAGTTTCAGTGGCTGGACAACAGGTAGAAATTAACACTGCTATGGTTTGTTTGCATGGAGAACTTAAAATGGAAACACAGAAACATCAGTATTTCAAAGATTCCAAAATTTGTTAAAAGACTAAAGCAACTAAAATTTAAGAAAAAAAAATCCAAACTCAAACCCAAAAGTAATCATCACAGACCAAACCCGTGAATAAGTTTTATAAAGGAATTAGAAGAAACATTTTGATACAGAAGATGTTTATAAAACACTCTTTTCAAAAAATGGCTATTGATACAGATAAAACTGTTTGCTATAGTGGTAATAATCCCTAGTTTAATTGCAGGTTATTTGTAAAGAAAAGATCAACTAGTTTCAAGTTCTGTTGCTGTGCTTGAATGATAAACTATCACAATGTAAGGAGAGCTGAAGAGGATGGTTATACATGGGCATGTTCTGAAACTTGTCTAGAATGTTAAGCTACTTAGAGAAAGAGGATGAGATTTTTCCCAAAGTCAAGGGTTGTACCTTCCTACCATGACTGTGTTTTATGCTTTTCTGAAAATCCTAAATACTGTACAAAAACCTGTGAAAACTTCTTGCTTGTGTTCTTCACCTTCCCAATTAATGAGCTAGAGGTATGGGAAATAAACTTTGAAGACATATTTATTCCTTTTACCTTTTGCAACTGTTCACATCAGAGTGCAAATCAATTTTGTCTAAAAGTCCCAGTAGGTTCCGAGTGACTGCAGCTACTGTCCCATCAAGGATCAAGGTTAACATTGCCCTTTGACAAGTCTGGTACAAAACATATATTTATACAAAACTGTCTGACCAGAGTTCCTTTCTGAGGAATGAGTGAGGAAAGGGTTTCTATGGAGAGAACAGAGTTTACAGCCATAGAGTATCATCAGGTGCTTCCATCTCCTTCTTCAGTGTGAAATCTTTTAAGTAAATTTTTTACTGGAAAATATTTGGATCATTCAGTTTGTCCAGTAAAGTATCTGTAGTACAAAATTCTAGTCCATACCTTCTCCATGAGGTCTCTCTGATAAACATGTAATAGAGTTTGCGTGTGCTAGGAAAAAGTCATTTGGAGCTCCTCACTCTGTGCTCCCCAGGATGGCAGACAGACTGCGATTTTACTCAACAGCTGCAGTTCTACCTATGAAAGGAGTAAGAAGCATAAAAGGGCAATTGAAGGCTCCTTGAAGCATGTAGAAATTCTGCATGTCTGCTGCAAAACTAACTAGCAGCAGACTGTTGTCCTCTGGTGATTGTAATTGGGTCCCTCCATCCTTGTCAAAGCTCCTAGCAAAAATTGCTGAAAATAAGCTCTTCTTAGGGGGTAAATTGTTGCGAACACAGGAAGGTGTAATTTCCACCTTTCTGCAACATCTTTATTGACTTTCCTTTTCCCCTGTACTCAGATGGATTAACATTATACAGTCTTGAATATATCTTTAAAAAAAATCCACAAAAACTCAGCAGGCTGCCTGAATTATTTGAAACTGCAATTTATGTTCATAGCACAATGATATATGAAAAGTGTTTATGTGTGTTTTTCATAAAGTTCTTTTCAGTTAATGAGCTAAATGTATGGTAAAGAAAACTCTGAGATATTCTTGAGTCCATTTGTGCATCAGTCAACAGCAGTCTTTTCTTAAAAAAACACAACCCTAAAATTAGTAATGGTCTCACACCTCATCTGAGTAAGACATTATTCTGACATAATCTGACTACAGGTTCTGAATATTGGAGTTAGGAATGGTATAAGACCTATTAATAAAGGTTGTTTATTTAAACTTCAGGCAGACTTAGCCATTTTGAAAAGTTTTTTCTTAGCTATTTTAATCTTTCAAGGTTTCTAATCACAGTAATTTGCATTTGTATCATAACTCCCCTACAATAAGTACCAAAACCACTTTAAAAATTTATTTACAAACTTGGGAAAACAGTTCTCCATCCATCACTCTGCAAAGCTCAATAGACTTTTAAAGGTTTGTCATATTTAGGTCAGTCACACTAGAAGATAGGATTTAGACCCAAGGATACATGCCCCATATTAGGAGCACCTTTGGCTTAAGGACTGTATAGTTGCCTTCACTTACACACCCATACAGAGCTCAAGAATCCTTTGGACAGTGCTCTCAGGCACACAGTGTGACTGTTGGGGATTGTCCTGTGTAGGAACGGGAGCTGGACTGTATGGGTTCAGCAGGTAACAAAGGAACAATTTAATGTATTATCAGATTTTTCTACAAACTATTCAATTTTTTTAACAAAATTTTCATTTGGTTAAAAAAATCAGACGAAAAAACCAATGCTATGAAAGACAATATGTGGTGATTGCAGGGAAGAAGTGCATGACGTTTTTTTCACCCCAATCAACAAGACCATTCACTGGTTTATATTAAAACAGCAAAGTAAAATATATTTTTTTCCATTTGATATTAATGTTAATAAGAAAGTAATTCAGAAGCTATGATAGTGTCTAAAATACTAATGGACTCTTACTCTAGCTAAGATGTCAGGGAGCATGATTAAGCAGGATTTTAATAATATTGCGAAGAAACACAATAAGATAACAAATAATTATTTTCCAGTATCAGAGATGTGCATTTCAGCTTATATTCCCCATGGAAAGAAGAAACTAAGAAAAAAAAGATTAATTTAAATTAATAGGCAGTTATCATAATTTTACATTAAATAATTCTTCATGCTGTCCTGCCTTTAGACCTTTGTAGAATATCGCCCTTCAAATTTTAGAATAAAAATGTTGCTGATTAATTTATTCCATTGTTTCCTTAATGTTCAAAGATAAGTTTTTGACAATGTTTTAATTGGAAAGATTTTTAACTTTTATGTTATGCTGGGATCATAATTAAAGCTGTTTATATCGCTATAATTGCATGTATGAAATATTTATATGTTCTTTAAGAAATTATTGCTTATAGCTATCATGAATTACAAATTACATCCCACACATCTTTAGATGTAAACACATCCAAGCAGTCTTTACTGTTAATATAAGCATTGTTGAATAACAGGTAGTTGGTTTACAAAATATTTTGCTGCAATATCCCTAGGTCTAGCTGAGACAGTTGTGCAAGAAGGAATCAGATACTTGGCTATCAGTGAGCTTTGCAGCTTCAACTGTCCAGTTCAGAGAAGCACCAAAATGTCTGAAAATGTTTCTGTGATTCTAGAAATCTGACTGGTGTTTGAGAGCTAATTCTTCTTACTGTGCTGAAGTGTTTAACAGAAATAGCATGAAGGAGAAATACAACTAGAAAATACTCGTATTTCAGAAAGAAGTTTCTCTCTGTAGGGCATACTTCGCACACACACACTTTTATGGATTTTATGGATACTCACACATGTACATGTATAATCCCTTTATAGAACTGTAGGCAGGCCAGGTTTTCAAAACATTACTGGACATGCTGTCATCACCCCACAGAGCAAGCTATAGAGCTCCTGAGACTTGGCCAAGCAGAAACACTAAGCAGCTCCTGGCAGGCACTGCCCGGTGTAACCTATGACACCTGCTCCAAATTTCCAAACTAGCTTAGTTTACCTGAGTTAACAGAGCTCCATATTTGCTATACACCATAAATGCACCAATTAATTAAATTAGCATAGAAATCTTACCTTTCTATTTAAATACAGATAAGTCTTCTTCCTCAGTATTCTAAGATCATTCAAGCACTTCCTAATTTTATATTGAATTTTTGCTCTCTTTCTCCTTTCTGTGTGGATAATATCCCCAAAAATTATCCTAGGTGATTAGTCATAAGGTGTGCAACTGCATAAAGAAGAACAATAGCTTGGTTTCCTTAAGAAAGGTGCAACAATAAAAAGTTTGTTGGAAAAGTCAATAATTTATTTCTGTATGTGTCCTACTTATCTTATTCCTCTGCTACAAAAACTTGAGGTGTCAACCATCATTCAAGATGTCTGCTTCTAAAACAGAATCCTTGCCCAACAGCTTTAAAAGATACTCTCCTCAAATTTCTCTGCAGTCACTATGGGTTTAAACATTCTCAAAATAACACTTTGGTAAAACATTCAAAGGGATTTTCCTCTAAAAAGTGTTGCTAAAAATACGACATTGTAGGAGTCCAGATTCAGCAATTAAAGGGAGTGCAGCCGATTTGCACTGTGTTTTGGTGCTGCTTTTCACTTTGTATTATAAAGAAAGCATTCATTTTTTCAGGGTTTTTGGAAATTTAACACTTTTTAAAATAATTTTTCATTCTGTTTGTTTCTGTCACTTTTGACAAAATTATTTCCTTGTGGCTCTGCCTCTTAAGAAAACCTAGCAGAAAGTTATTGCGAGAGAACATCTTAGCTAGAAGTTACGGGGATGAAAATTTCTTGTTAATGAAGTGGAACAAGCTACCCAGTCTCTATGTCCTCTCCTTTTTCATGCAATTTTGGGTATTTCAAACAAATTTGAACAAATTTGTTTGCAAGACCTTTCTGGCTGATGTTGCAGCAGCTATCTAGCCACAGAGAGAAACACAACTTTCCCAAGCATCATTCTAGTGAAGGCTGTGAGATGATCAGAGAAAAAAATGAGAAACAATTCTTATCTTAACTTGCTGCACCTGGTATTGTGAGCATGTGGAATGTGTTATGTACCAAAGGGTGGTTTCTTAATTAGCCAATGGTGATGGTGTTTTGAGTGATGGACCAATTAGATCCACCTATAGTGAACTAGGGTATAAAAGTATGGGTTTCTTAATAAAGATAATCAGCCTTCTGTAAATGCATGGAGTTCATGCAACTTATTGCCTGGTTCTAATGCCCATTGTGCTAATGCACTGAAGCATAATTGACCATACAGGCCCAAGAAACAACAATTAAGACAGAAGTCATCCAGAGCAAGGATCAGATAAAAGATAGTAGACATAACCAGAGAGTTACTTAGCTCTCGCTAATATAATAGTGAAGATAAACAGGACAGAATAAGAAAACAGGGAAAATAACTTTTTTATAGTTACTAGGTATAGAGGATAGCCAGGTCCAGGGAATATCTCTTTAAGAGGGAATATTCTCTTTTCAGGCAGGGATTCTTCCAGGCCTATCAGAAACACAGATATTTTCCTTTTTCTACTCTTTATTATTGAACAAATGTTTATTCTATTCGGACTGTAATTTCTAGAACAGCCACTTAAGAATATATGTGCTGGATTTCTTCTTTTTTTTCTATTCTCTTCAATTGATGGATCAAAAATGAGAATCCTCATTTCCTAGTACTGATTTTTTAAATTTTACATTGTATTATCTATTTATTTCAAAAAAATAACTTCTGAAAACATTTCATATTCTGCTTATAAAAATAAATGGGCAGATAACATGACTACCTGCAGAGCTCTAACATAAATAAAGAAAATTGTCAGTTTTCTTTTAAAGCAAGCTTCTTGTATTTCACTGTATTATCCCACCTCTCCACCTTTCTTATTCAAGTTGCATTTGTTACAGACAAGCATTATTAGCAATAGGACTCTAATGAGACATTATTATATAAATATGTAAACTGAAAAATGTCCAGGACATTTGATTAATGTCTTTAACAGTTGTAATCATACTTACATTTGAAAAATCTAGCTACCTGTTTTATATATGTTTCAATTATACTATTTTCTGTAATTAAGTTAAATACTATTCAACTGGCTAAATCCTGTAGTTGCTTTCCTATTCCTTCTGCTTCAAGAATATCTGGAGGTTACCTTGCAGTAAGCACAACATACATAGTTGTTATAACCAAAATTGTCTACAATTCTGTGGTATTCAGTGGTCATTTACAAGCAATGTGTAGGGGTTTTTGGCATTGATTTCTCCTCTTTACACTCACAACACATTTTTATGTTCAATTATTTCACTTTAATACTGCCATTATCAAGTATATTATCCCAAAACTTTTTATTATGGATAGTGTTTTCCTTTCCTTACATAAAATTGTTGGAAAGATGTGATGACCAGTATCTTATGAACTAGCAATAAATGTGAAAACTGTAAGTGGAATAAAGAACTGGTGTTTAGAATAACAAAGTATGAAAGTGTACTTTAAAGCTGTCACTTATTGCTCTCTGCTGCCACAATAAATTTATCCAAATACTTTTCTGGTCTTCTATGATGATGTCAAAAGCTTTAGAGCTGAAGGGGAAACAAAAGTTGTTAAAGGCAACCATCATGGGATGAGCTTCCAACACACAGCATCAGCCTTAGCAAGAGGCAAGATCCTCCTTCAAGTGCTCTCATTCTTGGAAACTGATGTCCCACTGAAACTGGCAGACCAAGTAGGTCATTGCTTTCTCAGAAAGGCCTCAAGTCAGCCCAGTCTTAAAAGGATAAGTAGCTGCTGTCTTTTCCTAGGAATGACAGCAGCAAAGGAAAATTTAGAAGGTTATTCAGAGGCATGTTTTGAGGCAGAGAGCATTGAGAGGCCTGTAGGTTAGGCAGGGCACAAAAGGCAGCCACACAGAGCCACTGGGCTACTAATTAACTGTGAATTGTATGAGAAATTACCCTTTATAGAGAGCTGCCACTGTCCCTTCCCTGGGAACTGTGGCTCATCTTTTTAAATGGCATGTCTAATTGAAACTCATCTGAAGGAATGGCAAAGGAAGAAGATTATGATCTTTCTCCTAAACTCAGATTTTTGAGGACTCTTCCTTGTTTCCCTAACAGTAAGAGTCACTTAGATCTGTGACACAGAATTTTGTAACATACTTGGTGGGATCAGGAAAAAAAGCATTTTTAGTGCACCTACAGATTCATCCTAAACCATTGATTTAACCCGGCCACAAGCCATAAAAATAACTTGGCAACCATGACAGTAGATAACTTGATAATCGTTATAATTTATTTCAGTCAACTATGTGGATACCCTTCTATAAAATAACTTCATGTGAAAACCGAACTTTCACTTGCTGACAGCAAACGTAAAACAAGTTATCTTAGGTCACAAAGGGCATCTTGTGTTGTCATACAAGTGATCACCATAAGAAAGTCAGCAACAACCCAATTACCCTACCAGTATCTGACACGCAAATTGTCTCTCCACATGTTTCAAACAAGAACTAAACATGGTGATCATGCAGGTCAAAACAAACAAAAACAACCCACCAAAACAACCTGATGTTTTATGCAAATAAAAAAATCTTGTCTGCATATTTAATTCAAGTGCAGTGTCTTGCTTAAAGAAACGTGGGTTTGCCAGAGCTCAGGGCTGGCAGGACTCAGTCTGGGAAACAACATGGGATCAGCACATTTGGCTCATTTTCTGGGTGCTATGCCACCACTTGGCATTTGTGGCCCCCGAACAAAGGGTGTTGATTGAGATGCTCATTTCTGGTGTTTGCTGCTGCTTGCAAACAGTAATGCAGCAATTTCAAGACAGTTGCACAGGAATGGTCTGGCTGGAATATTTGTCTCCAGCAAGGCAGTCTATTTCTGTCTGCTGTCATCTCATACAGGGAATTAAAGGGAATATGAGTGGAAAAGAAGCAGTATGGAGTTTCTGCTTTTGAATGTTTATTTATGTTTTTCAAAAGGGGTATTGCTCTAATGTTGCCCAAACATTACTCTAAAACTCCTTCTCAATCATTACAAAGATACTCTTTTCCTAGGAAAACTGTGGTTACACCTCCACGTCCTGTAACTCACCACTTTGCATCTTACGCTTGGAAGTTTTCTCATGGAATAATAAAATGGTCTGCTGCTCCACCAGAAAACCTCAATAGCTGTGATGGCTGTCCACTCTAGTTCCTGTGCGCTCAGTCCCAGTGCTCTCGTTAAGGATTCAAATCACAACCATATGTTTTGGCTGGCTGCTCCTGGCAAGAGGACAAGAGCATGAACCTGAGAGAGCCACCTCCTGTCCTCTTCACTGGGTTTGCCTAGGCCAGCACTGGGTTAAGCAGTGGAGAACCTTGATTATAGCAAGGCGCCAGGATGCTGCCATCTATGTTACATATTAACACAACTTTGACATTTCCTATTAGGCATTTATTCGCCTGTGTCTCTCCCAAAGAGTACTTTGGAGACTATGCCAAAAATAATGTACATCCTCTAAAGACTGCCTTGCACAATGTATATACACAGCCCTTCTTTTGACTATGAAAACTCTGCTATTTCACACTTGTGAGAGGGGATACTTAGTGCTGGGCAGATAACATGAAGTTATTACAGCAGCTAGGTTTTAGGTTGGCTATATTATCATTAAAAAGGGGTCTGTGAGTGGGAACATGGACATATATGAAATATTGAAAAATGTAATTTGTGTAAGAAACATTTGCAGCACTGTAGCAGAGACCAGGGTACTGCTGCAATTGTACTCCATGTTTTAGAAATGCAGTGAAGAACGTAACACAATCTGGAGCTCCTATGAACAGCACTGCTCCCATTTAATCCAAAACAGCATGCAGAACATCTCTTTCCCCTCTCCCTGGAGGTAGTTTATACAAAATTTTGTATAAACTACCTCCAGGGAGAGTAATGTCTGTACATAATTTTTCAGGTATAATGCTTCAGTCCTTTAAAACACTGGATTGTGTTTTCCTACAGTAAGATAGCTGCAGTGTTGTCAGCTCTCACTGCTTACAGGTTAGTGTATTTTAAAAGTCTCAGCTGGGGAATTTTGTCTTGCTTGAGAATTTTAGGGACTCTATAAAAGAACCTGAGATTTTTATTCATATAGCAGCACAGTATTCATGTATGTATGTGACCCTAATGCAGCCTAACTACACCACCAAATAAGATTGATAAAATTTTATCTACTAGAAGGTATCACAGGTTTTGAATGTGTGGCTTTGAACAGCCTCATAGTCATCCTTGTTTACCCAATCAGTCCAAATTTTGCAGCTCTTAAATGTAAGTAGAACAGGCATACATTTTTGTACAACCTCCTCATAAGAGGAAAGATGGTGATACCTTTTAAAGCTGAATCATTTCAATGCTTAACAAGTCACACACAGAAAAAAGCCTCAGAGTTACTACCAAACACAAAATAAGCATGAATGAATGAATGAATTAAAGAATGAGCACAGCTTTCTGCAGCCCTTGTAAAATTTCTTCTATTTGTGAAAACTCATGTGGATTTAATAGCTGGACTTGTTGTTAAATCAGATTATATTATGTTCAGCATGTAGCAAAAGATTATTGTGTAAAAAAATTAGTGATTTATGTTTGACTCAACTATCAAATGTGTATCAATGACTGCTCTTCAGCTGTGAAAATTGCCTCACTTTCATCAAAAAATGCACAATGACTAACATTAAGACTAAAAAAGATGCCACTGTGTTTAGGTTTCTCTTAGAGGAATAAAAACAGGAACTAGTATCATTACTATTATTATTATTAATTGTTATTATTTATTTTAAATAGCTGGTATATTTCTATATGTGAATGCATTTCCTAACTTCATATGAACTCTGTTATAGAAAATGCCTTGTTTAAGCAGGTTATATCTTCATCTCTTGAATATAAGGGTTCACAAGCCCCAGGGACCTGCCTGCCTGTAGTCCAGCTGCTTCTCAGATTCCCTCAAGACATCCATGAAGCTTACAGGCATAAGCACAGGCTCAGCCTCAAATCTTTTTGACAGAGGTCAAGACATTACAGTACCTGAGACATAACTATGGCCACAAGGCAGCTTTCAGAAGAAAAAATCTCCTGACTTGTTCTCCCAGCAAAAAGAAACAAGGAGGTCAATTTTTCTATCAGCAGAATGCTCAACCTGGAAAATTTTGATGAAAGGACTCTTTTATTGTGACTATCAGTGTCATTAAACATGCAGAGGCAAGGTTATCACTCCAGGACATATCAGTTGTACTACAATGAAGACAGTCAGCTCTATACTACTTGCAGTTTTCAGAGAATGGCATCTTTAATTTTGTTCCTAGTAATTAATCCTTTCTTTTTTTCATGTTCTGTCCAACTGCACTAATCCACATCACATCAGAATTTCATTCTCCCACTATTTTTCAGTCCCTCAGAACAATACAAATCTTGTTTAACTTCAACCTAACTTAAAGTTGCATGAATTGATGTATGTACCACACTTTCTTTCATGAGGAAATGAATATTAAAAAATTGCATTATGAATTTTGGCTCCAGCCAGTATATTTTAAATGAGCTTTGCTGGAAGGAAGCCAAGGAGAACGTATAAACTGACAGTTTGTGATGATGGTGCTATTTCATTGAAAGATATTTTTTGGTCATTACATAACACCTGAAATTCTCCTGCTTGCCAAAAGAAGTGATAGCTGCAGACAGCACTGACTGCAAACAGTCACCCTTCTCCTTTCATTGTTATGTAACTATTAACAGAGACATAAAAGTAAATCACAAGACCATGTCATTAAATGTGTGTTTGCCCATTTTTTCTCAAAGCTGATATTCTCTGTTAGGTCCCAGTTGAATCCTTAATTATAACCACATGATTTCTGTGAGAGAAAAATTCTATTTAAAAAAAAATTCACTCCATTAACAAGAATAGAATACTAAGTGATATCATCAATGCTGGTGTAGTGATATTCCTGTTAGTACCACAGGTATTCCACAATGCTAAAAGGTAAAGTTAGCATCAAATATATTAGTTATGAGTGGAAATGAAAAAAAGAGAAAAGCCCAGAGTTTTGTTGTAACCTTTAGTAACAGTTAATAAATGCCTAAAATAGGTTTAAATTTCACTCAACTGGTAAAATTTTAAGTCCTGTAAGTTCAAAGACATGGTTGCATTTTGAATACTGAGAAACAATGCTATGTATTAATCACAGCCCCTCTCTTTTGCTTGCTTTCCCTTTTCCATGTATTAATATCTGCAGGACTGCCCTGAAAAGGATCCAAAGATATTACAATCTCTGAGATGCAAAGCAGAGTCTGACCGTTATTTTGGGACCCTCTCCAAGCACAGCTTGGAGCTTTGTGAAGTTTAATATATCCACAGTCAGGCAAAAGGTTATACATGTGATGCACCAAAAACTAAGGTGTTTCAAATAACAATTTCTTACCCTTAGGGTTATTTCATTTCACCAAATGAAGAGATTAAATGAGCAAATGGCCACTAAGATCAAATTACCCTTGTCATGATGAACTCTCAAAACATGAATTATCTACATTGGCAGCATTTCACATCATTTCACCATGATCCTTTATTTCAGATTATTGGCGTACTGTCTGAAAAATTATGATCAAACTTGCCTTGAAGTGCAGATTCAAAGAACCAAGCAGAATCTTCTGTTTGGACTATTAATATACAGGCCAATATCTTACAATCATGCTTGAGGAATGAAATTTACTCTGCTTTTAAAATGATAACTAGTTTCTATAGTCATAAAAGTTTATAATTTTGTCTAAATTTTTAGTAAATAAGAAACTTATCAGAATTTACAAATATTTTATCCTCCTTTAAGTACCAAAATCAAACACATTTTTGTTGCTTTGCAGAGGAAACAGGAACAAAACTTGATATTATTCCCCTCAATAGCAAGAATCCGACCAACATAGTCTGCTAAGAAGGAGGATTGAGCCTTAAGAACAATTGCCAGCACTGTCCCAATAATTACACTGTCATTTAGTGTGGCTGAGAAGATGGAGGCCTTAATTTGCAAATGCCCATATTTCTCCAAACCTTTGTAATGCAGTCAGTTTTATGTTGGGTCACAGATGACAGTCTCTTAGGTTAGATACTAAAAGAAATACTCTTCACCAATTTGCGTAAAATGGTGCAAAAAGGCAGCTAATGATATGATGTTTCTTTAAGAGAATTAAAAAACAAAATTCAAACATTTAATTATTTTAATTATATATAAAACTTGTTGCAGTTTAATTTTTACCTGGAGACACAGAAACAGAGAATTAGCTGTGGAAAGGACCCACAAAGATCATAGAGTTCAACTCCTGGCCTTGCACAGCAGTCACATCATATGTTTGAGAGCATTGTCCAAGCACTTTTTGAACTCTGTCAGGTTGAGCTCAAGCCCTGTCACTGCTCACCACAGATAAGACATCAGTGCCTGCCCTTCCTTTTCCCTCACAAAGTTGTAACTCAAATGAAGTCTACCCTCAGTCTCCTCCAGGCAGAACAGACCAAGCAACCTCAGCTGCTCCCGATATGGCTTCACCTCAAGGCCATTTACCATCTTCCTTGCCCTCCTCTGAGTGCTTTCTAACAGATTCATTTTTTGGTTTGGCTTTTTTTTTTTTTCCTATTGTGTCACCCAAAACTGCCCCAGCGCTGGAGGTGAGGCTGCCCCAGAGCAGAGCAGAGCAGGACAATCCCCTCCCTTGCCTGGCTGTGATGCTGTGCCTGATGCACCCAGGACATGGGTGGCCATCCTGGCTGCCAGGGCACTGCTGGCTCATGTCCAACTTGGATACCCAGGTTCCTTTCCATGGCACTGCTTTCCAGCATCCCATTCCCTACTCTGTTGGTACATTCGCGATTACCGCATTCCAGATGCAGAATCCAGCATTTTCCCTCTGTTGAACTTCATATGGTTGATGATTGCCCAGCTCTCTAATTCATTAAAGTCTCTCTGCAGAGCCTCCCTTCGTTCAAAGGACTTGAAAACTCCTCCTAGTATAGTGTTTTTTGGCAAATTTGCTTAGTATCCCTTCGATTCCTGCATCCAAGTAATTTATGAATGTTTCGAAGAGCACAGGGCCAGGGATGACAGAACCCACTAGTGACAGGTCTCAAACCTGTTGCCAGCCCATTCACTGTAACACTTTGTGCCTGTGCACTCAGCCATGTCACCATGCATTTGTCCAGCTATGAGCTGGACAGTTTGCCCAGAAGGGTCCTGGGCGAAACAATATCTAAAACTTTGCAGAAATCCAAAAACATTACACAACAAGTGTGAACAAGAACTTGAGATTTGAAACAATCAGAAAGAGTCCTTTTGCATGAAAGATGATTGTGTACGTACATGGACAGATGGAAAGCTCATTCTTTTTTAAAATATTCAAAAATGTGTTGTTACGTCATCACTTTTGCTTAACTTCCCTCTGCTTTTCTTGTTTCATTGGGATTTCTGTATGAAGCCAATCAAATTTCAAAAGAGCAAGTCAGATGTACATAGAAAAATTAAACAGAAAAGAGATTACACTTTTTTTCTGGGGCTAGCAGAATCATAACTATGTTTTTTACAACAGGAATGCTGGACCCAGATTCTAATTAAATTTCTAGTCTGTGCAAGAAAACAAGCTAATAGCTACACAGATGTCCTAATCATTCTTAAGGACATTATTATTCATATTAAAGATTGCTTGATCTCATTCTATCTTTTTTCCCTTTTCACACTCTTTTGTTCTCATGGCACAAAAAAAAAAGATGGGGTAAGAGGATGCATGGTCTTACTTCCTTTTTTTGATATTTGAATTATATAGCAGCTTTTCTGACATGTATTGTTTGCTTAGAACATTTAGGACTATCATCTGGTCTCACCTTTGTGACCTGCCTCCCACCTCCTGAAAATATTTAAAACAGGATTGTAAAAATTACAAAGAATTAGAAAGATATCACCTTTCATTTTATTTGGAATTTTCATGCAAGGTAACCCAAATATAATTTTCTGTATTTTGAGAATCATACCATAAAGTATGCTCTCACCCCTAGGGAAGACCATCCTTTACAGTATGATTCTAAAAATAGAGAAAAGGGGGAAGAAAACCCCCTAGGGAAGAAAGGCCCTTTCTTTCTAACAGAGAAGCTTCACTGAAAGTCTTAGAGGGTGATAACTAGGTGTTCTGGTGTCTTTAATTTACACAAAACTTAGATGGAGCACCAGAGAGAGACACACGAGTTACGACTCTCATGGTAACATCAATTTTTATACCTAAAAAAGAACTACCAACACTATAAAGAATCAATACACTTCAGGAACAAGCCTCAAAACCCAAGATAACCTTAATAGTTATCTTATGAGAGCTGGTATATTCCCTGAAGAAATTTGGCGCATCTTTCTGACAGATATTAATACTCTTTCATACATCATCCACTTTCCTTGACACTTTATTTTCCATCTCTGTGATATTTATAAAAGTTTAAAGCTAATAGCACAAAAACTACAACTAATGGTAGTGCAGATGCATGTAAATCTTGGGAAGAATAAATTATAGAGTGTCACAGTAAATTGAAATTAATGGAACTGAAGCTGAGTGCCTGAGAGTAAATAGTTTAGTTGTATTAGAAGACTATCCTCTCAAAAATTGAAGCAAATAACCCTCTTGCTGAAGGCTAATTGCTTCTCTGGCACCATACTATACCATGTTTGTATAAACAAAGAAAAATCATCTAAAAATCATTGGGGGACCTAGTACTGGGCTGGATACAGGAGAGCTGGTAGAGACCTGAAGAAAGGTAAAAGACTTACCTTTCAGGAGTGCAGAATAGATTAAGGCTTTTATCTATATATGGGATGCTAAGAAAAGATCTGCTTAATCCTATATGTCTTCAGGGACACACAAAATACCTCTTTTCCCATCCTTCCCTTTAATTCAACCACATTCTTTGTTATCTGTTATTTGAATTTAAACTCTCCTCTGAAAGGAAGCAGCTAGACCTGTTAGATTAGCCTGTTTCTTACCAAGCAAACTTTGTCTTTTTGTTTTACTGGAGCTGAAGGTCAGTGTACTGCTGTTACAGTCCTCATCCTCTGTCAAGGAGGCAGCATGATACTCATTCCAAAGTGAATCAACTTTGAGAAGAGGTGATTTTAGTCAGCGCCCAAAAACAAGTGAGAGAATCACAGAATGGAATCACAAGGTTGGAAGGGACTTTAAATGTTGCCCAGTCCAAGCCCTCATCATGGGCAGGCACAGCTCCAACTAGATTGGGTTGCTTAGAGCAATCTGGACTCTGCTGTCAAGATGAAGTAGTAGGGTGTCTACAAACATCTCTTTTTTGTATTAGCAGCTTTGTCCTTACCTGGATGGGTCTTAGTATGGAATAAGGGAATAATTTCAAATAAACTGACATTCAGACAACAACAGCTTCCTTATTGAATGAGACTGTCAAAGAGACTGATAGAGTAAAAAGTCTGTGGTATTATCTTTGCAGTTATCCTGAAATTCCCAAAAAGTGTAAAATTCACCTTTTCTTGTACATTCGTGTTTGAAAAATGTCATTGTGCTTATTAGATCAAAGTTAAACACAGAGTATCCATGAGTAAGAGAAAAACAAAATAAAACAAAACAGCAAACCCATTAACCTGAAGAAATATTACTCTGACCCATGGTCTGAACTTATCCAGTAGGAAAACAGAAAGCTAGACGTTTTCCTCTAGCATAAAGACCTCACCCAGCATCTTGAATCTTTGAAAAAAACAATAAGGAAAGCAAATATATAAAAAAACCCTCCATATTTGTCCAGCAAAGCTGCATGAAACGATCAGACTCCAGCTGTCCTCTAGATCCACTGTTCTCACCTGTATTAATTTTTTTAGTTCCATCCTCACGGCAGCTGCAGACCCTATTGCTAGGACATTTATAAGCTGGTGACCTCCTAAACTTTAAACATAAAAGATGAATGCAAAATATAAAGGGTGCCTCAATGCCTTGTCATCTTTCACAAGCTCATCCATATCCCTCAAGATAGTGTGTGCAGAAAACTTTCCTAACACCATGGTAAAATACAGGAAATAACCCACATCTGTTTACAGATGTGAGAGCAGGTGATAATAAATATCACCCAGAATAACTACCTTCAGATAATTTATTCATCTTTTAGCTCTGTTACATCTTTCTGTCATCCATACAGGTTGACAAAATGCATGAGTGAAGAAAATATGGTAATTTGAATGTTAACCTATGTAGCAAGTGTACTTTTAAAACTTCTTCTCTATAGATAACTTCTGCAGAAGTATATTTCACATTTTCATCATAAAAGGATTATAAGTAGAAGAATTGCTTATTTAGAGTTGGAATGACAAAAGCACTGCTAAGAAAACATCTCCCCCCTTATTTCTGACTTTTCTAATTGATTCTTCACTCTTTCACATATTTTAATCTTTGTATACATTAACCATATTTCACACATATTTGTCCTGTTTTCACCCACATCTCAGTCATTTCCTCAAAAAATGTTATTCCTCTTATCTGCTGCAGCATCTCCTGACACTTTGTAAACAGCAGTACCTTTCCATCTAAATTTTTAAAGTAGCCTGTGTGCAGATGGCAAGGGAGTCTGTCTATCAGGAGGAAAAGCTGAGAGTTTTCTTGTGAGATGCTGTTCTGCCTGAGCAGTTCTGCTGGTTACCCTTAATGGAACATAATCCATCCCTGGTGCTCTCCTTAGTACTTGTCTGTCTTTTGTGCCTGCACAAAATTTATCCCTCATTTGTTTTTTCAGACCCTGCTAGTGATATTCTATGCAACAATTACTATCGGCATAGAAGCACTAATGACCCCTGCAGAGAAGACAGAAAAATATCACTGCCACAAGTGGGCAGTGGTAATTTCCAATTAACAACTCAGAGCGGGTTGAAACAGAGCTAACCCGGTGAATCCATTGGAGTTCAGTGAAAATACTCTCTCCTCATTTTGTACAATTTGTTCCTCAGTTTTTATACTAACAGAAGGAGTAACTGGAATGTTTGGAAATTTTCAGTTCTACTCAAATAATTTTTTGCATATTTCTCAAGGATTTTTTTGTCATTATTTCTGACCATTATATTTGGAAGTGCTGTAACTCTGAGGAGAACAGAAAGTCAGTTCCTCCACTAACATAATGAATGCATAATTTGCATTTCCACTCATTTTTTGCAAAAGAGAGGAAAGATCTATAATTGGTGGACAAAGGTTGCTATATGCAATGCAGTTCTCTTGATAGTCTGACAGCTTTTTAAAAGAAAAACAAAAATCTCCTCCTTATGTCTCCAAAAAATCACACTAACCACTGCTTATGAAATAGACTAGAAAATTGATTTATGTTTCAAAATTATCTGTTATAAAGGAACAGAACTCCTTTTACTGAATAGCCATCAAAAAGGAAATCAAAAAGCAGCAACTTCAGATGGGCTTGCTTGAATAATGGATTCCCAAATATATTTCAGACTAATAAAAAACAAATAAACAAATATACAGATTATAATTTGAATAAATGCTATGCTGGCTGACTTTTTGGGATGAAAAATGAAAAATCAAAAAAATAATTTCAGGACTAGCAAATATTCTGGCCCTAGAAACTCATTTTGCCTCTCCACTGAGTAACCTAGTTTTATCATTATGCTTTCATTTTCAAATGAAAGGAAATTTATTATTAAATCAAAAATAAGAAAGTTTTGATTTACTGAATTTTCTCTGCCTTATCTGGGGAAAAAAAATGTGGCAATTTTCAGACAGAGTTAATGAAAGATATTAATTTCAAAGGATTTTATTTTGATCTAGAAGCAATCAATAGGACAGGCTCTGTGCAAATCATAGTAACAAGAAACCAAAGACCGTATAAAAACCTTATTAAAAATTCCAGGGACCAAGTACCTAAATTGTCTATATTAAAATAGTTGCATAACTTCACGTTCCCCTTCTGATTTGACTTCTATAACTCTTTTAATAACAAGATAAAATATTCAACCCTCCTAATAACCTAAACAGGATTGGGCCAGGTTTTAGCTTAGTTAAAATATAATATAAAAATGAATAAAATCTGCCTACAATTACATTGGTTAAATTTAAGAAGGGGCAAAAATTTAAAGTCTCTGCATGTAGAAAAATAAGGCTTCTAACAAATCAAATTACTTCTTGAGTATATTTTTTTCCAGCTCTCTCAATGGCAACATTTCAACAGGTTTAAATGGGAGCAGGATTTGACTCTTGCAGATGGAACATTGTGTGTCTCAAACTTTGTCTTTTTAGGTTCATCTTTCAATGCATGTTCAGTGATAACAGTAAACTCCACTAGTCATTTCTTATTTTACTAAGTCCATGCTGATTTCTGAAAGAGAAGAGATTAGGAAATGAAAATCTTCCCTACTGACATGACCAATAATGCATAGTTGGGAAGAAGGACTGAAATGAACTGTGGAATTTAATGAAGTTACACAGTATTATACAGAAAAAAATATGCTATGTTTGACTATACTGCAGCAACTAAGGCTGAAATATTCTTCAGTGAAGTAACAGAGGCTGGCAGAGGCTGACATAAAGAGATTTCAAAGAGCAAATTCAGTAAAATCCATTAAAACCCTCACAAAATTGATGAAAAACTGCAAGGAATGTTTCTGTGATAATGGTGACCTTTAACTTCACTTTCAAGAAATGTCCTTATCTTATTAGTGACTTTCCTGGTGTAAAGCAAGATTTTCTGTGGGAAAATTTGACATATACAGAGCATAATAACTTTTACCTAGGCAAATATGCTGTGTTCAAAAGGGGAAATTAGGAATTTTTGCAAAGTTAAGAAACTGCTGGGCATGTATGAAGACTGAGCTGATGGCTCTCAGTGTTTTATTCTTCCTAGGCTAGAATTACTCTGGAAGTAGTTTCTTAATTCACTACCAAGTCATCACACACACACACATGCATGCAACATCTGCATTTAATTTTTCATTCATGCTTATCCAATAAGTAATGAAAAATAGAGTCCCATTAGATTAGAAATAGTCTTATTTGTTCTCATTTATTCTTCCTAAACATCCTGTTCTGGTAGAACAGCATAATATCTTTGTAATCTAAATAACAATCCATCCTTTCAGGAAAATGAACTAACACTCTTAGAATTTATGTATCTGCCCATCACCTACCTTCACCTTTACTTTGCCTTTCTCTGAATTTTCAACACTACTATTTCAAGTAGTGCGGAAACTTACATAAGATTTTTTACAGTGGTGTGGAGACTCACATGTTTATTATTGTACCCAATTCAGAAAGATGCTGACTTAGATTGGTTCTGAAAAGTTTATTATTTTGTTGTTTTCTTAAATGGCAATCTATCCCTAAGTAATTAAAAAGCTATTAGTATTAGGATTCTAGGAATAATAAAAATTTAGTGCATTGGGAAATCCATGTGTTTACTTGTTAGCAGTGAAAAGAAAAAAAGAAACTATTTTATAAATTCAAACTGTTTGATTACCAGTAAGTGCAATAAAGAAATCTTTATATCTGACTTTGTTCCAATTTTTCATCTGTTAAACTCTGAAGTTTTAATCTAACAATGTAATTAAATGAATAGTTTACAAATAAAGGTTTTTTGTTTTCATTGTAAGTTTTATATTTTATTGCTATTATTTGCATTTGAACACATCTTGACTGCCTTTTCAACTGTACCTGTTTGTATTTTCTTCTTTATAGCTTAGATATGATTAAATAAAGCACAAAAACTTATGAATATACTGTTCCTACAGTGTCATTGTGTTATTCTTTCTAGGTCTCTATCTAAACAGTCAGAACTACACTAAAATCAATTGCATTCTGTTTCTTATTATCTGTGTTTTGAAGCATACAATAAGTGCCAGTAATTTTTGTCCTATTCCTAATACACATTTAGATATAGAATAAAATTTTATTAGAAATAATTTTATATATAGTCAATAAAAACTACTGATGATGTGCATGTCTGAGTCTTTATACAAAGGTCTGATAAACTCAATTAAAAAAGTTATTTTCAGTATTTCTAAAGTAAGACTAATCCATTCCATAAAGTAACACAGAATACTCATACATCCATGTTGTTGTTCGTGAAAGCCGTTTATTTAAAATGTTGCAAGCTGATCTAGAAACTAGAATTTTAAAACATTGTCTGCTCACATCATGACATCTCCAAATTGCCGTTCAATAGAAGTGTTCCAGTGTAGTGGTGAATATCAGCTCACTTTCCAGAGGACAATTTCATTATGCGCAAATTCTTCTGTTATCAAATTTCCTCAATGCTCCTGCAAGGTGAAGTACTGGGAAATTCTCTGGCCACAGTGGTTCAACTTGTCCCTCCTTCCTACAGAGCAACTTTCAGAGAATAGTTATAGATTTTTCACTTCTAGGGAGTTCCATCTGTTCATGAATTTTCAGATTATTTCTGTGTAGTTGCCTTTCTTTCCAAAAAGAGACTTTTTGGAACCATGAAAAAAAGGCAGAATCTACTTTTTGTAATTCTTGTTGTGCTTATGCACCTTCACAAAGCTTTAGGTAAGAGGAGTACAACCTGAGAGAGCATTCCTATTTCCAGCAGGGTCTACAGAAATAATATCAGAAAAAATGTCTTTCTACCAAACTCAAAAAGGAAGGTGAACTGTCTACAGCAATCATACCAGCCATGTCAAGATATTTCTATAAGCACGCAGTTTGCTACTTTGCTACGCAGTCTTCCAGGGGATATGGCAGAGTCCTTGTAAAGGCAGCAAAGCAGCTGCCACAACTGTCTCCGGAGACTGGCAGCCACATTTTCAGGCTGTTAACAACACAAAGAGATACTGTGCGACTGTTCTGTGCCCTGCACCAAGAGTTGCAGGGCCATGATTTTTATTTCTCAATCTTGCATGCACCCAGGTGCCTGAACTGCTCTACAGATGAAGTACATCAGTAAGACTCTTGCCGCCTTCTCCCCGATTGCCCAGGGAGTTGGTGGAGTCACCGTCCCTGGACGCGTTTAAAAAGAAGACTGGATGTGGTGGCACTCATTGCCACCGTTTAGTTGATGAGGGGGTCTTAGGTCATAGGTTGGACTTGGTGATCCAAAAGGTCTTTTCCAACCTAGTTCATTCTGCAATTGTTTGATTCTGTCACCTTTTCCACTCTTGCCTCCAGCTCCTCCTGGCAGCATCTCCTCTGCTGAGTGCCAGCTAGTAACTCTTTGCAAAGCTGCACTTTGTGCTCCCTGACAGGGGCAGTGGAGCTCAGTTGCTTCCAGGAAACAGTTTACTCATCCTATGAAGGAAACTGTTTACTCTTCCTGGAGTACATATGACCAGGGGCAATGCAAAGTGGCTTCTTTATTGTACAGCAAAACGACACTGATACAATGCTGAATACACAGAACCCACATTGTTAATTAAGATCACCTTCTGTTGCCTTGTGCCTGTGATGATTCTGAACAATTTTTTTTCCCATCTCCTTTTATGTATAAGATCAGTTATTTATAAAAATTATTAGCTATGAGAAGTAGTTCCTGGAAAGTCCCAGGCATACAATGGAAAGAAATGTACTTGTAGGTTCTTTCAACGCAAGTTCCGTATTTCTTAAAGCCTCAAACCATTTTCTGGGACTTGTTTAATTTTCATATTACCCTATTCACCTTGTGGTTAAAGCTAGAGAATATTTTCTCCTGATAAAATTTGGGTGATATAATATTGTCAATAGTGTATTTTGTTATGATGATTTACTGAAAAGTAAAATAACTTAAAATTTTCAATAGAGATAAAAAGCATCACTAGGGAATATTTCAAAAAACTATTTCCTGTACCTGATATTGTAAGTTGAAATCCAGGTATGGATACAGTGCAATTCTTTTAAGAGCATAGACACACATGATTGGAATTACCAGTTTATTACATGGCCTCAATTACATGGTTGAAAATTACTTTGTTTTGCATACCAAAACCAAATAAATTCAGAGCTCTTTGTCTAGGTGCGATGTTGTGATCTACTGAGAGAAGCTGTTTACTACATTTTATGGTTCGAATAATTGGCTGCTGGACGCCATCTTCAAATTTCTGACCGACTGATGAATGCTTTATTTATGCTTTTTGTATTACTATTCCAGTCTTTCTGTTGAAATTTATTTTCACACTCAGGAACATAAGTGCTATTGTCATTTTGCTATAGTTTGTAAGTTCTGGTCATCCTCCAATAGGAGTTCTTTAAAAATTTACCTGTATTTATGTAACTGTGATTGCTAAGAAATTTGAATTTAAGTTCTGTTCTTTGCAGTGTTATATTTTCTATGCTGCTTAGCTTTCTTCCAGCTCTTATAAGAAGGATCAACAGATGATAAAGGTTCTCAGAGTGGCTAAAACTGGCTGACTACACCACCATATGTTCACTTTTGTAACTTTGTTTTGATGTTCTTAATCCAGATGGTGGTAGAATGCATTCTATGTTTTAGTACGTTTTAGATTTTTTTGCCACATCCTTATATGTTCTTCAGATGGCAGCCAAACCAATTTCTTGTCATGGATTCAAAGCTTTTTATCCTCTTTTGCACTGGGTTGCTACATTGCTTTGCTAATATTAATTTTGTTATTTCTTTATTTTAGTATCATTTTATCTCTTTAGGTACACAAGAGAGAACCTAAATTTTATGGTCTATTCTGCTATCTAACATACTGTCAGAGCATTAGAACTGCAGAAATGCTTTCTGACATATAGGATACCCCCTCCATCTGCATTGCCTTTATCTATCATCTCAGTATTTTTTGGATTATGTGCAGTCTCTTGTCAAAGTCTATCTTGTGTGTTAGGAAGGGAGCGGCACTTCTGCAGTGAGCCAGAATGTGATCTTGGTCACTATGTTGCGACTTTTCTGGTGATCTGAGCCATAAGGCCTCATTTTCACCTGACAGCTCTGATAGTTGAATAACAGGCATTTTGGTCAGCTGGATGCTTTCATCAATGGCTTTCTCATGGTGCTTTCTGAAAGGCATGATCAAACCTACCTGGTGTGATGATTTTATTCCAAAGAGCAAAGAATATTCCTTTTAAGTATATTCACACACTCTTACTGAGTCTTTAGAGGACCTTTTATCAAATGGAGCAGATTGCCACTTTTCTATCACTACAGCTCCCTGGATAAATCAAGTAGTACATTCTCAATTGCTAGTAATAGGCAGCAACTTCTTTTGCAGGTGCTATTCAGCAGCTTTGAATCAATGCAAAGCCTTAGAAAGAATTGCTAGTTCCCAATAATGTGATTTCATAAAAAAGGTTTAAGTTGAAGCATTTTCTTCATGCTCTGAAAATGAAACAAAGCTATTAGGATTTTCATTCATGAGAAAAATAAGGTAAAATGCTAGCTTTGGAATAGCCAACATGACCAAGATTAGGACACTAGTCTGATACTAATATGTTAGAACAGCCACATTATACACATAGTTTTTCAATTTTTCCTGTTACTGGTCTTCCCTTTTATGAATGTAATTAAATACCCACTTCACTAGGAATGTGTTCATTTTACAACAAAATAATTTGAAGACTAAATAGTGTGGAATCTGGAGAATCAAATTCCAATACAGTCTTAGAGATCAGTCTACTGCCTGAAGATTTTATTTTCTCTTTCATTTTGTTTTATCTCCTAATAAAGCATATAATAATTTAATGGGCATATTTCCATGAAAAAAGATGTGACTATTGTATGATTCCATTTCTGCAATTCCTTACTCACCAAATGCACACCAGAGTGATAGGTGAAAATACTGAGGTTTCTTCTCATTTCTGTGAGTACTTTTCTTTCATAACAGCAGCAGGGCTGAACTGAATCCATTTTGGCAGCCACACATGCTATGTTGTGCATTCTGCTTAGAATTTGCAGGTGTTATTTATGTGCCCACTTCACTAAAATGGTTCCTTATGTTGCTGACAAAGGTCCATAGCAACTATTTTTTCACTTAATGATTATCTTCTCACTCTCCTCACATAGTACTGAGTGGTTTCAAAAGGGCCTATTGTCTTGCAATGCTACATGTACCTGTATTTCAAGTCCCATAAAGTCTAACTAATATCACCTTTTTGGGGTCAAGGTTTTTTTCCCTATGAACAGACCTTGACATAACAAGCACAAAGATTGTGCCAGCGCATTTCTGCACTGCATTACAGATGCATTCCTGTTCCCGCTGTGATTCAACTGTTGTTGATTTAGCAACCGAGTGGAAAATTTTGCTGCTGTCTTTGTGTGTTATGTGCACACTGAGAGTCTTAAAATCTGTTAAAGTCATGCTCCAGGAAACCTTCCTTGAATTGCAAGGCTTTAGTCTTCAGTCACCTTCACAGTACTGCACTAAGGAGAGCCCACTACCTCAGAACACAAAATCTGTATGCACCTCAGCTTCCTATATTGTTTACAAGCTTGTTATTGCCTTTGTGCTCTACATGTTCTCTGAATAATTTGGATGGTGGAAACCATTCATTTTTAATTCATCTTTCTCCAATTCCCCTCCCATGTTTCTTGATGTAGTGATTCCATAAATCTGTCCTGAACTGCAAAGGTTAACACTATTCTGTTTCCTGTCTAGGATGAATCACATTTTTCTCCTAGAAGCATTTCTCCAAGGGTGGGCTGGTTTTCTCATGTATGTTTCCAGCAATCTTGAGTTGTGTATGCCAGAACCATATCATAAATATCTGTATCAATTGTGCATTGACAGAGATGGATCTTGAGCTGGAAGGAAGTGTATTCTAAACCATTACAACCAGTTTCATATTCTTAAGCAGCCCTGAAGAAGGTGACCTGACATTCCTGGTCAGTGGCAAGCTGAACGTGAGTCAGTAGTGTCCTGGCAGCCAGGAGAGCCACCCATGTGCTGGGTGCATCAGGCACAGCATCACAGCCAGGCAAGGGAGGGGATTGTCCTGCTCTGCTCTGCTCTGGGGTGGCCTCACCTCCAGTGCTGGGGGCAGTTTTGGGTGACAGAGAATAAGAAAGAAGTTAAACTATGAAGAGAGCATTCAGAGAAGGGCAATGAAAATGCTCCCCTTGAATCCGCATGAGGAGTGTCTGAGGTCACTTGGTCTGCTCAGCCTGGAGAAGAGGAGACTGAGGGGAGAGCTCACTGCAGTTGCAAGTTCCTCATGAGGGGCAGAAGAAGGGAGGGTACAGATCTGCCGATCAGTGATTGGACTTGAACAAATGGCCTGAAATTGAGTCATGGCAGGTTTAGGTTAGATATCAGGGAAAGACTCTTCATCCAGAAGGTGGCTGAGCACTGGAACAGGCTCCCCAGGGAAATGGTCACTGCACCAATCCTGGCAGGGCTAAAGAAGCCTTTGGACAACACTCTCAGGCATATGCTAAGATTCTTGGGGATGTGCTGTGCAGGGCTAGGAGTCATACTTCATGATCCTGATGGTTCTCTGCCAACTCATATTCTGTGTTTCTATGATAAAATGCCTTTGTCATCAAATCATAATTTTCTTTTTCTTTGTAAACCTGGCATTATCTATTAAAAAATCCTGAAAAGCAGCTATCATTGAATAAAACACAGGATCAGTAGAAGGATGCCGATGGAAACGTTACCAAAAAAAAGGCATGGGCTAGTAACCTCAGTTGTAGCAATTTTTTCACCTATTATGGGAATAGAATTGGTGCTGTCTCACCTTGAGTACTGAGTGCAGTTCTGGTCCCCACAATTTAGTAAGACCATGGTGATGCACTGGAGAAAGAGCTGAATGGTATCTCCAGTGAGGAGCAGCTGAGGGATGACTTCATTCCTCTTCTGCACTGTGAGGGAGGTGAGGCACTGGCACAGGTAGCCCAGAGAAGTAGTGGATGCCCCATCCCCAGCAGTGTTCAAGACTAGGCTGAATGAGGCTTTGAGCAATCTGGTCAAGTGGAAGGTGTCCCTTCACACGGCAGGGGAGTTGGTCTTTAAATCCCTTCCAATATATACCATTCTGATTCTCTGATGCAATCAGTCTTTCACAAAAAATAAGAAATCCCAATCTTTTTTTGCAGAAGAGAAGTAATGAAAGTGTAGCCCAAGGTAGCTGTGGGGCTGTGGCTTTTTTTACAGATTCTTACCCATTTCACTTCACTCCTCGATGTCTGAGACAGCAGAGCTGATGAGACTGTCTGTGGTCTCAGAGAACAGAATTGCATGGCTTCTCTCAGCAAGTGCAGAAGGATTAAATAATTCTTGATTTTTCTGAACATCTCTTTTGAGGATATGATACTTATGAATTCTTAAGATTGGCAGAGTAATTTCCGTTTTTCAGCTCTGGAGTAAGAATTTTTCTGAATTACTTGATAGGAAGGTATAGGAAAGTTAAGTTAATGAAGCTATTAACAATGAGATGGAAAAGGTAAGATGCCTTACTACTTGCTATTAGCAAAGCATAATCAAAGTCAATAATTTGGAGGATCCAAAACTGCCAGGCTTACTATCAACATAATCTTGAGTGTCAGATGACAACACCTTCCTTTGAATATTTTATGCCATTTTTGCACATTTTATAGCAGAACAATCCAATATATCAATTTTTATCTGACTTCTACAGGTTGTGCACTTAGATACAGTATGTTTTTCCCTGCCAGGTAAACAGAGATTTCATGATGATAAAGTTTATTTCATGGGCTGGATGCTAGCAAGAATTGTTGACTCTATGACTTTTCGTCTAAAAGGACAAATCTCTACTGGCACATTTAAATCCACCTGCCACAGTGTTTACCATCTCTCCTGTTACTCAGCCACATTCCTGGAGGCACAAGAAGAGATGGGAAAGATAATACTTTGGTTTCCATTCACACTAAGTTAATTATGAAGGTAAGAATAAGAAAACAGACAATGTGCAGCTCCTTCAGTTATCAGAAAGATGTGTTGGGAAATAAAATGCAGCAACAGTGAGAAATTTTTCATTCTATTTTTCCTGCTCTAAAAAATAGAGATAATAGTGGTTTTGGTAATCAATATGTATCATGTTTGTTATGTTATTAATTAGGGACAGACTTGGGTTCCTGGAGCCAGCCTTCGATGCAAGGATATATCATGCTGCCTAGAGCTTCATACTAGTGGCAAAGTGATGCACTTCCTGTTGAGCTGGTCTTTCCATTCTTCCTCCTGATTCAGTTTCCTGTGATGCTATTCTACAAGTAGAGTCACAGAAAGGACTGCTCTGAGAGGCAGCTCTGGGAGTGTCTGAACCAGCCACATGCACTGAGGAGGTCAGATTGGGTATTTTATCAGCATGTTCTTCCATGGTATTTCCATGAGAACAGGGAGCCATGGCTCACACAAATCCCCTGGGGTTCATTCTTTCTGCATTTCCCCAGGGGCAGTGCTGTGCTACAGCACAGGTGAGCACTTCTAGCCCAGGGTGCTGGGAAAAACTGAGCCAAGGTGACAGACTACTGTTCCTAGGAGATTGGAGGCTAGATAGTATTTCACAACTTGAGGTGAGTTGTGCAGAAATGGAAAGGAGTCAGTGACTGATACCCAAAAGATGACAAAAAAAAAAAAAAAAAAACACAAAAAACCCACAAACAACAAACAAAAACAACAAACAGAACCAACCAAGCAAACAAAACAAAAACAAAACAAACAAACACATGAAAAATATATCTGTCTTTCTATCTACATGCAGCTTTAATCAATCTTCTTCTGAGAAGTTCAATTCATGTATGTTTTCCACATCTCTTGTGTTGACCAACCTATGAAGCAGGACACCTAACTTTGTATGTAAATGTGAAACAACCAGTCTTGCCCTGATTTAACTTCACTGATAAATTTCAGTTCTTCCCAAAGCTACATATGATGCTTTATGCTATCACTGATATCAAGAATCCAGCAAGCAGATTTTCCCAGTCATGCTCTTAGCATGAATTGAGATGAAACACCTTGGGAATTTCCTGTAAAGCAAACTCACAAATACATGTGTTGTCCTCTATGCTAGTGTAAGGTTCTACAGGAAGGGTAAAGCCCTGAGATCATGAAGTGTTTTTTTTTTCTTTTTATTTTCAATGGTGTCCTATTTTGTGGTATTATTTACAATAAATTAAAATATTAAAAGTTATGTGGACAAAATATTTCATTAATAAAGTTTTTTCTCATGTTAAATAATTTATGCAATGTCTGTTTTTAGTATACCTTTTAATTACAGCAATTTTCCATCAGTAGCTAACTAAACTTGTTAGACAAACAAGGAAAAGCACACCAGATTCTTTTTTTGTGAATCAACTGTATACTTGGTTTTGAGACAGAAGATAAATTGATACTACTTTTGTTTTTCTTTTTTTTTCTTTGCCTTTCAGATATATTTCAGATCTATATTTATGTCTGCCTCATTTACAAGAGATTTTTAGAAGTAATAATGCACTGTTTCTCTGCATGGTATGGTGACAACCTAAGAGCTAAACAAAGAAAACCTGTCACCTAAAGAATATGAGGCTTTTTAACAAAATTGCTGAAAAAATTTACTGATATCTGCTTCTTCCTTTTAAAGTTTCAAACCAAGGCAAGTCAGTCATGAAAAGATTAATGGCTGCATAGATGTAACTGCTTGTGTTCTGGTCGTGTTGAGTAGCTGTCAAGACAGAGTGGCTAACAGTGAATAGCAGTTGTTCAAATATTAAGAACAAGATAGCAGTTTTAATACACTGGCTACAGTACTTTAAAGAACTAGGTATATATGTGTCAGGATGGTGGGAAAAATAATTTCCTTTTGTTCAGCATCAGCACTGATAACTCTCCTTGCAATTCTCAGTAGTGTATAAACAGTGCTATGCCCTTCAATGCCCAACTTCACTGATCTTTAACTTGACTGAGTCAACTTGGAGCTGACCCTTAGCCAAACCTGAAGAAATTCATACAGGCCCTGATGGCCAAAGATCAAAGTTATGAACAAACAGAGCTTTTTCTGGTTTCACTTAAATCTAAAACTCTAGATGATGAAATTTACATGAAATTAAATAGACCAAATATTTTAATTAACCCCTTTGGGAACTTCAGGAAAACTTCATAGAGCTTTGCAAGTAATGACACAGAATATGAATAAGGGATGTCCGAGCTACCGTGCCCAGGAAAAAATGTGAATTTCTCATTCCCATCAAAACCTGCATGTGTCTGCTTATACAAACCTGACTTTAACAGTGGTATTTACAGATCCCTCAAGTAACCTTTTACCATCCAAGTGATGTGATTGAGCCCAGCATGGAATCTGTGTGTAGTACAATTTGATGAATAAAGCCAACTAACATTTATGAAATCATCTATTAACGGCAACGATATTTATTTCAAACTCTCAAATGAGACTTCTGCCATTTTATGGGTATCATCAAAGACTGTCTGCATAATCAAAAAGCAAAGAAAAGGGATAATCATTTGTGACCAGTAGATTAGGTGTTCCCTATATCTTCCATGTTGAGGTAAAAAAAGAACACAAAATTTTCATAGGACACTTTGTATCCTGATATAGAGAACATGCAATACAGAGGTTTTGAAGGGTCCACATAGTTATTTACTTAATTTCACTGGGTGAGACAGTGATGGTGGATGGTGCTCCATTTGGGTCTGGGAGGAAGTAGTGGGAGCTCATTAAGTAGCCTACTCAATGGAGAAGCACACTGCTGCTTTTCAAAATGCCTGAATCACGTCCACTCACAGGTTCCCAAAGAACAGTGAATTAATGGGGACGAATGGCACAGCAAAGACATCCATGAACTCCTAGATTTCAAGTTATGGCCATTTAGGTACAACTTTTCCCACAAAAGTAAATTAGCTATTTACTAAAATATTTTGCTTCCCACCATGTCCTTTTTGTCTTTAACCCAGGGTGTTATCAAGTGAAACAAAATACTTGGAATTTTGGTCTTTCATAGTCTTCCCTCTGTCCCACTGTCCAAAACACACAAATTTTAGAAAGCATATTTTTGATGCTACTGCATATTCTTGTGTACTTCACACTGCAATTCCCAAAGGAATAGGTCTCCAGCCATTTCATTTGTACCTCTTGTCTTTCTGGGACTTTTGAACTGTTCTCTTGAGATCCATATTAAGAAGTAAAACAAAATGTTTTCACACTGCATTTTAAACAATGCAACTCAGAAAATCACTGAAAATAAGTTACAATAAAATATGAGTGCATTCTTTCTCTAAGGATCTGCTCAGGAGAAAAAGGAAGGAAGAAAGGGGGAAAAAGCCCCAAGTGGTGATTTAACTTCACTATAAATATATAGGCTGGGTTGTAAAAATCCTTAGGACTTTGTGAAGGGAAGTATGCTGCAACTTTAACCTGACTCCATACCCGGAATAAGTTTTTGTCTATTTATAAATTTAAAATATGAAGTGGTTTCACTGACTTTGCTTTGCATGCCTCTTCATAAAAGATATATTTTGCATGTTAACAGCAAAAAAATACAGAAAAAAAAAGCTTCTTCTAGCCATGAAAAATTCAAATATTTGATGAGTAGAAATTGAACACCTAAGAGATTTTATGAGGTAAAAATGAGCAATTTCTCCATATTTTTGGTTCATGTTTTATTAAAACAGGAGAACCATAAGTGCAATAGTTTAGAGAGGATTAGCTTGGACAGTCTCTGCTGCATGCTTGTTCTATGTCACAAACAGCAGAAGTGAGGTGATGGGTGTTACTACAGCGTAAACACAGCACAATGACATCTGTCAGCCCAGGCACATAAAAGAGAGTACCATGTCACCAAAACCTACTATACTTAATTTATACATGCCATTTTTAATGCAGCTAGGCTTTTTCAAGCTGTTGTTTTTCTTCATGTCTGCTAAGGAGTCAAATTTTCCAACTCACAACTTGATAATATTGACATATTTCAAGGAAATTTTTTATGAAATTATTATCTAAAGCTCTCCAATGAATCTCAGACTCAGCCTGCCCAACAGGCCTGAAGGATCAGCCATTCCTAGCTTTTTGTATTTTACGAAGGATCACCAGTTTCCAGCATTTTTGTGTTCTACTAGTAATGGCACTGCCCCATAAATACTTGCGTCCTGTGTGAAAATAGTAATCCAAAAACTGCATATTATGATGTTTAGGGAAGAAAGCCTCTTATGTTTTTCTAGTTACAATATTTCTGAGACCTAAATTTATTTTACAGAAAGGATGGAAATCGGTCTCAACACGCCTTGGGAAAGTCAAAGAAATTTGCCTTTGGACTAGTGGTATGTGTGAAAATTTAAGAAAGTTTAACCTAATCCTAGATGCTAATTTTAGGAACTTTAGCGCTATTCAGACACTGAAATTCAGAGACAGATGTTTTTCAGTGTGTAAAGACTCATTCCTATTCATAATCAATACCTTGATATTAATATTGTCTTCACAGGAAAGAGGAGCTGGATTTCAAAGAAATCTTTTACATTAGTTTACTTTAAAATACTCTGTGGAAAGATCACTTGCTGATTTAAATTGATGTCCAAAAAAAGTAGGAGCAATACTAAAGAAAAGCTTATGTATGAAAGAAAATAGATAAAAGAATGAAAGACTGCAATAATAGAAACTAAAATTCAGTGAGAAAAGGAAAATTTAAGTATTAGAGACTGATGCAATCCAAATCAGTGGAAATATGGACCCACTCCTTTTCATCTAGTCCAACATCTATTTGAGAGAGAGACAACAAAACACTGGATACCTGTATAACATTAAAGAAAATGTAATTAAACTGTGTGAAACAAACCCATCAGAATCTGACTACTGGAATATTTATAGAAAGGATGACTAGCATGTGAAACCTATAATGGTATTAGATGCCTGTTTTACCTTTGTAGAGCTAATCCTGTAATGAAAATTATGTTCAATATATTTAGTAACAGGTGTTTACATATAATTTTTTTAACAATTACATTATTTTAATTTAAGTGTCCATAGGTTTATTCACAAATCTAGAGATAAAAGAGGTACAATGCTAGAGGTAAAATTTTATCCAAATGGAAATGAAGATTTTTTTTTTTCTTCTGCCTGTGTCAGGCCAAATATATGCTAGCCTTAAAACCTGCAAAACAAAATAAAATATAATCCCCACCTCTCCCAGTTCACTATTGCTTTCCTCCAAGCATTGCTAAAACATTTCATTTGGGAGTTAGTTTGAGAAACCATGTGAACTTCCTACCAAACAAGAAATTTAAGTCCTTTGAATTTGGTAAAAGCTCCCATGCAAAATTTTGACTTTGCTCAGCAGTGCACCTAACTTCCTTCCTCTTTCATTTATTTTGAATTAATGAATTAACCCAGACTATACCATGTGAAAAACAAAAAAGAAATAGAACAAGACAATTCCTTTGATAAGATCTTAACCATGCTCAATTAAAAATACACAAAACCAAGAAATAACATCCCAGTGGATTTGGACTTAACAATAATGTTATATATAATGCTTAAAGTGTACTAGCTGAGAACCACTTACACTTTTTGACATGAACCTTGAATATAACCCAGTCTGTCAGTTAATCCATGCAATCTTTTTTCTTTTAATCTGAGCTGACTTCTCCCACTACATAGCTTCCACATCTGAGTTTATCCCACCAAAAGGCAAAAAAAGCAAGGTTTTAAGGAAGCAACAGCAAAATTACCTTTTGTTCTCAGGTGATGAATAACTGGTATCAGGATGCTAATTCTATTAGATTGTGTTCAATTATTTTATATTAGCTTAGTATTTCATTCTACTCCACTCTATAGAGCAAAAACCTGTTAGTGTCAAGAGATTATTTTCTTTAAATGTAATGAGACTAGGGAGTTATTTGGTTCATATTTAATAACAGTGGAAAACACAATTATAGAGGAGATATTAAACAAAGACTTATACCTACTGCAAGTCTAACAGCCATTATTGTTTTTTGTTGTGTTTAGTATTTTATGCATTTTTCCTAACAGTAAATTCAGTAATATACAGCAGTTAGAGTGTTGAGTCTGTTTTAATGAAGGAACCTCCTGTTCCATTCTAAACAATTAGAGTAAATTAGTGCATTCCATTTATGTCTTTATCATAATATTTCATGGTCAGACTGTGAGATAGGGAAGAGCTGTTTGCTGTAGAGTGTGGAAACAGAATGGAAAAGAAAACAGAAAACAAATAAATGAAGCAAGTCAATGCTAATTCCATCCAGTTCCAGTTGGTATAGAATTAATTTTCCTGCACAGCAGGCACAGTGCTGCGTTTTTCATTTTGGATGACAATAATGTTGATAACACATGGTTGGTTCAGTTGCTGAGCAGTGCTTAAAGTAAGTCAAAGACTTTTCAGCTTCTTATGCTGCCCTGCTGAAAATGGATGTGGTGGTGCCCAGGCAGGCGGGAGAGAGCACACCAGGGCAGCCGACTCCAGCTGGCCACGCGGCATCATGCTCAGCACATGAGCTGCAGGGAAAGCCGGCTATGGGCTGCTGCCTGGGGAGTGGCTGGGAATCTGCTGGTTGGCGGTGAGCAGGGGTTCTTTCACTTGCATCCCTTGTTTTTCTAGGGCTTTATTTTTCTCTTTTTTTGTTACTTTCCCTTTCATTACATTTTTGATTATTGTTTTTGTCGCTATTATTTCATTTATTAAGCTGTTTTATTTTCAATCCAGGAGTTTTCTCACTTTTACCCTTTCCATTCTCTCCCCCATCTGACTGGAGGGAAGTGAGAAATTTGTTCTGAGTTACTTAATTGCTGTCTGGAGCGAAATTATCACGTGCATTTCAAAGTTTCTTCTGAATGTCGGCTGCAACTGAAAATCTGCTTATTTTGTTTATATTTATGATCCTTTAGGAAAGTGACATGAATCTGAATTTCTTATTATACATACAGAAGTGCTGTACATACATAAAAATTAAAAGAAACTATACCAAACATTTGATAACCTTTTACATTAAAAATGTCATTTTTTCAGCAAAGAATTTCTTCAATTTCTCATGAATATGTTTGGAGGACATGTTTTTTGATAAAACAAATTTAAAAAAACCAAACCAAACCAAACAAAACCCCAACAAACCAACAAAAAAAGCCCAAAAATAAAACAAACTTTTTTTTCAAAGTAGCTTGATCTGGCATGAAACAGTCTTAAGAAATGCTCTAACCGGGATTAAAATGGGACATCAATACATTTTGTTGTTTTGTACGGCATTTTTTTTTACGTGGAAGTGCAAGGTCTGAGTTGTTCTTTGTAGTTTGTATCAATGATAGTCTTTATCTGCTATTTTTCACCCATGAAATTTCTCACATTTTTTTATTTAAGCTCATTAGAGCATCAAATGGACTGATGACCCCAGATCACAGTCAACAAGTTTAGTTGAAAGCATTACACAGCTTTCCAAAATTTAACCACCTAAGTACTCTTTCTCAGGCTGTATTTAAAGAGTGTGTTTTATTCACATCATTGCTACTAATAATGGACTATCTTATTAATACATCTGCTTCCCCTTAGGAGGCCATAGAGAGATAGGAAAATTGACTTTGTTTAATATGAACATTTATTTTCAGTGTGCAAAATCCTATTAAAGTAATTTATACAGCAGGAATGCTAACAAAAGAAGAGCCAGAGAACCAATTTTACATTATTTGTATCTAAATATCAATGAATTTCACTGCCTTGTGGCAAGCTAATAGTTAATTAAATAAAAATATTCCATAAAAAGTTCTTTAGGCTGGTTCTACTCTGCCTGTCTTAACCTCAAGAGACTTACTTACAAATAAGAGAATTAAAAGTCTGTGAACTTGTTCTAGGTGAATTTTATCTTTCTGAGTTTTTTGAATAGATTTTATACCGCTTCAAAAAAAAAAAAAAAGTGTCCACTTGCAGCTGTTAAAAACAATTATTACTGTGTGGCTCATTTGTGTTCAGTTATCACATACATAATTTGCCAACAATTGTTGATAATTGTTAACAGTGAGATTCATGTAGGAGAGAATTAAAAAAAAAAAAAAAACACCACACAAAAAGATTTGAGTTTACAGTTGGTTTTTGCATTTATGAACTTTTTATTAAGAAAGGCTTGTGTGTTTTATATGATCTAAGTCTAATACAGTGTCACTAATCTGTACAAACAAAGCCAGCGAGACATTGCATAAACAAATGCTTTTATGAGAAAATACCCATTTATTGAAAATTCAGGTAGTATCTGTTTTCTCAAATGTCTTGTCTTGTTCAGGAGGAGAGTGCTTTCTTAAGAAATGAATACTGTAATTATTTTTTAAATTTTATTGATATTTTTAACAAGAGAATTGACCTGAGTTACCTCACAATTGCTTCTGTTAGAATAAAAGTAGTAAGGCCTCTGTTCAAAAATGCACATTAAAATAATTTGCCCTTTTTTCTTTCATAAAGGTATTATTCACCCAGCCTTCATTTGAAAGAAATTATGAAAGAGAATACAGAGGATCAAAAAGAATATATCCTGACTCACATCTCCTGCAATTTATATTAAGAGCAGCACAGAGTGTAGAGGTAGAATGTAATTTTTTCTAGAAATTTGCTCTTAATAAACAGAAGCAAAAAACCAGCAATGCTTATAATGCATAAATGTTTCCACGATCATTAACAATTCTAGCTGTACACAAAAGCAGATGTGAGGCTTCCTATAATTAGAAGTGTAGCACCAGCTCATTAATAAAGCAGTAACTTGTAGCCCTAAAATCACTGTGTTTGCAAGATGATAGAGTAGCTACCAACAGTTACTATTCTTTCCGTACAGGAATACATTTTCCAAGGAAATACTCACTGACCTAAAACAAGCATTGTGGTATGTGACACTGGCAACTTAGGTCAGCTGTGTCTGCCCATGAGATGACACATTACGCTATGCACTCTTCAATGGAGCTAATGGCTGCAGTGTTTTCCTCTGTAGAACTTAAGAGCTTGAGAAGAAAAACAAGACCCATGGACCAGCTTCACAGGAAAGAACACTCTCAGTTGGATATTGCCTTAAATCATCGGTAACTTGTATGTTAAGCAGCCGTTACTGTCTCTGTAACAGGAGTTTGTGGGATACGTATTTGTAACTGCAATATTCTTGTCAGAAAATTCTGGTCTCTGCCAAGGATTTTCCTTCATTTTTTTCATATTCAGTTTCAAAAAATAATGGAAAACAAGCTACTAGCTTAGACCTAAGGAATTTCAGAATTATTTAAGACAAGCCATATCGTTTTCTATTTCCTTATTATGCAAATCACATGTAAATTTCTGAATAAATAATGGAGGGAAAATAATGCTCTCTCATAAAAGAAGTAAGCCTAAAATGAATTCTGACATAATAATAAGTAATTAATAAGAGTATAAAAAAAAGAATCCTAAGAATCACTGACCAGTCAGCCTCATCTCTGTTCCTCATAAGGTGCAGTTTCTTCTGGAAGAAACTCTGATCTCTGTATGTTGAAGCGTATGGGATACTGGGAAGTTACACAACCAGTGTGACTTCACAGACCAAATCATGCCTTACTAATTCAAACAGTGGCTTTCTGTGACGGAATGACTGAATGGTGGACAAGGAAACAACTACAGTTATCATTTGCCTATGAGGCCTTCGGTACAGTCCTCCAAAACATTCCTGCCACTAAATGGGACAGATATGGGATGGATGGATGGATGGATGGATGGATGGATGGATGGATGGATGGATGGATGGATGGGTGTTTAACTAGGTGAGGAATTGTCTGGATGGCCATACCCAAAAAGTTTTATAGTCATTGTCTCAATGTCCAGGTGGAAACCAGTGATGAGTGATGCCCATCAAGGGTCTATACTGGCAACTATGCCATAAACATCTTCCTTGATGACATAGTGGGATTGAATACACTCTCAGGAAGTTTGCAGACTACACAAACTGGATTTGATGGAGCAAAGAAATGCCATTTGGGGGGACCCTGACAGGTCTGAGAGGGGAAATCTCTTGAAGTTCAACAAGGGCAAGTGCAAAGTCCTGCACCTGGGTCAGGGTAACCAACAGTATCAGTATGGGCTGGGGGATGAAGGGACTGGCAGCAACCATGCCAAGAACGATTTGGGAGTGGTGATGGATGAAAACGTGGACATGACCCAGCACTCCCAGCCCAGAGAGCCAAACGTGCCCTGGGCTGCATCCAGAGCAGCGTGGGCAGCAGGGCAGGGAGGGGATTCTGCCCCTCTGCTCCGCTCTGGGGAGAGCCCACCTGGAACCTGCATCCAGCTCTGGGCTCCCAGCACAGGGAGGACATGGACCTGCTAGTGCAGGTCCGGAAGAGGACCATTTAATGATGCTCCATAATCCATGAATGACCAGAGGGCTGAAAGATCTTCTTTGTGAAGGAAGATTGAGAAGACGGAATTTTTTTGGCCTAGAGAATAGACCACTCCTGAAGGCGTCATTGCACACTAAAAGGGAGTCTGTATGAAAGACAGAGTCATCTTTTCTAAGATCCTTAGGGACAGGAAAAGAGGCAAGAGTTTTAAATTGAAAGAGATTTGAGCGTATTTGAGTAGATTTAGTATAAGGAAGATATTTTATACATGAGAATGGTAAACATTGGCACAGATTGTCCAGAGAAGTTGTGGATAGCCCCATCCTTGGAAGTGCTCAAACTGCGGCTGGATGAGAATTTGATCTAGTGAAGGATGTGGATCATGCAGATAAATTGGACTATATGATCTTGGAAATTGGGTACTTTCTAACACAAAATAATCTTTTGTTCTGCTTTCTGTTCAGAAGACCTATACCACCTTAAACTATATAAACAGAGAGCTGGATTAGAGGTTGTGAGTACCTTTTTCAGCATTCTAATGTGTAATCCCAGAAAACTTGTTTCATTTAATCATATTAAAATGAATTTAAAATTTAAAATCCTTTCTGTCTTAACCATTATGGTCTAGTAAATTTCTTATTATCAGAGTGGAAAAAGGAAAAAAATCCTGAAGGTGAAAGCCCATTCTACCAATTTCTTACTAACACCCAGATCTATTTCATGGCCCAATATCACTGAATACTGATAATCACATTACAAACCTGAATATACAAGTAAAGCCAGATCCCTAAAGTTTTCAGACTGAAATTGTATCTGAAAGGTAAGTCTCTTTGCCCTAAGCTACACTTCACTTATTAGCAAGACAGTCTAAAATGATGCCTTGCACAGTGACAGGAAATGGCAGAAATCTTCCTTCCTCTGATCCCCTTGGGGAAACAGCCACCTTGGCTGCCATACAGAGTTACTGGAATTGCACAGCAGTGCTGCAAAGAAATCACTTGTGCTTGCATGCACAGACCTGAGATCCTCAGGCCAAAATATCCTTCTGCTCCTCTGCCCTGGCTCTCACAAGGTGCTCCTGCTTGTTGAGCTGCTCAGTTTTTGAACAGAGCTACTGAGCACCCTACAAGGCTGGTGCAACAGCTAAATATTTCAGTATTGCCAACCCACTTATTCAGATCTCCCTGCCTGAGAGACTGTACCCTGGATGTGGAAGCAAAGATTCTGCTCCATTTCACTTTCCTGTTTGGTTCTTCAATCTAGATACAAATTATACTTAACAAATTCCAGGAATAACCAGTTCCAGAGATTTTCCCTTCTGTGAAAATATTTCCTTTTTTGTGAAAATATTCCCTTTGGAACTCCCGTATTTCTTCCAGGACATTTCTTTGTTTGTCCTTATTTTTCTGAGAGGAAGTGCTTATTTATTCCTATTGACATTGTCTTTAGAAATCAAAATCTCCCACATTCCTGCAAATGTCTTTTTTAATCAAGTGAAAGAGATTTCAGTCTTCATATGGAAGCCCAGTACATCTGATCAATTTATAGCAACTGCTTCCTTTTTAAGATTAGTCACCAGAATTTAATGTATACTTAATTTTTGGAGCATTATAGTTATCATTTTTCCTACTCTTTTTTACACATAATAATAATAACTGAGAATAATAATAACTGAGAAAGGGGACATAATAATTCTCCCTTTGAAAGGCTCTGATAGGAGATAAGACATGTTTTTATCCAGGCTAACTAATACATGTTAATTACTTGAAAAAAAACAAACATACAAACAAACAAACAAACAGGAGAAAACTCATTTCATCTGACTGTCATAAAAATTTGCTCACACAAAGAGACAGTAATTGGGAACTTTTGCCCTATTTCTAATAAAAAATTTCAGTGATACAGATGTTTTATAAGTTCTGTTTTGGTTTCAAATGGTGCCATCAGATACAAATCAAATAATGTCAAAGAAGTTGTAATATTGTTCTCTTTTAACTATAAATGCTGTTTTCTATGTTTACAGGCTTCAGCAGTTTTAGTTTTAGAACTAAATGTGCTAAAAACAAAGCATTTTTCTAGAAATTAAATTTTTAAGCTATGATTTATTTAGTTTGGCTTAAACTTGTTGAACAATTCTTTCTGTCTTTCTTTCTGAAAGCTTTTAAAACTTTCATTTCAAGACTTTTAATGCTTACTTTTATTTTTGTGCTGCCATAAAAGGAATTAATGTGACACCTCCAGGATGGTTTTATGGTGGGACATAAAATAAAACCAAAATCACATAATAATTTAGCTAACACTATTCAAAAAAGAATGAATTCCTATTGTAAAAAAAGAAAATTTCTCCAAAATTGGTACTTCAAAGTTCTTCATAAATCTCTGCCTTTACGCATGCTCTGTTCATTCACTCAACACTTAAGATAATAAGCAAAAAAAAAAACATAAACCAAAAAGCAATGTTTAAGGTCTATCTACATAATTGGTCCTGTCTGCAGATTTTATTACATTTTCCAGACATAAAAAAAAGAACATCCTACAGTCTATAGTGATAACATAATTTAAACTACAGGTTTGGCAGTTGTGTTACAGTATTCCTAAATATTTAAACAAAATAATGCTTTAATGAAGTTTGAAGACCAAAGAATAAACACCTTCTATTAGTACCTGAGAGAAGAAGGGGAGCAAAATCACTGCAAAGAGAAGTTAGTCCTTTGTACCACTTACAGAATTGTGCAGAACTCTCTTATGGAGTTCAGCAGAGGTTCCCTAGTTAGAGAGAAATGTCAGTGATACCTAACAAAGACTTACTTACCTCAAAATCCTTTCATATTCTCTTGAATTTTTGAAAGGTCTCTTTTGAATGCTTTTGTTTACCATTTAGATAAATACAGGCCATAAGAGTCTATTGTAGTAAATATTCTTTAAAATGTGTGTGTCAGGGATAGAAGAATAGCTGGAAAATATACAAAAGAAGGGGTGGGTTTTTTCCCCCTGAGGTCGGTAATTTCAAAATATAATAAGTTCTTTATTACTTTTCATATTTGCAGCAATTATGATTCATGCGGGACTAAAAGGACTAAAACTCTGTAGGACTCCATATCCTCAGTGGTGTTTCCCATCACCAAATAGGATGCAGTTAGAAGACTCATAAAAGTACTGCACTTGTCTAGTCCTCTGTGTCCTTTAAAGGCTACAAAAATGTAAAGCTTTTACTTCTCCAAGTCTTGATTTCAACCAAAAATAAATTAATGAGATATAATAATGTAATCAGACACATTTTACCAAACTACCTAGCTAATTTTGTGTTGTCTATTTTTTTAACCTTTTTTTTGCATGTACTTGAGATCTGAGAACCATCTCATAAGAAAGGATAAATTATTTAAAAACATTAACTATATTCAAGTACAATGTGCTTACTTTGAAAGACTTCAGTAAGAGTGTCCTTAAAGGGAAAATTATATAAGTATTTTCCAACATGTGTTAATTCAAAATTCATTCCTCTGCTAAATACCTATTTGAGAAATCACAAATTTTTTCCTTCTCATAGTTTTTGTTCTTACTGAGTATGCTGAATGTACCACTATGTTAATTTGAGAATGGAGATAAAAATCCCAGCATTTTAACTGGAAATATATCATTAGAAGATTATGTAAGATAAGTATGATACTTTAATTGAAGGAGAACACTAGGCACTGTAGTAAAGACAGAACATATACTAATGGCAGCTTAACTATTTTTATAAATTTTCCTCTGAAATGTTTAGTTTTTCCTTTATGCAGCAGCCTCCAGATAAATACATCATTTTGGAAACAAAATCCTCATCTGGTTTAACAGGAAAAATTCTTCCTCGGATCAGTGAAATGGCACTTATGATTTTCCTTTTCAGTCTTTAGGCAAGACTCACACCTGTCTCTATGAGCAGTTGTTTTTTGGAACTGGTTCTCCCATTCGGCTGTCACTTGTTTGCTTACAGGTACAAACCCAACCTTCCATGTGAACCTCCAAAGTGACTTGGGCAGGAGCACAAGTGCAAGGCAGTGCAACCCCTCCAGTCAGACCCCAAAGGGGCAGGCCCAGCCCCATGGCAGAGTCCTTCAGAGGACTTCAACTTTATTCACAGCTGCTTTGAAATTAAGCTGATACATTCATTGCTGAAGACAGAAAAAAAACTAATGCCTCAGAGCTTGCAATACCCAATGCTGGTCTCAGCCACTCTCAAAGCAATCTTGGTTATGTTCAAGGGTTCACATAATCCTGGAGTGACAGCGTTGAAATTCTTGTTATTTATGTAACTGAAGGGAAAGAAATGAGAGACGGAACGTGACAGCCTTCACAGCATTTCACTGACAGACAGACTATCTGAAACTGTCTGTGCACTGAGGGAGAAATGAATTTAAGGCAAAAACTGGAATTCAAACTGCAGGGGAACAGCCCAGAACCTGGTCAGTTCATAAAGGAAGAAAAAAAACTTTTCTGACCACCAAAACCTGTGTTTTATTTAAGTGAACTAGAATCTCCAATCCACTGCCATAGTAAATCTTCTACCCTTCAATTACTATTTTACCTAAAGTGAGTGAGCTGGCCTTTTAGTGACCCAGAAAATGTGTCTTTCTCCACTGGATGCAGTTCTCCTAACCATTATCTATCTACCTGCTGCTACACATAAAATATACATTTTGCTAACAGTAGCAGTAACTATTTTTTTTTTTTGTTTCTGCACACTGCATATTATCTTTGTAAAATGAATTCCCATAAACATGCTTAGTAGAGCTGAGGAACTCTATAAGATGGTTAAATGAAGCTAGAATATTATCACACCACATAATTTACACCTTAAAAAGTGTAAGCTCTTCACACCCAAAGTATGCACTAGCCTTCACAGCCGTACAGTTTAAATAATGCGAAGGAATTTTGCATAGGTAGAATCAGAGTCTTAATGCTAGTGGATCAGAATGGTGTCCACACCAAGTTATTTTTTCCTCTGAGAAATTTACTTTTCTCTTAGGGTTCATCAACCTGTCATCTTTGGCAAATTTTGGCAAATACCACTGGGAATTTCTTTTATACTATAACTTAATTCCACATTTCTCTATATCTTGTCTTCTGTCTATTGTCCCCATTTAAAAAATTGTATCACTTTCACCTTCACTGACATAATTTTAGAATGCTATGAAGATTTTTTAGCCTGTGCACATAGATGTGTTGAAAGTATTTTTTTTCCTCAGGGTTGTCCAAGCATAAAAAATATGATCTCACTACCTTCTGAGGCTTTAATTAATTATTTGTTTGGGTTTTTTTCCTGCTCTGCATCATGTTATTGCATTGCACAACTGCATGATTTTTCACAAGGCCACATAGTAATAGGACAAGAGGTAATGTCACATTGTCATTAACCTGAAAGAAGGAAGGTTTAGATCTGATCCTAGGAAGAAATCCTTTACTGTCAGGTTAGTAAAAGACTGGAAAAGGTTGCTCGAAATTGTGGATGCCTCATGCCTGGAATTGTCCGAGGTCAGGTTGGATGGGGTTTTGAGCAACCTGATCTAGGAAGTGGCATCCCTGCTCATGGGACTGGAACTAGAGGGCCTCCTTTCCAACAAAAATTATTCAATTCTGATTCAATGCTGGTTGTCTGATTATAGTGTATGTTATGGGTCCAATTGACACTTCAAACACTACAGATTCCTTGAATTTTTTTGATTAAAGTTATAAATGCTACAGTTCTGTTTTAATCAAGAGCAGCCCTGCCTCATGAGGGGTCAACTGCCCAATTATGAAGAGCTACTTTCCTTTAAAGGGTGGCTCATGAAAAAGGGGGGAAAGTGGGACACTGTAAATAGCATAAAGTATCTAGACAGATAAATCTGAATGTGATCAATTGTGATAATTTGACATGCAATGAGGAAACTCCATCATAAAAAATAAATCCTTCCTAAAAATAAGAGTGGTTTTCAAACTGAAGGGGGCAAAGGAAGCAAAAGAAAAATCAGGCAGTGCATAAGATAAGCACAGTTTTAGAAGTGCTGACCGTACCAGTAACTGCAGTGGCTCAATATGTCATTACTATTTGGAAGTCTGGTTGTGACAGAATTGAGTCATCTGACTCAAATTATGATTCTGAAAGAAAACATTAAATTCAAATGCCATAATTAATAAAAACATAGAACCAAATATTTGAAAGTATGCTGTGAGGTGTTAGGAGACACATAGGCTTAAGATGTTTGCACGGTTTTAGGATGTGCATCCTTAATTTCCTTCACTATATAGCATTTTAGGTCTACTAGGTTTTTTTGCATGAAAACAAATAGGTTTGGTGCATTTAGTTTGATTTTGGTTTTGGTAGGCTTTTATTTGTTTTTGGAGGTTGCTTGTTTGTGATTTTTGGGTTTTTTTGTTTCTTTGGGTTGGGTTTTTTAACTTTTTATAAAATTTAGGCAGCTATTACCTTTCTATGGATACTGTAAATACTGATTTTTAAAGTAGGGACAATATAGCTGTGACTTCTTTTTCCTCTTTCTTCATAACATTTGTTAAATTATTACTGATTTGATAGCTCAGTGTAGGTGATCCTAATATTTAGTGACTGAAATTAATAGAAGTATTTTTGGTTCCTGGATACCAAGTGAAGGATATTACTGCATGAAACAAGCTTCTCCTGAATTTTGATATCTGATATTTTTTTTTAGGTAGAGCAAAATCAAAGTCATAGTATATGGATATATCATAGTAACAAAAAAATCATAAACACCTTCACTCTGAAAATGTTCAAATTAATAAATGTGGCAACTTCTATAAAGTCTTTCATCAGAAATATTTCAAAATATTTCTTCCATGAACTTCAATATAGAGTCAGAGTATAATTTCCAAAACATAACTTCTTGTAAATGAATATAACTTCAGAGATAACAGGATTTAGATTAGTTTAGGATATGACCTTTAATTTTCATGACAAATTTGACTTTAATGAAAATGGGAAATTTTCATATATGCATGAGTACTGCAGAAATAGCCTGCTTAGTCCTATAATGACGAGTCTTTGATTCTGAAAGGCATCACTGTTGTAATCACAGAATTATAGAAAGACTTAACTTGGAAGGGTCCTTAAATGTCGTCCCATTCCAAAATCCCAGTGTCCAAAGGAAAACTAAAATAATACAGTTCTTGGTTTATTCCCTTTTCTCTATCCACCCCATCTTCCAGGTGCACCTTTATGTCCAACAGAGGCACTGATCTTCTAGGCTAATGTGACATCAAGAGATTGAAATGGCGACTGCTTTCTGCTTAATGTAAATGACAATTTTTAGAGTGAATACGTTTAAATAAATGATATGTCAGCTCTCCTTTCATTGGAATCTTTAAATTTAATCTATTCTGATTTTGTGCCATTGTTTCCAAATTATTTTTTCCCATTAGAGCACCAAATTTTGTAAAGAAATTATTACAGACAGGTTTCATTTAAATTCAAATTTGCAGAAGCAGAAACACCTTTAAGTGTGGAAAAAAGAAAAAGAATTTTGCACCGTTTTCTTCTGCATGCTTACTAGACTGAGTTCAAATAATGGCTTTCAAGTGGTGTCAGCATGCTTCAGAGACAAAACAGGAACTCTACCTAAATAAACTAACAAATGCAAGAGTAGTCTTGACAAAATCTTGATGATCCTCTCTGAAATTTGAAGATTCTTTCTTTCTTAGTCTTCTACTTAAATATAAAGAAAGGAAGATGATGTTCCTTTGCCTCCAAACTTTCATTAAAACGCTTATATTTTACTGAGATTATCTTATTTTATTATTCCAGATTCACTCCTCATCCTTCATGCTTTTAAGCACAAGCATATGATGACGTTAGAATTTTCTGTTCTAATATTTACAGGGACAACACTTCCAGACTTTTGCAGAAAATACCATTTTCTACATTTTGAATACTCTTAACTCCTTTTCCATGTTCCAGAGAGGCCAAGAACTGTCCTTTCTCGTCTCTCTCCTTAAGTGCTCTCTCAAGACATGTCACATCACATTACTTGGGAGTTCTACTGACCTGTGGCCGTTCCCATTCTCACGCCTGGGTCACCAGTTCTTCCTTGCCCACTAAAGGGGTTTTTACTAGATTTGGGGCAAGGCTTGCCCAGGGAGCTGGCAGAGCTCCTCACTGTCTCTCACTTGATTGTAGCTTTTCAGCATCCTGAGCTCTTGGATTTTCAGGCCTGAGGTCTCACATTATTAAACATTCCCTGTCAAAAAGTCCACTGTATGTGACTAAAATGAGGCAGAAGGCAGCAGCTTTCATGATTAGACTTAAAGGTGTAGTGCATCTGATTTTATAGTCCAAAGATGATTTAATTCATAGTGATGTAGTAAACAAGGATGAAATAAAGCTCTGAAAGTTGTTTTTCAATACTGAGACTTAATGTTGATGCCAAAAGCTTCTATACAATCTCTACTGGTACTGAAAATATTTTACCAGAAACCACAGCTACATTAAAAATAGAGATTACGTAAAATAATGTAAAGTGTCAAACTGTGGTCAACTATATAGTTATTAAAAATCTGTATATCAGTGGGCTGTTACATAGCTGATTTTTTTATCACAGAACCATAGAGTGGCCTAGGTTAAATGGGACTTTTAAGATTATCAAGGTTATGGTTTGGTTTGGCTTGGCTTTTGCCAGTCAGGAACTAAAGACCACTTTGAGTATGTAAATTCTTCTTCCAAAGTCAGAATAAACCAACTGACTTGCTTCAGTTTTGCAGATTTACATATATTATGTTTTCTACCTTCTTTAACTCTGGTGTAACCCTTGTATTGACAGAAATAGTATACAAAGTTATTGCTTTTTTTCCTGCTCATATACCTTCTGATTAATGAAATGCAGCACAGTATTTTTCTGTGCTGATCTCTCATTTCAAAATTCCATACCAAAGATTGGGCTGGAAAGATAAAAATGCAATCCACAATGATGCACAGTAGGACTGTGAGTGAGGCATGAAGGAAAGTCAGAGAGGCTGGAATTAACTGTTTCAACCAAGATACACAATCTAAAATGATACTTCTCTCTTAAGACAGAAAATGGAAGCATATTGACATTGTTACTAAGATTTGGCAAGAGATCTTCTAGCATTTCTTAAGATGTCTTTATGTTCTGCCAAACATAGGAAGTGTCTCCAGAGTAGTTGAATAACAAAGCTTTCCTACATTTCCAGGCCTAAAGAAAACATCTTTTTATTTGTGGTTCGTAACTTTACTTTTCCAGCAGATTGCTTCTCCAAGATATTTTTTTCATCTCTGCTTGACTTTTCTAAAACAAAGAATACTGGAGTTAAGTTTCTATTTCCTAACCAGCAATTTTAGTACCCTGCAAACATAGACATTGCTTAATGTTTGAAGAGACCAGGGAATAAACTGGAACGTCTTCACTGGATAAACCACATCTCGCCAAATAAAGGCCTTGTTTACTGTATTTAAACAGTTTTAAACATCTTTTGATTATATTGGAATGTGGACTCCTAAAGCCCATGGTCTAAAGCATATTTCTGACTTTCATCTGGAAAATCAAGACTGAGTAAACTTAAGGACTCCAAATAAATCCAAACACTTATTTAAAGTCCAAGTGTAACTTGGATTACAACTGCCTGTTCAACTCAAAATATGCAGATGACTGCATACATAACAGCACAAGATTACACCCAAAGAAAACTGAAATGAATTGTTTTAATTTATTCTAACAGTTTCAAGAATCAGCAGGTCTTGCATCTCCAGTGTAAAGATGTCTCTAAGTGACTTTTTGGATGTGCATTTTGAATTTAGAAGAAGCCTGAATTGCATGAAGGAAATGGTAAGAATTTAGTGAATATCTGTTGGAATCCTTAAGGTTAGACGGTTTTTAGGAAATGGTTAAAAAAGTATAGGCCTCAAACTGAAGTTGTGTTAGCATTGCAAATACAGCAGAAAAGTTTCCCATGCAAGCAGAAAAGTTTCCCAAGCAGTAGACGTGACAAACTACAATAGGTCTTTGAGGAATTGGCTTTAGGATGGCAACAAGGTTATTTAATGTATATCTTTAGAAGGTTAGCATGAATAGAACTCTGTTCGTTGTCTCTTATGAACTAGTCTTTGTTTTAGCTACGATTACGTATGTTTTATAAGATTGGATAGAATGCTTGTCAATATGTGTTTTCTGTGTCTGATTGGCTGAATTCTAGTCTGAGATGATTTTATGTATTGCTGTACCAGCGCTGTTGGGGGAGACATTTTTTTGGTGTGGATCAGTGAGCTGTCATGTCTCCATTTTGTATTTTGAGACTGATGTGCTGGAAATAAAAGCAAAAATCTCTTCACTGGTCTGGTTACAATGTTATCCATATTTGGATATATTGCCGCGGCCTAGTGGGTTCCTTTTTTAAGGCGTGGGTTCCTGACACAATTGGACTTATACCTGCCCCGTCCCCTGCGTATTGGTGCCCCGTGTGAGGACGTAGAATAGAAGAAAAAAAAAAAAAAAAAAAAGGAAAAATCGTGGAAGTACCAGCCGTGGAGACCCAAGTGTTAACAAGGAGGACACTGTATCATCTCTCCCGCCAAAGCCAAGAAAATTGCAAGTAACTTTTCTCGGGAGAGCGCTTGGGTGACGTTGGGAAGAAAAATAGAGAAAAAAGAAAATTATTAAAAGAATACAAAAATGGGAACGAATTTAACAAAAGTAGAATGGGATGTTTTTCATCAATTAGAGACAATGTTACAAGAAAAAGGTCACTCTGAAATTTCAAAAACTGAGCTTAAAAACTTACTTATCTGGGTTAAAGCAAATACGCAAGATTTAAATTTGCAGTCTGCTTTTACTTTTCATTTTTGGGATCAGATAAACTGGAGAATCTATACTACTGCAGCAAATATCAGACCCCTTCTGGCTGTAAAATCTGACTGTCTGAGGTCACCTACTACTTTTGAAGGTACTAGATAGAATTGTTAGAGATTATTTGAGCATGTGGATTAAAATACATATTTTAAACCTGAGGGAATTTATTCCCTTTTATTCACCTAACAGCACATATTCATTTCTAGTAATTTCAGCACAGCTATTCCAAGTTTTCTTTACAGTTGAAGAATATCAACTTTTGGTCTCAAAAGCAAAGCATTATGATAACCTTTTCTTATTTTCAGGCACGCTGATCTTCTAACACTGAGAACTATGAGAAACCTTAACTAATTTTATTACCCAATCCCTGGATAGGTACTTTTAATAACCTAGATTTGTAGGTTAAAGAGCAGGAAAAATATTACAATCATCCAGAACCTTTTGTGTTCTGCTCTAGGAGTGTTCTAGAGCCACATATTTTCCTCAATATATAGACACTAATCCACCAAAATCAGAGCATTTACTCAAGAAATGTAGAAATTTAGACTATTAGAAATATGAGTCAATATAGAAGATTTTGGAACTGATAGTAAATTATTTTTATACAAGTACTGCACTGATAAAAAATATAGCTACATTTGGTAATATTAAAATTATCTGTTGGACTGGTAGGCTGAAATTGAGGGTTGGATGAAAAAATCAGTTCTTACAACAGTGTTGGCCTAGGGAAGTAAACTAAGTTTGTCTGCCTGCAAAATCACACTTTCAACAACAGCCATAGTTATACAACACCACCTCTCATCTAGTTTTATTTGAAACATCCTGGGCGCAAAAATGTATGATATTTGCACGCATGAAAAATTTCAGTTTATCAAATCATTCTCTTTTCTCTTTTGAAAAGAAATACATATGCATGTATGAAAACACATTTTGCCCCCCTTTCTTTTTTCCTGAAATGGTAAGAATCATTAAACTTATTGGTATATAATGCTTTACAGCAGCACTTAGTATAATCTAGATCAGTAAAGACAGAAACATTCTTGAGATGCCTAAAACCTACTCAGGGAGGTTTCTAACATCAAATGGAAAGCATAGAGAAAACTTTCACAGCCTCATTTTATGGAAATTCACAGATGTTATGCACTGTGCATCCCAAATTCACCACAAGAATGTTAGGAAAACAAGTTGAATAGTCAGTAATTAATCTTTTCAGAGGGATGAAAACAAAAGGCAGAATAAAAGGCAATTTACTTCCAATAGTTCCTCAAACCTTTTTAAAAATAGAATTTCAAATTACAACTCTGAACCTACCCTTTTGTTTGATTAAAAACATCGCATTACCCCATACAAGCTCATCATCATAAAGATATATTAGTCTATTCTTACTGACAGTGGCTTATTGCTAACTCAAAATTGAATATTATTTGTTATTGTGTTTTGTTATTGAAATGCCAATACCAAAAATTGCACATAAGTCATTAGAATCAATGGCACCTTCAGATTTAATTACACATAGAGTCAAGGAAGACCAGTAAGTCAGAAGTGGATATTATGCATAAAAAGTCATAATACTAGTTTGGAAAAAAATAAATGCTCTTTGCCAAATAGGTTTTAAAACATTATATTATTTTTTGTGATTTCTATCTTACAAAAGCTACAAAATTATCATATGTAATGCAGAAAGATCATCTTAAGCCTGCTGCTATGTCACCTACAGATGCTTTGGAAATTCTACTCATGGTTTTCACTTTCAGTCCTTTTGCTGTAATTCATCCAAATATATCCAAATTCTGCAAGTGTTTAAGTACATTCTTAAATTTCCATTAAACACAATGAAACATAATCATGGAAATTGTGATTAAACCCATGTAAAAATATAGCTTTAGCCATCAGACTTCTGACTCCTAGTGTTTTTCCCTCTTCTGCTGGCTTTGCAAACTCAAGATAGAAGAAAGCTATGTACAACATGACATCTGGGGAATTGCACCAGAACAACTTTGAAATGCACCCATTCTTTTTTTTTTTTTTTTTTTTTTTTTTTTTTTTTTTTTTTTTTCATAAATCTGATTGTAAAATGCCTAGCTATCTGCATGGAAAATCATTGTGTCTGGGCTCTTCTTAAAATCTGGAAATTTTCTGCCATTTCTAGTATTTAAAAGAGGCTGCCAGACACTTTTTTTTTTTTTTTTTTAATGTCTTCCATCCTCAGAAGGAGCCCTGAAAGCAATGCTACTACTTTTCTCTTATAATCACCACCCACCATCTCATAGGAAGTTTAACTCAAGCAAAGGCCAAGTCACTTTTCTTTCCTCTTCCTTCTTAAGAAATTCAATATATTAAAATGCCCAGCCTTGGGGATCAGCTTGTTACCCAAATACTGAAGAGAAGAATATTCATTCCCTTGTTCCAGGTGCTGAGAAAGCTGCTGATTTTGTTTTTCAAAATGCCCAATTTTCCACCTTGAACATACAAGTGCTCCCAGTGGCACTTCTGTCAAGAGGGGTAATTCTTTTCCCCAACACAAATTTGGAGTGGCTGTTGCATAGCTTGCTGTTGAGGACACACATAAGAGGACATATTTTGAAAACTTTGTTTCACCATGTCTAAAATAGCAGAAATGGCCATTTCAATGGCAAAAAGACTAGAGAAGAAAGTTATTTCCTAACGACAATTAAGACAATTTCAAAGATAAAATTCAGGGCTGGGACAAGAAAAGTGTCAAAGCAAACAGCAACAAAACCTGGAGGAGGTATTCAGGTTAATATTTTCTTGGTAACATATTTTTTCTGGTAGAAACAGCAGCCTTCCACAGTACTTAATTACAATAAAATCATTATAACAAAATAAACCAGCTTCTCTGAGGTATTCTGAACTCTAGAAAACTAGATTTTCCAAATATAGAATACAATTACCTTTCAGATATCATTATTAAAAGCTATGTTTAAGAGCAGGAATAAGAATCTCTTACTTTGAAAACTATATAGCAATGAAAATTGCACACATAGGCCAGGGGTCTCAAGAATTACCTTCAGTCTTCCTTCTAATAAAGTCACGAATAAACACAACAGTCCCAATAAACACACAATACAGGAAATACATATTGACATAATGAATGCATTCACATTAACCTAGGTTTTTTTTTCACTCAGATTGATGGAAATGTAATAGAAATAACTGAGAAATTCAAAAATTACTTAGATCTTGTCATACTTTTCCTTTCTTCCTGAGAGTGAGGTTTATTTGTTAATAAATCCAAAGGAACTAATTGCATTTATTTAAAGTTGCAAGAGTATTCTAGTAGAATTCACTCTAAAAGTGTAAAATAAACACTGAGCAAGGGTATTTTCTTTAAAACCTAGAGGTACTATAAGTTCATTTAGACATTTAAAATTTTAATAGCATACAATTACAGTCAATTAAAACAGAACATTTACCTTGCAAACCAGGTTCCATAGATACAAGCAGGAAAGACAAAAGAGTTTTCTGCCAAGTTTTCCAGCTCCACGCCTCACTTACTAGGTAAAAAAAAAAAAAAGAAAAGAAAAGAAAATTTATTTAGTCATCAGTTGTACAGAGATTTTTGAAATGGTGATGGTCTCAAAGAAAATGCCTTGAGACATTTTCAAATTATATTTAGCTCCTGTCCGAAAAGGAACAGAAAAAAATTTCAGAGCCATAAATGTGTCTGCCAAGGTAAATAGGGTTAGAGGCAATTGAAACTTCCCAATAACACCAAAAAATAGAGTGCAGTCATTGGCACTCAAGGGGAGCAGGCTAGTGTGCTGCCTAGGGTAGGATAGAGAGATATTTACTGGAGATCTGAAGGTGAAACTGACAAAGCACTAAACCCAAATAGAGACAAAGGGAAAAAAATCACTCCAGCAGTAGGATTAACTTTTTTTCTCTGCTGGTGATAGAACTTGTCACCTCCACAGATTTCTCCATCCATGTCTTCAACTCTACAGTAAGAAAGGAGGGTTTTAGAATGTCTTGTCGCATTTAATTAAAATCTGAACTTTCCATTTAATTTAACAGGACAGATGAAGAAACACCTGTCTTACACAGTGAAGGTTGAGGAGTTAAGAAAACTTCTCAATCACATGTATGTCAGGACCAGAACATGCCTGAAAGAACCACAGATTGATAAAACAGAACTATAATGATACGAAAGACTAACAAAGACTGCTCTATTTCAAAATTAATGTGAAAAATGCCATAAGCTCTTTTGATCAACATGTCTCACACAAGCTTTTAAAAAAAACCCAACAAAAATAACAAAATTATTTCTCTTCTTCCATATGCAAATTACTTCTCCAAGACCTTTCCCAATACCTGAAAAAGGTTACCCTGCATATCTACATAAAACATATTGTGATCTATTTGAGATTGTTCTGTAAAATGAAAAACATCATATAAAAAAGAAATAAGAATATTATTTAAAATTATTTATGTTCTTAGGATATAATAGAAATATACAGCAGTTACAGAAAAGATTAGATATCACAAGTAAAGGCAAACTTGATGATGAAATATGTTTTATCTAACTCTCATTCAACTAGCTTGTTATGTGGTATACAAATATATGAGCTAATTCAATGATTTTATGTTATAGTTTGTGGTTCATAATGGGCAAGGTAAATAGACTAACAGCTAAACTGCACAGTACATCTGTAACATAAGGAATTTATGCAATTTGCAGAAGCAGTCGTGAAAGACAGCAATGAACTGTCAGCACTCCAGGGTCTGGTACTGTCTCCACTAAACACAAATATTTCCCTAGAGAAGAAGCTCGGTTGCATATTCACCGAAGCTGTAGTTTTGGCATGATATTTGCATCAATTCCCTAATATCTCTGTAGGACATAATTTCAAGACAAAACAGAAAATTTATTTAAACTCACAGCAATATTTTTCCAGGTTTTCTCTTCCTAGAGAATTGTAACTATTTATTGATTTTGAAACTTTTTCTCTTTGAGTTCTTTTCAGAATTAATACACAATGTAATGGAATTGGAAGAAGAAAAAAAACCCAAAAAATTTAATAATATAAAAACCCATAAAACAAAAAAAACCCAACAAAAATAAAAAAGTGCAAAAACTCCACAAATAAGCCAATTCATCATGACTCTATTTTTTTTTTTTTTTCATTTAGTTTATGCTGACGCCAAAGAGAAATATTTTAGGTATTATAGTTGTTTCCCTTCACCTTTGGTTGGACACACAACAAACCTGAAACAAGGGTGAGCATGAGATTTTGGAGGCTGAGAGAATTAAACTCTGAACCCAGCATTATATTCTAATTAACCTTCAAAGGATATTTAGATATCAGATCTAAACAGGAAGAAATAAATGCTCAGGAAGTTCCACCTGAATATGAGGAAGAACTTCTTTCCTTTGTGTGTGATTGATCACTGGAACAGATCATTCAGAGAGGATGTGGAGCCTCTCTCACTGGAAATATTCAAAAACTGGCTAGATGAAATCCTGCGCCATGTGCTTTTGGATGACCCTGTTGAACAGGGACATTGGACCAGATGACCTGTTGGACCAGATGGCCCTTCCACCTTGAACCATTCCAGATTCTGTGATTTCTCTCCTCACCAAAATGTAGCAGCAAAATGGAGTATCAACATCAAAAACTCCTCCATTAGAGAAGGTCAAGGGTCAAACTGCTGATAACCCAAATGTTGATAACATCTCCATCTCATTACTTCATTATTTCTAAGCGTAAAACTCAAGTGGTAGGGGAGGACTAGAGGGTTGTTGTTATTAAGACCCTAGTGGGAATTCAACAAGGTCAATACAAGAGACTATCAGAGAAGCTAAATTTTTCTGCAGCAAGAAACACCTTCTTCAGAGATAAGTGATTGCCTAACAGGTGAGACACAAAGGAGCTAATCAGTTTTCCCAGCTGCAGGATAACACTAGTATCTCACCTTAAAACAAGCTGCCTCCGGCCCCAAGCTGCTCTTTAGGTTGTACAGAGCTGATGCTGGTGAAACACACAAGCTTACTAACCAGCTGTGGAAATGGAAGAGGATAATCAGTGCCAGTGCGTGTACATGTGGGGGAAAATGGGCAATCACATCGGAAAAAAAATATTGTGTGCCCCTCAGATATAACATCTGGGAGCTCTAGAGAGCTGCTTTATGAGGGCATCAGCTTAGTTGTCAAGAAAAATCTTAAAGGTAAGTATTATTGTGAATGGAAGAGATAAAAAATAAAAAATACTGATAGACAAATATGGAGGGGCTACTGCAATTTTCTACAAAATCTTTAATGGTACCAAGAAGCCAGATGATGTTTTATAATAAAAATAAAAATCCAAAATAAAGTAAAATATGAATTTCCTTCATAGACTGCACATGGAAAATGCGGAATGTTTTGCCCCAAATGCTGCTTAGCCTAGATTTTTGAAGGAAAAATTATCTGCAAGAATTCACCTCTGATAACTCTGGAATATTTTTGTCTATTGCAACAGTGCGTGTGCAGCCTTAATTAAGATACTGCTTTACAGAAGAGAAAAACTGTCATTAAAATCACCGTTGAAAATTTAACAATATCAAAATCAGCAATTATCAAAACTAGAAGTCACTAAACCATGCTACACAGAGACAGCCTGGAAGTATTGAAGATTTCATTGGATTTTTTTGAGCTACATGCCAAACATGTGAAATATACTAAGACAGTCTTGTTCTAAGATCAGACAATAAACGTGAGCAACAGGAAAATAAGTAATGTGATCTACATTAACCTACATTGAAAAAATTAAATGTCACAGAGCTAAATGTTGAAACACAACCAAAACATGACTGCTTAAACTGCAGAAAAATAAACACAGCAGATTTACAGAAGGATGATCTACACCAGAAGAAAGATCCTCCAGAGCTGTATATTGAAAATATAATGAACTAATTTTATATATAAATGAAAGCATGAAACAAAATCTTTATACAATAGAATTTTGTAAGGGTACTGGCCATATTTTTCTTAGGATTAAATCATAGTTCAGGATTTTTTTACAGAAAGAGCTGTTACCCAGCATACACAGAGGAGAGGAATAGCTTGTTTTTTAATATGTTGTTTTTCAAAATATTACCTTATAAAGTATGTTTTCCTTCAAGCCCTAATGATTTGAAGATAAAAAAAAAATTCACATAAGCTTAAGGTAAGAATAGATTTTTGTTGGATTTTTTTTCTTTCTTTCCTTTTTTTGGGTTTTTTTTTTTTTTGGCTTGGTTTGGTTTGGAGGTTTTTTAATTTTGTTTTTTTTTTTAATTCAATGCATGCTTTAGATTTCTTACAGTACATACATACATATTAAGCTTAGAGACAGTTTTCTACAAAACCTAAATAACCAGCTAATAAAAAAAGTAAACTATGTGGGACAAAGATGTCACACTTTCTCTGAAGTCAAAATCTCCCAGAGTTGATATTGAAGAAGATAATTAAAAATATCTGTTGCACACCAAGACAAGACCTTCACGAATCAGCATTAGGAATAGGTAGCAAAACTCTTCAGAACATTTCTGCTTTCAGTACAGTTATTAAGTTGTGCCAGACCACAGTAACCTAGAGGCTCCTGTATATTCTCCTGTCTCCATTCCACGCTCCCCAGCCACAAGAAGTTCCAGAGAGACACAAAGGAAGTGCAGCTTTGTGAGGGCAGACATTACTCTGAAATATCCACAGCTTCCTATTTGGAGTTAAGGGGCATACTATCCTCTCTGGATATGTAGTTGAACTTCAGCATCCTAAACAAGAAAATACTGGTAATAACAAAATCAGATCTTAAAGCTGACACAGCTGGAAGTATTGAGTTTAAATTGCAGAAAAAAAAAAAAAGATCAAATTTCAATGGAAAAATCCTAAGGATGCTTTAAGCACTGAAATAAAGTGTCTTTGGGAGCTGCGCAACACATATATGGCCAGAAGGCATCACTGGGGTAGGGCAGTGGGTAATAGGCTCTTAAGAACCCATCCCACTAATCTTCAATGACATTTTCAATAATTTCTAATATTTAAACAATACAAACTGGATGTACTTTTTGGTTCATTTTTAATCATCTCACCTAAAATACACACCCTTCATCACTTTATTTGAGGTATCAGAAGTGATCAAAAGTGAACAAAGGCAATATTTTTAGCTTCAAAATCAAGATAAAACTGAAGAAATGTCAAATATTTTCCTTTTAAAATATCCTCAAGATTCATATAATCATAAATTACTACAGTTCCTATTCTAATGATTATGCATGAGATTTTTGAAAAGTAATCAATTTTAGACTTGTGAAGCTAAACTATTATCTCATTTCCTTTCCACAAAGCCCATAAAAATTTATTGATGTTTTCATTCAAAATATGGATGGATTTAGCAATAAAATAATTAACATCTGTTATTTGCTTGATTTTTCATCATCCTATAACCTTCAGTTACAATGAATGCTTAGTAAGTCTAATATTTAATTACTATTACAGATAAAAGTAAAGAAGCTTGTGGTCTCTGTAAAATCATTACTTACAAACATTTATTTTTTATGACTTTAGAAATTTGATAATTTTCCAATGAAAGTCACAATATTTGGTCATTATTAAAATGTTGCAAACAAAATTCGAAATTATCAAGAAAGCAAAAAACCTTCACTACAGGATAAACTTCAAAGTGTCAACTTAAAAAATCATAATCATTTGACTCTCTCCTTTCAGTGCTTATTCTCTTTACCATCAAGAGCATTCCTCTATAAATACAATAAAAGTGTTAGTTTGATTCCTCTCCCTACCTCTAGAGATTTCCTCAGGTTTACAGCCGCATGTCAAAATCAACTTAACATGAATCTTGAAAAGCAGAAGGCAGTTTTGTTAATGTCTCGTCAATATATATGTACCATCTTTAGGTTTTTATTTTTATCTCTGCTATTCCAAACATTAAGGTAACCGATATGGATATATGCCTCCTACTCAAATCTCTCCCCAGCCCATCCCACTTCCTCTCATAATGGATGAAACACTGCTTGGTGTGTTACTCATTGACAAAATTACAGCTATTAAGAATTCCCTAAGGACAGACAGATATTCTACATATTTCTTGCAATGAAATATTATCATCAGCTCCCTTCCAATAACCTGTAACACCACCACTTGTCAGATATGTTCTCTAACAGCTTTGAATACCTCATGATGGACCATTGTTCTGTAAACCACTCCTATAATTTTGTTTCATTTTGGAGACATTTAGGAGTAACTAGTTAAAATAGTTGGAATTATTATATCAGTCTCCTAGGAGAAATCATTTCTTTTTACCATGGATAACGGGAAGACACAGAGTCTTAAATGAACAAAAGACTTGATAAAACAACATTACATAACAACTCAAAACTGGCAGAGTCAAAGACAAAGTTTAAACATGTCATATTGAACAGGACAAAGACAACATGAATAACTAAAAGACTCAGTACACACACCAACAATCATCATTTTTAACTGTAGGTTTCAGTCATGCAGAGTTTCACAGACTGTTTTATTTTGTTGCATGATAGTTAGTTCGAAGAAATTGATCTTTGGTAGAAATAAAAAATAAGTTTATGAAATTATATTGTATATACTAAACTGTTGTACAGCCTGTTTTATATTTTTTCCTTTCTGGTTCAGCAAATATGATTTGTCACAAGATAAAATTAAGTAATAGGCATTTCATTCAAGAGTGTTTTCCTTTCCAATCAGAGAGCTGTTGAGATAGGAAGACAGGAGAAATTAAAAGAATAGATATTAGAAAAATTTTAATTTGTATGAGAATAAGTCCAACAACACTCTTGTATTTTCTATGTGATTATAATCTGTTTTTCATGTACCTCCTATCCCTCTATCTTTCCCATCTCTATTATTTAAAAAAAAGAAACATTGCTTCCCATTACATAATACTTATTTCTTGCAGAACATTGAGTATTTAGGGGTTTTTTTCCATTAAAAACCAAGGACAATTTACTACAAGAACTTTGGGAGAAGTTCATTAAGAAAGAAAAGTTTAATTTCAATGCCACTTGCACAGTTACAATAACCAACATGAGACAGCAAATCCTGGAGTTAAGGCACTGCTTGTTGGCTTTGGTGGGTAAGCATCTTTTATCTTTTGTTTGTTTCTCAAAGTTGACCTGCATAATTTCTACAGCTGACAAGGATAAGAAATATGCTATTTGCTTTAGCCATGGATATACAGAACAATTTCAGCGCCAGTGACATGGCTTGACTAAGAGCGGCTAAAATACAGGGGATTACCAAAGGGCAAGAACCAATGAAGGAATTGCTTTGCTTATAGCTTCTCTGCCTTACTCTGAAAGAAAATCAAATTGCCCCTGAGATTGCCTTTCTCTTCCACACCCAGATTTATCTTATTCACAGTCATATACACAAACAAGTGACTGAATTAAAAATGTTACATCTATAAATCTTCAGCATGCATACATAAGAGTTACTATGTTTTACAGCTGTAATCTACCTGTAATGTAATTGATACCTTTTTGCAATATAAAAGAGAATATGGAACTGTCACAATAACTAAATCAACTTTATATGAAGCTCTTACACTAAGCCAAGGGTTGTTCGACCTTGTACTTGTAGCTTGATGGGTGATTCAAGAGCGGGCCTGGTTCATTTCAGAGGACTGTGTTTATAAAATATATGACATTCATCTGCAGATTCGGGAGCTGAGCTCCTGCACTTAAGGTTTGCAGTAGTTTTAGCAGAATTATAATCTGGAAAAGAGTAGCAACACTTTTATGATTTCCTTACCCTTTGGCAACACTATTTTCAGGGTAAGAGCTCTAGCAATAAATATTTTGTAATATAGTAAGAACTTGGTGAAAGTATTGAAGCAAATCAGAACACTCTAAACTCCAGATGCTTCATTTCATGAGTTTACCCCAAAGCAAGCTGATTACCATCTGGGCATATAAAAGAGAAAAATAAAATATACACTTAAAGCAGCCTTTGTTTGAGAGTACAGTGTGTGTAGCATGATCTAACATACTATAAATTAGAAATGTGTTTCATCTAAATGGTATTTGAGACACTACTGAAACGCTGAGCTGATATTTCAGATGAAGTGCAATATGATTTAATTTAGTAGATAATTACTCCAATAAAATAAAATAAATTTAAAAGCGACCAACATTATTAATAACAACTGGACTGGTAATTTATTTTTCCAGATAATTTCAAATATACGGAAAAATAAATTGACATTACTTAAAGTATATTATTTCAAAGAAAGGACTGTAACTGCCCAAGCAAATTGAACTAATTTCCCCAAGTGGCTTTCACAAACACTCTTCTTATCCTCATACAGGTTTAAAGCTCACAGAATAAATACTTATAAAGGAGATCAAAAAATCTTCCCTCATGGTTTCTACATATATGCACATCAAACCTCTTGACAAATGAAAGGATTTTCATAAGGTTTATATTATGTATTATGAATTTTTCTATACAATAAAGAGCATGTAGAAGAATTTCTACTTCAATTATTTTTTTCTACAGAAAGACATTTTATAGCAGCCAATAATCTGAAATGTGGGTAATAATGTAAACTGAAGCCTTGTTTTTGTACCATGGACATGCTTATTTTCTGCACAACAGGGCATAGTCAGAAGCAAATATTGTCTGAGTGAACTCTTTTTGGGAAACAAGATAGATACTTTTGTTCCTGTACTAAAACCTCCCAGCAGTCACTTTGGATACAGATGCTCTCCACTGTCTTGCCAGAAAAAGAAGACATTGGAATCCTGACAAATGGATGGAAAGGCTTCAGGAGGGGAAACTTAATATGTTTACTGATTGGTTACTGCAGATATACTGACTTTGAGTTAATTCCTCTAGAATCTCTACCACTTACTTGTGTTACCGGTGTTAGATGTATTTTCCATTTTGGAAATGGAATAATTTCCATTCCATTTAGATTAATCACATCAGATGTCTGTGTTTACAAGAGTTTATATAGTTCCTGCATATTCCCTGGTGTTTATGGTGTGAACATCTACAGATGTTCAGAACACTGACACTGGTTCAGAGCAATTTTGGTCATATCTGCAGTGCCTACTGTGACTTCCTTTTGTTTATCTCCATTACTTTAGTATAAATCAGCATGAACATGGACCTAATTCTGCTGGACTCAGCCACTAAAATGAAATGCTGGAGTTTCTATTCCATACTAATCCGAGACCCTCAGCCCCCTCTACTCTTTTAAAATACTTACAGAATTTCTATTAGGAGTTATCCACTTGAGAACACTCTTGCCCTTCTTTTCCAGTTCTCCGTAATTATAGTCTTTGTTATAATTGCTCAAAGTTTCTTTGAACTTACAAATGAAATAGATTTAGAAAAGTCTGGAAAAGACCATAAGGTTTCAAGCCTAGTGGAACTAGGATCAGTACACCAAATCCACAACTAACTGCCCTGACCTTGTGTTGACATTGCCTGGTATAGAGAAAAGTTTACACGTTACAGACCTTGTGATACATTGGAAATATCCACTACAAATTTTGAACAGATTGTTGCAGTATGAAGTTTAAGGAGTTGCAACTCCTTACAGCTAAAATGTCTCTTTACAAACTTAGGGGAGACAAGAAAAATGCTGACGATGACCTGTTGAAAAACAATAGTAAGCAGTAATAGTCTTCTCCAAATTTGTCAGGACTTAAGTGGAAATGAATTAACTCTATGGTAGCTTACAGTAGAACTGAAAAAAAAAAAAAATTTAAACCACAGACGGCCTCCCTAAATAAATAAATGCAGTACCAAGAAGTCTATACGGAAATTTGATGACTGTTGTTTGAAGAGCAACATGGAACTTTTGCCAAGAAAACCCTATGTTTAATTTTAGGTCATCAATATAAGCTTCCAGTGCTAAATTAATATTAAATCCTGTTTCTTTAAAACTGTTCTATGCTCTTATTGCTATATTAATCTTGTTTCCCTTCCATTTCAGAGGCATAACAATTAGCTGTCCTCATTTAGGTACTAAATGCTATTTGCCTCCTACAATGAAATATATTTATCTAAAGGCAAGTGTAATCCAAAGAGTAATCTGTTCACTTCTGGAATGCTATCAGATCAGCCTGGATTTGCATCTCTTATGAGCCATTATCCCCATGCAGCAAAATAAAAATTAACCTCTAGGTAAGTCAAAAGAAAAGTTAATTTTAACTCTGTGACTTAAAGCGTTTTGATTCCAATTAAAATGAATGAATATTCAATTTAAATTTTACCATGGAAAGCTCAGAATAATAATGAATTGACATATTTTAATTTTTTCAAGAAAGGATTATTCTGATTTGACAAAAAATACTCCCTACTTAAAAATTCTCAACCATGTAATTTGAGAAAGGTTTATCTTCACAACAGAAACGTACGCTTTACATTGCATAACTTCAAGGCCTGGAATTTTAAAATAATATTTTAGCTGTGGTTATATTTATTAGAAAAATATGTGAAAATCACTACTAAAATTTTCAAATTAAAAAAAATCAAAAAATTCAATTTAATAAAATAAAGAACTATTCCTCCTTAAGTGATATGATTTGTACATTAAAAAATTTTTTCCACTATTTGCTAAACTTTCTCCAAATCATCTGAATACGTTCTTCCATTTACATGGATCTTTAGTACATTTTTTTTTCTGGAATGAAGTCAGCAGTCTAAAATAAGAGTTCCCAACACTGGGTACAGAATAAGGCATCTTAATATAAGATATAGTAGATGATATCCCCACTTAATGTTGTCTTTTAACTTAGCCATTTGATTTCCCTGTAAAAGTAGATGGACCAGATTATCTTAAAGAACATTCCTGCCTCAGAAAAATAACAACTGGAAGCAGCAATGGGTATATAAACCAGCTTTTCCTTTTAAGACCATCTGGATATCGTGGGTGTCTAAGTACTGACTGAGAAGGAGAGAAAGAAACACTGTATAAGGAAGTGTTTAATGGCTGCATTCAGGACACAGAAAGTTCGTGATTTCCTTAAAAAATGTTAAGCGTATTGGTTTAATTGTTGTAACAAGATATGTAGTTGTATCCCCAGAAGAGATAACCTATGACAGCTATTTCAAGAAATTTTGCCAAGCTGTTTTCTGCACCCTTTGTTTGAGAGTCAATAGGGGTTTTGGATACTTGGAACATTTGGGGAATAGGCTAGTAGTCTCTACATCTTTCATATCTGGCAACTTAAGTACAACATTTAGTGTCCATGATCTACTTGAATCACAACAAAAATTTTAAGTAAAGAAATGCTAACTGGCATTCCTTAATGCAAATGTTTTAGGAGGCTTAGTACATTTCTATAAAAACATTACTTTTGTTTGCTTAGTCTTCTATTAAAAAATGAGTTCAAAGGATTTTTAATAGTACATTTATGTTTTTGAGACTGAAAACCAGTAAATAACTAATTTATTAAGAATTATTTACTAATATTAATTACATACAAGTTTCTTGTCAGGTTGGAGTGAAAATGAAGGATGGTACAGCTATATGCTGTATATGCTGTAGTCTTTATACCTGAACAGTGTCAAACCCAGAAAGCATATAACCATCACAAAGAAGAAGCTAAGCCATCTGCTCAGCATTTCTATAAGCAAAAATAATTGGTTTTATGCTGCTGATGTATTTTCTATCACTATGTCAGAAAAGCTAATACTTCCAGTATGTTTCAGACATCTGTGTTTAAAACAAAATAACAATTAATTTTACAAAATAACATTCTACATTATTTTCCTGTGATTAATAAACACAGTTACATCAACATGTAATGATTTATGCAAAACACAGACATCCTTTTTTTGTTATATTCTTTTACTTATTAGCAAGGCTAAAAATTCTCATTGACTTTCCTACAATTTATAGAAGGATCAGAAATGAACTGAAACTCTGGTTTAGATTGACAATAGACAGTCAGGACTATCTTTCTCTCCCAATGAAACCTAACAAACAGTGCTGTTGCTGATTCATACAAACTATGATAAGAAGTAGAACATTTAGGTAAGAAACTACGAACTTTTCAGAATTAAATTTTTCAGAGTCACAATGTAACTAGACACTTCAGCAGCTTTTTAAGAGTTTATTAATGACTCAGAAATTTAGGCAAAGAAAAATGCAACCCCATTTTCGAGCATATTCATTCAATATAAAAATGTTTAAAATATGATAGAAAATATTCTTAATGAATTTTGCCAAACCTTAATTATAGAGTCCCATTATTTTCCATAATTAATTTACAGTTGAATAGTGTCTCTAAGAGCACGTGCAAATCAGAACTATGATGCCGTGCAGAATTCCAATCATGCTTGAAGGCCCCCGATATGCCAAAATAAAGAAATCTTTCTGAAAACACTTTAATGAGTAGCAAAAAAAAGAAAGTATTTAAAACTTCAAATTCTGTGTGCTTGCAAAAGGACTCAGACACTCAATTTCTTTCTACAGTTTTAAGAATAATCTTCTTTGGCTTCATAATAAGCAACAGAATACTGTCTGAGATAATTCTCTACAAAACATGTAGGTCTATATAAAACAATTGCTATGTACTTAGGATATTTTGTATCAGAACTGTGGCATCTATTGCAGGGAAAAGATAAATATATTGAAAAGATACCCAAGTTGACTTATAAAGAAACTTTTTGTTGTTAAACAAATACATGAAATCTGTAAAATATTCCTTTCTGTATAAAGAACATTGAGAGCTGCTGATTGAATTTTCATTCATAGTTCCTTTCCAGGAGAGTATGCACACCATATTACGCACCTTCTCTCCCTTGCCTCCAGTTTCCTTCCCAGTTTTTTACATCTGCCGTTAAGGAGGGAAGACACAAACAAGTACAGTTACTCTGTTAACATTGTACAGAACAAAGAAAGAAAAATAAAGGCAGTTCTGATGCATGTCTGCTTCTTGATATTCATTATTCCTATAAATCCCCTTTAAGTACCGAAAGGCTGCAATTATGTTTTCCTGGAGCGTCCTCTGCTCCATGGTCAATCATCCAAGTTTTTCAAACTTTTCTCATAGAAGAATTGCTTCAGCCCTCTGATCATTACTTCCATGGCCCTTCACTGGACCTGCTCTAGCAGGTCTGTGACCTCCCTGTGCTGGGAGCCCAGAGCTGGATGCAGGTTCCAGGTGGGCTCTCAGCAGAGCAGAGCAGAGGGGCAGAATCCCCTCCCTCCCCTGCTTTGGATGCAGCCCTGGACACATTTGGCTTTCTGGGATTGGAGTACTAATAGCTGGGTCATGTCCAGCCTCTCACCCACCAGCACCTCAGGTTGTTCTTGGCAGCGCCACTCCCAGTCCCTTCGTCCCCCAGCCCCTACTGATACTGTTGGTTACCCTGACTCAGGTGCAGGACTTTGCACTTGCCCTTTTTGAACTTTGCACAGGCCCCCTCTCAGACCTGTAAGGGCCCTATGGACAGCAACCCTTCCCTCCAGTGTGTTGATCATGCCTCACATCTTGGTTTCTTCAGCAAACGTTTGGGGGGAACATTCAAACCCACTACATCCTTGAAGAAGATGCTGATGGTAAAGATTCTTCTGTAGACCCTATGACAATATGGTCTTGCAGAAGAAAAAACTTGGCTAACTCATCTAACATGGTAATGACAACTACTAGAAGTCACAGCAAAAGTTATTTCTACTATTATTCAGTTGTGGGGTTTTCTTTTAAATCAAGTCCCATTGTTTTCATTCTATGTGTAATCACTTGCTGCAGATTTCTGCTGGCTCACAGGAATGATTGTCAAAAGAAATGGCTGCCCTTTTCAGCAAATACAGCAGAAGGGAAGTTCTCAATTCATAATTCACCCAGGGAGCATGATTCAAGGAGCTGCTCTATGCATTCAACCAAGTAACAGAAATATATCCTAACTCCTGTGGAGCCTTAAAATTGTGTTTGAGTACAGGACACCTGGAGGAGTACTTATAACAGAGAGTGTGGGAGCAATTTATTTCCTGAAATAAGCTACTCCATTCATGAAAAAATTGATGACAAATAGCACACTATTAGAATTGGAAATAATTCTAGGTATTTTTCATCTGTTAACAAATTATTTACATTATATATATTTCAGACATATTCATTTCAGCAGCCTTCTAACAGTGAATCTTTATCCTCTTCTTATGAGCAGGAAGACATTCTCTGATTTCATATTATAACTATTAAATTTTCAGGGTAAAAATGGATTTTCAACAGCTCTTGTTTGTAACTGTGAGTGTGTGCTTGAATTATGTGAAAATTTCTGCAAGTCAGTAAGACAGTGAGGAGGCTGAGCTCAAACACAGAAAGATATGGTCACAAAAGCATGGTCTTTGCCAATATCAGTTCGTATGATTATTTTAGCTGGAAGTTGATTCCAGGATTATAAGTATAATCCTTGCTGTCAGAGATTTAACTCTAAGAGATCTTCCTGACTTAGCTGAAGACATTGCAACTAAAATCTAAAATGGTAGCTGGAAATATTTCCTTCTCTTCCTTTACTGCAACTGTAATGGTCAAAGTGGAATTTAAAAAAAATGGGATTGCCTTTAAAACAACTCAAATTTTCACTATAAGCACTTGTTAATGCCAAAATCCACCAAGGTTATACAGGTTATAATACAGTCATTTTGACATGCTAGTAAGGATGGCTACCTAACTGAAGTCTGAAATGTTCAACCTGTTGTGAAACTGCTGACCTAAAACTGCTAATTTTGTAGGGACAGTTAGGTGACTAGAATGATTTCTACTTTGAGTAATCTTTGAGTAAGGCAAGTCATTTAGCTAAAAAATTGTCTGACACACCAAGGTATTGAAAAATTTTAATCTTAATACTTGGCACTGGATTTCTGTAAATGTAGTTGCATAATTAAAATTTTTGTTTCTAGCTTGACTGTATATTGAGGATTAACTCATTATGCCTGTTCATGAGATTTTCTGTGTATGAAAGGAAGAACTGTGCATGAATATATATGGAAGAAATTAGAATATCATGGCAATGATCATAATTTAAACAACAAAACCCTTAAAATTATTCATAAAGCTTAAATTTATACATATCAATTCTTAATAAGAGCTTACACATATAAATATTCTATTTTATGAGGAAAAAAGTAAAGAAATAAAAGCTTTAAACTATGAAAACAAACTTCCAGACAGATTAAAAATGCAAACACCTACAGAAATTCATACAGCAATGATAGGCTCAGTTTCAAGGTTATAATCAGAAAAATATGACAAAATCAGATTGTTTTCAGGAAATGCTTGTCATGCTTTATCAGCTATAAACAACTAGTCACAGTCGTTCTTCCTCTATTTAGTGTACATATGCTCTAAAATCTAAATAATACTCTGTACACAGAGTGGCATCATGACTTCAGAAGCCATAGGCAAGACTTAAGGCGGGGAACAATATCTCCAGGTAGGAGGGAAGTAACAATATAAAACCCATATCTCTCCTTGGTATTAACAATGTGGAAAGCATGATTTCTGAGGAAAGATTAAATCACACTGACAAGTCTTTTAAACAGAAGTAATGGAGGAGGGAGATGACAACCCAGAGACTAGTAATGAAATGATGATTAGAATCAAAAAAAAGGGTGCTTGGAAATGGGAGCAAAAGAGACTACAGGGCCAGTTGCAGGATGTCAGGCTCCCACACCAGGGTAGACACACAACTGCACATCGATGGAAACAAAACCACAGTGACTGGAATATGGAGGGAAAAGTCACATGAATGAAATAGGCAGTGCATGAGTAAAAACTTACAGTAAAGGTAGATGGGGAAGAGAACGAGATGAAGAGGCTCTCATTGTGACAGCACCAACACATAGGGCTCTCATACAGGGGCAGATCAGCTTGGCTTTAACCAGGAATGACTTTTGTCTGTGTATTCATTAATGAGGGTTTTCTCTATACTTAAGGATAGGATTCAAGAACAAGAATAATGGCCAGAGGAGGAGGAGCCCACAATTACTGTGAGCTCTAAATAAACTCTCAGGTTTTACTACTACTTAGTTGTGCTAAGGAAGCTGGCTAATGTTCTTGCAAGGCCATTCATCAAGAAAAGTCTTGGAGATTTCTGGGAGTCTTGGGAGATCTCTGTCTATAGGGAGAAAGTAAACTACAAACTTTACTTTGATCCCTGGTACAATCAAGGAGTTGGTCCTTTATAAGGACATTCTGGAATACGAAAGAGAAAAAGGTGATGGGGAATTGTTGTGGTGTTTTGACCAAAAGTTATTCGTGTGCAAACCAGCTGGATGCCTTCTGTTATAAAATGACTGAATTTACAGACATGGGGAAGGTAGGAGCTATCATTTAGGTTGACTCCAGCAAGGCTTCCAACACCTTCCCACAACGTCCCTGTAGCCAAGCAGGATATGGGGTGGGTGCCTCATCAGTGGGGTAAACATGGATTGAGTGGCTGTGCCCAGATGGGGTGGCCACTGGGTCACACCTTCCTTCATTGGTGCCCTGTGTGATCCCACAGGGGCCACCCTGGGGTTGGTTCTGTGTTACATCTCCATCAGTGACCTGGAAAGGTGACCAAGTGCATCCTGTCAGGTTTGCTGAGGGCAACAAACTGGGGCAGCAGACAGGCCCATATGCAGGAGGACAGGCCTTCTGTACAGGTGGGGAGATGAAGAGGCCAGTGGGACCTTCAGGTGACCGCAGCAGGTACAAAGGGCAGCCCTGCCCTAGGCAGGGAGAGCATTTCCAGCTGTCACTGAATAAAACCCTGAGCAATTTTCTCTGATCCACAGCTGAGTTTGCTAAGGACAGAATGTTGGAGTAGAATCCTCCTGAAGTCTCCATCATCCTGAATTGTCCTGCAAACCATAAGTATCCATTCCTCAGCAGATTAGTAACTTTTTGGCAAAAATAACTGGGTGGCATTGTTTGGGGTTTTCTTGGCAGAAATAGAATTCCAGGCAAAACCCCAAAATCTTGCAGCACAGTATGCACCTGACTCAAAGTGAAAACAATGTGTTTAGTACTACAGAAATAAAACTACAAAAGTATTGGGAGTCCCAAAAAAGTAAGTTAATGTACTGACACGTGGGGAACTGTTCTTGGGTGCTAATGCCTAAACTGCAAAGCTCAGAGTGTTCTGCCTCGAGACTCCAGACCGTAGCTGTGTGCTGTTCTAACTACTGGCTATCAAACCCAACAGTTACCACAATGCTAAGGATGGTCAGCTCACTCCAGTGAAAATGCAACCAGAAAAACAAAGAGAAAGTATGCCAGGTGGACATGACTTTATTCTACTATCAAGCTCTGCCCCACATATTGTCGAGGTCCTCCTAGGAGAGGTAGATGTGGCTGTTGTTCAAAATTCACCAGTTGAGTTAAGAAAGAGAAGATGAAATTTATTCAGATTCAAAGGGTAGTACAAATCTGTGTGTCATAATTAATAATTTCAAACCTTCTAATAATCTAACTGAAATCAGAAGACATTTCTAATGTCTTCTAGGAACAAGATCTGAAGGAAAAGAGAAGTAATTAAAGAAAAAAGACTGTATTCACAAAGTCAATTTTCACCAAAAAACATCCTGCACATTGTTTATCTCACTTATTATTCCTTTTTTTTTTTTGGTTTAAACTTCCATGTTTTATAGTAAGCCAACTCACAGTTAATTTGCTGTCCACAAAAACACTGTCTATTTCATTTCTAGAACATTAAATTTTAGACAGACAGATGACTTTGGAAACCACACAAAACAATGACCCAATCTTTGAAGTGCAGCAAGCTTGCTAAATATTTGCTAGTCATAAACACATCCTTGTACCTACAAGTGAGTGAAAAGCCTATGTTTTATGGGACCACAGGAAGAATTTTACAGAAGACCAGTCTGACATCCTGCTTATTTAAGAAATGACGTGGGAAAAGAAGTTGAGAAGATGATCATGAACTTGCATGAGTCTGCCAATTAAGGCATCAGTAAACTGAGGCATGGTGACAACTAGAGGAAGGCAACTTGTAATTCTGTGTTACAGAAGTATAAGGAATGAGTACACAAGGAAAAGAAAGACATATCTCTCATATACAGAAGCAAAGAACAGCTAGACCAAAGAAAGTAAAATAATATATCTGAAGAAAGATTGTAATGGCAACATAAGTTTTAAAAACCTGGATTAGTGCCTTAAAGCAGAAACAACAAGTAATAGTTTATGGCAAAAACTACTCATTGCTAAAAATAAAAGAGAAAGAAGTAAGGTTAAATGCAAGCTCAGGAATGCTGAGCACTTGAAGGTCTCTAAGGAAAAATATTACATATAGGAGCAGAGGAAGCCCATTACAATGAATGGGCTAAACTGGAACACCCTAAACTGGAACCCAAATGCAAATGCAAACCTCAAGGATAATCTTTCATAAATATTTTCACTCTGGATTAAGGGTGATATTCAGTTACAACCAGAAGTCAGGCATTTTGATTTTTCCAGCATTCTCTAATTAAATGCTAATAAATTTCTTCTTATCCCAGCTGTCTCTACGGCATTGACATGTCCTGAATGCAATGAACAAGACTTATAGATTCTTTTATGTTTTATGGAAATGTATGAACTTATTGAGTGACTAAGCTTCTGTAAACAAATGTGTTGAACATGCTTAACTAGATACTAAAAAGCTGTAAAGCAGCTTTGCCACTTGTTTGTCCACAAAGTAATAACTTTCCACTGTTTTCCGAAGACCTCTACACAAGGTCTTTGGTGTGGGTTGACAGAAAGGCAAAAGATTGACGTTTGAAATATGCCTCATAGGATATCTAAACAAGGGTGAAAGAGTGATAGAAATGCAGCCAATTTTCATACTCACAGTGGTTCAATCCGTGTAGGGTCAGGCAAAACCAAACTGCTCAAACACAAATTACTGCTACTTTAAAAAAAGTATAAACATTTTTAATATAAATGCGTATGATTGCATAACACTCCTGACACTTCTTGGTTTTGCAGTTGTATTTACAATAGCAAAAAACAAAAAAAAAATACTAAAGCAGTAAGTAAAAGAATATCATCTCATATAAACTGAATCAAAAATTTAATTCTATTCTTGGCCCAGTATCTGATTCCGTAGATAAAAAAATTTCAAACATATTTCTTCTTGGTTTCCATTCTAAGCTTCTAAAATGAGGTACTAATGCTATATTATTCAAAATTGTAGAGACATGAAGATTGATCAATATCTGCAAATTACATGAAATCCCCAAACAAGACCAAGAAACAGGTCAAATTGAGTCTAATTCTTGATGGTACTCAGGTTACACTCTCTTTTTTCACAGTAGGAGGGTAATGGATATAAGGTGAATGTTCTGTTTTTTAGAAAAAAAATAGTACCTGTTACTGCATTTTGTCCTTTATTCACAACAGACCCAAATAAAGATGAAAGTTACAAATCAAAATGGTTATGGGGTCAAGGATAACCTGATTTTGGAGTATAAATTTAGGGAACAGACACAGAGATGTTCACAAAAAAAAAAGATTCTGGGGATTCTTTTTTACCTTTAGTAACATGTAGCACAATTCAGCTCTTTTATGTAACCATGGTGCATAAATTTCTGTATTTCCTTTTTGACATCCCTCATCTGCAAGGCTGTTGCATATAATGAGCTCTCATCAGTACTTGTGGAGCTTTTAGGATTTCTATGCTGTGGGATCTCAGCACCTCAGGACTGAGGTGCAGAGTGGCCGAGACCACCCTTGGGGGGCTCGGGAGTCCTGGAATGTTGCCAGAAGTGTCTGGTGGCTGGACTTTGATCCTACACAGGAGACGACACCTGTATGAGGATGGGAGGATTTCACTGGGTAAATGGTGAAGGGATAAGTTAATTAGAGTATAAGACACAGGGTTTAGGATTTCTGTACAGGGGGGTCTAAAGAAGTAAGATGGAGGAATTGGGGCGTGTCCTGTCCTTCTTCTTGTTCTTCTTGGCCTCCATCTTCTGTGGTGATGTTGGCACTTTGGGATTGGTTATTACTAAAAGTGCACTGGTTAATAAGGGTAAAAGGCATTGGGGAAAATTGATAAATATTGTATACGTAACTTTGAGTATAAATATAAGTGACCGCCCCGGGGGCTCGCAGTGTGCCCATGGCTGGCTGCTGTGCAGACCTCTGCTGGGCTGAGAGAAAATCTTTTAGATAAACAATTAATAAACACCAAGACTGAGAAAAGACTTGAAGCCTCTTCTCCTCCTTTGAAGCGCGGGCTGTCCAAGGTATTTAAGGAATTGCTTAACCTAAAAACTCTAAGTCCATTAAAGGGCCAGATGCCACTTGATGATGGATTAATGGCTGAGGAAGGTGTTAAATCCAGGTGAAAACATTACACTTCTGAAGTGTCAATCTGTTCTTATGAGATTCTCACTGCATACAATCCAGAAAACTCAGTCATATGGACTACTATGATCATCTCAATAATTTCTTTGTATTCTAATCCAATTCTTACCTATCAAAAGGTAGGTAGATACACCAAGACATTCCTATCACATTCCCAAGAAATGTTGACTGAGGTGGGATATGTTTTCAGGCAGGACTATCAGCCACCTAGCACTTGTCATAGCGAACCAGGCAGAACTAAAGCAGTTCAGCAGGAGCTGTAAAATTATAAATGAAACCTCACTGTAAGAACCCAACTCTTTTTACTTCTCATGCTAGTCTAATAAAATTGGTGAAATCACCAGAATGCCAGGTAGAAAGGCAGATCTTACCCAGTCTCAATCTAGATTGTTATACATTGCACACAAAGGACAACTACTAAGATATTCAATCTGCATGGAATTTAGAAAATGAAGACAATGAAGAGTTCTACTGAAACATCTCAGCATGCATAAATACTATCTTAACATCTTCGCTGCACAAAATACTCTCTAGTTCATTGCACAAAATAAGATTAGTGTTAAACAATTTAAGGGATCATCTTGTCTCTTGATAGTATTATTACTATTGTATCAAAGAATGATTATTTTGTATTTTTTTCTATTATTCTGTTAATCCTCATGCTTACAAGTCTTGACAGTAGTACTAAATGTTTAGAAGCAAATGCTTTCTAAAGCAAATGCTTCATTTACAGAATTTCAAGCAAGAGAAAAAACTGAGACAATTCAAATTTCACTGACTAATTTTGAAAGGTTTCTCCATTTATACTCTACTGGTTATAACTATATACACACAAGCAGAATCACAATTTTAGTACATAAAAATGTAAAGACTATTACTGCAATTCTCTACTGCAATTTAAGAGATAAATATGTCAGAATAAATTCTCCAACTAAACTACTTTCTTACATTTCCTGGGTTCTTCCAGTACTTCTTCAGTTGAGAATATCCTCCTGAAAGGGAGAATATTTTTTTTTTTCATTTGGTATGACTCAGAGAAAAGTAAAATCCAAAGAGACCTCAGAGTCATCAATCACATTCCCTTAACCCAAATTAGCTGTACTTACGCCTTACTTGACTGACTAAGCTACTTCACCCAGATCATCTGTTGAACAAGTACCTTATACGTACAGTTATAATTTATTTTTTAATATATTACAAAAATCACATTGTGATTTGATTTCATTCTGCTTTTTTGACTGACAATGGGAATGAGGTGTACCTTAGTGTAAAAGGCTTTCTTGTTCCCAAAGACAGCTATACAGATGTGCTATAGAGAGAGTACATATTATGACTTACATGAACAAATCCTACTTTTGTTCTATTTTAACTTTCAGAAAAAAAAAAAAAAACAAAACAAAAAAAAAAAAAAAACAAAACAAAAAAAAAAACAAAAAAAAAAAAAACCATCACCTTCTAAAGCTAAAGAAAGCTTTAGCTTTATAAAGCTAAAGTTTGGACTACTGTATCTCTGCAATGAAGCACAGAGCCCAGGTTCTTCTTGTTAAAGAGTTATTCTGCAAGAATAATAACAAAACCATCAAAAGTAGAAGGTGAAACTTCCCATGAATCAAAAGCTTGATACAGATGAGTGAGATGGACATCTATCTTTAGCAACAAATTCTGCTAATTCTTGATAGCCTCAATCAGCTTCCTTGAGAGTATCAGTAATGTGCATTCCTGTTTGATGTCTTTCCTCTTATCATTTATTTGTGAGGCATAAGCTAGAGATAAGTACCTTGTTGAGCTTTTGAGGCATGAGAAAACAAATATTTCTTCCTTATTTTGTCTTTAAATGTAGCTGCCAAATTAGAATATTTTATGTTCATCAAGACTAAATTATTTGCATCTCTCTATACCTTTTTTTGACATCTCTAGTTTGTGATCAATGATAGCATGTAAGGCAGAACTTCCCTTCCAATATTATATTTCAGTACATTAAACCTGACCATCTTCAAAAAAATTTCTAGTAGCATGTCCAAACAGAACTCTTCTCATCACTTGCCTTGGTCCAAAACCTTAAAGAGTATTGAATTTGAAATAAGAAATCTTTCCTTTCTCAATAGAATAAGCTTATCATCGTCCTACAGCTGCAGAGGATATTTTTGTCACTTTTTTAGACATTCATTTCCTTTTACTCTATGTGATACACTGTTTTGGTTGCACAATCTTGTCATGTAGCTGGATGTATTAGCCTGTGCCAAATGCTAAAAGTTTATCAGTGGCTGGGCTAAGAAATTCTGAAGGGGTACCATGGTAACATACCGAGCAGACAAACACGATTTGTTGTCTATCCCATAAAACTATGCTCACTGAAACAAAAGGGTAACTTTACTAATCCACCACAGGATTCCATTTAGACGATTGAGATCTTTATTTCTCTTTGTTTGACTCCTAACTTGGAATATAACCCCGTTTTGTCCAACACTTTTAGCTACATAACCGATTCCCTGGAATGAACTGCAGCAAATGTCAAAAGTTTCTAGTTGTGCGGCCTGGAATTTTAAAAAAGTAGAATATGTCTATCAACCACAAACTTTCTATAATAAAAGCTCCCTTTATTTTTTCCTCATATTGTCCAAGAACAAAAAGTCAGTCTAAAAATAATAAGCTGAATGAAACAACTGATTAATAAAACTGTAAAAAGATGTTACTACTGGTCACTGCCCAAAGCCATTGAAAGCATGTGGTTCTGTGCACACCTCCAGCAAAAAGAACAAGCTAGTTGATTGCCTAAACATAGAAATTAAATATACAGGACAGAACAGATAATGATGCTTCCTGATACATTTCCCTCTCTCAAAAAAAAAGATGTTGTAAATGACAAGGGTTCTGAACAAAGAAGTTGTATTTTATGTCAGGCCCAAAGAATGTATATTGGCAAAAAGGTGAAGAAGGGTGGACTTATTTTAACCAAAAAGATGTTTTAAGTGACCTGGGAAAAGCATAAGGAGACATATTATTCTTCATATAATGGGAATAAAACAATCAAGTAATGATGAAACATAAAAATCTTTCATCCAGCTATGCTGCACAACTTCAACTAAATGTACTTAGACCTCCAGAGTTTTATAAATATATCTATATATATATATAGGCAATTAAAAGTGACAAAGGAAAATGGGTAGACCTCAATTCCCCTTTCTAATGGGAATTATTATTAATAATGGCCTTTGTCAAACTGCTGTACCTCTCTTAATGAATCACTTCATGTTCCTTCAGTTTGTTTCATGTACTTTTTTTAAAACTAAAATCTTAGATGCAAATGTCCCTACATGAAATTGAGAACTAGGTCTGTTTATGTGAAAAACCTCATTGTGTGTAGATTAAAAAAAAATACAATATATCTATGGAAGCAATTTTTAAAATTTGAATTTATCCATCTAGTGCCATCTATGCATCTGTCAAATTAATTGAAAAAGCCTAAATCGAGTTTTCCTCTCTTAAAAAAAAATTGCATTCAACTATGTGTCCAATCGGTGTTAATGATGGCCACATGGTTGATGACAGAATTATGCAAGAATATAATGAAAGTCAATAAATCAAGTGGAATCAGGGGAATATTTGGAAGGGCAAACCTAGCATTTCCAGCAAATACAAACTGCTAAAATTAAAAACTGCAGCTCATACCTTATTGAGCCATGACAGCAAACATTTTTCAAACAAAGGAGAAGAATAACCCCAGAGTAGAGACAGCTCCTGCCTCTTAAATTCTGAGTGAACAGTGTGGTAAGTCTATCTAAATTAACTAAAAAGAGCAACAGAGGGCAGGACTACTGAAGGAAAAATATAGGGTAAAACTAGGATTCCAAATTCACTAAAGCACAGATGACTTTAAAATGCCTGGACAGATATCATATATAAAGACTGCTAGTAAATCTTCCTGCAAGATTGCAAGCCAAGTTAGATCAGTCCAGATCTGGCTTAATACTGTTCCTTCAGTACCTTGACAAAAAAAAAAAAAGTATCTCTGAATATGTTCTGAGGACAGGTGAAAACTTTCTTGATCTTCTTGTCAGGTAAAATATCACATCATTTGGAAAGATAAGCCCTACCATTACAGTACTTATTCTTGAATATACTACTACCTGTCTAGCTTAGCCTGTAACAAAGTTAGCTACTACCACAAGAAAATATTTGCTACAAAGGGGTATTACAGATTCAGTAAAGTTGCTGCAGCGTGTTCATAACTAGATTTACAGATGTTATTATGGATAAACAATTGCCTTTAATGTGGGATGAAAATTACCCCAAATGGCAATTAAAAGGAAGCAGACCTTGGCTGCAGAATACAATTAATCATTGTGGTATATATATTACATAGCTGTTATTCCAGTTGTTGCCCTAATTTTATTACACTGCATTCCCACAGATACCATGTGCAATATTGACCATAATAAAAATAGATATAATCTCCCTGCCTGAACACAGGAGATTATATGAAATATAAAAATATTTACGATGTTAATGAGGAAATAGAATACAAATATTGTTGGCATTTTGCTTACTTCTCATCCTTTAGCCATAAAACATTTAACTGGCAAACAATGACATCACCAGATTATGTAATAATCAGGTAAAGCAATGAGCATTTACTGTAAGATGGAGCATGAGAATATAATCTAGAGCTAAGTGTACTGAAATGTTATTGTTTTGGTTTGCTGGGTTTTTTGTTGGTTTTTGTTTGCTTGTTTGTTCTTGGGTTTGTTTGTTTGTCTTTAGATTTTTTTTGGTCTAATTTGGGTGCGGCTAGAAAAGTTTTGTCTAATTTGGATGCTGTTAGAAAAGTTAAAATAGGAAGCCAAGAAGAGTGCAATGCTTCCTTTGACTCCATTCTTTCAAACACCAGGTATATTACCCTACACAGGTCATGGCTAATTTGTTCCACTTCTTTATTGCCCTTCTTAAACAGAGCAAAAGAAAATCAAGCAAGAATTATTAGTTACCCAGTTGTACAGAACTGAAGCAAAGCTCTTTCCTTACTGGACAAATACCTCTATTAGGGTTACCCCAAAAAGACCCTACCAAAACCAACCAGATACTGCTTTTTGGTGCAGTACGTCTGATGTACATCTATGCAACTGGAGGCTTTTGCCTGAAGGGACTACATCTCACCTCCCATCTTGGAACAACCTCTTGTCTGTTGTTTTAGCAAGTTTCCATAGATACATGTATTTTTAAAATACAGAAACAGATCATAAAGTTCTTACAGTTTCATTTATCTACATAGTAAACCTCAGTGGAGACTTTGCTGGCTATCGCAGTAATAGCCACTACAGACCATAAAAAATGATGTGCAAATGGCAATGCTTTCCAGTGTGAAGAATTAAATATTTAAACTTGATAATACATTGTCTATAGTATTCTTGGATTTGGATGCTGCTATTCTACCAAACTTCCAGTAGTGTAAAATAAATATTAAAAGTTCACAGTGAGAGACAAGAATAAAGTTAATTTTTAGCAAATTTTATTAAGTCCTATTGTGTACAGACTGCCTAACTACCAATCCATGATCAGCTTCTTTGTCTTATGAATATACATGATACAGCATGGTGAAAAGTGAAATAAATGCAGGAGGCTAAGAAGCACCTTTCCTTGTGTTAATGTTGATCTAACACTAACACAATAATCACCCTAATAATTGTCCAAAATGAACATATAGCTATAAGTTAGCAAAGAAGTTAGCAAAAAGTTTATGTAAAGGCCATGAAAAGACAAATTGCCTTTAATTGCTCCTCTTGCATTTGGGAAAAACTATAACACAAATTTATGCATTTTAGTCCTTCCTGCATGAGCTGGGACTGAACTTTCTTATCCTAAGCAGGGTGAGAGATGGGGATGAGATATCTCAGCCACTCAGGTTAAATAAAATCAGTATAAAGACGTTCTCTGACAGACTTTTATTACTGCAGCAAAGTCAGTAACCTTTCTGTTTTATGTCAGGTCTCATATGAACCAAAAAGAAAGGGAAAGGAGATGGAAGGAGAAGATAGGGCAGGATTTATGTAACTGATGTACCAAGGCACAATGCATTTTTAAGGCTGAATCCTGCTGTTTCCAATGTGACATCATTTCATCTGGAAGCATCAATTAAAAAAAAGAAAACACTTCATGCTCTTTTTTATAGTTTAACAATTGATGCCTATTCTAGTCTAGGTGTATAGACAATCTCTGCATCCTTTAATGAAATCCATTGCTTCCTAAAATCAAAAACAAAAGCCATCCTGTTATTATAACAATTAAAACTATCTTTTTATATTATCTATCTATAAAAATTGTCTGTCTATAAAAATTCCCATAAATTTTGTCAAACTATCACTAAAAATACAATTCTCAAAGCAGAACCAGTTTACTGGAAATGAACAACACTGAAAATTTGTTGTTAATCTTTGATTTTCTTTACAGCAATCTAGCAGTATGACAGATTTTTTAATATGGTGATTCATTGTCACATTAAAGTATACTCAGTGCTTTCCATGGGACATAGTTGAGGCAAATGGCAAAAGTCCATGAAAGAGTAGACAAGAGAAAGCCTGCAGAAAAAAAAGTGAAAAGACAATAAAAAATTCCCCTGGGACTTCCAATCTGATAAGAGTTTGGGAACTGATTAGAAGAAGAAAGACAGCTGACAGTGCTTTGTGGCATTTCTTTCAAGGACAAGAATATCAGCTCTGTCAGCTGCAAAACGGGCAGTTCAGCTTCATCTCTGAGCCTGTGTGTCAGGGTGTGAATAAGAGGTGACATTTCTACCTGTTTCCATGTTCTTCCCTCATCTCTTTTCTTTTTCACTTATATACACTTACTACTGTGTTCTTTATAGGTGGTCTGAGATTGGAGAAGCAGTGACATGTACCAACTCATCCACCCTGTCCGATCACTGCAAAAAATTGTCACATTGTATGTGATCCAGCGCAACCCTATGGCAACAACTGGGCTGGAACAAATCCTAAATCAATGTCTACATCTTGGGAGGCAAAATTCATTCTTCTACCTAGAAAAATTGAAGAGAAAAACTACCCAGCTTCGTATACCTGTAACCCTACATTGAGGGGAGATTTCCACTAGCAACAGCTACTTTCATGTACAAAAACATTTTTTTTTTCATTTTTATTATGCCTTTTACTGTCTTTTTTTAAGTTGCCCCTACATATATTATTAAGAGAATGCTGATGAATTCTTACATCAGTGGTCGGAGGTACAAGGTCATGTAGTACGCATGTAATGTATAAGGTCATGTAGTCATGTAGTGAATATTAGAGAAATAATAAAAAAATCCTAATTGCCTTATAATTTTGTTCTAACAATTCATGTACTTGGTTCTTCCTAATAGGTATTATCTCCGTCTCTTACTGAGCCATTCCACAATCACACAGGCAATGAAAGACAAAAGTTCTTATTTCACTTTTAAAATCTTCAACATCAAAACTAGAAACATGAGTAACTGAATGATACCAGGTTAGAATGTCCTTTCTCTGAATGTTGATAGTGAGGAAAGATACCATGATTTTCTTTGGTCTTATGCTTGTATTCATACATTATTTAAGTGGCTGGCAGAGAAGGGCAACTCCTTTACAGTCCAGTCACAATGCTAAAATTAGCTATTTACATTCAGTGTACTGCTGCTAGAGAAAAGGAGTATTGAAGTGTCTCCAAAATGTGTGGTGTTAATTTATACCAACCTGGTATGAGTAAAAAGGCCTTTAATCAGCAGCTCTGTGATGCTCAGTACTCATTTAGTCAGCACTTGATCTGATACCCCTGGTTTGCAGCAAATATCTCAGGATTCATTAAAAGCAGCAGGTAGATTTGAATATTCTCTCTCCACATAACTAACAACATGTCAGTCTTGGCAGGTAAAAGCAGGGTTGTTTGTGCATTTTAGATATTCGAATTTCTTCTCATTCCTTCTCAGCACACAGCATTATAAAACATTCAGGTCTTTGGTAGCTCCAAACTTGCAGTTTCCTTTCCAAATGAAAAATTAACCTCTAGCAGGTTATGGTAAATATCATGTTCAATTTCCATATGGACAAGCCAGGTAGCAGAACAATTAGCACACAGGTTTTGGGAACCCTGCTGCTTTTTAGCTGTTGCCTGGATGTACTGTTTCTCTCCTTCTGTCCCTTCTGTACACTGTTTCCTCTTTCTTCTTCGTCTTTCTCCCTCTTTCTCCATCTCTTATTCATCCATGCACACACAGAGTCAACTGCTATTTATACAGCCAGAAAAATCTTAGCATAACAGCACCGAATAATAGGTGTCAGAAACATGTCAAAGCAAAAAGTCCTTGCCCTGCAATCTGATGATATTGTATCGCACTATAATATAAACTCATGGCAAGGAAGTACTGAGAACAGCAAGTGGTCCTTGCAGTCAAAATTTATTTATATTGAGAATAAAGCTATCCCATAAAAATACTAATAATCAATTAATACACAGCAAGATAAGTAGACACCTTTGTCATAATGTTTTAAAAGTTAGAAGAAAATCTGTCATTCTTCTATGTATATCTTCTGTGTTATCACCTTATACTGAATCTTTTTTGTTTTGTTATTCTAACAGATGATCTACCTGACTTAATGATTAAATTTGTGCTGCTGTTTCCACAGTACATTGCCACCAGTTCTGCTCTAGAAATCAGCCAAAAGAGATAGTAGAAACTTTGTATGTAATTTACTGGACAGAAAAAAAAGCAGAAGAAAACCATGCAAGTGAAATTTTCCTGTTATAGGTACATTGGTTTAATTGTTCACTGACCCTCACAGGTACTTCCTAGACCCATGTCATGCCACACGGATCAGCTCTGGCACTCCCCCCCTTTCAGGTAAGCCAAATGGACTCACAAATATCAAATAAAACTATTTTCTTTCTTGTCAGGTTAACATCCTGACAGTTTAGCAAGATGAATCGGTACACTGAGTAGTCAAAAAAGCACTGAAATCACTGCATGGGAAAAAATCAGCAAGGAGCTTGGTGTCAGAAAGTAGTTGGTAGAGTACATGAAAGAGAAGGGGGAAGCCTTTGACAGTTATGATTTATTAGATCATATCTGCCATCTTCTGAAGCCTCACGACTAACTAGCACAAGAAAAATTGTATGAAATAGAGAGGCATATCCTTTCATTTTTCCAGAGGTCATCTTACAATTTCAGGTTATGTGTCATCCTCACTGAGAAAAGATTACATTACTGGAAGATGAATGCGTCCAACTGTATTTAGCTCTTCAAAGAGAATTAAAAGTTGTTTCTAAATGTAAAAGCTAAAGGTATTCCCAAGTTAATGTGACTATAAAATCTGACACATTTAAATAGAAAAACACAAGCAGAAATCATGATTTGAAAAAATGTTACCAGCGCTCTTTTTCTTTTTTTTTTTTCCCTGCCTGCCTTGTTCCTAGGTTCATCTGCATACTGCTGCCTGTTTGACTGCAGTGATGGAAATGCTGTGGGTAGGAGGACAGGAAACTATCTGCCCTACAGATCTCAGTTCTGAGCAGTGCCTGCAAATGAATATACTGAGAAAATCCTGCTCCAAAAGAAAGTCAAACAGTTTCTTCAACTGCTTCTTTGTGGAGTTGGTGAAACAAAAGCTTTTTTTTTCTTTTCTTTCTATTTCCTCTATGTCTGCAGTGGTGATACAACTGCTTTTTTTTAATTATGAGCAGTCCCAACATACATGAATGTAAATACCAAGCAAGTCTAAACTTTTGACACATTTTAAGGCCAAATAAATCTTAGCCAGCAAAATATTAAGCAGAACAGCACAGATGATGAAATCACAAAACCATGTTCGTATTTTACTTGGAAAATTTAATATGCTATTCCTGACAGATGTGTGTTTTATGTAGAAATTGCTGAAACTTCATAACCCAAGTTTTCTAACAAGAAGAATTTTAATAGCTATTGCCATTTTATAGAATCAGTGAATGTTCTGAGTTGCAAGGGACCTACAAGGTTTATTGATTCCCTGTCCTTGCACAGGATGTCCTCAAGAGCCACACCATGTGGACAAGAGTATTGTTCAAACTTTCTTGCATTCTATCAGCATGGTGGTTCTGTGGCCACTTCCCTGGGGAGCCTGTTCCATTGCCCAGACACCCTCTGGGAGAAAAAAAGAGAAAGGACCATTGTCTGCCCCTTTATTTCTCCTAATGAGGTAGAGACTACAATGAAGTCCCCCCTCAGTCTCCTCTTCTCCAGGCTGAACAGACCAAGTAATCTCAGCTGTTCCTCATACAGCTTCCCTTCAAGGCCCTTCACCACCTTTTTTTGCCCTCCTTTGGACTTTCAAACAGCTCTACAGCTTTCTTATTTTGTAGTGGCCAAAACTGTATTCAATATTCAAGGTGAGACCACACCTTATGCAGAGCAGAGCAGGACAATCACTTTCTCTGACTGGTCTCCTTCCCTTATCTGCATATTCATCCAGGGTTTCCTCAGCCCCCTGCACAATCTAGCATTTTCCCTGGTTATATTTAATCACATTTTACAATTTCTACCTGTTTTCAAGGGCTGAAAAAACCTTCAATAGGTGTAAAGGAACCTATCAATATTTTGGACACAGACATGGACAAAATTTTTGATTTAAAATCAATCTGAATTCTAGAAACTCACACGTTGTATTGCATAGTAGAAAAACTTGATTAGTGGCAGCTTCCTTCATTCATTTTTTTCTGTCACTTTATTATTACGCTCTTTTTCAAAATTCTCTGCAGCTAGTAGGAAGCCAAGAGAGATGTTTATAGCATTCAGAAACAGCTCTCTGATACAGATCACATTTTTTCATTTGCTTGTGGACAGGCCTAATTTTCATTAACAATTTAATGAGAAGGTTTCAGAAGGATCAGTGTGTCATTGCCAACCAAAATGAGGAAGTCCAAGTGTTTCCTTTAAGTTTTTCACTTTGGAGTATTTTTTTAAGAGAAAGTTGATACTTCTCACCATAACAGAACTAAATGAACCTGTTCTATTTTTCCATGGTGAGGGGTGGCAGATAGGAAGATAAAAGAAACATTTTACTGGGTTAGAGTTTAAAATTCACTTGCTATGCTATCAGTTGAACGTTAAGAGTTGACATCAGGAATAGAATGGGTGGGAAAGGAAATTAGTTCCCCCACTCTCAGCCCTCCTTCCCCCATTGTAGTAGCCTGGAAATCAGCTAGATCCAGAAAGAGATTGCTAGAAACAATAGTTTTCATCAGCAGCTAGCTTGGGTGAGGCCTCCACTGACACAATGCTGGAGACAGTCTTGAGTCCGGCAATTGAGTAGTATGTTTTAACCATTTTATTCCTAAATATATCTGCTAGAGACTTTCTTCTCAGAGAAAGTTGAAAAGAAATTTAATTTCAAAGAGCTTCTGGAAAGCTACTTCTTTCTCTTGTAGGCATTTTTTTCACAGTGCAAGGCCTTAAATGTTTGTGTTCTTCCCTTTTTAGTATGAATGATTGGGTGTTGTGCACAGCAGATAAATTTCTGGGTCTGTGGGTAACTCTTGTGGCTTGGTCATAGGTAGGAACGCTTGGGCTATATGGTACCTGAAACAAGAATGTATCTGGTGGGTGTAGTGGTTGAATACCATCTGTTTAGGAGATAATGTTTGGGTTTTTGATGGAGAGGCATAGCGTATTATGTGGATTCTCCTACATTTCATGAACTGTCTGATGGGGCAGAGAGTGTCATGCATTACTATACATGCCTTTCCATTTGCTTTCTTATTAGTTGCAGATAACTGAAAAATTACCTACCCCTTTATATTCTTTGTAACCTACATTTACCAATGGTGACTTAAATTCATGACCTTCTTCCTATATATTCTACATGCTGTGGCACCTTTTGTTCTTCAAATCCTTTATATTTTGGACTTTCCACCATTTTCATTTCCCACCACTTTCACTTCCCACCACTCCTTTTCGTGTCACGGTGCCTTCATTTGTCCCCAAAATGCAGACATTTGTAGAGTTAACCTACCTCATAAATCCTCTGGTTCATCACCAAGATTCAACATCCTTCTGAAAGAATCACATGAGCTATTTCTCCATATTGTTACTACACAGTACCACAGAGTTGCTAGAGGCCATCATGACCTCCTGATTTTCTTGAGAATTTGTAAGTGTGTTCCTTAGGCAGAAAATTAGGAAGAACTGATTTGGACTGGTTGAGTATGCAATTGTTTAATGGACTACTAACTAAGAAGCACATTTTAAAATATTTGTGGCAATTCCTAACATGTGCCTGAACTGGAATTGCTCATCTACAAGATCTGCATGCAGATCTATGACTGCAGTCACGCATCATTGTCTTCAAGGTGCAAAGCAAATTGGTACACTCCATTTTCTAGCATGTGACACAGTTAAATAATAAATTCCATTTTAAGACTGATTTATTTGAATGCGCTATATTTGGTACATTTTTAATCTTGAGCTGAGACATCAATTCCCTCAGTATCAGATTTTAAAAAGGTCTAATAATTAGTTACCTTTTGCAAAATAATTGTATTGTCTTTGCATAACAAAATTCTCCTAGAATTTTACTAGTACTTTTCTAAATATACTCAGAGTAAGACAGTTTCTGGGTTATTTTTTGTAAAGTGCAGCTTTCTATCTTTATACAACATATTAGAGGTGAATTAATCTAAAAATCCCTGGCTAATTAACAATACACACAATGCTTCTGTTTAAATACACAATAATTTGGTTTAATTTGCAATAATTGTATTATCAGTGTTTTCCCCCAATGGTAGGTATTACAAAGAATGAGTTAATCACATTTCTAACCAATCATCCTATTTCTTTATTCCATTTAAGTGATTGCTACTTTCTAGATTCAGTAACACAGTCTATTTAGGCTATCGACTGTCCACATCCTTGTACCTCATGCAATAGTTTTAAATAAATTATGCCCAATTCACAAATCCACTGTGCTGTAAACAAAACAATTAACATTTATTATTTCTTAGTGTAGTATGGCCTGTTAGTCAGCCCCAAGACCATGGAAAAAAGACAGAGCTAATATATGTGTCTAACAGAACAGCTTCCTCCCACCTCTCATGCCCCTGCTCACTATTTTGGTTCATATTTAGTAAAGCACATGATTCATTTAAAGCCTATGAGTTTTTTGAATTTAAATCACATGCCTAAAAATATTGGGCATTTGCTCATGAGTCCTATGATTACAGAATCTGGGACTTGCATGGAAGAAAGTTAACTTTTTCTGTAAAACAACCCAGAAAACAAACAAAAAATCCCCACAACCCCAATACTTATTAAACAGCCCAAGGGTAAGAAAAGTATCTAGTCAATTTGAAATAATGGATGAAAACAGATTATGATGGAGATTTATCAACTGCTTAATGATGGAGTATATTTGTCATCACCCATTTTTCAGTCATTCCAAAGGAATGTGCTCTGGGACTGGATTTAGCACATCCATTTGCCAAGAATATCCAAGCCACAAGAGCATTCATCAAAATGAATGGGAAGCTGGAATGAACAGTATTTGCTCACTGTTCCTCCAAAGCCAAATGTATCCTCAGAACACTGACTCCCTCTGCCTATCACAACTCATTGTCTATGCCCCGAATTTAGCACTATGTTAACTATGAAGTTCTCATCCTCTCAAATGTGAATAAATATTTATTTTCAAATCACTAATCGAAAGAAAAGCTCTGCCTAGATAAATGAAGAGAATTTTATTGAATAGAGAATGGCCACTTCATGGCTCCTCCCAATACCTCTCAGAGTCAAGAGAAATTTCTATGAACACCTCTGAAAATGATAAGACTGAGACCTGTGTGAATATTTTTTCCTTAGAGAAAATATATGTGTGTTTATTTTGCTGCTTTGCAATTTGTTAGTTTTTCTGGTTTTTGTTTTGTTTTGTTTTGTTTTCTTGTTTTGTTTTGTTCTGTTTCACTAAAATACCACTTTCCCAAGAAACTCTTGTTTTTCATCAATAACTGACCAACAAACTTTAATTTTCTGGAACTGTGTGAATCATCAAGACAAAATCACAAAATATTTCTCCATATCTCCGTCCTCATAAGATAAAAGTTTTTTTTTTTAAAGACATTTCTATAATTAGTGTTACTTTTTAAAATGAGCAGTGACTCGAAATCATAGTATCTATCTGACCAATGAGCTTTTTCCAGCTGCTTTAGCCAAGTCATATGTACAAATATTTCAGGATATATTTAAAGCTTTTTTGCTTTTCCTAGGACCTCTTTCTGCAAGTCTATTCACTCTAGGTTTTTATTAAAAAACAACAGCAGAGCACACCTCACACTACACCTGGACAAAAATCAAAGTGCTGCTTATGACAGACACAGCAGCACTCACTGCCCTCCACGTGGGTAAAGCTTAGCTGATCACCTATAATTCTGCTCTGCAGTGGATTACAGCTCAGCAGCAAGCAGATGATGGGCAGTAACAGGGACAAGATCAACAACATGTACCCACAGATGCTTCTTAGAAAGTCCATTTGACTTCATTTCTTTCATTCATTAGATCCTTCAAATCAATGCCATCTATCATTACATTTCCTTTCCTTTTCTGTGCCTCATTTCACTGAAAAGTATGTCTAAGTTTCTGGAAGATTCCCAGCACTTTTTCAAATAGGAAAGATTGATATGATATGATGATATGATATGATGTGATATGATATGATATGATATGATGATATGATGAGATGATGAGATGATGAGATGATATGATATCACAAAAAATGCAATCCCCTTGCATGCACCCAGTGTCTCTTTAGGAGAAGTTCTTTGCTGTTAGGGTGGTTAGGCATGGAACAGGTTTTCTGGGGAAGTTGTGGATGCCCCATCCTGAAGGTTCAAATCCAGGCTGGGTGGAGCTCAGAGCAACATGGGCTAGTGAAAGGTGTCCCTGTCCATATCAAGTTGCCTGGAACTAAATGATTTTTATAGTACCTTCTAACCCAACCCATGATCCTACTATTCAAATTATGATAATAAGTCAACCCATGGAATCCCATACTTTAATGTATGAAGAAGGCAAGTACTGTTCTTACTTACCTGACTGACAGAAGGAAAAAAAATCATGGGAACTGCTAGCTTACCAATGAAAGCCAATGAGGTGTTGAAGTAAATTCTGGTTTTCTCAGATTTGTAAAGCTATTAACCATTCACAGTTCTCATTAATTCATTATGCACATAGGCATCATTCTCCAATAATTCATATTTTGATGTATTTAGGCAGAATAAGGAAATCACAAATTATCAAACACAACATAATAAGGGAACAGAGTGCACAAGCAATTAAAAAATCCAAATAACCTCAGTAAGAGCAATTTTGAAATAATTTAATCTGGATTTAAGAAAATATTTTTCCTTTAAAATTAGTCTCCATTAATTCAAAATGGCTTAGAGTTAGTCACTCCTCTAAAAAAAGTTTTAAAAGCAACATCCCTAACACTTACCACAAAGATCAAAGTGCTGTCCAAGGTTTAAAGATCACTCTTATTCTTTTATTATGAAGTCAATAGAGAATAACAGTGATTAATTCTCAATAGAAGAACTTCTACCAATTTGAGGAGCAGGACCATCAGTAGCTGACCCATGGCTAAGAAAAGCTGTCCATAAGAGCAGGCACAGACAGCAGTTTGAGAACACATATAAGATAAGACAGCAGCAAGGGTGGCTACAGGGAATGCTGGGTCTAGGTAAAAAAGCAATGGCAGACCTAGTGCTGCACTTTGGTACTTGTTGCTCCTCTTGATGTCACCTGCAGTACTAAACCTGGAGCTTAATTTAGCAAATTGGAGTTTAGTTGGGAAATACAGGGGTCTAGGTGTAACTGAAATCACTTCAAGTTTCTTTCAGAGAAGAGAAAGATTTTCTCTACTTTAAGCTGGCTACTTCTCATTAGTCAGAAATGAAAACAGTTGAATCGCTCTGCTAATGTTCATAGCTAATTAAATTAATTACCTAAATACTAAAATAAATGAATATGATAAAAGCAAACCACGCTTTTTATTTTAGTCTGTAATTTACAGTAACACTTCAAAAAATTACCTTCAAGATAAAATAAAAACATTCCTTTTCTTTTTGTTGAAGATAATTGAGCAGATCTGCTCTATATCTAACTAAAATATGCATCTATATAGAAAGTGACTTACTATATGAATGAAAAGTATTCATAATTAACCTGAAATACTGATTTATTGTAGTAGCTGAAGAAAACTTTAAAGTAAGCTGGAATCACATTAGTGCAGTACCTTATTACCATTACCTAATTTAGTATTCAGTAATTTTATATTTGCTTAAAAGAAAATAAGCATTTTTATTCAAATCGTTAACAAACTGCATGGCTCTCTAGTAAATGTACATTAAATACACATTAAAATCAGCAACAGTTTTAATGAATACCTTAGACATCTAAAAGTCTTTGTCAACTTACTTTCTAAATGATTTGCCAATTTTTCTTTTTAAGTCAAAATTTGTGACCCTATTTGATAAAGATTCCTTGATATAAATCACGCAAAAAATGCAAATATAAATAGCAAAAGATGTAAAACTTTGATGCAGTGTAAACTAGACTTTCAACCAGATTTTAAATATAATAAGAAGATTAGTCTGTGGGGTAAAAAAACCCAACAAACCGTCCAAAACAAAACAAAATATACTTGTGGGCACCATGAAAAATCTCATATATTCAAAAATTCTGCAGTGAAATCATATTAATTTTAATGAACTCCTAAAATTTAGACATATTAATTATATTATTTAAAAAGAGAAAGTAAAGATATGCAATGATAACATGCAAAGCTATTACCTTGAGGTCTGTAACATGACTACCTCCTGCCATCCAGAAATTTAGATTATTGAAGTTGTCAACAAGAATCATGTACTTGTCTCTTACCCCCTAGAAGATCTGAATAGCCATAAGCTATGTTCCTGCACTGCTTTAATTATGATCACTGCTTGAAATACATCTAACTCTTAATGCTTGTTTTTTAGCTATTTTTTTTTCTTCTTTTGTGGCGTCATACTACTACTATCACCAAATAATTGAATGAATAAAATAATTGTAAGTTTTCATCAAACACACCTTGCCCTGTACTTTTTAATATTCTATTGGCTAAATTTTCAAGATGTATTTTTTTTCAGCTATTACTATTCCATAATGGAATCTTTGTTTTTGCCTTCAAATCTAAATGATATTTCTTATATTACCATATTATCATAGCCAAAGTAATCAGCTACATCATATAATTTTCCAGCAGAAAATCTCCCCTTGCAGTCAAACACACTTGGAAACTACTGATGATCAAGTGTTTAACAAGATTTCACAGGTATCTCATTAGGAGATACACTTTTTTAGTTTTTTTAAGATTAATGATATTTCAAGAGACCTCTGCGATTCAAGATACACACAAAATTAAAAAAATATATTTCATGATCCTAATTAGTCATTGCTACTGATGACTTTTCAACCCTAAAATCACAAGCCCAATAAAATTAAAGTCTCAAAAGAAGTAACCATTTATTGAAGGTCCTCCAGGTGTACTTAGGATGGAATGCACACATGATATAGGGATCTGATATTTTCAGAATGTTAGAAAATTAGCATAATTGACAAGAATCCCCAGTTAGAAGTACAGTTAATGAAGTAATTCTCCTCTTGGTTTGGCCTCTTATTGAAACCTCCTTTTTGCTTCTAGTCCTACATTTTTTATGTCTAAATCCATGGGAAAATGACATGGTCTTAGTTTACAGAAAAAGCAAGATTAGAATTGGATTCCAGGAATGTGTTTGAATAACAAAGTACTGAAGCTAGGTAAGAAACTATATAAATATAAAATAGACAGCAGAGCTATGAATATATGAAAAATATATAAAAAAGCAAAAATCTTTTGGCATCACTACCACCAGTAGTGAAATGACTGAACTATTTATCTCAGGGCAGTAATTTCCTTTTAATAACGATTAATTACTAAATAATTATTTTAATTTCACCATGATTCTTGGGATAATCTCACCATCATTACTGGTAATTACAAACCTTAACATTATTTGGCAGTAGAGTTTGGATTATATTGCCCTTTACACTAATCTTTTTTATTCTGGAAAATAAATACATCTTCTCCAAAAGTAATTGGTTCACAGTATTTCTACCCTTAGAATGTCTAATAGCCATTTGCCAGACTTCTGTGCTGGACACTTATTTTCTTATTTTCAAATAAGAAAATCAAGGTGATTTAGTACCTAGATTCATACCAAGTGAATATGAAATTGGAGACAATGAACCTTGTATACAATTCCATGCTAAAAAAAAAAAAAAAAAAACAAGGACCTGTTTTTCTGCACCTCTGTCTCTCATATATTCCATACCAAATCATTGAAAATAAACAAATTGTTCAACGCACCAAATTTATAGAGTACACTTTGGGTATCTTTCTCCTTAGCCGTTGTTTGTGAAAGGCTAGACTCTAAGTTTGGATGCTAAATTTAAGTACAGAATAATCATGGTGAAAAACAATTAATTTGACAGAAAAATTCTGAACTATACTAATCAAAGTTCAGACAAGCCTAATGTACTGAGTTAAGCTTTGTCACCTCCATTTTTTAAGGTAACAATTTAACAGAATATTTTGGGATTTGGAAATGAGAGGGTAATGAAGGGAAGGAAGATTTAAGTCCTTAATTACCTCTTTGAATGAGCATACCATGAACTTCAATAGCCTTCACCTTCCCTGGGGTTAAAGGAGGTTTATTGTAAGCAATACTTTTATATTACATTCAGTCATATAGCTTCAGAAATTAGTTATGATATGAACTGTCTTCACGTGTAGTAGTCAAGCATTTCGCCCTACTTTATTCAGTGGCACCTCTGCAAGAAAAAAAAGTAATTACAGCCAATAGTAATTTAAGGGGAATAATTAAAAGTGGTGTCAGAGAGTGAAAGGAATATGATGCCATTTTCTAGTTAAGTGGAGCATTTAAAGACTCACTATCCTATTCTTTGAGCTTAATTAAATATATTAAAATTGGTTGTGAAGCTAATATATTCAAGTTGTGAAAAATTTTTAAGAATTAGTAGCTTTTATGAATAAACATACTCTGATTTCTTCACTTACAGAAAATAACTTAAATTTGTAATCAGGACAAAAGAAGTAAAATTTAGAGTTTATGGCAAATTTCAGCCCCGTCATATCTTAATTGTGCTCAGAATTTATTTGTAGTAGAAAACAAAATTGAAAATTAGAGGAAAAAATCTACATCCCTTATGTAGGGTGTTATCAATAGCAATAATGTGGATAACAAGTGCACCACCTACTAGACCAGTATTTTACTGTGCAAATCCCTCTGTTTTGAAGCTGGATTTTACTTGAACTCAATCCAGCACTGCATGTATCTGTAACAACATGCTGATTTGTCAGTAATACCACTGTGGTCTCAGAAGCTCTGTTCTCTAAAACACGCTATTTTGCTAATTAAGTATAGCTTTGAATCCCATCTGTATGATACTTATAAGAGGAACATCCAAGAAGGTGTCTTCCAGAGGCAGATAAGTTTTGATGCATTTGAATAATTTAATGCAGAGGCAACCATTGTGAATACTCATTTTAGAAAAATAAATAAATATTCCAACCAGACTAGAATCTGTTATGAAGTCATAAAACCATAGCCTCCAAAAACCACAGAGTCTAAAAGAGCCTTTTGTCTTTCAATGACACTATTTCAGAACTACAGATCAAATGAAAACATCTGATTGAATAATATTTTAAAAGAAATTCTGATTAAAAATATTTGAACGAATGTTGACACACATTTCTGTATCAATTTCCTAGTTGATATCTGACAGATATTGTTTTCTTTTCATTAAGTAATGTAATGTAATGTAATGTGCCAAAATATTGATGATTCTACTCCAATACTAATTAAATGTTTTGAATGTCTCTTTGGATATGAACGTTTCAGTGGTATTTTTGACAACTGCCATATATTCCATACCAAATGCTTATTCACAGACCTTGAAAAATCTTGCAAACACAATACCACTTTATTTTAGAAGTAAAAGGAGTTTATCTGCATATAAAAAAGGGTTCATGAGTTGTCTTTAGATGTCTGTAGCCTGATGTGCTGGTTCTGTACCTGAGAAATAGGTGTCTGGAAAAAAATGCAGAGACATTTTGTATTATGATTTGCACTGAAATCCAGTTCATTGCTGTAGATGCTCAGGGTCTGGATGAGTGAACTCTTCACTGGGTTAAAAAATGGCTCATTGGCCCAGACCAGAGAGTGGTGGTGGATGGAGTCAAATCCAGCTGGAAAACAGTCAAAAATGCTGGTCTCCAGGGCTCAGTACTGGGGCCAGTTCTGTTTAATATCTTTACCAAGGACCTGGATGAGTGTACCCATGTTGTATGGGAGCACTGATCTATTTGACAGTTCAAAGTCCCTATCTGATGTAATGTAAAGTATGCTATTTTTGGGAAGACATTACCTTTCCATTTAGCAAGAATTTTGTGGCTAAACCAATATCTAAATTCTGGTTTCATTTGCTTTACTGATTTTATGCCACTGACAATGTTTTAGATCACACTCTTTAGATTTAATTTCATAATTTTAAATTTGAGTTTGAGATTGATAGGTCAGTTTAAATATGATGGTGGAATATTAACACCAACAACTAAAGAATTGATGACTGGCTACTGTATAATACAGCTCAGGAGTACAACAAGCACTTCCACCTAAGTCAATGTCCACATGACCAGTATTTATATAAAAATTTTGTCTCCCTAAATGCTACAATTTCCTGTTCAGACACATCCACTTGGATGAACTATAAACTAAAGGTTATTTCTACAGCATTTGTAATGAGCTAAGTCTTTCAGTTTGTAAACTAGCAAGAGCATGGAAATAAACTATGCTGTCCAAAGCTCAGAAGTCTTTTTAAAATGAAAGTTTTAAAACTCATGGACACATAAATGGTATCTGAGGAAGTTTTAGAAATCATAAAAAAGAGAATTAGCTTCTATCAACTGTATACTGAAATTCAGTGTAACTTGTCCACCTGGCCAATAGATTTATTTCTGCAGAAGGCAAAAGTATGGATCATCTTCTTCCTCTTCTTCTTCTCAGATCAATAAATAAGGGTGACATTGATATCAGTGCATTATAGGCCTTCTGCACTTAGGAAATGGTACCATGAAGCATTTTGTATGTCAAAATTCTACATTATTTTCAAAAATATATACTTGTCAGACGCTTACTAAAAATCATAGTGGTTTTGAATGTATTTTTTTGAATTCTGAGTTTTTCTAGGGCATGTGATTTTAGAGAAAGGATTGAATGTTATGTTTTCTTTCCATGGTTCCCCACAGTAGTGTTTTATGAAATAGCTCACTAAAATAACTTATTGAGTCATAGACCTGGTTACTGAGTCCAAATATGAATCTTCATTGCTTTTCAAGTCCTACAAAATGTCCCAAACTTTAATTTTACTTGTATTTTTATTCTAGTACAATTCTTTATGGTACTTCATAAAACATAAATTGTCTTGCATGGGATTTAAGAAAAACTAATACAACCATGACACACACAGTCTCTGCTCCAAGAAATAAAAAAATCATTTAGGTAACCCAAAATTACTCCTAACACTTCACTAAGGAAAAAAAAATTAAAAAGCACCAACCAATGTATTTTATAAGGAATTAACTTTATGGCAAACCTTTGACCTCTTGCTTGAAATTTCTGAACAGTCAGCCAAATTCTGAGCACTTAGGATCTAGGAGTAAATTTTAGGAATTATCTGTCACAGGTTGTCCTCAGCATCTAGACATAGTTCTTATGACTGTAGCATTTCCAAGAAATCTCTCTGTACTTACAGTAACATCCAAGGGTTTAGTTATGAAAAATTTAAAATATGTTAAGCAAACTGCAAATTTTAGATGAGATTACTAAAGCAGCATATATAGAGAGAAGAACCTTAATACACAATGCTTTTAATTTCTGAACACCAGCTCTTTTTAAAACTAATCCTCAAATGTTTAATGTGCTACATAAATCATATAATATGCCACAATACTCTTTGTTGTAATTTATGGTTAAGTCTACTCTTCACATTTCCCAATTCATGCATGTGGAATCATGCTACCCTTCACCATAACTGATTGCCAGAGCCTTAGATTTGTATCGCTGTGGAACAGGGGTCTAGAAAGAGTCAGCCAACATTCCTAAAAGGAGATAATGCCTTTCGCATTGATCATAAAAAATGGTTATTGGTGGAATATAAAGATACATTCAAACTTTATAGTGAATACCTTGAAACCCCCCCCCCCCCACAATAGTTTACATGTGTATATCAAAGTGTGCCTGCTTTTAATTGACTGAAGGCAGGTTATGACTTCTTTGAAAGGCCATAAGTCATGCTTGGTGCTTTCTCTATAGTTCTCTATCTTGGGCTTTATTCCAAGGTCTCCTCCAAGGGGTCTTTACTTGCAAATCAGGTCTGCTAGCTGTCTTAGAAATACATGAAAATGCCAATTAAACCACTGAGCTTCATGGAGGGAATACTTCCAGTATTTTTGTGATCACAGATTTCATATCTTCAGTCACCTGAGATTCTAAGTAAATGGAATGATCCGGCACACCAATGCAATTTGGAAAGCAGAGACATAGCTGACAAAGTATTTATACTTTTAATTTCTATCCTTAGAGCAGAATCAGTTTGGCCATAGAATGACAAAACAGAAGATTAAGAGCTTTACCAATTCTTCATGGCTTCACATTATGGTCTTTTCTAGGCCTACATTAGCACTGGCAGACACTTCTATAACCATAGAGAGATTGAGAAAGTAATGAAGACAATATGCTCTATGATTAACTCTCAGTATTGCTGATCCTGCTAGAAACACAAATGTCATTAATAGTAACATCTTTGAAACTTCCACTCAATTATAGACAGATAGACTTTTAGATATAGCACTGGACACCAGGAAAAAAAACCAGGAACTATTGGCCCTCTGGTCCTGGCACAAAGCTGTGCTGAGCCAAACTCAGTTATAGGAAAAGTCATAAATATTTATAGTGGTATATACAGGAAAAAGGGATGCAATAACCACCATTGCTGTTTTCTGTTTCAGATTCATATTTCTATTCCTGTCACCCTAATTTCACAGTGATTTTCTGACACAACTCCCTTCTTTGCTACTAGGCAGTTTTCTTCAAAGAATATTGACTGGCAGCAGCTAAACAAGTTCAATCATGATCAAAAGAAGATACTTTGAAATAATAATGAACATCATCATAACCACTCCCATTAGCTCTTTCTTTTTCTGTTTTTCCTTCCTTTATGAATAAAAATAACTAAAATCTAGTAGTGTGAATAAAAAGAAAAAAAATAGAAGGGAATGCACTGCATTCTATAAGAACATCAAATTCAGTCATTAACACATCACTGCTCAAGTCCACCAATAAGCTATATCCCCAAATGACACATCTAACAGGGATAGAGACTCAACCCTGGGCAGCCTGTTCCATTGCTCGACAACACTTTTCTGTGAAGATATTTTTCCTAATATCCCATATAAACCTCCCCTGGGCAGCAAAAGCCATTTCTTTTCAGCCTTTCACTAGTTACCCAGAAGACACTGACATCCACCTCACTGAAACCTTCTTTCAGTGTTGTAGAGAGGAATAAGATCTTCCCTGAGCCTCCTTTTCACCAGCCTAAATACTCCCAGCTCCCTCAACCACTCTTCAGAAGACTTGGACTTCCAGACCTTTCTACAACTTTATCGCCATTCTCTGGATATGACACAGCACTTTAATGTTTTTATTTTAGTGAGAGATTCAAAACTGAGCACAGGGTTCAAGATGAGGCCTCACCAGTGCCAAGCGCAGGGAGGTGACCACATGCTGGTTACACTAACGCTCACAGATTTGCTTGTAGGAAACTTTAGTTATTTTAAAGAACAGGCTCAACCAGCGGAAATATGGTTGGACTTCTGGACTTGAGAAAACGGCAGTGGTTTATATTTACTAGAAACCAAGGTAAATGGGAATCCAGAGACATCCTAGCTGATCAGAATTTGGCAAATATTGTCCGGATTTTCAAAAATGGAAAGAAGGAGGACAGAAACAGGAGGCCTGTCAGTCTCACATGTCACATGATGAGTGATCACCTGGCCCTGTGCTCTTCGGGATCTTCATAAATTACTTGGATAAAGGACTGAAAGGGATACTAAGTAAATTTACAGGTGATTCAAAATTGGGAAATGTTCCTGATTCTCTCCAAGGCAGGCCTTGTAGAGAGACCTGAACAAATCAGAGGGCTGGGCAATTGCCAACCACGTGAAGTCTAACAACTGCAAGTGGGATGAGGTAACCCTGGATGTACAAACAGATTGGGGAATGAGAGGCTGGAAACCAGCTATGCAGAAAGGGGCCTGGGTTGATTACAAGTTGAATGTGAACTAGGAGTGCCCTGGCAGCCAGAAGGGTCACCCACGTCCTGGGGTGCATCAGGCACAGCATCACAGCCAGGCAAGGGAGGGGATTGTCCTGCTCTGCTCTGCTCTGGGGTGGCCTCACCTCAAGCGAGTCCTGTGTGTAGCTCTGGATGCCACAGTATAAGATAGATACGAAATTTTTCTAGAAAGTCCAAAGATGGTTAAAGGCCTTGAGGAGACACCTTGTGTGGAATGGCTGAGACCACTCTCTCTGTTCAGCTCGGAGAAGAGAAGAATGAGGGGAGATCTTGTTGCAGTCTACAACCTTCCTGTGAGGGAAGAGGAGGGGCAGGCACTGACCTCTGTGGTGGCAGTGACAGAACCCAGGGAGATGGTCTGAAGTTGTCATGTGAGGTTTAGGTTGGGTATCAGGAGAAGGTTCTTCACCCAGAGTGTGACTGGGCACTGGAACTGGCTCCCCAGGGAGCCTGGTCAGAGCACCAAGTCTGACAGAGCTCATGAAGCATTTGGACAAAGCTCCCAGGCACATGGTGTGCCTTGTAGCACATTATGCACATCTTGGGGACAGTGTCATTAAGGAACAGGAGCTGGACTCAATAATCCTTGTGAGACCCTTCCAACCCAGGGTGTTTCCTAATTCTGTGATTCTGTGAAACATTTTTGCCTCTTTTTTAGATACAATGCAAAACATGCCTAGATGAAAAAAGTCTGATCCTGCCTCTTAGATTTTCAGGCAAATAAAATCTGATTTCTATATTAGAAGTCTGGTCCTTTAGGGGCAAGAAAACTAACAAGACCAAGCTATCTAGGAATTATGACCATCATCCTGATGTGTACATTTTCTTGATACTTGAAGTGAAATGAGAAAATTCATTATATGTAGGAGCTAAGAAGATACTGTGGCATCAATGAAAAACAAGGAAGTTTCTTGATGCCCTAATGAATACTCTTATTTAAAGCAAATTTCATATCACTGAAATTATACTCAGATTTTTTTTTGTGTACAGTACTTTTCTAGAAGTTTTTTGTGCAAATCCCAATGGCGTTGTTTCAACAATGGTCTTTCCCCTGCAATTGTTTTAACACAGATAAATAAAGTCTCAATTTATTCATGGGCCTGGACGAGTTAAGTTTCATTTTCACAATGAGGACTCAGAATAATTCCTTAGCTAAAGGATTGTCCTTTTTTCTATACCATCATTGCTGCCAAGAGTCTTATCAGATCTGTTGATTTGAGAAATTGAAAAAGGAATTCATCAGAATGCAAACACAAGTGAAAAATAATATCTGCTGCTTCTCAGATTCATGGCTGATGTATTTGGTGTTTGAATTGAACAACCCAGAAAAATGCATGTTTTAAAAATCAAAATGAAGCATATTTAGTATGGCTTCATATTTTTGAGTGCTTGCATTTGCAGATTACATCTTGCTTTCTGTAACCAAGTAAGTTAACCAGAACAATACAGTTGAACTACTGTGAAAGAAAAAAATTTTAATCACCTTGACACAGTCTAACAATCACTATGACAATTATGTGAAAGAGTCAGCTGAATGTTCAGCAAAATGCTGTTAATGCTAGGTCTAAGATGCATAGCAAATAAGGGTTTCTGCCCTTAAGAATGTATTAAGAATGCAAACCTAGTCAGTCAGTTAATTACTTAATATGCAGAAGATTCCATAACTTATCCTACACTTCAGATAATGACAAACTTCTTTCGGTGAGCAGTCTGCCTTATCAGTACAGGTACTGCAGGTGTTTCAAACAGCTGGCTGATTGCCTAGTGAACAGTCCATTTGAACAACTGCAAATGACATGAAGAAAACAGAAAATTACAAGTCTCATAGAAGGAAAAAAAATGCAAGCAGCTTCCTACCCTAGCTAAAATAATGTAGAATACACTTCAAATCCAATTGTAAAATACAATAAATCTTTATAATATGAAATTTAGGGAAAAAAAAAAACTTACAGAAATTTTTGAGACTGCCTGATTATTGCCTAGTGCTGCGAAGTCAACACATAGGAACGTTGTGGAATCTGAAGAGATTGAACATGATTATTAGCTCCTATTAGTTTTCAACTCTAGACAGCATACTGACGTAACCATCTGAATAGATGCTTTCTGAAAAAGAATGTTGTTGTTCAGTATATTCAGATAGTTTCTTTAAAAAGCATGTAAATTGAAATATTCCATATATTGTATGGATGCAGAATCCCACCATTTCCTGGAGACCTTAATGTCTGTTCTCTCATATTTTAGCTACAAAATTATATACAAACAAGAAAATGAAGCAATCCCTTTTCTCTGCTTAACTCTTACCACTACCTAATGGATGTCCCACATATTTCACTTGTACTACATACTTTCCTTGAAGTTCTTCCCTTTATTAGCTTGAACTACTGTATTTCAATTATTTGTCATAACCTTTACAGCCTAATGTGTTTTTCACTTACAGTCTTTCAAACAAGCAGGTATTCAAAACAGAGCTTCTCTGTGTTGTAAAGTACTTTTCCCTCTAAGGAACTCCTAATGCCGCTCTCTTGACCCAAATTCAGATTTCTAGGGTTTCATACAAATGAATTTTCTATCTGATAGACAAAAGATAAAAATATTACTTGCGATTAGAAGCAGCAGTGACCATTAAGGTATCACAGTTATCATGAAGGTATCAGAGGGAGAAAACAAGCTTGGTTTCTGACAAAGAGTATAACCATGTAAACCTTATTTTCATGGGAACTAAGATTTAAAAAAAGCAACCTTAGTAATTTCATATAATATAATAAATATAATATAATATGACATAATACAATATAATATGATATAATATGATATAATACGATATATTATATGATATGATATGATATGATATGATATGATATAATGTAATGTAATGTAATGTAATGTAATGTAATGTAATGTAATGTAATGTAATGTAATATAATATAATATAATATAATATAATATAATATAATATAATATAATATAATATAATATAATATAATATAATGTCTTCCTGAAACATAGACATTATAATTAAGAATATCCATGAAATATGGGAAGGTGTTTAGAAATTGCTAAGTAAAATGGTGCATTTCATAATCATATAATATTCAGTGAAGCAAGACTACACTATATCTTACTATAATGCTAGCATAGAGAAGAACCTTAATTTTAAAGAGAAGAACCAAGCAAGCCATTTCAGAAGAAAATAAATAAGATAGGAACCAGAATAAAAGGGATAAATGTCTCAGAACATTGTGAAAACTAGAAATTTTAGATTGAAAGCTCATATGACCTGATTTTACTTAAATACAGAAGATCTGAGAGAAACTGCAGTCCCAAATTTCCCTAAAACATGAATTGCCAGAACGTATACATTCCCATTTTCTTACACTCCTCCTTACCTGAATATTTATGGGGAAAGTCCAGGAACCTGAGACAGGACAAGCTGCTTAATTGATCTCCATGATGGATTCTGAAGTGTGTCACTCCTATGTTATGTGGCTGATATTTTAGAGGGAAGAGCTGTAAATCCAGAGGGGCCTCGACAGGGTTGACAGGTAGGTCTGCACAACCTCATGCAGTTCAGCAAGCCCAAGTGTCAGGTCCTGCACAGGCATGAGGACACTGTCTGGACCAGGAGTGGATTGGGAGCAGCCCTGAGGAGGAGGACGTAGAGGTGCTGGTGCATGAAACACTGACCGTGACCCTGTAAAGTGTGCTCACAGGTCAGAAAGCCAAACATGTCTTGGGCTGCACCCAAAGCATCCAAGTGTGGGCTGCAGAGGACGGAGGGGATCCTTCCCCGCTGCAATGCATTCGGCTCTGGAGTCACAAGGAGGATTTGGATTTTTTTTTAACTGAGTCCAGAGGAAGGGACAAAGATGATCAGATGTATGAAACACCACTCCTGTTAAGACAGGCTGAGAAAGCTGGGTTAAGCTCTGCATATAAACAGTTCCCTTGATTTTAAAGGAAACATTTTTAGGTGCAGTACTAATTATCAACATACAAGAGTTTCATGTAGTATAGGTTTTAGACACTCACAAACTGGCTGCAAGGACTGATGTTACCATAAATTGTTTCTTCAAATAGATATTTTTGCAAAAAATCTAATGAAACAAGTCTGGTACTCAGCATTTCCTGATTTTGAGAACTATGGTGATGTGTTTTCAGAAGGCCTTTTTTTTTCAATAGCAGATCCAAAGCAGACTGAAAAGTCAGGCATAATTTCCAGTTGATTTTCATAGACTGAACTGAAGAAAATAATGGAAATACCAGATAAATTATTTTGGTCTTTTTATGGTCTTTGAAAAATCTTTATAAGTGACTGTAGCAATGCTCAGTTCTTAGAAGCATAAAAGTAAATCTGAGCATTTAAGACTGCAAATCTAAAATTCCAGAAATGCAGTAAGGGAAATCTAAATTCTTAATCTACTCTTTCTGGACAGCAAATTTTAATTTTTTTTAAAGTTACAATTATTTTTAGTAACAAAATGAATTGCCATCTGACCATAAGTTTATATAGTATGTATTTGATTGAGCAGTCATTGCATTCTCATGAAGTAGACTAGTGACAAGTCTAATCTGACTTATATTGGTTTCTCAAAAGTATATAAACTACATAAATTTTAAATGCCTGAATAAATATTATTAAACCAAAGCATCAAAAAATACAGGTCATGGTATTTGTGAAGGAATATGCTGGACTGATACTCCCGAAGCTCCATGGAGTTAATTTCTTCTCAGATCTCAGCTGAGGTCTGTCAGCTTCTCTGAACCTTCAACAGAACTCAAAAGTAAAAAGGCATCTACAGTCTTCAGAAAATCCTCAGACCTAAATCCCTTAGAGATTTTCTGGTTTCTGAACTGCGTGCATGGAATGATTTTTGAGATTTAACCTTGGCACTACTGAAATAAAGGTTGGAATTTCAAATTACTCTAGCTCTTATAGCAGGATTGAAGGCTTAAGTTTTAGATCTCTTCAGTTTTATATATTATTATTCACTCTGATAAAACAAATTAATTTTTCATCTATTTATAGGTTTTTAAAATATATCATTTATTGTTGATTTCCTGAGACCTAATACTTAAAGAAACAAAATAAATACAAAATAAAGAAACAATTTAAATACTGCTTATATTTCCCAATTTTTCAGTAGGAAAAAAATTAGTCTAGGAAAACAGGGGCATAATTTTATTAAGCCATGATGTATCCCCCTAAAAACTGTTAAAAAATGCCATTTATTTATTAATATTTGAAGAGAGTAGCAAAACTTATATTAAGGTGTATTATGAAGCAACTAGAAATTGCTGTGAAAGCTTAGGTACTTATTTTACTGAGTTAATTCCAGGCAACCTATATTTAATATGAAGCACATTTGTACAAAACTGTCATAAAATGCATAAATGGGAATAAATCTATTTATGCAGTCGCATTTCATTTTTCTTATAAAAGCAAATATGAAAATATAGTCTGATACATGAATTGTAATTTGTTTACTTACTCAAATCTTACAGAAATTTCTATGAGAATACCTGTAATTTTTCAAACCTGCTTGGAAATAAATCTAAGTTTTGAAGTCACTACTACAGAAGAGCAGAAAGTGAGTAGGAAACAGGGTCCACTGCAGTTAGATGTTAACACCATACAAAGAAGATTCCCGTTCTAGGAGGTGTACTGCCTAAACTGAAAGATTAGTTTAGATTTTGCAAAGAAAAAAATTAACCAGAAGGAAATGAAACAACTTTTCCAGGACCATATGTTGATATGTACATAGAACCATGATCTAAAAGTCCATCACAGTTCACAATTCTTCTGTTAATTTCTGAACTGCTCTCTATCCTTCTAATTAAAGACATCAAATTGCTTATGCTTGAAGCTGTATTTTAAAAGCAACATGTCAAAGCCTCCCAGTGATTCAGATAAAGATGTTCTGCTTTTCATCTGACGATGTCTAGATTCTTGGTGACACTTGTCAAAGGGCTGAAGATTGTTCAAGTTTTATCTCAGAGAGAAAATAGGCAGAACTGATACAAACAAAGGGACTTATTGACCCTTTATTTTATAGTTAGTGTTTTCTTATCTGAAAGTTACAGAGCTTACTCTTTCACCCCATCTTAAAATTAAACCTTTCTAAACACATGTATTTGACACAAGGAAAGAGGAGAAGGCAGATACCTGCATTAACAGAAATCAGAAAACTATGAGATTAATTTTAGAGTTTAAACCACAATATTTTCAATTTGAAAGCATTAACAATATGTCCCCAGAAGAACTTGTTTGTAACTCTCACTGATGCCTGAAGAATTTGTAGATCTCTCTGTTCTACAGCCTTTGCTTGATTTTAAATCAGTTTGTCATAACCAAAGCTAGCTACTGCTGTTCCTTGGTTCATAGATAGGAGACCCAGAGTACTAATTGAATTTCTGTTATTTTTATCTCCATTTATCTCCATTTTAATTTTAGCTCCATTATTTTTCGTCTCAGAAGTGAAAGAGCATGGAAGAAGAGAGCAGGTAAACAATGGTTGTGTGAGCTCTTCTGCGACCTCTTAGTGGCACTAAATTACACAGGGAAGAACACAGACTACCAAGAACACCAGGAGTTAGTCCTAATCAGGAGTTTAACTCCATAGAATGATTTGCAAAAGCCTTGCTTGATTCATAGGTGAAAAATCAGGTTTTGCAGCCTTACAAAATCTAGGTCATCACTGTCTATCAAAATCTAGATTATTGCCTTGTCTAATAGCAACACAGGTTCCGAACAAATTCTTACAGGACACGGCTTTGGCAGATTTCTGCAGTCGTGTTTGACTAGAGCTAGACAAGATCACTGTAGGTCCCTTCCAGCTGAATTATTCTGCTCTATCCTATCCTGTCCTATCCTATCCCATCCTATCCTTGTAAATCAAAATAGTAATCTTCAAGATGATTGCCTAAAGGATATATTATTTTTTCATAATATTGTGAATTAGTTGAAGAGAGACATTATGGCACTTCTCAAATCAATTTATTAGTATGGTTTCCCAGGGCTGAGATCAAAAAATTTGACTATGACTTTTCCTATAAAAAACTGTTCTGTTTAAGTAGCAGAGGTTTAGATAGCTTAGAAGATATTCTACTTTTTCCATATGCAAGCAACTGGTACTGTTAAATATATTTAAGGTGACTTTCAAAGTAGATCTTATTAGAGATCGCAACATGATTTCAAAATTTTTGGGATTAAAATAAAATCCTGTTTTGAAATAAAATCGAGTACCTATTAGGGAGGCACAAATGAGTAATTTGTAGTTTGATACCTGTAGCAGGTTGGCTGCTGGCCAAACGCCAGTGCACTCACAAAAACCACTTACTACATTGATCTGGAGCAGGACCTATATCAGAATCCTACTAGATGATTTATCACAGGAAAATTGTGTATTTCTACATTGGTTGTGAAATATCAAGTAGTAAAAAAATAAAAATAAAAATCTGACTGTTTAGCCACATAATGTATTCAAAAGAGAAATTTTCTCTTAAAAATTTGAAAGAAAGCTTTTCTCTTTTGTACAGAGAAAGTTCCAAAGAAAGGTTGGAAACATTTCCATTAGTACCTTATAAGAAAGAAAATACAGATAAAGCTTGCATAATCTAATAGCATTTCACAAAGTATAAAAGTATAAGTGGCAGATACATGTTTTAATATTTTCATGAATACAGCCATGATACCTCCCTTAAGCAGTATTACCCATGTCATTATGGATTCTTAAATTAAAATGTGCTTACCTTACCCTGTATTTTCTAAAAATTTTTCCCATATATATTACAAATTTGGAGAATATTCTTTATGCTATGTTCAGAAATACATTATTTTTGTTGCTGTTATTTTGTTTAATTTTTCTTCTTGAAATGTGATTCAGTACAGAGGATCATCATGTTAGGAATTGCTGATACTGGTGAAGACGAAACACAAACACCACCAATTACTTAATCACCAGTGTTTTGAATCTCTGGTTTTCTATTACAGTGACTGTCTTTTAATTTATTTAAATCACTGATGTGATTTCTACTGTAGAGAAAATGGAGAATGTGAAATTCTAGTTCATCTAAATCACTGAAAAGCTAGAATGCATTGTAACATGATCTCAAATATCTTCATATAACTGACACAAATGCTTACTGAAGTGACTGCCATTTTCTTGCATGAGAGAAAATATAAAAAGCTTTATAACAAATTTTCAACACTTTATGCAAATATGAGCACCAATACAGAAGCAATTATAAGGTAGAATAAATTGAATAGATGACTTCTACTTTTGATAATGCAGTATTTCTGATAAACTGAGTGCTACTGATGTGATAGGAATAATAATTTTCCATACTTGAAAGCTGGTGTCCTGAGAAAACCTTGGTGTGATCAGCAAGGGAAAACCTTCATGCTCTTAATTTCTTGTGGTTACCATAGGAGAATAAATTAAAACCAGCTTTGTTGGGGGAGGGCAGAAGGTTTCCCAGCTATTTAGAAAACATACAATTACATTAATTCTGAAAATAAAAAAACACTGTATCTCAGGTTTTAACAGGATATAGAAGATAAAAAAGGATGTTTCTTGAACTCTAATAATCCATCATTTCTGCTGTCTGTGGGCTGCAAATTCATTATTCTTTTTTTTCTAATTTTATTCCACCAAATTACCTTATCTAAGGCAATGTAGATGCAACAGAAATAGAAAATCCAAAAAATACTATCTATCTGTTCCTTTTTCTGTACACTCATCATGCCATCACCTTTCTGCAAAATGCTTACAAGGTACTAAAAAGTCAGGGTGCGACCCTGGAGGAGCATTTATCATTGTACGAAGTGAAAAAGAACCACACTTTTGGAAAATGAGCTTTAAAACTTGCCTCTGGAAGACAAACAACTGATTATGGCAATTTCACGATACAAGAGAAAAGTACAAATGTAAAGAAATCAAGATGAAATCTCCAGGCTTCCTGTAAATTTACTAGACCTCAGAAGGATGGTGCAGCTGAAATACTGAAGGTAGTTTTGGAAGCTTCAGGAAGATGAGGGGAAAAACATTTTAAACACTCTGTGCTCTGAGTAACTCAGAAACCTGTTTTGTTTCAGATGTGGACCATCTCAAACCAAAAAACAAATCTAATGTCAGTGTTTAGTTAAGAATTTGGCACCCAATCTTTCCAAGTAGCACAATTCAAAACTACTGCGTCTATCTCATATCACAATATTTTGTGTTAAGAAAATAATCCTCGCAATCTACAACAACATTGCCTAAAATATACATTTAATTATTAATCAAGGTTTTCCCTCATCACAGTCAGATTGGTGTTGTTAGTGAGCTTGCATTCTTTGATATTTGGCCTAGAAGGAATTCAAAGTTGAAAAACATAACAGTTAAGAGAAATAGGGATTGCTGCCCTCATTCTGTAGCTACTATAAAAAGCTGTACCATCTTCTCAGAGGACAAGATGAAAATGGAGTGTATATTAAAAAAAATTAAAAATTTATCATATAGCTGTCAATATAAGCCAGCTATGGAATTTATTGGCTGTGTAAAGACAAGAATTTGGCCTTGCTGGAAAAAGATTGACTTACTTATGAGTATTACTGTTGTAATATTATGGAAAAAACTAGATTTTCATAATTCAGATGTCCTTTTCGCCTCTCAAGTTCAGCTTAACACATTGTTAACAGGCACTTCCTTGTAAGACAGAGTAAATTCTTGTACGACGCAGTGATTCCAGTCTTGCTGAATGTTAAGCATGTGATATGCCTGGTCTGCATTTTCAATGAGAGCAAATGGAGTGCATAAACCTAGACACTACTGCAGCTCTTGATAAGAAGACTGCCAACCTAAGAGCCACAATCAACATCTTGCCCTTTACTATCTCTTCTGTAAAGGTTACTAACATCTCTTGGGACTTGTTTCAACGCAAGTGAACTGTTCAACATTTTCTGCAAGCTTGGTCATTTCTCTTCCAGTTACTTCATCATTTGAAGCAATGACAAGAGACACAGCAAAACCAGTCAATAGGCTGTAATTTAACTCAAACCAATTAAAGAGCTGGTCCTGACAAAGAAAATTATACAGAGAGCATATATGAGACATGAATTTGTCTCATTTAGTAAACCAGATGTATTAGGAGAGTTTCAAATGCATTGTTTTTTAAAGTATCTGTATCTAGCAATGGAAGTACATGGTTATTTCCATAGTGAATCCACATGGACATTGATAAAGGCTGAAAAACCATTAAGGATTTTTTTTCTTGTTTGCAGTCACATTAATTAAAAAAAAAAAAGTTTGGACTGCTATACAGTGGGTGAGAGAAAAATACAGGTATTTCTCATAACATCTGAGAATAAGTATACATTCCATTGACATTTCTGGTACACGATTTTTCTGTTAAATTCTTGTAATTTATGAGATAAAAATGGTGTTATTACACAAAATACAAAACATAGCTTCTCAAGCACATATTTAAATAAAAAACTGTTTACCTCCAGGTTTAATATCTGTTCTACTTTCCCAATCTTTATAAGAGTCAGAGATCTAAATTATGGTAAAAATTTTGCCCGTGTACCAACATTTCTGTATATGATAGAAAAATGGGACTGAATTCAACTATCTGTCTGGTCATGCTGCCTATGAATAAAACATTATAAAAACCCCTTATTCCTCTCCCTTTTACTCTTCAAACTATAATTCAAATTTTCATTGAAACTTATGTTGTTTTTCTTATTACATTTGATCATAAATAATTTATCCAAATAATTTTCTCTCCAGATATGATATATTATTTTTTTCAAAATAGCAAAAGATATTTTTAAGTTAATGTCACCATTTTTCCTTTTCATCCATATATTTGTAAATAATGCTAGTCACTCCATTTGGTGTCTGAATGTAAGTCACCAATGAAAAAGCATTATTTCAGAAAACTTACATAAAACCAGATAAAGGTGTATTCCCAATATTAAAACACAAAAATAAAGGATTAGAAAGTTTATATAGTTTGACAGAGGCTATGGAGAAATAGATCCAAAAAATCTTGGCACAACCTGTAACTAAAGGCAATCCTATCAGCTTTCCTTACTAAGTGCCAAAATAGGAAAGAAAAAGAAGCACCCTAATGTTGTCCAAATTCAAAAACTATTGTGTGGCATTATATGCTCCTGAGTTTACCTCTCACAGTCTCCAGTAACTCCCAGAAGCTAAACTTTCAAGCGAGAGATCTCCAAAAATGAGATTTTTTTCAAAAAGTACATTCAGTTCAGTATGAAAGTCTACTAATATCTAAGGAAGTTCTTTTCTTCTAACATACAGGGCTACAATTCTATCTTTGTGAGATCCACTGCCAATTACAAGGCTTTAGTCAGTCAGTTGGAAGGAACAGCTACAGAACTAAATAACGCAGAAATAATACTACAAATTATATTCTCACATTTTGATTTTTGAATAGTTTCCACTGGGCATTTTACTACTGTGTCCATTACTATATGGACTGCTGGCACACAGTTTCTTTATACAGAATCTGAGGAGCACAATTACTTAGTAGAGAATGGATATGATGCAGAGCACAGTGTAACACCAATGGAAAAGGGGTATTCTATTTTCCTGGCTATTTTCTGTTTCAGCACATTTGGTCAAGATGAAAGAAAAATTTCCTTCTTGCATTAGTGTAAAAGGAAAAAAAAAAAGGCAATAAAAGAATTACTCATTACAAAAGCTGAAACAAAAGCTGAATATTCCCTTCAAAAACAGACATTGGCCCAAATATAACTTTCCTAGTCCAAGGCGCTTCTGGTCAACACAAATGGTGTTGTGTTTGCCAGGAAGAGGAGGAAGAAGAGTATTACATCGAAGTGTATGCACACCCATCTCTAGTGACAACAGTATACAAAAAGATTTCATTCATTATCTCTTTGTTACCACTTCAAATAATAGAATAATTATGCTTACATCTGAAGAAGGAATATTTTTGTCAAGGCAAAAATCTGCCATGAATAACACAGCTGTGTTTTGTTTAGGCTAAAAGAAAGAATTTCTCCATTTCTTCTATGGAGAAATACTACCTATAACCCCCAGTCATTATTGTTCATTGCCTTTGAATCATCTCCAACTGAACTACTCTGTTTGTAATGCAGCAGCATGACTTCCCTCACTTCCACTTTAACACATTTGAAACGAAAAATTAATGTCTTTATGTATTTTTAAAATCTTAACTTAAGAAAACAGTGATAAATAAAATGTATTCCGCTCTATTTTTACTGGAAGTCAGGTTTAATGCCTCTAGCACTCTCATTCAGGATGTTTTTCTACTTTTTAAATAATTTGGTCATGTCCATGGTCACTTATCCAGTCCACCAAGTTTGTGTTGAAACTCAGCAAAACTCTTTAATAGCTTTTAAAATAATTTACTGGAGCTATATAGTATTTTTGTAAATAATGTTGTGGGCTACTCCCATTTGATTGTTGTTTTCATTTAGGTAGGTGTGCTTGTACTATGGTGCTACAAATACTTTTGAATTGTACAGATAATGAAAAAATCTAAATGTATGCACTCGCAGAAACAGTAAAAAATCACAGTGGTCATTAAGCATAATTTTTTACAGAAGGATATACACAGTTTTCAGCTACATACAAATAACAATTAACCCCCCCATTGACGGTGTGTTGGATTCTGCCTATAGGTTACTATTTCACTATCTGCTTCTGACTCAAACCAAGGATTGCAATGCTTGGGTCCTCTGATGACTGAAGATGCCAGTAAGAAGAAACTCCAGTAGAGACATGTTGTACAAGAGGTGCTTTCTGGGGAGCTTTAAAACACTCCTTTCACAGATGCTTCATTCAGTTGGCAGGTCATAGTCCTGTAACCTGGCTAATTGAAAAGGCTGAAGCTCCTCTAGGGTGAAATGACCAAAGTGTCACTGCTGCAACAATTCACACTTATGGGAAAGAAAATTATTTCTCCTCAGTGTAAGGCATAAAAGGATATATATACCTGACACTGTGACTTTTGTCAGGGAATTTTGACTGAAATCAGAAATCCTCCCAAGAGTTGCTGGAACAATTTGATTTTTTTCCCCCAAGTTAAGGCAGCTTTTATTCTAGAGAGATGTGGAAATACTACAAGAATATCTACAGGATATGTCGCTAAACCAGAGAGTATACTTTGTACAATAGACTATATATGTTTCTGTAAAGTGTACAAAGGCCTCCAGACAGGCTGTGAAAGGTTCTGTGAAAATTCCTAATGTCCTGTACTAGAAATAGCTACAGATATTCTGTTCACTAAACAGCAAGCTCTGTCACTAAAACACAAAATGATTGTGCACTGAGCATATGCCCTCATCTTGCTTACCTAGCTTTAGCCAAGTATCATAATTTTATAATATTTTTTTTCCTGTAATGTAAAATCCTTCCTATTCCATATTTGGGAGGAAATTAAACAAATTTTAATGCAGGCATTATTAAAAAGTCTTTTATGGTATGGTAAAACATTTCCTTTTTCTAGCATGTTTTGATTTTTTATAAAATGAATGTGCTCAATATTGTAAGCTCTTTAGAGATTTTATTGTACTTGCTCTAGCTGCTGCATCATGTTGCTACTCTAACTTTCACTTTTATAGACAGGCAAAAAATGTTGATACAGAGTCTCTGCAAAGACTTCAGAATAACCTCAAAAAATATGTGTTCTTTAAAACATATAAAACAGAACTATTTCAGTTACTGTGGAAAAGATGTGGAAAACCCTATTATTTCTCTCCGAGAGAAATAACTTTTCCTACATATTTATTGCTGATTTTTTCTTCCTGGATTTGGATGGACTGCCTCCCAAGTACTTGTATAAAACAAAGGCTCCTAATGAGGTCTTAAGCCTACTTGTGACACAGCAATTCAGTACAGCCACTAAATCTGTGCACAAACTACAGCCAAATACCAGCCTCAATTATCATATTACACTCATTTTCCAAAAAGACCAGCAATAGCTGAATCCTGAGATAAAAATGACACTGTCAATTACATGCAACCTCTATTCAGAAAATGATGTGGTGTTTCCTTATGATAATTGCTATCTAAGTAACTGTGATAAGACACTCATATCACAGCATCACATAAAAAACAGAAGTTTTGTTTCAAAGAATGTATGTAATTTTCATTGCTTATTTTGAATGATTAGTTAAAATAATTTTTTATTATTATTTTCTCTAAATTTTAATTGCTGCATATTAACCAAAAAGAGCAGACAGATTTGAACAGTGCCTTGAATGATCTCTGGTTTTGTCTTTTTCTAGTTCTTGAATAAACTTCTGATGTATGCTTGCTTTCAAAATAAAATTAAATGAAGTTCCTAAATGAGCTTCTGTCCATAAAAGCAGGATTGCCTTTTCACATTCTCTTGATTTTAGCATTGCTAGTGATTTGATTAGAAGAAACTTGGTGGAATTCTTCATATAGTAGAAAAATTGCCCTATGACTGCTGAAGCCAATCTGAAACAAGTGAAGGTTGCTTTATCAGTGTTAAAAAAGAAATAGGTTGGATACAGAAGAAAATAAATTAGTACTTTGATGAGACTTTTTTTCACTGAGACTAAACCTCCTATAACAAACACACAACAAGTGACACTAGAAAGTTAAACACATTTAAACACCAGCAATAGTAGAATCGAATTTCTTTTATAGCAAGAGTTAAGAAATAAGGTGAGAATGTGGTAATAAAAATATCAATTCCCAGTCGTGTGGAGGCCATCCAGAAAGAACAGAAAACAGTAACAAATTATGTTTATCTTGAAATAATTAATATACCACTAAAATTTACAATGAACTCTAAAACTTCTCACAAAACTAAGAAAATTATTTTTAGACTGATTCTCTTTTTCTAAGGGGTATATCAAAGATACCAAATTTAGTATTTCAAATACAACTTAATGAGAGGAAGTTAATATATGCACAATACGATGTAAGAAATACAACATATATTCAAATATGAAAGGTAACTACAGAAGAGTTCTTTGTAAGATTTTCAGACTTCCAGAATTCAGCAACTAAACAGTACCAGTATCCTTCAGCTCCAACTGGCCAGACAGATCTGCTCAGACTCCTGGAAAAGCTTCAAGAGATGAAGCTTCAGGTACCATTGAGAAAAAGTATTTTTGGGAGCTTTCCACTCCAGTTTTCTGTTAGCATCTCCTTATTTTCACACACCAAGAGGATGTGACAACCTCAGCTTTCAAGGTGAATATTTTTAGAATAGTAACCATCTAGAGATCAGCATGACTCAGCTTTCCTCATTTAAAATTTGGTTAATTTAGTCACTTGAGATCCTCTTATCTTCAGTAAAATTCTGTGTCTGAATTACTCTTTGGAGAGGATTATTCAGTTACTTCAATAACAATCAGGATTGCAGAACAGCTCCATACATTTTAGATATAGACAAAACTCTAGCTTGCACGCTGCAATACAACTTTTGGTATAAAACTCCCATGTGTGTGAGTTATCAATGCTGGTTTGTTTTAAGTCTTAATTGTTTTTTGCCATCTTAATGCTCTGCAGTCAGCAGACTGATTCTATCTTTCAGCTACCATGAAACTTTACCAAGTGTCCCTAGGACCTGCCCAAAAACCTTATGCAAAGTATAAAATAAAATTGCCATCAGTTTACAAAGCACTGTTGACAAACCACTACCAGCAAACTCTGCCTGCTTTCTGGCAGCAATAATAAATTCAAGCATCCTGCTGCTTGCAGAGCTTTATCTGAATACAAAATGCCAGTGCAGGCTGATCTCTTCAGGACTATGACAAGTACCGAGAGAGTTTTGCAATTAATATTATTATGCACTTTCTGCCAGGAATGCCCTTGAAACTATGAAATGCTCCCTGCTGTATCTGGGAAAGAGAGAACCACTGAGAGACAAGTAAGAGTTCATTTGATAATCAGAGTTGTCTTAAAATGTTAAACTGTGAAGAAGCAAAATCCTTCTGAAGGTAATTGAGCTAGTCATTAGCAGCACTTTAACCAGAGCCATTTTGGAGAATTGTGACAGGTGCAGGAAAAAGTAAATAGCCTTGATATGTTTCTCATTCTTCCAAGCCTGCGGGATTAGGGGATGCATTTCCATTAGGAATTTAATTCTTATCAGAATGTTGTTATCAAAAGTTTGGTACTGTTCATAGAGCTGTGAATAGAGAAGCTACATTTTTATATATTTTGATTTAAGATAGATCTAATTCCATCTTAAAGAGGACACCCACCCAGTAACCTAACTCAACTGTGTTCTTATTTCTAGCAACGCTGTGAAAAGCACTCCATGACTAAGCACTCCATTTGATGTAAAGCACTGGAGACTCTCTCAAGTGTACTGCTAATGTCAAATCTTTATATAATGTTTCAGTTCAAAGTAAAACAAACAAAAACAAAAAGCAATCAAACAAAAATATGCCAACCCACAAAAATGCCACAAATTTTTTTATGATGGATGGTAGACCATCCAATCGTATTCAGGGCCTGTCCTTAAAAATTCTTAGTTTTTTGTTGAAGAATAAGCTAAAAGTTAAGTCTAGTCTCCTGTATTAAATTAACTGAAACAAAACAAATACATCTAATTATTTGAAAATGACATAAAACCTCAGTTTTTATGAATATTCACTATTTCTTACCAATGTTAAAAATACTGAGAACGGAGGTAAAACCAGATGGTTCTGTATGAAAACAGTAATTATTGCATCTGAACAATGGTTCATTTCCTCACTCTGAGAATAGCCAATAACAGCTGCTTTAATAAAAAGTACAATAAACTCAACAGTAGGCTGTTACTGCTTTTCTCGAATTGAAAACATCACAGAGCCAAGTAATTATTTTTTTCATCAGCAAATTCTCTGTAATAAACACATTCCCAAACTATAATAACTATTTTAAATGGCTGTGCATTTGAGCAAGAAAAAGTAATTATTCTTCAATAATATTTCACACTAGGTTTAGAAATACTCCAGTCATTATTAAGTCACAGAAAAAATGCACAGGAACAAACAAGGCATAATGCCCATATTTTCCACAGGATGCCACAGATTTCTTGGTTATTCAGTTTTGGGAAATTATTTCTTTACAAGCCTTTAAAATATTCACAAATGAAAGATTAGAAAGGTGAGGAAAGGCCAAATTTTCTCTATTAACTTCAAGCTAAAGTTCACATCACCACCATTTAAAATTAAACATATTGATTTAAGCTTCTAAATCAGCACCATGATCTTCCAAGGTGCTGAGCTAGGCAACCCATCAATTACAGATAGATTGTACCAATTATTTCTGCAATCGAGGCTTTAAAAACATTCTCCAAAACAGACAGACAAAGAAACCCATCATCCTCTCTAACAAAAAAAGCAGAACCCTTCTTTGTGTCTACGCAGTGTGACCTGCATATGGTCCACTTCAGATGATCCAGTCACTAGCTATCTCCAGCGATTTTACATTATTACCTTATGGTTTGATGTTGGTATCTTGAAGCATCAATGTTTTTCACTAAAAGATACACAACAAGAGGTTTGCAACCCACCTGCTGAGACTATTTGCTCTGTCTGTGTGGGTGTGCATGTACATGTGTGCATGGCTTGATGCTTAAAGGCTTTTCAGAACCTAATCTGTGCAGGAGCTTAGCTTTCTCATCCTCAAATATTCACTGGCCTTACAATGTTCACAAAAAACCTATTCAACACCACAGAGCCTCCAGTTTGTAGCACCATAAGCTCTGTAACTGCTTTTTCTGCAATGTGAATACTCAAGCCAAGTTATAACCAAAGTCTGGTTTTTACCAAAATATTAATCATATGGGGAAAACAATGACTTAGCTGATATTTTAGCCTAGCTACATTTAAACATTTTGTTAAAGGAAAAAGAACAAGTTATACATACATCACACATCTATGTCTCTGGATATACACAAATATTTGCACTATTAAACCTTAGTAGGCAATGTAGTAAAAATTTCTTCCTGCCTGCCCCCAGAACAGAGGGATTTCTTATTTGGGCATTGCAGGCAAGTATTCTAAATACAGTATGAAGGTGTTGTATCCAACTGTTCCACAGCACAGGAAAACATGTCTCTAATTTCAATTTGACATTTTCTTTTCTAAATGATACAAGATAGCCATTATTTGAAGAGGTATGAATGCAAACTATATCCCAAGAGTGAAAAGATGCTTACAAAATTCTTATATGCTGCCCTGCAATGCCACCCTATTAGAAAGAAACATGATTTTCCAGAATTTCTATGAACAGTCTCAGCTTTTTCTAGAGCTGCAGAGTTTCACTACAGGTAAAACTGTTTGAAGATCAAGCTTTGAATTCAACTACTGCTTTACTAAACCGACCTTGTACAAGAGTAATGTTGCACATAAATAAATGAAAATAATTTTATATATTGGACTGACACCATTGATCTAGAGATTCAGGAAAATCTTCTTGGCCTTACCATAATGCAAAGTGAATTATTCCCTTCAAGTAGAGGTGCACATAAAATTCTATCAACAAAATCATGTCCAGAAAGTTTCCATGTTTTTTTCTTTGAGAACATAAGCTAGGTACTAGCTATCTAATTTCTTACATGTCCACGTCACCTGTTATCTCCCTTGTCTCTCCACCACAACAAGGGTACGCATTGATTGATAGTTCTAGATGATTCACTAGCCTTTACAATTCTGAATATATTAGCTTTGGCAGAGAGATATTTGATGCATAATTCAGTATAGAGTGTATAAAATATTAGGCATGACTATTCAATTGAAGTTGCATAAATATTTCCAGTGAAATATTTCTCTATCAGCCACTTATAACTTGCACTTCACAGGCTGTCACACAGACTCTTGGTCTAGGTCTCACATTTACAATTGAAGCAAAATTAATTTGCTCACTTTGCGTACAAAGGCGTACCCATACCCAGGCTCCCCCTATCTCTGCACATTTTTATGAGAATTGTCACTGCACAGAGCTCCCTCCCTCATAGGTATTTCCCTACTCTTTTAGGGATACGAATAATAGCACACAACATTCAGTACACTAGAAAAAGCAGAGCCTGAGGAAGGATTACAAGTTTACTGAGGGGAGCATCCCCAATGTGGTCGTGTAAAAACCATCGTGTAACCTGTGCCCTTCCCCAGGCAGCGCCTCGCACATAGGCCGTAATCTAACAACAATTCTGCTGTTGAGGTTGCATCTTTGATAGAGAGTTTGTGGCTCTGGACATGATTTAGTGTAATTTTGAATGGTAGCAGACATATTAAGAAATTAGATCTCAGGAGAACACAGATTTTTTCCAAAGCTATTAATTTAAAGTTTGTGTTACTGAATACTTTAAGGAATTCTCTTCATTATTAAGAAAAACCTTGACATTTGTGTGCTCAAGCACACAAGAAGATCACTTATAAATCAGTGATAGTAAGATTAAATAATTAATTGGTTTTTAACTATTATTAACGTAAACATAGTAGGTTTCTCCATTGCAATGCATGCTAATGGATTGATTCTGTTTAATAACTTTATCAATAAATTGTGTGAGGGGATTGAGTGCAGGCTCAGTCAGTTTGCTGATGATACCAAGGTGGGCAGGAATGTAGACTGCTTGATGGTTCAAAGGCTATACAGGATGGTAAAAGTGAACTGCTCTGTAAATAACCAGTAATTCACAGATGTATCTTTGTAGAAATCCAAGTTATATAAAGTAATTTTTAAAGACTCTCCCCACACATAGAAAAAGATTGTTTTTATACATTTATACAGATAGTATAAATGTCTTTATTACACTTCAAAGATCACAATTGCTCATCTTATTTTCAGTTTTCAGTTTTTCTTCTCCCTTCTATCTTGTTCTTTTTAAGGGTTTGCTTCATAAAACTCAACATATTTTCTAAATTTAAAATGTTCTTTATTCTCATCTTCATTTTACATAATAAATACATACACAATAGCTGCCTCTGCTCTAAACTCTGGTTAAATACTGCAGCAGAGAAAGCCTTGTTTTTTTCTTTTTTGACTGACGTTCCAGTTTCTCATCAAGTTTAGCTTTAGGAACATATAAAACTTGCAATATGCAATTATGTAATCAATCAATTACCCGAAACAATCCTAATGAACTGAATTCTAGCATGGTTCGACAGTTCCTCATTCTGTTTTGAAGCATGAATGCACGCTCATACAAAGCTAATGCCTGCTCCCCATTTCTTCCCTGTGGCCAGTGCCATTCTACTCTGACAAGTGATTTTGCCCTTTACTGGGACTAGATAACACAAAAAGTGACTTATACAAACCCATGTCCTTGAAAAATGCCAGGAGTCTGACAGGAGGTGTTTTTTTGTTTTAGTAACTTGGTTAGGGAAGCTGAAGAAAAATGCTTTTCTCAGTGGAAGAAGGCTGTTCTGCTACTTTCTAGAGGAAAAAAAACCCTATGTTTTATGCTAGGTGTTCTTTATGTAGCTAATTTTACTTAATATTTTTAAACAGTTTAAAATCTCTTTAAGGGTCAAAACTGAATCTAAATATTTTGATTGAGGTTTTCAACTCCTGTTTTTATCCTAAATATCACGATGTAAAGAACTCACCCTATACTTTTTGGGCTTTTTTGGTATTTCAGCAATTCAGAGTATGTTTAAAGTTTGAAGAAGCCATAACAGTTTTTGGTACCCTGATGGTATAAGTTAAGATATATTTTGCAAAATTCTGGCTCACTAGATATGACACAGGAAAGACTATTTTGTCTTGACAGCATATGTGCTTCCTACTGATCTCATTACTAACCTTGCCCTATTTAATGGGGTAGTATAATTTTTGCACCAAGAAAAATTTTCTCCCCCTTACAGAACCTGACATTTTTCTTTCAGACTGTGCACTATATGATAAAAACATGATAGAAAGGTATAAAACTTTGTTAAATAGTCCTTTCTAGCTACCTGTTACCAGTTTGTTTAGGGGGAAACCATAGAAAACATCACCAAAACTGGATCATTACCAGGGATCCAAGATGAACCTTGCTGATACTTCCTGTACATGCTGATGTTTCACTGGCTGTGTTCACAGAGGGCTGACGTTCTCCACAGCTGGTTACCTGTGCTTTACTCTGCCTTCTCAGTCTCTTGGGAGATGGAAGATGTCACTAGAGCAAAGGCTGAGCAGTGCTCACTGCACACTTTGCTGGCCACCCGCTCATTCTAACAGCTATCATCCACCAAGGCAGCAAGAAGTCCAACATGGGGATGTTCTAATGCAGGATGACAGCAATTTCAGTACCAGTCAAGAACAGGCACTTTGCTTTTAGCGGTCCTCACAAGGAGGGCAAAGTACTCATTTGAAATTTTCATCTATGCTTGTTCTCTCTTTTTCCTCCAAAAATATAACAATTACTGAAAAATTATTCAGAGAAACCTCACATTCTGATTCCTAAAGAGTTCACTGGCTTGAGTCTAGCATGACAAGGGAATGACACCTCTATGGTAGGGCAATACATAATAACCATCACTGTCTCTAGTAACTACCAATTATTTGCAGTCATTTTCAGACTTCCAACAAAACATATGCTGATGAATACAGCAGGATTTTACTCCTCCTCAACTTGCCACTAATAATTGCATTGCCTGAATTAATCATGTTCTTGTTAGGCAATGAAAAAAAAACCAGTGGCTGTCAGTGAGCAAAGCCCCTGGTGTGCCAGAAACCATGCCTCCTGGGCATGCTGAAGTACCCAGAGCTATCTTTGGCATCTAGTATGTGAGATATAACATAGAAACCTGCCTGGAAATTTTAATGTTTCAAGTAAATGTCTCATCCAACAAAATGTTTTTGGGACTCCTGGGCTGGGCTGTGCTAGAAGCAGAGGGCATAAAGCACAATGAAGATAACACAAGAACAACACCTTCTCTGGGTTTTCTGCACTGTAAGAAACCACTAACTGGGCACACTGGGTCTGCATGTCATGCACCAGCACATTGAAAGCCAAGCTGAATGTCAATAGTTCTGTCCCATTTCCATTGTGACAAGAAGTCAATAGTTGTCCATGGTGGTTTTGCCTGGGATAGAGTTAATTTTCTTCATTCTAGTATGGAATTCTATTGTGTTGGATCTGTGCTGGAAACAGGTTTGATTACACACTGCTGTTTTTGTTATTGCTGAGAAGGGCTTACACAGAGCCAAAGCCTTTGCTGCTCTTCACCCTCATCTCACCAATGAGGAGGCTGGGGGTGTGCAAGGACCTGGGAGGGGACACAGCTGGGACAACTGACCCAGCTGACCCAAGGGATATCCCACAACATATGGTGTTATTCTCCACATACAAAGCTGGGAGAAGGAAGGAGGGGACGCTCAAAGTGATGATGTTTGTCTTCCCAAGTAACAGTTGTGTATGGGGCAGTCCTGCTTTCCTGGACACCCGCCTGTAGCTGAGAAGTGGCAAATTAATTCCTTGTTCTGGTCTGTGCAGCTTTTGCTTTATCTATTAAGCTGCCTTTATCTCAACCTATGTGTTTTCTCACTTTTACTATTCTGAATTACCCAACAGAGTAGTTTAAGTGAGTGGCTGTGGGGTGCTTATCTACTGGCTAGGGTTAAATATGGCTCATCTATATGTAAATGGTAAGTGTCTGGATAAAAATGTTGGTAAAAATAACATGGCGTAACCACAGCATAGCGTGTAGCATAACACAACATTGTGTGGTAAGTTGACCTCACCTGGATGAGAGGTGTCTACCAAGCCCCTCTATCACTCCTCCAGAGTTGGACACGGAACAGAAAATTTGATGGAAAACAACTTGTTTTCAGCTAAGTTGAAATGAGACAGTTTACTAAAGCAAAAGCTGTAAGTTGTGCCTGCACAAAGAAAAAAATATTTTGTTCTATACTTCCCATCAGGAAGAAACCTCTGGCCACTTCCCAGGCAGTAGGGCTTCTGGAAGGCAAATACTATAAATAATAAATGCTTCCCTTTCTCCTCTTTTTCTTAGTTTCTGTGTCTGAGCTGATGTCATATGGTATGGAACACACCCTAAGTCAAATGTGCTCAGCTGACCTGGTTTTGTCACCTCCCATGATCTTGCCTGCTCCCAGCCTACTGATGTGATGCAGGATGATAGAAGTCCTGCTGCAGTGCTGACATTGCACCAGAATTACCCAAACTATCGGTGTGTTATCAACACCTTTCCAGCTACCAATATAGAGCACAGCACTGCATTGTTATGCACTGCTGCTATGGGGCATTGAACTGCATCTCAGCCAGACCGAATATACGTTGCCACTTATATACTCCCATTTTTGACTCTCCTTGTAGACTAGGACTATCACAGAGTCATAAAATTGGTTTGGAAGAGATCCTGAAAGCCTATGCAGCTCCAATTCCTCTTGCCATGGCCAGGGACAACTTTCATTAGACAAACTTGCTTAGAATCCCAGCAAGTCTGGCCTTGAATACTCTCAGGGAAGAGGCATCCTCAACTTTTCTGGTCAAGCTGTTCTAGTGCCTCACCATCACCACACTGAGGAATTTCTTCCCAATATCTAATCTAAACCTGTCCTCTTTCAGTTTGAATCTGTTCCCCCTTGTGCCATCACTACATGCTCCTGTGAAAAGGTGCTTTTCATCTTTCTTGGTGGCTGCCTTCAAATACTGAAGGTCAAAATTAGGTAAACTGGAAGCCTTGTCTTCTCCAGGCTGAACAATCCCAGTTGTCTTAGTCTTTCCTCATAGAAGAAGAGCTCTATCCCTTTAATTATCTTGGTGGCCTCCTCTGGATTTACTCTAACCAGTCCATGTCCTCCCTTTGTTGAGGACCGAGGACCCCAGAGCTGGATGCAGGGTTCCAGGTGGGCTCTCACCAGAGCAGAGCAGAGCAGAGCAGAGCAGAGCAGAGCAGAGCAGAGGGGCAGAATCCCCTCCCTTCCCTACTGCCCATGCTGCTCTGGATGCAGCCCAGGGCACGTCTGAATTTCTGGGCTGTGAGTGCCCATGGCTGGGTCATGTCCAGCTTCTTGTCAGTCAGCACTGAACCAAGGCTGCTCTTGATTTGCTCATCTCGAGCCTGTGCTGATACCAGGGATTGCCCCATCACAGGTACAACACCTTGAATCTGGCTTTGTGGACCTCCTTAATGAAGATATTAAATAACACTGGTTCCAACACAGACCACTGAGGGTCACCTCTTGTCACTGATGCCATCAGGACCATTGGCCAATACTCTGCAGATGTGAGCATCCAGTCACTTTCTTATCCATCTAACAGTCCATATAAGTGACATCTGTAAACCTTCTCATGCCCATTGGTGTAGTCACTACCACACAGAAAGTTACTAGTGTTCCTGTCTGACACTAGGCTGGTCAGAGAGGACTTGTCCTTGGTCCCAAATCACCTCCCTGTCCTCCATGTGCCTTAGCACAGCTTCCAGCAGGATCTGTTCCATGATCTTCCCAGGCACAGAGGTGACACTCACAGGTCAATTGTTCCCAGAATTAACTTTTCCACCCTTTGTAAAGATAGGTACAATGTTATTCCTGTTCCAGTCACCAGGGATTTTACTTGACTGCCATAACTTTTCAAACATCATGGAGAGTGCTTTGGCAACAACACCAGCCAGGTCCCTCAGGACTCTGGGATTCATCTCATCACATCCCCTGGAGTAACTAATGTATTCAGTTTCCTCAGGTCATGAACCTCATATTTCCATACAGTGGGAAGGACTTTGCTTCCCTTCCCTATCCTGCTATCCATCCACTCAAGAGATGTGGGAAGCAAGGCTGCCACTGAAGACAGAAGCATAAAAGTTATTAAGTGCCTCAGCCTTCTCATTTGTTGTTACCAGTTTGCTAACACTGGATGCCACAACACAGTACAAAGCATAAAGCCAAAATGTATTTTTTCTGTTATCTCTTAAGAAAACTCTCAGAACAGTGTGTGCAAAATGTTTTACAAGAAAGGAGACCTTTAAAATATTTCTATCTACAAATGCTGTTTGAACATATAGTTATCAAACATGCTATAATGTAATCCATATTAAAATACTGATGTTAAGAATGTCTCATGCCGGCTTCCATAATTTCATTTTCTATTCCCCTAATTACCTGGTAATGTAATTAGAGGTAAGGTACCATGACATTAATTGAAAAGAAATCAAATTATGTTTAACATTTATTTATTATAATCACAATATACTTCACTTTCCAAAGAAGCCAAAGTAATTGGCAAGGCTGGAAATAGTTTATACCCTCAGTCCAATAAAGTATGTGAAGCTTGAAATCAAATGTCAAAGCTGAATTTTGCTCCACAATATGCATCTCCAAATGATAATTTCTCAAAGGGATTATTAATGTTTAATAATCTCTAGAAATAGTGCTTCCCAATTTACTCTTTAATATGCAAACGAACTTATCATCCTGCTGATATTTCCTAAGAAAATACACAGAATATTTCTGGCAAGACTTCAGAATGGTAACACTCAGCTAGGAAGCTGTAACTGCTCAATGCACACATAAAACGCAGCAGTTCTGCTTTTGCATTCCTGCAAAATTATTAAGTTTTACTGCTATTTAAATAAGATAGAACCCCCATAATTAAGAATTTAAAGAGTTGAAGTATATGCTCCATGAGGTTTATGCTGTTCATCTACAATTTTCTGAAATCATCTTGCAAACCCAACCTACTAAAAATACTGTTGACTGCTGTGATGAAAATCAATTTCAATTTTCTTGTACTGTTATAGGTATTAATCCTTGTATCAGGTTGTGACAGTAAAAAACAGAGAGGGCAAGAGGAAAACTGATATTTTTAAACAAAAACAGGGGAGGCCATGATAATCTGCTTTCAAGAAAAGAAAGAGACTTTTTAAAAAGCTTGTTTTGGGAAATAATAATGAAGAATAGTATCTACAATATTTATTTTAAACTTTCATTTTAAACTTTCATTTTAAACTGGTTTGAAGCAGTCAACTGCTTCGCTCTTCTTCCCCTAGATATTTTTGTCTCTTCCTTTTTTTATTCTGTTAACAAATTAAGTTTGGAAGTAAAGAGGGGGTGGACAAGACCTGAGATTCTGAGATTTTTAGGAATAAAAGCTCTAAAAGATGGTATAACAATGGAATAAGGATGTTATCTTCCATCATTAAGCTACATTGCTAGTGGTTAGACAAATATTTGTGACAGCTGAAAAATGCTAAGCATCACATTTCCTTTTTTTTCCTTTGGTGGCATCTGGAATGACAGCAGGTAACAGAGGAAAGTCCAACACATGGGTTTTGAGTCTCCTTCTGGAAGCATATGAGGCTCGGGGAACATGGGTCTGTAGCATATGAAAGACAGCATGAGTTTCTGTGCAGTTTAGTCTCAATATGCAATACCAAATTCCCACAAAAGTAGGCCAAAGATAAAGTCCTTGTGTGTCAGCCTATTCTGAACCATTCCAGAAAGGAAAGCAGCCCTAAAGAAGTTTGGGGAAGACTCTGAAGTTCTTCTAAGTCACGGTAGCAGCTGTGATCTGGCCTGCAATTTTTAACATCCTCCGCTATATCCAAATCCACTTTCTTCATAAGGACTTAGAGAAAAATGTTTGTGAAGATGATCTGTGGTGATTTTTCAGAAAGAACTAGAATCATTCCTTCCCTAGATACACTGAAGATGCCAGAATGTTATTCAGACTATTAAGCCAGTAACTCTTTTTCCAAATATGCTATATTTCCTGATATTCCTGTCCTTGGGAAACTTATTTCTTTCCTTCATCATTTTCCTTCATCAAAGGGGAAGCTTGGGTGCATCTTGGGATGCAGTTATGCAATATGGTGTAACTGCCATTGTCTAAAAATGGCCTGTGGGAACAGAACTGCCAAATGCATGGCACCACAGAGATGTATGACAATTGGAAAGATGCCACATACAAATCTCAAAGACACTCACTGCTCTTCTAAAACGATGTGCTTATAAACCCTTTATAGAAAACCATCAGGGTTCTGATGATGATTTAGACTGTTGTCCAAGTTAAAAAAAAAGAGTCAATGCAATCTGTTCAGAAAACAATAGCATCCCAAATGAAGCCCTGTGTTCTTGCCTCACTCACTCACTCACTCACTCACTCACAAGAAAATATTTTTACCTGGTAACAAACAGGAAGATTTGAACCTTCAGGAATATTAAAATATTTCTCTGAACAGCTGAGCTGCAGAGATGATCTCAGGACACAGCTGCTAGTCCTGACATAGTAACTGCATTGCAGCTTTGGCTTACCTCAAAAGCATCTCCCACTGAGACAAATGATGTTAACTGATGCCAACAATACCACAGAGTATTGCCAACCACAACTAAAACCCACAGGCCAAAGACAGTATGTGTCACACCCTGACAGTCACTACTTTCTGTAACAACCTTCCCCACTTCCATCCTGTTTACCTTTGATGCATTGCCCTCTTCACTGCAGATAGTATAGCTGTGCTACAAGGAATTTATATTATCACTTTCCCTTAGAATGCCAACATGTAATCTGGCAACATAAAAATGCTTATGTAAAAGAACATATGTCCTTCCACTTTCTGTTCTCCATTTTTAGGGAGCCAGCTATAAAGAAATGGCAGAATTGCAACTAAATCATTGCCCCAGAGAGTTAGAAATGTAAGAATGAACCCTCTCAAGTGGCGGTTAATTTTTTTTCAGAAACCCTGAATTCAGGATAGTTGACTTTTTGCAGATTCTTTCTAAATTTAAAGAAAAAATAATTAGCTTCACTTGACATTTTTGTGCTCAGTTTTTGTGCTAGCATTAAGTATAGCACATCTGCTGTACTTCAACGGCACCCCAAGGTAGGCATTTCAGGCTAATGTATCTAAAATCTCAGGCAGGAGCCTTATGAACACAATAAAGGCTACATGCGAAATAACATATAATTACTATGATCTTATGGTCAGTGTAAGCATGAGAGGAATCTTTCATTAATGCTCCAATAAATCTGAGCTGAGTGCTGTGCTCATCAGCTGGCTGCTGATTACACCTAATTAGACAATCCACTAAACTGCAATGTCACTGATGAATGAGCACACTGAGAAACAGAATTTCAGCTTCTGAGATACCATTTGCCACTGCATGCCTACACCTTTGTTCCAGTTCCTATCCCAAATAATTACCTGTGATATGGCACCTAAACTAAACATTTTCTTTTCTGGAGCCTGAGGCTTCATTAAATTATTTTGCCAGACCACAAAGCTTCTGTAAACTATGAAGTATATAAGATAGCAGGTATGTGAAGTGCACACTTTTCATTGAGTAAGCTATTTTTCCTCACATAAGGTAACAAGACTCACTTTCAGTTTTCTTCTGCTGATTTGGTAAAATATATGGCACAAGACAACAAGAAAATACTCCTCCTTTTAGAAGACCTGTTCAACAGCATATCCATTGAGAAAAAAAATACTTCAGAATCACATTCTGTGCTACTGCCCAACAGTGAAGGCATCTTTTCCTCCTTGGGCTGTAAGAATAATTTATTCTTGCTTCCCATAACTAAAAAATTCAATTATCTGCAAGAAGTCATAATCGGGAGAAATTATACCATTCTACAGCATTTGCCTGAATCAAGTTCAGAGCTCTACAAATGGATCTGGTAATAACATACCACATGGCAAGAAACGGAAAATAAACTCCAAAACACAACCTTCACAGGCCATAGCAGTAACTATTCAGAGAAAGCATTCTGGAAACAAGATTTTGAGACAGGAGAAAGTAGTGAAGGAGTTGCAGATTTCCTGCAAACTATCTGCAAAGAGGTTACTTAATAAGACAGCAGAAGCTTCCAGTGATGGGATAGGGTAAAATCTGCATTTGAGAGCAGGATAGAGAAATTGCAAGAAGCTTGAACAAAATTTCTACCAGAGACAATGACTGGAGAAAGAGGCAGCATCTGCATACAAGAAATGCAGAAGAACAAGTCCAGACCAGATAAAATGTTGGGAAAAGCCATGGAATTAAAGATCTAGGAGGAGTAAAGACAAGCCTTGGGGACAGAGCAAGTAACACGGCCAAAACAGAAAGGCCATGAAGGCTCTCTGCTTGCTACGCAGGTAAGGACTGTTGACACATCATTCTGACTTGGAAGTCATTCAGGTCTCATTTTTTTTGTGAGACACAGCATTGCAAACATATGTGGCTGAGACAGCTTGGTTAAAATAGCTCTGAGAAATACTAGGCAGGAGTTGCTGGCCTAAATTTCTATAAGAGACAGGACAATAGAAGAGAGAGCATGAATGAAGAATACCTGCCTGACAACAATGACCCTCTTGAAGGTTACTCAAAAAGATGTAAGCACAACACTAAAACAGGTGAGAGGGGTAAACATGGAAATGAAGGCAAGCACCAATAACCATGCGAAGTATTAATGACCAAATTGGACAAAAGCAAGAAAGGAAGCACCAGAAATGTTGGGATTGGTATGTCACAGGCATGACTTCTAAGAAAACAGAAAAAAAAATTAAAATTGTGGGAAACAAAACAAGTCAAGGTAGAACACAAACAAAAAGGATTACCTGAAGAGTGCATATAAAAACAGTGAAAGTGGGACTTCCCTAAAATATGTAAGCCAGCAAAGCAGTCTGCTGCCTCTTCTAGTTTTGCCATGAAGAAGACAGTTTTCAGTATTGTACAATGTACAAAAAAGCAAACAGAAAATGAACAATGGTGGAGAAATCAGCAGAGAAATCTGCTGTCCAGTCTATTTGCAGACAATTGGACAACTTGAGTGGCTGTAAATCATTACAGTGTCATTAGTGTTAATGGGACTTCCCCTTTGTGTCATTTAATGAACAGAACAGGGACTACTTGGGAATTCAGTCACAGATAGCTAGGAGGACGGCATCCTAAAAGATAATTTTTACAAATAACTGAGAAAATCTAGAGAAAGATTGAAAAATGTAGAAAACCATTCCTCATTACAAAAATATTGGAGGATACACCAGCTCAAAATTTAATTGGATAGAATTTTATTAATCACAATCAGCTCCCAGAATTGGACTTTAAGCTTCTTTTAACTCAATATATTCTATGATTATACAGTAAGAACCCTATGCAGACTTATTTAAGTAAATGTTGAATAGAAAGTACTGTGAGTGTTACTTATACTCTCTCCAATAAGATGACTTTCTTCCCCATGAAATTTTCTCAGGCAATTCAGTTCTTTCACTTTAAAGCTATACACTGCTGAAGCACTGGTGACTGAGAACAGGCACACCAACCTGGTAACAAAAACATTCACCAAATTTACAAAAGAGAAAAATAGCTCGAGAGCTGAGAAGGAGAAATATGTCAAGAGCCAAGTGAAAGAATGTAAATCAAACACCCACCTGCTTGAAAACTTATTCTGACATGGCTTGTTGAAACTGGGCCTAGTTTTTCACTGTAAAATATATAAAGAGATGTACACTGTATAATATATAGAGAGATGAAAAAATATTGTAACTTTAATTTTGGACAGATCAACTATAAATATCTCAAAAGAAATTATTTTCAGGAAGGTTTCTGGTATCATATAATGCTCACTGAAATCATGGCATAATTACTTATTAACCCTGAAAAAAATCCATTACTTTCTTTAGGCTAAGAAGATAGATTGACAATTCTAATTGAACAAAGAAGTCTAGGGCTTTGATATGCAGCTCAGAAAACTGTGGAGATGGCTTGAATCACAGGATGGGAGACGGATTTTGGGAGCAGCAACTTGGAAGCCATGCTTATGCTTTTCGTCTTTAAAATTAAATAGTACCAGTACAAACATTGCAATGCAATCAAAGCATATGTACAAAAATATTGCAGTAGATTTATACAAAAGATTGTTTGTTTTAATTGCAAGGCTAAATACTTGTAGAAAAGAAAGTCAAATGAAACATTCTTATTTTAAAACAGAGGAAAGGAATTAATATTAAAAAAAAACATTTGTTCAAAATTATATGACAAAGTATTCCCTTTGAAATTTCACATAGCTTTCTAAATACCCTTCCTACAATCATAAAATATTTTTGATTGAGGTTACAAAAGAGTAATTGCCTATATGCTAAGTATTTCTTAAATGAAGAGAACTAATATGCCATAAAATGATTTCAATGAGAATTTCTGCTTGCGTGCTGAGTCTATTTCAAATGTAGCAACTTTATTTCCACTTTTCCATAATGTGTTTCTATGCAACCTAAGTAAATAAACATGCTGATAGTTAACAAGTCAATTTTATGCAATTTACTGCAAATTATAGCACTCTTTTGTTGAACTTTTTGTATGCGAAAGCAAAAAAAAAAAAAGGTCCAAAATATGCACACTTTTTTCCTTTTTTTTCCAATTTTTACTATATCTTATTATTACTGGAACTCACTGTCTTGTTATAAGAAACATACTGCACTTAAAAAAAGAACAAAGGAATGATGCCAGAAATTTCCTTATAACATATAGTGTGGAACAAATTTTTCATTGCTAACTAACAATAAACCAATAATGTAGATACTAGGTTATAGAAATGAAAAATAATGCAAAGTAAATGCTCACTGTGATTCCTGGCACAACCGCTTATTACAGAGGTGATTGTAAGGTACTTCCATTTCATAATGGAATTATGAAATAATTTCATTTTTTTCTTTACCCATATAACTTCCCAGGAGAAACTTCTCTACTTGCTGTTGAATGCATTTTCTTCAGCCTTTCTTTAGAGAAACAATGTATATAATTGTTCCTATAAATAAGTGCATTCTTAGCATTCAACATGTTTCAATAAAATCCAAATTGTCACCAAATGTCGATGGGTGATTCCACAAGACAAAATACTACATTTACCCCTCTTTGCTTATGATTACATCTGAAGCCAGGGGGCTGTGCTGTTCAGTTAAGGAAGATTCTGACACCCTTCCTCACTCATTGAAACACCATGCAAGCCCTGATCCCACCGGGATTTTGAGCATGGTGTTGTTAAATTACATTTGTACCCCTCACTATATAAGGAATGATTTATAAATCAACATTTTTCCTGGTGAAACCAAAGGCAACAAGGCTGCCTCTCCCTTGACAAACTTGCTATGGCTTTCAGTCAGCCTCGCTGTACAGATCAGAACCTGCTGCTCTTTGTCATCTCCCTTCTACCGATCTTCACTCAAGCCTTGACAATCACTCCAAAGTTTGTTTCAAATCAAAGAATAAACCTAAAGTTGTGTTTTTATTGGTAAATATTCTAATGGGTTTATGATGGAAATTTCTGGAATTTTCCTATGCCAAAGGAAATACCTGAATACCAAACAACCATACTAGTTAAAAAGTTTTATCTGTGAAAATATTGCATATAGTTACATTTTTAAAAAGTAAAATGTGTAATTCTCTTACAATATATTTGTCTAAGCTTCTCAGTAATTTTTATGTGTCATGACTGAGAAAACAGAGCAAATAGAATAGAAAATGCATGGGTTTGCCAAGAATTGAAGTTTTTACTAAAAAATAATTAAAAACAAAAACAATTGAATTATAAAGAAGATTTCTGAGAAAAAACATTGATTGCTGCCATCCACCAAAAAGGTATAATCAAACTCAAGAGTTAAACTCTACTTTAACATGCAGCAGGAGCAAGATTTTCAAAAGCTGACCTGGGCTGTGAAGAACAGGTATTTCCTCTACCTTCCCAGCTCAGTGGGAGCTGGATATCAGAAATATCCAGTCTGGCTGGAAATAAATCTTGCCTCTGTTGGAGATAGGATTGGGCTCCCATCTCCTACTGAGGGAAGATCCAGAACTCCCTGTAAACTAGACACAACATAAGACTTGTGATTTTGGGCTCAACAGCTCCCAGTTAAATTAGCCATTTCAAAGAATTCACATATCACCTATTAAAAATTTTGACTAGATAAGAAAAAAAGGCATTACTACATTGCCCTATGAAATGAGCTTGCAACCTGATGGCCATAATGAAGACAAGTTTGTTAATTGGCAAATACATGAGTTAATTTGTGGGTGAGAATCCTCATTTTGAAATATTGTGGATAAAAATCCTCATTCTGAAATATTGTCTAATCTGTCATACGATTGCTTCATAAGCAACTGTATGACAGATCAGACAATATTTTTGTGGATGGTGTATAAAGAGACATTATATTCTAACCCAGAACATCTGCTAATTACTCAGTCTATCAATATAGATAGTTTCTCTCTAGCAAAATTCTATTTAGTGCTTTTTATAATAAAAGGACTTGGGAATGAGGAAAACTCACAAACACAACTCTTGAACATAGAAGAGTCTGGCCCAAACTAACATAGAGACAGACTTTTAGTATAGATTATCTGAAAAAAATTTTGTCTCTAATTTGTAGAGACTTGTAGTACCACCGGTTTTCTTTGGTAAGCAACTAAGTCATTATGTTTTTTTACATCACATGGAATCAATGGATATAGCAGTAAATACCACTGACTAAGATGAGACGGTAAGGAATCAATTTTTGTTTCATTTCTGTAAAGAAGTAAAATAATTAACAATCAAAATGTTATTAAGAGTAAGAAGGCTACCCAAAACCTTTTCAGTGTACTTGAAAAAAAAAGTGCTTGACTTCTTTTTGGTTTGATAACCCCTACTTTCTTGTATGAATGTCTTACATGATATATTTCTTAAGACATTGCTACTTTGCATATTTCTTTAACTTTTTTTTAGCTTTTTTTTTTCCTTTGAAAATCAGCAGTACCTGAACAGACTTAAAAAAATCATAGTCTAATTGTGTAAATCAGACTTTTAATGCCATTGGAAACTGACAGGGATTTCTGAAGGACTCATTATATTCTTTGTCTTGGTTATAACCAACTATCTCTATAGCTAGTTGGATGATGGTTAGTTCTTAAGTTAGAAAGAAGAGTTGCAGAGCTATCTTCTGTATACTAGAAACAACCGTAAAAGGTGTCGCCAGCAGAAAACAACTCCCTATGTTTGCTTATATTTGACAAAATTATGTGTCTTCATGCAGAGAAGGCACAGTCTTTTTTTCAAAAATTCTAATAATGAGATGAAAAATATGAAGACTTTGAATCTCTTCATATTTTCTAAATGTCTAAAAGGACAAAACCCCACATATTTTACATATGTTTCCATGGAAAATGTCTATGTATGTATCCCTTCTTGCATAAAGTGCAGTTTTAAAGTGTTTAAAATTCATTTGCATTTGGGAGTCTAAATATTACAAAAAAAGGTGGGACAATCTATTACTATGTTTAGAAGCAAATATCCTTTTACCTGTAAAATTACAAAATACCCTTCTACCTGTACTTTCATGGACCTTCATTGCCACCTTCCTTGCTCTTACGTGCATTAACAACAAGCAGATATCCTAGTTCAGTAGCCTCATGGGAGTCCATTTCTGCTCTGCCTCTTAGCAGGAGAATCGGTGTCATTTCCTGCTGAAACTGTTTCATTCTCCAAAAAAAGGAAACTGAATGCACTGCAGTCAGTCAAAGGAAACGAAACCATACCATCCAAAACTAGTAATGAAGAAAGAAGAATGATTTCCCGTTTGTGCTCCAGCAATCGTGTGAGTCCTCTCTGTAACATGTACAGTAATCTTCAGGGCTGTGACAATTCTGGACATTTCTGAAATAGTTTTTAGCCTCTCACTTTTGCACCCAGAAAGAAGGATGGCTGAAGAACCAGACTAGGAAACAGAAACATGGAGAACTAGAATACATATCCTAGTGCATATTCTAGTTCTGAGTAAGAGAAAATTATGTGGATGGCTTTAGTTGCATTGACCTCAGAACACTGGTATGTGTTGCTTTATATTTTTTGTAGACTCTATGGTGAAATCAGAACCTGAAGCACTTGTGGACGCCCACAAAATCTGAGGCCATAAGGAAACTTCACCCTGAGAAACGGAGGTGACCACAAAGCTAAGACATGCCCACAATTAGGTGTCCATTGGACATGATATTTGGGGATTACAGTTTGAGACTGAGGTGACTGAAGTGCACCTAGGTTTTCCTTTCACACATGAGACTCAATACAAAGACTTTGGCTTTTAAGAAAATATCACTGTGAAAGAGACAATGAAAAGATTGCAAAGACAAAACTAATACTTCCTTCATCCTTGTTGTATGACCAAAACCCCCAGTTTTTCCTCTTTTTTGTTTTCTTCCAAAGTAATAAAATAGCATAGGTATTATCCTTTGGAACATATTAATTGTCCTGTGGGATTTTGCTCTGCAGAAGGCATACTTTAGAATGTATCGACAAAGAACTATGAACTGTATTCAAGACCATTACTCTATACTTAATTACTTTTTTCCTCTGGCATTTCAGAGACTCCATAAACCTAAGGGCAAAAAAAAAGTTTCATTAGAAATGTTATAAAAAGTTAAATTGCACAGACAAAAGCATATTAAAGAAAGTCCTTTACAACCAGTAAAGTTCAGCTAAGGCAATACCACTGGCAAAGTCTGCTCAAAGAATACCATGTACCAACTACAACTGCAGCAAAAAAGGCAGGTCAATTCCATCTTCCCTTTATATTAAGAAGCTGGACTCTATGGGGTCTTCTGACCCAGTGTCTGTCCTTTGCTGAGGCACACTTACATCTAATATACCTCTTTGCATGAGGATCAATTTTCTCCTTAAAGGCAGTCATGTGGAAAGGGCTAGCAGCGGGCCTGTTGGCTAAAGGAGTGAGAAGTAAGAGGAAGAAGCTGAACCAAGGAGATTGAGAGAGGAAAGATGGGAGCCTTCTGCGACTGGAGGGAAACAACTGGAAAGTATATCAGCCATTTTCACTAATAAAGTGTTGCCAACGGTTGCTAACGGTTGCAAACGGTGCTAACGGCTGACAACTGAGACTAACACTGAGTGTGCTTGTGGTCTCTGCTTTAATGTCGTGACCGCCTCGACTGCGACATTTTGGAGACGCCGACGTGATAAGAACATAGTCGGTGGGGGCCCATACAGGGTCCTAGCAATTGGCAACCGTGACCCACTGGGACGTAGTGGGGGAGGCAGCGTTGGTGCAGCTGAGAGTGGCAGGTGGAAGCCACAGGGAGGTCCGGACCTGATTCCCTCCAATCAAGACACCTGGAAGTAGGTGAGCCACCAACTAGTAATAATGGAACAAAATTTATCTAAAGAGGAAGAAAGTGTTCTGTCTACATGGAAAGTTTTGTTAAGAAATAAGGGAATTAATACGTCAGACTACGCACTTCATAATATAATGCTGTGCGCTAAATCACAGAATTTTGGCACTGATCCCAACACAGCATTTAGTGTTAAGGCATGGAAGAAAGTCGGGGACAGACTTTGGCAAGTTATTCGAGCAGGAGATAAAACAGCTGTTGATTTAGCAGTAACCTGGAACTCGCTCTTTGAGGCTTTAAAGAAATGGAAAATAGAGAGAGAAACAGGGCAAGATACGGACGAAGAGTTGGGCCTGATAACAGAACCTGACGGGAGGGCCTCTGAGATAGAAGGGGGCTCTGATGGGAAGGCTGCCAAAGCTTCCGGGAAGGCTACCAGAGCTTCTGGGCTGGTTGCCAAGGCTTCTGGGAAAGCTGCAAAAACTTCTGGACAACCTGCCCTAGCCTCTTCTTATCAGGCCCCTAAGCCTCCTTATCTCACACCTGCGCAGCAGCTCGAGATGGTGCCTGTATATACTACACCGCTACGCCAGTTAGCTGAAATGTCTCTAGCAGAGAGAAAGGTCCAGCCGTCTGCCCCCCCGCTTCCCTCTGAGCGGCTTGAACAACCTGCAAGGCTATATCCTCCTTTACCTGACAGTGACAACAACAGTGAATCAAGTGATGAAGAACACGCAGCCAAACATCGAAAGAAGGTATGGAATCCCCTGGACAGCCGAGAGCTGTGGCAGCCGGAGATCTGGGACAGTAGAAGATAGGACAGACGAGAGCTGCGGCAGCCAGAGAGCTGGGACTTTAGACTATCATATGGCCTTTGAATTAAGGAGCTGTAACAGCAGAAAGCTGTAAGAATATGGCCTTTAAGGAAAAGAGCCTTGGAACATCTAGGGATTTGTGTGTGTGTTTAAAGATAGCTGAGAGCTGTGGCAGCCTGAGAGCTGGGACTGTATAGGGATATGTATATGTTCTATGTATGTATCGAAGACAGCCAAGAGCTGTGGCAGCTTGTGGCTCCCATCTTTCCTCTCTCAATCTCCTTGGTTCAGCTTCTTCCTCTTACTTCTCACTCCTTTAGCCAACAGGCCCGCTGCTAGCCCTTTCCACATAGTCAGGATTTTTTGTCTGCATTATCCAAATGGATGGCCTATTAGAGTCATGGGGACAGTGCTGCCAAGTCCAGTTGCCACATGCAACATGACAGAGTCATGAAACTCAAAGCTTAAGACTCTGAAGTCCCTGTGAATATCTTTCACGGACATCAGAACAAATGTGTTACCTTGTGCTGGTCCTGTAATTCAAGGGGGCATTTCTATTGCTGCTGTTTACCTGATATATTTGTACTTAAACCCTGCCACATGGCTGCCTCTGTTTGTCCCCTCTTCGCATGTTTGCTGTACAGTCTTTTGCCATCTGTTAACATCTCAGTAAGCCTGAAGCAGTTTGAGTCAACCAACAGACAGAAAAATAAGAAATCAAGCAGCAATCACTAACTTTTTCCTATGCTGTGCTTGAAAAGCGATCAAAAGTTGTGTGATACTGCATATCCAATTTTGAAGCCTTGTGCACTACCACTGTCACATCCTCTGCTTAATAGAAAGGCTACTTGGCAAAGCTTTTCCTATTTCAAAAGAAAAAAAAAATCAAATGCTAAACTAATTCTGGATAGGTAAAAGCAGATTTATGCACAGAAACTGGTAAAAGTATTCAGTGGGGAGAATTTCAAAGGATAGACTGGGAGGAGACACACAGCTGGAAAATACCACAAGTAATTGCAAATCCCACTATGTGAAATTTCTATGGGATAAACTGCAAAATAGAATCAAGGATAGCAACTCAGCTAACTAAAAGAAACTTAGGGTAAAAGTGTAACAGTTTTGAAAAAAGAGAAGATTGGATTTAAAATCCTGCTTAATCTACACTGCCTTGAGATTTTGCGTCTAAGAGAAGCAATTAACACATGACCGTGGTCTTGATGTAAGTTCCACAACTCACATCAGCTTGTACTGCCTTTTTCATGATAGAAAGGATTAATGTTACTAGGAGACTCCTTATACCTGGAAAGTTACTAGATATATCTCCTTGTGGCTTTCTTTGTTCGAAAGATGCTTGTGTGTCCCAATCCTATGATGAGATCACTACCAAAACAAGCATCTAATAATTCCTTATTAGATGAACGTGAAGCAGTATGTCATGAGATGAGAAACGGGACTTACATTGTATCAGAAACTCTTTGAGATGAAGAAAAGTACTAAACTTTTAGAGAACTCAAATCACAAAATCATAGCAATTAAAAGAGACCCAGGAATCAATGGCATGAAAGACCTAAACTTCAATGCAAATGCTAGGTATTTTACACATTGTACAGATTTTGATTTGCTTTCTACTTCCCTATTTCAATCTATTGCTTTGTCTCCTCCCACAAAATCCCTACTGACTGAAAATAACATCTGAAATTGCTGATTATCCTAGATACTTCTTAATTCAGACATAAGGCAAAGTTTCTTGTTTCCTAATCTTCATCACGCTGCTGAAAGGATTACTGTGCTGTTTCTTATGCAGTCATTTCTATGTATTTTTTAATCTAAAATGAATATGGAACATTATTTATGCATAGACTTAGCATGATTGGTTAAAATGGAAACCAAATGAGAAGCAATCAAACAAGCAAATAATCAAAGCTTGTCTTTTTCTTCCCTTCCTCCTGCTGCTGCTATTTACACAGTACCTTAAGCTCCTATTAATTAAAAATCATGGTTCAGTTACCTTTTCCCCCGCTAATCATTTATAAGTATAGTTTCTTTCTTTTCCTAGTTACTAAGTTTGATAAAAAAATACAGAATACTTTTTAAATTTATTTCTGTACAATGGTTCTTCAATTATCCTTTTTGGTTTCTTTGTGAGAAGAATGAGTCTGGGGAGGTCCTTGATCCCTGGAAGTTAGCCAACGTAATTTCAGTTTACATGAAGAGCAAGAAGGAAGATCTAGGAAACTACAGACCTTTGAGTTTAACCTGGAAAAAATGGAGAAGATGATATTGAATCCTGTTGAGCACCTGGAAAAAATGGAGAAGATGATATTGAATCCTGTTGAAAGGCATCTAAAAGACAATGCAATCATCAGGCATGGTCAACATGGGTCCACACTGAAAAAGTATAACTAATTAATATCCTTCTACATACCTGCCTCCTGGATGAAGGGAAGGTGGTGGATGTAGTAAAGGTGGATTTCATTAAGGTTTTGACACTGTCCCCTATATCATCTTTCTGGACAAGTTACCCAGCTGTTGCACAAGCAGGTTCAGGATGCTGGGTGAAGAAGTAGCTGAAGGGCAGGCTCAAAAGGTTGTAGTGAAAGGGGCTGTTGACTGATCACCAGTGATGTTCCTCAGAGCTCAGTTCTAGGGCAAGCTCTGTTCAAGTTTTTAAGGCAATGATCAAGATTCAGGAGTTGAATGCTCCAATAGCAATTATACTGATAATAGCAATCTGGAATGTGATTTTTCCCCCTTGAGGGGAAAAAAGGCCTTGCAGAGTGATTTAGATAGACTGAGCACTGGGCAATCATCAGTGGCATGAAATTTAACACTGGATTCTGCACCTATGATGATGTAACTCTGGTCATGAGTATGAACCAGGAGAAGAGTGGCTGGAGATCTGTCCTGCAGTGCGGCTCTGGGAGTGCTGATTGGCAGCAGGCCAACTGTGAGCCACTAGTGTGCCAGGGCAGCCAAGAGGGCAAACTGCATCCTGGGCAAACTCAGTGCAGCCAGATGGTCAAGAAAGGTGATGATTCTGCTGTATTCATCACTGGTGTGGTCTGAGTCCTGTGTGCAGGGCTGGCCTGCACAGTCTATAAGAGGATGTGAAGGTTCTCAAATGTGTCCAAAGAAGGACAACAAAACTGCTGCTTCTATGAGGAATAGCTGAGGACTTTAGGTTTGTCTAGTTTGGAGAAAAGGAGGCTGAGGGATCACCTCATTTCTCTCTACAGCTTTGGGAGGAGAAGTGGAGAGGGAGGTGTTGACCTCTTTTCCCTGGGATCCTGTGACAGGAGATATAGAAATGACTCAATGCTGCATCGGGGAGGTTCAGACTTGACATTGGGAGACATTTCTTTATAGAGAGCCTGTTCAAACAGTGCAACAGACTTCCTATGTTCTCAACAAACCACGTCTCTCAGCGTTTAAGAGGCGTTTGGACAATGACCTTTTTATAAGGCTTTCCTGTTTGCTCAGCCTTGAAGAGGTCAGGCAGTTGGATGGGATGATCATTCTAGGTCCCTTCCCCTCAAACTATTCTTCCTTTCTTTCCCTTTCTCAATAAAAGGCTATGACTAACCATGGTTCTGATACAAGGATCAAGGAAAAATATCAAATCTCTCTATACATCACAATTGGGAACAACAAACTGTGAAAAGGAGATTAAGAAATTGACAGAATTTCTTTGTTATTTTAAACAATTTTGAACAATAATACCCAATGTTTAGAATTAAGTAGAAAGTCTACTGCCTTGAAGACCTTTACCACAGCACAGGCCCCAAAACAAAGCGGCTTTTTCCAACCTTTCAAGTACCAGATGGTTAGAAAAGGTCCTTCTCTCAGGCCTGAGACCCTCTTCGCCATTCTGCACCTCTAAGGGAATAAAACACCATTATGATAAAATATCTTTTATATGCGTTGATGCAAAAAACTCATTTTTAACAAGAATGCTGACTTAAGAAGAACATGCAGCTTAAGTCTGGATTTGTATAATGGAAATGAGAACATACTCATATCATTCTACTTTCCTATGACCTCAACAGCACGACTCTTTCTCTTTTTTTTTTTTAACTTGTTTCAAATGCATACCAAATCCAGCAATCTGGATTTGGTATGCATTTGAAACAAGTTAAAGTTTCCAGCTATTCACCCTCTTCCCGCACACAAGCTATAACATGCCCCCATTTTTTCTAAAACCTAAATTTGGTTTAGATCAACAGCAGTCTTGGCAAAATGGATTAAAAAAGATGTACACCATACCTGTCTGGGAAGAGCAAAATTACTTGTCTACAAAAGTTTAATGTAAAACCGTCACCCAGCACAAAACAGACACATTTGCGGTAATGCTCTGACTGTAATGCAAAAATGTAGCCAAGGAGTTCTGGAAAGAAGAAAACATCCTGCTAATGGCTTGCCTTGAGATACAGTAATGTCTGAGAGGAAAGAGGAAGAGGTGGTGACAGAAGGTTAAATCCAGAGCTACACTATACACTATAATAAACATTTATAGCAGCAATAATCAGGGTGATTGACTATCAGATTGAAGGGGAAAAATTATTTCTACTAACCCTTGTCTTTCTCAGTGACAAGAGCCCAACAGAAAATTCAGGACTGGTGATGTACGTCAATTCTGTCTCTAAGTTATGTACATTATCCTAGGGAAAAAAACCCTTTTCATTAAGCACTGCATTAATATTTCTTTGCTTTGCAACAAATATATGGATTGCTAAATTTAAGCAGAACATTTCATAAAATATGACATTTGTGTTTGCTAAGCAATAATCAGTTATATTAGTGAATTGTGTCTAAATGCATTCCCATTAAATTTTACTGTGTATGCATCAGGCAGTTACTAATGAACTGAAATTACAATTTTAATCTGAACAAAAAATAATTGAATATAACGAAGTCTCTGTGTGATCTACCTGTACTACAGAACTGAGTATGGCTCTGATAATTAAAAATGTTACTCACATGAGTTAGTACAAGCATGTCTATCAAAACACAGTTCAGGAAAATACATATAAAAGATTTAAAAAGTCCTTCCAGTCCTTCCACTCTTTGTCCTTTCTATTTTGCTTTAAAAGTCTGGTTAGAAGGTATTGCTTCACATATGATATATACCAGTTGATGCAAATAACAAATTCCATAAAACAGTTTTTAAAATAGTTTTCTCATTTACATATTCCAAAATTATAGAAAATACTTGGAAGATAATTGTCCCATAACACTGTTAAATTCCTAGTTCCTCAGTGCAGAGAAATGCCTTCTGAAATGCTGATAGCTATCAGCTGATCATTGCAGAGAAAGATGACCTTACAGCTTTAAATTTACTGGGGACCTAGTCATTTAACAGATGAGGATGAAGAGCTTCAGGTTGTGGTGCCCTTGTCTTCAAGTGACACATACACATGCCATTCAAGCAGGGATTTTTGGGAATATGATGGTTATATGGAAAGGGCATTCGCATGTGTCTGTCTTAAGATTAGAAAAATCTGGGCTTGGGCCATCAAAATGTCTTCATAGTAAGGGAAGTCTTATTGATGTACTGTCAACATACAATTCAGCTGATGGTTATTAGTTTGCAAAACAGGAAAGTTCCAGACACCATTTAAAGGCTACATACATAATCTCTTCTGTAACACTGGCCAACTACATTTCTGTAAAAATATACTTCAGCAACTGCATAATATCTAAGGATTTAATTTTAAACACAGATTATTCAGACAGAATGCTGGAAAATATGTTCAGAGCTTGGCATAAGTAAGCAACACATTTTTATTTTCTCTTGGTGCAATGTTTAATTGATTCTGAATTTGAAAATAATATTTATCTGATGCTGTGAAACAACATAATTATCACAAAACAATCTTTATTGTATATTATTTTTTACCTTATCTATTGTTTTGTAAAGACCCCTTACACTTAGTAAAGGGGTAAAAACAGTAAAAATATCCCAGAACTATCAGAAAAAAAGCATTTTCCAATGAGCAAGGAATGATACCACATATGTAGAGAGACACATTTTTCACAGGTAATTTTTATGAGCTGATGGAGTAGAAGAATTGACATGAGAAAATCATTTTTAGTGCTATTTTAAGTTCATAAACCCATCATAGTTTTAGCATGACAGAATTTTTGAACTCTGGGTTAGTGAGTAAAATAACATCTATCCACACAGCATTGCGAAGAAAGAAGGAGTATGCTTACATTTCTAAATTCAAAGACATCACAGTGTCTTCTGACCATTACTAAAGAGCTTGAAAATACTCTGTTAAATACTGATAAAATAATTTTCAACTTTTCATATTTTACTGCTTTGGAGAGATTAATCTATATTGCAGGATTTTTAACAAGTATTTGACACAGTACATAATTACTGCATAGTTGTTATAAATTCCATCAGATAACTTAATATGTAAATGACACTTTCAGAATAAAGACAAAAGAGAATATTCCAGATCCAGTACACTACAACACAAGACTATGAAAAAAAATTATATTAACTACTTAAGAGATCAAAAATTCAGGAGGAGATGTGGATATCTGATTCTAACAATAGAATGAGACAAAATTCAATTTGAATCCACTGTTCTCTTTTAAACCCCTCTTACAACATTATGCAATGCATTAAAGTATTTTATATGATGGCCTCATTCTTTCTTTTAAGGTTCCTAGACTTTTCTTTGCTAGAAAAACTGACAATGGAGAAAAATTACTTGACTGTGCAACTTCCATATGTCAGAGATTGAAATTTAAAAAAAGTATCCACAGCTTGCAGACACACAGATGTACTAAATGGTAGCATCCAGTATCTTGTAGAAGAGGTTGGCATGGGAACCACTTGCTCATCCAAATCATTTAATATTTTCCATAAGAAACTTTCAGGCTTGCATCTTAACCCTGAACGATTATCATAGCCTTTAAACCTCTTGAACCTAGTACACTGAAATAGATGCAGTTATATGGAGTACTGAAATCACAAGTTTGCTAAGCTAATGCAGCTAGTTTGAACTTAAAATATGACAAAATAGGTTTTAGGAAGAAGTACCAGCTTGACAGGGGATTGAATCACCTCATTCTTTCAAAGAAACAAACTAAAAACAAACACACTTTTGGAAGTGGTTATCCATGCAAGTGGTGGAATCACCATTCCTGGAAGTGTTCAAAAAATGTGTAGATGTGGTGCTTAAGGACACAGTTTAGTGGTGGAAGGAGAGGTTTAGGTCAATAGTTGGACACACTGATCCTGGACATCTTTCCCAACCTTTAATTGGGAAGATTCGATTCTGTGTTTCTCCCCCCAGACAGAACAGATGGGATAATAGCTCTCAGCAATGTAATGAGTACATTTTAGAGGGAAGCTGTAGGTTTTGCTCATTTCTATTGTTAGTCTGAAAAACTTGCTAATTGATTCATACTCTTGGAGCACTCTTGGAGCTGGGCAGAGAAATACCTAAGGAAGTTCAACAAAGGCAAAGGCAGAATCCTGCACCTGGGGTGGAATAAGCCCATGCATGAGTAGAAGCTGGGGGCTGACCGGCTGGGAAGCAGCTCTCTGTGGAGAACCAGTCTGGGGGTGCTAGTGGGCAACAGGCTGTCCATGAGCCACTGTGTTCTAGGGACCAAAGAGGCCAACAGTATCCAGTGAGGTATCAGAAAAAGCACTTCCAGCAGGTTGCAGGAGGTGCTCAACCCTGGTGAGGCTGCACCTGGATTGCTGTGTCCAGTTCTGGGCTCCACAGTTCAGGAAAGATAAAAAAAATACTGGAAAGGGGTACTACAAGGATGATGTGAGGACCAGAACATCTCTCTTAGGAGGAAAGTCTGGGAAACTGGGCTTGTTTAGCCTGGAGAAGAGATGTCTGAGAGGAAATCCTAGCAAAGTCAAGAAATGTCTTAAGGGTGGGTGTCAAGAGGATGGCGCCAAACTATTTTCAGATGCCCAGTGTGATGCCCAACAATGGTATAAGGGACAATAGGCACACACTGAAAGACAGGAAGTTCTATCTAAATATGAGGAAAAACTTTGAGGGTAACAGAGCACTGGAAACAGGGTGCCTGGAGAGGAATATTCTCCTCTGGGTTTGTTCAAAACCTGCTGTGATACAATCCTGTGGAACCTGCTATAGCTAAACCTGCTATGTTAGGAGGGTTGGGCTATGCTCTGTACTACAGAAGAGCAGTACAGAACATACAACCCAGCCACTCTGTGTTACTTCTGCTGCATGAGCATCACCAAAACTGCAACTATGCAACTTCATTTTCAACAGATATTGACCTACAGATAATACAAATGTGGTCAGAGTAGACTTCCTCCTCCAGAGTGGAGCAGCTGGGGGCTCCTGTCTTTTGTGACTGTGTCCAGTAGATATATTTTGTATAGAAATCTCAGAAATTTCAAAATAGAAATTTCCTGATTACTAAATAAATGTAACTTTATAAGTCACTGAATGTTATATTTCCATAGTTGTGTAGCTACAACACGCAAATTCTGATGTCACCTCCTTATATCATACAAAGGAAAGTCAGAGCTTCACTGAATCTGCAAAATATTAGTGTCTGTACTGTATTCAAAACTACAGCTATACTGTCAGTTATAAAAATAACTTACTTTGCTCCTGCTAATAAAGCAGAAAAAAGACAATTTTCCTCAGGCTCAAGAGAGTGATATAGAATCAACAGATATATGATATTTGCCTATTAAATTGTAGAAACATTTTATAGAAATTTGGAAAAGTTTTATGATATGCAGGGTGATAAAGGAGCATTTAGAAATTGTTTCAGTCAGTTCACTGTTTCCAGGACAAACTAGTATTCTGTTTGACTGAATTTTCTGATGGGATGGAAACAGCATTGCTGTTGTGTTTTATCTCTCAATAGAAACTAGACTAAGGCTAGGACCTCTTGTCTGTCACTATGGCAAAACTGCAAAAATTGATTTCACTGAAACTTACAAAGCTAAAATATCTCCTATGACATAGGGAGTTCAGTTTTGTTTTTTTCTTCACTTTCACTTTCAAAACTTAAAAGCAAATTCAAAACTTTTACCACATGGTTGCACAATTAAAAACTAAATGCACATATAATAATTCTACAAAGTAAGGAAGTATATGCATATGTGTCTCCAACAACGTTGAAGAGAAGCAACAGAGCTTAGTACAATTTCAATAGAATTGCTTTGGGTCAACCCTCCAAAAGTTTTTTTCTCATTAAAATTTATGCATATAGATCCCATATATGGGATATATGTATGTATGTATACATGTAGGTCCCTAGGAGAAAAAACATTCATATATATATATATATATATATACATATATATATATATATATATATATATATATATACATATATATATATATATATATATATATATATATGTGTGTGTATATATATATGTATAAATGTATTTATTCTTAACAAACACTACAGTAAAAGATTTTACCTGAGTAATAATAATATATTGGGATTTTTTTTTCAACTATTTACATTGGATAAACCTGCCTCCATATTCATTTTGTAACTCATGTTCTTTTCCAGCAATAAAGCCTTGAGTTCCCCAGGACACTTCTTGAAGAACAAGGTGTTGTTGAATAGTTTTTTTTTCATCATGGAGCCTTACTGACTACACTGAACTGAGGATGTAACTCACTGTATTAAATCTTACTATAGACATCAGTGGAGCTAGGTTGGCATTATTCTGTTTCAATATTCCTGGATACCTAACTGAAATAAAGATGTCTTATGAAACGAAATTCCTGACACTTTCTGAAATCTGGGGAGAATCTGCCTGGAAAATATTGAAAAAGTTAGTATTTTTTTAGTAAAACAAAGAGAGATTGCTACATTTGTAATCACAAACATTTACCTTAAATTACCCCTTGTGGAACTATTCTTATCAGTCAAAGTTATTTACACATATTACCAAAGTAATCAACTTTGTATGAATATATTAAACCATTGCATTATTTAGTACAACCACATTAACCAGCATTAAATTGTTCAAAGCAATTTAAAAACTCCAGGCGTAATTGAAAGAATGCCACACCATCTGTCATTGCTTTAATTCTCACAGTTAAATACTCTTAGGTTCTACAAATTTTGGACACATTTTGATGACTCAAGGATTCTATCTTTATTGAAAAGGCAAAGCAACAAACTGGTTTTTACATCATTAACATATTTTACTGTCATTGAGATCTCATAGCAAGTCACATTTCTTTTCAATTCTTGGTTCCAATAAACTTTAGGAACTTTTTAAGAATCTTTAGTAAATAATTGGCTTTGAGCCCTGCTAGTTAAGAAAGACAGCTTACAAGTCTTTCCCTTACACATCACAGTGTCAAATACCACAGGACAAATAAAACCTGCTCAAATGGACTTAAAATTAATATTTTGAGAGTATTTTATTGCTTACTTTTATTTTTTGTCAGCAGAGCTCTGTGGTTCATACCTTGAAAACATTGGATGTAGTGATACTCAGGTGGACATGGCTCTGGCTTTATGACCAGCATGGGTAGCAGGTCTCTGTGCTACAACATGCAGATGCAAAGCCTGCCACAATTTAGCAATGTGAATTGTCACATTAAAAAGAAAAAAACTACCTCCCCCCAAAAAAAGTGCAATATGTAGTATTAAAGCATCACCTGCCATCCACACTAAACAACAAAAAAATACATGTGCTTGCATCTGCTGGAAGATCCTCTTAACACACCTTATTTTGACTGCAAGAAATTCAACTCTAGCAACAGTGCAAATGATGTCCTCCTACACAGTTTATCAAACAAGAACACTCCACTAACACTTCTGCCCCAGATACTATAACTCAATCCTCCCATTTGTTCATTCTGCCCTCTGTGTTTTTTTTTTTTTTTTTTTTTTTGCTATGAGGTACTTTTTTTGTGGTACTTTTTTTGTGCATGTGTCAATAATTTCAATCCCAAGAATAGGTTTGCAGGTTTGGGCTCTTTTGTTTGTATTTGGCTTCTGCTTGTAGCCTGTGGGCATCTACCCTGTCTTTGGAAGGAACAAGTACAAATGTGTAGGTTTCAGAAAGCTGGTGCAGTCATCCACCAAGATTTTCCACAAGGAAATAATTTGAAGTAAAGAGCAGCGTATGAAAGACAAAGCAACTTGCAGGTTTCCTGTCCAGCACAACTACAGGACTGTGCCATAAAGCAAACTGAATTTAAAAGGATACCAAAAAGTTGAGTTAGAGATTAAAAACCACTACACGATTTACTCTACTCCACATTACATGAAAAAATAAGCACCAAGCAATAACAAAACTGAAATAATGAAATATGAAGAGAGGAACACAAAATTTACATCAAACCTCCTGTGTCCAGGCTTCCATTTCATGACCACAATAACATCAGCCACAGCAACAGCTTCTGTAACAGTTTTTCAGTGTTAAAACATAAGAACACCTAAATAACTTCCTTCATTATATATGAAACACCTCTTTTCCTTCTCTACCCAACCTATCCAAATAATTAAAACAGATTTTAAATCAGCAGTAAGGTATAAATACAATTCTAAGTACAAAAACAACTAAAAAACAAAAGTCGCAAGTAGTGGACTGATTTAAGGTTTCTTTCACATTGCTTTTCAGCAAGTAGAAGTTTTATTGATGAACAGGCAGTAGAGTGTATAATTATGCTGAGAATGTTATTCTGTGTAATGGATGAGATTCTTGTTAGAGACACTGCATTAGGGAACTCATTGTGTCTGACAAGGATTAGATCACAGAGACCACAGGTCTAAAGAGATAAACATACACAGTGGGTCAGAATGAATTTTAAATTTCAACATTTTACCCAAATGTTGACCAGCCCCTGAAAATAAATTTATAAATATATTTATTTCAGGTCCTCAGCTTGCCTTGAAGTTGTAGCAGCAGTCAGATTTTTGACTTTCAGTGCATGGTAATCTTAGCCTTACCCTTGGTGGATGGCAAGGGGCTGGAGCATAACATATGTTGCACAAGCAGGAAACAAATAATATTAATTTTTATTTTTTTTTAGTATTATAATATTATTGGGCTGCCATCTTCCTTCAAAGTGTCATTTTCCAACAGAGATTCATAGCCACAATAATGTCCTAATTATACCTGAGTTGAAATCTCCTCCTTAAATTTAATTAGTATCCATCCACTAGTTCTTACAGTTGTTTTACTGGGCTCCAGTAGGAGGGACAAAGGCTATCTAAATTCATGTGAACATATGGCAACAACACAGCAGGAGACCTATGTGATACCCTACCATATAAGACCCATACACCATGGGCAGCCACAATTTAACTTTATTGTGTATAAAAACAATGGTGGAGGGAATTGATTACTTGGAATGATGAGATAGTCTATAGTGCCTGACTTTTAATGACTTGAAAACATTAATTTCCATGATTTCTATGATCAGTCAGAATTACTTGATGCAGCTCAGTTCTAAATATAAAATACCCAGTACTTTAGTGATTATGACAGTTAGAAATATTTTCTTAAAAAGCAAACTGAGGACAAAGCAAAAAGGAAAGTTGAGGAAAATAATTATCTTATCACAGAATCCTAATCCCCCAATAATTGATTAAATTCTACTATACAACAGAAACGATATCTCTATCTCCTCAACAGAGACAAGAATGGTGATGACTGCTGGTTTACAGTGGAAGCATGATACAGGGACAAACTGTGCACTGATGGAACTCACAACAAATTAAAGAGAATATCTCATAGCTATCAAGTTTTTTAGACCCTCTTTAGTAACAATGTTATGACTCATCTGTATTTCATTCATTTTTTTCACTAAAAAATGGGTGACTGGGACTGAGAATTAAATACTAAAACTTCATGGCTATAGGAAAAATAAAATTAAATCAAGCCTCAGAAAAGGAGGCTTTAGGGGTTTAAACGTGGTAATTACACAAGTCTGCATCATGGTTGATGTACTGTAGCTTCAGAGATCAAAGGACAAAAGCAAAATGGATCAATTTCAGTACGGCTCCAGGCCCTTAGTGCTGCTAAGTGACAGGGTGATGGTCAATGGCAGAATCTGATGCTCAAGAAGTTCCACCTGAACATGAGGAAGAACTTCTTCACTGTGGGAGTGGCACTGGAGATACTCAAGAACTATCTGGATGCAGTCCTGAGCCATGAGAAAACTTTTTTTTTTTTTAACAGAAAATGTTTACCTAAGAACTACAGGCTTATGACATACAAATAATTTATTTGCATTAGTGCAAAACAATGCATTAGCCCTGACAATGACAATAGAACATCTGTAAGCAACTGGTAGTGTCGGGATATGTTCCAGTATGTTCAGTTACCAGATACTAAGTAGACATGAGGATTACACCACAGAAAGAATGAGGCAATTGCTCATGATTATATGAAGTTATTATATAAAATATATTGTAATTGTCCAGAAAACTGAAATTAAAATGACTAGGATAGAGTGACTTAATTAAATACTGGAAATTTTTTGGAATGTATGATATTATTGGCCTGTTCAAAGCTACAGATGGGAGGAAGTTTATTTGGTCCTTTACTCTTCTTGTGTATATACAATGCATTTCTCAATAAAATGCTTCCAAACAGTGATCAATTCACCACATATGATATCCCAATGTTGTCTCTCCTCTTTTAATTCTCTGTTCCACAACAGAGTTTGAAACTCTGACAATTTTCAGAAACAAACAAAACAAAACAAAATAACTACAACTGCTAGAATGACTAAATTGCTCAAAGGCTTCAAAATGTTATACCAATACAGCTTTATAGTCCCATCACACTTCAGAGGGCCCAGGTAATTGTGTAAAAACTAGCATCTAGAGACTTCTCCGACTTTGCATTTTGGGTTTTTTTCCAAAGTCACTCATTTTGGGTGAGGAAATTGAGATAACTCTAAAAGACTATGATGTAGGTGAAATAAGCCAGAAAATGATATTATTTTAGACCTGAGGATTAGTAGTGTCATCAACTAAATGACAATGTGCTGCAAACTAGTGTAACAGCTTAAAGAGCAGCTACTGTGTAATCACTTGGGTAAACATTGCACTCCCAAGAAACTTTGCATCAAAATCCAAAGTAAACCAAACAAAAAAAACAAGAAGAGTCTCAAACAAACAAAACCGCCAAAACCAAACCAAAAATCACTGTAAACCCTAGAAGAATCATTCTTCCCCAGAAGAATGGTGTGAGAAGTTTGTCATACTTGGATCACAATGTATTCCCAGTATTTTTTCAGGTTCCAGTGGACAGTGGAGACCATATCTTCCAACCCATTACCACTGAGAATTTAACATAAAAAATCATGAGTGAACTTTGATAAAGCATACATAATGTTTGCTGTGATATTTTGCAATGACAGCAATTGACTATTATGGTTTGGAAAATAATTTATCGATTTCCAGAAAATAAATAATACTGAAAGGTTGTTTTCCTGAATTTTTAGAGAAATGTTAAAATCCTTTACAAACTATTATGCAATTTTTCCTAAAGAAACAATGTGGGTACAGAAAATGTCAGAATTTCTACATGAATTTCTACAGAATGCTACAAGTCAATACAAGTTTCAAAAAATCATAAACAAAGAAGGGATAAATAATGAGAGTGGATAACAGAGAGGGAAGAATTCAGTTACAGAATGGATGACACTGATAGCTTTATAAAAGACACAGTTATTCCTTTACATTTTTATGAAGTGTAAAGAGCTCAGAAAATTTCCATTCAAGATCCAAAAAGGTAGACTTGAGTCTGCAACTAATTTCACAAAGATTAGTCAGAATTCCAGTTCATTTGACTTAAGAAGCTTATACAGTCCTTAGTGCCACTGCTGGAGTATCATTGTTTTTTTGACCAGAACTTGACTGGTCTGTTTAACACAATTTTCTGAAGCTTGTTTAATCCAAGCCCCAGCTCTCAAATGAGGATAAAACAGTGATCTCTCTGAAAAGAACATTAGTGTGCAAGCTGCTCGACTGTACCAGCTGTCCACTGAGAAACCTGAGGAAGAAGTGCTCCGAAGATAAAAAGAGCTAAATAACACAACAGCTCATGCTAGGTGTGATTGCAGCAATCTGGTGGCAATTTGTTGCTGTATAATGAATGCCCAGAATATACTGCAGGCAATGAATCAGACACTGAATTTATAAGTTGTCGTTCTAGAAAACTAAATTTAAAAATAATTTTTAATTTCAAAAACTGTAAAAGAAGCATTAAGAAATGACATTCATAAGTCTATACTTTTCTCTTGAAATAATTGAATCTGTTGATTGTCCAAAATTTTAAAACTTGTTTTGCTTTTCCACATAGAACCTCCAAAACTTACAAAAAAGTAATGCTCTCAATTTACACCATTTTACTTATAAGCCAAGCACCGAAATGCCATACTTTTGAAAAGCATTTTAACACAGTGGAGGTCCATAGAGATCCATACCTTCTCCCAAAAAAATGTAGTTCAGCAGTACTTTGGTTGATTTCTCTTTAAATTTTGAACTAGCATTTGCATATTTTGATTCTCCCGATGGCAGAAATTGTCTTAGTATGCCAACAAGCATTTATTTGTGACAAGAAAATAATGAAAAAACCCTCAAAAATAGGAAAAAAAATATCCACAGCCCACTTCATTAGTCTCTGGTGCCTTGAAATTGTGCTCAACAAACTACTTCCAATACCATAACACTATAAACACCATTCTCAAAAGGTTATTTATTTTTTCTTTGTCACTGTAACAATCTGTTTTAATGAAAGAATGTACTGGCAAGAGGTTTTTCTCATGAAAAATCCTATTTTTCTCTTGATTATTACCTTTAATTATTCAAGAAAACACTAAAAATCTTTCAAACTGGGCTTGAGATAATATGCAAAAAGAGATCTCTCCAAAGCAATCATAGATCTGACTTATCTTTCAAATCAGTGGCATTACTTCCCTGATTGTGGAACTCACAGCAATGGGACTTACAGTAAACACTATGTATTCTCATGGCATCAAAACCTGCAAAATACCCCATGTAACTAGAGAAGAATGACATCTGGTCTCTGTCGCTGCTAAGGCACAAAAGTAGCAACATTATTTTGACAGGAATTATTTTGTTATTTTAGCACACTGAAGACCAGAATTTAGCCCAATATGTCAGGGATGAACACTTGTCATTAACTCATTCTGCATGAATGTACTGCTATTCACTTTTTGTCCCTCAAAATATGAAATCTATTTGGCAAGGTTAAACACCTCACCCATAAACATAGCCCTGAGTGTAAGGCAAGGCAGATTCCTCAGATAGTGTCAAATGCAGCATTCACTCTGCCTCTTTCAAAGGAATCCATTTAAATATACACTAAATTCAGTTATGACCTTTATAACCTTGCAGTGTTAAACCCAGCTCAATTTCCTTTTTAAAAACCAAACAGTCAATTTTCAGTTACTATTTAACATATCAGTTACCCATCTGAAAAGCAAGACTTAGCAAATTAATAAGCCTGTAGTAAACCAAGAACATGAAATGTCAAAAGTACAAAAAAAAAAAAAAAAAACCCAATACCTAATGCTACTAAACTATTTACAGAATGGAAATATGTAGTATAAATCTGATTAAAATGTTGAGGACAAATAAAAGAATAAAAGATAAAACATGATTGAGAAATGGTCCATGAAGTTATTCTGCAAAATAAAGTTTTTACTTGAATCACATTTAGATGACTAGTAAGACTTGGATACTTTGAATACTGCTTGTACCTTTAAAAGTGATCTGAAATACTATAGGTTGGACATTTCGAAACAAACTAACTCTGCACAATTTGAATGTGAGTGGCCTTGTCAAATTCAGGCACATAAAATAAAACCACAGACTCCCAGATTATCTTAATTGGAAGGAACCCATCAGGATCATCAAGCCCAGCTCTTAGCCCTGCCCAGGATGTCCCCAACAACCACAATGTGTGCCTGACACTTTTGTCCAAACACTTAAACTCTGACAAGCTTGCTGCTGTGACAATTTTCCGGTGGAGCCTGTTCCAGTGCCCAACCACCCGCTGGCTGAAGAACCTTCTCCTTATATCCAACCTAAATCTCCTCTGACACAACTCCGGGCCATTCCCTTGGCTCCTGTCACTGTCACCACAGAGAAGAGATCAGTGCCTGCCCCTCCTCTTCTCTCACGAGGAAGTTGTAACTGCAGTGAGCTTTCCTCTCAGTCTGAACAGACCAAGTGACTTCAGCCACTCCTCACATGGCTTTCCCTCAAGGCCCTTCTCTCTTATTTTCTTTCCCCAGTTCTTTGGTGATGAGAATTTATGTAACATATGCCTCAGGTACATGGACAAAATTCCAGTTTTCCTTACACTGGATCATTGACCAGTGTTTCTGAATAAATGTACGCATCTGCATATTTCAAGCACACTATACAGTTATTTTTATTGAACATTTCTTGCGGAACTTTATGCAAGCTATTTTCTCACTAATTCTCAAATTTCCTGAGTAATATCTTGTCTGGTAAGCTAATACTCTTAGTCGCCCTCCTCTGAACTCACACCAACAGGTCCATATCCTTCTTGTGTTCTCTCCTCAGAGTGGGGAGAGCAGAAGGGCAGAATCCCCTCCATGACCCTGCTGGCCATGTTGATTTGGATGCAGCCCAGGATACACAGTGGCAGGGGCTTTCCTACCCCTGCCCTCATTTCCCACTCCATCGACAGGTTGTCATTGAAGATTGAGGCAAAATATTTGTGTTCAGTTTTTTCTCAAATATTAAAGATGACATTGGACTATTCTATTTTTTCATGGTTAAGTCTGGATCCCGAGATAGACGGCTATGAACAGACATGAGTTCTGTTACTGATATCAGCTAAGAACATGAGGTATTTGTCAGGTAGTGAAAAACACTTTTCTGTTCCTTATGACAACATAATATTACTTTTTTTCAGATATGACATGCTCAGAAGAAGTTTATGGCAAAATATAAATGGTCACTAGAGGAAAGCAGAAATCAGCAACATGATGAGGGAATTTTAATTGGCCACAAAATTGAGCTTAAGAGGGTCCTCCAAATGGATAAAATAGGATTAGATGGATGGAGCATCTCATCTATGAGGAAAGGCTAAGAGAATTGGGATTATTCAGCCTGGAAAACAAAAGGCCTTTTTTTAGGGTGACTTAATTGCAGCCTTCTAGCACCTGAAGGGACTCTACTAGAGAGGAGAAGGACTTTTTACATGCTCTTGTAAAAGAGCCTGAAGATGCCCCAATCCTGTGAGTGTCCCAGGCCAGGCTGCATGGAGCCTGAACAATCTGCTCTAGTGAAGGATGTCCCTCTATATGGCAGGGAGATTGGAACTAGATGGTCTTTAAGTGCCCTTCTGACCATGCCCATTCTATGATTCTGCGATTAACATGCCAACTATTATACAGTTAGTTCTTCTAATTGTCAAGACCGGTTATACTGTCAAAAAATAATAAAAATTTAATTTTGTTCTGAAATTAAAATGAAGCAAAATATTTTCCTGTGGTTAATGCCTTCTGACTCCTGGTCTGTAGACAAGTATGCAACCATATTAGATTTGTCAGCAAATGTTAAAGGTAGTATGAGAGAACCGATCTGCATTACATGATTTAGAGTGATTCTGAAAAGGAACTTTTCAAGACGGGAAAGAATATTTTTTTCAATATTCCTGCTAGAATACTGCTCCTGCCGTACCTAATACTTATTCTAAAGACCCACTTTTACTACTCACAGGAATGACAAAATATCACCTGAAACCAAAAGTTACCAGAACTAAATTTTATTTTCCTGCATTATCAGCAACAGCAGCTAGCAGGGTCTTGTTAACACATCATTTATTGCATTAAGTTTTGCGTTACTTTAGGGATTTTGCTGGCTTTGACTTAAGCTGTATTTGTGCAAATTTTTTATTCCAACACTTTGTTTCTATTAACTGAAAAAAAAATTATTACAAAGGTGTATTTGTAAATTCTGTGCAATTCTCCTACAGTGAGAGGTGGAGATATTTCACAGAATGTATGGGAAACTACAAGGTGATGGAAATGAATAACATTTTTGTGAAGATTTATTTATAGCCAAATTGCCTTTTAAATGAGAAAAGTACAAAAGTATAATTGCAAGCTCACATGAAAATCAATTGTTTCTTGACAAGAATGTACGCTACTGACAGCTCATTTTATTACTAGAAATCTGTAACAAAACAGGTATATATGGTATTACAAGATAAATGGGAAGCTGGCAGCTGCTTTGAGCAACTTTATTAGCTAATATATTAATATATTCATTTATTCTTTTTATAAAGGCCTTGGAGAAAAAAACCCAAACAAATCCAAAACTCTACCAAAACCCCAACCCACCAAAAAATCAAAATCAACCAAAAATAACCCCAAAAGACAGAAAAAACCCCAACTAATCAACCAACCAAGCAAAACAGATCAAACTCTTAATCTATTTCATTTGCTACATATCAAGACATTACTTCCTTCACTCTGAATAAAAGAACATTTTACTTCAAAAACATTCCAAGAGATTAAGTGTGGACAAATAACTCTAGATTCCACCCATGGCTATGTGTCAATTAAGTTCCAGGTTCACTGTCACCATCTGGCAATTTTCTGTTTCTTTGATTTTGCCTGTTATATAAAACTTTTCTTAACTATACTGGAAGCCTCTCTGCCCCATTACTGTGATGAGGCCATGCTGCTAGCACCATCTGACATTCTTTTCTACTATAGGGGAAATGAAATGAATTGCATTGAGGAGCTCATATTCTTCCTCTGTGCTTGCAGGGCTGGTCTTGGAATGCTCTCCTAGCATTACACTAGGAATTGCAGTTTGGCAGACTTCCTTTCCGCTGCAAGGGAGCCAAAACCAATGGCATGCAAGGATGCAAGGATGGCTAGGAACAGGGTGACTATATGCCAGCCTTGCAAGCAGCTTTATAGTGAGTGTGCTGGGCAGCAGTGCAGTCAGACCAGTATGAGCCACAGAGATGGGCCAGAAAGCCAGATGAGAATCCAGATGTCACTGCTGGGAAAAAAAAAAAAAAAAAAAAAAAAAAAAAAAAAAAAAAAAAAAAGAACAACAAAACACCACCACCAAAACATTTTCCACATTTCTGAGCTTTCTCTCTGTATGACAGAGTTGCCAATTTATCACTTTAACTCCTTTGAAATGTCAGATGATTCATAACAGATTGATAAAGCTTAGTTCTCTGATAAACATTAATAAAACATGGCAGAGGACTGCAAGTCAAACTGAAAAAAAGAGATTACATTGATCTACATTATGTAAATCAGATTTTTCTGATTCTCTGTCTGAATACATTAGGATCAGACTACAATGTTTGTAAAGTATAAACACCTCTTCATTTATAGCAATTTTTAAAAATCAGTGCTTTGATGACATTATTTCTCAAACAATATCTAAAATGAGTTTACTTGTTTTACTCTCCAATGCAATGCATATGGCAAACACGATAGGTTTGATGCAACATTTTTCAAAATCTCACTGACTTCCCAAACATTCTAATTATGTCTGAAAATGTACATTTCAAAACACCTTTATATTTGTAATTACTGAGCATTTAGAAATAAATGCTCACCTTAAATTTTCAACAGTAGTGTTGCAGTGTCAAAAAGCCTTCAAAGATGTGAACTGTTTAAATTAACACTTCTGTCAGAAATATTTTACTTTTTCCACACCAAAACTAGCACTCTCTTTCAACATGGCACCTGCCTTCGATAACTTAACTAAAATAAAGTTTTAAAAAATAAAATAAATATTTTTAAACTAAAAGTTTTATTTGTAAATAAATCCACTTCAAATATCAAAAAAAATCTGTTGAAGGCTGCTTTTTTTATGCCATATTAGCAAGCCTTCTCTTGAGGTAGTGATACTTGGATATCCATTGCAATAAATACATTTTCTCCCTAACACCTTTCTATTATTCCATATATATTTTCAAATAAGATTCTATACATGCTGCCAAAAGGCTCAATTAATTTCTGCCCTCACTTCAATACATTAATGCAACCTTCTCCTTATAAGTTATCTTCCTCAGGGTGAAACTGAGATAGTGATGTAAGCTTAGAACTAAAAAAAACCAGAAAATATGTGCATGTTACATGCATACATGTATCTGGATTTTTGCAAGGATTCTTTCATTTAAGATAAAAGGTAGTTTTTATCAAAGATGATGGCAATCCAGTTTGAATCATTAATAAAATTACAACATAGCCCCTTCTTATTTAGATCTGCACAGTACCAAAAGTATCAGAGATATTCAGGATTTCCAATGAAAATTTGGTAGCAAAGTCATATTTTTTAAGCAAGTAAATAGACTTACTGGAAATTTTACATCTGCTTCTAGTAACCTCTGCACTGGGATTGAGCTCTGTTGACATGATTGGAGGGCAAAGGATCAGCAGGTGATCTAAAATAAGTCCTTAGGTAATGATCTATGTTTGGTCTGATCCAGGCGGGTCAACCTGAAGTCTCATGTACATCTACTGTAAGATCAGTTAATTTCCTTAGAAGACCAGGAGTTCTTACTTACAGATTAAAATCTAAAATTCTGTGGTGAATAAAAATGCATTATCTTCATAACAGACAATAAAATACATCTTTAGCACAGCTATTTACAACTACTACAGATGTCAAAAGCTACAGATAAGGGATACACCACAGAAGAATTACCAAAAACTAATCATATAAATAAATGTTTACGCATAGTATACTCACCAACAATTCTTCTACTAATAAGCACATATTTTCTGAAAAAAATCCCTTAACCTCATAGTATATTTTTGGTTTGATTTTTTAAAGAGTACATTTTCTCGTTGCTAATTGAATTAAGAGATATAAAACTAATTATCTTAACAGTATGCCATGATGGCCTTTCTTGGTAATATGCACCCACATCACAAAATTTTTATAATTTTTCCTTTTTTTTAATGGAGTGTTTTTCACTTTGTAAGTTACATTCATTTATGTGTTATGTTAGGTTCATTTTGGTGTGTTCGTTTTGAAGTCAAACACTATACTGACCTGTTTCCTCTGAAAAATTATTTCCCATTACTTGAAAAAAGGAGAAAAAAATGTTTAACTCTAATGACACCTTTAAATGCACTTGCATTTAAACTGTCTCAATTAAGCTTCAAAATTTGCACCTGCAAAGCTAAGTGGATTGAGGAACAAAGGGTTTCCCAGTTCAATTATTGCAAGATTAGGCTGAGACATCACCTGCATGCTGATTAGTTTACAGCAATAAAACACTTGAACTTAAGAAAAAATTAAATGGAAAGCTGAAACTACCACAAAGTGCTTTTACACAGGAGTCCTGTCTTTTGCTCATACTGGTGCATTTGTCTTATGGCCATGCAATTAAATTTCATATCAAACATGGAGTTTCTAACTATTGCTATGCAATAAATCAGTTTTCTCTCTCACTTTATCTTATCATTTGGATTCTAGATGGTTTTGCTGTGTAGGATTCTGGAGGATTTGAGACTTCTTCCAGAAGATTCTACCTGTATTTTGATGGCTTCAGCTTTCAACAGCATCTGGTTTTTGTGGTTTTTTTTTTTGTTTTTTTCCCACCACAAAGTCTGTGCCATTAGTCCTGTTTGAAATCAGAGGAAGAAATAAATATGGGAGAAATTTTATTAGTTTTACTACCTTCCAAATTATGTATCCCCTCTATTCATCATGACAGTTTTAAAAGTTCATTAGGGCGTGTACCATATTTTTGTTCATATTCCTCATTCATTCTCTGAAAAGACCTTAAGTGCAGAAAAGTTTCAAATATATTTAAGTCAAGCCTGTACTATGGAACCACACTACACAGAGCGCATTTAACATATATGAACCATTCAAGTATAGACACATGTAAAGGTAGAGAGAAAACAAAAATCGTATGTCTTGTATATGCCAAATGTGAATGATTCTCAAGATGTGTTTACTCAAAATCTTGTATTGCTTACAGAACACATTGCATAAGTACTTTAAGATTAACAATTCCTAGTGGGATTTCATTTTGGATTTTAAAATGAATTTTTTTAGTCATGAGTTTTCTGTGGATTTATTAGTGCTGATTATAGATCAATAGAAAACTGTTTTCCTAGTTAACTGTATCAAAAAAATATTTTCATAAACAAAAAGACAAAGAAACATAAGGCATCTCTGTTGCAAAAAACTTTTACATATACACCCTATGAAAAACAAGTACCTGTTAAATTATATTTTATAACTACAAAGTTATCCAAAGTGAAAACAGAATGTTAAAATATTTATTGTATCAGCACAAAAGGCTATAGTTTTTCCATGCTGGCCACAATATGTTTTAAACACAGAAATAATCTGGGGTTTTTTGTCCATTTAATCTCTAGAATGAGGAGACTGGGGATTTTATCTCTAAAGCAACATTCATTGAATTCTGGTCCACAGGAAACAGGTATGATAATATGCCCAAATTATTTGCTGTGAGAAAGAGAAAACTCACTGAAACAAAACATATATTTCCATGCATGTAGGAAACAAATTAATGGAAAAATTCTGAAATCATAAAGGATCATGTTAAATTCAGTGTGTTCTGCTTTGTTAGTCACATAGAACAAAACTATGCAAGGAAGGCCGTGGGTCTGATTTTGCATAGTTTTTGCCTTCAGTTTATTTGGTTAAAGACATTTATAAGAAGTCTTGAATCTAAGGGTGTGAACTTTTGTATAAACACAGAGGGCCTCATTTTCACTAAGCTTTCCTTACATCAAATAAGGAATTTTCCTAAATGAACATAGATGCTCATGCAGCTCTACAAGCAAACAGACCTGTTACAAACACACTGAACTGTAATAATAAATCTCAGTTCTGTGGCCAGATCAACCTTTCCCATAGGTTTTTACATTTACTCATTTCTTTTACTACTGAATATTCTTAGATGAACGGAAACAAGCTGCTGTAACAGACATGTTGACAGTCGCTCAACAAAAATCATACTTGTAATTGTAAAAACAAAAGTTGATGATGACACTAATTAGCAATTAACATTAGCCATTTAAGTGACTAAGAAAGTGAAACACTAATGCATAATGTTCTTGATGGCGTGCCTGACAATACATACATCACATTTAACAGATGGAAAAAAAGTAGAAATATTATCTTTCAGGAAAACTATTATTTTTCACAATCTATCAACACAAGGATTTCTTAGGAACAAACCAAAATAGAAACATGGATTTCATTCAACAGCAACACGCTAAGATATTCTGCATTCAAATGTCACAATGTTTTGAAGGCTTCCTAAAAGTGTATCACACTTGCAATTCAAGCTTAACTGGGTACAATTCATAATGATACTCTGTCAGTCATTTCAACAAAATTCAGTTGATGTCACCTATGCACTTGGAATTCTTATGATAAATACCAAAATAATAAATTTTAAAATTTCATATTTTCATCTTTATCTCATATTTTAATGTTAATGGAAAGGGATTTCAGTCCAAGGTCAAGAATTTTCTACAAACACCACTGGAATTTACAGGACAGGGAAACAAACTTCCTCATTATAACTAAATACTAAATAAACGTACAATTGAAAATACATAAGATTAAATGACTGTCTCAGGAAAAAAAGTATTAGATCAAACCCCTTAACATGAGTAGCCATTTTTTATGACATTACTTTTCCCATTTTTTTCTTCCTTTTTTAAAACACATTCTTATATTTTTGGAGTCACAGGATTTTACAATTAAAAAATTATATCATATCCTCAAATTTGAAAAACAGCCTAAATCTTCAAATTAATTATAATTTATTTTGTCTATTCAATTAAGTAAAGGAAATTAAAACTGACAGAACATAAGGAAAACACAACAAATACCTACATAAAATCTACAAGCATTAAATTTTTCTCAGATTATTATGAGAATTATTCATTATTATTATTCTAATAATTAGTATACTCCTGATTTATTTATGAAAACCTTTACATTCAATAAAATCTTAAAATACCCTAAACGTATAATCAGATCAGACCCTAAGTACTGACTCAGATTTCAAAGGTTTCTAAAGAGGTAGAGGTATCTAGTGTAAATAAAAGGCCTGGCAGCATTTGACACCTGTATTATCAAAATATAGGCTGACAAGTGACAAGATGAATTTTCAAAGTGACAGTAAGCCCTTGAAAAATAATGTTACACAACAGTGAAAATAACAAAGTCTAAACTAAGTACAATCCACATGCATAAGGCCACATTTAGTATTCAAAAATAAGACATTCATAATAAAATAAGTGGAGGAAAAAAGCACCTTAGATATCTGAAGCAGGAGAGTAACTCACCCTAATGCACTACACTGTTGCCTTCACTTGTATATTTTTCTAATAACATGATCACGTATGTGTCATATATCTCTTGGACTTTAATCAAATAGGATAATGTAATAAAGCTCATTTTCTCATTTTCTCATCCATAATATCTAAATTTGATGTTCTGTCAGTAAGCCAGTTAAAAAAAAATTTTAACATAATTTAAGAGCAGGTGGCAAAGAAAACTTTATGAAGAAATTACAATTGCTACATTGCTCTATGGCATTGAAGTGAAATTTTATTTATTCTGAGTACTTCTGTGTCCTCTTATTAATAATGTAAAAAGAAGACAAAAAAGCACACCATAATAAACTGTTAAAAGATATAATAAATAATATAACTGAAGATAAAGATACTACTCAAATTGATTAGCAGAAACTGTGAGAAAACCCCAGCCTTCTAGTATGTGTCTTCCTGAAAATATAATCATAAGGATTGGCTCTTCGGAGTAGAAGAATGAGAATATGCTTCACTGTGCAGCAAAGTTTTAAACTACAATTTATGTGCTCTTCTCAGTTTATTTCATAATTAAAATCCAGCCAGAGAAAGGGGAAAATATATACATCTGCCACTGTTGATGGTCTAGACTCTGTTGGAGAACATTTGAGTGTTTTTTGGTCAGAAATTTCACTGTATTTCAATTCTGTGTTGAAGACGTTGTAGTGTCTTTATTCTAACTAAAAATAGGCCTTATAACATCACCGAAACAATCAGTACCCTCTAAAATATTAAAAAAATAGTAGTCCATTTATATGAACAACAAAATTCTATTAAGCTTTTCCTTTTAAGTGGGCAAAAGAAAGTAAATGTACCTTTCAGCCTTAACAGAAACCACGTCAACTACCACCAATTCTTATCCACTTCACTAAAAATGCATTTTTGAAAGAGTAGCAGGTGTACAGAACAACCCATAATCAGTCTACAGAGCCCTTCTTGTGGTCAGAACTGAAAATGAATAGGAGTATGATTCATCATTCAATAAACAGGAGAACCCACCAGTGTCTGACTCAAAACCCAGTAATCTGTGCATGTCTCAGCAGACTCAATGGGTTTGGCTACACTTAAGATGTTCATAATGCTCAAATGGATTATACAGAGATATTTTGGCATTCATACTGAAAACAAGACAAAGAAATTCTCTGAATTCCCTCATATTCGTAAATATATAGTTCAGTTTTCCTAGTGCTTTACCAAAGTTGATTCAAATTATGCTAGGATTCAATGTTTTCAACCCCATGCATCACTGGAGGAAGAGTGGCTGGAAAGCAGAACTGCAGAAAAGGACCACAGAGTGCTAGTTGACATACAGCTAAACATGAGGCAGTGTGTGCCCAGGTGGCCAAGGAAGCCAATGGCATCCTGGCCTGTGTCAGCAATAGAGTGACCAGCAGGACGAGGACAGTAATTGTCTCCCTGTATTCAGCACTGGTGAGACAGAACCTCAAGTTCTGCGTCCAGTTCTGGTCCCCTCAGTTCAAGAAGGACATTGAGGCGCTGGAGCAAGTCCAGAGAAAGGCAACAGAGATGGTGAAAAGTCCAGGGAATAAGTGATATGAGGAACAACTAAGGGAACTGGCATTCTTTAGCCTGGCAAAAAGGAGACTGAGGGGCCTTTACTGCTCTCTGCAACCATCTCAGAGGAGGTTGTAGCCAGGTGGGCTGGCCTTTGCTCCCAGGAAACCAGAGACAGGACACAGGGAAATGGCCTCAAACTGCACCAGGGGTGCTTCAGGTTGGACATCAGGAAGGATTTCTTCACTGCAGGGATGGTCAAGCATTGGAAGAGAATGCCCAGGAAGGTGGTGGAGTCTATCCTGAAACACTGTCCCTGAAAGTATTCAATAAATGATTGGATGTGGCACTTAGTCATATTGTTTAATTGATATGGTGGTTGGATTTGATGATCTTGGAGGTATTTTCTGATCTAATCTAATGTAATCTAATGTAATCTAATTTTATCTCATTTTATCTCAACATTTTATGATTCTGTTCTATTATTCTATCTCAAAAAAATACTGTTAAAATCTTCACAAGAAACCTTTTAGCTAAAACCATCTATTCCCATATCTGCTTCCAAAACCCATATTGAATGATCAAGTTTTATCTTCCTAAAAAGGCAGCTTTATTTTATTTTTCATAAGAGCTGAATTGCATACAAGTCCCTGAACTAATATTATGCTAATTTTCTTGGCAGTGGAATGTAGTCTTCACACTCAAAAGTGTATAGAAAAACACCAGAATCTGGATGTTCACATTAGCAATAACCTTCTTTCACCTTTTTCGGTATCTTTCTGGAGTTGATATCACCAGATGCAACTACAAAAAACAGCTGTCTTTCAGCTGCTGCTTCTAGTCATGCCCTGGCCCTCAAGGCTCCAATAATAAAAGACTTAGGCAGAATTGACCTAGACAGTCTGAAAATATTCACTTGGTAAATTTCATAGCAGTCTGATTTTAAGAGCATTTTGGGGGTGGGAGAAGAAGTAAATGGAATCGTGAAGAAATGATAAATATAACTATTCCTGACAGCAAGTTTGGCAGGTATTCAACACCTTACAGACTCAGGACCACTAGTTTGCACCATTTCCTAGAATGAACCAGAGATTCTATAGTCTGCTGCTGTCACTGTAAATTCATAGCATCATCATGTAGACTATTCCAATGTTTCTAATGCTACCTCAGTAAAAAAAAACAAACAAAAAAACATTCAAATACTTTAGAAAAGAAGAAATGGAGAAAAATATAGCAAAGAACACATTGGCAGACATATGTAAGCATAAAATTCTGTATTTTAAGGTTTAAAGTGACAATTCTACAGAAAAAAAAAAGAATCAATTGTACGGAAATTTAAAAGTTTTAAAACTTTTATTTAAATACATTTTTTCTCAGAATTTTTATTTGCTTTTATGCTTCATAAAAATAAACAAAATCCAGCAAAGAAATATTTTTGACATCATGAACACTGAAGAACTGAACAAATATTACCATTTTGTTTTCTTAGTCTCCAACAACCTATTTGCAAACAAGAAAATAATAGTCAAAATTAATATGTATGTCAAAATAGGTTATTTATTAAAAAAAAAAAGAAAAAATGCTAAACAAGAAAGAACCTCAAACCAAACTAACCAAAAACAAGAAACAAAAACCAAAAAATTCTCCAAAAGTGACCTAAAACCAAACAAACCCACAGAAGATCCTTAAATATTAAGCAACAAATAAATATTTCCAGATAAGTTTTGGCTCTACTATTGCTTTCCAAAAAGATGTCTTCTGGCTATATATGCTGGAAGAGATCACCTAGCTTTTCGTCTCCAAGTATGAAGGTTGTCTGTTGCAAGATCACAGAAGAATAAAATTCTGTTCATCTCTTTGAAATACTGTTAAAAAATAATTTTATACATAACCTATATTGTAAAACATAAATTTATCCTAAAAAATAAAATGCATCATAAAAATCATTACATATTTGAATTATAGGGGTAGAATGATGAAAGAAAATTATATATATTCTGTAGAGAGAAATGGCCAAAATCAGATCTGGAGTGTAGACTTCCATAGTCCATGGTCAAAATTGGATTTTCATCCAAGAAACCTCATATTCAGCCAGTATACTGAGGACATTAGGAAAGGATCAAAGTACTTTTGGAAATATTCAAGACTAGTTTTCTACAAAAAAAGGATAATTTTCCACATGCACTTCTTAAACCTAAATGCTGATTACATTACTTGATTGGTGTACGGAAATGTAATGACAGTAGTTTTTATCACTTGTCTTATAGAACAATTTCCATTGCAAAACAGAATAAAGAGACATTTTAACACACTGCTTATGGTATTCATTTTCAGTACTCTTACATTTCAAAAAGCATAGTAGTCTTGAACAAAGCAGATTTATTCATCAAAGGTGATCACTTAAAAAGAAAGGCTTTCATTTTGGGAATAGTACATGGATAAAATTTTCGTATTTCCAGTAATTATAATCACTCTTAAACTGCTAAGTTCTGTGTCTAGTTGAATTGCAACAGACCAATATGAAAAGCTCACCTTGAACACCTCTATTATACCAAAATTTAATGGAATGTAAAAATGTTTTAACCTTCTTTGAACTATATGTCAAAGTCAATTTGACTCAGCTCAGGGAATGAAATGAACCTTGATATTTTAAAGAGATCTAGAGAAGACCTTCTCAGTGTCAAAACATAACCCTTATTGTACCTTGCCTTTTTATAGGTGTTTCTTTCCAATGAAGTTTTTATAAAGAAACTATTTCCTTGTATATGACCATCTTTAATTTCTAATTCTAGTTGGTTTAATGTTACCAATTTTTGCTATTATAAATTTTCCATCATATGCAGTCTTCCAAATACAAACTTTTTGTGGCGTAACTCAGGTGTGGTTCAAGTATGAGCAATATTTCAAGTCCTAATAGTAGTGTTATCCCAAACACAGCTGTATTTCTTGGGTGAAACCAAGATATAAATTAAGAAATTTTGGAGTGCAATTAAAAAACCCACACTCAATCAGTTGCAGAAAGTCTAGGTGCAGGTCATTCTTTACTGCTGACCTCTGGGAGTGTATTTTGAGAAAAACACCATTCAACATTTTCATTAATGGCCTGGATGATGGGCAAATTGCACTCTCAGCATATCTGCTGAGAAATAGAAAACAGGCAGGAGTTGATTGATAGGTCAAATCATCACAGGTCGCCACACTTCTGGTGAGAGTCAGTGGGAAAGTGATGGGTTATGAAATTAAGAGTGGGAAGTTCAAAGACCTCTGCCTGGAAAAGAATGACACCAAGAAATAGTTGATGTAGCTGTCTGGAAAGCAGGTCTACCGACAAGGATCTGAAGACCCTGCTGGACCATAAGTTGAGCATTAACCAGCAGTGTGCCTTCAGACAGTCTCCTGTGCTCCATTAGAAGTGCTGTCAGCAGGTATAAGGATGTGATCCTTCCCATCTAACCAGCCCTGGTAAGGTACTCCTGGAGTGTTGGGTCCTGGACTCTTATCTTCAGGAGACATATGGACATTCTGAAAAGAGTATAGTGTAGAGACACAAAGACAATAAAGACCAAGGAGGAGAAACTAAGAGAACTGGGACTGTTGTTACTGGAGAACTCTTAGACAGCAATCTCAGCTATATGGAAAAATACTTAATGGGAAGGGATCAAGAAGACAGAGCTAAGATCTCCAGACAGCTAGCAAATTCAGTGACAGAACAGAAGGCAACAGGCACAGATTGAAATGCAGAAACTCAATACAAATAAAATACTTCTCTAGTATGAGACTGACTGAACACTTAACAGGTTGCTCAGAGTCTGTAGTCTCCCGACCTTGGAGTCAGTCAATATTGACCTGGACAGAGCCTGGACAACTTGCTCTAGTTTAGCATGTTCTGATCCAGGAACTTGGAACAGCTGACTTGCATGGGAGTCTCTATCATCAGCCTCTCTGTGATTCCATAATACCACTGTGAAAGCATTAACAAAGACTATGTATTCAGGACTAGTATATTACAGAGGGGAATGACACACAATCAGATGTACAAATGCAAATGTACAGTTTCTGTCTTAAACCAAGTAGATGACTAAACATCATTTCTATCATCAAAACCACTCTATCCTCCCTTTAAAATGTACTGTGAACTGTGAGAGTTTCACATAAAACATTCAGGTCTCAGAAAACATTCAAGACACTTGTATAATTAGTTCATTAGTTGCTAGATATGTCAAGATATGCCAAGGATATACTGAACACCAGGTGTGCACTGGAACATAGCCTCTTTCACATCTATAAAAGGGAGACCATAAAAATAAACAGCAGTCATTGACCTGCTGAATAATAGGAGAGTGTATTAAAGAAGTTGCTACCTTTGTTTCAACCTCATAATTTGGATACAGTACCCCTGCATAAATATGTCAAAATTGTAGATGTTTGTTCTGTTACTAACCTCATGCTGCTTCCCAAGAAGAGGGAACGGTAGAGACAGAAAAGCTATTGCTTTTTTCTTTAACAGATAGGCATCTTATACCATGAAAATTTATTCACCGCAGACAGAGTAGCCTAGCCTTATTATAATGTAATTTACAAAAAATATTTCCCCTTATCTCCTTTAAACATGTGTCCTGGGTAATAAATCCATAAAATGTAAAGAAAACAGTGCCAAAAGAGCAGTAAAGGAATTCTTTTGTAGAAACTGTCCAAAGAAGAATAAACATGGTCTTCTTCTCATATCTTCATGCAATAAATATTTCTCAATTTTTATTTTAGCTAGTATGTTTAATCATATTAAAATACTCAAAATTATATTAAATATTCAAAATTACAAAATAATTTGAGAAATAGAAACTAAATGCCATCAAAAAAAGAGAAGTTCCCCAATAAACGGTTCCTCTTGCGCACAGCTAGAAATAAAGAGCCAGTTTAAGTTGCTCAGAACTCTGAATTGCAATACCAATAAAGAATTATTGAGAATTGATATTTAGAATTGAGAATGGAATATTTATTAAGAAAAATATTATACAGCTATTAATATCTAAATTATACCAGCAAAGTAATCTTAGTACTGCAAAATTATTATCAGCATATCATCAGAGTTTAGTGCATAAGAAATTATTAGTCCTTCCCTTTCTTATGCCTCTGCTTCCAATTCTTATGCCTCTGATTCCAATTCCAATTCCAAATGTGCAGCATTTATGAGAGTCTTTTCACAGCTGTGAGTGTCAATAAGGTGTGCCACAAAATGATTTTATTTCTGTGCTTCTCTTCCAGAAGTGGATCACTTGAAAAAAGAGAAGCTTACTCCTAAGAGTATGCTTTACTAATATAGAGCCAAGGAACCTGAAGTAATCAATAGTCATGTTAGGAAGGAAAAGAAAGAGTGGAACTACTTCATGTGTCTTCAATTTCCCTTTCATTCACAAATATATCTGCAGAAACATATGCATGTGAGGGCTAATATGACTATCCCAATCATATCCTATATATTATCACATTTTTTTCTTTCATCTTTATTTTGCAGTCCGTCATGTGCAGTTTTGTCTAATAAAGACGGGACCCTAATGTGCTGTTGCGCTGCACACAAAACACATTGTGTCCTTCACTACTAAGAACAAATTATTCATTAGGCAGAAAGCCACCCTTGATTTTTTACAGTCAATGGATTTTCTTTGCATAATCACTCAGTTATTCACTGAATGATAGGAGGTGTCCAATTCACATTAGCAAATCCTAACACCAGAAAGAAACTAAGATTTTTCTGGACTATATTCAGGATGCACCTATGAAAAGACATAAAATTAAACTTGTAGTGCTGCGCTTTTCTTCAAATACATTCACTGTGATTTGCACCTGAAAATTTATAATTTCTCTCTAATAGAAAACAATTATGCTCTTATGCTGTATTATTTGCCATGTCAGCTGCAAAATGTGCAGAAAAGGGTGACGCAGCACTGCTGTGCTGCCTGCTTCTGATTGCCCTGTTCTGTGCACAAAAAATATTTTAGTTCCTAGAAGGCAGCACCTAATGCTCTTTAGACACCTCTGAGACAATCCTTTAAACAAATACTTCCACATTTTCCTTTAGTTAGAGGTTTTGCTGAGCAACACCTTAACCAGAATTTTTAACTTGGGAATTAATTGCTTGAAATCACTGTATACTTTTTTCTTTGTTTCTTAATTGCTACACTGAATTAGAAAACACAGTACATACATATTTTAATCATACAACTATAAGAAAAAACCCAACAAAAGCAAGATAAGCACTATTTGCTTTGCCATGGAAAGGAAAGGAAAGGAAGTACTGACACAAGCAGTATAATTGGAAGACAGATACGCCACATTCACTGTTCCACAGTACAATAATTCAGGTATTTTGTTTTGCCTACTCTTCCCCGCACACTGCCTTTTGTTGCTGTTGTAATTTGCAAGTAACTCATGAATATAATATAACCACAGAAGCTCAGAATGTACCACAGCAAGATACCTCACCTTTACCTCAAGGCAAGATCAGCTATGTACGTAATTCAGAATCCATCACAAGATATTTGCTCAGTCTGTCTTTCCAAACTGCAATGATAGACCAACCACAACCTCTGTAAGTAATATTCAGTCAGCCTTAGCAAATTAATGTATTTTCTAACATGTAGCTTACAGCAGGAGCTAAGGAAAGCACTCCAATTCAAATGGACACTACAGAATAAAGATCACATTTTTTCTTGAATAAAGTTGTGGTAATCACATATTTTCTGAACAGAGAGAGACATAGCTCTCTTAAAATTTTCTTAAGAAGGTGTGAGAAGCTGTGAGAAAGCTCAGAGAATCTCTCAATCTCTTCACCTAGCAGACAATCTCTGTTTTTCAAAGACATTTACAAGAGGGAGGTGCCCCTTCTTGACCAATGAGTGAAGATTCCTAAAACCAACCAAGTCTTAAATCCACCATTGTTTCTATAAGAACTGTAGATTTCTAATAATAAAGTACTTTTTTCATACCTTCTGATGATGGAGTCTCTGTATCACCTTTGTCTGTCCCGAATACCCCTTTGGTGATATAAAGTGATAAAGAAGTTAACATAAAGTCTCTTTCTTTATGAATGTTATACAATTCAATTTCTTTGATTATTTCAGTCAGCTGTGTATATATCCTAGAACTGACTCTCTGCAATTTATTGATGTGCAGAACCTCACTCATTTAAGGAAATGAATACATGAACAATATGCAGGGAAGCATCTAATGGTATATTTGAACTTTAATTTTCACCTTTTCCTTTAGTGTTGGATTACTATATTCCTAATGTTTGAACTCCCAGTTTCCAGATGACCATTTTCATTCCAAGTTGACTTTTAAAATGTATGTGATGGTTTTGATTGTCATTTTGGGTGGTCTTTGAGGATTTTAGCAGTAAATGAAAAGTTAATATTGCCACCATAAGCAAAAAATTAATCTGACCTTTTCAGGCATCTCCAGTTACTAAAGAAGATGTCACTCATGTGACATTACTACTTATGTGGCATTCTATCTGCACTATAATCAAAATTCAGCTTAAATGTCTGAAGGCAATTCTATGATTCTAAACCGATAAAACATATGTCCTAACAAAGCCTGCACAGTGTTTCTCTCTGAAAAGCCTGGCCATTAACAGCTATTGGAGATAGTGTTGATGTCAAATTCAAAATCAAATTAACTCTTATATTCTCAGCAGTAAGTTGAAAGGTGACATTTCCTCAGCAAAATCAAGAGCAAACAATGAAAAAATTAAAAAAAACAAAAAGTAACCAGGTCAAGGATATTTTGACAGATAGCATCCTGTTTAAACTGAAGTTATGTTCATTACAAGTGATGATTAAAGCAACTTTTGCATGTCCTAGGGGAATTTTGGTAACATAATGTCAGTAATATTTGCCAAAGATCAACTGGTTCATCTCCCAGATGAATGCAATTTATCTGCTTTTTGTAAAGAAGGGAAAAAAAAGACAAGGAAGTATAGGGAAAGTAGATTAATAATTAAATTTCACTATCTTTTCTATCTGTTTCTTTTAAAGTAATTTTTCTCAACTGTGCACATGTCAGGGCTAAGTAAAAGTTTCCAAAGTTGCATATACATCGTTACTTTAAGTTGAAGAAAGACTATGCATTTTATACAAGCATAAAGTTAAATTTGATCGCAATTCAACATGTTCCTTGAAACAAAGAAGCAGGAATGTTCAGGGGTCTCAAAACAGAGACCTGAAGATTGCTGAATTTCCAGAAAAAAATTAGGGAGCTGAGAAATCAGAGAAGATGTTGAATTTATCAAGCACAGTAGAGGACAAGAAGGTTATTTACTCTAAAGAGTTTTAGAAAATACTTTTTACCTTTTCACTGGTACAACCTCATTTAATTCCATAGTGTCACTCTGGATGTAAAAGCATCAGCTCAAGTATAGAAATCAACCATAAAACTTTTCTCAGCAGATGAAAGTGAATTTATCACATCTGAGAATGTAACTCCACATTTCAAACTCCACATTTAGTCATTGATTTTCTTCAACAGCAAGTAATTCCCTCTCTTTTTAATCTGAGCCATAAAAAAATAACAAAGAAATAAAAAAAGCAAAATGTTTTGAAACATTTCATTCATCATCTGGATTGGCAAAAGGAATATCAATTAACTTCCATTTCTCCAGTTATTAGACTAAGTATTTATTAAAATGTATTTGGTTTCAGTGCCTAAATATCACTTATATCTTTAATAGTTTACAGAAGTGCTCTGTTTCCCCTTTTTTTTTGTGGTCCCTCTAACCATGGTCCTTCCTCCTCTGTCTCTCTAGGTTACCAGAGTGGAGATTGCCTGCAGCCCATATGAGAGCTTGGTGAATAATATGGTGGAGGAGGTGACTGTTTCCTGAAGGCCAAAAGTCCATAGGAGGAACCCCACAGTGGAGCAGGGCAATAGGGGGAGAAGGAGGGAGCAGCAAGGAAGATCTGTTATATACTGACCACAGCACTGACTACGTGTCCCCCTCTGCTGCTCAGGATGCTGCTGGGGAGCAGGCAGAGGATTTGGGAATGAGGGAGTAGAGGGGATTGTGGGTGAAAGGAGTGGAGCAGTGGGAGGAGGTGGGTTTTAAATTTTGTCTTTGCTTCTCAATATTGAAATATATTTTAACTGGCAACAAATTACATTAATTTTCCCTAAGCTGAGTCTGCTTTGTCCATGACAATAATAATTAAGGGATTTTCCTGTTCTTATTTCAACCTACAAGTTTTTTAATTTTCTCACCTTGCCTCAGGTGGTTGGGGGTCTAGTGGCCAGCCTATGTCAGGCCACCACACCATTGCACGTAGTTACCCATCCAGATAAATTTAACACTGCCATACTATGATTTTCACTTGAGTACTGAAGAAGCCAGCCAGTTGTACATGGCATATTTACCATGAGAGCTAAACAACTTTCCCCTTTTAAGGACCAGAATTGTAATTACAAATTTTGCAGAAGCGAGCATCATAAAATTTTCAGTACTAAAACTGCATTAGGTGAAGCCACCATACTTTCACTGTTTTAATTACCTAAATAAAGAATTCATGAAATGGCAGTATAATCAAGGAAAAAATATAGTTATCTTTTGAAGGTTATGACCAAAAATTGTATTTTGAGTCCATCTATATGCAGACAGACAACAGCTATATTTCAAGTAGTAATGTGTCGTGTACATGCAGACTCTCATACATTTCTCAGGGAGAACTGAGAAAAAGATAGCAGCTCAGGATTCACGTTTTGTAGACACTGCTCTAAAAACCATTACAAAATTCTCTTGACTTTATGTGTATGCTTCCTCCCTTATGCATGGCAATTCACTGTTTTGTTTCTGCAGTCATCCCATGACCACCAGAATCTGAAGCAAAATCAACCATGTAATGTCAAAGCCACAAAAGCAATGTATTGCAGGGGAAGTAAGAAAGAGAAATAAAGACATCAGGCACATACATTCTGGAATACATTCCAAATTTCAGCTATAAATGTAAAGACTTCCTGCCTGCAATTCAGTTTCAGAGACAAAAATTGAAATATATTATTTATTTAGTAGCCTATACATATGTGTTTTCATAAGACTACCAAAAGGACAAAAAAAAAAATTAAACAATTATACTTCAATTTCATGTATACAGGCTGTTGAAGAACATCAGAAAAGGTTTTGCTTACATAAAAAAGAAGTAATTTTATAGTGTTTCTGAATTATCTCTTTATGAAGTTCTAATATTGATTGATATTTAATCAGATTTTTAATTAGTCAGAGGAATGAAACAACAAGTGACATTCACATGTTGCTAAAGCCTTCTCCACCTTGTGCTTGCCAGATAGTGGTTTCAGTATGCCAAAGTACCTTCTGAGACCTTTTATTCTTTAAGCTATATTCTTTGGTGTAATCAAGTAACAGATCTCAGCATGAGTCCCAAATATTATAATGCACAGACCCTAAAAGTTTTGTGTAATCCTTTGTTTGAAACATTCAAATTTCAAAACATACACTTTGCTCCCTGATAGCTATATAAATATTGTCATTATAAATATTATCCTAATTTATGAGGAAATAATTTTTTTTCATCATTATAATGTATCTTTGTTCCTAGTTTAGGAGTGACCATAATTCAGACAGAAATTAATGCTGAATTTTACTTTAAAAAGTTACTCGCTAGAATCTGATAATAGCAGAAAAACCCTACTAAACTACAACTTTATATTCTAGTTATTGGTTGGATTCCCAAAGCAAAGAAAGGACTTGTGATCCTTTGTCCAGAGTAGGTGGAAGCTACGTATTAGCTGCAGGATAACATTTTAGCTTGTTCAAAGGTAAAAAAAAATTCTGAGACAGTTTTTTCTACATGTACAATCAACCGAATATCACATCTTTTTAAATAATAAACTATGCCAGGTTAGGCACAACTGTGCATGTGAGCATGAGTTATCTTATACACATACACATATAAGTTTTCTCTTGTACCTTAGGATCTTGTTAGTAATACTCACAGTTATCATGTTTCCTATTTAGAAATGAGATTCAGCAATCACTGGCTTACTGACATGACAGCATGTAAATCAGACTAGCAAAATACATATTAGGATTTCACAACTTTCTTCTAATTCAAATATTTCATCATCTGTCAAAACATGAATAAGAGAGCTCCGGGGAGGTGCTTCCTTCGCTACCATAGTCTAAAATATTTTACAGAGATTCAAAATCTCTTATGCATTTGAGAGACATATCTTATTTTATAAATATATACATTTCAGATATATACTTTATTTCCTTTCAGGAATGCTAAAGAAACTAGTGTAAGGACTTTGAGATTATGACTTGCTATCAGGATTTGACTACTTGTTGCCATCCATGAGAAAATACCCACTGCCCAGGACTGCGGCTGTCAGGCAAGATCTTTAAAGCTTAAGTATGGCATATGTGGCCTTTAGCATGCACTATCAGCAAAATCAAGTTGAGTCAGCTGACTGATCAAAATGACAATTTTAGGTGTTGTAGTGCAGTCATCAAAAATGAATTCTGTGCATTTTTCAGATGCAGAGGAAAGAGTCTTTGACAGGAAAGAGGGCAGAGTCTTCTCCTAAGAGGGAAGTACAACTCAGGATAAACTGCAGCATTGGACACTGCAAAAGTGTCCAATCAGGAAGGAAGCCCAATTCCCTCATTCATTAAATGGTGGTTCTAAACACAAAGGAGGATTCCAGGGCTCCCTGTCTCCAGGATTTATTGAAGAATAATGCTCACCTCCTTAAAATACTCCTTTAAACTGTAGAAAAGGTACAGAGGTTGGAAAGACTAGCATTTTAACAAATAATGAACAGTGCTCATCTAATTTGAATCTCTCAGCAACACTACCCCTCTTTTTTTTTCTTTAATCTAAGAATCAGTAATCTGTTATATACATAATGTTACTGTGTGGTATATTGATTAATAAGGAAAATGATAAACCATTGTAAATATAAATTTAAGTCCTGTAGATAACATTCCTCTTACTCAATACAATGAAGAGGTGATGTTTTGAAATGAGTACATTAGACTTAATACATCACAAGTTTAAATGACTGTTTACAAAGCCCAGGACAGACAACATTTCAGCACTGACATCCATGATGTACAACACAGATACATAAATTTTAGGGGTTTTACACTCATAATGTCACTGATTATAATTCTAGGGATATATTCCCTAAGTTACTACTGTAAGTTGCTATTGTACCATTGTGCTTTACTGCAGAAGGTGTCTAACACCTACACATATTTTACCATTCCCTTGGTAACAGTAAGAGCAACATAAACCCTGTGTAAAATGTGGCCTGTACAGTACAAAACTAACCATAAAGTTTGATGAACTAGAATTTTTTTTTTTTTCAAATGCCCATCAATACCTTTCAAATTTACAGATTATCAGGAGTGAAGTAATTTCACAATGTAAAATGTGCACAGGGGAGTGCAGCATGTACAAGGAGGACTATACTCTCTTTAAACAACAAGAAAAAAAGTCTTCCTTATAACCAGCCCTAAAACCATCATGTGCTGTTTTACCTTCAGAACAGGTAACATACTCTACGTATCTGTTTCATTTAGATTTCACTGTGACTATAAAAACAAAATATGAGACTGGTCTTAAGAGACACACTGCAACAAGCATTTGCCTTAAGTGGTAAAAGAGAAACCAACAACAGGTATACTTACTAAAACAAGTATCTTTCTTATTGCTTCCTGTCCTTTACTTCCTGGTAATATTCTGCTTTACCACTTTACATTAGAATCCAGGGCAAACAATTTTCAAAGCTAACTTGCCAGAATGCAGCCCATCTTGACTGCAGAAAGAGCAGGGTCAATCTTTGCCTAATTCACTAACCTCACTCAGCTCACTCTGATACTCAAAGGTAAGGCTTTCAGGGCAGCTACCCTGTAAATTGCTGAGGTGTGTCACCCAGCTACATCCACAATGTGGCTGTGATGCAGAAGGACAGTTGTATACACAGCTGGAAAAGGAATAAACAAGTGAACAGAAGAGCACAGGAAATGAGATTTGATAAAATAAAGGGAATTTTACACTTCCAAGAAAGTGCAGTAATACTTATTGTGGTGAATGGCCAGACTGTCTCCAAAATCAGAAAGGTTGTTTCAGAGAAAATGATTCTATCTGGAACATCCAGAGGTCTCAAAGGAGAACTGGAGATAAAAGCTAAAAATGGTCCACTGAGAATGGATAATGTCTGACACTCTGGAGCATGCAAGTGCAGAAAGGCTCCCAAACAGCAACAGCAGCACATCAGCTGAACAGGCAGAAGAGATTTTTTTCCAGTTCAAACTCAAGCTTTACACTTAACTATTCCCATGAAAGCTGTACTAATTGAAGTCCACAAGGGATGTACACTATGACCTCTGATGCTTTTAAGAGACAACATTATGCCTATCAAACACCAACATAGTTTTACAGCTTTGACTTACAATTCATTATACCTTTCTAGCAGTATATTTTGGTGTACATCTAATACACAGAATGAAACTTTTTTCTTATTGAATATGAACATTTCAAAGTCCTTTTAAGTGAGTTTAAATTATTTCAGCCGGCTTTCTATGTTTGTTAGAAAAACTGGGGCTGTTAGCATTAGACAGGCAGCTAAACTCTTCAGGTGTTCCTTTATTTTATCTTAGATCTTGGGGTGCAGTTTCAATTTTGAGTAAAAGTTATTCAAGGATAGTTGCAAGTTTTCCTTTCTGTGTCATCAATTTCAAAGGCTTAATAAAAAAAAATCTCCAATCCTTCTTACTAAAAAAAGAGCTGAATTAATCTAATCCATACAGCACTTCTACACTAGAAGAAGATAGAGGATAGTGTAGATAGAGGCTACCAAAAATAATTTTAGATGTGAAGATATCCAGTCATAAAAAAAAGTATTCTAAAGTAGTCCTTTAGCTTTTTAGTAGAAACACTCCCTTCCTTTTTGTTTTTAGTAATAACAAATATATTATTTGTTTTTAGGTAAGTCTAGTATTTAAACTGGCAACAGGTAGCACTTACAGTTTAACTATAAATATAAATTATGATGGAGAGTAATTCATGATGTTTTAAAAAAAAGTAGATGTAATTCACAAGAAAAGATTGTTTTGACAAACAACATCTGCATGGTAAAACACATATATTGAGTATAATATTTTTCTGATGGCCAGGTAGATTGCAACAGTTACATTTATAGATATACTTTTTTAAATGTTTTGAGCATGGATTGAATAGGCTTCAACAACTGAAGTGAATCTGCAAGCTATTTAAAAATAAAGTACATGTCAAATGAAAAAAGAAGATCTCTAGTACAACTTTATGATATAGAAAGGCTCTAGGTAATTATTTTCTTTATTCTAATAGAGCAAGAGAGAAAGAGGTAGCAACATAAAAGGCAGCAATTCATACTATGTAGCACAGAGGAAGAAAAAAAATGGAAACAAAAATATAGGATAAACTAAATAATAATCCATGAGGTAATATAAAGTAAGCCTCTGTGTGATTAAAGCAACATTACCATGAAAGCAATAACACAAGGTTTAACTATAAATTTAGATATGAAAGTGGATGGGAAGGAATCAGTATTACCTATCAGAGCTGACAATGAAAAGGGGTCAAAAGATATCTTTAAAGATTTTGAAAAAAATACATTTTTCTTATCCTCTGGATACAGGATTCCGTATGAAAAAGATTAACAGTTATAACTGAAAATTGCAATGAAAAACAATGTCAGCCAAGATAACTTCAGCTTTGGGTCCTGTCAGACTACGTTTTCCTAAAAATATATGTCAAAAAAGAGTTTTAGCCAAGGATTTGAAATAATTTGAGTGTATTCCAACAAGTGTTTCCAAAAAAAAGGTATAATGACAAAACATGTATGGCGTTTGTCTCAACAGAGAATAGGCAGACACGGAACCTGGCAGCAGTGTAAATCTTGTTCCACATCTGAAACTTCTTTTGAAAGTTTCTTATAAGTTGGGTGAATTAAATGCCCAAAGGAAGGTATGATTACAGTAACTAAAATTGGCTTTTGCTCTAGTACTTTTTCTATCTCAGTATTTAGATGACAAATTACCACTACCACTCATATAAAAGCACCAATAATTCATCTAAATATATGCATACCTTAAAAGTCACACAGTTGTGGACTAGCTACCATTGTTCTGCATATATAGTGCTACCCTGATTTTAATAAGACTACAAACCTCCTTTTAAAATTATGAAGTCCCCTACCTTACTCTAGGCTTTCATTTTTATTTCAGGGCTTTGAACCCCATAATAACCTTGAAAAACAATCTGAATTCCAGGGAGTCTACTTTCTTTGTCTTGAGATGCAACAGCCTTTTTTACTGATGAAGCTTCCTCTTAAAAAAGCTCTAACACATAAGTTTGCCTCTGAAAAAAAAAAATTGGAAGAAATAATTAGGAAAATAAAATCATTTGAAACTCTGCAAGTTTACACTTTTCTCATCTTAAGATCTATTTTCTCTTCAGGAAAATGTTTGAATTTTACTCCACAATTGAAGAAAAAATAATTACATCTCCGTCCATAAAGCAGATACTCCACCATCTGCAAGGCTCCTAATCTTATTCTTCCTAGCTGTGATCCATTGCTCTATATGTCAGGATGTACCCTATAGAGGTAGGGTAAAGTCATTCATACTACATATGAACAAAAGACCTCTCAGTATTATGAAGTGCTACTTCCATTTTTTTTTATGAACTTTTTTACCATTCTGTGTGGGACTTGCAAAACCATTTCAGTCATGCAACCAAATGCACTTAACACTTCCAATGGGAACACAGTCTTTAAAAAACTTTAGCATAAATATAACATTGGTGAAAAAGAAGATGTTTAACATTACAAAAAGATGAAGAAAGGGAAAACAAAACCTCTGTGAAAGGATCCTGGGAGAACAGGTTCTAAGATTACAGAAAACATGTTTTTAAGGATGATATTATTAGCAAAAAAATTATTAGACTGGGAAAAACCATTCAAGGAGGTGCATCCCTTTCTCCTCCCTATATAAGAGAGATTTGGTATGCTCAGACCCAATGTCAAGAATACTATGACCTCCCCTGGCACACTATTACAGTTTTTCCTTAAATCTCTGTTCCTAAATGTGTATCTCCCCAAACCAGCACATCACACCCTGAAACCTTTATGTATGCTGAGGAAAGAAAGACTACTTATATAACTAGTGGGTTATTTTTCTACTTGTTGTTCAGAATTTTTCTACTAATCTTCTTCAAGTTTATTATCCACTGTTGCTCTTTTCAAAAGAATTGGCCATTACTTGTATTTGTATAGTTGGCTTTTCTTAACTAAGTGTATTACACCTCAGTCATCCATGTCAAAATTCTCCTTTTCCAGCAATTTCTCGAAAACAGGTGGAAATCTAGTCACAGCACAACTTCAGAATTTGCCATCTTCTTGTCATCTACAAATTCAGAAAGCATCAATTTCAGACTGTGAAAATGTTAAAAAATCATATTTGAGAAAGCCTGTGATACTGTTGCTTTAAATTTAAATGGGAATAGCTATTTACATTTAACATACAGTAGCACCAAGGTCATTCCCATATCTAGGTCAAAGACCCAAATTGTCATGTTGATCCTTTGATGATTTTTCAAAGACTTCCCATGTTTTGTATTATCTACAGAAAAAAAAAAAATCCTCTTGCTTTTTCTATTAAATTATTGAATTCCTCCTTTTCCATCGTATATAATTCCTTCACTGCTGAGCTGGGCAAACCTAGTAAAAATGCAATACTAAATCAAGTGAAAGTTGTATGCTACTCGGTGTAAGAAATGAAAGGGCATACTTGGTATAGAGAAGAGGACCAACAAAGTCCAGAGAATAAAGTAAAATAATTTTAAGGAAAAAGCAAGTGCAAGAAAAAAAAAATTATTTCATTCTTGCCTTATAGGAATGAAAACTAGCCAGATAAAATCTAAAACACTTGAAATATCCAAAACCTCTTTTTTCCTTTTTTCTTTTTCTTTTTTTTTTCTTAAATTGAATCTTGGGGGCAGGAATCCATAGAAAGAGAAAATAGAACATTAATCAGTTGTGCTTCTTGCTCCTGCTTCAAAAATCAATTGCATTTTCACAAACAAAACTGTGAGAAATTTTAAATATATCTTCTCTGATGACCAGGCTGTATTATGTACAATACTTTTTAAGAGCTCATAATTCCTCAAAATTATGACGCAATTCAGTTTACCTGGGTTCATATCCAGGATAATTTTACTTATTGTGGTGTTCATTTTCTATTATATCTTTGAAATAAGCATAGCTTGAGGAAAAACTATTCTCATCTTTTTTACTAGTTAATACTACAGGAAACTAGACAAAGAAAATACATCAGCAGTGAAATTAATAATGTAAAAGCAACTGCACTATCATTTTAGTCTCTACAGTTATTTGTATTATTCTTAAAACACAAGGAAATAATTCATAATTCTTTTGTAAAATTACAAACTCTCCTTAGGTTAAGTACCATATCTGGAAAAAACTCTTGGTTGCAATCTTCAATTTTATTCTGTCTTTTTCATTCTACTCAGAGACTAAATTATGCAGACACCTAAAGAGACATTTCTTTATATCCTTATGGAGAGCCTCACTCATGTAAATGTCCTTCCAATCCAAGAAAAAAGATCTGTAAGTACTCAAAGGGAAGGCAATACCAGCATTTCACTTTTAGCTCAGAAAATTTCACAAAAATATTTCACTTTGAGCTCAGAAATATTTCTTTTCACTAGTTGTCTTTATTGGTGTTTTTAAAAATCACAAACTATGTGAAGAAAGAAAAATTAAGACTAAATAGTCCAATAAAATTAACACAGAACAGAATTTTAAAGATTCTTGAAAAGCATAGTACATTTTTTCAAATTGACATTTTCATATCTTGCATCTCTACAAATGTGACAACTTCATGAGTTGCCTGTGAATGTCAATACTGTGAATATCAGTAAAAAACAGGAGATCCCAAAAGAAAACATATAAAAAGTACATTGATACATATAATATTGATAGCAGTATTTATTCATAAAAGCAATGTTTAAAGACCATTTAAAACTTTTTTTTCCTCTGGACACAATGGGGTTTTGATGTTTTCTGTGATGGAGATGATTGCTACTTCCAGAAACCGTTATATATTCTTATTGGATTTCATACCTATTTTTAATGTATTGTTGGTATTTTCAATAGCATAGTCTCATGGTATCCCCTCTCATTTCAACAGAGAATTTTAGTAGAAAATTACAAGACAAGTTTTCTTGAACTCTTAGTGTTCAGTGGAGATGACAAATCAGTACATATTAACCTTGGCATCTACTTGGTATTGCAAAGAAGAATGAAACTATGGTGTTCTTTCCTCAAAATTTGGATCAATATTTCAAATCTTATACCTTCAGGGGAAAAAGGAAGAAATATAATGAAAGGCTCAAAAGTCTGCAAGATTTTATTAATAGCTTCAATATACTGCAATGCCATCAATGTTTCAAAGCTGTATTTTCAGACACAAAAATTCTCAATCTTCCTTCCACTTCTTTACACAGGAAAAGAACAAAGCAAATAAAAATGAAAAATTATTTAAAAAATTTTCCTTCAGCATTCCACAGCATACAGTTCAATTGTCCAAAATTTAAAGGTAGAATGAAAAATGTATTTGGAAGTAGTTCAGCAGAAATCTAGAGTAAAATGAAAGATTTTTAGTTTTACGTTTGGAGTCATAAGAAATCTTAAGCTTTTAAAAAATTTCTCTTTACTTTTAGTAAGATGCATCAGAAGTCAGAAACACTAAAAGCTACTATTAAAAACATCAGAAGCTATACTGCAAAATGAAGTAATTGAATCTCATTCACTGTAAATGAAACTGAGAAGGAAAGTCGAGTTATGTTTCAAAGAAGACTAGAACTTCTGTATGTGTATTATAGGAAAGATAACTTATGCTTGAAGGTGCTTTTTTAGGGAGGTTATTTTTTTCTTTATTGCCTGTTCCTTTCTTTTGGTTTGGGTTATTTGTTTCCTTGTTTATTGGCTTTTCTTGGTTAATTTCTTCGTTTTGTGGTTTAGTTTGTTGGGTTTTGGGGTTGGGTTTTTGGGGGGTTTTTTGTTTGTTTTGGGTTTTTTGATTATGTTTTTATTTTTTTCTGAAAAATTAGGGTATTAATAAGGTCTGTAACTCTGGCTTGAAGCTCCAAACTGCAGCTGAAACGTCAATGTATGGGGTAAGTATATCACACCCCTAACTATGGTTCCAGCACTCAAAAAGACAACTTCCCACCCTCAAAAAAAAAAAAAAAAAGAGCAAAAAAAATAAAAACCAACAACAACCCCAAACAAACAACAACAAAAAACCCTAATCAACCAAACAAAAAGGTTTAAGAAAAAAATCAACAGAACAGCTTTCTTGAGCTAGAAAACAGAACCATGATAGTGAATCGTGGGCATTATTTCTGAATTACATTCTAAGATGGGGTTTTGGAACCAGATGAGCTCTAAGATCCCTTGCAACCCAAAACATTGTGTGATTAAATTTCTACTATTCCCTTTAATATATCTGAAGTATCACTATTTCCATGCAAATTCATTGGGGAATAAAAAGTTCAAAATGATAAAGAAAATTAAAATTTAATCTTGTGTCTCACAGCTTTCATATTGAACAGATATTCATCCCATTATTTTCTGGATTACTTTCTAAATAAGGTAACTTTTCTCTGACTGGTCTAGTTTTCTTGTTATTAGATTTATTAATTAAATCAGATTATATTCCTAGAACAATCCAAAAGTACTAATGAACTAATATCTTAATCATTTACATAATACAATAACACAAAATTTAAAAAACCCAAACAAACAAAAACCAAAAAACAACAAACCTACAAGCTACTGTTGGTAAAATGTACCTTAATAAATATTATTATTATTAATTAATAACAATTATTAATTAATAAATATTAATAAATAATATTTTTAGAACACAGACTGGACAGAAATTCTTAGCTTATAAAGAATTTTTTTAAACTATTCAGATTCCATTTTGACACTAAACTACTACAGTTCCTGTGTAGTTCCTCAGGACATCAGTGGAGGCGTAATGAAAATCCAAGACTACTACTGCAATCTTCTTCAAGCAATTTATACCATTCTTCCAGTATAATTTTTAAATTCAACCCAGTATTTCTCCATGAAAGATTTTAATCAGGAAACACTGAACTTGGTGCTGATTTAGAACATGTTTTCAGTCCTACTTGCCCTTTCCCATCCAGTCTCACCACACTTGTTAGTTAACTAAATTATGCATTTAGATTTAATTTTTGCCTCTTCAATTCCATCAATTCTCAGAGCCAATTAGAATGTAGAAATAAATAAAGAAAATAGATAATATCAGAAATTCCATGCAAATATCTGTGAGGAAGCACATGAATGTGGGGGAAAACTCATGCTGTTCAGAACATATCCAAAGAAAGAAGGCATAGTTTTCTGCAGAGTCAGATTTCTACCATGCAGATCACTTGCAGTAATTGGTGAGAAAATAAGAGATTCAGAGGGAATTAAAACAATATGGGATTGCATTTCTTGATTTTTCTCTTTGCAAAACTGTTTCATTTTTATATGTATATATATATATATATATATAAAACATTTATAATTTCATTTGTGCTTTCACATAATTCCTAAGTAGAAAACCTGAGGGTCAAGCTGCTGTAACACATGGCAGTCAATCATTCTAAGAAGTTCTTACATATAATTTTACCTTCAGACTTTTCAAACATTATCCATCCCTCAGTTTTGTATTCCTACTGTTTCATTTCTATTTAGTGACCTGCTAGAAAACTGGAAGGTCAATCTGGCCACTTTTTCTCCTTGGCAGATATGCTTATTTCAACTCTTATCTAAATTTCCCTCAGAAGTGTTACAAAAGAAACAAAGCCATATGATGGCTTCACAATTTTACAACATAAATTATTTTAATACATTATTTTAGGATGCTGTTTGTATTCTAAGTTGACATCTTTTTGGCAGTTTTTTCTTAATGGGATTCTGTAAACAAAAATTATATAGATGAGTTCTGCTGTTTTGTAGTAACATGCTTCAGGACTAAAATAAAATACTGACCAAAGTGAGAAAGGATAAAAGAAAGGATAATTATGACATAAAAAAGATAATCCAATGGATATTAATGATGTTAGGTTTGACTGGAATTGTTCATAATTGTTCATTTTCATGGAAAGATAATGCAAGAAAAAAGAAACAGAGAAAATGTTTTCGCTTTTTTATTGCTTTATTCACATAATTTTACCACTAGTATAAGAAATAATTAAAACCTAATTGTTTCATGCAATGCCTAAATCTCAAAAGACCCAGTTTCTCGACACTGCAAAAATTTCCTCATATAGCTGAAGTTATACCACTTGAGAGGGAATCACTGATTGTTTGCACTGCCATCTCAAGGATGTAAAATAGAATAAATAACTTTTTAGTTGTTTATTTCAGTTACTGTCTTACCAAATACATACTCAGTGCCTAATTAAGAGCATTGTAAGTGGGCAGTGAGGCACAAATATAAAGTGCTAATTTATCTGGCACTCATTTCAATGCTTCTTTTAAAAATCTTGATTGAATGTCATGGTTTAGAAACCACATATTTAAATGAAGTTTCACCAGTTTAATATCTCTGTAAATTAATTTTGTAAACACGTAATATAATGACATATTATGTCATGAACCTATCTTGAAATATAGCTCCACAATGCTAGACTTCACCATATCAGGTTAATTATCAAAACATTCTAAAAGATTAAGAATTAGCCAGTTGTCCTTGGTGGACTGGCAAGATAAAATAAGTTTTATATACATCAGAATTCACTAATTAAAAAGCAGTGTTTCAGTTTCATTTTAATGAGGGACTACAGACATTCCATTTTCTTTTTACACGTCCTCCATTTCATGTAACTGTCAGTCCTAAAGAAATTTAGGCAAACAGGAGATAAAGCAAATGGCTTTAATTTAAGCTTGCAGCTTTCTCCGTTTGAAGTAAGAGGTAAAAAGTAGCTTGAACATTGAACTTATCCTTGATAATAATTTAGTATGGATATTTTTCTACACTCATTTGTTTTCTTGGCCAAGTAGTATATTTACAGCAAATTGTCAACTAATTAGGAACCATCCTAATTTTTGTGTTGTTGGCAACTCACCAATAATGTATTTTAAAATAGAAAATATTAAAGTTGTTGTATTATAAGAGTGTATAAAATATATTTTTTACTAGAACTAATAGCTGTTTTACTAGAACTAATTTCCATTACACCAGTCACAAGCTATTTATCTAAGGCCCTGGGGTAAATATGAATGCTCAAAATAATTTCAGACATCTTTTATTTTACTTGCATGATAAGCCAAGTCAGTTTATCCACATGAATAGGGTTTAAAAGATATGATTTGTATCACTGGTCAATCATACAGAAGAATTCCTGGAAAGGTTTATTCAATTTATGGGCTTTTAAAATTGAATTTTCAGATTTTGATATGTCCTTTATAATGAACAAAGTATATAATTCACTTTCACAGGCTTATTATTGTCCATGACTATTTTTCATCTGAAAGAGTGCTGAATAATGTAGTCTTTAACAGTTGTTTTATATATTTATGAGGTTCTGTGTAGGATGAGCTTTGCTGTTCATAGATGAATCATGACTTTCAGCTGAAGGTGGGCAGAGCCCATCTGTCTAACTGAGAGAAAGAAGCCACCATGAGAGGAAGTATTATTTCAGCAACATACCTTTCTTGTTTCTTTAAGACACTTTTAACCCTTATCTATTAGGCACTATTTGCCACAGCAGAATAAAGGAGATTACAAGAAAAGTAATTCTGTTGTATTTCCAGTCTTAAAAGACTTTGGCATTTGTGCTACCAAATTCGACATCCTATAATTTAAAAAAAGAGGAAAAAGTCAAACAAACAAACCAAAACCAAAAAACAACTAAACATGATTTTCAAAGAGTTTACCAAAAAAGTAAATTTGCAGGAAATCTTGAAAATTAATTACTTGAGGATGAATTAGACAATTCTTTGAAGACAGAAGAATTGAACTGTAACCCAACAGTTACACTTTGAACATTTAAGCAAAACACAATGTTACTTGATAAGTTTGTCTTGATAAGTTTAGAACCTACCTTGATAAGCTTATCTTTTGAATAAAATATGCTGTAAAAATGAATTTCCTAAGATCATCAATATCAGGGACATTAATAAGTTTTCTGTGACTTGAACACACTGCCTGTTCTACTTTAACAAGTAGTTCAATGAATGTGTATGGCAAAATAATCCACATGTCCTGTATTTCAGGAAACTACAGAATTCTGATGTATATAAATACTTCAGCCTTGGTCTTACCTGGCCCAAGAATCTGACTGTACAGAAGTCTTAAACAGGTCATCCATCTCTTGACAATGCTGTGCACAGCTAACAATGAAGGAAAGAATGACAATTGGAAACAGCCATGAGGTTTGTTTCAAAAAAAAAATCACACTTCAAATCCAAACAGCTGGATCAAGGCAGGAATACCCCATGGTGGCAGAAGGCAAAACTAAGTGGCGATCCTAGTCCAAAGAAAAAATCTGATATAAAGAAATTTAAAGTATTCCAAGATCAAATATTATGCAATAATCATAGAATGGTTTCTGTTGAAAGGGACCTTACAAATTATCTAGTTCCGATCTCCCCACCATGGACAGGAATACGAAGATGCTTTGTCATAGAAACTAGCATTTATATTTGTTTATGAGCTGTCACATGGTTTTCAGAACACTGGCAGTTAATACATCACTGAAAAAGACAGTATTTTGCTCTTGAAAACAAGCTATTATGTAGACCAAATTTATCCAGAGCTTATGAAATACTGAGGCATGATATAACTACCTATTACAGTTTCTCACAAATGGGGAGTTCATTTAAAAATCATACTCCTCAAGAAGAGGAAAAAAGCTGCTAAAACCCTGGTATTGCTTCTGTGCAGCATCTGCATCAGTTAGAGAGCTCCATTTGCTCAGAATCAGTGGCAGGTAAAAATACAACATTCATGAAATTTGGACTCTGTTGTAGTTATTTTTGAATGACTTGTAGAAGAAACATTATTAAAACATATGTTTTAATATTCTTAAAACATATGTTTTAAGAAAAGCTAGGCACTGTGTTTCCGTATAAACTACAAACAGGCAATGTGTGTTTATATGCCTCTGTCACACAGCATATAGAGAGAATGTATTAGTTTCCCATAAAAGTCTTTGTGTCAAAGTATAAATGAGACAATTACAGTACCATTTAGAACAGACACATTGACATCCTACATTTTTACTAAACTACTTGAGTAAGAAATCTATAATAAATATTTAGAAAATTATTACTCTGTGGTGGAGCTAGAAGCAATTAATTATCAACAGCTCTATTTAAATTTTACTTAATTTTATTTCTCTATTTGTATTTTCTAAAAACCCTGTATTTTTTACAATGATCGGAATGTAGAATAATGAAAAGATATTAATCTTGCTGGTAAGTCTTCATTGTGTAAGAACTCATATGAACCTGATAGCAAAACCAGCATTCCTACTTAAAGTTCATTTTGATGAAGTATATACATGTGTGCCTGAGCAGTACCTGACATATTTTTCTTCTCAATCTTGAATAGAAAGCAGATAGATAATAGAAAAACATAAGACACTAAGATATTTCAAGGTATTTGCATTATCTTAACTTTAAAACTAACTTCATAAAAAATTGCTTTATTTATCTGTAATTTTAATCTAATGGAAGCAAAGAAAATCACAGAAACTGGAAATAACCAAATACAACAAAATGTTATACGAAAGCAAACTAAGTACTGTATCATCAAGGTAAAATGAGAAATCTACTTTAATGATGAAAGGAAAGGAAGTGTAATAATATACTTGCTCTATACACCCAAGTAATTGCAATGATGAACAAGAAATTATTATTAACACTAAAAACTGGCAGATAAAGATCTTGAATAAGGCTAAAAGTGTATTAAAACCACATCTAATTTTCTGAATTTCAAGGTTTTGTGTAAAATCACATCAGGCTTCCTTAGATGTCAAGGAACAAAATTTTTACCTTGCACAGCCTATGCAGTAAAGTGACCATTTCTTCATTGCAGGAAATTGAAGAAAACTGATGAAGTATCATGGGAAGACTGCCAGAGACCATATATTTTATTTTGTTCTGACTGAACTCTAATTTCATATTCAGCTCAAAGTGCAATGATGCTGACTAATGAGATGTAACACAGCAGGTGAATGCATAAATTGAAATATTTGTAAGTTGGTTTTAAGTCAAAACTACCAAAATAATCTTTTAATGCCTACTGATGCTTGTATCATTCCAAGATAAAGTATTTCCCTAGAATGGAGTTAAAAGATAGATCAGAAAAATCATACAAGTTCTTCTGACAGATCACTGCCAGTCATTAAAACATACTCCTTTAGCTGTTTAAGTATGCCCTCCTTTTGACACACAGGACAGGTATTTAATTACCTAAATTTAGTTTAGACTAATACAATTACACTAAAACTTAATGTCTTGTTACAGAAATCTTTCAGCAGAATGTTATTCCAATAACAGAGTGAAAAGTTAGCACTTTTATGTGAAGTGTCTAAAATTATCAGTGAGACTACATGTAAAAGAAATGATCAGCAGGATTTGGCAGAGCTTCCATAATACCCCTTAAGCTGGTATTGCATGCAAATTGTTCTTAAAACATTTTAAAATACTATTTATACAGATATCAACATTAGAACAGTCAAGAAACATACTATTTCTTCTGTGGAAAAGAAAAATGCTAAAGAAAAATTATAACTGTGTGCAGAATGGCACCCATGTTTACCAAGTCTCAAATCGATAATATTCCAGCTTTTTGCTTATGATTTTTTCCAAAATAGTAAAATTTCACAAACAGGAAACAAACAAACAAAACAAAATAAAATAACTAACCAAGCAAATAAAAAATACAAGGACTAACTAACTATGAGTTGGCCCTACTTGCTTAATTCCACTCGTTTATTTTGGTAAAATTCATCTTATGAAAAGGAAAATAAGCACCTCTTGCCAGTTCCACATGTAAAGACTGTATTATGAGGAGAATCCTCATAATAATGCAAATCAGACTACAATTTCTGCACCGAAGTGGCATATTCTAGAGCAAGGTGAAACCACATGACAAAACCAGCATACCCAGATGTTCTCTGCCTTTTTTCCCCATTCACATTTTAATGACTCAGACATGTAAATATACAGTTATGGTTAGTTTAGCTTTTAAATGAGCCTTTTGGGTGGGCAACCTACCTACTGACTTCTCCTGAATTTTTGTGTAACAATGAAAAGTGGAAGTTAGAATATGTATACTAAGGAAAAATTTTTCATATAATAAAAACAATTAAAACTATTATAACACATCTAAACAAAAACTTTGCAGGTTTATAGACTGTGGGCTATTGTGCCACATCACAAATTCCAGTGATGGGGGTCACAATCTGTAGTTCCCAAGTCATCCCTTTTGGACCTACTAATTTGTTTCCAAAGAGCGTACAAATTAGGCAGTAAATATTCTGGATTTTTCTCCCTGTTTTGTGTATGGAATGCGAAATGCAGAATTCACTGCATCACATACATTTTTTTAAATTGATGTATTCATTGCAGAGAAGGTTTATCCTTGCACAAAAATACCCACACACAAAATTTTGAAATATGTTTCAATGCAGCTTTTGCTGGCTGAACAATATACTATGTTGTATTAAGAATTTTTAATTATTCTGAGAGTATTAAATGTTTTAGTTTTGCTGTCATCACTGCCTGTGTACACATTCTGAATGCATACTATTTCTATCTAAAAGTACATTCCAGTTTTTGATTTTGTATTCACTTATACCAAATATGTACAGTCAGATTCTGATTACACATATGTACATTTTATGGGAGTGCATTTCAGCACAGCAGGAACAGAAATTAATTTAGAAAAGTATGGCAGTTTTAGATGTATATATTCCCCAATGGTGCTCATCTTTTTAAAAGGTAAAAAAAAGCAGTTTCTATAGTGTGTGTAGTGCTTTATGTTGATTGAACATCATAAATTATTTAAATTTTCAAATAAAATTTCTCTTCTGTATTGGAAGTGAAAAATAGCTTAAAAGTTTTCAGTGTTAGGACTACACATAGTAATGCTCATAGAATCAGTCTGAAAGGAAATCATGGTCTTCATGGTTTCCAGTTATGCTTCATATTTTAGCAGTGCTATTACGCAGTTGCTTAGTGTTCACACTCAGAGTTGGAAGTCACTGTGTTAAACACAAGTCATATATTACACCCTAAACCCATACGTTTCTAAAACATTTTAACAAAATCCATTTTTAAAAACAATTCAGCACTGAAAAAAGGTTTTAATGAATTAGCTTGAATTCTATACATACAGCAAATTCCTATCTAATTCTTGGTATTAGAGGCATAGTAGTAGAATAAATTTAAATAGTAGAACCTAAATCAATTTAGATTAGTTTAAAAAATATAATTGAATTTTAGTGGAGAACTGATAGAGACTTCCATCATACCTGGAGAAATAGAGGCAAAAACTGGATGTTAGAGGTGGGGATGGGTTTGCTCTGGGGGACAGAAGCAGCTGAGATTGCTGGTTTTTCTCAAAAAAAAAAAAAAAATAGCAAAAAGACAGTGGAAATCACTTTATGAGAATGAATATGAGAGAGAAGCAAAACTCAGAATCACATTCATTGATATATTAATTAGAAAGTGTCTCCATAGAAATATAATGAAGGTGTCCCAACTGTACAAGTAGAACATTTATTTTGAGCTTGCTTGCCTTCTCTCTCTATTTTTCTTTCTCCTTTCCTTTCCTTTCCTTTCCTTTCCTTTCCTTTCCTTTCCTTTCCTTTCCTTTCCTTTCCTTTCCTTTCCTTTCCTTTCCTTTCCTTTCCTTTCCTTTCCTTTCCTTTCCTTTCCTTTCCTTTCCTTTCCTTTCCTTTCCTTTCCTTTCCTTTCCTTTCCTTTCCTTTCCTTTCCTTTCCTTTCCTTTCCTTTCCTTTCCTTTCCTTTCCTTTCCTTTCCTTTCCTTTCCTTTCCTTTCCCTTTCCTTTTTTGAAAGCGTTGCCCAAAGAACTTACTTCCTTTACCACAGAAATTACCTGATGATGCTGAGAAACCCCAATTTATTTCACAAGGTCTCCAGACAAAACATAAATTCTGATCAGGCAATAATTTAATAAAATTCAACTGCAGAGGTTAATTAATACTGCCAAGAAGAGAGAAAACAGCTGTAATTTATAATATGAAATGGAACATGCCTATACCATTTTTTAAGAGAGGGGATATGCCATCTGGTATATTCCTGTGAAACAAAAGACATTATCTGAAATGTCTCTGAAATGAGAGCCACATCACCATAAATTCGAAGAGTCATCAGTGGCTTCTCATAGAAGAAAGAGTTTTTGCTAAACAGCATGTCTTTATTAAACATATTAGCTGTCCAAATTTCCTTGTACTGCTAACAAAATGAAGGTTCAATTAATTGTTTTGGCTGAAAGGGACCCAAAGAAAGGTCCTGAAATCTTTTGTGTATCTGGGCACTACTCTTGGAAATTAAGATCTCCAGCAGATAATATAAAAGAAACATAATATTTTTTTTCTGTATTTGCTATTCCCCTATGTTTTACTAAACACCTGTGTTTAATGCAAGCCTTTTGCTAAAGTGAGTCCATAACTGGTTTCATATCCTGTCAGGTTAGAATACAAAGAAAATTTCAGAATATTTTTCATTTAATTATGGTGGTCCTTTAGTTAGAAACAGGAGTCTTTTAATTCCTGTTTCTAATTTAATAAAAGGCGGAAAAAGAATGGTAAGAACAATGGAACATAATTGAAACACCATTATTTGATGTAAACTACTGACTTCCATTTATGCTAAATGATTTGTAAGCTATTTAGTTCTGCTTCCCACAAGTAAATTATCCATTAAAATATGTAGATATAACTCTGTCTCCTCAAATATCTGAGGTTATCTGATATGGAAACCACAGGTTATCTGTGATGATGTGCCAATAAATGAGCCTTAACATTGCACTTTGAGACATAATTTAATTTTTAATTATTGCTTTTTGACCTTTTGTCTTTCATCCAAACCTACCTAATACATATGCTTGAACACATCAATTATCAGTAGTAATAGCACTTAGAGTAGAGAAAACGCTGAAATTAAGAGAACTGCTGGACTGAGCACTTCATTAAAGACTTGCATATTGTTCACCAGCAGTCTACTCATTAGTGGGCAGTCATGGAACAGAACAACATTAAGCCCATTGCCAAAGGGATGACTACTCTGCTGTGCAGTGCAGCAGCTTGAAGACTACACCAGGTATCATTTTATTCACGCTAATAAAACTTGACAAACAAATTCTCAAGTATTCAGTTGGTAGCATCACTTTCAGGGAAGCAAGATGCTTGATGTTTCAATCAGAAAAGACAGTGAACTAATGCCCCTGAGCTCTGCCAAGCAACGGTACAAATATAGGGACAATGACTGCTGAAACTTCTGCTCTTTTTAAGCTGTGCCATTTTCTACCTCCATTTCTTCCTGTGCCTTGAAGACCATGGCACTGAGAAACAGAAAGACAATGAAGAAAACGGTAACAGCAGGAAATACCCTACAAAATATTGTCACTGATAATTCATCTGATAATACATGAGAAAGTGATTTAGGAAAAAAGTAACTGTAAAATAACGGGAAAACACTGAACAGTTTTCATGTGATTATCTAAAATACTGTGTCACTAGAATCCAGAATAATTTTTCTCCCTCATAGGTCACTTTTTTGCACAGATATTTAGGATAAAGTAGAGAGTGAAGGAATGGAGAAGAGAATTGATACTGCATATTATTACTTGCATAAAAATCGAGTATGGTCAGTAAAACATTTGATTAGAATATGTAGAAACTATTCCAAGAGTTTAATATGCTTAAGCATTGTAAAGTTTCAGCCTAGAGCATAAATGTTTTCTATTACCTAGTATCTGTTTGAATGATATGAAAAGATAATCCAAAATCAACAAGTTTCATTTTTTGGTCTACAGAACTTTGGACACAGCTCTTCCCTTCTGTGTTCATCTTCCTTTTGACCTTTTATCTGGTCAGGTCAAAGACCTTCAACTTCTGCACTAAATTTTCTCAGAAGTGATATGCCATTTTTCTGTTGAGAGCTCTAACAACATTACCACACAGGATTATTCAAACATCTTGGAAGGAAAAGTCCCCCACAGTTCCTCTTTCACTAAACTTCCAGTAATTTTTCAAACTGCTGTAGAAATGGACTCTGCCTACAAGCTGGCCACATATAGATAGCTGTTTTTGAAGTGCATGATCCAGAAAATTCTTACACATGTCCATTGGTTCATTAAGATCAGATACAAGATATTTAAAATCTAGTTGCTAATCATGATGGAAGGTCTCTTTTTGTTTTTTTAAATAATAAAAATTTTCCAATGCTTGAAATACATAGCATAGACACAAATTTTAGGAATTAGCATATTATTCTGTTTGTTTAGATGTAGGATCTATGGATCTTGTGAAATAAAACCTTTGCACCAAAAGGTTAATTTTGTTCATGTGATTTACTCTTTTTCTTTGAGGGTGGAGCAGATAGTTAACAGCTTATTCACCTCATTTATTTTATCAATGCTCTCATGTTCTTTGTAATGATTCAGCTACAGTGTCTCAAGTGGGTGAGCTCAGTGAGCCAGAGGCAATGTTGACCAAGCAATGCAGAAGCCAACTAATCAGTTTGTAGATAATAGCTAAAATTCAGAAACATCTGCATTCTAAAACCCAAAGGAAAAATCTCCCTGAAAGAGAAAAAACTATAGGCTTAAGAAATAAAAGGAGAAATTTAAACAGAGAATAATCAGTTATCCTTTGTCAGGTGTAGGTGTACTGGTTTTGCCTGCAATAGAGTTAGTTTTCTCCATAGCAGCTCACAGTATGTCATGTCTTGGATTTGTGACAAAAACAGTGTTGGTAGCACACCCATGTTGCTGCTATTGCTGAAAAATATATCGTATCTGCACAATATCAGAGCCATTTCTCTTTCTCACACTGTCCTGAAAACAAGTAGGGCTGGGAATGCAAAGCACAAACTGGAAGGAGACACACCTGACCTCAACTGACCCCCACAGTAACTCACACCACACAGCATCATGCTCAATAAAAGATAGGAAGAAGGAGGAAGAAGGAACATTTGGACTTTTAGGAATTTTTCTTCACAAGTAAACACTACACAAGGTGGAGCCCAGCTTTCCCACAGAAGGCTGAACACCTGCCTGTTCATGGAAGCAGTGAATGAATTCTTTGTTTTATTTTGTTTGTTAGTATGGCTTTGCTTTACCTAGTAGCTGACCTGATCTTAAAATACAAATTATTCCATTTTTCCCCTCCTGATTCACTCCCCCATCCCACTAGGGGGAAGTGAGTCAGCAATGCTGTGAGCCTTAGGTGCTACCCGGAGTTAAACCACAATAATATGAAAGAAGATCCTTTTAACAGATCAAATTAAATTAAAAAGCTGTAACGAGAAACAAATTATAATAACTGAATCAGAGAACATGCTTTTTATTTTCAAAAGAAAAAAACATTTCATAGTCAACAGAAATGGGGCTTTGTTATCTAATATGTGATTACTACAGACCAGACAGGATAATGATTCTCCTAGCGACTAAATGAAAAGGAACTTACATTAAAAAACCATAATGCAGGTAAGAAGTAATACTGATGGAACACAACTTTATAGAAAATTGAGTGATATTACTGACAGAGAAGACATAAGATAAACCTACTCTACTTTGTAGTCTATGACTGCTAGAGAACACTGTGAGCATGGTAGAGAAACTGAAAAGACTGAAGCATATGGGGGACTATGACAGCAGATTGCAAGCAGCTAGCATGCTTTTCTAAGGAAACCTTGGAATGAAGACAGGCCAAGCAGTGAATTAGGCACAGGCATTTTCCAACTCAAGTTATTCTATGGTAGAACCAACCATCAAGAACATACACATTAAAGGAATTATAACAAGGACAAAATTATGGATGCACCAATCTTTGAAAAGTAAATCCTCCTGGATCATAGACTTATGGAGGGAACTCAATTTGGACTGGCTGTATATGGACATGGCTAGGAACCCATGTTCAGAACCTAAGTAAACGCTATCTAAGTAGATTTTTAAATGAGGAAATTAATAAATGGTTGTATACAAAACAAAGACATTAAATTTTTTTATCACATCAATTGCTTAAGAACTGGCAAAGTAGCAGACCTCTGCATGAAGGCATTGTGATTCAGAATCAGCAAAGGAGCTAAAGGTGCACAACATAATTCACGTATTGTAGCTAGAACTGGATGGAAGTATTTGTGGAACTATATCCACTAAATCGATAGCCATAAGCTGCGATTTCACTTCAAACAATGAATATGTAATATTTCAATGACACATGAAACCATGATAATGAAGTAGGAACAAAAGACAACACAAAATATTTCAGATCAAAATGTCACTTTCCTTATACCCTTCATAGAAATAGTACTTCTCAAGTAGAGAAGCAAGTTCTTCAGTATATTTATAAAACAAACACTATTTAAAGTGCTCACAAAGCAGATTTCCAGACTGCTATCATTACCATTAAAAATTTCTATGTATAGCAAAATCTCCCAGTGCAAAATACTGTACAAAAACACAGCCTTTAGATTAACTGATCACTTAAGTCTCATTTATGCAGTGGGCAATGACGTACAGATGTACATGACAGTAGATTTTTGTTGCATGTTGAATCTCAGGGAATCTCTTTTCCCTCATTTACTATTAGATCATTTTTTCACTATTCCACTTCTCTGCCAACCTCCACCCTCCCCACCCTATCTATCATATTGCTCTTCTTTTAAATGCTTTGGACATTTTTACATACGCCTAACATAAAATATGAAAAATATGAAGAAAAAAAAATCAACCAAACTAGAATAAAAAGACTGAGCTACAACTATATTCCATCTCATATATTCCATCACAAGATACATTTGTTAGAATCCAGTTTTCAGTTGGGAGGTTCACTTTGGAGATAAAAAGAAAATATGTTCTGACAATGTCAAAATTATTCTCCTTTCAGATTACGTCTCCTTTCAAAATCTGTTTATATTAATATATATTTAAATGACACATGAAAACATGAAGATGAAGTAGGAACAAAAGACAATACAAAAATACCTCAGATCAACTGTTATTGATTCATTTTTAGTTGTCTCCTGGAAAATAACAAGTTGAGAAAAAATGGACTTATCTGGAAGGGAACCAATTCTCTAATTTTAAAATCATAAAATAGAAAGAGAGTCTTAGAGCATTACTGCATGGTACAGATGAATGTAAAAGCAGAGAGTGAGCATTTTGTCTCCTAGAGCACACTCTTTCACTCAATAAAAAAAACCCCATGTCTAGCAAGAAGCAGTAACAGATCTTACTTTCCAAATGTCTATGCAAACTAGGATTTACAACTTTGAGTTTGTTTTGATGTCCTCTTCTTAAGGAAAGAAGTCAAGAAACATTATTACTTAAGACTAGAAGTCTTAAAAACAAACCCCAGTGTCTTCCTCTCCCACTGCAAGCACATTACTGCAAATCATATTTCAGAATCTGGTCTTCAGCTTCGTATTCCCAACAGGGATTACAAAACAACCTAAGTGACTTAAATTGCAAAAATTAATGACTGCCTATTTTCCATTATGAAACAACAAAGATGTATCAGCTTATTTCAGAAGCCAACACAGTGTATGTCCTCTATCTATTATTGTTATCTATTCCTTATTCTGTGTGTATGGACATAACAAACATTGGTAAAAATGGCAATTTATTTATTTTAACTCTCAAGTCAGTCACACATATCGGTCTTTTAAAAGTTACATTTTTTTTCTAATCTCTTTATTTTCTAAGTCAGGTTCCCTCTGCTTTTTGGTTTTGTTTTTTTTTTTTTTTAAACAGGTTATCTAGAGAAAATATTATGTTATGTTCCTTCATCATGGATTTGGGGTTTCCACTCAAATAATGCAGCTGAAATTCTCAGAAGTAATTAAAACTGAAACACTAAACACTTACATGCATAATAATATGCAAAGTAAACTTAATTTCAGAATTAAGATCCAAGCTTCAACACCTTTCAGAGACAAAAGATCACCTAATACCTGAGAAACTGCATGCTGTTCTTGGAAATGGTATATCTAAATGGCAGCTAGTTATAAGTACAGTTCATTTGCCTTCAAGAATCTGAGATTGTCTCGTCTCTCAGCAGATGACCTACACTCACAATTAACTCTGTCAATGTCTCCCACCTTACACATAGTGAAATAATCGCACCATTCTCATTTGCTTCCCTTCTAAAAAAGCTGGAGGGCATAGTTAGATAATGATAAGTTCATCTTTAATTGTGCAAATAAATCTTAGTGAAACCTTACTAAGATCTAGTTGTCTGATTTGCCACAAATCTAAGCAAAATCTACAGTCAGTCCTTTCATCCTCTTGTCTCCAAAAACTTTACCTTCCCGCCCCAGCATATCTTTCCCACATTTTAATCTTTTTTATGCTACATATATTAGGTTTTCCAAGGCTGACTGCTCCACCAGAGATGATAAAAAGAGTTTAGAAAACCTAAAATATAATTGATAATCTAAATTCGGAAATTTTTACTTGCATCTATTGAAATTCTAAGTGCTGACAAATATTCACAACATTTCAGAGCTACTGAAGTTTTGGTGATTTGGTTTGAATGAGTTTTTGTGTAGGTTTTTTTCATATCTACTTGGTCCATTCAAGATTTGCTGTCTGTACAGGGTGATTCAGCACAGGAATATTGTCAATGGCACTTACTTGAATTTTAGGAAGAAGAAACAGAAAACAGAAAAAAAACCCAACCAAACAAAAAAAACCAACCAACCAACCAAAAAAAAAAAAAAACCTACAAAACAAACAACAAAGATTTACGAAGAAAAAGCATATAGCTCTAGACCCAGAACACCATTAGCAAATATCAGTTGTGAATGTAAAGTTGTTGCCCACTGCTTTCAAGGTTCCCAGATCATCTGTCTCAGTTTGGTTGAAGTCAACCCACCTCTGTAATGCGACATGAATCATTTGCACATACAACACTGCTCACACAGACTCATGATCAACAAGACCAAACACTTGGCCTACTTGCAAACAAAATCAATTTAAACAAAAACCTCTTTTTCATTCAGATCAATCCAGCTTGGGTTGATCAGAAAAGTATGCCCAGAGGACTATTGACTGGAGAAGTGAATTAGAATATTTACTTTGCGCTGGGTCAATTCACTCAAGGTGAATGTCATCTGAGTGCATTTATCTGTTACTTTTAAACTTTTTCTTCTAATTTCTTGCGCTTTGAAAAAACAAAACTATTCCAGTTGCTGGAAGTAGCATGGTAGGTCTGAGGAAATGGATGTGTATTACAGAAAACTGTATATTTGACAGCTATGTTAAGTCTTTGAGATGTGGGACTGGTACTAAATCTCTAAGAAAAATCATTTTACAAGATGGGATGTGTAAAAATCTTAGTTTCCTTTTTGGTGTCTGGAATAAGGAATCTTGTTTCTCCCAGTACACAATACACAAATGAAGGAACAAGGACAGGAAGGTATGTACCATATGGAGTGACAGGTGAGATATTTCAGGAACCAAAGTCAAACAAAGAAGAGCACTTTAAAAATTTCAATTTCAAAGAAAGAAAATATTTTCAGTCCTTTGGTCAATAAAAGAATAATTACTGGTCAAATATCTCTCTTGGAGGAAATGGCCTCAAGATGCCTCAGATATGGCTTAGATGTGATATTTAGAAAAATTTCTTCACTGAAAGCGAAGAAATTTTTGTAGACCAGGTTGCTCATGGAAGTGGTTGAGTCACCATCCCTGGAGGTATTTAAAGGCAGTGTAGATGTGACACTTAGAGACATGGTTTAGTGATGGACTTGCCAGTGCTAATGATGAGGAAGGGCTCAATGGTCTTAAGGGGTTTTTACCCCAATAAAATATTCTACTTCCCTTCTACAGTGACATGTTGAGGTTACATGCTGTTCATATTATAAACCTCCAACTCTGAAAAGTCCTGTTATCCATCTCTGATATGACAACAGTATCATTTAGTTTCTTCTTAGTTCATGGAAGCCTTCAAAATCTAAACACCTATAAATCAGGTATTTATCTGCCTTCTATACAACTCAGATTCATGATTTGTGACTTAGAAACCTCAGGACTCAAATATTGACTATCTTTGTGACTGCTTCTTAACCTATCCATGTAAAAGCAGCTGGAAACAAGTTGAAACAGATTATATATAGATTATAGATGATAACAGATTATGTATAAACAGGAGCAAAGAAGGTAACTGTGAAAGAAAGACAGCTGGAAATAAGCTTTCCAACAAGAATACTGTCCAGCCTATACCGTATGAAAGAAACCCACAGGAATTTACCCTCAAACGTCTATCATTCTGATACAAACCTGTTGGATCTATCATGCAGAGTAAGAACTTAAAAACAAAATGACCTACACACAAGTGTCACTGTTAATCTTTGATTATCAACTTGAAGAGCCTGATTTGTCAGAACATGTCCATGTTTACTGGCTTCTCATAAATTTGACTACCTCCATTATTGATTTCAACAGCACTTATCTGGCAGCCACACCTCTTCCTCACTAATCTAAGATAACACTATTACTCAGCATTCCTTAAGACATTTGAGTAATCCACTAGCATCACAGAGATGCTACCTAATGGCAAGGAGGAGATAAAGACTTATCCCTTCACCTAAATGTTATGTTGAAACTGCCTTTTTTATTTTAGATCCTTTGATTTTCAAGAGAAAGTACTGATAAATTCTGGAACCGTCTTGAATGACTTTTGTGATTAACCCTAACCACCGATAACTTCCATTTGTAAAAATCGTTGAGAAAATTTCTGTTTGTTTCCTGATGGCCTTATTAAAATCTAGTTTAAATGAAACAAATTTAATTTCAAAGTCTCTTATTGAAAACAAAACACAGTGGTTTTTTTGAATAGTATTCAAGAAAAATGCTGGGGCTGTTTGGATACAAATTCAAAACGATCAGCTGAACTCAACACAATCTGTATTTGGGGCAAAAATCTTATTTTTTCAAAGAAATTTTATTCAAATGGAAGATAAAAGGCAGTGGCACATAATGTGTCGAGGAAATATATTTATACATGATTCTTACATACAGCAAATGAACATTGATCAAATGATCATGATACTGTTAAAGCTTTTCCCTTTTAAGCCAATTTTTTTTTACCCCTCATACAAATACCCCTCATACAATCATCATCACTTATGACAAAGTTCTAGACAAAGATAAATAATTTCCTACCAGGAATGTGTAGGTTCCAGCCCTACACCTTTTTTTTGTTTGTTTGTTTTGACCTGAAACACATTTTGTTCCCTTGGGCAGAAGTAACATTGGCTCAGTCACTTTCACCAGATGGTATGTTTCTTACTGAATTGAAAACTGCACTGAAGAAAGAGTATAATCTTACTGGCATGACAATTTTCAAACCAGTCCCTCTTGCAGGGATCTAGAGAAAGGAAAGACTTATCTTTGAAAATCAGTTTTTTGTGCTAATAAAACTTACAGAACCTCCTGCTCACTAACTCTATAGAAAAATAAAAATAAGAATTAGTTCAAACAGCATATTGGTAAAAAAATTCTGTGAAAAAAAGAGGCTGAGCAGATATACTTTCATTATGTTTACTAGTAATAAGAACCGATTTTTAAATTTTATTTGTATTAGCCTTACTTCTAGTATGAATACCTACATTCCACCTGAAAAAGAATAGCACTGTTACATGAAAACTTGTCCCAGAAAAGTTTGTAATCATTACATAGTTTGGGTAACATCCAGACAAAAAAGAGTATAACAAAGCAAAAAAGCCTGAGGTTTAAATTGAAGCAAAAGACAAAATCAAAAGATCATCAGTGACTTAAGTTCAGGAAAGAGCTAAAAAGCATGTAATGCCTTTTTTTTAATAGCTGCACATTTTCTTAAGTCAAATGCTTCATGGCTCTTCCAGTAACAATATGAACAAGCTCTCATGTTGAATCAAAGTAAGAATGCTATTAAAAAATTGAGTAAATCTTGAATTGGTGTACAAGACTGTTTTAATATAATAGTTTGTGCCACTTGAATGGCTGTGAAAGTCCAACTGAATTACAGTGTCATAATAAAACAGCCTGTTTAACTATAGTAAAATAAGAACATAGCAGCATTACTTACAAAGTCCTTTTTAAAACTTTTTGAGCAGAGGGTAATGGTGGCGAGGGAACAGGAGGAGACAGAAGGACGGGAAGAGAGGAGAGGAAAGGAAAATTAATTCAACCACCACTTGGAAAGCTCAGTACTACTTAACTTCTATTTACATATTTGTCTACTAATCTAAAATATTGGTCTATCTCCTTCACAGGACTTCCTTCAGCAATCATTAGGCAATAGATATCTTCTTGCTAGGAGTGATTGGTGAAATTCTTATTATTGTGCCTATTTAGAAAACCTGCAAAATTATTTTTCAGTCCAATATATCATTGTAATGCTAATTGTTAAAAGGTAAATAACTAAAAGATAGCCATTGTTATACCTATTGTTCAATAAAAGTTTTTATTTCCATGTAAGGAATATCCATTTTTCTTTCTTAATGACAGAAGCTACAAAGAACTTGTTATGACAGCAGTAAAAGTTTATTCATGTTCCTAAAATAAAAATCAAACTTTTCCAAGAAATGTTAAATTTCTTAACAAAAATACAGAATGTTCTCTATGAATATGTATACATGTGCTTGTTAAAAACTCTAAACTTCTGTTGTACCATATTCGAGTAATGCTTAAAGAAGTGGCAGATAATTAATGTATAATTAAGATAATGGTGTCTTACTTTAATCTAAAGGAGAAAGAAAATACCACCCTACTTAGTGGCCTCTGTACTTGTTTCCTTGTAACACAACCTGAAAGTGTTGCGTCTCCATACTCACTATTCCATGACTGTTTTACTCATATTAATTCAAAGACCCACATATAGATAAACTGGTGGAGTCTGGCTGTTCCCGTGGAAGAATATCCTTTTCCTAAAATATCTATGGAGAGAAGTCTTTGGTTTGATTTTTATCTGGTTTCTTTGAGACCAGCATGTTAGGTCATGGGAAAGAGCTGTACTGTTACCTCTTACTGTTTAAAAAATACTCTGACAAAGGAACAAAAGCTAGACATGCACTCTGTAGCATATGCCTTTTCATAAATTGGTACAGAAAATACTCCTCCTCTCAAATTTACTGTCAGCTGATTCTACTGATTTTACTGTCAAAGATACAGCATTGACAAACTATCTGTACAGATAAGTTCACTAAATTATTGCTATGACAAAAAAGCCACTGTGTTGTACAATACAAAACCAATCTGTTTATTAAATACAATTTAGACTATGTGTTTTAGGACAATTCAGTTAAGCCCCTGAGACTTATACAAAACACAACTTCATTAGATGAATCAACTCATGTGATATTGTAAGCAAAAATTAGTAACATTTGAAATTCTAGATTATTGTGCAATTTACTAAGTACAACCTACTGAAAAGCTTGTCAGATATCTCTAAAACTTCCTCAAGTGCTCTTGTAGTGCACAAAGCTATTTACCACTTCATACAGTTCACCATTAGAAGCATTTATATTCAGCATTTATAACAAAGCTTCACTGTTTTCTACAGCTTCTTAATATGTCACATTCTACAAAGCAGTAACTGTCCATGATAACTTAAACGATTTAATAAGTTCATTTGTTAGGTTATCTAGCTCTATTCACTGTATATAAAAAACTGCAAATATTTTTGGATTGACTGCAGTCATGAGATGCAGTGTAGCAGAATGCCCAGCCTCAGTAAGGGTTAAAGGCAAAACAGTTCATGCTTTACCCTATTTTACAAAAATTATCCTTGGGGGACAGAGGAAGGAGAGTTGCACTGCTTTCGGTATTGAAGAATGCTGAGACCAGACTGACTCTTCAATCTCAAAGCCAAATATTCTGAAGATGGGAAGAACAACGTCTTTCTTGAAGGAAACTGGCACCAGTCAATGGCAAAATTTTGGTAAGAGAGCAAACAAGCGATAGCAGTAATGACTTACATAAAGCTTCTGAGCTGACACAGCTGGCCTGAAAGTATGACTGATAGTCAACCACTTTATACAGCAAAGGCCACATCCCACTATTTAATGGAAGGGTCTTCTAATACACAGACTCTTTCTGGAGTGTGTGTGGAGGTTTCTTCCTTGAGTTAGACACACCTGAAGGTGTGTGAACAGGACACACCTCAAGGCTGAGTGAAAAAGGTTTCCCCATAGTCATTGATATGGGTGAGTAACGACAATCTGAACTGAATTATTTTGCTAGTTTTTACAGAATTGCTTCAATACAGTTTCAAAAATATTTCACTATAATAGTTATAACTAACTATATTCTGTAGTTAAAAATTCTGAATTATTTTAGTCTAATCATTAACATGATCACAATCTATTTAAATAATTTTTTTATGTTATCCTTATAAATACATCTGAGTTGCCATCCTTAATCATACAAAGTCATATAAAGGGTCAATCTCACGTAAAGAATCCTTTAGACCTAAAACATTGAGCAAGTCTTACTAGGATTGGCTCCAGATGCACTTAGACTTCTCTCTGAGAAGGTGTTAAGAAGGGTAAGTGATCCTTTCTGAACCTCAGGATTAAATGGCAGGGTCTCTCTGACAAATCTTTTTTGATGCTCCCTTTCTGCTCACAACACTTGTAAAGAAGGTGCTTTTATATATATATATACACATATATATATACATATATATATATATATATAAGAAGTGAATTAGACCCTTTTTCTTTTTCAGTTTTAAATTCTAATAGCTGTTATAAAACAAAGTAGCCAATTTTCAGTAACTTTGAAATAAAAATGAAGAAATATCTGAAACTTCCACAGTCTTCTAAGGCACAGTAAATAAACCACTATTGAATATTCTCTGAGGATATCTCCTGGATTACTACTTCATCAAAGAACAACCAAGAGGTCATTTCCCAAGGGAAAAAAAAGTTGTCTATGCTTTTATAGTGGAGGGATTTTCCCCCCCAACTTTTACTAAAATAGGATCCTTATCCGTAAGTTTTCTACAAGGAAACAAAGACAGAAATGCAGCAGCCTCATTCTCCTGCCAGAGTATAAAATGTATGATTGTTTTTTTATAGCTTTAACTGAAAGCAAGGCAGGAAGGGGAGTAGGGGAAGAAGATTTTAGTTTAACTCAGGTCAAGTAAAACAGAACAGCCTTAGGCACAGCAATACTATCCTGTGTTACTAAAATCACTTTCCTAGGTGTATAAGAAAGGGAATAATTTTAAGACATTTCTGTTGTTACAATGCAGTCTATATGATATTTCTTCTATAATTCAGTCATACTTCATCCAGTCTCTTTTAAGATATTCACCAATTATATACATCTTAATATATATCACTATCTCTTAAGATATATCACCAATTCAGTGAACTGTTCTCTGAAATTAATACAGAATGAAGTTCAGATTCCAAGCGCTGGTGAAAAGTACTCATCAACAGGACCGCTTACTCAGGTCCTGGTGAAGAGATGGTTTCCCCACTGCAACAGGCAAACTCCACAAATGTCATTCTTTAAAATGATACAGCAAATTTGGAAATCAGACACAAGCATATTGTTATACAAACCTGCAGGTGATAAGAGCCAGTAAGTATTCTTGTACTGATATGCCTATATAAAACACTTGGTTTCAGCATGGAGATATCAACAACAGTCTCATAATCTAGGGCAATTAATTCTTCAGCCTAGATTCTTCCAATTCAAAGGTAGCACAAATACTGCCTCCTGCATTCTACTTTTATCTAAAAATACTAACCAAAATCATATGTAAACTGACACCCTCTTGAGCAGAGTGTTACCACGCCAACACCAAACTCAAGCCCCCAGAATCTTCACATCAGAAATGACAGATTATAAAATAAATGAAATTTTATTGATTTCTTTGGAAATCCTCAGTGAAATTCCAAAATTAATAATTTATAACTTCTGCAAAATTTATTTTCATCTAGCTCTCTCTAAGGCAAATGACCATCACCAAAGCCAAAAGTACAGATTATTTAAAATTATTTAAAATTTCACAAGAGTAACCAGATTAAGTAAATGCAAAATGAAATTTACATCCTCATTTTTGGAAGTAATTTAAGAAAAATAATTTAATTTCTTTTTTGTTATTAAAAAGGCAATTTTTGGAAAGCAATTAATGCAAGAACTTCAACATTTTCTGTTAAAGTATCTATAGTTTTGTCTTTGAAAAATATTTTCTGAAAGTTTCAACCTAATTACTGTTTTCTTTATGTGAATGCATTTTTGAAAGGATAGCCACAACATATCAAGCACAAAAAATTTCCAAGCTGAAAATAGCCATTCATTTAAAGCCTCACAGTCATTATGTCACACAGTACGAACACATGGGAGTGTAAATTTAATCTTCATCAAAAGCTAGACTAGTAAATCCTGTATCTGGAAATAAGCCCTATAATCACTTGCACAGGTCCAACTACCATCCTAATTCCAAAGGATAGAATTCTTTGCAAATGCCAAGCTCAAAAATTAGTGTCTGACCCTTCAATCATTCAAAATTATACAACGGAGAATGCCTACTGGCTGTCATTAGTGACAGTATTGGCACCTACTCTGAAAGAATCCCGCAGTGAGTTTCATATTAAAAGAATCTCAGTCACTTTCTGGTTAAAAAATGCCTTGCAGTTCTTCCAGCCAGAACTGAAAACACTCCTGAGACAGCTTTACTAGAGATCAAAAGAAGTTCCATTTATATGCAGCCATTAGACACATGTACTCTTTTATACTGTTCTTCAAATAATTAAGGAACCACACAGATGTGGAGCCATGGTGTGCCAGAGCGCCCTAACAAAAAACTAACAAAATACAGGAGTAAAATATACAAATGCATAAGGACTTTTAAGACACACCCCTCTACAGCAGTCATACAAAACTTGTTACCATTTCATATTTAACTTCATTAACAGTCAGTGATGTTACCCTAAACTTTGAAAAGACACCACACACAAACAACAGCTCCTGCTTCTTTTTCTTGACACAGTTCTGTTGCTAATAGTTTTATGTCTGCGAGACCCTTTAATTTTGTAGTTGCTGTCTAGTAACAGTGTTGTTGCAGTGATGATGTCCTAAGTACATTTTTGACCTGTGAATAGAGCAGTCTATTCACAGAAGTGTGTTGAATCAATAGCATCAGCCATACAATGTGCTAGCACTCCAGTGACAGAAGGGATTATGTTGTCTTCTACCTTTTTGTTCCTTATGCAGTTGGCTAAAGATTGCATTGACAACTGAGCAATTGAAGCTTAGAAAAGCTAGAATTGCCAGCTAGCAAGTTCAGGATTACACAATCACCTTCCTGCCAAGAAGTAAAAGATACACTTAACATGCTGATTTACAACTGGCGAAGATATCAACAAACAGAGAAACTGAAGAGCATTCTCCTTGTGGCTTTTTTTGTGATGCTTCCTATTTTTACTAGTTCAGGAACAGAGATTAGCAAACAGCATGCTTCTCCTCATGTCAAACACTTAACTGAAACATCATGTTCAAGGATTCCTCAAAGTATATTTATTCCTCAAAAATATATATATTAAATTTTTTTACAATTTGCCACAAATCTCAGATAAATAATACCACTGAATCAGTAACAATTCATTATGCCATATAGCAGAGAAGAAAATTATCATTTTAAGAAAAGGAAAATGTAACATCTTAAAAAGACCATAGAGCAGTGCCATCTAGTGATTGACACTACAAATAAAAAATGTTTGCATTAATATGTGATGCAGAGGGAGTATTCTTGGTTCTTTACTCAGGCAAAACATTTTTGAAACAAGCTGCAGGGGTAATAACAAATTATATCAGAGGTCATGCACTTACCACTTCAAGAGAGCTCAGCATTTGCATTTCAAAGCAGAAATGCTACTGGTAGCAGATTCAAAGGAAGAAACTACCATCACCCATCACAATGCAGTGTTAAGAAAGGAGTTAATATTTCCAGTGCTATACAAATAGCACAGAATAAGTATTAGTGAGCAGTAGCTCTGTTGTTCCCTTTGAAGGATGTACTGGTAATTATTAACTGGAATTAAATTGCAGGAGAAAGAGAGAACTACATAGTTCATACACAGGTCTAAATTATTTTCCTGACAGAAGCAGAAAATGCTCCTATTGTACTCTAAGTGAACCCTGACCATAAATATTCTTAAATATTGGATTTCTTGTATAAAAATGTAAGAATCCAAGCATGGAAGATACTGAAAAAAGCTGAAATATTGAGTTTTTTCTTTCACTTTGTGGAATATTTCATTATTACCAGTTGTTCTTAAAAAAAAAATAGCATAGGATATCTACTTCTACTATCTTCCTCATAGGATATCTACTAACTACAAGTCATTGAAATATTATTTTGGAATTCAGATCTCAAATTTGCATCAAAATGTATGCAAAACTATATACTAAACTTTTAAATGGATGTACGTTTTTATTATAAGAGTAGCAGGTCATTTCTGCATGTGTGTACATAGACTGGTAGAGCAGAAGTTTCAAAAGAACCTGAAGTTATGCTGCTTACTGTAAATTTCAGTAAGTTTTTCTAGTGTAAATCCTTCTGGTTAGTTTAAAATGTAATTGCTTTAATTTAGATCAACAGAAAGGACCACATTACTATGTATATATTACAAGATTACTTTCTGCAGTTTTCTGGTTGCTTCATAAATGCTGAACAAACAGTAAATTATAAAGTTTTGTTAGCTGAATAGCCTATATGAAACACAAGGTACTGGTAACTTGTCATAGCCCCAAAGCCATTACCTAATTTCCAGAGTTATTCCCAATTTCAAATCAGAAATATGATCATATTGCCTTCAAATAAAATATTACAGCAGAACATGTTCTATTTTGACAGCTGCTGAAGAAAGCATATGTGTTATATAGCCCAAACTGACTTTGCATGTCTGACACCACATTTGAAGAAGTTTCAGGAACTTCTAGCTATGTTGGCTTTCAGTATCTCATTGCTCTCCTTTTTTACTTCTGTGCTGATCCAAGAAGATGTCCAGAGTGAAAGTACTTGAAGACAGCAATAATGATATCTCTTTCAATCAAACGTAGAGAGTTTAAAAATTGCACCAGTTTTCCACGTCTTCTTCTCTACCATCCTTGCACAGTGCTTTTTTCATATGTCCAGAAAGCATATAAAATACTACTAGTACCAACAAAAGCACCATATGGATGGAATTAAAACAGAAATTTAAGCTCTCAATACATTACAGACACTCTTTTAGTATTCTTCAATTTATCAATAATACTGTGCTAGAATGTGAATAAAATAAAACTTGATTACATGGTGAGCTTGATTACATATTTAAATGTAAATTCCAGCAGCCATGGATGTAACATACATTAGTCATACAGAACATCTAAAATGATGAAGATTGATTGTTCTATATGAAGCATTTCCTTACTTCCAGTAACTCCATTTTCTAGCTAAACAACTGTCTCTAAAGTGCAGACCAAGCAATAGCTTCATTGCTCTATAAAAGGCAACAGTGAAAAAAGCCATTATCTTTAGATGGACCAAATATTCAGTACTGTTACCATAATAGAATGAGAAGTTAGTTGTTTGAACCTCCTAGCTGTTAAATCTAACCATAATCTCTTCTCTGCAACTCTCACCTGATGTATATTCAAATTAAAGAGAAAACAAACAAAAAAAAACCCCTTATAAAAAGATTTTAAGTAAGATCAAGCAATATTAAACAGAAGTAAAAACTTAGATTTGGTTGTTGTACAATCTAATATCAAGATGGTGTATTGCTATAACACACTGCATGATTATACCAAGGTGTTGATGTAAGTATTTAAAGGCTACTGTCTACCCACACAGCAAATTGAGCTGTTTTTAAGCAAGGCTATGAAGAGTAGCATGTACTGGTCAAACAGCCATGTAAATCAGGTTGGTTAGTGGTGCAGTAACCAATGGTGCAACAATTAAATTGATGGTTCCTACTCTCTGGTACCCCTCCTTCTGAGCAATGTAAATAGCTTCAGCCAACAGCTAAAGCCCCACAGGAAAAGATAAATCTCCCAAATCTGGGGAAGCAATTGAGCAACATGGCATAGTGCAAAAGATTTTTTTATGATATTCAGAGCACTCTTATTAATTTTTTTTACTTGTGCTTTGTTCTTCTAGTGCTGTTTAAAAGATTTTGCCTGGCTATAATACCTTTAGGGTTTTAGGAAAAAAATCCTGATATTCTTACTTCAATACTGTCTGGTTAATGGACTATTAATTTTTAAATAGATAGTAATTCAAATTTCTTTACCCATCACATTTTTTGTTTGTCTAATGGGGAAAAAATCATAGAAACTAGAATATTTATTATTATATAACTTTATCATATCTCTACTTTTTCCATTTTGAAGCTTTAGCATGTTAATCTTTAAGTACATGCAGGGTTTTAATTTCTTATACATCACAGTGATTTTTTTTTTCTTTTTTTACCTTTGGCTGTTTTCAAAACTGCAAAAATTGTTCACAAAGGAAAAGTACAAAATGATTACTGAATAAATCTTAGCAAGATTTTTGTAGAGTTCTTAAAATTTTTTTTATTTTCATGTGTAAGACTTTTTAACTTGTCTTTCCCCAGTATTTGTTTGACAGGAGTAATTTGATGACTTATTTTGCAGTCCCCAATGCATAACACTGCCCACTAGTTAATTACTTCTATGTCACAGTAGAAATTATATCTGTTTCTTACAAGAACTAGTTTTTTTCAAAGCCCCAAATGACTCCTATTCTGGAAACTCTATCCCTAAAAGAATAGGAGAGAGACCTAATGGCTCAACACAACTTCCATTTTCAGAATACAGTCTGAGAAAACAGAGAAGCATTGGTTGCAAAGAATAAAAAAATTAAATTATTTACAATCTCCTTCTTTTCTTAAGAACACCCATGCAATTTTGTTCCTTTAATCAAGCTTTTTAAAACAGTATATGAACAGTTTGAAGAAATGTTATCAGCAAAAAAAGTATTTTATAATAAGAATGCAACTGTACATTCACTTTAAGCCATGCTGGCAGTAGGAATGAAGCTGGACAAGACTATTATTACAGCGTATTTGTATATTTGTCCCCTTAAAGTGGGCAGCAATAATATCCTCCTGATATGTTCATCTAGATATTTTGAGATGTTGACTTCATCTATTTTTCTGAATTACTTCCTCGGGGTTTGACTACTATTCATAAATTCCTGACATAATTTTTCTTCCTAAGTGGCTATCCTCCAGATCAGACATAGCATTTAAAAATAAATTATAGATTCAGAAGTCACTCAGGCCCTCAGCTATCCATTTCCTTTAGAAATCTAGGAAGCAAGCTATTGCAAGCTTATTATTTATTGCAGTTTAATTTCTACAATTGTTCCACTGCCTTTTACCTTGATACATCTTTACACCACCTTTGCAATAACTCTAAGATAATTACTTCCTCCTCATTGTCTATGGAGACAACAGAAACAAGAATTTCTTGGGGTTTAAGCTTATGTGAATCTACTTATCTACTTGATAACCTATTCTAGCAAACTGAATCCATTCCCAATTGGAATGAATTCTTGTTTGCACTAGGGTCTGTTTATGTTGTGAGCACAGAGGAATTTTATCTCAAATTTAACTGGTCCTCTTACTCTTTGAAGGCTTTCACTACAATAAATGAATATATCTGTTTCCACATGTTGCCTATAGCCCAAAGTGCTTCTTTTTCATTGCAATGTGCGCCAGTTTACACTGGGAATAGAACAGTGAAAAGCTGGCATGAGACAGCTATTTTCTCAATAGATTTGGTTACTCACACTCTGTAGTTAAAAAAAAAAACAAAACCAAAAAAAAAAAAAAATTCAAAAATATACTATAAAGCCTATAGAGCCATTGGCTAATGTAGAATTCTGCATATTCTTCCAGACTACCTCCTCATGTACTGCCACAAACACAACCCATTTCCACAATGGTTCTTCCCCACATACATTATTAACATTACATTTTTCCTGACTTTCAAATCAAAAATCTATTCTGGATACTAATGGTCAAAGTAATACTTCCTATTTAATAGAATGGTAAGTCTCATCTTTTCTTCTTTATAATTGTTCTGGTTTTCATAGTTACATACAGCACTGGAGGCATTCAGATGAATATCTAAAGCAAGTCTTGTACTCACACAGGGCCATTGAAGATGAGTGGCTTTCTGAATCTCAACACTTTCTAACACCTATGAAAGGAATAGCAACACAGTCTCTTCTCTCAGGACAATTACTGCTATGCCTGGAAAATTGAACCACAGTGTTCAAGCATAAGTGTAGTTGGTTACTTCTGAGAACATCAAGGCAAATTGATGCTGAGAGGCCACGGGCTTGTCTGGCTCTCTCTTTCCCAGTCACACTCCACTGTTCCAGCTTCAGTCTTTCCTAGTCCTTTCCACTTCAGAAACATGAGATTTTGTCACAAACAGCCACAAACTGTATCTCCTCTTTAATACGTCTGACAGGTGTTATCTAGACCAACTATGGGTCTGCAGAGTTGTAAAATCTCACAATCTTGAAATTTCTCCCTCCTTTTTATTCTCCAGGGCTTAAAGGGAAGCATAATTTCTTCTTCCCAAGGAGTTTGTTTCTGTTTTTTGTCTCTCTTGAGGTTATCTCAGTCTCTATAAACACGATAAAACACAGTTGAGTCTTTGTATGTGTCCTCCCCACACACATTACCTGCCTGCAGAACTCATGCATTCCAGATGTGGTGGAGTTTTGATTATTTTAATGACTTTGGTACATGCTGGCCTGCAAAAGGTGTAGGGCAGACATGGGACAATATCATTGCTGAGGCTCATGTGTGCTGTGAATGGGAATCTACTTGATGACTTGTCACAGAGGAACACAAACCTTTCTACATTAAAGGAAACAGAATCCTGAAGATGCCAAAGTGAGCTTTTCCTCAAGAAATTCTGTCATGAAACTCTTCACAACCAGCATCTACCACTATTTCATAAACACTTCACCAAAACACGAGTTGAAATGCATTTTATGAATTGCAGCAATTGAGAAATAAATACCATTTGAAGAAAACTTTGTGTTTTCTCAGAAACAAGATAAAGTGAAGGAAATAACAGGATGAAAGTTCTTCAGGTTGGAAAGTGAACAGAGGATGACAATCTAAGTAGCTGTCCTGTTCTAAGACCAGACTATTTGGTTTCTCTAGTGACATGATTCCCCATATAAAACTCAGTTACAGGAAAAATACCAGACTCCAGTGAAATCCCACTCTTCCCTTAGAGATGGAGAGCCGCATTTGTACAGCTCAAAGATGGTCTTTGGCCTGCCTCAGTAAATGCCACCCCATGGCTCTTATAAATTTTCAACACTGAAGACAGGTCGGCTTAAAGGGAGCTGAGGGACAGGGAGAAGTGAGGGGTATGGAGTGCTATTAAATTCCTATAAACTTAACTAGTGACCACTGGTTGCTCCTAGGCATTTAACATGAATATCAGAACAAAAGCAGTTTTCTAAATTATAACTTCTAATATTAAAAAGTAAGGGTTAATTTTTCTTACCAATAGTTTTACAGGACATATTTGGGGTTTTCTACCATTTAAAAGAATCTGTGTCCACCTGAAGAATAATGACTTTAAGAAGCCATGCAAATTTTATTAAAAAAAAAAAAAGTAGAAATAAAACATGTTTATTAAAAATTATAAAATATTAATCATAGTACTGTTGTATAAATACTAGCTAAACAAAAAGAAATAGGACTTTAGAATAATTATTTTTCCTCAATCTGACCAAAGGACAGGCATTTTGCAGTTAATCAAACAAAACGCACAATAAAGAAATATTTTTATAGAAACAATTATTTCTGCTGAAGATGATTCTGTTTACTCCATTGAAATACATCATAGTTTTATTGCCAATGATGACAAAAGTTGAAAAATACTCCATTCCTTTTTCTTTCATTGCAACTTTAGTTTTGAGATTGACAGCTAATAAATTATGTCACTTTATTTGCCCAACTAAAATCGAATTATCTCAGTTTTCTTTGTTTTTAGGAAATGTAATAGGACCATCAGATGTAAATCAAGATATCCATTTCCCTCAGAAACATTTATTCTTTTGAATTTCTTTTTAAGAATCACCTACTTTGACTATGCCATTTAAAATACACCAACTCAGGTAGAATTTTGGCATTTACTTGCAACACTTGCCTATTATGAAGGGAATGAGAAAACTATTAGCAGATGTGCAAATCAATAGTAAGAAGCAGTTTAAAATATTTCCACTTTCTATAAAATATTAATTGCAATGCATCCTTATTTCTATTTGCATGTAATTAGGAATAGTTCTGAAAGATGGGTTGAATGGTCCACTAATTCCACCACGCAGAAGAGGTGTTCACTAAATATCCACACTGACCTAATAGGACTTTTACAACAATAATCAATCTGAAAACATTAACAGTATATCAATATAGAACAAGACTGCCTACAGTCTGCTGATACAAGTATCTACTTAGTTTCAAAAGCAATAAGAGATTAGACAATAAGAGATCTAGAACAGTAATCAAATAGCAGCTCTGATCAGTATGTTTATAAATAATCTCGTGAATTACTGCTTCATAGAATAGTTTCTGATAGAAAAAAAAAAAAAAAATCACAAGATTTGCATTTTAACAACAGAAAATGGGCCACCAAAATGTCATTATACAACACAGATGACAGTTTATCTTCCTTCCTCCACAGATTTTCATCATTAAGAAATGAAATTGTCCCCAAGGAATCAAAAGGTTTATAATATGGGAAGCAGCTCAAATATGAATTCTACTCAGCATATCTCATGGGAATAATATTGATACCTCAGCACAGAAAACATTGATTGGTATATTGCATATCTTGAAGACCAGTGTCTATATATTTCAAATATTTCAATCCCATACTTTACAGAGTCATCTCGTCTATTTTAATGTTTTTCTAAGTAACAGAAAGGCCACACTCTCCAGAAAAGAAGAAAAGTCTTGATTTTATGCTTTCAAATTAGGTGAAAAAAATGAGTATCTGGCTAAAACCACATGAGATTAAAACATTTTGGAAAATCAACAGTTAAAGTAGTCACTGTACTAATTAGAAATGAGCAATAATTGATAAAGATTCATAATTAGACACACCTTAGCCAAATCAGCCTTATGACAGAGGCATGTCAATCAGTGGCTACTTAGAAATATAATTTTCTTAAATTTCCTTAATAACTGCACAAAAAATGAAGAGAAAGCACAGAGAATTAGAATGCACTCAGCATAATGTGTCATAGTACTAGTAACCAAATAAGCTCCTTTGCAATAGGAGAATGCAGCAATATACATACCTAATATCATATAGATTTACTGAAACTGATCATTTGTCCATCATCTGGATTTTTAATTACCAGCAACAGCTATAAAGAAATCCTCCTTCTCACAAAGGACAAGCCAATAAACCAACAGACAGCTATATACAGAGCCTTTAGAACTCCTTAATCCTTTTGCCCCCACTCTTTTCACTAGGGTTTAGACAGCCAAAAGGTATACAAACAAAAACCCATAACCTCTAAAAACAAGCAAGAGTCATATCAGCATGACTTAGAAAAATCACCACAGGAATCCTCCTAGAATCCTTATCAATACCCTCCCTCTCCAATAACCACACCCACCCTGTATTTATGTTATTTGAATGGCTTTAATACAAGATAGGAAAAAGGCACTAACATAGACTTACATTGTTAAACTCGGCACAGGGCCACTGATATTCCAATCTTCAGACCTCCTTAACTGTCTGTGTTGGAGAAAAACGATACAGCTTCAGAACTACAAAGGGCAAGTTACTTTGGTCTTTTTTCTTAACTGCAGGATACCCAAATCCTTGTATTAGTTCACAGTAGCATGCCAACAGAGTATTAATCACAGTAGTTGCGGACAGCTCCTTAAGCTGACAAGCTTCTCTAATACTTTGTATTTTTTCACCTCTTGCTGCTACTACGCAGGGTAACATTTCCTCCTAGAGCCCTTTCACAGAATGTCTGGATTCTAGAACAGTAACAAAAGATCTGATACCTGTTATAGTACCAAACCACGCTGTTTCTATGTAGCTGATCACACCTTGTGTTATTCAATCTATGTAGGTGTTATTCATACTCTCTGAAGAGGGAATTCAGAGCAGTAAAAGCAGTTTTCAGGGATATTCTGTTTACTTAAAATGAATAGTATCACTGTTCTGATTCACATATATTAGCTACTGTCAAAAACACTCCTTTTCAAGAAAAATAAGGAGGTGGTACAGTAGCTGAGGAGTCAATCATTTTAAGTGCTGATCTGAAGAAAAAATCCCAAATCCCATTTTGACTGGGATATTTACATGTGTGTATATATATATATATATATATATATATATATATATATATATATATATATTAGGAGTAGGATCATATTGATATTAGTGCACTCTTCTGTGTGGCACATTTTACAGTAAGGTAGACCACATAGCAGCCCCGACTCTACAATGAAACACTTCCTGGAAAGGGTGTAGCCTCTAATGGAACTACTGGTGCCTTGATTGCATACAGTAGGAGTAGAGACCATCTCTTTTAATTTTAGGCTTTTCACTGGAAGGTAGAAGCTCAGGAAAGCATATCCTTTTATTCTACCTCCTAGCGCTTTTTTTTTTTTCCTTTTGGAGGCAGCTGTTGTAGTTCTTAATGGTAAATTTAATGCTAGATCATTATTTTAGGGCATATACATTGGTTTGAGGTAAAATCTTACACATACTTTACATTGTAGATCTGTTGATTCCAGATGTGTCACTATAAAAAGTGGGGTAAGGCTTCAGAATTATTGTGTTCGTGGCTTTACAGGTTATGGCTTACCTCCATGAACACTATGCAAACTAATTTTCACTTCCATTCCCCTAGTGCTGTAGTTTTGACTGAAATAAAGACTGCATGGCTCATTTTCATGACAAAGGCACAGAAAAGCTGTGTGCTTCTTTCTGCCCCCATCACCACCACCCAGCACTTGGCAAGCAATGCAAGTTCAGATCTGATTTATTTTTTAAGTGTTCTGTGCTCAGACGTTTTGCTTTTTCTGTGAGAGATTTGTTTGTTTTTTTGGTTTTTTTTGGGTTTTTTTTAATGAGAAAATCTTTTGAAATAACAGTATTTTAAAACAGCAGCATGTAATAAAAACACACTGCAGTTCTTTGCTTGGCAAGAAATGCTAGATGGGAAAATGCTTAAGAACATTCAAAGCACTGCTGTTTACTCCAGCAACTATAGAACAGGACTTGCAAAATATTATATTTTAGACTCAAGAGACTGGACAATGATGAATCAGTGGATGATTTTCTTGCCGTTGTTTTTCTTCCAGGTATGTTCAGAAGCACCTGCATGTACTTCGAGCAGCTCCCTAAAAGGGGGGTCAATTCTGGATTTGCCGTGCAGAAGGTAAAACAGTGCCTTCACCGTGCAGCAGCACCATCACCCCCCTAGACCCACTTTACTGATGCACGTACTCCAGCGAGCACATCCACCACAGCAGCGGACACAGGTGTAGAAGCATCTCTTCACTGGTGACAAAGGACTATTGTGTTTGTGTCACGTCTCTCGGAGCCCCCGGAGAACTCCTGCTCCCATGGCACTGTTTCCCGCCCGGCGGAGAAAGCTCTTCCCCAGGGAAGGTGTGATGCTGGGCACGGCGTCCCGCCCCCCCAACCCGCCACTGGGGCAGCCCGACACCCCCGTTCACCACGGCGGGCAGCGCCGTCCGCCGCTGGTCCAAGAGCCCTCGGGGGCCCGGGGACGAGGCGGCCGGGGCGGGCGGCGGTGGAGAGCTCTGATGCACCGCGTCCCGCCGACTCTCGCCGCCCGCAGCCCCCGCATCGGGAGGCGCAGACCCCCGCGACGCGAGGATCCTCTTCGCTTCCAGAGGCCCCTCCGCGAAACTTATTCTGCCCTCACAGGCGGAATCCCCGCGGCCGCCACCCCCGACGGCACCGGGAGGGTTCCCGTCGCTTACCTGGCGGCTGCCGGGGCGCTCCCTCACGGCGAGCGGCAGTGGGGCGCGCCGCAGCCGAGGCTGCCTCTGCCGCCACCTTCACAGCCCCCTCCCGAGGTGAGCGATGCGCGGGGTGGCGGCGGGGAGCGGACGGGGAGCCGTGACATTTAACCGGGGTGCCTCTCCTCCCTGGCGGGCTGGGCGGACGATCACCGCCCTCGTCTCCACGGGCAGGCTGAGGCGCAGGACGAAGCCCAGTCCATTCCCGGAGACCCAGACGCAGCGCGCTGCCCGAGCCGCCGGCGGCTCCACTCCTCTCCTGTCCTCTCTTCCCGCTTGGCAATCGCCGCTGCGACTTCCCTGCAGCGGGGGACGAGAGACGCAGCAGCCGCAGCAGGCAGCGGGGGAGAGGGCTGGGCTGGCCACCTGCCCCTCGGCGGGGCCAGGCGCCAGGGGGACAGCAGCGGGGCGCAGTGGCGAACGGGCGAGGCGCCGGCGGCAGAGCGGGGAGGCAGCGCCAGCTCGAGGTGAGGGCGGGCGGGCGGTGGGGAGGGGAGGAGGGGGCGCGTCTCTGTCAGAGGCGGAGCGGCTCCTTCCGCGCGGCGGCTCACACGCCGGCGAGTCCCGCCGAGGCAGCGGCGGCACCTCGGGGAAGCAGAGCGGTTAGCGGAGTGGCGAGCGACCGAGCCACCCCTATGCCGGTGACTGCTGGGCCGCGCAGAGGCGCCCCCGGCCGCGGGCAACCGGTCGCCGGCCTTTATTAACCCTCCCCACCGGGAGGAGGGAGCGTGTGCGGCGCCCCCACAGCACCGCAAGAAGCGGTGCTTCCGCCTCCCCGACGCGGGCGGCGGCGCGGTTGATCCCCCGTCTTCCACCCTTGCTCCCTCCCCGCCGTGTTCCGGGGAGAGCAGGGCGGCTCCGCGGCACGGAGGTCGGGGCAACCCCGGCTCGGCGGGGTGCCGCGGTTCGGGAGGTGTGCCTCCCCCGGGAGTGGATGGTGCGGGGGTCGCGGAGGAGGGGAGTCCCGCGCGGCTGGGCGGCCATTTCAGGAGCGGCGCGGTGAGGGGGCACGGGTTTGCGGCCGGCGGGACCCCGCGGCTCGCACCGGGACCGTCCCGATGCACGCCCGACGGCGCCGCTCGGGGCCGCTCCGGGCACGCTTCGGAAGAGGCGGCGGGAGACAGGACGGCACTGTGCGGGGGGCGAGGGGGCGCCGGCGCCTCAGGGAGGCCCCGCGGGCGAGGGCGGCCGGGGGTCTGGCGGCGGGCACGGGCTCGACAGGACGGGGGTGCAGCTGCGGAGCGATGATCGTCGCCGTCGGCCTTGTGTTCTGCAGGCGGCCGCGTCCGAGGCTTCCCCGGGACCGTACTGCGGAGAGGACGCTGCCCGCGTCGGTGGTGTGAGGGCGTCTCCAGCCTCCTCGTCGCTTGCTTGGCTTGCGTTTGCTGATGGAAGAGCTGTTGCTGGCTCCGTTCCTCCCTACACTTGCGAAGTTAGTGCTGCGTGGGGTTTGGAGCTCCGTACCTCACTCTGCGTTCTTTGTACTCTTTCAAATAGTCGGATTTAACAGATTTTTTAATGGCGGACACGGAGTGTCAGGTTTACATTGAGCAATTCAGGAGCAGCAATGAGCAGCAATACGAGGTCCCTAACATGATTCTAAGATGACCTGTTGGGGTTCTGGGGGATTTTTTTGGTTTTTGGGTTTTTGTTGTTGTTTTTTTTTGTTGTTGTTGGGTTGTGGGGTTTTTTTGTTTGATTTTTGGTTTTTTGTTGAGTTTTTTTGGTTTTTGGTTTTTGGTTTTTTTGGTTTTTTTTTTTTTTTTTTTTTTACTGGCAGCAAGTCCTATCCCTGTCATATCCCTGTCTGTAGAAAGCTTCTGGAGGCTGCAATCGTCAGAAACCTGCATATTCTAAAACGGATGAAAAACTGATGTAGTTGAGGAATTTTACTTACCGGTAGGAGCAGTGACATGAAAGTTTCAAAGAATCAAATAGTAACTGAGTTGTACAATATTTTGCATTCTCCCTTCATTTTCGTACGTGTATGAGTGTATCTACATACACAGTTTGCACAGATTTTTGCTAACATAAGAGGGTGTGAGGTAAATGTAAACATACATAACCCATATGGTGGAGGACTTAGAATAAAGGAAACTTACATAAGTGAAATATAGCATTTATTCTTTTACCACCAATGTCCAAGGTTAAGTGTTTGGGATTTTTGTTTTTTTTTTTTTTTTTTTTTTTTTTTCAAGCAGTATCTCCAAGCAGAAGGTCTGGTAGCTAGCCATACTTCACAGATAAGAAAATTGTTGTCTTTACAGCAGAAGCTTTTCCATTCTTCTTTAGTCAGCTTTAGGGTTAATTTCTTACCAAGTGTTTAGGGTTAAAGTCTTACCAAGACTTTCTGTTTCCTCTTGGCCCCTTCTGTGTCATAAGCCACCCAAATAGGGAGATGAACCACAGGCCAGCTAGTTACCTTTAACCATTGATAAATATAAAGTTAAAGAACAGTATCTTGGTGTTCATCCAACATCTGATCATGCTATAATGCGTATAATGCACTCATCAGTAAAATGCAGTACTATTAATCCAGAATCATGCTAAACATCCACATAGGAGAACTTTGGTTTATACTATATTACAGGGAGAAACAATAAGAAGGAATGATCCATAATGAAATGATTGAGAGTTCCTGCAAAGTTGGGAGAACACAGTAAAATGATACCTGTTTTTATTTTTCATAAAATAAACAGCCTGTTATCTGGATTCAAAAGCAATTAAGTGACTGACATTTTTGAATTAACCCATTTTTATAAAGCACTGACAACATATTGCAATGTTCCTTGAACTGGCCTCAAATTGAGTACCCAAATATGTTATTTAATACTGAGTCCCAGCTGTTGCACAGTAGTTGCAAAATATTTCTATGATTTCTGTGGAGTGCTAGTAGCACAATTATTTCTGAGGAAATTGCACTAATACCCCATAGAAATTGTATATTGCATATAGATGTTTTTAAAATTTGCCAGTTCAGTGTAATTTTTCTGAAGGTGTATAGATAGCAAGATAAAGTAGTTCATCTACTCTAAGTATACTGTCAACAATAAATTAATCTCTTCTGAATACTGCCACCTTTAGTGTGTTACTCTAAGTGGAAGACAAAGCAGGATAACTGTGCATAAAGACTGAATTACTGCAAACTAAAAATAAGAACAGGAAAATGCTCAGGCGATCACTGGGGCCCTTGGAGTTTTTCTTGAAGAAAGGAGATGCTACAGGTGAGATATGGAAAAAATTGAGACTGAAACTTAAGCAGAAGGGATCACCAAAGGGAACTTCATTAAACAATGGAGCAATAGAAAGCTTTAACAGCACTCCTGTGTCTCTTCAGTCAAATCTCAGTTGTGATGACCACTTCAAAGTATTGTGCATATTTTGTGAATCACAAAATGTACTTTTGCAGTAATAAGATGCCCAACCTTAGTGCAGCTTGAGAAGCCTACCATTTCCTTTCACTAGTACGTATTTGGCTTTCAGAAGAGATAAAACAGCACTGCAGAACAAGAAATCAAATGTTTCCGTACTGCTGGCCATTCAGTCAGGGCTCCATATAAAAATCGAACCAGATGAGACTTGTTTTTTCCTCTCAGGAGGTATGTGCATAACGCAATCTAAAAGCATTTTCAAAAGTGTCCATTAGCTCTTAATTGGAAAGGGACTTTGAAAGGGTGTTGTACTTCTATTTTGCCGTAAGGCCTGAAAAAGGAAGGAAAAAGAAGATCACAACCATACTTTCTTTGTCATTACCTCTGAAAAAGGAGTTCCTATAGAAACAAGAATGATTATGCATTTACCTTCAACTGTATTGTAAGTAAAGACTGTGCCTCTTCAAATGAAATTTAAAAAATCTTTGAATCACTGAAAATTTAATATTAAATATTAAATATAAATATTAAATGTATCAAAATGTTTCAGCCATTTTTAGTTGTCTTGTAAAGATTTCCTTCAGTACCTGTACTGGCCCTCAGTAGCAATTCTGTAGCAAGAATTCAAACAGCGCTCTTCCTATTGGATTTGGTATTTACAATAAGTTTCGTTCAGATTTTTTGCAATGCTTAGCCTTATGAATCTCTGAAGAACTGGGCTCACAATGGTGTTTGCATGGTGGTTTTGTCTCAGCATTTAGCATATTATATGGCATCTGGCTAGGATGAAATCATAGGTTAAATCATGGTTTGGACCTTATCATTATAGGTATCTCTATCTTCAAGGAGAGAAAAACACATTAAAGAAAATTAAAAATAAGAAAAATTTATTTAGCATCTACATATGCATATCAGTATATGGCTAAAAGTTTTCAAAAAGTGCTTTCAATGATGAATTAACTCAAAACTTCAAATTTTAAGCATTTTCAAAATATGTGTATTTTAAAAATGCTGCTCACATATGAAGTTACAATTTCTTGAGAAAATATTATATTTTGAAAAATTCATATTCCTTTTGTAATATTCCTAACCATGAAAGAGATATCAAAAAATAAACTGCTAGTCAAAGGTTTTTGGGTTTTTTTTTCCCATTACCTACCTCTTACACTGCCACTAGTTTAATTCAAGATCTAGTATCTTAGTTCATGTGCTTTTACATCTCCTCCATTTGACTGTTTGAGAAGCAGTTTGAGTGGAATTAACAAATGTTCTGCTGAATTAAATATAGTCAGTGGATTATAAGGAGAACCTGCTTTGTTCCTTTAAAGCCTGTACTTGCAGTGTCTCTGCATGTAGGGTGAAAGCTGGAAATGGTGGCTAAACCTCCAGAACTGAGGGGTGGGCACCACGTGTTGTGTAGGTCTTCTAACTGTGGACAAGGTGTGCTCTCTAGCAGGTGGTGGAGCTGGGGCTGTCGCCATCCGCACCAAAGGCGACATTCTTAGTTTGCTGAATGAGAAAAGGACCTGTGCTGGAAGTACAACTGCTGCATGAATGGGGCCCGCATTTTTGCACCAAAATAGATGCAATTTAGAATTTAGTGGCATGAGATATGCTATGGGAGAATCATCACGACCACATATCTCTGAGCTCAAATCGTAATGATTACCAAAATAGTACTATTCTGCAGTTCTGCATAGCTTTTGTACATGCTGCAGTAGCTCCTCAGTGGGAATCCCGGAGTTCTTCCTAGCCATACAAGTTTTCACTGCAGTATACCACCCTCTTGCCCCAAGCACCACTCACTGGGGAAGGAGGTTTCATAAAATATGTGTCTATATGTCACTACTTACTGTAAATAAGTTCAGACCCAATGAATAATCTGTTCTGCTTTTTTCATCACAGAGATGAATATTTCAAGATCTTTTACTACTAATCACATATAAAGTGTCTCCATTATGTTAAAAAATATTCAGCAGCTAGAAATCATGTCTTTACAAACTAGAGATCAAAAATTTAATTTTTAGAGATCATCAGATAATTCTGGATAAGAAACAATCCCTCTTAAATACCAGTAGAAAGATAGAAGTAAAACTCCAATGCAAATTACTACACATTTGGCTTCCAAAAGATGGAAGATATGTAGTTTTTCCCTCTCTTAAAAGTTGGTAAGGCCAGAATTAGATGTGTCTCTGACTGAGCAGGAATGATACATTCTCTTTTGTGCTTAATTACCCACCTTTCCTTTCTTTGTTCAGAAGGAGGGCTGTAATAAACATAAACTCTCACAAAAGTAGCATTCCTATTGCTTTAGATTATAGAAGATGGACATGGAGGGGCATTATGTACTTCCATTTTATTTGAGGATTGCATGAATGTTGGAGGTAGAAAGACTTTGAGAAAAGCACTGAACATTCCTAAATCAAAATCATAGGAAATCTAGCTTAAAGAAAACTAGCTTATAATTTTCTTAAATTGTTTTTTTTGGATCTTATTCACTGTTACTTTGCTCCAATTTCTATAAGTATGATGTCAATAACATTAAGAGGATGTAATTTACCAGTGTAAAATAGGAGTATCTTCAGGTGAAGGCAACCTGAATTTTCAAAATTAACATTTTCTCTCAGCAATTTCTCTTAGCTACAGAACATTTGTACTCTTCTAAAGAACAGGATGTAGCTATTGTTGCTGTTCAAAAGCTGCTCTAAACCATAAAATGTTATTTAGGACTAATTTCTAGTACTTGTCATACATGTATAACAGGAGGAGCAATAGTTTTGTTGACAGATAAGGAAAAAAAATTAACATTGTCATTTCTTGAAGAAAGGGCAATTTAAGTGGTCAGCCTAAAGCTGATTGTATATATTATTACTTCCAGCATTTATTTTAAATCTTATGATAACTTTTTTAAAAATATTGACATAGTTGTCAGTTATCCTATCAATGCTTTTGATTAAAATACATGTATACAACTTGAACATGAGGTACATGCAAGAAAACATGTTTGAACAAAAGTTAATAGGTTGTGCCTTGTACCTGCATGAAAGTCCTAAGTATGATGGTATTTGATAGATAACTGGGTCTGCTTGTAGTATTGTAGAAACAAGGGCTCGTGGCAAGAATTTATAGTTGCTGTAATGAATAAACAAAACTTATTTTCAGTGTGCTGTGATTTAAGCCAAGCCAGTAACTAAGTACCACACAGTCACTTACTCACTCCCCTAGAGTCAGCCTGGGTAGAGAATTGTTAGAGTAGAATTGAGAAAAATTGTGGGTTAAGACAAGGACTGTTTGATAGGTAAAGCAAAAGCCATGCACACAAGCAAGGCAAAACAAGGCATTCATTCACTGCTTCCCATTGTTAGGTAGGTGTTCACCCACTTCCAGGAAAGCCAAACTCCATCAGTTTGGGCAGACAAATATCTTCACTATGAACATCCACCACTCCCTCCTTCTTCCCCCATCTTCATATGCTGAGCATGATGCCATATGATGTGGGATACCACTTGGGTCAGCTGTCCCAGCGGTGTCCCCTCCCAGCTCCCTGAACACCCTCAGCCTTCTTGGTGATGGGGTGGGTGAGGAGCTGCAAAGGCCTTGACTCTCTATTGATAAGCCCTGCTCAGCAATAACAAAAACTTCCTGTTTTATCAACACTGTTCACAAATATAAACATTATCTCATAGCAGCTACTGTAAAAAAATTAACTCCATCCCAGCCAAACCATCACATAGTTATACCTGAAATAATTTATATTTAACTAAGCAGCCATTTTTTGGCAGTGTTCACTGAGTAGTATTGAGGATATTAATTTTTTACAAAATTGTCATGCATTCAAAACATTTCCTGTAACACAGAGCCATTTTTGCCATCATCAAGATTCTTCACACGGGGATAGAAATATTCCAAAACCATCCGTGCATTACATAATAATCCCATGCTAGCAACTGCAAGACTTCAGTCACTTGGTAAACAAAAGCACAATCTGGTTTCAGTCCTCCTCACATTTTGGATGGGTACGAACAATAGCATCGCTTTTTCTAAGCAGCAGGACTCTTGTTCTAATGTATTAAATAGTCCTGGGGGTTGTTCTGTGGATTAGATGGCAAATTAATGTCCTGTCCACACTCCTGCTATCAAAATCTCACTATCTCCAAGCAAGGCTGGCCGCCAAACTCTGGTGTGGTCCCAGAAATCATCTAGGATGTTGGTTTAGCCAGGCTATTTTTCAGTCTCCTCTCTCTGGAGGTTAAGCTCACCAAGTTCCAGTGCCTGTATCCTTAGACTGCTTATTTTAGTCCTTCATATGCAGCTTCTGTTTACCTTACAAGTTGAATGGTTTAAATTCCTAAAACCTTTGGTTAAATTTGTTCTGTGACTCTGTCACTTGACTGTGGTACCAGATGGTGATAAAGAAAAAATAGACTTTGTTGCAGTTCCATAATCGAAAGCCAGATGGTGATACTAAGGCTGATAGAGGGAAAACAATAATACATCACTGCCCTACTCTGCCTCAGATTTCCAGCTATTGCTATTTAACAGAAAATGCATCTGTTCAGACATTACTCATATTTTGTCAGGCGTTTCTGGAATAGAAATTTCTGAAATTGCTACAGATGCAAACACTAGGAAACCTTATATTTCCAAAGTATATTCCAATAATAATTAAGGTGCAATTTTAAATCCAGTTTTAGTCAGAAGATGAAAATATCTGACTCTCTTCACCTAAAACCAACTTAGTATGGTTGGGGAGACAAATCCTCATTACCTGAATAAAATGGATTTAATCTGAGATAACTAGTCACCTATAAAAAAATGTTCTTTTGCTTTTTATGTAATGAAAACTGAAATTTTATCTCTAAATACCTATAAACAGGTTTATATATGTTGATATGTGAATGATAATTATTTGCTAAAGAATTTTGAGAGTAATTTTAGAACATGCTATGCATAGCTGCCAGGTTCAACTGAAAATGTTTTGACAATTTTTTAAGAAACTCTCCTATTAAAATTTATTCAAGTTTCTTTTACTGATTTGGTTCCTTTTGTATGAGGAGGTTTTCACTAGTCATCAGTGATTGCCTCACCAAAGTAATACAAAAACTGTAGATATTAACAAAAGTTGAAATTGGCAGGCAGACTGTGAGACGAAAGAAACAAAAATAGCAAAAATGTTGCTTATTATTTAAGATTATGTTAATTTCTGTAAATAAAATTGCAACTCAAGGACATGTAGGTAGTTAATTAACTGACTTTTTTTTAAATTATCAGTATTGTTCTTATTCACAGAAAGGGTATCAAAATTTATTTATCCACAAATCTAGCTATTAAAAAATTTTACTGATGCACTAAAAACAGCACCCTGTGATTTTAATTTTAATTTTATTTTGTACCATTAAAAGAAGAAAAGAAAGCACTGGTGTCTGACTTGTTGCAATCCTGTGCGTTGGACGTAGGATTTGGGATGAAATTCACCCTCACTGAGGTGAGTAGAACCTTTTGGGCAAGAACTAGCTGCTGGATTTCATTATTTCTGTGTTGCAGGGGGGTGTGATAGCTAATGTTTTAAGTGAAGACACAAAGAAAATTCTTACTTCCAAAGAACTCCTTCAGTTATTTGAGTAGCCTTAACTCCAATTGCTGAAGTCATATGATGTGCTCAGCGTGCCAAGAATTTAGAACAAAAAATGAGAACATTTCAAAAATTGAGGATAAGGAATATTTTTGCTGTGCATCCACTTTCAATTGAAATAAAGTTTGTACAATATTTAATTATTCCAATATTTGTATTCATGGTCAAAATTTGAAAGAGAAAGTTGTGTAATTCATGAATAAGGTGAGTAGATCTGCCCTTAGCAAAAAAAGGGTGTCTGGCTCAAAATTTATGGATGTATCAAAGCATCTTTGACTTTGGGCACACAGGTTGCTATCTGCTCTATCTCTGCTATTGGCAGGGCTTATGTCACACAAAGAGACCAAAACTGGACTCAGTGGAAGAGTATAGTGTTCCTCTACAGGCCTTTCCCAAGCACAAGTCTTCTGATTCAACTGGGAGTTGCAGAAAAGAGGGACCACACATCTGACCTGTGCGAATTCCCATTCACTCCTTCTAGCTTACCTACAAGTAACTTTTAAAGAGAATTGGCCAGGCTTAGAACTTGAGGTTGCATAAACTATTGGGCAATCTGCACATACAAAGACTGATCTTCATCAGCTACATATTGTGGCGTCTTCCAGATGCAGCTTATCTAGTTGACATACACAGGTAGGGCAAGTCCATGAAGTTGTGCTCAAATATCTATTTTTTCCCCATAAAAGTCTGAGTAAGGCAAAACCTGTTGGTTTTATTTTTCTTTGTCTTTTTTTTAGTTTGTTGTGGTTTGGGAGATTTTTGGTTGGTTTTGGTTATTTGTTTTTCTTTTCTGTTGCATTTTTGTTGTTCGTTTGATTGGTTGGTTGGTTGTTTTTTTTGTCTGAAAGGCTTAATACAAGGTAGATTATATTGTCCCTGAAACTCCTTAAAGACTGTGGAGAATAAATATTCCTTGTTTTGAGTTTTGCTGCCTGGAAGGAGCTAGAACACTGGTAACACATTTAGCAGTACTTACCATTGAAATCCCACACCTAAGAACTGGTTTTGTCCTCCACGGAATTTCTTATAGGTAAGAGCTATGTACATTTTGACTCTGTATCAGAGAAGCTACTTACAAAAATGTTAAGATGAACTATATTTTCTCTACTGAACTGGCCTTTATTATCTCTATACCTATGCAGATGCACAAAGAACTTCAAAGAACACTTTAAATAGCCATATTTTAATGGCATAAAAAGGGTGTGGTGAGACACATCTGTTTTTCCTGGTCCAATCAGCAGCTTGGCCCAAGATGTGTTCACAGTAGATACACACATAGAAAGCACATGTGTAGAACACAGACACATATACACATATACACACATGCGCATATATACGTATTTACGTATATACGTATATACATATACACATATACACATATATACATATATACATATATACAAAGGAGGGAACTTAGTATCTGAAGATGAGGAAAAATCAGAAGTGCTTAATGCCTTCTTTGTCTCAGTTTTTAGTGGGAAGATGACTTGCCCTCAAGACACCTGCCCGCCTGGGCTGGTTGATGGTGACAGGGAGCAGAATGGTCCCCCCATTATCCAAGAGGAGGCAGTCATAGAACTACTGAAGTGCTTGGATATTCATAAATCTATGGGACCAGATGGGATTCACCCCAGGGTAATGAGAGAGCTGGCAAACGAGCTTGCAAAGCCACTCTCCATCATTTACCAACAGTCCTGGCTCACTGGTGAGGTTCCGGATAACTGGAAGCTGGCCAATGTGATACCCATTCACAAAAAAGGTGCAAAGGAAGATCCTGGTAATTATAGACCAGTCAGCCTGACCTCAGTACCTGGCAAAATAATGGAACAGTTTATATGAAGCGCCATCACACAAAATTTACAAGATGGCCAGGGTATCAGACCCAGCCAGCATGGATTCAGGAGGGGTAGGTCATGTTTGACTAACCTGGTCACCTTTTATGACCAGGTAACCCGCCTAGTGGATGCAGGGAAGGCTGTAGATGTTGTTTACTTGGATTTCAGCAAGGCCTTTGACACTGTCTCCCACAGCATACTCCTAGACAAGCTGGCAGCACATGGCTTGGATAGGAGCACTCTTTGCTGGGTTCAGAACTGGCTGGATGGCCGGGCTCAGAGAGTGGTGGTGAATGGTGCTGCATCCAGCTGGCGACCAGTCACCAGTGGTGTCCCTCAGGGATCTGTGCTGGGGCCAGTTCTGTTTAATATTTTTATTGATGACATGGATGAGGGTTTAGAGTCCTTTATTAGCAAATTTGCAGATGACACTAAGCTGGGAACTTGTGTTGATCTGTTAGAGGGACGTAGGGCTTTGCAGAGGGACTTGGAATGGTTGGATGGATGGGCAGAATCTAATGGGATGAAGTTCAATAAGTCCAAGTGCTGAGTCCTGCACTTTGGCCACAATAACCCCCTGCACCGATATAAGCTGGGGACGGTGTGGCTGGACAGTGCCCAGGCAGAAAGGGACCTGGGGGTGCTGGTTGACAGTCGGCTGAACATGAGCCAGCAGTGTGCCCAGGTGGCCAAGAAGGCCAAGGGCATCCTGGCCAGTATCAGGAACGGTGTGGCCAGCAGGAGCAGAGAGGTCATTCTGCCCCTGTACTCAGCACTGGTGAGGCCTCACCTGGAGTATTGCGTCCAGTTCTGGGCCCCTCACTTTAGGAGGGACGTTGCGATGCTTGAGAGTGTCCAAAGGAGGGCAACGAGGCTGGTGAGGGGCTTGGAACACAAGCCATATGAAGAACGACTGAGGGAGCTGGGGTTGTTTAGCCTAGAGAAAAGGAGACTCAGGGGTGACCTCATCACTCTCTTCAACTTCCTGAAGGGTGGCTGTGGTGAGCTGGGGGTCGGTCTCTTTCTCTGGGCAACAAGAGACAGAACAAGAGGACACAGTCTCAAGCTGCGCCGAGGGAGATACAGGCTAGCATTAAGGAGGAAGTATTTTACAGAAAGAGTGGTCAAATACTGGAATCATCTACCCAGGGAGGTGGTAGAGTCACCATCCTTCGAAGAGTTTAAAAAAAGACTGGATGTGGCACTTGGTGCCATGATCTAGTTGAGGTGTTAGAACATGGGTTGGACTCGATGATCTTAAAGGTCTCTTCCAACCTAGAATTTCTGTGATTCTGTGATACATGTATACATATATATGTGATCAGGCGCAGATGACAAGACAGACAGTCCTTTCTGAACATATGAATCTTGCCTTCCAGAACAGCAAAGGTCCCATCACTAGGGATAGTTTCTGGCTCCCTCAGTTGTTTTAAAGGATGAATGAATACAACTAAGCAACCAGTTCAAGTAGCACTTGATAGGGCAGGGTGACCTTTTCTGTTCCCGGAATGCGGTATTCTGAATAACTGGGAGCAATACACCGCAGAGGATACAAATGATCTTTAAGAGACCAAGAGCTGTTTGGCCTTCACATAGAGACTTGGTAAATACCTGTCATTCCTCAGAAACTTCATGAAGAGAGAAGAGAAAAGCAGATAGTTTAGGCATTTGCTCATATGAAGACTTCCATCACTCTAAGCATAACTAAGAGATCCTTTAAAAAATCAAAAAGCAATACATGAAATAAAACTGTGCAAAGAGAAATTTTCTATCTTGAATCTCTGACCTAAGTCAAACACTTCTTTATGCTGATTACAACGTATATTTCAGGTACAGCAGGTCAATGTCAAATACAAAACCACATCTCTTTCATATTCAAGGACAAGCCTTTAGTCAAGGAAAGCTTTGTTTTGTCTTTAAAAATCTTCAGAACACAGTCTCTATAAATACAGCATATATGTATGTGTATTTAAAGGACTTTACATTTTAAGCAGTGCAGTTTTGTTATTCTACTTTGCTCTCCAGAGGATGCCCTATGAATTTCTCATCCACCGAAAGAGAAATTCTGTGATGTATCCTAGAAAGTATTATGAGTTTATCTTACATGCAAATAATTTTTTTTAAATCATGCCTAAAATCATGCATTAAAAAATAAGAGTTCATATGCTGGTCTTCTCAACAGCTATGAATTTATGACTGTGTAGCAAGAATGGGAACGACAACAATTTCTGATTGAAAGTCAAGTTGCTTGGTTGTGTGTATCAAATGGCAGTCTACACAGGAAGCTGAAGCTGGCAAAATAAGCCTTAGAAATCTACATCTTCCTTACAGCACTTGGAAAATCTTGATAGTTAAAGGGAGAGGCTGGATTCTGGTGCGACTACACATAATAAGAAAAATACGTTGATAACTGTGATTACTAAAAAAAAAAAAAATTGGTGTACCAAGAATATTTTATCTGTACTTGTGACTATTAGATTATTGTGTGTGAATCAGACCAGATCACTCTGAAATGCATTAGTTGGTAGAGGTTTACTCTGTTTTCAGTGACTTTTAAAATGTAATTTTAGTGGCAATTGTAACTCAACAATATATGTCCTCTAAGTGCACTCTGTAGCATTTCCCTCCCACACCATATGTGAGCTACATTTTTATAATGAGAACAAAGAGGAATATAATGGATCTTTGCTACTGTTTAGTGAATGGAAATTTTTAGAGTTGCTGGATAGTACTGCATTAGTGGTGGGAAATCAGGTTTTCCCACAGGGGCTGAAATATTCTGACTGACAACTTTGGCTTAAGGATTCACTCAGGAAGGAAGCATGCTGCATGTTAGAAGACAATCCCAGTTATTACTGTGCCACAGATGTTTATCTGGATGTATGTAATTCCCATTGGGCTGTATGAGTGTTTCACAAACACTGGGATAGATTTAGCCTCCTTTCTCTTACTAAAAATAGAAAAGTTAGGAGAAAGGAAAGCAGCAGAACTACAACTTTTAACTATCCTTAACTATCCAAAGCTTAACTGTCAGTAAACAGGAAAGATTAATGAGACTGTGAGAGTGAAAATTGTCTTCCTTTCCTTCTAAATAAATGAAATTTTCTTACTTAAACAAAACTGAGCACAAAAAGTAAAATAATACAGAATTGATATCTCACATTTTTTCTTCACAGAATGCCTGTAAGAGATAAGTAAAACAGTGTCCATATTTCCTGTCAAAAACTTAAATTTTCTTAACCTGGAATTGTTTTGAATTATGACATAACTCTTTGGGAACTGAAGACAAATAAATTGATACTTTACATCTTTCCTTCAGATCCTTACACAGACATTAATTTATTCTTTACAAAACTAGTATCATTATAACAGACTTAGTGGAGTCTTAAGATTCATAGTGTAGTATATGGTAGAGATAATTGATGCTATTAATGTATAAAATATTGTAAAATTCAAGCTATGTCTTTTGACCACCCCAGCCGGGAGATGAGTCCTATTTTTATTCAATTAGTTCCTGGACAACGTTAAGATAATATCGAGTTTATTAACGATGAATGGAACCTTCCTGAGCGATGATCACCGACTTCCCTGGAATGCAGGAGTGATCTGGCACCTCGAAGGTTGCATCTACTGCACTGAGTACCGGCGCCACCCTGTCACATGTGAATGCCGACTTCTCCGGAGCGCTCTGACATCATCTGGACACCTGGCACTGGACTTTTGTCTAACTCTGCACATGTATGGCCCCGGTTCTGCATGTGAAGGGACACAAAGGAGCATTCGGTCATCTCTGCCTCAGGCAGAATGAACTGTACAAAAGCTCGCTGGGCAAAGCAGCCGGGGTGAACCGAGGGGGAGACTCTGACATTTTGGCGGTCAGATCCAGGTTCACCCAGCACCGATCCCGGGCTCAGCACTGCCTTGGCTGTGGTGGTTTTTTTTTTTTTTTCTGATCAAAATTCTGTTTCACTGACAATCTAATAAATCATTGCTAAATTTTCTTATAAATTTGGCTCCCGATTCGATTATTCATAACAATTGTCTTCAGGCTAAATGTTCATTAAACTTTTTTCAGGAAATTTTCCCAAGGAAAATGATAAAATCTGGCGTTTATAAAATAAGGATTGATTTTAAGTTTCAAATAGAAAATTTTCTATCATCTTACAGACACAGAAATAATGGGAATTCAATTTAGTTGAGGTCAGAGCAGGAGCAGTTTATTACTAAAGCTATTGCAGAGTTGCAGGTGTATATACCTCTGGGATGTACAGTCTGTTCTTCACCATACCCTGTCAGATAAGCAGGACTATAGTACATTGCAATAAAAATAAGTGATGTGTGGGTTAGTTCTGGAGACTCCAGGCATTCAGATAAAGAAGTGGCAGTAGGAAGTAGCCCCTCAGCAGTAGCATGGTTTTACAAATAATTCACTGCCTTGTTAATTAATTTGTGCTGACTCGGTTAGGTCAAGCTGATTTATATTTCCTAACTAGTGGAGTCTGCAAAGGATTCAAAGCCACTGTAAAGTTCACACTAAATTTGAGAGTGAATATTTCTGTTCTTGAAGGCTGCTTTTCACAAAATTTTGTTGTGAAGATTCATTCTGTTGTGGTATTGCACAGAAGAAGGCCCCTGAGACTATTTACACATGAAAGATTTTTCAGCTCTGGTGAGGAAAAAAAATTGTGGTTCCTACTTAAACTGGTACAAACAGTATGCTTTTCATCAATTCAAGGTGCATGTGAAATTATTTTTCCTTGACATTTCTGTAGTAATGATAAGCACTTGGAAAGAGCTAGTAATGTGTTAAAAATGACCCAGATCATTAATCCTATGGAAAATGGGTGCAGGCATGGGATGAGCTTAGGGCACAGTCACCTGCCAACCCACAAATACCATGTAATTTGGCAAAAGGGGCTGTAAGAATAGAAACCATTTTGTCAATTCCTTGCTTGAGTGACAGATCCTAAATGAGAGAAGGACTGAAAAACTATTGTGTAAATCCAACTCTCAGCATAAATAATCTCAACGCCCAAGACTTTATCCTTCATGTAATATGAAAATGTTGAAATACACACTATATTTTTATGGTGAATAGATCATGTGTCAAATAGATTGAGGGACATTTCAGGAAGAGACATAAGTAGTCTTTAATTTTTTTCAGTCAAAGGAACCATAAAAAGTCCTAGCTAGTTTTGCTGAGCTGGTTAGGCATAGAACAAATTAATATTCAGTAAATACGCACACTTCCTTTGTTCATGAAAGATTCCTTCCACACAGCAGATTCTGACACAAGTCATCAGCCACTCTCCCAGTCTGTTCCTCAAAATGCTATTTTAATGGTCGGCTTTTCTCTCCCACTTAAATAGCTTTTAGCCAGCCATTATGACTTAAACAGCAACTGAGTCATGAAAAACAAAGTAACTGTAGTGTGAAGGTTAGATCAAATGACAAACCATTGGCATCTCACTGCTGAATTTCTTCTTTTATCACAAACCGCTGTTTTCTTGTTACTGAATTTTTCACATATTATTTTTAATGTAAAAGGAGGCTACTCATGTAGAAATGGCGGTATGCAGTCTTTTCAGCAGTCTTGGAATCAATGTTTGCCATGACCACGGAAAATATTCTGAAAACTATCATTTATGCATTTGGATTTGTTTGGGGAAAATAAAATCTTTCTTTCTCTCTCTCTCTCTCTCTCTGTGTCTCTCTCTTTTTTTTTTTTTTTAATGATTTCGTGAAAGATTAAGACTCTATGAGGAAAGAGAAGTCAATGAGTGTTTTCACAGGCAAGATACTTGATAATCTTTGTGGACAGGAAAATGCCCCTTTTCCATTACTTCTCCATATCTACACTCCACATCTAAGTTTGAAACTCTTAAAAGAGGAACTCGAGGATCTTATTTTGTTTGCTTGATTCTTTTCTATATTCCAACTATTTATTAAAAATTGTCTGGATTGATTAATGCTTTTATAGTCTCAATATCTCACTTGTTAGCTTATGAATAAGTTCAACATCTCACAAGTTAGCTTATTAACAAGCTTATGAACAAGATTGGAGGAGTAAAAAGCCAGCATGGGAGGTTTGTTCTGTCCAGTCTCTCATTGCCAGTCATGGCAGCATTCAAATCAACTATTTGTAACTTAGAGTTTACTAATAGCGCGCTCAGCTCAGAAAGACTGACTAGATTTAAAAAAGTTCAGCTTAGTCAGTTAGGAATCCAGAACTATGAAAATAGTTAAGCAGCTTGGCAGCTTTTCTGTCTATATGACTGTCAGCTTATAGTCCCAAAAAACAGGGCAGAGTTGAGTTAATTTAATCTCTTGTCAGGAATCTGGATGAGAGAAAAGTAATAGTGATAATCACAAGTGAATTCAGTTGGAAGTACATAGGAACACAAAAGTTTGCATACTCTTCTTGCAGCAGCTGTAGTGTATCCCTCAGTGGAAAGTGTCCCTATAATCAATGCCTTTCAGAAATGCCCTTCTTTGTCTCCTCAGAAATAAAAAAGGGGATCACACACACAAAAAGATAATAGACACAACAGGTACAATTTTGTCTGTTGGTGCTTAAGAGGGAAATACCTGCCTTTTAAGAGCTGGAGCTCATTTAAGGTGCCATAACAAGCCAGCTGGTCCATATACACACTTTGCTCATGAAATTTAATATGCCTGACAGAGTATAAATTAGATGTCAAGGTCACAGGCTACAGCACCTGTTTAAGCTGACAAATTTCTGTCTTTAGAGTGCAGTAGTTTTGCTGCCAACAGTAGTCTGTATTTCAGTTGGCGGTTTTCCACACAGACAGAATGATGTGCTTATGCTGCAACTGACTTATAAACACATCATGTTAGCAGAGTAATTATAGACTAACACAAGCAAAACAGTTTGCAAAACAATTTTTATACTTCTCAGTGCTAGAAGGTTTCATGTTATTCCAAAAAGTAATTCCAAGTTTAACATATCTGTTAATACTTTCTGGTTTGCATTTTTGAAACAGAAATTTTAGAGAGAAGCATAAGGTTCATTTATCATAGAAAGATGATACAAAACTTACTGATTCTGTCTTCAGGGGTGAATTGCATGCTAAATCCACATAAAAGAATACTGTGAGCAAATATCAGACCTGTAAGACTCAGAGTTTCATTACATATGGACTGAAAAACTAGTATTTAAATAAAAAATATGAGCCACAAAGCATTCAGGAATGGATTCCTTATAAAGAACTGAAAGATTTCTAGGTAAACTGTCTTTATAAAATTGTGAAAACTCACTTTCAAAGAACAAAAAAAGAAAACATAAATCCAGCAATATAGCATGCAGAATCTTGAGATTGAAAATCTGAAACACAACGTGATCTTTACTCAGACAACTTGTTCAGATTGTGATCAACACTTAGTATCTGGGGATGTATGATCTCCTCCCCCCATTACTGCAATGATCACACCCCACACTCAAACAAACTCCATCTGGCCAAATATATCCAAACTACTTACTGTATCTACATGGACAATCTGTTTCATTTTGGACATGATATTTAATAAGGCTTATTTAGAATAGACTTGGCTTAAAATCCTCAAATGTCTTGTGTAAATACCACTTGTGGAATATCATAGTAGTGTAAAGTTAACAGATGGAGAGTGTCAAATAATGTAACATCTTTGTTAATATTTTTCTCAGGAGTTCAGTTTTTTTCCAGGATTACAGTTTGGGCACATGCCTGTTTAAAAGGCTAATAATCCAAAAATATCTTTCTCTAGTTACCTATCATAATATGGTTTTCACAAGAGTTTCATGAGTCTGCAAATAGTGATGCCATAATACAACTGAGTGCATGAGAAGTCCTCAGTACAATATTTGTACCTTTTCTTCTGAATATACACTGCAAGATTTCTAACAGAAAATACTGTAGAACTTGTACACAATAGTTCTGATGTATTTCAACATTCAGGGAAGTGTAGTACATGCCTAAAGTAACTGGAAACTCTTGCAATGGTGACTGAAGATTCTTTGTGTGGAAACAGTTATCCCTACCACTGTAGGCATGAGTGTAGCTTTTCTCAATTTCCCTGCTCCTTCTGCCCTGCTCTCTCTCTTATTGGTCACAGATAATGCTTTTTCTCAGGACAATGAACAGGACTATTCGGCCCTTTTTCTTGGGCTGTCACTTAGCATGACTTACATCCTCAGCTTTCTGGAGGCTCAACTTATTTGCCTTTCTGGAATATGACAACAGAATTAACTCTGGTGATCACTGGAGAGTGCTGACAACTTCAAACTGGTTTAAGTGATGACCCCTGGCTCTACCTCTGTGTTTCTGTTGGTACTGGAGCCCATCTTCCTTTCAAAGAATCCTAGTCTCTTTCCTTTCTCATTGTCCACGTTTTCAACAGTTTGTGAGACCTCATAGCTTCAGGAGGTGGCACCACTGCAATAAATTTTCATCCACATGATCAGCTTCTCACCACCAACCCCACAGGTCCCATCTCTGCTCTTGTGCTGGTGGGACATTCCTCTGTTTCTCTTCCTTTGGGTCAACAGCAGGTTGCTAGTCCTATTCACTCAACAGTAAAGTTCATTTTAAGCCACATGTCAGGAAAATTCCTAAATTTCAGGAATCAGTACAGTTTGAAAGCTAGTGTTGCCGTCCCTGGGAAGACTTACAAACCCATGGATTTTTTTGTGTCCTTCTTGTATCAGGACCCACTCAAAAAACCATTTTTGATTCATGGTTTGAAGTAGGAGGAAAGTAAGGGTGAACAGTAATCTCATTTCTTTGCACTATGGGTGAGGCCCAAGCCCCAGCTGACTTCCAACGAAACAGATGGTATTTTTTAATCTGTAGCATGTAAGGATGTCTCTTATTAAGAAATTCTGCAACTTACAGAGATTCTCATAGCCTAACATAAAACTGTATTCAAGTACAAAGTACAATCTTCCAGGCAGCTATTAATAGCAGAGCGCATGATAGATTGCCTCAAAATAATACATTGGAAAATATGCCACCAAACATTTAAGAGGCACACCGATCTTTTGTGTAACAGTTCACATACTTAATTTGAACTTAAACCTCATTTTTCTTTGTGTTAAATTTGGCTTATATGTTGGGTTTTCTTCTTTAATAGTTAAAATGTTTTTCCTCTTTAAATATTTATGTCTATACATATAGCATACAAATAAAAGCTTTGAGTATTTAAATATGTAGCACAAATGTTGTATAAATTTCATGCTTCCCTCTTGATGCAACTACACCAGTGGAACAAAGCTGATTTGTAAAGCTGATTTACATTAAATTAAATAATATAAATTTCGATGTTCAGTTTCAAATGTAAAAATCTTAAGGCTATTGTTTCCAGTTCCTCAAACAACCATATACTTGTATTAGCTTTATATTGTCTTTAATTAAAATTCAAACAGGTGGATCTAGATATGGGGATGTGGCTGAACTTCAAATGTCTTTTCTCAGTAAGGGACAAGCTAATGATAGGGTCACCTTTACAAACAAGTAACACTGGCTCAGAACTATTCCATGTCAATCCTTCAAGCAATGGCTGATATCTAGATATAATCTAAGACTCAAACCACTGCAGTAGAATATGGGGTCCTTTTCTGCCTGTTCATCAGCTATGCCACCAGTTTTCCATCATGCAATGCAAAATTCCCCAGACTCCCATGAAGCAGCCTTTGCTACTGATTCCTGTGTTTTCAGGCAGGGTCCTCTTCTTTATATATATGTAGTAGGTTGTTTCCTCTGTATTTTTTTTTAAGAACCATGGTGCTAGATAAGAACGAAAAAATGCCAATTACTATATGCTCTTGAAATTATGAAATTCTCAGTATTAAATTGTTTTTCTATCTGCAAGACATAGAATCAGAAATAAATATTTGCTGGTAATGCAATTGTATAGTCCCTGAAAACACTGTTGGAAAGTTGTCCTCAAAATGGTTGTCATGGTGTTTTTGAATGCATTAACTGTGTAGCCCATTGCTCAGATCTTATCTTTGTTGGTGAACCTCTCATGTTCAGAAGATGAATCAGAGTAGCATGTATGGGTGTCAGCATCTTTCAAATACAATGAGTATTGCAAATCACTTAAAGCCAGTAATATAATTTTTTATCTTTAGTCTGTAATGGGAGGAAAAAAGTTATAGTTGTAGGCTGTGACAATAAATACTCCTTTCCATGTGTGTGCTCTCGCTTGAGCCAAGCAGCAATATGCCAAATTAACTCCTCCAAAGGAAACTCTAAAGGCTCTGCAAGTGTCTCAAAATCCTCTTGGCCCTAACTCATGGTACAGAGTAAGAAAGTTAATTGATTCCTGGCATTTCAGATCTAGCATAGGATTACCCATGGCCTGACTTATGGAGATGCTGAGTATTCACGATATGAGGATGTTAAGAAAAGGAAAAAAAAGATTCAGGAAAAAAAAATCTTTAAAAACAGACTTTTGATATCTGATATCTGTGGATCCTTTAGCAAGAATTTGAAGCACCAAAGTTCTGTAACCATATTTGAAAGGTCTTATGTGCGAGATAATAACAAGAACTTTGTCTCTTACACCAGCAAGGGAAAGAGGCAAAAAGCAAGAAACACACCCAAACAATCCAGAGCATTCTATAGAAGCACGTTTCTCAAAATCACTCTTCTGTCTTACTGTTTAAATGAATTCCTGATGAATATATGTGGGTTCTGCCGGCTCACCTGGCAAAGGTGCCTTTGAGGAAAAGGACACAATCATCTTCAAAGTAAATGAATCTTTGCCTCTGCAAGCTTGGTGTGTCATGTATTTCTGCTGTACAGGTTCTTGGGCAGAGGAAGGAGTAAACTCAAGGATGAATCATTTTGGTGAAGTGAAGCAGAACAAAACCTGGAGTAGTTTCTGCAGATTTGCTCATTTCTGTAGCATCTCTACTTGGTTTGGTAAAAACCTTTGTTCTTCTTAATGTGTGCTATGTAGCCAAGCTTGACTGTATACTCTGTCTCTCATGTCTTTTTTTCTGCTTGTAGCTGTATGAAAAATTAAAGAACTTATTCATCTGTGTACATCCTACCATCTATTTTCACATGGCTAGTCCAGTTAATTGATCCAGCAAGAGTGCACTGTCATGCCTGAAGCAGTCCAGGCTTTAACAGATGCCTTGAACCTCAGCTTCTCCTCTGCTGGCCTTGGAATATTTGTGTGTTTGTCATAGGAAATATTATGAGATTTTTTTCCCCCTGAGAACTATGCTAATACAAAAAAATGCTTGAAAACATTTAGCTTTCTGGAATTTGAAGAGGTCCCAGGACTCTGGGAGCACATATCAAAAGGAAAAAAAAAATTGTAAGAGCAATTCTGTAAATGCTCTCTGTAGGTATTATTATTATTATTTTTGGTTGCTTGTTTTATTTTTTTTTTCTGAGCTGAGAATACTCAGGTTATTCCCACAGAGTAAGAACTGCTGAAAAACTCAGCAGCCACAGTGGCAGTCAGGCTTCCAAAACAGTTCACTTCTCCTTTTAGACATCAAAATAATGGCACCCTCATTCATAAAATTATACAGCATGCTGTAGTGAAGATATTTTGAAAATGAAGCTCTATGTGTTTTATCTATATGACAAATTGAAGTTGATTTTTTTGTTGTTGTTTTTAAAAGGAAAGACTGAATAAGTAAAATTAAATAAACATCTGAAAAAACCCCAAAAACCTCTTCAGTCTCTGAAAAACCAGGTCTTCAGTGGTAACCATGGGCTTTTCTAATAGTAGAGCATGAGAAAATTCTCATTTCTAGGTTATTCTTGTTTCCTACAAATTCAAGCGCACCTTTCATCTTAAATCATTTCCATGTCGTATCCATTATTAGTTCTTGCTTCTGTGGTCTGCTGAATTCACCCTTTGGAGATGGGTCATTCTCAGAAATGTCAAAAAAGCTAAACAAAATGTAGACAACTGAACCCAGAGTTTGAGGCAAATGTTTTTCCAGATAAAAATAGCTGTTGTATCCTTCAATAAAGACAGAGGAGGAAAAACGTACTATCACAGCTAGCCATAATTTTTTTTTTAATTCTATACTGTTAGTTTTCCAAGAGACTGTGCAGTAGCTAAACACTAGATGCACAACTCTGCCTAAATACGTAAGCTGTTCTATTCGTAGGCCAGAATAGCCCTGGCACATCTTCACTTTTTTTTGTGAAAAATGGATAATATTGTTTTACAATCACTGCATCACAGGAAATTCTAAAGCTAGAGCTTCAAACACAGGAATGAAGCTTTATATACAGAGGAACCAGTATTAGTAATATTATCAGAACCATATATCCTTGCCCAATATTCTCAAGACTTCAGTGATCTGCCAGATTACTGGCCACCTAAGTTGTGGATCCAGGCACTTTAAATTCCTCTGCCCTCTTTTATGATAACACCACTTCTCAACATCTGGCTGTAAATGTGTAGTCGGCTCTTAGCTTGGTGAAAGATTTTCTTTTGGCAATAGTGTCATGTAATACCTACAAAACCTAAATCCACCCCTCTAAATCCTGGCCCAATCTATCTGAACAGAAATTCAGCTGTAGAGTTTGTGTGTCTGGCTGTGTAATTAACAAAAAACAAAAACAAAAACAAAACAAAAAAAACCCCTGAAATTGTATATATTGCTAGTTTTTCCCCTCACTTATGAGAATGCATCTCCCAGCTATCGCACCATCAACCTAACAAAAAGAAGGAACATGGCAAAATATTGTTATTGTTAGTTTAACCCAAAATTTTCCTTTGAGCAGAAACAGCACCATTACCTAATTGCCAGCATGGTTCCATTATTTCAGGGGTATCAAAAGAAGGTTATCTTCTCAGAGTCCTGTGAGTGCTCACAAGCCTTAGTGAATCTCACTAGCTTCCCATGGAACCTGCCACAAACCTTGGCCCAGCAGCCCCATTTCTACACCCTCAGAACTGCATGTTGGGGAGGACACAGGTGTCACTGGGATTGCCATAGGCTTCCATGCACAGGAAGCACAGCTCCTGCTGCTTCTGGACCATACCAAGTTCATGCCATTTGAGTTTTTTCTTCAGAATTAACATGGAATTTCACTCACTGCTTTGTTTAGAAGAAATGTGAAATTATTACCTAGAAACTGAGTAAAATACCATCAAGCTATCTTAATGGAGCATCAAAATGTCAAGTTATCAGGTAATAATTAGATGCACTCGTTTTGGAACTTCTGAGAACATTGTGTGTGTATATATAAGCCCTCACCTGGACAAGTGTGGGATTGCTTTTGCATGTAAATGGAGGTAACAGGCTGTTATATTCTGGAGAATCACTGTAAGCTCTTGTTATATGGAAAAGCAGAGAAGAAGAAAAACATTGTAAATTTCCTTTCTTCTCTTATTCAGAGAATTGCTAGAGTTAACCATTGAATTTTGCTGGATTTTACAAAGAAAGGGGAAGATCATTTAAAAAATCCTCCAAGAATGCCTTTAAGATTAAGAACACAACTTTCTACTGAAGAGTATTACTGCAGTTGTTCCAGAGCCAACTATAGTACATTAATTTATAATACCAGGTTATTCATGATACTTTGCAAACAAATGAAAATGCAGACATTCCACTTAAATGGGGCTCTTGCTGTATTGTTCCTTACAGACATACATTCACATTCAACAGAGCCACAGAGAACATGTTTGAACAAGAGGTCAGACAAATTTATGGAAAGGTATGAAAATTTTGTTATTACTCATGCAGTGCCACATGCATTCTCAAAGACTTTCTGTCAGAGAAGAATAAATTATGAAAGCAGAAAACAATGTCCTTTGGCTCAAAGACTTTCCTGCTTCAAAGTGCTAGAGTACAACACACTGGATATGAAGCTGATGCAGGTTTGGGAGTTTTTTTTGTGAATAGGTAAAAAAAAAACTGCGAAAAAAATAATGTTCAAATTATCTAAAACACAGAGGTGAACTCATGCTTCCTGTAGTGCATTTTCCAGAGCATACTGAAGTTTTTAAGTCTGAAGGTCACTTTTGACACAGCCCTTGCAGAGCGAGCAGATGTGTCTACTTGGTGAAATGGAAAATATTTATTCACAATCCTTTCCCTATTCCCTCAGCCCAGCCTTGCAGATTAATTCTTTCAGATTGATTTGAAATGGCCCACCTTCTTAAGTGGGAATAACTATTGTCCAGTCATTACTGGTAATCAGGAACATTTTTTCATGCTTTTCAAAAGCCTGTCTGTCTTCTCCCAGGGTTTCTCAGACTTTGTTTAAAAAAAAAGCTCTTTTCATTGCTGGATCCAGCTCTGTGGGCCACAAATTTCACAGCTGGGCAGACTCATGGCAAAGAAGACACTCTAGCCAAAGGATGTGCTTGACCTCCTCCTCCTCCAAGAGTTTGACCCAAATAAATAACCTGGTAGGTCAAGCATTCATTGTCTGGCTGATACAAGTATATGCCCAGGAAATCTCCTTTCCTTACTTTCCTGGTAATTGTTATTATGCTGTGAGGTCAGATTCTGATACTTCTGTGTCAGAATCGGAGTAAAGGCAAGGGGAGCTGTATAAGGAGAAGAAAATACTGATTTGGGTAGGGATTGTTTTATTCTTATCCCAGTTCAAGGCCTAATAATATTAAACTTTGGGATTTTTTCATAATGAGAGTATTTATTTACTCCATGCCTAGTCATTTTTTTATTTTGGTGAGCTATATGGCAAGACAAGTCATATTCTGCTCCATAAATGATCCAGAAACTGAAAGAAATTGTAATTGGAAAGAAAACCATGTAACTTCAAAGTTATAGAACTTACAACTTGATCTTTAAATAAGATTTCACATGTGAACAGCCCAAAAGAACTTAAAGAACTTTATCTTAAAAAATTATAAACCAAATATATCCCTTTATGATCATTCATATACTTAAAACTTCAAATTCTTAAATAATTAATTAAATAATTATTAAAAACTTCAAATACTTAAAACCTTTTGTTTTGCAAAATATGACAAAAATTCTTCAAATCAGTTGTATGCTATCCCAGCAGAAGCTGGACTTGAAGTTTCTGAGAAAGATAAGAGATCTTATTTGAAACATCTGAAGTTCTAGACAAAAGTTAAACCTTTTTTTTCTTAAGTTAGGAAGATTAAATGCCTGATCTGTGGGACAGTCATTGAATGCCTGTCTGTGTTCTTATCAAAAGAATATCAAAAGCAATACCTGAATTACTGGAAAAAATTCAGTGTTGTTTATTTTCTTACGAGAGTGTCAAGTGTAAAAATGTGAGTAGTAGAATATTTCCTCCCAGTTTTGTTGCTCAAGATTCGAATTCTAAAAGAAAGTGAAAACATAAGTAGGAAAGAGTGATAGACATTATTTAAAAGCTAGGACCAAAAGTTAAAAACTAGGGAAAAAAATATTGTCTTACACATTATTAAACACAATATTTTACCTAATGCTGTAAGTTAGGCAGAAGTTAAGGACCCTGTGTCTCTCTTTCTACGTTTGAGTGTGAGCTTCTCTCTCTTAGCAGGCTTTAGGCTTGTAATATTTTTTGCTTTTTTAATTTTTAGAGTAAAAGGTATGAGGTCACAGAAAGACATAATAACACAGGCTCTGAGATCTAAAAAAAACAGCGCCTGGTGCACTTTTTGCTAATGTTCCATGTCTTTCTCTCTTGTTTTAAATAAATTTTTCTGAGGAGTTGAGGGGAATAAATAATTCCTTCAAGTATGGATGTTTTAGAAATCACTATTATGTAGTATTTTCTATGAGAAAGATATTAGTTCCTATTAGGTGCTATTTGTGTGACTTCCTCTCAACATTACTTGAATGATTCTTCTTAATTTCCTGTAGTAGCAGATTTGCAAAATGCAAGGAAGAAATACATATGTAATGGAACTAGTCAGCACCAACTTTGGAAGAAGTTCCTGGACAAGTAGTATGATGATATTTTACTACTTGCCACAGTCTGCAGCAGTGAGCTACATGCAAATACTTCAGAGAATTGCAGGCAGGCACATTAGGAGACTTTAGGTGATCAACATTGCCTTCCGTTCACTGACGAACAGGTTATTGCATAAGAACTCTTGAAAAATGTGGCACTAGGGAGTCCCTGGTAGAAAAATACGTTTTATCTATGTCTACTGACTTTAATATCAAAATCAGGGTGACAGCTCCTTGTAGCAAGACTGCATTTTCTAAAGAACTTGAAAACAAAAAAAGGCTACATTTAAATTTCTTTACATCACTCCAACAGTGTCAGGCCAAATGAAAAACTAATGGGAAAAAAATGTGGTCTTTCCCAGTATTTCCTTACAACATTTTAGAGATTCTTTTCTGTGGCAGACACTCAAAAAATGTCTGTTCTTTGTTATGCACCTCATGTGAGGTTCAGGGCAAGCTTTTAATGAACGAATAAATATCTGTGGCAGAGAATAATACATACCATAGGTCTCACAACAAGGACACCCATGTTAGCGCTGCAGAGTTAGAGCAATCACCTTTTTAACAGAGCTGATCAGCTTGCAGAGAATACTACCACAGTGCTGCTCCATGTTCTTGGTCCACATAGAAGCACTTAGAGCGTCTTTGCAAAACAGCATACATGTATGACTTAAATCTTTTTAGAGATAACTGAAACAGGAGTCAAGACAAAAGTGAAAAAAAGGAGATAATTTTAACAAACATTAGCATTTAGAAAGACAAGAAAGCAAGAATATAAACAATATAGGACCCTAGCTTCAGTAGCCACTGAAAAGCAGCTGTCTCCTAAAAGATGTTACTTGACAGTGAGATTGATGATACATGAATTTTCAGTGTTTTACATTGAGCTCCACAAGCTTGTTCTTGTTGTGCCCCCAACTCTAGGTTCATATTGCACCATGCTTTCTTCTTAGCCACATTCTCCCTGCAAATTAAAGTTTTTTTAAGTGCTTTACTGTGGTGCAAGGCTGTGGTTAATTCAGAGTACAAACTATCACACACTGACTTCTACAAGCTGACAAGCCCTGAGATTTCTGGAAAAATAATTGACTATCACACCAGGTATTTTGAAACTGCTTTAAGTAGGGTTTTAAAGCTTAAAACCAAATTCAAAAATGATGCTTGGTAGATAAGAAAGCATAGGTTTAGTTTTAACTTTTCTGAGATATAGACACAATTTGAAGTATTTTAGATTTGAACATTAATATTTTGCCTGTAATTTTCAGAGGATGCAAGGCCTCAATGTATAAAAGAATATTGATGTCTTGGTCATCCATTTAACCACTGCAAAAAAATGTACTTGAATGGCACTGGGTTTTTTCCTGCCATTAAACTCAGTAACTTTTGTGTACACCCTCTCTTTTTGCACTGAAGATCATGTCACCAGGACATGTACTAGTCTGTCTCAATAAGCACAAATAGTACAATAATATGGAACAAGGTCATTCTGCTCTCTGTTGGTCTTTTGTTAGGATATTTGGGTTTAAAAACCCATTTTAAACCCATCCACTGGGATAGTGGATGGCCAGTCCATGGAAAAGTAACTTGGGAACATGTCAAGTGCTGTACTCCTAAACTGCACCAGGCACTTGAGCTTTGTTGAGTGGGTGAGAGAACATTAGGTTTGTTTTTTCCTAGCTGCATCTAGATCAATAAATAATAAGTATTAGTTCAGAATATCATCTGTTCTTCAAATACACCTACAGGAAGTTCTGTAAACAGTGTAGCTGACCAGATTTGCATTGACAAATGTATCCATCAGATACATGTGGACTTCTCCCTACACAGAGGTACACTGACAGTCATACCAGAGCTTTTTGCTATGCAACAGCAGTTTGGCTGTATGCTTGCATATTTCTTAAATACTGGGTGAAACATCATTTTTTGGCATTTTCATTATAGCAGAAAGACATAAGGGTGGAAAATGAAGGGGCTAGACAATCTGCTCTCTGGCCACAAGGAATTTTAATATTGCAGAAACTGCTTTTTCATTAACATTCAGAGCAAACAGACAAGTTAGGACATTTGTGTAGAGGGAAACACTGAGTTTTTGAGAAAGTGCTTCTCTTACATTACCGCAGTATTATTAACTTAGAGATTTAAAATTAATGTAATTTATTTTATTAATGTGGAACTTGCAAAGATCATGTAAATGTAAAATCAAGCTAAGTTCACAGAGAAACGTTTTCAAGTAATTTTAAGCTTTTAAAATCTGGGTACTGTAAGATGTTATGTTTTCTTCAGAAGGATGTAGCACTTCTAGGAGATGTTAATATCTGGGTCTTTTCCTCTGGAAAAAAAATTATCTTTTCTCAAAGTGTTCCAAATTTGGTATTTTTATTAACTTACATTATTGTTTAATTAAGAGATGCCTTTAACAAGAGAAAATTCATAATAAAAAATTTCAATATTTAAACTCCTTTTCCCCTCAAATATGATTTTTTGTTAAGTTTACAAAAGGACATGCATATACACTGATGCTGCCTTTGAATGTCACTAGCTATAATTTCAACAATTTTCTTTGCTTTTTCCAAATTTTATATAAAAAAAAATCTGCTTGAGTTTTTTCTGCTGTAACTGAAATGATTCAGCTCAGTCAAGGGATAACCAAGCAATTTAAATAGCTGTGCACTCATTATTATGCATACTTTTCTTTACCGAGGGGCTCCTGCTCATTTCTGTTCCTGCTCATTTGCCAGGAGACCAGTAATTTATTACCATGAGTTTAAATTACCATACTATCTTACTGCTCACATTCACTGCAAAACAATTGGGCAGCAGCAGTCTTTTAACACATGTATTCATAGCATGAATAGGAGCTGGGCACTGGGTATGTGGATGAGCACTTGACCAAGAAGTCGCCAAATCTTAGGTCTTCTGACAACCTCAAAGGATCTCAGCTGAATACAGAATTACTTTAGAAAGATGAGAACAAGGAAATTCTGTTAAGTAAAATGTATGGTAAACACCACTGAAATCATAATCAAGGCAGCAAGGGATCCTACTTGGCAAGCTAGCCTCTAACAGACTTTGAAAGAAATTTGCATTCTTTATGACTGACAGGCAGACTGAATAAACTAATATCAGACTGCAATGGATGAAAGAAGACTGCACAAGATTAGAGGGAATAGCTATGGGGTCAAATAAATCCTGCATCTGAAACGTTTTGAATAAAACAGACAGTATTTGTGATGTCACTTGTCTTACTTGTCAAACCACCAAACCAAAACACCAAAATCCATATTATGAAAAGTTTCTTTTGAGAAACGTTGGAGAACTTAATAACTAGCATGACTGACTTAGCACTGAAAAGTCATTTGTTGCAGCAAAAGCGTAGAAATAACTGAAACACTCTTTTTACTTCAATTTTGTGAGTTAAAGAAGAGATCCATAGGAGATCCTCTAGAACAGTGATTTTTATATTGGCTCTAAGAGCTCTAGCACTGTGAAGCTTATTTCTTACTACAGCATAGTGTAGGAAAAAACTTTGTACATTTTGCAGTTTTACTTTGCTATTTTTTTCAGTGAGGCACCAGGTTAATACAATATATTAAAAAAAATCTGTATTATTAAAAAAGTAACTGTAAGAGAAAGGCTAAGTCAAAGTAGATTTTGAGGATAGAAAGAACAGTTACTTGTGTTTTAAATAATTTAAACATTTTTATAAACTTCTTAGGTGGCTTTTCCTCGTATGAGGAAATGTAAAACCTGAGAAATAACAGTTAATAATAATGAAAGAAATAAAAGCATATTGAGCTTTAAGTCAGAACTGTGGTATAGAGAAGCATATCATAAAGAAGGCTATCTAGGGAAGGGACAGATCTCAAGTGTGCTGAAGTTTTGCATGAGACCTTCATTTTGAATCTGTTACATGCAACATTACACACAGGAGGATCTAAATGGGTAAGAAGTAAGGAAGTACAGCAGTACTTTGCATTTAGTCATGCTTATTTCCCTGACACAAGCAAATTCAAACTATTTCTGTGCAAGATTTTAAGAGCTGAGGCTTGGGAGACATATTGGACTCCATTGTGAATACACATCAACAATTATGTTACCTTAGTAACAGCCAAAAAATCCATGCTGTGAATGGTGATTTTTGAACTAGAATTAATTGACCTGACTTTGTAATGTTGGTAGGTAAAGAGATAATAATTTTAGTGCTACTCTGAAAACTTTCTGTGCCTGTCACTTATATTTCAAAGCACACTAGAAGTGAGTCAGCATGTCATTGTATTGTAAATTGTATTTTAGAGGCTGCATTTCAACAACTTGAGAAGATCACTTACCAATCCATTGAACAAACACAAATACAAAAATAAGCCATCTGAAATGTATAAATCACAGAGTTTCAGTGGTGTTTGGGATTCTATATTATTGTTTCAGTATGTGAACACTGGCATTTTTATTCTTTTACAGTTTTGAGGTCTAGTGTGAGTCTAAGGACAATGAGGAAAAGGCTGAGTTATGCCTCCATCCCCATCTACAAATCTGACCACTACAGAATTGAAATGCAGCATTCATTCTTTCCAGTGGAAGGTTCATAAGAAATCTTCATACACATGTAGAGAGGAGGCTGTCTAGCTGGATCAGGCTGGATTTAATTTCAGCTACAATAGCTGAATGTTATAAAACCACAGGATGGAGTTTTTAATGGAATCGGGAATTCTTGGACCATTTTGCTTTCAGCTTAGTATGAGTAGCTGAAGGTGCAGGGGGCGTTTTCTGACCCTCTGAAGAACTCTAAGCAGATTTTATTCAGTTTTCATTTCATTAAAGGGTACATTTACAGGTATTCTAGCTAAATGACCCACATAATGAATTCACTGTAGCCTCCCTCTGAAGAGAGAGAGAATAATTTTATACATGGACACTGTGATATCAAGTAAATAATGATAGTTAAGGCAACACAATAAGTGTAGATTATTTCTTTTTAAATGTTTTCTCCAGCCTTCCACATCAAGCACTAAATTTACCTGTCCATAATTTCCATCTGTGTTTTGGCTATAAAACTCTGAATTAGAACACACAGACCAATGTATCATAAGTTGTGTGAATAGTTCCATGTTTAGGAGACCACTTGTCTCTGGGCTACATTCTAGAGCGCTGGGTTTCAATGTTACTACATAAATTTATTCAAATTCAGGCTTGGGAACCCTAAAACTTTTCAATTTCCTTGAGTGCTCGATTTGTACATTCTGCAGACAAATAGCCACAAACTGATCACAAGACTGAGTTTTCAGAAGACATAAGTAACCAAACAAAACCAGACAGACCTCTTTAAGTCAATGCAAGAAGATTTTTTAAATGTAAATAGCATATAAGCATGTGCACAAGGCCATAGTCTTGACTTCAGTAACATTTGAGTCCATGGACTAAATTTTAGCAATTGTTACCTAAGATTCCTTGCCTTCTTCCTTATCTAGAGAAATAGAAGACCAAATTGTTATAGTCTTAATTTGGAAGCCTCTATAGATGCAGACATATCAGCATTCTGTAGATGCTGAGGTTTTACTGCCACGTGCAGGATAAGAGGTGGCCCAGCTGAATAACACTGGTGGAAATTAAATCAGACTGAATATTTCATAAAAGTCTAGGAAACTAGGTATTTGGCACTAGTCTCAGTCATTTTGGCACTTTCACATGCTTATATCCCATCAAAAATGCCTTAAAGGATTTGATCACCATAAAAGTTTTCAACTTCACAAAAATAATAGACTTAATTGAAGCAAGGATAGCAAGTCTACATAAAATTACAGAAAAGTACTAGGGAAAGAAATATAGTTGTCATTAACTTCACAACTCTGACAACATCTATGTCATGGTAATCCATCATTCTTGATTCAGTATGCTTTCCCTTTAATGCACTACTATGTATTTAAATAAAGACACAATAGTCTTGTTTTTTTGAACCATAGCTTTACAAAACTAATTTTTCTGTGTAAGGATGCCAAAATCCCCCTTTTTCCTGGGGTAATTTTTGTCATTTCAAGTTTCTGCCAAGAACAGATACTAATTCTTACTTCTGTCTCTTTACAAGATTTCATAATACATTCTATGTTCTTAACTGAGGTTCATTTCAAGATTTCTGTTTTAATGCTTCAATACACCTTTAAATATAAAACATGCATTAAGAAGTACAACATCTCTGGAAGCTGGTTAGGCTTTTAAATTCAGTAAACAACACTTTTGCCTAGTCATTAATGATTGATTAATTAATGAATAATGATTAAGTGTAATACATGAGATTCTCTAAGGAAAAAAATAACTTCTAATGGAAAAATATTTGTGCACCATTTTCTAAGATGATCACATGATATTAAATGTACTTTTTAATGATAAAAGCATTTTCCTCTCTCCTTCGCTTTAAAGCATGGAGGAGACTCATGACTCTCAAGGCTATGACAAATAAACTTGGATCTTGCAGTAGTTTTCTTTTGTTCAAGCCTGCAGCTTCAGTTGTCTGTTCATATGAAAATTCCCATAATGTAGTGTTATTAGCTACAGCTTTTTTGTAAGAAGGGGCAGACTGATATTTTATAGAGAAAGCTTTGAAAAAAAATATACCACACAATATACACTGCTCCAAATTAATTAGATTATCGTATTCCATCAGCAATATCCCTAGAGAAGCAGGCATATAAAAGTGTTATCTTTCTTTTGCAGCTGAGAAAGTGAAGATGCTAATTTCTTATTTTCTCCACAAGCTGCAAATTATGGAAGTCCACATATCAGAGTCCCTGGGCTAATTGTACTTTTGATCCATCCAGATTGCCAGAGGCTGTATTTCGACATCAATACCAGTTAGATTGTGAGGCCTCACTGCACTATTCTTTCAGGAGCAATCACTGCGATAGAAAAATGCAAAAATTCTCTTAAAGCACAACACGATTTAAGTAGAATGAAAGAATCAGAGAGAGAAGAGGTATCCAAAGGAAAAAGAAATAGGCTATGTAAATATATAAGCTCATTGAAAATGTGATCTTCTTCTATATGACAACTCCAACTGACAAAGCTTTCCTTTCTTTGTTTACATCATGGTGGAACAGTTTGTCATTTTGCTTTTCCATTCAAATTTTCCTTCAACTCAAACACTCAGTGAATGATAACTAAATTTACACACGATCTTATCAGATTCATCATCCTGCTATTCTATGATAATTCACGACAGCCACACAACTGTTAACAGGAACACACATTTAAGTTTTGGGTTTGCCAGTTTTCTTGATCAGGGATGAGAATCTCTTCATTTTATGATTTGCACTGTCTCTGTTTGAGCTAGTAATACAGCTAAGATATGTTTTATTTAGAAAATATGTTCTCATTAGATGTTTCTCCTTTAGGTTTTCAGTAGTACTCCAGATTTCAGTTAGAATTTAAACCTTTAGTAAATACAATACACAAATAAACATATGCTTTCTGTGTAATTTCATGACATATGAGGAAGAAATAAAGCTTAAAGGAGCAAAATTTACTTAAAAAATATTAATAAGCAAATAGACAGGACCTACTAATCAGATACAGGGGAATCTAAACCCAAACAGGTAGATTAGCAAATAAGCAATTTTATATAAAGTGGTTAGTATAAAAAATATTGACATTGAGGAAGTGATTATCGTATAAGCCTTTCATAAAAATCTTCTTTATGAAGGGTGTGATTAAATTAGAACTTGCAAAGATATGGATCTTTTAGAGTTTTCTCAAGGCAAAAGCTCTAAACAGAACAACACTGCACACATGGTACTGTGATCATCACCAGGTATTTCGTAGCTACAGCAAGATTTTTAGCAGATGCTTTTCAGTCTCCAGTTACTGTAGAAGAGCACTCTAACTGATAAATTTGTATGCCACATAGTGATGCAGAAGGTACCATCCTGGTAGAACTGCTCAGAGAATATGACTCAATATGAGATTAGGTCAGAGGAATTAGTTGTGCCCTGTTACTTCTGCAGAGATTCACTCTAATTACTGGAATCAGTAGAGATTTGTCACTGATTACCAGGTGCATGAAACATAATAACCCAACACCTACACTTGCCAGGTATAATACTGGGGTCTTAAAAGTCAATTTTCATGGTTGTCAGTTCTGTAGCAAATATTTTACGGAAAATATTTTCAGTTTATATAAGAGTAGCAAAGGAAGACATCACTAAGCATTACTGTAATTCAAATATAATTGCTTATCAATGGTATTTCATCTGAGGCAACTCTTTAAGAGGTGAAACACCTGTCATGATATCAGTGTACACACAGAGACTTGAAAAGGGATGTATTTAAAATGGTGATTTAGAACATTAAAACCTCACTTAAATGGTGATTGAAACATTTTTAGGATATTTTTTCAAGAGAATATTTTTACCTTTTACATTACTCAAACTGAACATAGATATGTGTATTTCTATTTTATAGCTTTTCATCTTGCAGTTTGAAGTTCATAATAGCATGTTTGAAGAGAAGTGCTGTACACCTATATGTGGATTAACATAGCAGTGTTAAACAGTTCTAGTTTCATTCTTCCATTTTAGGTTTATGATAACTACTCAGGCTCAAGGCTTGTTATTATTAAAATGCACATATATCAGAAATTTAAACTCATATATGTACTTTTGAATTCTGGAAAGGTATTTTCTGCAGAATGAAGAGCAAAAGCTTTGACTTAAGATTATGTAACTCTGCTTCACTCCCTGTTTCAGAAAATGGTTTCCTTACATGAGGATCAACTATGTACCAGCTACATTCAGAAAGGAATGATGTGTAAACTTGAATATACAATCACAAATGTTTACCTGGTTTATTGTAAAAACTTCTTACTTGAAGTATTTGAATTATGTTGTGATTTTTTCTTCTGCAAATTTGTTAAATATTTCTTCAAAACTTCAGTGAGACACACTTTTGACTCTGTTGAAAACCTTAAGAGTTCTATTCCTCTTTATTATTGTTGTTATTACTATGCATCAAAAAAGATATTCTATAGATAATTTTTTTCTGTAGATCATAGTCATGAAACTTGTACAAGGTAAGAGAAAACCCTTGGCAGCAGTATTTCTTCAGCTCTTTCCTCTACAATAGGTTGTATTAAAACATGAGAGAAATGCACATAATATAAGCAATGAAGAAAGAAGTATACAGAAATGAAGTAAGAGTGAAAGACAGAACTATGGATTTGTACCCATTGCTGCCTTCAGGGATGATCCCTCTCAGGACAGCTGACAAAACAATTTCTGTACCTGTGATGGTTTTACTAAAGTTCTATGGACTTCTGAAGGTCATATTTTGGTCTCTTTCAGAGCCTGGCTAACAGAGTTCTCTGGCAATCTGTCCTGAAGAGCCCAGAAAGACTGGGCTGGGCTTCCTTAAAGAAGGAGTCCTTATAAGCACAGGAGTAGGCTGTCCCCATGTGTTGAAAGACGAGCTGGTGAGGAAGAAGATTAGCCTGGCTGACCAGAGAATTTTGGCAGGAATGCAGGGACAAAAAGAGGCTTTATGACCTTCAGAAAAAGGGGCAGACAACCCGGGAGAACTACAACAATGTTGTGAAGTTATCCACAGAGAAAATTAGAAGGGCTAAAGCCCAACTAGAACTCAATCTGACTACAGTCATAAAAGAAAATTGGAAATGTTTATAGAAATTAAGAAAAGGAGAGTTAGGAGAATCTCCATCCAGTATTGGATGCAGAGGAAAACATAGTGACAAAGAATAAGCAAAACTAAGAGATATTTAAGGCCTTCTTTCCTTCAGTCTTTAATAGTAAGACCCGTTGTTCTGGGGCCACCCAATCCCCTGAGCTGGAAGAAAGAGACAAGGAGAAGAATGAAGGTCTCATACTTTTTCTGACAGCTAGAAAATATTCTGAAGGGACAGACAGAGAAGTGCAGGAGCTGCCATTTGTGTCAAAAATGGGGGTGATTGCACAGAACGGTCTTCAAAGAACAACAATGCGCAGGTTGAGAACTATGGGTGAAAATTAGAGACCAAGAAAACAAGGGTGACTTTTGGGTAGGTGCCCAGTAAAGGCCCCCTGGTCAAGATGAGGGAACTGATGAAAAGTTATTTATAGGCTGCAGATAGCATCATGGTCATGGGCTCTGATCCTGATAGGGGTCTTCAGCCACCAAGACATCTGCTAGAAAAGTGCAACAAGTAACATCAAGCAGTCCGAGAAAGCAGAGGAGTGCATTAAGGAAAACTTCGTAGTGATTGAAAATCCAAGCAGAGGAGAGGTGCAGCTGAACCTATTATTCAGTAGAAAAGCTGTTGCAGAAGAATTTATCAGAGAGGTGGGGTTAGAGGTAGAACAAGAAGTCAGACAGGAAGGGCTAGGTCAGTATGGCAAAGTCAATACCTCTTAGCCAAACCAAAACACAAAACAAAGTGGAAAGCACTGGAGACAAGGAATATTCATCTTGGAGAGATGATAGGGATGTGGCCTGATAGCACAAGGTGGAGATCAGAAAATTAAAGGCACAGATGGAACTGAATTTACCTACAAATGTAAAGTATAATAAGATTTTTTCCAGGCACACAGACTGACAGAAGAGGATGGAGGAAAGTGTACCATCTGCCTTGAGCAGTGAAATGGGGGACTCAGTTACAACAGACATGAAGAAGGGTGAGGTATTCAAAATTGTTTTGCCTCAGTCTTCACTAGCAAGAAATTTAGCCACACAACCCAATTCACACAATCTAAAGGAAGAGACAGCAGTAAGATCAAGCTCAAACCATCTCGGGAGCGTCAATATACTCAAATCTGTGGGACCTGATGAGATGTATCTAAGAGTTCTGAGGGTACTGGTGGAAGAAGTTGTTAAGCCCTTGTCCATAGTACCAGTGTGGCATTCTGGTGAATTTTCCAGTGATTGAAAAACATATTCTCCATTTCTAAAAAGAGAAAAAGGAACATTTCAGGAACTACAGCCCCCTGAATATCAAATCTGTGTCTGACAAGATCATGGGGCAGATCTTTCTGGTAACTATGCCAAGACACATTGAAAACAGAAAGTTGATTGGTGATGGCCAATGTAGCTTCACCAAAGACAAATCATGCCTCACAAATTGAATGTCATTCAGGGATGTATTACAGCATTTGTGAAAAACGAAAGTGTGACTGATATCATCTGCCTATACTTGTTCAATGTGTTTGATACTGTCCCATACAATGTTCTTGCTTCTAAAATGAAGAGGAATCAATTTGATAGAAGAATGACTTTGTTGAAAATGAATGAGCTGGATGATTTCATTTACAGTGTGCATGCAGCACATACAGGTCAGTGGTATCAGGTCCAGTCAGAAGAGGTTTAGGAAAGGCATGGTACAGCTTGACCAACCTAATCTCCTCCACAGCAAGATCACCTGTTTATTGGATGAGGGAGAAGCTATGTGGATGTTATTTACCTGGACTTTAGTAAAGATTTTGACACTATTTCCTTCAGCATTTTACCAGAGAATTAGCCTAATACCTAATCAGACTCAAAACTTTAGTACTGTTGGTACTACACAAACCATAGAAAGCCCTAACAAGAGTGCCTGTCATTGTTGAGCTGGTCAATTTCATCATATCCACTAGCAAATGAAAGTAGAACAGTTGTGGTGACAGGATGAAACTTGAATTATTAATAGAAACCCAACCAAAAAAAGCAATTTAATACTTTAGAGAAATTATCCTCTATTTACTTAAGAGGACAGAAAATTCTTTAATGTTTAAAGCACACTTTTTCTGAAATTATTTTCTTGTCACAAGAAGAAGAAGAAGAGGAAGAAGATCTGCAGCCATTTTTGCTGGTTAAATACTTAGACCCTTAAAAGTAAATTAAAAAATACCCTTGTTAGCAGTAGAACTTCTAAATATTGTGCAGGGAGGTTCATTGATAAATCATGAGGTCTTTTAGGCATTGCAAAGGACATAATACAAAAAATCATTTTCTAATTCTACATAGGTAAACTTCCATTTAGTTATTTTAAATTCAAAATACAGCATAATTATTACTAGTAAAAGATTCCTTCTGAGTGGTGCAAAATGACAATCTGCAATGATAAATAGGTTTGTTCCTTTTTGTTTTCTAGCAGTTGTCCAATTATTTGCTTTACAGTTATACAAAGATAATATTACATATTGCTTTTATTCAGAGACAAACTAAAAATGAAGCTTTTTACATTTTCTTATTTTCATGCATCAAAATATAAGTTTCAAAGTAACTCAAACTACATTATGTAATCCAAGCAGCAATCTAAAGAGTTCAACATTGAATATTTGACTCTCTCCAAACATATTTTTAAAATTCTTAAGGAAAAAAAATCCTCAAACAGAGCACAATGGCAGTATTTTAAAGTAATTAATGCAAATTTCAAACAATAGTTGTGTAACCAAATACTTCATTGAACTTGTACAATTCGTAAATTTATGCTTTTCTAGTACTTTTACACTCAGGTGGTCTGTCTGTGCTTTTCTAGATTTTTCCTGCATGTTCCATGCCACCATTGGCACATTATTGTGTAATGGAAAGAGAAATGATAGCCAGGTGGGCCAAAACAAAGGTATTGGTTGTTTGGAAAAGAAGAAAGATCAAGAGAAACATCTCTGACAGATATCACTTAACTTCCCATAACAATTGCATTTGGTCATTAACAACCTATCTCACATAGAAGAAAACACATTTCTACAATGATCTGACATTTCAACCTCCAAAGCAAAACTTTGTTATTTGATTGAGAGAAACTAGTTGATTGTGAGAGATTGGCTGTGAAAGCTTGCACAAGGAGACATCTGTTGACCTTCCCTTCAGTTATAGGACTTTTTTTTAATCTTTCCTACAAATGAGCCACAGGTGATTTCTTGCATGCAGCCACGCTCATACAGAAAAGCCTCTGTTCCCCCCAGATTGTCAGGGCTGGGCCATGGAGGCTGTGGACCCAGGATAGACAACACCCTCAGTAGAAGGAAACATCTTTTGCAGCAGAAGCACTCCATGAAGAGGCAACAGCAAGAGAACTACCAGTCCAAGTGTATTGATCTTCATGGGCAACAGTAGCAAAGTCACATAGAGAGTAAACTAGGGCTCAAGTATATTCCCTTTTCTAATTTCTCCTTGGTTCACCTTTGTAATTATTCTTACAAGCTTAGTGTATAAACACAATGGAAACTGAGATGTCTTCCTGAACAGATTTCCTATCTCAAGACACAGTTTTTGAACAGAAAATACAAAAGTCAAACTAAACAACAACGAGGTAAAATATAGGCAACACAACACTCATACCAGTAAAAAAGCAATTAAACAGATGAACAATATAAGGGTCACCTGCATTCATCGGGCAAAGCTTGACCTATGTCTTTTGCAGATTTTGTTTCCAGCAACCAGACAAGTCACCTTTACCCAGACTATGCTGAGTCCCTCTAACAAGGCATTGCTTGAAAAAACCTTTTAGAGACTGTATATGGTAACACATCACTGTGCATTGCAGACGATGCAATTCACTAAAATGAAAACTGTTCCTTCTGTTTGACTTTTGCCCCTTCTATATGCACCTATGTATCTGCACATTCTGGCTGTGGGTTCTGTTGCTCATTGGGAAAAACAGTGACTGCCCAGGTAACAGGCTGCTGGATGCAGAAAAGCAAAGTATGTACCATCAGATGCCAGGTGCAAGATAAGGGTGAAGATGAATCACTTTTGAATATGACATAAAACATCCAGGCACCCTGAAGCCATGTCTGGCCAGGCGCCTATATCATCAGCCTACAGGTTTATTTCTAGTTATCAGTAGGAATAGCAGTGTAGAAGGACAAACGAGTTGGTAGGATGTGGTAGGTGAGAAAACCATGAAAGAGATGTGTGGAGAGTTTATTTCAAGCATGGCCTAAAGAAAAGGGCCATGAAGGCATAAAGTTGAGAGAACAGTAAAAGGTAGTTGCAAAGCAGTTCCAAAAGCAGTTTCCAGGCTGATTTCTATAAACAATTAGACTCTCTCATGCATCACTTTATAAACAATAAGGTTCTCAGGCAGTCTTCCCATAACAAGCGAAACACCCTCTCTGGGAAAAGATGGCACCCTGGGAACAGATATGGAAGTTTTGGGAACCTTTCATATTACAGTGGGAACACTGGTTTTGTTTTTAATAAACAATCATAGATATTGTAAAACAAAGGGAGTGGTTAGAGTTTTCTCTGTTAGCCTATCCTGAACTTGGATTTTGGAATATGCATGAAGTTAATTAACACTGTTATTTAAAGTGACTGATCGATCAATAAATCGGAGTTCGATGCATTAAAGGATGGTCGTCTCCCCTTCACTTCAACAGAGATGCACATCCAAGCTCAATATTAAATGGATATGAGACAGTATCAGACTCAATTATTAATTATTATGTGTAATCAATCTCTTTAGAAGATGCCTTTGTAGGCCTAGAGGCCACAACTTGGAAAGGGCATTGTGCAGCACCAGTAGTTCTGTTAACTCAGGTCTGGGAAGGGTGCTTAGGTTAAAGAGTATAAGGCAGAAGTGTTACTCACAGGTGGCTGTAGGTGACAGCAGCTGTGTGTTGGGAAAGTCCCATGGACCCATGTGGGGAGCCCAAGAGTACCCATGTCCGGGTATTAGAAGGTCCTGAACACCGAGTGATGCTATCTCCCCATTCCCCAGCCTCCTGCTGAGAGTTTCACAGTGTCTCTAGGAGTAAAGGCAGCACAGGTGGTCATGAAACCATGCTTCATAACTATTCCACAGCATGAGAACCAACTCACAAACCCCAGCGAAAATGAGCTGCACAGAACCAAAGCATTTCTTAGCTCTGTAATACAAAGAAACTTAGGAAGGAGAGAGAGAGAAGTGGGGATGCATCCACACTGCTACTTTACTCAAACTACCACATTCACCAGACTCATCCAGATACTTCAGAATCTGCTGTAGACGTCAGCCATCACTACTTTTTTTCACAAGATTAGAGCCAAGCAGTTCTACAGGCACTCAAGGTACAACTAAACATACAGCTGACAACCTGAAAGCTGGCCAGAAAAGCAGAATGTAAATGCAATTCCACACTATGCAAGCAAGCAGTCCCAAGAGAATTTTACAGATATCCAGTCCTCTCTACTCAAAGGTACTAAAAGCCTCTTATAGGACTAGAACCAAAATATATCTCTGGCTGCCCTCCTATTGTTGAGGGAAACTGTTGAAATAAAAACATTATGTTTAACAGTGAGAAGAAAAGAGCTTGTTGCTAGAAGTGGAAAACCAAAATACTGCTTTCATCAATATGTCAAATATAGTAAAAATCTGTTGGAAGGTGGTATAAAATAGTAAAAAAAACCCACACCACCAAATCACAGGCATTTTCCTTAAGTATGGCTATATTCGGTGGCTTTGAAATTATATTGTATAGAAAACACAGATATACTGAGATGACATGTCTTTTTGTGAACTTCTAGCTGCTGAAAAGGTTGAAACTTAGTGAAGGAAGAAGGGAGAAGAAAGTTTAAGACAACTGCATTAGATTACCATGAGGAACTTGTTTTTTTAGTATTATTCATAAATTTTTTCTGGTATATTTGCTTTCTGGCTATCAGAGGAAGCTCAGGATGTGCAATTTGGAGTATTCAGCAGTCTTTCTTATGCTGGTGAAATCAATATTTCTAAAATCCTGAAACCATGTATGTGTTTAAAGTTATACATTTTATTCATTTATTAAGCTTTCCCACACCCTCCTCTCCCCTGGAATTTACTTCATGCTTTAATCACATCTGGATTCTGCTACTGTTCCCAGCAACAATAAGCATCAACAGAATTCCTCATGTAAAACTCTACATGGTGAGAGGTGTAGTAGGTTCAGGCAATAGGTATGTTATTACCTGTAAAACAAAGACCAGATGTTCTGAAACAATGAGAAATGGATGTCTATACTTGTAGGGACACATCTCTTCTATCATTCCCTTCTTGGGACACATTGATTTTGTAGCAAAATATTCCAATAAAAGCTAGTTTGTTTTACAAGTGCTTCTCTGCAACTCAGGAAAATGCAGAATCAACATAAGCAGACTTCCAAAGCCTGCATGTCAAGTCTGTACATGGCCTAAAAGCTCACAAAAATCACCTGTTTTATCTATTAAAATGATTTTTTAACTCTGATATTTAATGATAGTTATTTTTTATATTTATGTTAATTTTCCAAACCTCTCTCTGCCCCACACAATATCAATCAGTTTCTGCTTAAAATAGCAGCCAGCTCCATAAGTCATGTGGAAATAAAATTTGACCCTTCATGTACTATCCCCACTCTCTTAACTTTGGGAAACAATTATACATTTTGAAAAGCAAAATCTAGAGTAATTTCAAATGAGAAAAACATGAAGATAATTTTATCTTTTATTCAAATTTGATACTGATTTCCCCTTAAATTACATCATATCAAATTCATGCTTTTTTCCACTGTGATTTCTGGTGACATATAGAATCACAGAGTCATAGAATGATTTGGATTGGAAAGTATCTTAAAGATCATCTAGTTCCAAGCCCCCTGCCATGATCAGGGACTCCTTCCACTACAGCAGGTTTCTCAGAGCCTCATTCAGCCTGTCTGTACACAGTCCCAGGGATGGGGCAGCCACAACTTCTCTTCTGGCCGATGTGTCCTAGGGCCTCTTCACCCTTGCAACAAATTTTTTTCATAATATCTAATCTAAACCTGCTGTCTTTCAGTCTGGAGCAATTTCCCCTTGTTCTGTCATTACTTGCTCTTGTAAATAGTCTCCCTCCACTTTTTTTGTAGGCTCTCTTCAGGTACTGGAAGGGTGCAGTAAGGTCACCCCAAAGCCTTCTTTTATCCAGTGGGCAGTCCCAATTCTCTCAGTCTTTCCTCACAGAGAGGTGCTCCATCCCTCTAAAGAAATATGTGGTCTTAAAATTGCAATCTTGGCTGCAGAGGTAAAGTGCAGTCCATGGAATATTCTGCAGAGGCTTTCACTTCTTTTGTTTTCAATAACAAGTGTCTATCCCTTCTCTTGAAGCATCCATTATGCAAGAGGTTTTACTCATTTTATGTTCTTCAGGACAGAGGCTCCAGTAGTAGAAATTAAAAATTTACCTTTTTTTTTTCTTTTTTTTTCATTAATTTTTCCACCTTTTTAAATTTGATATTTGGGAGCCTGGAAGTGCTGAGTGGAGCTACAGACTCAACTAGATTTAATCCTGATTAATAGTGATGTAAAAGTAGAATTAAGCTACATGTTAATGACCATATCAAATCCAAATCAATTAGTAGTATTTATCTTGTGGAAAGTGCTAAATGCCAATGCAACAACACTTATCAGCCTTTCAGTTTCTTTTATGAATTGTCATATCATATATTATACTGTTTTTAATTTTCTACCCCAGGCAGTTTTCCTTGTAAGCCAGTTAATAGATAATTCCTCTCCTTGTAGCTTGGTTGCCCCTCCAACAGACCCAGTTTAGCCTCAATTTGTCAGTGAAACTCTGTCTAAAGCAGTTGATATCTGGTACTGTCCTCAAGATTCAAGGCTCATTGTATTTATTCCGTGCAATGCTAAGATACATAATTTTGTGCTCCAGTGGACAGACAATCAACTCTGATGATGAAAACTTTTAAATACACCTTCGTCTATAGGGCCCTTCTTGGTGAGGAGGCCCTTTCTTCAATACTTGAGAGCAACTTAATATAGAGGACACAAGCTTCATTCATTTTAGGATTTGATCCTCTTTAAATATAAAAAGAAGATTTTTTTAGACTCTTCTTTTATTAGACTGACTTTTACATTGCTGATGGCCGAAATGCTAGTACAGATACCTTCATTTCTGAAGAACATGACTTCTTTGTAGAGATCACCTAAATTGTACTTTATTCTTTAGGTTGTTTTAATAATGAGCACAATACAGTACAACTACACATACAGCTTGATTCTACTAATTCTGGCATTTGATTGGAAAGTAGAAAACCTTTTGTTTTGATTTGATTTGTTTTGTTTTTATTATTTTCAAGGTTTTACAAAGGAGGGAGGAGATTCCTCACTGAGATACATATAAAAAGTATAAATTTCTTAGTTTAAGTTCCACTCAAACTTTCACACAGGAAAAAAATCTCCAAATATTTTATTGAAAAAGCCAAAGTTACAGCATTGCTTTAGAACTTTTAATTACCATATTTTACAGGAAGAAAGTCCAACACTTACTGAAAGAACAACTAGTTACAATAGGATCGGTAACATAACTGTCCAAATTTCAAGGCATTCAACTCATTAACCAAAGATTAAGCACGGAAAGTTTGGAGTACTTTTTCACAGTTAAAACAATAGTAGTACATCTTTTTTTATAGTTTTGACTGACAGCTTTAAGGGAAACACATTATTTTACACATTTCAACATTAACTTCTAACAATATTACAGTGTTATGATGTGTAGACCATTACATTTTAATTAGGTTTTAAAATTGCAGCTAGGTCTTATTTTATTGTGTGGCCATGCCTGACCTGCTTGGACTTCTTCTTGGATAAATAAAGAGGTCTCATCAATGTACTTTTAAAAGTACAAGCTTTTACTTTTCATGAAGTCTTGACCTGAATGCTCATTCTTTCATGCTTCTGTACCATCAACATTCAGATTTATGAATTTTAAGCAAGATGCAGGCCTAAGTCATCAGAACAACCACTAAAATTTTCAGAACTAGAATAGTTCTGATAAATAAATACTCTTATAATAAAGGAAACATTTAAATTGGCATACTGATAAGATTGGTAACACAAACTTGACAACTGGCCTTACAATCTAAGCTGCTGAGTTATACTTGATTTTCCCATTTGTTGATTTCTGTACAACAAAGTAATTTGGCTGAAAATTAGTACACATATGCATTTGAATCAAACCATATTCAGCTCTTCCTCTTAAATACAATAATTTAAATTTTCACACTTTTTTAGCTCAAAATTCCGCACTTCTTATCTTTTCCTATTAATTGTACAGGAAAACATTACTGTCAGAGAAAGGCATTTTTAGAGGTTAGGTGGAGCTTGCCGTGTGAAAGAGTAAATATTGCTAAAGCTCATAGCTTGAAAAGTTACAAACCAGGACAAAGAGCATCACAGAGGTGCCAAGAAGTACATGATACCTTGTCCCAGTAGTACTGCAGAGGTCAATTGATGGTGTTGCTGGTGTCCTAAACTTCTTGCTGAGCCTTGCTTCAGGGATAGAGGCAAACTTTGGGCTATCAGCTTGTCTGGTGTAATTCATGACCACATGAACTATAAGGCTCTGGGAAGTGCTGTCAGGTAGCATCTGAAAGACGGGATTTGGCACAGAAATCACACAATTATAGGGAAGATGATTTCACACATGTCTGGTAGATTCCTCATGGAAATCCCGCCCTGGCTCTGTGGAAGCAGAGTAGCTGTGCTGGGGGGACATCTAAGCACTGTTTATCATGTGAATGCTGTTTTGGGGTTCTAAAGCCTTGCTTCTGCCACCGGATTACCCCCAAATGGGCAGAGAATCTCCACATGGAGTAGTGCTGGGCAGTGCAGAAAAAACCTGACTGTACTCAAGTTCAATATGGTCAACTGATGGTGCAAATTCGTTTGTAACAAAATGAAACACAGGCTTCTTGAAACATTTATAGAGAGGCATGGAATGCATGGTGAGTGATTTCATAGCTGGAGCCATTCTCTCTCCTCCTGGAATGCTGCAGTTTCAACACACAGGTGTGTGAAATGGATGTTCTGGCATTTCTGTCACAGACCACCATGTCTTATGGTCTGCCAATGGCCCATTATTTTCCCTGGCTTTCTGAGCAGGCTCAGATAGCAGAGTTTTATGCAAATTGTTGCAGATTCCTGCTTGGACTGCCATAATTAGTAATTTCTGAATGTGGCATTGTAAAGGGCTTTTGACAAATTACCTGCATTTTTTTCTGGAATACTCACAAAATACAGATCTTGGGTTCCAGCTGCTCTGAATGAGACTAGTAGGTTCACAATTTTATGAGACTTTCAAATTTAACAGTCTTAAATTGATAGAAAAATGCTCCAAACTAAAAAACCTACAAAAAAAAAGAAAATATTTATCTTACATATTTAGGAGATGATCTGCCCAAAACATATGTTTTATGTTGATATGTAAATATGTATGTAAATATGTATGTAGATATGTAAATCTCTGATTTACCTAAACAAAGCTGAAGTACTGTACTGCTCATACAAACTCAACAACATTAAAACCTGTAATAAAACAAGCTGTTCTTAATATGATTCTTCATGTTTCCTGACCATTTCAGGGTGCTGCTAGCACTTCATAGCTCAATCAGTCTGAAAGCATACATATTGCCAAACTTTTTTACAATGGAAAAAGCACTCCGGGATATCCCAACAGTATACATAACTAAACAAGTGTTATAAATGATCAATTGAAAGCCAAATTATAAAAAATGCGAAAAGATTTATTTATGTTTATGCGTGAGCAAAATATAATCCTCAAAGAGACAGTGTCGAGCCCGGGAAGGGTGCTGGGTGAATCTGGATCCGACCTCTATGGCATCAAATCACCCCCTCCTCGTTCACCCAAGCCACTTCCAGCAAAGAGGTTTTATACAGTTTATTGTGCCTGAGGCGAAGGAGTCCCAATTTCTTTTGTAACTCTTCACATTCATAGCTGGTTCTTTCATTGTGCAGAGCTGGACAAGTGGCCATCTCCTGGTTGATACCCAGTGTTGATTCGGCTATCTTGATTGATATTATCTGCAGGACCATGATCGCTCTTAGGCAGTTTCTGATGACTTGGGATTCCAGTGATCATCATGCTGGGTGTGTCTGTTCTTAGGCAGAAGTGCTGATTGTTGTCTGGCTGCCTTCAGGAATTCTGGAATTTGAATAGACATCCCTCCCTCAGGCTGCTTGTGGTCAGAGATTTGTTTGGATTTCACAATCTTTATAAAATACATTATTTGATAACATGAATTATTTCTAGCATATATTACACAAATAAGGCAAAAGTAATCCTGTTTTGTTACTTTAAATGCAGAATCATTTGACTTGATTTTATGCTTAATAGAAAGACCATGTATGTTACTTTTCACAGATTTTTATGTGGAGTTTTGGTTTTGCTATACCATGCATCTGGATGACACAAGAAAGCTTCTGCTGTTTTAAAGAGTTTTAATTTCAGATACTTTATATAAATACTTCGGATAATTTATATATATGCATAGACACCTTTTATTTTTTCACTCATGAAGACAAAATATCATCTTCTCTAAACAAATGCCAAAGGACCACACATTGACACTGGGTCTGAGGAGATGCTACATTACATCTTGTTAGAAAGGTTCTGTTTTATTCAGCCTGGACTGTAGTTATTTCACTTTCAAAAGATATTCCAGTCAATAAGTTCACACCTAGTGATTTTCTAAGTAGACTTGACTTTGGAATGTGCAGATTTTTAATCAGTTGGAAGCTGTAACAATCTACATAAATTTCATCAGCTTCATACTGCAGTCACTGAGTCAGTTAACGATATTTATTATGTTTCCTACATGCATTGCTTCAAGTTTATATTTTAAAAATTGTTGCAAATACTTATGTTATAAATGATCAAATCGGGAGCCAAATTTATAAGAAAATTTAGCAATGATTTATTAGATTGTCAGCAAAACAGAATTTCAATCAGGAAAAAAACCACCACAGCCAAGGCAGTGCTGAGCCCGGGATCGGCGCTGGGTGAACCTGGATCTGACCGCCAAAATGTCAGAGTCTCCCCCTCGGTTCACCCCGGCTGCTTTGCCCAGCGAGCTTTTGTACAGTTCATTCTGCCTGAGGCAGAGATGACCGAATGCTCCTTTGTGTCCCTTCACATACAGAACCGGGGCCATACATGTGCAGAGTTAGACAAAAGTCCAGTGCCAGGTGTCCAGATGATGTCAGAGCGCTCCGGAGAAGTCGGCATTCACATGTGACAGGGTGGCGCCGGTACTCAGTGCAGTAGATGCAACCTTCGAGGCGCCAGATCACTCCTGCATTCCAGGGAAGTCGGTGATCATCGCTCAGGAAGGTTCCATTCATCGTTAATAAACTCGATATTATCTTAACGTTGTCCAGGAACTAATTGAATAAAAATAGGACTCTGCCCTGTCTGGGGTGGTCAAAAGACATAGCTTGGATTTTACAATATTTTATACATTAATAGCATCAATTATCTCTACCATATACTACACTTACAATATTAGACTTATGCCCTAGTGCTTTTATAAGTCAGAGAGTTTGTACATTTTTGTACAAACTCCTTTAGTTTTGAGATTTTTATCTTTTTTCTCTTGCATGTTCAAGAGATCAGGCCTCTGCCATCACCCATGGCTCATTCCACAAGGATACACAAAAAGCGCCAGAATAATTTTCAAATGGTTTCAGTTTAATTTAACTTAATTATTTTAGGCAATGCAAAATGCTCTTTTCTGAGTTAGATTTTCTGTAGAAACTTAAACTTTAGAAAAATTAGATATGGAGGACTGAGATACCTTGTCATTTTACTGACTGACAGGGTCAGACCACAATTATGTCAGCAGTTATTTGAAAACCTAATTCTGCTTTTGTATTTGGTTTCATCTACAATTATAAGACAGTTCTTCTACATGGCGATGCTCCAGAAAAGAGTGAAGTTAATGCTTTATTTCACCAGAGGTTAGTCCTACTGCAAGGCATTTATTGAATGCCTGTATAGATGCTTTAATTTAGAAGTCACGTGGCTTCAGTGCAGTAGAACTGAATGAAATCTCTTAGGGAATAGGCTAGTGATTGTTGCTTTCCTTCTGAATAAGGGAATTAACATGAAGCCTTAACAGGCTGTAACTTACCCTTATTTTTTCACCCCTCTGGCTAATTTGTGTTACCTCCCCAAAGTAATCATCAATACATTACAAATTATACTTCAGTACCAACATTTTTAATCTGGCAAGTGATAGCTTTTCATTTGGAGCACACATGCTAATAGGAAGTACCTATGTATAAGAAATAATACACAATCCTGCTAAAGAAATAATTGCACATATGTAATGAAAGTGGAATATTAATCTCCTCATAAATACCATGGAGTTTGAACTATCTAGTGGCTTGTAATAATCTGTGAAAATTATAGATAAGCAGGGTGGGAAATAATCACCGCTTGTTTCTTGTAATAATTTTAAGCAATAGCTTCCCTCTGTACCTGGCAAGAAGTTAAAATTGTGTACAAGATCATTCTGAATGACTGAAAAACAATGTAACACAGCAAGGGAATAAAATACTGCAGAAGATGATTCCCATCACCACTACCACCTTCTGCTCTTACAAGACAAATTCTGGGAACTTTTGTCTTAGTAAACTCCCAAGAGAACTTCTGTATTTTTCCAAGGAAGACAGACTTGCAGAATGTGTCCTGTTTCTGAACATTAGGAGTTAGTTTTAGCAGCTAAGCAAGGGTCTGAAAAAATTTACGCCATGTTTTGTCCTTTACATCCTGCTGGATGCAGGATGTAAAGAGCAAAAGAAGTAGCCCTGCCTTGTCAGTGCAAGTGGATGCATATGAGGTCCCGTGTCCCCTGCATGGATCAGGTTGTCTCATGTCAGGCACTTGGTTAAAAGCAGACCAGCTGGAAGGGCAAGCACAATCCCTAAGGCTTTGTTGATAGCCTTTGTGTTTATTCATCTGAATCATGGCATCTGTAGGATACAGAAATGCTCCTAACACCTTGGGAGGAGATTTCAGCTTTTGCATTTCAGGCAGTATTCTCTTTTATTTTACTGTCAGGCTGTTCTGAATTCTATATATTCCCTTTCTAAACCTTAAAAGCATGCCAGACCATGCATGGGCAATTTACCTTGTATGATCTATCACAAGGGACTAATCTCAGCAAATGCCCATCCCCTTCCTTCAGATTTGTGTGAACCAGCAGCTGGAAGTACCACACCAGAAACTCTTGAGTCATCTACTGATCCTAAGCTCAGTCCCATCTGGTGCTCCAGAGGCAAAGCAGGTGTGCTGCTGCTTAAAGATCTCCACGAAGACCATACATCATTTCACAGAGAATGTATTATCATTACAGGGAACACTTTCCTTGTATATTTGGAGAGAAAGGTAATTGCTGCGCAAAGACCACATATGTTTTAAGGCTCATTGACCAAATTATCATTTCCTATTTCCCATCTTCAGGCAGAGGAAAGTGAGAATCCTGTAACCTGACACAACAATATGTGAATTGATTTACTCGCAGGCTCCAGAGTTCTGTGAGCTACTAACATAAAAGTCACTAGGAAACTGTTAACACAGATAAATTATTTTTCTTTATTACAGAGGAGTGTAGGTACATATCTCCTGCTAACAGACATGAACTTCTAGCTAATAGTTTCTTTGACAAAATCACACAGTCTTAAATTAATTAAATAAATAAATAAGTGAACAAACAGGAAAACAATAGGCAAAAGAGGACATAATTATAAAGTGTAATTATCTGCAGCTTTGAATATTCTGCTTATGGGAGTGAAACTCAAGGGGCTTAAGAAAGAGCCATAATAGGAAAGAGAAACACTAGAACAATATAAATTCCCTTAAGGGAATTCATACCATTAAAATAATAATAATAAAGTAGAAATACTTGAAATGTTGGGAATGTCTACAGGTATCCAATATAGACAATGCCTACAGGTATCCAAATGTAGACCAGTATCCAATTGTTCTAAGCAGTATTCAGACATGTGGCAAATGTCAGCCTTTAAACTAAAGAATTTGAAATAAGAATCGTATAGGTGGGAAGCTACAAAATATCTTTTTCCCTTGGGCCTAGAGAACTCCTTGGTGTATCCAGATTGCTATGGGTTCTCTGCCAGAGGAGCTAAAACAACATTCTCAATCTTCTATTGCTTTGGCTGGAAGAGATTTCACATCTGTTGCACTTCTAGCATTTTTCATGCAAATTCTTGAATTTCTCAGTCACTGCTTTTAAGGACTCTTCTCAACTCAGATATTTATTTTCTTCATTCACTAATAAAAGAATGCATAAGGTGTCCGTGAAGTGGGATACCAATAATAACATGAAAAAGGACCTCTGAAATTCATTGGGAGAGAAATGCACGCACACTGACATGAAATCAGATGTTACACTAAAGGTGTGAGGAGTTAGTGAGATATTTCAACATGACTGCCTTTCATTCTGCTCATTGAATTCCCACCTACTGCCATCATCACTGGTCTAAAGCTCTGTGTAAAATCCAGCATTTCAGCAACAAACACCAATTGACTTTGTCACAGAAAAGCCAGAGTGAAATGTCTGCATTTTCCAAACTTAAGCCTTCTCAGGAAAATCTTAATCATCAAGATACCCTGCCTATTTATTAAAGGTCACAAAGAGAAGACAGCTCAAGAACACTGTAATCTACACACACTGCAGTTAACCAGAGCTATGAAGTCTCCAGAGTTGGAAGACTGCTTCTCTTTCAGGTCACTGCAGTACAGGGTCTCAGCCCTACCTGACAGCCTAGCTGTACCTTGGCAAATAGGTCACTCTCTATCAGGAAAGGTCAGGACAGACATTTTTTTCTCCCAATGAGGATTTTCTCTTGCACTATGAGAGAGCCTGAAGGCTCTCACTGGTAAACAAGGACCAATCTGGGATTAGAGACAATTGTGAGATTCTGACATTAGTACCAGAAGAGGTTGTAATGGCTTTCCTCAACAAAACAGAATTGATATTAACAGCTGGAGGCAGCAGCAAAGAGGGAATAGCAAGAGGAGTGCATGAAACTTTCCATGAAGGGATGATTACCCTTAAGATCACATATGACTAGACAGTTCTGGTGAACTGATTTCAAGATCAGAGAAACAAAAAAAAAAAAAAGCTCTGGAAATCTAGAACTATTAGACAAAATGGTGATTCAGAGATTTCCCTTTTCAGTTTCCTCTCCATAAGAAGTTTAGTAATGTTGGAAATAAAAAAAAAAGTGGCTAGGAAAAAAGCACTTTTCTCAACCTCCCCATGAGCTCATGCAGAGTGAGGGAGAAGCAATATTTTAGTTGATCTAACCTTTAATCACACATGATAAGTTCCTGAAAGCTCATCTTTAGCATTGATTCTTGTTGTGGGTAATTTCATTGTATCTACAATCTCCAATCTTAACTACTACAGTGAAACCAGGGATGGTACTGTGATCTAGACATTTTCAGAATATTTCAACAGCAAGCAGACTTAAAAGAAGTGAGTAGAAAAACAATCAGGTTAGAAACAGTAAAATAGAGTGACACAAGAACAATTTCTTGTGGAAAAAGATGACTGGCACAAGTTTTTCTGAGCTTTTTAGGTTTGTTTGTTTGGTTGGTTTTTTTCCTTTGTTTTGTTTTTTCATTCTGATTCCAGTTTACTATTTGTTCAGCTCAGTTTGCTTCTGGTTCACTTAGTTTTGACATATGACTAAACAAAATTGCCAAGGGCACATAGATGATGGATGACACAATGATGGCAGACTTATTTTCATTCAAATTCTAAATTCTTCTAAATAGGACATTTTTCTTTCTACATTCAATATATTGCATGTATGAAAGTGGAGAAGTTCACCTGATCTCATTGTGAGGGAAGAAAAAGGAAGAGAAAACTGGACTGCAATTTTGCAGCAATATAAACTTTATTTAAATTCTTCACCTCTAGGAGTTCTCATCCCTTACAAAAGTACAAAGAGATATAAGTAAGTGCTTTTTGCTTTCTGATGTGTTGCATGGCAATCTTAATGAGCTTCTTTCTCTGTCCTGTTCAGGAAGCAAAGAAAACCACAGCAGAAACATCACAGGCTTGAAATTGCTGTTACAGTGGTGAGCAGAGCGCTGGAAATAAGTGGCAGCAGGAGAGCAGACTAAGCAGCTCAGCAGGGCCAGCATTTCAGTGAACACAGAGGAAAGGCTGAAGAAACAGAGGCTGTTAGTCGTACCACATGGCTGCTAAAGGAACTTTGGTGGTTCCCTTGTGTGCATCTATGCTACTTTTACCTTTGCCCAGTGGCACAGCTGCTCCAAAAGGAAAAGAAGGAAAATCTTGCCAAACACACCAGGGGTCATTGTTTAGGCCAATGACATCTTTTCCTTCGTGTCCGACCTCCCCTTACCAGGTCACGGAGAAGATACAGTTTTAATTTTTGCTTGCTTTTTTTTTAAGGCAGGCTTTTCCTGCCTTATCGCTAGTAACAACAGACACTAATTTTGGAGGTTAAATGCACAACTACTCCCCCCTGCAACACATCCAGAGACTTTAAAAAAGGGATAACTTGCTGCAAATTTCTTGCCAATGAAAATGTGAAGGGTAAATTTTAGATTTTTGTGGTGATCCACAACACTTAGGATTTTGATATTAGAATTCTGCACAAACATTTTTTTCTTAAAGAAAGCCTGATAAAACTAAATATGTACCACTGTAACACATGGTTTTCACTCCAGTATTTAAGACAAAATTTTGAAATTCCAAAGAATTCTCTGAAGTGAAATAAATGTGACACATGACTCTTTTGTCACTTCTGAAAAAAAGGACAAAATCATGGTATCTGTAGACCTTGAAACATTTGTAGGAGATTTTAAATCCTGATAATCTATTGCTTGACCTACAGTTAGACATAACTACAAAAAGCACACTAACCTATTTAGACCACGCAGTAGAGTACACTAATTAGACCTGTAAGTCTTGCGGTCATAAGAAATGACAAAACCTGTTCAAACACCTTTTGAAGTTCTCTTAAATCAATGGACCTCAAAGATCTTACAGACTTGGAAGACTTCTGAAAATACTGCTTTATTGCCCTATCTTTGCACTTTTTCTTTTATACCTTCCTTCCTAGAAAAGCTTACTCCCCAGACCTCTACTGCTATATCTTTTCTTCTTTTCTTACTCGTGCTGTGACCTTCTTTTTCTCCTCAACCTTCATGCTACCATCAATGTAAACCAGGCTGATAATCAGAATTGGTTTGGGCCTATCACCATATCCCATTGATAATTTGGCGTAAATCGGCAATTATTGGCAAAATTATATGCAAAAATTTTGCAATGGTACTAATTTTTTAGAGAAGTGCAGAGAAGATATTGTTTGCATTAAACTTGGACGTCACCTCCTTAGTTTTTTGTTAAGCTTAGCTTGGAGAAGTGTTAAGGTAAGGCAAAAGAGTCAATTTGAACTTTACATCAATTTTCAGGAACAGATGATTTTTTAAAATTGCTTTTGTTGTAGGAGAATTAGAAAAACTTGCTTTCATTAGAATTTTCTAGAGTTATGTAATCTGCCCTATTTTTTAACATAAAATTATTAATATTTGGCAAAGATGCAAATGACCACTTAGAAATTGATGCTTCTATAGGGAAAAATTAACTTGGTGTGCATCCAAAGTCTTCAATATTTTGAGAAAATAAGGTCCTGAACAGAAGTGGGCATGAAATTGAAGAAATAACTTGCAGGAATGTTTGATCTTTGTCTAGTTAATCACATAGAGCACTTAGGACTTTTACCCTTCAAGGTAACTCTGCAAAAGAGCCAATTCTGATAATTTCATTTTGGTTTGGAGGTTTTTCCCCATGAGTTTTTGTAGTTTGTTTACTTGTGTTCCTCAGATTACACACAAAATTAGGTAACAGAAATGGATTTAAATGGTACTAGTGAGATTCAGACCCTCAAATTAAAAAAAAAAAAAAAACCAAGCAAAAAACAACAGCTCAAGTTTTATAATCATCCTAATTTCTCTGTTTCCCTCATAATTGATAAATCAGACAGTAGGATAATGCTGCAATTTCCAGACACATGCAGCTGAAAAATTTAATTGCTGAGTGGGAATAAGAAATTGTTTCAAACAACGCTGACACTTCTAGAGTGTCTTTTCATTCAGTCCTCGTCGCTTCACAGCAACGGTTTTATTCTTCCAGGCTTCAAACTGAAAAACCACAGCCTTTGGGGAAATCTTTCATACATTGTTTCTAAAACAGCCCAAGCAATTGGTTCCTGTAGTGCTGCACAGTGCTGTCTCGAGTAACCCGTTGTAGATATTTCAGGATAACAGAAAACTAAAAGGCAGAGATGGAAGGTAGGCAGGTAAACTAGTCTGATGTCAGTAGATCAATTCTAAGTAAGGCTAAAGTTAAAATATGCAATGCAGCATAGAGTTAAATATATAGAAACTAGCTCAGAAGGCGTGCTAAACACCATAAAGACACTATTTCATAACCACAGTTCAAATTTTTTACTGTGCACTATAAACGTGCATTGAATTCCATAGAAGAAATATTGATCTTTGAGAACATTTTCTTGCATAACCTTGACAACATGACTTATTGCACATTTCTCTAGGAAGTATTCACTTTTTTAATGTAGCTCTTCATGGAAGATCCTTTGTCCGGCTTTCCTAGACTAGATCTTTCCCACACTCTCCAAAGGCCATTTCTTTCCTGAGCAGAAATGAAAGGTATCCTTCAAAGGTGAGTTTTACTTTAGCCCTGTATGTGTTTGACCTTTTTAATAAGCTGTGTCTGATATGTGGCAAAGGCCAAACTATGAATTGATTTTGGTGCATTCTATGCAGACTCATTATGACCACAAAGGATGGTTCTCAAAATAAAAACTGGGTCAGGATCACTTACTGTCATAATCTGCGGTCAAAACTATCATTTATTATTTAGCATAGGCAGATTATTTAGCATAGGATAGTTTTCATAGTTTAAAATACATGTTTGCTGTCTTGTCTCAGTCAATTTTATTGCTCAAAAATATCCTGAACAACCTAATCTAGTTGTACTTTGAGCTGAGGATTGAACTTTGAACTCCAGAAATCCCTATCAATGTATGCTATTCTATTTTATGGTATGCTGATCATATATCAATAAATCAGCCAACACTAACCCACAATGTCATGTTCTGTTATACTATGTTTTCACTAAGAGTGACTTTCTCCCTCTTTACCCCAAAACATTACTTAATCAGAGAATTAGAGTCTGTCTTTGATAAAACCTCTTGCTTGAATAAAGGTTAGCATAGAAATTTCAGATCAAGGCATTCAGGGTACCAGGGTGCATCCATTCCTGGTAATACTTAAACAGATAGTCTACCATCCCTCTTGGCAACCTCCTTCAAACTTCATTCTATTTAAATTGAATTTTTCCATATGTCCATTTGGTCTTCCCCATTTTTTATTTATCTCTTCTGTCTCTCTTCCTGCCTGCAGGCACCTCTATGAAGGTTTCAGCCCCTTGATCCCTTCCCCAGAGGCATTGGATTACTGTCAGATGCTCTGAAGCTGTCTCTGCTCCAAGTCCTGGCCCCATAGCATCTCCTCATAGGGTGAGTGCTCCAGTCCCACTGTCCAGTGACCATCCCTGAGCTCCTATAAATTGCAAGCACCATTGACGTGCTGGGAGACTGTAAACTCAATTTGGTAACTGCGTAGGGACTAAAAATCCCGAGTGAAGGGGTATAATCATTTCCCGAGTGTGCTGTTCATACAGCCCAAGAAAAACATAGTCTTAGTTGTCATCTAGAAACACTGCTGGCTGATATTTCCTTACTGCAGAGTTGTAGAGCTGCTCCCTGGCTGATGAGCCCCATGTCTGTATCATGCCAGGAGGCATGATTATTCCATCTCAAGTGCAGGATTTTGCATCTGTCCTTAGTGAATTTCATGGACTTTTTTTTGGTCTGTTCATTGTTTTCTGTCAGATTCCTCTGAATGACCATCTTGCCTTCTAGCGTGTGTTAACTGGTGCTCCTGGGTTGAAGTTATAAATTAACTTGGTGAGTGTATACTCTTTCAGCCTATTCAGCCCTTTCAGTGCTTTAAACAGCATATATTTCAGGACAAACCCTTGAGGAGCATCGCCTGTAACTACCCCCTACACAAAACATGAACCACCATCTACTACAATGATCCAGCTAATTTCATCTCTTCTTTTTGTCCACACACCTACAACATGACATCCCAAGCTAATAGAGACAGATTATGTCTACCTGTTTCATTCCCAAATTCTGCCATTTTATTGCAAGGTCATTCATGGCACACCCTCAGCAGCCCACACTGACTTTCTCATCAAATTCTGGTTATTAATGTGCTCAGAAAAGTGGTCAAAGATGACCTGCTCCATTTTGAGTCTAAGTGAAGCTGACTAGCCTGCACTTCCCAGCATGATCCTTTTGGACTTTTTTGAATACGGGTGTGACATTTCCCTTTCTGCAGTTGTTGCAGATTGCCTAGAATTGCCATGATCTTTCAAAGATAGCAGAGTGCAGCCTTTCAAAGACACTCTCTGTGCACCCTTAGACATAGTCCACCGGGTCCCATGAAACTTTATGGGTTGAATTTCTTCAAGTGACTCATAAGCAGGATCTTGTTAATTATTGATTGTTATTTTTGAAACTTGCCTTTAGAAAAAAGGCTTGGGAGACCTTGCTGGTGGAAGGAAAACGGGAAAGGAGCTCTGCTCTGTCAGAGGGCAAGATGACATAAAATACCAAAGTGTCAATATGTAAGTAGTAAATAAGAGAGCAACCAACATTGATCTTTAAAGCATTAAGGAACAGAAGCTAATGCATCATTGTGAGACATCATTCTCTTATTGGTTGTATAAGCTTGCAATCATGTGTAAAATTTCTGCATAGGGAAAAGGACCATATTTTATCACCAGTAATGAAAGCATCACTTTCAGGGATCCTGTGGGTATTTGAAGCCTAGACGTTCCTCAGTGCAGTAATTGAAGAATGTTGGTTATTGTATCCAATTTGCAAATTCATTTCAAAGTAATTTCACCTTGAATTCATAATTAAGGTGTATTTTGTGAATCCAGACAACAAAAGGAACATGACTTTTCAGACTAGTTTACAAATTGAAGGCCTCCTTAAAAAATAAGGAAATAAATTAACCCGTATTGGATCACTGCAGGAGCCACAAAATCCCACTTCTGTCAGCAGCAGCCTCAGAAAATAAATCATTCACGTACAGGAAACACCCTTTGTGAAAGAAAGGAGATAATCGTGGGGGGTTTTTATGTTTTACAATGTGGGACCACATATCAGAGAGGCTAAGAACTCCTGAGATAAAAAAAGAAATCATATTGTTCTGTCATAATGATTAGCAATGCTTATGAAATCCACACAGAGACCAGGGAAAGTGATGACATTAGCATAGGCATCTATCAAGTATATTAGGCTTAGATCTCTAAAGCAGCTTAAAGGACTTGGATATCACTACTCAGTAGCATATAGGTCTAACAATTAGGATTGAGCAAATCTAGGGGGAAAAGAGCTGCTTAAACAGCTTCTAAGATTTTGAAAACATAGAAACAGAATACATGGTCTAATTCTGAAAACACCAAAATAGGACCAACTTTTCCCTTGTTAATAATCTCATTAACTCAATGGGACTGCTGACATGAATATAATTACCTCATACATAAATAGGCATTTTCAGGTTTCCATGTACCGATACCTCTCAGCACAAAAAAAAAAAAAAACAGCTTTAATAATGAAATCTCATTACTTGCAAGTGTCTCTTTACAAATGTTTGGCAATAAGCTTAATGGCAGAACAAATATGGTATCAACAGAATATTGCTTAGCTGTGTTTAGGAAATAGTTGAGTACACACATTATAAATTAAGAAAAAAAATGAAGCATTTTTTTTAAGCTATGAGTCTAGCACTTCAGTTACGCAAGTGCACTTTACACTTGGGATGCAATTCAATTTGATGAAAGATCCTTTAAAATAAAAAGGTCCTCTGAATAAGAATACTCAGTGGGAAATAATGATCTAGTAAGAATTTAATTTTGGAGTTTTCCAAACATAAACAAATAAAGAAAAGTTTTAAAGCTCTTTCTTTCAAAGAAATATTATCTGGACACTCCAACAGTTAAGAATTTTTGGTCATCACCAAAAAAACAAAATTTCTCCAGGTAAAATGACAAAACAGATTATCTAAATTCAGGCAGTAAAAAGACATTTTACATAATCCAAAGAGGAGAAAAAAATTATCTTGTCAGAAATCCTGCTGTAGCTGACTCTAAGCAGTCAAAAAGCAAGATGATTCCATTTAAAACTGTGTTTTGTTGCAATTTATATTACAATTTAATCACTGGAGTTTTTAAACTGCATATGTTTCTACCTACTTATCAACAGGATTTAAGGATTTAATCCACATACCGAGGGCACAAAGCTTGAACTCTGTGAGCAACATATTTACATTTTAGAAAGTATTTAAAATCAGAAACCTGCGGAGTAACAGAACATGATGCCTTATGGATGAGTGATTATGGTTCTTTGAGTCATGTTTTTGTGAAGAACCAAAGCAAATGACTGTATACTAAAATCCTGGTGATCGTTGTGTACTTTTATTCTGTAAATTATGTACCCCAACCTGGGGTGACTTCCAGCAATAATTATAAAAATTACTTCCCTGTCTGTGTTTGTCCAACATACTTGCAAAATTGGGCAAAAATTCACTACATGATTACCTGTGCTTTTCATAGAGGTTAAAATAAAACTTCAAGTATATATGTGTTTGAATTTCATTTATACAATCATTGTACTTGTCATCTCCTCTGTCTTTTGCCTATTGACAACCACTTGAGTGAGAGGACAAACTCCTTTTCACCACCAAACCAACTGTTTTGTTGTATATATACAAAATAGTACATGAAAGGAAGTGAAAACTGTGAAGTAATATAAATAATTTGATTAAAAGACCAGAAAACATACTTATGAAATACATAATTTCTCGGACATTCATTGTCTTTTATTGCAAATAAAGTTTTTTGGGGTTTTCTTTAGGTATTGATACTTATAAAAAATCTTCAGCCTGTGGCCAGACGCTGAATCTGAAATGTCTGCTAACTAATAACAAGGATGCAAGATACCCATAGATTGCATAGTTTTTACATCTTTATCTTTTCTATCACCACTCTCACAGTACCTCATATATGATAATTTCTTAATAGAAGCGGCTGTGGAGGAAACACTTTCACTGGTGGTTCAACAGATTTTAGAGAAGAGTACCAGGACCAAAGATATGTTTCCATGTCATTTTGGTGGCATTATTTAAAAAAGGTCCAAGGACTTTTGCAGCAGAAATTATACTCATATCAAAGAATTGAAACAATTAATGTAACTGATGCCTAAAGGTATATAAATAGGTTTGTAGTATGAAGCACTTTTCAGGATTGGATGGATGCTCAGCACCACAGTATGACAAATGTGTATAAAAAATCATGTCACTAAAGATGGAAGAATCACTATTAACCATACTAATTTTGCTGAACATAGAAAAACAGAGACCCCTTCTCTTTTATGCTAAATATGACTATTCTCTTTCATGTCTTTTCTGCATGGAGGTTTGAAATCAAATGCAACAGTGAAGCAGAGAGGACCCATCTTAGCTTCATTGTCTACTGCTTTGCTTTAAAGTGAGTCTCAATGAAGATCTTTGTTCATTTGGATGATGCTCTTGGGCACATGGTGTTGTCCTGTGCAGGGATGGGATTTGAATTTCTGTGACCCTTGTAGGTCTCTTCTACCTGAGGATACTCTAAGATTCTATTATCCTTTTTCACCTTCAGCAATAATGACTGCTAATTTTCCCCTTTGACTAGTGTTGAGGGAGAAAATATGCATTATCTGGAGCAATTACATTTGCATAAGTATAGGAAATCTCACTAGTTGCCAATAATATTCTTCAGTTTATCTCTAACAGGCTTCTCAGTAATTCATCAGTTTGCCTGGAAACAAGCGCAATCCTACCAAGAAGTCATGAAAAAAAATGAACAAAATCACAAAAGCAGTGAAGACTTAATTGTCATTCACCAAATTCCACAAAGTTAGAATGATGTAGCACTTAGTGAAATATGGAATTTCATGAAAGAGGAAACAATTGGTTTGTTTTTACAGTGAATAATGAACTTGGAAAGTTTTGGAAAAAAGTTTTCCCCTCTCTGAAGGGAAAAACCTAATGTCAAAAACTTGGGAAAAGATTAGACAAATTGGTAGGATTGAAATGCACATACCAAAAAGAATTGACAATGTACATCTAATAACTTTAACCCAAAATTTTAAAATATATAGTCTAATATAGCATATGGAGGATTGAAGATCAAGTTGAAGAATCAATCATATGTTTTATTATGCAAAGAAGATGAGAAGATGCAGTCATGTAAGTTGCATCAATGAGGTACTTGAAGCTTAAGTTTTGGTTCAAATACAGAAATGATGAAGCTCACAAACTCATTTAAAAATTCTTATCCTGAAATATGACATTCATGCTCAGGAAATTTTATTTATATTTGATTAATAATTGTTACTTTTCTTTTTATTTAAAATGTCATCCCAGGTCTTTGACACAAAGGCCATAAATATAGGTTTGTTAGTGAGCTACCGTCTTAAAGGGTTTTTATAAGAAATAAGAATGGTCATATCTTGTGTCAATACTTTTAATTATTATGTGATGTTTTATTTATTAGCCTGCCTTCCTTGTTTTGTTCAGACACATAATTTCATATTGATAGGGTTTTCTGTTTTTTTCTATGTCACTCTAGTTTTGGGATTAAATCTCTGAAGAGCTGGAATAAATGGAAAATGTATGAATGAATACTCCATTAAAAAATGACGTGTTCCAATTTATTTAGCTGGCCAATGAGAAATAAACTTAATGGTAAGAGAGAATATTTCTGGAAACCATCCCAGTAATTATCAATTACTTAAAGACAAACAAGAGTCAAAAGTTCTTTGCCAATTGCTTTGCCCTTTATAAAAATACATGTGTTTACTCAAAAGTGAAAGAGAAAAATCTGTATTTTTCAGTGAAAGGGTTAAAAATTCAACCTTGTATATATATTTAGCACTCTCCCTCAATAATTTTCATTCAAATTACATCTCACTTTACAAAAATATACAAAGAAATTATCAATCAAATGAAAACATCCTCTCTGTTATGTGCCTTGTACTCATTTGTCTACTTCTATCCATTGCTGAAGAGATCTTCTTTCATACATTAAGAAATAATTAGATCTTGCAAAAAAAACTTTAATCAAATTAAGTAGCAAAAAGCTAGAAATATATAATCTACGGAGACTGGTTTCTTCTCCTTGGTCACAAGCCAGGTAATTTTGATTATAATAATCCACACCATGGTCAGAAGCATGTATACATGCTACAAACAGCACTGTTGCATATGATAATCCATGATTCTGAAGTGCCCTATTTGCTCACTTTTTTGAGCATCTGTCTACAATCAATCACTAAGCTAACAATGTCTATCGAAGATCTTGAAAGTGGCTATAGACTTCAAATTTGATAATCCAATGGTAGCAGACCCTTTGTATGAGTTCTCCCCTCCAATGCACACCCTCTGCCCTTTGAGTTCCACTGATGGGCAATGTGATTTGTCCTAAGATAAGAACATAAGGTGGGAATTGCAGGAAGAGCTGTCTGAATGCTCTCCTACCACAGATGTGTGAGCTGTGATTATCGGGATTGACTTTGTTACATTGGCCTGCAAAAGGATATAAAATGCTTCCGGAGACTGGGCAAACAGGGCAAAATATAAGCAACTTCTAAATGGAATCCCTGGCTAAGATCTGGTCACATAGGGAGACAAAATCCTACAGTAGCTCCATAGCTCCTTTGTTGCTTTATAATTGTGCATTCTGCAAGGTTGAAGACTGTAAACCAGTACATATCTAGCAAACAAGTCTAATATCATAACCCTTTAGAGCTGCTTGCATTATATACTGCATTGGCAAATAAATCTAATTGTAATGGAAGACTGGTTATCTTATCTTTGGACAAGTCCCACCTGGCATTCTTAGGATAAATTATATTGCCTATCAGAGAAAATTGCAAAGAGGAGTATGCGTATGTGGCTGAAGACCAAACTATTTTCATTGCTGTGACAATCTGGAAGGGAAGAGGCACTGGAGGCCCTCTGGCATCCACTGAGACATTAGTTATCAAGAACTGTAAAGCAAGTGAGCCAAAGTGGGTGCTTCTGAGGCACTAGGACCTTGAAAGCTACCTTTGGTACTATGATTGCTTCTTCTGTCGCAATTTGTGGTGTAAGAAACAAATCTAAACATACAGCATGAGATTAATTTTCCCTCGGAAAGCCATTTGAAGACATCAAAAAAATTGTTTTGTTGAATTTCTGCCACAAACTATTTCTACTCTGTCTTATCTTACCCTAGAAATGGAAGTATTTAAATGTTAAGTAAATGGCAGGCAAATAAATTTTCAAAAATAAGTTCTATCAAATAATTTTGAAAATAAACAAGGTTTATATTTGGAAGTTCACATTTGTTGTTAAACCAAGAATCATCTGGAACAAATCTTGAGCTGCTAAAGAGCACTAGAAAGTTTGAAATCACTCATTTGCTAAAATTTAGCATAACATTTTCAGACTAGATTTACCAACAGAGTGTAACAAAATTTCAAACAAACACCATTCATAGATGAGTCTTTCTTGGTTGCTCATCTTTTCTAGTCTTCTAATTATATCTTGTAATTTTCTTGATTCTCCAAGCTATTTATTTAAATATTAGGTCTGTGCCTGGTTGTAACATTTTTTGTGTTTTGCCTCCTGGTGCTTACAGCTTATGCTTTTTGTTTTGTGCCTTGATCTAATATAACCTTCAGTTGTACTATAAAATATATGTAATATTTTTGCATTTTTCTAATGAAATGAGAACAAACTACCTAGGTAAACACCAGAAGTAATAATATGAAGCTCTTGCTTGAAAATTTAACTTTGAGACTTTTACTTGAAATCTAGTTTTCCTTTAGCACTTTATTTTCTAATCACTAGACTTGTTAATGAAGTGTTAAAGACTATTCAAGGGATGGAAGAAATTGATATGGCAATAATGTTTACAACTTCTGTCCTTCTGCTACAGTGTTCTGAGAAAAATCCACTTATTCAGTTCTTGAAATTTCCTACTAGGCAATTTCAAATTTATCAGCACTGCATGTGTTAACAATTCATTGTAGAATCTTTTACTTTTGGCATCACAACAGCTGATTGCTGTTTATTTCACAAACCAAAATGTTTTAATTCCTAAAGTCCTAAACCAACTTTATCTGGAGGTAGGACTTAGAGATTAAAAATAAAATCAGCAAGAGGACAATATCTTTCAGCATATCCCAGAATGATACAATAAAAACTCTTGACAGATTAGAAAAAAAAAGATAAGTAGAATTTCAAAGAAGATGAGCTTAAAAATTACTAATATTATGTTCAGTAAAACAATTTGCAAATGAGTACATAGCAAAAAAAAAAAAAAGAAAACTAAAAATATCCACTCATCTACAGAAAATGGAGGGAATGAGGTGCTACTGCTGCCCATGGACATCACTGGGAGTGCAGACACAGTAATTTTATGTGTGTTTTATGTATAAAATATATTAGCTTCAACCGTCAATAAATGCCCTGTTTGGAATAGCAGATACAGCATTACAGATACACATACCAGCTTCTTAAAAAAGCATGCTTTGTTATTCATTTCCATGAGAGTGTAAAAACTGATTGCTATTGTCAGATATTAAGAGCTGAATAAATGAATTTTTCTACTGATCTAGAAAGCTCTTTGTTTCCTGCTATATGCTGTTTCTCCAAATAATTCAGCGAAATAACACTTAATTGTAAAATGTAATGAAACTCCAGCAAGTATAGTAGCCAATAAAAAGAAAAGCTTTCCTTCTGCATGCATATGGAGTCCTTATAGAAAGATTTGTTTAAATTTAGTGTTGGTTTGAAATAAAATGCAAGTATCTTTTTAAATGTTTTCACTAAACAACTATTATAGTTACATAAACACTCTCCTCCCCCACCAACCAACCAACCAACCAACCAACCAACCAACCAACCAACCAATCAAAAACCAAAACCAAAACTCCAGACGTGGTGGAAATAAAATCGTGCTTTAACTGGCAGAGCTTCAAGATTCATATGTGTTTAATTCAACAAGGACAAGGTGCATAGGCATGGGTGATTATTTAAACAGAAATCTGGCTAATATTAGGTATGATTTTAGCTGATAAGTGGACACACTATACAACACATCATTGGTATTTTGCCATTTTCAGTGTGCTATAAGTATGGGCTGTTGACAAGCAGGAGGTAATAAAAACTACACTCCCTTATACAGGGAGCCAAAAATACATTACAGATCTGAGGGCTGCACTGCACCAACTAAATCCAAAACAAAGAAGTGTAGTAAAGCTTGTGTGTTGTTTTGTGCAGCCAGGTTTTTGGTAGTGGAGGGCAGTGAGGGGCACTAGTTTCTGTGAGAAGCTGCTGAAATCTTCCACCGCGTCCAGCAGAGCCAATCCCTGATGGCTCTGAAGATGGACATGCTGCTGGACAAGACTGGGCCAGCTAGAGAGGTTGGTAATGCCTCTGTGATAACAGATTTTAGAAGAAAATCAAGACAAAGTGGGGCACACACAGATATTTTTTCCAGTCAGAGAAGAGGAGGAGGTGAGTAGATGTGAGGGAAGCTACATGGGGATGCCAGGGTCAGTGGAGAAGGAGGGGCAGGAGCTGCTCCAGGCACTGGAGCTGAGATTCCCCTGCAGGCCGTGGTGCAGCCCATGGTGAAGCAGCTGTGCTCCTGCAGCCCATGGGGATTCACAGGGATGCAGAGATCACACACAGCCCATGGAGGTACCCATGATGGAGCAGGTGGATGCCTGGAGGGGGCTGTGGTCCTGTGGGAGTCCCGTGGAGAGAGGGGCCCTGGCCCCAGGCTGTCCTTGATGAACTGCACCCCATGGAAGAGTGACCAACATTGCAGTAGTTTTGGTTGGACTGCTGCTTGTGAGATTGGAGCCATGCTGGAGAAGTTGATGGACAACTTCCTCCTGTGGGAAGGACCCCATGGTGTAGCAGTGAAAGAACTCCTCTCCCTGAGCAGTGGAAGACCTCAAGTGGCAAGCTGACCAAAGCTCCATACCCGGTCTCCCTGCACTGCTGGGGGGAAGGAGGGAGGGGCTGGGGGAAGAAAAGTTGTTTTTGAGGGCTTATTTTACTTCTCATTATCCTCCTCTGATTTTTTTTTTTAGTAATAAACTCATTTTGTACCTCTAAGAGAGCCTGTTTCCCTTAGAGTGTTTTCTCCCAGTCCTTATCTCAACTCATGAAGCCTTCATTTAAATTTTTTCTCTCCTCTGCCCAACTGTGGCAGGAGAGGGTGAGTAAGTGATTTCCATGGCTGCCTGGTGTTGGTTCAGTGTCAAGCCATGACAGCTTGTAAAACAGAAAGAGTGAAAAAGTGAGGCAAATGTATTTCATCTTCCAAATTTTGAGATTTTAAATATCTTTTTGGAATCTGTTATGCTTCTGTTTTTTCTTCCCTGTCTATAACTGAATGAAACATTTCAGGAGACTGTCATTTTGGATACTCGAGTTATACTGCTTCCAGACCACTGGAGCCTATTACAAACAACTCATCATATTACGTGTTTTCTGAAGAAAAGCTTTGTCGATATATATTTCCTATGCACAAAACCGTTCTATCTCCACAAAATGAGCAGTAGAAAAAGCAGGCTTTTAGGACCATTTTGCATAGGACTTGAGTAGGGAAAAAAATTAACTAGAAATATTGCAAGAAGAATAGCAGTGGAACAGAGAGAAGTGTTTTCTCCAAAGCTACAGTTGAACAGCTCAAAATCAGCAAAATCAGTCTTCTAAGTTTTCTCAGAGGCAAATGATCTGAGCTGCATTCATGGGAATCTTTCAGATTATTTTTGTCACCGAGAACATTCCTTGTTTCAGAGTTTGGATCAGTCAAATTCCTTTGGAAGTGTGGACCTGCATTTCATCATAATTCAAAGGAACCCAGCTGTTGTCCTGAAAAGGGGCCTGTTACCTGGTGCAGTAGCACCTCACATGCCCAGGTGAGATATTTCTGTGATTTATCCTAGAGGGCACAAAGGAGGGAGTTGGGTGGTAGCACACAAAAGCCAGGCTCCCTGATCATCTAAACTTTGCACATTTTAACAAACAAAGGCATCAGTATTCATTGGTCAGAGTTTTCACGACTTTTTCATCAGTTAGTACTCAACCCCCTATTTGCTCCTTATATCTCTCACTTCTCATGTTAATTAGTCCTCTGGCATAGTTCTTCCCTTCATCTGACTCTGGGGTCTGTCTGGAGTGGGTGGTCACTGAAATGATGGTCATGATCTCCCACTGCTGGAATTACCTCTGCCCCAATTACTGCTCAATCCTGACTTCAGTCCAGGTGGCTCTCATCCAGACAGCCCATTCATCTTAAGATGTCTTCCCCTGTCCTTGAAAAAAAATATGAGCCAAGAATACAACATTCACACTGCAATTGCTTAATTATAAACCTAGTAAACCCAACATAATTGTCCAGCTAGAGCTCCTGATTAACAATGATTAAAACAAAAAATCTAAGTTTGACTCAAACCTTTAGGGGTTCATGTCTTGAGGAGATCAATTCCACTGTGGCAGAAATTCTTGAAAATATTTAAGGTCTTAAAAAGACATAAATCTATATTTCCTCCCAAGAAAGACCATGCACAACATGAGAGAATAGTGCAAGCTTCTGCTTGCATTAAGATGCATCTCTTATCAAAACTGCTTCCACATTGGTGTTAAATTTTCACTCTTGTAAGATAGTGAAACAACATTTGTGCAACATTTGTTTTATCATGGCACAACTCCACTGTCTGCTGAATTGTTGTTACTGATTTTAAATTAAAGAATAGAAGATTAATTTAATTTTTCACAGTGAAAAGTTGTCTTTTTATCTGCAGTTGTATTTTCCTTTAGATGATGGAAGAATGTTTCCTAATAAAAAAGTAAGGAAAAAACATGAATATCAAATGCAGTTAGGAATATATGTTTTCATAAAAAGCTGTTATGATTGCATATTGATTCCAGAAAAAACTATTTTTAAGCTTCTACATAATATTTCATTTCTACCTGTCATACACAAATATTTTATAGATACAGAATTTTAAAAATTATTATTAATATTGATGCCATATAAACTTCTCAGCACCTTTCTGGATTATTTCTACTTGCGCATTTCTCCTCTGTGTTTGATGCAATACAGGTGGTAGTGTAGCTTACTCACATACTTCTATGTATGCATATGCATATAGTCAAATTAATGAAGAACTGTCTTCTGTAGCGGGAGTATTCTAATTACATCTGTCACAGTTTGAAAATAATCACAACACTGCTCAATAAACAAGGTAGTTTAAACCCCATTCAGAAATCCCTGTCCTATTATGTTGATGTAACAGCTATTGCTTCAGCTGCAGAAAAGCCTGACCCTTTTCTCCTCTTTTTCTGCTCAGAAAATAAATTCAAGACCTGTTAGTCTTATCTTGTTAAGAAAAGTAGGTCAATTATGAAATTTGTAATAATTTTCAGCATCACTCACATAATTTTAAGTTCAGCTTTATTTTGTGGTGTACAAAGTACATTTGGTTTCATCAGTAAAAGAAATTGATATAGTTTGACTATGGAGAGAGCCTAATAGTGATGTAAATCAATATAACCTGATATAAGCCAAGTACATAAATTTTCCCCAAAGGAAGATTTAACCTGAAGAGTCAATCTGTTCCTCACAGAAGTGTCATTGTTTCTTTTCTGACCACAGCAACCATGTCATTCTGACCTTTGAAAAATTCTGAATGCTATGAAGACTATCCTTTATAGAAGTAAACAGCTCATGGAAATATTCCATTTTATATAGCTGACAGATGGCCTGACATCAGAAGTGGAAAAGAAAAAAATCCCCCAAAACTATGAGTTTGATTTTATCTTCATTTGGTTGTGAATACAGACTATAGCATAATATTTTGGAGGCTTTTTCTGTCTGTTCAAAAGGAAATGATGTGCTCCCTTTCTTTTTACCTTTAAAAACAGAATCTAAAAAGAAAAACCATATTACTTTTAACTGACTAATGCTAGAACAGTATTTCTTTTTCAAAAATGTTTGAAAAACAATGGCTTAAAATCTGTGATACTAATATAGGTTGTATTCCTTTTTTTTAATCAGCAGTGTTTTGATGAAAAACTAGGGATTTTAAAAAATAATGTACTGTATTGTATGAGTGTTTCCTAATATACCATTGAATAATTGGTAATCCCCAGAAATCCATGCATTTTGCTTCAAAACAGTGTTGCAGGTGTCCAAAATTTTGCTCATTTTTGGCTGTCTCTGGAAGCTGTCTCTGGAAGTACATATTTTAGTTGAGCAAATATTCTTTGCTACACTGAGAGGGAAGAAAGCCTTGTGCTCTGGTGAACAGAATTTGGAGACAGGTTCTGGTAAGGATAGGGCCTCAGGAAAATGAACCGGTCATCTCGGCAGTGTGAATGCAAATAACGACTTTTGGTATTTTCTCTTAGTGAATGGATTGACCATTGTCTAACTAATAACTGAATAAATATGAGCATTCAAGAGACTCCTGGACTTGCTGTAAGGAATGCAAAGCCTTTGTCACTTTTCCGTCTCCTGCCATGTCTGTAATACCATGTAGAAATGTCCATTTCCATGAGATACTTTATTAAGCCAGATACCCAAATCTAAACACAGATTTTTCTTTCTAGCTCTCCACCTGTTATATCTATTATTCTTGCAAAACTGATGGTAATGTTCAGTACCAGGAGATGAACAAGGCTACTACCTCCATTTAAGAGATAAATCCACTAAACTGTCTCTTTTCTCTCTGTATCCTGTTGTACCCATTGAGAAAACTTTCACCTGATCACTTACATTACCTAACTGCAGTGAAACAAAAAGCTTTTAGAAAAAGACTCTAAAATTGAACTGGGAATTCCTAGTCTTCCAGAGATGAAAAAGCTTTTCAATAACTTGAAGAAGCAAATGTAATTCGCTTACCTTTTATAGATTAGGGAAACAAGGTTTTATTTACATAATACTTTGTTTCCACTTGTCATGCACAAAAATCAGGACTATATTCCTTTCTTTTCTTCAGTAGTATTGAATGTTTTAAGTCTTTCCTGCCTTACATGATCATTTACAGCAGTGCAAAGCGAGTTCTGCTGCTCCAATTTGCTATTTTCTATTCCAAGTCCTCTCTTCAAGAACAAATTACATATGAATATGAAACCATAGAAAAAGCAATAGATTGCCACTTAGGAAAAAAATGTAATACATAGAGTGAGGTAGACAAGATTATCTGCAGTCTTTAAGGCCCACTTTCAGCTTATGCCTTTAAGGTCCACTTGTAAGTGTGTGGGAGGTACTTCAATTTTAGGACTAGTAAGGGACGTGGAATTTTTTTTACCAGAACATACAGAGCCAACAATCTAGTCTAATCTAAAACTGAAAAATTCTTTTTTCTACAAGTACTTCAACAGGCTTTGGCTTCAATACTCTTACAGTTTTGTATACCACCTATTAATCTTTGTCTATTTAAAAAATAGCTAGCAGCTACTCCAACATTTTGCTTCCTCTTTGCCATTATTTTACAGGATTAAAATTTTAAAAGTTCCACTAAATCTCAGGCTAAAATTTTCCTGTGTTGTTGTCACATGACAATAACACAGTTAAACACATTTTTAGACCTATATGGAGACATGTTCCCCTATACATCTAAGATCTCATTAGAAGTTCCTAATCACTGCATAATCTTTACTTGGAAGATAAGGCCTGGTGTTGTAATCTATATAATCCTTACACCTGAAAGTTTTGTCCGTACCCTGCTAATTACAGAGGGGTACTACATGGTTAATGTCTATCTTATGTCTCAATTACTATCTTATGTGTAGTCTTCTTCTGCCTTCCCAGTTTCATGTCTCATGCAATGAGAAAGATACACATGTTGGTTTCCTCTGAGAACAGCTAGAAAAACATTCTGAAGAGTAATGAAGATAATATACTACAGCAGATCCTACCAACAATTTCCAAGCCGAAGAATACCGGCAGATGTAAAGAAGGAGTATCAGAAGGGTATGCTGACACAATTGTTTTGGTAGCTCTTAGAGAAAGACACACTAACAGAGGAGTGATGTGTTAATCTGGTACAGTTAAAACTGTGCCACTTTTTATTAACAGTGACATGTCCTTGTAGAATTAATTCTATATATTATTATATTCAGAGAGAACTGGGATGGGCATTCATAGAATCAAAGGATAAGAGAATGGTTGAGGATGGAAGGGACTGCTGGAGGCCATCTGGTCCAGTGTCCCTGCTCAAGCAGGGCCACCCAGAGCCATATTTAGACAGCTTTTGAGTATCTCCAGGGATGGAGACTCCATAGCCTCTGTGACAAAACTGTGTCAGTACTTAGTCACACTTACAGTATGAATTTCTGCTTCATATTCTGAAGCAACATCCTGTGTTTCAGTAGCATTATGCCTCTTCTTGTGTTCGATCACAGCAAAAGTTAAGGAATTTTATAAAGTAAACTTTCAGATATAGAATTATCCTTGTTTATACCCTTGCTACCTTTAAATTTCTATCACGTATAGAATGAATATAGGTAAAGTTTGCTGTGTGGAAAAAAGCCGAGATGAAGCACTTTCTTTTTTGTGATAAGTTCCCCTTCATTTTTGGGTTATTTGGGTTTGATATGTAGCAATTTCATCAATACAAGTTTCATTACAGATCAGAATATAGAAGAAATGAGAAAAATTAAAATGGGCCTAGAACATTCCATCAGTGATATTAAGTAGTGATCCACTTGGGGGAGATGATGAGTTGCTCATATGATAGTGGTGCATAATACTGCATAAGTGTTAATTAAAAGAAAGCAATTTTCTTGTAGCATGGGTTGCAAAAGAAAGTATCTTCCAAATCCATATTTCTGTGACCTTTCTGTGGTGCACCTGCATGAGCTTATACTGCAAATGGAAATTAAGAAAATGCAATCCTTGGAACTTTTTTTGAAATCCATTTGGCATACGTAGAGGAAAAACTCAGCACATAAAAAATTCTTTGACTGTATAATACCACTGGTATTTGCCATGAGACAAATACTTAAGTGGCTGTCCATCTACAGCTTCTAGCGCAGTAAAATTCCCAGCAGTCAGATGCCCAATACATGGCATTTTTTGTACACTTCAGTGGTATTGTGTCAGTGTATTGCAAGTAATGCTTCAACTTTCATAGTTGTACCAGTAAAAACTTTATTTCAGTAGAAATACTAATCTGAAAATGCTTAGCCAACAATCTATCTGGAATTTTAATTTTTCTGCTGTCAGAATGACAGGTGTCAAGATGCATTCTCTAGAAGTCCATGTTTTTCAAATCTCTAGAAAATTGTTATTATGACAGTGATGACTTTCACTTGAGTCTGAACACTATGAGTGGCTTTGAAGGCACTAAGGAAACAGTGGTGCTTTAGAATCAGATATTTGAAACTGCCCTCAAGTCATATGAGACAATTTATTTGTGTGCCTCTGCAAGAAATGCCACTAGAGGCACATGGAAAAATGCTAAGGCATCTTGAATCAGGAAGACAGAGCCCTGAGTTTCTGATTCAAGCTGCATCATATATTGTTTTAACCTTACGCAAGAAACCACTCCTGTAATTTAAATTGACTTTAAAACAACTGAGTCCAGCATTTCAAATTTGCATCCAAATATTATAAATAAGTTACAGTAGGGGTGTGTCACTGCTATTAGATTCAGGCTTACTCTCTTGAGAAGGCTAAAATTTTAAAACTGCTATGGTCAGATTGCTTTCCCTGATTTACACTAGCAACATACTTGTTATAAATGTTCACTCATTTAAAGAAAGGGTAAATGGTAGACAGGCATGTTTGTCATCAGACCATCTCAGCAAGTTTTTACTAACTAAGTTGAAGTAATGTACTTCCTGGTAGCATAATAGTTAAAGATATTAAGTCCACAACCAAGAACAGAAAAGAAAAACATTCCGGTCTCTGCTCATACACTGTTCCAATAAGACCATATAATAGCCAGACAAGTATAAAAATGTACATGCATTAAATCACAAGAATGTGATCTAAATTCCATCACTATTTGTGGTCTTTACAACGCTTGTACACTCATCTTTCCTCCATGCTTTGTCACAAATTCTGCTGCACTATTCTTTATTCTTTTTTTTCTTGTTCAGTAGTAAAGCCTAAGATATGTATTTCATAAGTGAAACCTGAAAGTTATCCTTCTTGACTTATATGTTAACAGACCCTGGATCAATTGCTTTAGCTTCAAATTTTACTGCATTTCAAATGTATTTGTATCTACATTGATATAAAAAATACCCCCCACCATGTACTCTATCTTTGTACTATACTATACAAATACATACTCAATATGTAAGTGCAGTTAGTTGAAATTAAAATAGAGATTGCTAAAATTTGGACTTCTAAGAATATACTGTGATGACCTGACTGAGGGTATTGTCTCAAATCAATATTTACCTCAATTCTGTGAGCATAAAGCAATATTTCCCTGAAATGTCATTTTTCAGTGTTAAGTAATTATATTGCTGAGTGCTTTCCTGGTACAGAGCAATCCACAAAACTAAGAAAATGATGAAGGAAAGGTGGTTTTTTTTCTTTTTTTCCTTAGGCTGTATGAGAAGAAAATTAGAAATATTTAATGGACTGAATAAAGCATCCTATTAACTAATATGAAATAGCTCATTCCTCCCTCTTGTCAACAACATACTTGTTGTGACACTGCTGGAGAACTAGAGATGTTCATTTTCTGATCTTGAATGCTTGGACCAATTTAACTTGTTCTTCAACATAACATGGGGGTGAAATTGTAAAGAGATTACTTCTGCCACACAGAAACTGGTGATGTACCTCTTGGTGCGCAGGTCTACAGATACGTGAAGACCTGACGTAGGGTTGGCTCATCATAAGGACATGGAAGAGGTGCAGGCAAATCCACGTGCAGTGTGACAGCATCTTGGAAAAGGGGAAGCACTCTGCAGTGATTCCTTCTATTTGTTCTCTTTTTTCTTTCTGGCAGAGTGGATCTTCTGTTCATAGAGTCATGACAAGAGTTAAATCAGTCTATAAATTGCATGCTTCTTGTGGGCCTAATGAGCAATTTCTAGTTCCTCTGATTAAAAAGCCAAGTTAATCTTTGAAAAATGGGACACAGAGAAAATATTTGCTCATTGTAAGAAACACTGTGTACACAAATAACATTAGCACTAATATTTATTACCTTATCATTATATATTATATTCCTAAATATTTATTTATATAATAATATCATAGAAGAACTATATATGCAACATGAAATGAACCAAATCAAATACATCAAACTATATTTAGACACATAAATGCAAACACTTACATATACTGATTTGAAAATGCAGGGCTTAAGGGAGCCAATAATATGTTTTACTGAATATTTTCACTGTAGTTTATATATACAGAAATATGAAGTCAAATTGCCCACATACCTTGTACCTTAGTCACTACATATAGATTAATTCATTTGGTCATTCTGGTCTATATTTTTTTTTCCTTAATACAAAGAAATATAATTTATATTATCATACTTGATCATAAGGGATACAAAGCTTGTGAAGTTTCCATCCAAACCAGAGAAAAAAGTCATGAAAAGATTTTCAGAGGTAAATTGATATTCGTGATGAGTTTGTGTAAGCATGCTGCCGTTCATTCCTAACCAGAATCTTCATATCTTCATAATAAGTGTGAGAAGCAGGATATACAGAAACGACCTGTGAAAGGTTTGTGTTGGAAACCCCTATTTGCTTTCTTTTTTAATCCCCTCTCCCCTGTTCCAGGGAATTATGACTGGCAGACCAATTTTTCTGATTTCTTCTTATACCTCAGAGGAGGGAATGATGGAAATTTTGGGTGATCTCCAGAGGTGTGTATTTGTACACTCTTGGCTTTCAGTGTCACGGGGTGATGACTCAAGGTACAAAGCGATGGAGAATCAAGATCAAGTGTCTAGAAGGTGTGTAGATGATGGTGCAATCAGCCCACATTTGTGAGATCACACAATTTCATTTCAAGTGGATATTTGACGAGCTATGGAATTCATAACAATCTGACTAGCAAACTTCAGAGTGAAATTTCTTGTCTTTCCTAAACAATATGACTTAACACTCTTGGATAAAAAAAGGGAAAAAATATGCAGAAAATTAGTACTATTGTTCACATTTGATTAAAGATAAAGCATGAGAGGAGAAGTGAAAAGGAAATTATTTGAATGTTTTTAATCTGCCAGTGTCTGATTAAGTGATCAAATGGTAGAATTTAAAATTAAAGCAACATGTGTTTCATAAGAAACACTTAATCTATTTCAAAAGTTCTCTTATTGTTCTTATGAGAAGACAGCTTTACTTCATGAAAAGAAATTCTCTTCAGGGTATCACTTAATTACAAGGCATGTGAAAGAATAGTAAATGAATAGAGATGGACTAGACCAAGAATGTGTTTCTCAAAGGTGGTTTAAGAGCTTGTTTTTTCTGCAACAGGATGTAAAGTCAAGTTATTGTTCCAGAAATATCCTCTGAAGAATGTCTTGAGATAAAATATGTTCTGAATTATTCAGTATAATGTCAGGGAAGTACTGGAGCTGTGAGTCTTTATGTTGAGGCTGCTGGAACAAATATGGTCCATATAAACACTAACAGTCAAGACTGATAATATTTGTCCTGTAACTTTTCGTAGCTGTCATAATAGCCATGAGAAATTACTGGGTCCTCTACCATTAGGAGTTTATGGCAAGCTGGTTCTCTCCGGCGTTAGTCTTTTAAATGATTACTCTGTATAGAATATAAATTTTGTAAGCACCTAAACTAGCTGTGTCTTACTGAAGAGCTATAATTACCAGAATTGGATTTTTTTCAACTATCTCTAGTACCTGCCATGCCTTCTTTCTCAGCTGCCACTGAGCAAGATACAGAGCTGCGTTAGACTGCTGGTAGATTGGATGGTCAAGGAGGACACAGGTGGAAATGTACATTCCCATCACACTGCCAGTCCTCCTCAGCTTTATGATATATTGGCAAAAAGTCATTTTTAAGGGGATTCTATTGAGTCTAGTAGGAGTATCCAATACTATGGCAGTTAAAAAAATCCTACCTCCAGCTGAAGCAGGTCTGCATCAGTTAATATTGCAAGGTTTGCTATGTGCTTTGAGACAAGGTAGGGAAGAATGAAGCTTTTCTTGTCTTCTGTATATTACCTCTGCCCTTATGTAGTTGTGTTAAAAGTGTGCACATATGTGAGCAAAGATTAAGACAGGTTGCAGTAGTTAATTTTTATGGCTAATAACTTTATTCTGACCTTTCTGAATTGAATATTGTAAGGCTTCTCTTTTAGCCTGAAGGAGGTAAGGATGTTGTATGAGTGACATTCTGACTTCTGTCTTAATTACAAAGAAAATGTAGTTGTAATACTAAACTGTTTCACCGGGAAAGCTGAATGGGTGCCAGTGTGGGATGACAGTACAGAAGAATACATTATCAGTGATCATAGCAGCGTCTATCCTTTTCAGGGAATTTACCAGGAAAGGATGGTTTAACATGAGTTATTCTTCTATTTACTGCATTTAACTGAAAAGCAGCGCTTTTCTCATATATGTACTTTCCTGTGCATTTCAGTGCTTACTACATATTCCAAAAGACTCAAGTGTTCCTAGAGTTTTGGTTCATAACATTTGGTTTGGTTTCGTAACATAAGCTGTAGATCAGCCTTATTAGCAAAGAAGAAAAAAATCAGTGATTAATCATTCAGAAACACTGAATGATTTATAGCATTTCAGTTTTCACATTGCTTAAAAATCCTGAAAATGTTTTAATTCCTGCGGGACAGAAATTAGTTCTTACTTGCAGAATATATCCATCAGTGGAATATAAGTAATTAGGCTTTGTGTGTCTCAATGTTGGTTGCAGCAGTTAGGATTTTTTTGTTGCATTTTCAGAATAAATAAGTCAATCTTGCCACAAGTATCGGAATGAAAGTAATTGAAACAAGGAGGTTGTGAACAGTTCAATATTAAACTTTGTGATACATTAGTGCATGGATTTGCCTCTGGGATGTCAAGTATGGCAATCACTTGGGACAGGAGAGTTGAAGTGTTGCGTGGCACCAGCTCAGGTTAGTTCACTGTTGTATGGCTTAGTGTAAGTCTCCCTCTCCCTCAGATCAGATGGTTCCCATTTTAAAGACATTGCTCTAACTTGTAGCTCAAGCTATGGGTTACAACAGTTTAGAATTACAGAATCAGAGAATGATGAGGTGTTGGAAGGGACTATAAAGATCATCTAGTCCCAATCCTCTTTGCCATGTGCAGGGACACCTCCCACTAGACCAGACTGGTCAAGGTTTTATCCAACCACGCCTTAAACACTGAAAGACATATTTACTATAATCTGTGTTGCTATAGGGCATGAAAGAACACAAGCACACTACTGCTCTCAAGGTGAAGGAAAATAGGGAAGTTTATTTTCTGACTCCAATATTTATAGTTTTACAAAAGTGACAGTGGATTGGAGGGTGACAGTGCCACCTCTCCAATGACACTGGTCCAACCAACAGTCCATCAACTCTCTCCTCCTCCATAAAGGAATGCAAAACAATGAGTTATTTACAGAAAGTGTGTGAGAAAGTTCACTACAAGAATGTCAACATCAGAAGGCTTAGAAAATCTTATAAAGCCAGGGTGACAAATCTGCCCTTCTGGTCCCTTTGGGCCAGGGCATCATGTTTAATGTGGTAGTGAACTCTTCCCCTTGCCCCTAGCTTTGCTACCAGCAAGGTAGTCCTGCTACAGTCCACCATAAACTTCCATGGTCTTCAAGGGGACAGTCTGCCTCACCATGGTATTCATCATGGGCTGCAGGAGAATCTCCTCTTTCCCTGCTCCACTGTGGGGTTCTCCCCACAGAAGACAGCCCTCCTTGAACTTTTTCATAGTCTGCAGTTTTTCAGTAACTGCTCTAGTGTTAACTAGCCCTTCCTTGGAGTAAAGTCCCTGAGGAACAGACTGCTCCAGCATTTCACAAGTCCTGCCAGGAAACCTGTTGCAGTGGGCCTTCTTTCTCCACAGGTCTACAGGTTCTGCCAGCAGCTAGATCCATTGCAGGCTTACCAATTCACAGTCCTCCTCATCTGCATCCACCTGCTTCAGTGTGGGGTCTTCCACAGGCTGTAGGTGGTGGCTATGTGCTCCACTATGTGAGTCCACTGACACTGGGATTGCAGCCTGTTCAGTGCAGCAGCACAGGGACAGCAGCTCGGGCACAGCAGCGATGCCTTGGCCACCTGCCAGCCCAGGCACGTTGCCCTGGCTGCTATCAGAACGTTCCCAGGCACAGCAGAGGGAGGTGATCAGCAGCACAGCGCTGCAGCGAGTGGAGAAGGCAAAAAGCAGCTGCTAGCAAGCTCGAGAGTCCAGTCTGCAGTCAGGCAAGTGAGCCCCATGGCAAGCACAGGAACTTGCTGATTTACTGCTAAATAGCAATAACAGACATAAATTCAACGTAGCACACCCCAAACAAACCTGCCATTATTTTGAATATGTGAGCCCCATACTCGATGCCAGAAAGGACTGATGCAGTTTAACCCAAGCCAACAAGTAAATGTCATGCAATATCTTGCTTCTTCCTTCCCATTGTGGGATCAGAGAGAGGTCTGGGAAAGTAAAAATGAAAAAAATCCTTGTGGATTGAGATATAGTTAAAGCAAAAGCCATGCATTCTGGCAAGGCGTACAAGGAAGTCATAGAGGGTTCCATCATGTGTAATGGTGACTTGGGCAGACAAACGTCATCCCTCCAAAGGCCCACACCTTCCTCCATTTCCTCCATTTTATATGTTGACTATGACATCATATGATATGGGATATCCCTCCCAGTCATTTGGGATCAGCTTTCCTGACTGCATTCCCTCCCAGATTCCTGTGCACTCCCAGTATCCTGACTGGTGGGATGGGGAGTAGAAAAGGCCTTGACATTCTGCAAATATTGTTTAGCATTAGCAAAAACATCTCTGAACTATCATCATCATCATCATTTTAGCACAAAGGAAAAACACAGTCCCATACCAGCCATCATGAAGAAAATGAACTCTACCCCTGGCCAAAACCAGCACACCACTGTTGAAAAACAGTGGCTGAAATCAGTGGAATGCTCAGATAATTAAACTCATGATATTATGATGGAGCCTGGAAATCTCATCTTCTTTTACTGTCACTGGGGGGTTACATCCCCACTGGTCAGCTGCAATCATCTAGTTCTCAGTGAGTTCTGCACTCTGGACGAGAGGCTGTACTCCTCTTTTATTGTTTCTTTACTGCACTTGATAAAGGTCCATGTGTTGAGGTCATTCTTTATGTGAGCTCATAGTCATTAGTCAGTCTCCAAGCCTGTGCTAGATTTGTGGGTTTGTGGTTCTGCAGGTAATTAGGCTTAAAAAAAAATCTAAGCTGTTAATTGAATAGTAAAATCCCTTTCTTCCTTCACAGACCTTTGAGAATACTCAGCCTGCCTGTATTACTGTAAAAACCTTGTAATATTTGCCTTCAGAGAAAAATACAATTACTGCCATTTTTCTTTTGCAAGCAAACTAAAAAGAAAATAGCAGTCCTAATGCAGCAACAAGACCTGATATAGCCCCTGCTTCAAAGCAATACTAAACAAGTTCAGATTAGCATGGGCACTTTCTATCCCTTTGATCCAGCTCAGAGCACTAGATTCTCATACCACAGATACAACTACAGAAGCAAAAATGAAATATCCACTCATGCTTTTTAGTACTACCATTTGAAGACATGTTCCTCATGGATGAAAAACAGCTTTTGTACCCCATGTGGGCACTGTATTGACTATGACCCATGAACAAAAGGCAACTATTTTCTCACTGATATTGGTCTAATAAAGAAAATTACTGCTGAGCTGTTCAAAGCATTCCGCTCAATGTGCATGCATAATTTCCTTGGGTCAATGGATACTATCTGCCTATAATCTACCTTTAAAACTCAGATTCATGTTCAGAATTATCTTCATAAACAAATTCAACAAATTCAATTTGCTGTGAAATGTAAAGTTAATTCCTACAATATATATCAGACGCAGACAAGAGATGCATTTTTGTCCCTTTGATGAGTTTTAGGAAAGTAATTCAAAACAAGCAATGTACTAATCCATAAACAAAAGGGAAAAATAAAATTGTGTCAGCTAAAACTGAATCATTGTATATGTGTGATACCCAAATTACATGGTTACTGGGAATGCTTTTGTAATCAATTAATGGAAAAAAACATGAAAAATACTTTCAAAACCAAAGAACATTCATATTTAACTAAACTTTTCTACTCACTAAGGAATCGCAGATTAGTTGTGCTGGTAAAGTCCATCAAAGGTGGCCAGCCTATGGAAAACTCCTTGAAAAATTTCCATAAATAAAACGTTCAATCTATTAAGAGCCATATAAAGCTCTGGATAATTTCTCTTGCCAGAAATTCAAAGAGAAAAGCAACTGAGACATACATTTTTCTAATGGGTATTTCCTGAGAAATCATTATCACCATAAACCAGCTGAGAAGGTTTTTTGACTTCTGTCTGAAATTACCAGTTGAATAAGATCAGGGATTGTGGGCTTCTTTTGAACAATATAGGAATATGGAAAGCCCTGAAGAAAATAAACTTCCTCAGATCCCAGGCAGTCATGTGAATTGCTCAGTAGTTACATTAGTTTCAGTGGCAAATTTTCTCAGGTCAGATATGTCATTACGGAGGTGATAACACTGATCCCAGAAAGTTATTTGAGCTGATGGAGGCAGTGATATTGAGTTAGGACCAAGTCAGAATTTCTTCCTGATGCTGAAAATGTACACACAAACAGTGCATTTTATGAACTGCATTTAATGAAAGATAACAATTAAAATTGCAGTATTTTTGTTTGCAGTTCATGCTGTAGAAATGTAGCTGCAAAAGGACTTCTCATCCTAGGTCGCTTATTTGCCTATTTATTATAACTAATCATCCTAAGTTATTACATATGGCTTAATGATAAACAGCTGATAGGTATACTTCTCCTATTTTTCTTTTACTTCAAATAATTTTATATTCATTTTCAATTTGATATATAGTTGGAGTCTAATGATTTTTTTGCCTTCACTTTATCAAAGAGAAAAGTTTTTTTGTTTTTTTATTGTGGCCATCACTGGACCAGTTTGTGAAGTAAAACATAATTAATAGGACCTTCAAAGTAAATTTTATTCAAATTATTGATGGATTAAGATCTCAAAAAATTGAAAGGGTAAATAATTGCATTTTTTGCTATTTCTGCAGTGAATTCACACTTGTAGTGTCCTAAACTGTGACTGCATTTCACCTGGTTTGAACTAATGCATATTTGAATAGACTTAGACTCATTGGGTATCAAACAATACTCATCAAAAATTAGTAAATGTTCATTGCATATGCAAATTTTCTTTCAAAAGGAAGAAACGGGATATAAAATACTTTCCTATCACAATATCATGCCAAAAAAGGCCTGGTAAATAAGTGTCTTCTAATGTCAGCAGAGAAATTTGGAGCCTACATAGTTCTTCAAAGCCAAAGACGAACAATAACGTTTCAACACTGAATTTTATGCTGCTTTGTTGTATAGACATAATAAACCTATCATCATCACTGTTGGGTATTATATTATACTATATGCATACAATTGATAATAATTACAACGTTTAGGCTTTTCTAACAATTATTTGTTGAAAACACCCTTTTCTCTACACATGCAAAGAGACAGATTTTAAGAAAAAAATTAAGTTACGAGGAAAGTCTTGGGAAAGCAGAGATAATCTACTCATGGACCAAAAAACCCCAGTAGCTTACAGAGCAATTATTTTGGACCATAAAAGAGACCTGTTTTTTCAATAACAATCATGAACACTGTAGGGAAGCAGCTACTCCTCTTATCAGGCTGCTGTGATATATATAACTGGTTTTTGGGACAGGCAATTTCCTCACATGTATATAAGGTTATATTTTAACTGTGGACTTAAATATTACCCATTCTAACAACTGTGATAGCAAGTAAGTACCAAACTACTCTAGTTCATATTTTGTTAAGTTTAACTCATTTCAAAGTGTTTTCAAGATTAGAGGTAGTGTTTTTCTTTTATAATATAAATACTATTTCTGTATTTAATTTTCCTCATTCTCATAGAGTAATAGAATGGTTAAGGTTGGAAGGGACCTTAAAAATTATCTGTTTCCAAGTCCCTTGTCATGAGCAGAGACACTTTCCCCTAGAGCAGGCTACTCAGAACTCCATCCAATCGGGCCGTGAACGCTTCCAGGGATGGGACGCCCACAGCTTCTCTAGGAAACCTGTTCCAAAACATCAGCAACCTCACAGTAAATGATTTAGAATAACACCTAACCTCACCTACCCTCCTTCTTCTTGAGGCCATTCCATGATGTTCCATCACTACATGACCTTGTCAAAAGCCCCTCTGCAGCTCTCTTGTAGCCCCTTTAGGGACGGGAAGCTGCCCTGAGGTAACAGTGGAGCCTCCTCCACTACAGGCTGAGCAGCCCCAGCTTTCTCAACCTGTCTGCATAGGAGAGGGTCTCTAACTGCCTGTTTCCATAGATAAGTTTATACTGTTTTTTAAATCCTCTAGCAAACTAGCAGCATGGCTCATAGCAATAGGCTTAATTTGCAAAAATTGTTTTTATTTTTTTCACATAAAATAATGAATTTTATTTATTGCATTTTACTTATCTTTCCCCCTTCTATTGAGGAAAAAACATTCTATAAAATAAACTTGTGAAAAAAAGTTTTGAGAGGGATTTGACAGGAGTTCAATAAATATTAAATTTCTTTCAATAATGCCCTTTTTGTTTAATTTTAGCTCATGAGTGGTCAAGCAGCCACAAATGTCAAAATCTTTATAGAAAGGTGCATAGTGATATTGTGACTTTTAAAAAAAATTTCAATTTACAGTATCCCTAGAAAATGAGTGGCAGAAGAAAATAGTAAAAGATTTTTAGAAATTTTGTAAATGTTGCTTAGTTTGTGGGGGAAGCATATTTTAAGAGTTAATGAGTTAAGTAATAGTAAAAATATATTATTACATTTCAGCTTAACTTTTGGATTTTAAACCCATAGGTATTAAACTGCAAATAGACCTAGTATTTAAGAAAGGATAATATAAGTGTTGTTTCATTACTTCCACTTCAAAATGATTTCAGAAACTTTGGATTTTTCATACTGTTTGTTACAGATCCCACTACAAGGCAAAGAAGGTGATCTTTAAAAAAATATCTGTAAAATATGATCTGTAAAAAGGCCTCCAGTACTGAGTGATAATCAGAACAATTTATATCACATTTATGTTGAGATATTTCTCATCTGAAGTTTTTTTTGCCACATTGTATTGCGGAATTAGTGTTTATTTTTATGATTTTGTTTGTACCATATTACAACTTCTTATTATAACTACAATGCAAACACACTCAGTACTGACCTGCTGGAGTACAAATCCAGCAGTTTGGGGCAGAAATCAGAGGAGCATCCTGCTGGATGATTAGCGCTCTAATTTGACCTGGTGCCTTTGCATGATATGCAGGTGCTTAACAGTTAAGGCTTTTCCCCTTCTTAGTTGTAATAGTCTGGTGAGCAAATGCTGTAGATTTCCATCTTAATAAATGAGGTTGTGGCGAACACTGGGACAGTCAAAGCAAGGCATTTTTCTCATGCACATCCTTTGGCTAAAAACAGGACCACCAACGTTAGTGCCTTTTTCCTAAAGCAGGTTCAGATCTTGTCTCCTCTGTTTGACTTAAGGTGTCCATCATATTAATTTCTTGTAAACATACTTTGTCCTAGGGTGCTAACTGCTTCACTCTCTGCTTTCCCCCACAAAAACAAGGACAAGAAGCCACTGTTTGAAACTGATAGGAATTATCACACTATCTCAACATATGCATGTCTGATTATTCACCCATACTTTTCCCAGGGTATCAGGAGATAATCTGCGTATTGTTAGGGGCCCAAGACCTCACAGGCAGACAGCATTTCAAACACTTCCTATTCATGACAATATGAAAATATTCTGCTTGCTGTGGCAGCATCAGGAGTATTTTAAATAGAAGACTGTCTAATAGTTCATTTTTTCCCTTTTGTATCAATGTAAGAAATGAAACTATGAATTATAGGAGAGCTTATGTTGATGCACTGTTTATAGTGAAAACAGTTATACTTGCTACCTGATTAAAATTTTCTAACTAGACTTAGAAATAGAAATGCATATCATGAAGACTCACATTTTTCAACAAGCACTCATTGTAAAGATTAGAGTAGAAAGCTGGCCTTTTGGTAAGTGAAATTCTATCCTTTGAATGAATGGATTAACACTGAAGTCAGGAACTTGTGATAATGATCTTCTGAAAGAAAAGTTAGAAAAAAGAAAAAAATAAGCATTCTGATGTTTTAGAATGTCAAAAAAGAAAAATTAATGTTCAAGATCTGATCAAGAGGTCTTGTTACTCATAAATATTTAATCACAAATAATTTGATTTTTGTTAGATATTGCTGTTCATCTCAATGAAATTATTTCTACAAACATAGTACTTGAAAAAGTACTTGCTATTATAAAACATCTAACTATAATTATTTAAGAAATTTTTCTTTAAGAGACATGGAGGGGATTGGGTTGAAGCATCAAGTCTTGGAACCCATTGATTAGTATCAGCTTTTGTGCTAGCTGGCTAACACCCCAAAAATGACACACAGATCCTTCTCTCTTCCTCATAATAATGTTCTTCTAATACTTCTTTTTAATCCATCTCATTGTAGTTATAAACTCATATTCAGAGTTCCTAGTTCACCATATCAAAATTCTGTGTTTAGTAGCAATGCAGGCAGCCTGGCATCACCTGTTGCAATTGCATTGATAAATCTTTGATGTTTTTTGATGTAGGATAAATCTTTTTCTGCTCTTCCCACTAATTTAATAAAAATAAGCATACAGAAATAAATATCTGCAAGGCTTGCCTAGCTGTTTGTTGAAATCTAATATACATATATTTGCAGACAGTTAATACCTTTAGTACTAGGCACAGTGTCAGTTCCCACAGCTACCAGCAAAGCAGAGGTCAGCACCTCCATTTTTGATATGCAGTATACATTATGTAAATGTTTCCATAAATGTGGAATAGCTACCAAACCATTTTTTAATAACTCAAAAATTTTGCTGCAGCATACAGCAAAGAAACATGAACAAGCATCTAATGAACAGCCCTTCTAAAACCTTGAGATTCTCTTAGAATATTAGTAAACTACTGGAAGTGTCCTCAGAGTCAGCTGTAAGAATGATGTGGATTTTCGCAATAATCTTTCAGTCTTTGTAGTTTTACAAAGGTGTTTCTTGTACTAAAGTTACTTGTTACAAAATATTTTTATGCTTACAAGCCATTAAAATGTGACAATTACATAATATCACACTTTAAAATATTACCTTTACTTCTGATTCACTCCTGTAAATGAGCAGCATGACAAATTACACTGCTGTGACCTGACACAAAGTACGTGGGAGTCTCTGGGGTGCATTTCCATTATTCATCAAAGGTTTTGCACATGTTACTTGGATTCACTGTAAATGACAGTAGACGTATGTTGATAATACTTAAAATGTTTGATCTTGATGATACATTTTAAAAAATACATTTTCCGAGGGAAGATCAGAATTGTATTCATTTTTGTTAGTATATTAGTGCTGTCTCTAGGTTTAATCACCATTTTATTCTCAAAAGTGGAATTAAAAACAAGGAAAACATTTTGAAGGGTAAGGCTTAAGAAGTTCTTAGCTTCTTTAGTAAAAGAATAGACCTGATTTTGGCCATTGGCATAAAAGTAGTGCAAAAAATATTCAAAATCTTCAGAAATGAAAATGCCATTTGCAAATGCTGAAACTGAAAGGTTATGTTGCATCCAAAGAAATTCCTAGTTTTATTAAAGCCACATAGGTCCCATATTTATTGAAGTGTACAGGTGCTAAGTGTACTTGACCGTCAAATATTTAATATACTACTCCAATAAAGCTTGTGCAAAATTTGATTTTGATTACCACAAGTAGCATAAATGCCAAACTAGACACATGCCTCAAAATGAGGGCACTAATAGTTATAATTATGGATTACATATTCCATTAAAGACTGAATTTCAGGCCATGTATTTATTTGTGTATCTGAATTTCTTCACCAGCTTTTGTGACTCTATAATAATTTTGTCAATGATTGCTACTAATTTTTGAAAAGAGATTTCATCTCCAAAACCAGTGATATAATTAAAGGCAACAACTATTTAATGTATCTTTGTGGCAAATTAAGTCTTATATTCTCCATCATATTTTATACGTAAAAAAGTGGATAGAAGGGAATTCATAACATGGCCTGATTTTCTATGCAGCTTCCAGTTATGTTCTTAATATCAAAATTGATTTCTATGCAAATGTCAGAGTTTGAAGCGTCCAGATACAAAGTATTTGATGATACAGAAGTATCTGGATTATCCAAGTCAACTAAAGTGGCATGTAAAGACCTCTATTGAGAAAATCTGCACAGAACAGCTGTATTGCTGGCACAGTCAAATCAGATGCCTCCTTTTCCTTTAGCATGGGATTTAGCAAGTCAGAAATACAAGAAAATTAACAAAACACATGGATTTTTTTTTTTTTTTTGTTAAAGACAAATTAAGGCAATAGGCAGAAAAAAGGGGAAGAATGTCTTAGACAAAAATATTTGCCATAGGAAATATAAATCCATAGAAAATATAAATCCACTAAAAAAAATCATCAGTTTGTAAAGTTAAGGTTTGTCAAAAAAAGGACACCATGGAAAATTTTTTGTGTGAACTATTTGTAATATTTAGAAACCATACCCATTTCATCCAATAAATATTTCAATAAAGTTCTATTATTTAATATTAAATTATTGCTTTAAACAGCCTTGTGTTATTATGCTTTTATACTTGACCTAATTTCTTTCTAAAGGAAAAGTTATGAAGCAGCCATTTCCATTCTTTCCCCATCACATTCTGCCTCTTTCAGAGCAAGTCAATCAGTTTGTTCATTTCCCTTTAAATTTGCCTATTCCAAATTAAAAAAAAAAAAAAGAAAAAAAGAAAAGTATTTTTTGTTAATACTGTCCAAGAAGCTGTGGTGAAGGTGTTGGCTAAACCTCCTTGAATTTCTGATGTTTATTTTTCTTTCATTGGTAATCAAACACTGAGAGGAAGTGGAGGAAGAAGCACAACTGTCAAAAGAGTTAATTTTTAGTGAGCAGAAGTTGCCAGTGTCTGCTAATGGTCTTTGCTAGCAAGAGCAGAACCAGAAATAAAGATTTCTTCACACTGTCTGCCTGATTCAAATCTCTCTTCCACATTGTCCAGCTCCCCAGGCACACTGTCCTTGCCCTTGCAGCAATAATTACGGTGGTTCAAAATGTTGAGCTAAAATATGATGAATTTGTCAAAAGCTATTACAAGTAAATTTTGGTACCCATCCAAAATATTCTTTCCTGCAGTCTAGAAGAATCTCTATGACTTGTGGAAGCCTACTTCACCTAAATTTGAATTAACCTTTTCTCTGATAATAGCCCTGCAGTCCGTGATTAAATAATTTGCCAAATAAATCTGAGATTTTGTCGCTGTGTAGTCTGTCATAATCCATTCCATGGTGTCTCTGCTGCTATCACAACCACAGGTAGCTGCTGTACTTGACTGAGTACTGCCAGAACTGCAGGACTTTCTGTAGACTACTGAAAAGATGAACTCTCCATCAGTATTTGTGCAGAGATAGCATTCAGCCAGATGGGCAGAATTGCTCAGAAAAACCAAACGTCCATAAAGCAGTCCCCACACTCCTAGTGTTCTTAGCTAATATTCTTCACACTCTTTTCATTAAATCTTGTGTCCTCACAAGGTTGAAGTTATCTAGAACTTCACTGATAAGGTGTGGTGATTCTTTGTGCAACAGCTCACACTTCCATAACTAAACTGGGGTTTTTTAAAGCAAATAACAGATATATCTGGACATATTGACACAGGTTGAAATGAACATCTGAAGAAGTAGTGATAGGAAATTTCACAGGCTGAGTGAGATACAATGCTGACTGGTCACGGGATTCAGCTTTCTAATCTGAGTATCTGCATAGACAGATATTGTTCCCCAGGTAGTTTGGGGCTCATGAGGAAGGAATTCAGGCTGAAAAGTTAGATGGTTGTGATGCACTAAAACCAGGTGGAGAAAGGGGCTAAGGAAACACCTCAGGAAACATCATCAGTCACTTCATCACTTGCAAACTTTACCTAAGGAAGTATGAAATGCATCTGAAAATCAGTGATGCGCAGAGAGGATGGGTGAATAAATTTTCGGCCTTTCTTTTTGGAATATTCTGAAGGAAGGTATAGGGTGCAGTGGTGTTTCCTCAATCCTGATTTTTTCTATGCCTCTTATAATATTGCCACAAATAACCTGTACAGAACTTCCTCTGGCATAAGGCATAGTTTAGGGTGACATACAATAATTGTAGAAGCAAAAGATCTGTGTCTGTGTTTCAGATGTCACATGCTGACCTGAGGTTTCCTTTTAATTTGGGCTCCTTTGAAAGTCTTCAGAGCCAAACATCCTCTTCTATTTGCACAGGTGAGTTTTTTGAGAACATGTTAGCTGCACAGCTGTCAGTCTGCTTTACGAAGTCAGCCACAGCCCTACCTCCATCAAGGGCCTCGTGTAGCTTAAAAGTTTTCTCCCTCCCTCTTATATTTTTAATTTCTTCACCACAAGAGTTGAAGGCCTCTCTTCTCCCAGCATTAACTCATTAGCCTCAATCTTGGATTGTCCCCAAATGTTTATATCTTATTTTTATTTCTCCCCAGTATTTCTTAAAGCATTCTGGTACAGTTAGAGCTTTGCCATCTGCTACCCTCCTGACATTGCAGTAGGGAGCAACTTCTCTGAGCAATGTAAGCCAAATGTGATGAAAAGTGCGTCTGTGTTCTCATTTCTCACTGTGCTACTCTAGCATATTGCATTTCTTTCTTCTGATCTATTACTGCCTGTCTTCAGTCACCAAATGTGGTATCTTTCAGGCAATGCACAATTAAAGCTTACTCATCTCATTGTCCCTTCTCCACTAATTCCACCCATCTTCCTTTTTCCCCACCAGTGACTAATAACTCACTTAATTTCTACCTGTTGTTTCCACTCTCCATGCTGTATTTACAACATTTCTCACAATGTCTAGGATCAAATATCTTACTCTAGACCATCGTTTATTAAAATCTTGTCATAAGACAGTTGTATTTATACGTTTTTCTGAACATTAACACTGCTTTAGAGTTGGGGAAAAAAGAGGTGTGACTCAGTAGCTGTGAAGCATTATTGAACATTTCTACATCAGTAAAGAAGGATCTTCTGCTCTGTACCATCTTTTGGTAGAATATTCAGAGCAATATGGTGGGAATGGGTGAAAATTTTAAATAATGTTAATTCAGGAAGTTTCAAAATTGTTGTGTCTTTATTGGTAATCAAAGCCTGTGATTTGTTACATCCCAGGAAGGAAGAGAAAAAATTACATTTTTACTCACCTTGCTGCTCGAGCCCAAGCTTAATTTCCAAATGACTTGAATTTTTTGGGCATTGCAGTTAAGGAGAGGTCAGACTGGACAACAGCCTCAAGTTAAGAGCTTCAAATAATCTGCCCTGTGTATCACTAATTTTGACACCAATTTGTTGAAATAAAGAAGTCTCTGGGAAACCAAGCTGGCTGATCTGACTCAATCCTTTGCGTTCTAATGTGCATTTGTGAAAATGTTAGCCTGTCAGTTCTGAGATGGTGCCTGCACTCCAGGTTTTTCACTGTGACTGGGAAATCCTAAGCCCAATTTTGTTCTGTTCTAGGTAGCCTACAGAGGCCACCTAGAACAGAAGTTAGACAGAGTTAAAGGAATAAAGCAGGCATTTTTTAAAAGGCCTTCAAAGGATACATCTTAGGCAGCACAAGTACCCAGCCAGGGCTACACCCAAGATCTACCCAAGATGCATGACTGTTCATGAGTTTTCACATTTTCATAGGTTTTGGCCCATTTACCTTTTGGGGTTAATTCTCCAATTACAGCTTCAGGCTATGAAGTCCCATCCTCTCAGATTATTCTCCTCAACTCGCTGTTGTTCATAGTGTTTGGGCCCAAAACTGCAATGGTATCCTTGGTTCTTGGGTTGGAACAGGATTGTTTTGTCTAACTAAGCTGTGAGAACTTGCTGATACTTTATATGAAGTTCAGTATCACACACAAAGCCCAGTACAGAATCTGAAAAATATGAATGCTGGAACTTCTAAACCATCACTCATTTGCATGTGAATGTCAGAAAGATAATCTATGTGTAGACTTATTCTCCCACCTCTAGGAAAAAAACTCAAGAATTCCCCTGCTGCAGAGCACAGTTTAGCGCATATTTGAAGTCTACAAGAAATCATCTCCATGGTTGTGAGAGAACAACATTACACTGGGGTATGCACATTGACTTCATGGAGCATACTGTAGGATGGAGGTCAATGCCAGCTTTCACCTTTCACTGATGTAATCCTACAAGCAAGTGTTAGTAACAATGCCATAAACTCACACATATGTGACAGAGTTACCTCTGGGGGCCAGGATGGCATGCTCACATCTGTGGTTTTAGACTGCCATCGTTTGTCACACCCAGTGACATCCTCACTGCCGAAAGTATTTCTGTATTGGTCAGAGGCTAGAGGAAACACACTTTCAAACTCTGAATGGCAGTTTTGGCTGTGAGATTTGTTTAGATTCTTTATGATTGATCTGAGAAAGGTTGAAAAAACACAGCACTATTTTTGGCCCTCTCTCTTATTTAGGAAATTATTTGTTCTGTCAGATTCCAACTAGTCTTGCTTATGGCGCATTATTTCAATTTGGCTTTAAATGCAATGCAATTGCATTATGAGACTAACCTTAATGGCTGGACAACACCTGAAATCTGAGCATACATTGCAGTAGACAGTCAGTTACCTTGTTGGTTTTCCTGGGTTGTAAGAAGAATGACAAATTTTTTTATACCTCCTTGGTGTTCAGTGGGTAAGTTCTAGCATCATTCAGCAGAAGTTTTAAAACAGGGAAAGCTTTTAATCAGAAAATTCTCCCTTTTTCTCTTAAAGTAATTGGTAGAATAAGACATATAGTTGCGTCGTCTTGCTTATGAAATTTATGATGATTTTCACAAAATAAAAAAAGAAACTTGTCTTTTGATCAACAGTGCTTACTTGAGCTACAACAATCTAAATTGCTGTCCCTAGCATGGTTTTTCTTTTAGATATTTGAGAAATTTTATCACTGTCATGTTATTGAGGATCATACATTTTTGAAAGCTGTGATCCTTGACCTTTGCAAATATTACCTCCTCAACACTATTCACAAGCAGTGACAGATACTGTCCTAAAACTCCCCTAAATTAATCACTGAGTACCGTAAAAGCTGCAAGTGAGTCAGGAGCAAGCCTAAGAGATTTTACATGTACACAGAAGACTCTTACACTGTTGATAGAGGCTTCTGGTAAACTGAAACTGAAACTGGGAGGATGGACTTTTCCTAACTGTAATGCAGATATCTCCAGCTGACACTGCTGTGGTTAAAAATTGTTTTACAGAATATGATCACTTAAGCTAGACACATTATCTAGCTGAATACCATAAAACTTACTTTGGACCTACATGCCATGATGAACCAAATGTGACAGCACAAACTTGAAATTTGGTAGACTTGGCGCTATAGTTTTCTTGAAAATAGTTTCAGCAGATCCAAGTCTCAAAAAATCAAATCTTCACTATTGCACTTTCTCTTTAAGCAGAAAAAAACTTTGGCTGGCTGTTGCTACTGCTTCTAGTCTACGAATATCTTAAGGTGGACATTTTGGGAAGCTACTTAGTTTTACCCAAAAAGCAGGTTTGGGTCTGCAGCACCAAAGAAGTCCTCAGTACAGAAATATCAAGAATAGGTGACCAGTTTCACCTCATGGCTTTGTGGTCTGTAACCTCAGCCTCTGTACATTATTCTCCTCCAGCAATTGCCGGTGATTGTCCTTGAGGCATTCTACTAGAAAAATATTATCACCTACTATAAAAACAAATTTAGTAATTTAAAAAATGATTCATCTCTTGGAATGTTTTGGTGAGGTTGTTTTTTGGGTTTTTTTACATCTAATTATGAGACCTCAAATTCATTTATGCTTTTAATAATCTGATAATCCTAGTTGTGGAATGATTAGACTAAATGCTATTGTTATCATGAGCCTTTAAGCTCATGCTCAAAGCCGTAAGCCTTTGCTTAGATATCGTCAAAAAAATCTTATATTTAAAACAGAATGCCCAAATTTGAACTGCATACGAGTTTTCTCAGGGTGGAGTTTTCTCTAGTTTTTAAGACGGCTCATAAATTTTTCTTACATTCCTGTTTTTGTGTTTGAAATTTCAATTTGTCCTGAGGCAATCATGATTTTGCCACTGTATTATTGTGAAATTATAGTGCTACTAGTAGTATTGATAATATAATCACCATAGGAAAAAAAAAAGATATAAAATCAAGAATAGAGAATAAGTTTATCTACTTGTAATATTTGAGTTATATAAATTTTGCCTGATGGCCTCGCTTATTCCATAACCTGGGTTTAAAAAGAGATCATATTTGTTAGTGATGATGCCCTGACAATTAAGAACAAATATCTAAAAGAGAGCCCATGAAATTAAAGTATTTTTCTTGTTGCTGCCTTAAATTTAAGAAAGGTTCACTAGAACTGTGAAACACAAGGGTATTTGGTTTAGTGTTGATAGAGAAAATCTGATTTAAATAGATATTGCTGAGACATAAAGTGTCAGCCACCTCTAGTAGAAAATGAAGATAGAGTGTTGAAATTTCAGCCAGAACATAATAAGTCTTTTGCCAATAGCAATTGGCAGGTAAAGTCTTGAATTCTCTTTCTTTCTTCTTCAGGAGGAGTCTCTGTTGTCTCCCAACATGGTTGACCTCATATGTCACTCTCTTTTTCACTGGACAATGCTTTATTTCCCTTTTCCACTCTAAATCTCCCATTGAAAAAGCATCACCATCAAGATCTCTAGCCCTCATTCAAGCTTTGACTAAATTTTACTCTTTTGAAATAGTGCTTGCCTAAAGATAGAATAAATGAGTAAAAGAACATTCTTGTTCTTAAAGCTGAGGTAATGTACTATAGCACTGGAAAAGAAGAAATGTCCCTTTTCCATTTTTTACTGGAAATTACCAAAATTTCCAAATCAAATCTTCTGGGAGAACAAAAGTGTTGTAGTAGTTGATTATGTTTAAAAATACTACTACTACTACTACTATTACCAATAATAATAATAATGACAATGAAGAAGAATTTTAGTATTAGCAGTAGTAATAGGAATAATTATACCACCTCAAAACTGTAGTTGTGTTTTCCAAATGTTCTAAACTGATGTAATCTTTACTTTTTGTATAATGACTATTACATTTTGAAATCATTCTAGTTTTTGAAAGCAATATCGGGGAACTTATCTCTTCCATTTTTCTGATTCAACCAAAATTTATTAAAATTAGAATGGACTTTGACATGGAAGATTACGCTCAAGTTTTGACAAACTCTGGTATTCATAATAAAAATGCTAGAAAATTTGCTACAGGAGAAAGAAACTACATGGAATAAAGGACCACATGGAAGTCACCTCGGAGCCAGGAAGTTCCCATCACACTGTGGGGCTTGGGAGAGAGGTCAAGAGAAATTTGCTACAGTGCTGGCTCTCTTCCTGCTGCTCTCTGTAGGCACCCGCTCTTAAACAATGTTGGAGGCAAATGCGATGAGCTACTGACCAGTAGCCTAACCAATGTAACTGTCCTACTGTTCTATAAAACTTTCACCAACCCACATCTTGGCCTTATTATGAATTACTGTTATTTCCCAAGAGTTAGTTCAGGCATACATCCTTTCTTTCAAGGCAAGTCAGAAGTAAGAATCACTGACAGCAGTGATTTCATATATTTTTTCTCTGATTTCTACTTTACACAACTCTGCAGATTAACAGAAGCAGTAACCTACTGAATTAAGAGCAGTATGTAAAAGTATTTTTTTCCTCATAACATTATTGTTTAAGAAACTTCTGAATAAGAAGAGGGGATAATTCATTTCAGGAATAACAGGAAGTGATTTCTAGGACAGGCACTACTGACTTTTACTAGTTAAATGATACTAGAATTTAAAACCAAACCAATGTCTCCAATCGAGAGTCTGTGACCTCTATTTTGGCCGCTCTCTCCTCCTCGTCATTTTCATACACTGTAACACTGTAAAGGTAGTTTTATACCAAATAAATTATTATTATATACAAGGAAAGCTTGGTTTTTTTCTCATTTTCTTTTTTTATTTTCCAGAGTTATGGCCTCTTACATTCACCTTTTAGTTTCTGCAGAATATTTTTTCTATATTTTACCACTTGATGAGAAAATTTTTATCTCAACAGTACCAAAACTAAGTTAAAGACTCTTGACTTCAGTGCATTGATGTGAAAGTTGTTTTGTTCCCTGTGCCACTTTAATCAGACAGAAAAGTACCTTACTTTCAGTGCCAGAAAAGAGGCAGCATCACAGAGTGGCATTGTAATTTAGTTTTTCTTCTGTTTATGTAATGATCAAGAACTTGCCTCTCCACTTTTCAGATCATCTCCTTAGTGATCAATTTTTCTCATGCAATTTTGTTTCTCTTTTAATGCTGAAATGGACAGAAGGAAAATTTAGTATATGTGGCCAAGTGTAGAGAGAAAAATGATTTTTTTTCTGTAACAAAAGCACTCATTTTTCACAGAAATTTTAGGGTGTATGTTAATATACATCCCAATGTATGTTAATATTTAACTAGCTAAATATTAAGTGTATGATAACTTGCAATTCTCTCTCAATCATTGACAAAGAAGAGACAAAATGGGAGACAGAATGGGAAAACAGTATCTTTTAGCTGTCAAACTCACCCTTCTTGCAATGAGGTGAATGTGGAAGAGTATAAGAGTAAAGCATTTCCACATACTGGAAGTGTCTCTTAGTGATCAGTAGAAAATTAGAAATACTTCATATTTTAGGAGTTATGAAATGTCTTATGTTATACAAATATCCAGTCTCATATTTATCAGGGAATGAAAACAAATAACTTCCAGTATTGTCCAGTAATAACCAAAATTTCTGAAATATAAATCTGATACTACAATCCAAAACTGTAGCTAGACAGGAATTCTGAGAGATTACAGTATTTAAATGTTGCACAGATTTGCTTCACTAAATAATATAATGACTCCTCCTTCCTCTCTCACCATTTCCGATATTTTTTCCAAGTACCTATAAAACTGAACACAATGCTTCTAGAGATGAAATTCTGTCTTCATTTGTTTCCTAATTAACAACATTTGCAGAAAATGGTCTTTAAAAATGCCCTTAATTTTAAAATATGTTTACAAATTACAAATAAAGTTTCTAGTGTGTATTTGTAAATTAAAGGATACAGGGAAGGGGTACTACCTAATTTATAATAATTAAATTACTTATATAAATACATCTCAGCTAAGCTACTATATGAAGCATATCCACACCAAATTTTCAGCTTACTTTTTGGGGGAAAAGTTCTGAAAGCACTAAAATATACATGTTAGCATTCATTTATTATTAAATAAAGAAATGTTCTGTTGTTTTTTTTCATTCACATATTTAACAGTAAAATATTTTGATATCAACAGTGCTAGGAAAAAACATAAGGCCCAGTTATCATACACAATAGAAATACAATTGAAAATTTTAACAGATGCAACACCACTTGAATGTCTATTTTAATACAGCAAAGATATTGGAAAATTCAACACACTTTTAATGGGTTTTTTATTTTGTTTTGTTGTTGTTAACAAATGATAATAAAGTACTTAATTTTTAGATTAAAAATATCAATTCCTTTCTAGTAATCTAATTCAAACGCAAAGCCTTTCTTGTGTAAAGAGAATGCAGACAAAGGAAGTAATATTTTCTTCAATGGTTTACTTGACTCCTAAAATGCATCTAATTAGGGTTCTCACTCTGGTAGAGTGAGAGGAAGTCTTTTCTCTGAAATGGCAGAAGTAAAGAAGTTTGAAATATTTATACTTGTTTGTATAGTTAGGATAATTTAAAGCATGGCTTTCTTAGACAAAGTTCCCCTCCTTACAGGGAGATTGACAAGGGAAACATTACACAGAAGTGCAACAAAAGCCAACACTAACCCTTTTTAGAAAAATAATTATTATTTCAATGGCAAATTTTTTTATTTTTTTTTTAAGTAGGATTTATAGAAGTCAAATTTTAAATGTGGAAACATATTCAATTTCAATAAAGCAGGTTGCTCAGATGTTAGGTAACCAAATATTTTAGCATCTTTGTAAGCATTATTGCATTCCTGTTGGCTGTAAAACACGGCTGTCCCCTGTCTGTGCCACGGGATTACATCCAGAGGCTGCAGGGCTCTCCCTCATTTCTGGTGCTGAGGGGGAGCTGCCTTGCTGACCACGGTGCAGCCACACATTGCTGCAGCTCCTGCGGCTGCTGCTGCTGTCAGAGACTGTGCAACAGGGCACACCATATTCCAGCACACTCTGCTCTCCCATCTGTGTAAACCCATGCTCAAGTTAGAAATGTTCGAGCTGGGTTTATTTTCTGGGTGACAAAGGCTTAGGAGAAACCCAGATGGCTAGGACACATCCTTGGGAAGACAATGCTGTTTTAGCTAGGCTGTCTTCAGGTCTTGAGCTACCTTTTATGTAGCTTGCCTGAGTATCTCCATGCTTCACCAGAGGCAGAGAAACTTTACACACCATACAAGCAAACATGATGAAGAAACTAGGCTTTTCCATTAGCAGTTTGCCTTGAGCTGCCTTTTTTAAAGAGATTTCTGTGGTGGAATGATATCAGAGGGTCAAACATACAAATCATGTTACAGAAATCACAGACCAGGTGTCTAAGCTGATCTATGATCAAATTCCCTGTGCTCAGTGCTCTCATTGTCAGAAGAACATCGATGCAGATATAATACTTGGACAAACATATTTCTGTATCATGTTCATTCTTTACTCCATAGGCTGTTTTCCTATTGTAGATAATTTTACAGTTGTCATATAGGAGTGACAAATAGGTTTATGGAGGTTTTTTTTTACATCTGCCAACAAAAAGATATTTACTAATCCTGTTTCTCTGAAATAAATCATGTAGCTCATGGTTAAAATGAGTTTAAAAAATGCTGGGAACATTTGTGAATTTCTTATCTGTTGCAGCAGTTGTCTGACTCTATCTCCTTTGTCATTTGTTATAAAACCTATGGAAAGACCTTGAAAGGTGAGATAGGTCTGGGGCTTGGGGATTTTCTTGTTTGTATTTTTTTTTTACTTCAATAGCATATTTGACACTTATGGAATCTTTATTAACAGTGGGAATGCTAAACACAAATTTTTTATCCAGAAAAAGCTGTCATGTTTCCTGCAGTCATCATGATGACAAGCTTCATCACAAGTCAAAAATTAAGTTTTCATGTCCTGTGTACCTTTGTATAGACTAAATTTCACTTTTTTTTTTTTCATTTGGCTTATTCCTGGGTATGGTTCTTAACGACTATTGTGGAACTCACAGCTTTGTGTGGCTGGTGAAATTAGGTATTTGGCCTGGGATGCAGAAGACCTATGGTGTATTAATACTTCAATTTATGCTGCTTCTTCAATGTATTTAAGGGTTCACAGTTTTTTTGAAAGGAAATTAACATATAATATATATTTTGGTTGGATATATTGTGACAGGACATTGTCTCCTGTAAGAATGCAATAACAGTTCAAATAGTTTGAATTTCTGTAATTTAATTCCATTGCTGTGGATTAAAAACTGGTATTAATTTGCTAAGTGCAAGTATATGTGTATGTTCACTTAGATCTTCTGTATATTTAAATTAGTATCAGTTAAGAGGAGTCTAAATTTTAAAATGGCGCATAATACATTTTCAGATTTTTTGAAGCTTTTTTGTTAAGTCAAGTGATTAAATATTTGGTATTAAAATTAAATGGGTAATAATGTTCTTTTCAAAGCTGTAAATCAAGTTAAACCCAGAGAAATAAATAAATACAAGACTAAATCACTTGAACACACTTATTTTAGTTTTTTCACTAAAGACACTACCGTGAAGAACTGTATTCTGTGGTCTTTAATTTGCTTTTTCTGGAATAATCATTTTTAAAAATCTTTCAAAAAAATGTAAAATGCACTTTTGTAAACCACTCCCTTTCTTACTGTTTCAATTCCACAGGTTGTAAAAGATAATAACTGACATTATGAAGAAGTTGTGTTCAGAAGAAACAGTAAAATTTTAAAGTATCAGAGATTTTTACATACTGTAAACAAAATCAAAATATTACAAATTAATATGGGAATCTTAGTTTTGTAGAAGCTATGCAATGAGCACAAAGTCTTCCAATGGTCAAGACAAAACCAATGAAAAATAAGGAAATTTAGTGTAAGCATCTAAATTGTTATACTACACACATCACTGAAAACAGATGCATGTATGTTTTTCCAAAATGCTTTAAAATGATAATTTCATCCTCAGAGCTCTCTTGATCTGCAAACCAAAGCTGAACTTCATATTGCAAAATAATTTTGGCATGAATTCAAATTGTCTTCAGGAAAAATATTCTTTGGTGAATGCATTTTGCCTAAGACATTGAAAGTAAAAGTAAAAAATATGTATGTGTTACATATAGTAGCAGGTGCAGGAAAACTGACATAAACTTGAAAACTTTGTCACTGTTAACAGAGTGAATATTGATTGTGGTAGCCATTCAAATGTTATATAACTTTTCAAACTATTTTTTTTTCTGGAATAGTGTTTTGCAAATAAATAAATTGCCATTGTTTTTACATTTTGTTCAGTAGTACATGATGCAAACAAATCAACTTCTTTAAACATCAATAGACATAAAATTATGAAGAATTTCTCATATGCAATATTTAAGATAGAATTACCATAAGATATACTATTGTATCTACTTCCTTGTCTTGTCAAGTGGTCTTGGCTTATGGTTAATATTAGTTTGGCACTTCCTACTTTTCCAAAAATTAGTGATAAATTTAATTTCAAATTGTTATTGAAAAATATGGGAAAATTGTATCAAGATGAACTTTTTACTAATGTGTTTAATTGCAACAGTATTCCCAGTGAACTTCTTACTTAGATATCCAATTAATCTATGACAGCTGACTGTACCTTGGGAGCAGATAAATTTGGGATGGATGTGTATCACCTCTGAGGAGAGTGTTTTCACCACATTTGCTGGTTCAATGGAAAGACATTTTCTACATCCATTGTTTGACAGCTCCTATGCAGCTAATCAGCTATGAGGTGCCACCAAGCTTCCTCTTCTGCAAGGATTTGAAGAGAGCCTGGCCACAGTGCCTCCACTCTGCTTTCTTTCCATCCCCATCATGTGCTTGTGTGGGAAGCTGGGCTTGCTGACTGGATTTCATCCCAGGGGTAGCAACATATTTCTCCCTGTAATTTCCATACAGTTATAACTACAAATCTCCATGCTGTAACAATTTTTTTTCTGTTAAAATGTAGTGTTCCATTTTTCCTCAATTTTCCTCTCAGTCTTTTTTGCCACATGATGATACTCATTTGTGGAGGTTAGGTGGTGAAAAGTGCAAAGAGAAAAGATGGAGGCAAACAAGAAGATACGCTGAGTTAATGCTATGAGTGAATTAATGTCAGAAAGGACAAATACTTCATTAACTGCTTATATATAAAACCCAATTCTTATAATTACATTTTACCTAATAGATCCTGTGGAAGAAACTGTGATTTTTGCACATTTTTCTACTAATTTATTTCCTTTTTGCAATTTTTAAAATACAAACATTTTATTCTCATATGTAAACATAGTTCTGGGACTTAATGTACTTTGCAGGTAATGGAGGAAAACTGTAGACCTGATATGGCAACACAAGCTACCAGAAGGATATCCCAGGCAGAAAAATGACACTCACAAGTATTTAGTTCTGCTATGCACCTGCTCAAGAATAATGGCAGCTTGGGTCATCTACAGAGCACTCTCCAATACAGTTGCTTCAAGACACAGACACATAAGAAAAAAGTGAATTTGCTGAATTATATCTGTTGTCTCCTTTTTTCCCTCTTTTTAATTTTTTTAAAATTTTCTCTTTCCTTCTTTTTTTTTTCCTGACAGTAGGTGAGCGGTTTCACTGCAATGTAATATTTCTATGAATTGATGTTAGGAAGTTACCATTAGTTTACTCCATACCAAATTTCTTTATGAAGTGACTATTTATAAACTTTATTGTATTGTTTTTTTTGTACCTAACACAGGTCTTTTTCTGACTTAAAAGCTGATGAACATTTGGATTTTTTGATTTATACTTCTAGTTATTAAATGTCGAATGTAGAGCAAAAGCAGTACTGAAATAGGCAAAGTAGAACTCTAATTTCAAAGAACATAGTTTCTGCGGCAGTGGCTTGTTCTCCACATGTAAAATGATCCCTCTCTCTGTCCTAAATCTAGAAAACTCAAAATAAAATCCAGCTCTTTCCCCTTTGTTTTTCATTGCACCAATATGATGATATCCACAGAATACACAAATTCACAGTACTGCTTTCATAGGGCAAAGACTTAGCAATGGATTTCAGAAAGGGTTGTGAAACAAAGACTGCTAAGAAAAACAAAAGCTATATGATCATATTTTCTTTGAATATTTTCTCTGCACAGGACAGACCTCTTTAGCAAGCAGAGATGAACAGAAGTTTATCTTATTGTCAGTATCTAGGTGCAAAACCACACTGTAAAGTTAGTGAAGTTGCTGGCAAGACATATCAAATTCATTTTGCAAAGGAAAATGAAAATTATTAATTTTCCACAATTTGACATTATAAGGAAACTCATTACAAATGCATAAATTTTATGTCAACAAGCTTTTGTGAGTCTTTAATTACATCCTGTGATATTTTCAGACTATATTTTAGTTACATTTAATTTTGAAATTTGGTTCCCTCACTCTTTGTTTATTTTCCTTTTCAAGTTGCTCAGAGAAATTTTATTGCTAATGTTGTGTTCTGCATTCAAATCAGGAGAGTAAGCTCTTCACAATACAACAGACCTGCATAGATGAAAAGTTCCATAAAGTTGGACACAGACATAACTAGGAAATTGTCAGAGAAGGTGGATTGGCCAGCATTCACATGACTGTTTTCAAAGTAGAAAACATTGAGGAAAATAAGAAAAAGGAAAAGAGTGAATTGGCATTTAAGAATCTTTTTTCTCAGTTTCAGGGAACTTAGCGTCTGCTGCATATCTGCTGCATATTTTTTTTCCCGCATACAATGTTTAGATCTCAGCGATGGTTTGTCCATGTTCAGTGTATTTCTCCTGCTCCACTCAGGGATAAATGAGGGTTTTGGTCAGCCTCAAAAGGAAACTTTTATCTATTCTAATTACCAACATGGGGAATATATCTCACCCTGACCATAACCAAAGAAAGACTTATTTTATATCCCAACCCTGGCACATTGCAGTGAGAATTGTTAACTTTTCTGTGCTCACATAACTGCCCTTCCAGGTGCTAGCATCAGAATTTCCCCTCACTTTGCCAACTCCAGTCATGAATTTGTTCCTGCCCCTGTAACAGGGTTATGTCACAGCAGGCAGAGAGCTGAGCAGACTCTTCTTATCTACGTCTCTACATCAGAGCCTCATCTAAATTGCAGTCAAGAGCCCAATCCTGAATTGTCATAAACTGGCCCATTTGTACCTAAAAAGAAAGTCTCCAAATAACTGAAATCCCTCCATTTCATAAGTTACAGGTCCCTTCCATGATGCAGTGATGACACAAAGAACCTAGCAATTAATATTTATTAGGTTTTGTTTTGTTTTGATAAACATATTTAACACTTTGCCTAAGTGTCTTGAAAGGCGGATAGAAATCAAGTAATATGTAGAATGACATTAAAGGCAGCAACCTACTGCAAAGATGCAGATTGCCAGGAGTTCATTTTATATAATCTTTAGTACTTCTTAGCAAGTGACTGTTGAGAACAAGGTATTATATTTTAGCAAGACAAATCAGAAGGTGAAAGTGACTTTTAATGATTCAAGTACATTTTCAACATACTAGAATGATGGTACTCATAAATATGTCCATAAGGAAATATCTTTATGTAATGGACCTTTAGGTCTTAGTGTTGTGACCATCATCCATCATTCTATGGCTCAATGTGCTATTCAAATGCTAACTCTGCCCTCTTGAGAACCCATCCCACCCTTCCCCAGAGGGCTAGAATCATACTCAGGACTTAAACAAGACTCAAGTGTCTTTGACTTTTAAGGTGTGTATAGCTTACATTTAAGGTATTGATGTTTTTCTACACTATACAGGTGTCAAATTATTCTTTTAATTTGCAAAAGAATGATACACCTGTGTTTCATAATTTTCTTTATATCCTTTTTAGTTCAAACAAACAAAAAACCCCTAAAAATAATTGTACTAGGTGTCCTACTCTTATAAGTTATTTAGAGAGGGAAATCCATTACATATCACTGTCACTGATTAGCATGTGAGTCCAGCAGAAAAAAAGTAGACATTTTAAAAAATCAAAATTCATATTCTTTGCAAAAGTAAAGAACTTTTATTATAGCCTATCAACATTCTTTGTCTTGTCATTGTGTCCCTTTAATTTTATTTTTCCTCATTTTAATTACCATTATTTTTCTTATTCCTCCGTCCGTGTCCCTTCACCTATTATGTCTAAAGTCTGTTTTCTCCATTTACAAGTTTATTTCCACCCTTCTGTACATTTTCTGAACAACTGCTGCATTTGCTTCAGAGGACGTGCAAAACTATGTTTGTGATTGAAGAAAATGAAACATTAAAAAGCTGTGCTTAATCACTCTGGAAAAGTATCTTGACATCAGAAATAGATTATGATTAGCTAGCATGATGAAATTTAAAAAAAAAAAACAACCAACCAACCAAAAAACAACAAAAAAGCTGAAAATATACAAATAAAAAAAACAGTCTGTTAGAGCTTCTGATTTTCTGTGGAGCAAATCTGATTTTATTTTACTTTAAAACGTTGACTTCAGTAATGACACTTTCAGCACCACTCTGCATCAAGAGACTGTCTCAGAATTTATATGAACCTACATATTAATTTCTAAATTGAGAGAAAAACTCCCAGAGCAACCCAAATCTGCTCACTTTTAAATGAAGCAGTACATACAGGTATAAAGACAAGTTTACAGATTGTGTATAAGTGTTTTCTTAATTCCTCCGTTATTTTAAAATCTCCATTGTCATGCACTGTTGACTCAGGCTGTGTATTTGATATTAAACTGACAAATCCCATATTTCAAAGGTTGAATGGTGATGTTCTAATAAGATTGACACAGTAATCCTGCCTCTGATAGTCCACAAATGGCATTGTGGCATTTATTACTATAGAGAAACCAACAGTTATTCATTCGTCTCTCAGATTTAACAAGCGTGCAAGTACATAGAATAATTTTATTACCATGTTTATCTCAGTAATTCAATAAGTAAACAGACAAAATGTTGAACAAATAGGAGCATAGTTACATTACAAAGTAGTACTGTGAGCATTTCTTAGAAGTAAGGATTTAAGAATATAGCTGCTATACACATCTAACCTAAATTCTGCATTTCTTACTATGATGGGAATTAGAAATAAATGTGAGAGAAAAGAGGTGTCTGTTGTTTAGCTCTTATATACTCCTCTGTCTGCATCACTGTAGCATTATGAAGGATTTAACTTTCAGTGAACTTGTTGCTGAGATATCACCACTTTCATTTTCAGCTTGGATTTTTCATACTCACTTGATAATGCATGCAAATCAATTTCACTGGCTGCCAAGCCTTTCATGTGCAATTCACTATCATTTTGCACTCCTTTTTCAAAAGACAGAAGGTGGATGAAAGGCAAAATAAGACAAAAGAAATAATTACATATTTCTTCACATAAAGTCCTCACAACCTCTCCAACAGATCTGTAAAAAATTAGGAATAAAAAGTGGATAAATTAATAATTTTTATTTTTACTGGTTCTTAGAAAGTAAGGACATCAGTTTATGTCCTTAAAATATCCTCTGGCCCCAGGACACCTGTGCAAGACAAGTTAGAGAAAGTCTGAACCAGCTGAAACAATATAAACACTGCAAATTTCTTCAAATACACAAACATAATACAAAATTCATTCAAATTTCAGGTGCTTTGAAAATTATTTCCAAAACAATAAATTGAACACTGGATTTATGTGCTCAATAAAGATAATTTTTAATTATTTGAATTGATATGCCTATGACTTAAAGAAGGAAATGGTAAAACTGCAAGACCTGTGTCATAAAGGAAATACAGTTCAACATAATATTTATTGTCTCCCTTTTAAAACTGCATTCTTTACAGCAAATGTTTGCTTGCTATTAAAGAAAACTCCTTCAAAGTGAGTACATTTTATGAAGTCTGTATTTAATTTAATTCTGATTCACAGACAAACAATGTACATTCAATAAATATGTATGTTATCCGGGCTAAAAATAATTGTCAAAGAAAATAACCAGTGATTCCTTTCTGAAAAATCAGCCTCCTACTACTTTGATCCTAAATGAGCTGCACAAAATGCATAATCTTGCATAGTCATTAACTATGAGGTGGAGATTTGCAATTTACATTTCTATTTTTATTTAAGCAAGAATTATTTTTGTCTTTCCATTTTGATTGCTTTGTTTTCAAAATCAGTTACGTGATACCAGAAAAGTATTTGACTTTTTACTCAGATTAGCCATTTCAAACCCAGCTTCATGGAGCTATTGTCCACATTATCAGAGAAAGAAAAAGAAAAAATATTATTTTCAGCTTATTATTATTTGTTTTGTCTACATTAATATTTTTTCAGGCTCTGGAAATTATATCAAGAGCATAGACTCACTTCTTTAGCTTTAGATTCAGCAATCATGATCTAGGCATTATGAACTACATAGTGTCACGTGTTACCTTACTGACTAGGCCTACATGCAGAAAGGAAATATTTTTTTGTCATTATCTGCATTATTGTGCTACCATATCTCCTCTAGTACTGGTATATACCTGTCCTGTACCTCCAAATCCTTTGCTGTGATTCAACTAATTCACAACTGAGAAACATGTTGATATGTTGCCAGTTTTTACAAATTTGACTCTTCTCTGCAAGGCCATTATCTTCCTTTTTTTTTATAAAGATGAAACAACAATGTTTTCAATATATCACTGGTGGAAGTGTTGGTCACCAAGGCTGACTCAATGCATCATCTCCTATGGTGTTAGGAATTTTTCTTCATATATTGTTTATATTTTCTTCACTCCTATTAATCTTACCAAATTAAAACCCTCTCAGAGATCTCTTCCATATTCCACAGTGAGCCAAAAGTGCCCTACAAAGGTAAGCTGATCAGGAAATTTCAATCTGCTGTTCTCATGCTCCATTTGCAGTCTACCAGATGACAATTCCTAAAAAAAGGGCTTATTACATTTAATAATGGACATTAACTGATAAATGCCCTTCCACCTGGCCTTGATTGGAAAATTAATTTTGTTCTGCCTCTCTTTTCAGCAAATGGAAAATTTCAAATTCTTTATTCAAGAGATCTAACTTGGAGCATCAGTATCTGTTAATAAAAATATATTATTTTAAAACTTTGGGATAAAAAGTACTAGTATTTGTACTGTATAGGTTAGTTATTTTTTATTAAGAAACATTTGAAATAATTTTTCTATGTGTATATTATATATATACACAGAAATATATATATATATATATATGTAAATGTATGTGAGAGAGAAACAGTCTTGAAAGTCTTGATTTGATAGTTTAAATCTATCTGGTGTCTCATCTGGTTGACAATGAACTTGAAGTTTTCACAATTCTGCCAAGGAAGTTTTGCTCTGTTGTAATCAGTTCACTTTGTAAGTAGACACAGGAAAAAAAGAGTAATGCATACAGTCATAGCAAAATCTTTGTTCTTCAACAGCTCTTCAGATAATTCAGATATTACCCACATGGAAAGTGTCTCCTGTTGAACACTGGAAAAAATTCCTACTAGTTTCTTTATAGATATTCCTTTTGCTGACAGAAAAGGTGAACAGATTTCTTCTCTTGCTGAAGAATGAAAATCAGAATCCACTTCTGAGTTGAATGAATATAAAAGTTTCACGTACCTTAAAGGCCAATTGAATTTCTTTTTTTTTTCTTTTGTTTGACATGTTCAAAAAGTTATTTACTCAAAATTTTATGGCGTTTCCAGTCTGAAATTTATTTTGGTGTTAATGATTCCCCAGTGACATACTTCTGACATGTGCCTTGGTCAGTGTGTACTACATACAAACAGGAGTACTAAATATTTATTCATTAACATCTCTGTGCCTTCCATTATCAGGTCACCCATCTAATTCAGCAATGGCTCCATCTCTTCCCTGGTATTCCTTTTGCTGCTGATGTACTTGTAAAATCCCTTCCTGTTGTCCTTGATGTCCCTTGTCAGACCCAATTCCAAGTGAGCCTTCTCTGCGTATTGTGATTATATTCCCATAGTCCTTCCATGTGTCCTGTCCACTTTTCACATCCCATAAATATCTTTGTTCTAGCTGGGATTTCCTAGAAGCTCTCTTGTCCATGCAGATTTTCAGCAACCCCTTGCCTGATTTTTTCACCATGGGGATACTCTGGTTTTGAACTTGGGACAAGGGATGCTTGAAAATTTCCCAGCACTCTTGGCCTGCCTTCTCTTCCAGCCTCCTGTCCTGCGGGATACCTCCAAGGAGGACTTTGAAGAGGCCAAAGATAGCTCTCAGGAAGATCAGGGTTCTAGTCCTGCTTGCTGCTTTGCTTCACCCACACAGGATCCTGAGTTCCAGTCTCTCAGGAATACAAGCTGACACGACTATGTAGCCAAATTCAGGTTGAATTTTCTGAGTTTGCAAAGCTTCTTCTACTTGGCCCAATTACGAAGTTAAACATAAAGAAGGCAGAGAAAGAACAAAGTAGCCCAGCTGCTCTTTCACTTTTGTAAGCCTAGGCACTCTTTCTCCATTACCTATAATCTTCTGGCTTTTTATTCCTTGCAGAGAAGTAATAAGATATGCAAGGCCTGATTTGAAGGACAATAATGATGTCCATTTTAAATTTTTATACTTTGAGGTGGAATTTTCAACTCTGATTCCATTTCAACAATTTTATTTTGTCTAGGATGTTCAAACTTTAATGTTGCTCTTTGAGTGCAACATCAAAATAAGGAAAGTAAAGACTTAAATTAGAAAATAATATTGTTCTGAAGATTAATTGACATATTGAACTGCACACAACTGCAGTAACAGAACAGCGTAATGATTCTAAAGATGTGAGATTAATTGCTCCCTCACATTCATTTTTAATGAAGAGTAACAATTGAGCTGACAGGCTAATTATTATAGTTATCCAGGTCTCTGCTATAATAACAGTCATAATGTAACTCGTCAATCAAAATATAACCCTTATAAGGTTTTTGCTCTTTAAAACTCCAACCCCATTTTATCATTTAAAGGACAGTGACTCCTGACAGTCATAGACCAAGGGCACTTTGACAACCGATCCTCCCTTTTACATTTCAAGTAACAGCTTCAAAATTCAGAGTTGATTAATGAAAGAAACTTTCCAGATTAATTTTATAACTGTGACCTAGGAATGAAATTTAGAACAGATGCCTTTTAGATTTTCCACTATTTAGAACTTTCTACAGATATGTACTTAGGGAGTCCAGGACAGATATCAAGAGCAGAGATGAAACTAGAGTTGGAGCTCCTGCATGTCATTGGACATGGTCTATGAATTCTGGTACAGAATCAATAACAATGTTCAACTTCAGTTGTTGGGTTTTTTTTATCAGTTTGGGGTTTTTTTGATTGGTTGACTGGTTCGTGAATGAAAAAGAATATTTCCAGTAATAAATATAAGACAAGACAGGAATTATGAGCACAGCTTAATCAAGTGTCTGCTTGGAAGAAAAAAGTAGCAAAAAATATGGAAAACACCTCAAAATCCCTCATCCTCACAAGTCTAATTTTACTTCCATTGCAATGAACCAGCAGCTTCCTAATGTCATCAGCCAATTTAAGTTCAAGATGTGTAACACATCCTTTCCAATTCAACTTTTTGTATTTTTTAAAAATACTTCAGTTACAAAGTGTTCTCCATTTTTTATTAAATCTAAATAATACAGACACCCACAACCTCTTATTTTTTGCTTTAAGGAAAAGGTCTTTGTATCATGAAGGACAGAAAGTTTTCCTAAATCACAGTTTTTACCTTGATCTTGCATTGTGCCTAATGCAATTGAAAAGAACCTTCATATATACAGACCGAATATTCTTAGGCATGTCAAGTCATCCAAGTTGGACCCCATTGCCCAAGTGTGGTTAAACAAAAAAAAAGACAGAGAGAGGAAAAAAAAAATCAGCTATTTTCCCTATGAATAATTTCACCAATAGCACTTACCCATTAAACTGTATTTGTTTTTTCTTACTTTTACAAGTTTGATTAAAAGGAAAATATCAGTTTCTCCACCCTACAGGCTTAAGGCTGAACCAAAGCCTGGCCACAATTACTAAATTGTAATTTCAAAGCAATGCATTTGCAAATACAGTATGGTGAGAAACAGGTCACCTTTTCAGCTCCCTGGTCTGTGAATTTTATGAGGCTGGGGACCTGTGTTGGCACTCCGAACTCACTCAGAGTTAATTTTCAGCACAACTGCTGGTTTTGTCTTTCTTGCATACATATTCTTCCTCCACAGGCTTGTTCACTTCTCCTTAGACCTGAGTAATTGAAAAATAATGTCACCTTTATCTTATCTCGAATTCCCTCAGGTGGCTTAACTCACAGTCCAAGGGTCCCCTCAGGGAGGGGTGGGCCTTGGTGGTTGCAGCGTCTTTATAGAGTTTTGCCATAATGGGCAAACAGTCCTTCATAACAATGTTTAAGCTGTTAACCACTACATTTCAGCCTTTCACATGGTGCTTGCTGATGTCATTGCTGAATTTAATTCCATGTCACCCAAGAGACACAGAATTTATGTGCTTGCTAAGCACACAAGGAATACTCCAAGAATGTCTAGGTTATATGGCTGAGCCTGTTGAAGCATAGTGCAGTGACAAATGGCTCTTTGTCTACACAAAGTCACATTTTGCAATCCTTGGAACAGGTCTCAGAGGTTGGTTTGCCATGCTCTAGTCCGACTTTGGCCAAAACACACAGTGCTGAAGTGCTACAGGCTTTTAGAGCATTGCTACTTTTGTCCTTCTCAGTCAATATCTTTCATCTCATCCTGCCAAAGATTTTCTCTTTTATATCACATCCCTTTTGATGTCCAAACTTATTTTTCACTGTTGCCTCAGAGAAATGATTTAAAAGAGCTTTCTCTTTTTTTTTTGTGGGTTGACTCTTTCATAAGCTTTTTTCTTACCTGTTGCATTGCTCTACTAACATCTTCAGTAACAAAAATATACAGGCTGTATATAAAATTTTATTAAATAAATTCTATATTCTTTCTCAGCATAATATATTAATTTACTACATATTGCTATTTGATTGTCTGTTTTGTTGGAGAAATAGTTAGACAACAATTATAATGAAATCCTTGATTAATTAATTGGGAAAATACAATGCAGGGGGGAGATGGGGGGCAGGATTTGTTTGGGTTTTTTGTTAGCACTCTTCTCCTTTTAAAAACCTGGGTTGCTATCCCACAAAATCTAAAAGCTGAAATGTGGCATTGACATTTTCTGAAAAAATCCCTTCACCCAGCATTTTTCTCCTGAGAAGCTGAGAAGCCTCAGAGAAAAGGAAAACAATTCTTATCTCATTTGCTTCTCCTGTTTTGCTTGTGTGGAATGAGTTTGGAGACTGTTTACCACAGGTGATCATTTCATTGGATTCTGCTGTGTGTTGTTTTCACTCATTGGCCAATCAGGACCAAGCTGTGTTGAGACTCTGGAAAGAGTCACGAGTTTTCATTATCTTTTTAGCATTCAGTGAGTATCCTTTCTGTATCCATTAATACAGTATAGTATGGTATTCTTTAATATAATATAGTACTTTAAAGTAATAAATTAGCCTTCTGAGAATATGGAGTCAGATGCATTTTTCCTGTCTTTGTCAGGACATTCCCAGCAAATACAATACTGACAGAATCAAACAACTCATTAAATGGTGACTAGAAGACTGCATATGAACTTTAGTTTCAGTAGTAGATGTCTGCAGTTGGCTTTTAAAGTCTTAATTCATATAATGCAAGTGAAGAAATCCACATATTTACAAGGCCTGGCTTTAACTCTGTTTTTCATAATAACATGGAAAATACTCACAGAATAACTTCCTTCACCTGTTTTTCCTGTATCTCTCTTGATCTGAAAATGGTATTTCGTTAATCAACTTATGTTGACTTCATTTCTTCAGGTTCTTGTTTCTGATTAACTTCTCATTACATTAACATTTTTTTCAATAATTGTTGTGCACACTCAGAGGGGAACATTATAAGCTGCAAGCTTCCATCACCTACCTGTGGGAGTAGTTTTCCCAAAGGCTGATAATCACTCAATTTCTGTCCTCAAGTTAGCAGCAACAAGTTGTCATAAAACTGAGGAATGCCTAAGGAGACAGCGTTTTTTTCTCCTAAGTATTGTATGAGTGCACAAGGAAGGGTTGCAGTGCATGGTGGTGGCATGTAGGCATCTCCCACAGCACTGAAAAACATTACTTGCCAAACTGAAGTGAGTGGTTTTTGTGTGTTTGTTGGTGTCTTTATTTTGGATGATACCAGTATGGATTTTTTCCTTATTGTTAGGTAGAAGGCAATAATTTTCTTTCTGGTAAAGTGCACCAAAAATAATTAATAGGTTTGTAAGAATCAAAAGCCCCATTAAAGAATATGTTTTATTTTCCTTACTTATCTAAATCAGATATATGTATCTAGTCATAATTTTGAGCAGGTTAATTTTTCTCTTTCTTTTTAATTTTTTTTATTTATTTCTTGACTTGTGGAATCATGCCTCAAAAAGCCACTAAGACCAGAATTACCTATGGAAAAACTAGTAAAAGCAGAAAAACCCATTAAAAAAATAATCCAACATTTAAATAAGTATAGACTGTATTTAAGACCTAATTCTTATGATATTTTTTAGCCCTTTTAGAAAAGTCAACATGATTTTCTTTAATTTGACAAGTTTTAGGAAGGTGCAGCCAACAAATACACAGGAAAAATATAGTGAACTGCAGGTATTGCATTTTCTGCAAAATACCTAAATGCTGGTTTTATGTTTTAAAAATATTGTAAAATTAATGGAAAAGAGAATTAAATTCTCATGGGTTAAAATCTACACAGATAAATATTCTAAAATTACTCTGTTACCTGACCTTTAAGTAATCAAAAGTAGGAGAGCTGTAAGCAGGATAGCACAAGCACATGAAAAAACACAGAGACAAGACATATGCAAAGAGTATCCAAAAAGCAGCCAGGATGTGCAATATAAGCCTAATGAGGTAAAGACTGGAAGTCTGCATCCACATCAGGCAGTGATATATATGCACCCTGAGACTCAGTAACACATTACCTTTAGTAGGCAGACTAAAGAAATTATGTCAGAGTTGAGTTAATGATGTGGCAGCATTTGTGGAGGTGCCAGGTAAAATGACAGTGCTTAGCAAATTTATCCTAAATAGTTGCTGCTGCTTAATGGCTTTCTTAGCAACACAAGAACCTATATGAAAAGGTCGGTCCTCCTGCGCTGCAGAAACATAACACACTGTGAAATTAGCTTCTCCACTTTAAAAAATGGCATTTTCATAGAATTTAAATTTCAGACTTGAAAATATAAGGATGAGTATACTCAGAGTCATACAGATCAATGTAATACAAATTACCTGCATTCTTAAACTTTTCCTGGTAATTTTATTCCTGGAACCAAATGCATGACATAGATGAAAAATACGATCAGATGTTATCAAATTACTTCTCTAGGACAACTGTCTCTTAGGAAACTTTGCCAGCTAAATAAAATATCAAAAAGTTTTTTCTTCTCCAAAGATCCAAATCAACATCCACTCAGACATCCAGGAAACTAAAACTACAGGGGTGGATTTTGTAACAACAAGTCCAAGAAAATCAGCCTTAAAGAGCTATTTTTTTTTCTGAAAACTATTTTCTCTGAAAATGTTTTAGTTATTCTTTTAAAGAGTGTCTTATATGAATGACTGGAAAATGTGTTATGTGCCTTCCTATTTTGTTTATCAGGAAAAAAAATATTGTCACATTCCAGATTCTTCTTTTAATTAAAAAACCCATAGCAGATTGAAGCTTACACAAAGTTCTGAAGTACTCTCCTGAACAATAGAGATTGCACTTAGTATAGGGGACTATGTATCATACAACACATATTTTAAAGTATCCATGTTCAGAAGTAAGTCAGCTAAGGATTAATTCTTGTGCACAAAATGACAGGATTAAAATTATGTATTTAAATATAGCTTCATTGTAAACAGCTGATTCAAGTTTAAATAATTTTGGAACAAATCAAGAGTATGTGAAGCTGAGGTTACAGTGACAAAAGTTAAACTTGAAGCTTTCTTACTTCTGAATACTTTTGTCTGCCATCTCAAAACCAAGGATGTTTAACTTGTTTTTTGAAATGAAATGTTTTTATATAGTAAGAGATATGCCAGTAATTAAGGATGTATGGTAATTTCTATTTCCTCATGGTTTTATGTTGATTTCAACTTTCAAAAAATTTCTCAGGTAATTTTGTATTTGCTGTCTTTGCTTGTTGATTGGGGATGATTGGTTGGTCTTTGTTTTTGTTTGTGGTTGTGTTTTTGTTTTTGGTTGTGTTTTTGTTTTGTTTTGTTTGGGATTTGAGAGTTTTTTTGCTTGCTTGTTTTTCAGTTTTCTTAAATCTGAGCAGGAAAAGTTAAAGTAAAATTATTACTTGTTAAAGTTATAACTTGTTAATGTATTGTTACATTTTGACCTAGAAGACTATTCACAGCTTACTACAATTTATCTGAAATTGCTTCTAATCACTTCTGACCAGACTTAGAGGTACACAGTTTATGTAGCTCATTGGCTATAATCATCAATTGTAATTATTTATCTGAGAAGTAATATGAGGAGAGATTGATATAAAGATGCATTTTATTTTAGCATAAAATGAAAAAACAAATCTTTGCCTCTGGATGAAGTGGGAATATATTTTGGTCCAAAATGGAAATAAAGGTTGAATTCTTGTCTCTGTTCTCTAGCGTTACTCTTGAACAATTCTGTTTGAAAACTCCTTATAAATATAAAATATGTTGTGTCTTAAAAACAATGGAGAAATTTTTTTTTAGGTTTAACTGAATGAATGTATTTTATTAGTTAAATTCTGCATGGTGAAAATGGCCCATGTTTCATACTCCTTAATAGTAAACCTATACTGTGTTATATCAAGCAAGCACATTTGTTCTGCTTTTTAAAAATATGCAATTTAGAATATCAAATTTAAAAGAAAAATATTATGTAGATACTATGGACTTATTGTGTAAGTTATGCAAGTTGTCTCCCAAAATAATTAAAAAGTATTTTAAAAGAATAAAGAAAACCAGTTATATACGTCTTTTGAAAAGACAGCTTAGAAATATATTATTAGTAGAAAAAAATTAAAACAGAAACTCTCTGAAAATATCCTAGTGCTGTAGGATGACATCCTACAGCATGTCATGTCAGTGCTACTGACACTGGACTCAGTCTAGGGAGCAGATGGATTAAATTAAACAGTTTCATTTTGCCTCTGAAGTCTAGTGGACAGATGCAGCTGAATCTCCGCACCAATTAATTTTTATCTATACATTTGCAAAATTTAAGGTTTTTTGCTTTTTTAATAAAGACATGCTTTTCCACAGCAGCGTTTCATCTTCTGCGAATAACTTTTTCTTCAGTGGTTGCATGAAGAAAGTTTCTAAGAACAAAATATCTTTTCAGCTGAGATATGGCAATTGATACTGAAATAAATTAGCAAGTGAAATTTTCCAACCTTTATCATTGACTAAACATTTGGAGGAATTTATAAAGAATAATATCTGAAGTTAGGGAAATGAAAAAAAAAAATCAGTGAAAATAAAATATGTATATACATTCTCACCTCTTGAAATTATATATGGAATGGGACTTCAATTTTGCTGTGTATTGCAGAAGTTTAACTTAGTTTCACTGTTCAAAAGAGAGGATACAGAAAATAAGCAACTTTACAGTGATCCATGAGACCAATGTTCTGTTTCCCTCTGAGGATGGAGAGCTCTTCAGATATTTTTATCCATGTCTGAAGTTTTAAAACTGTGATACTAATATTTAAAGTCTAAATAGTCAAAACAAACAGTCAGTTGTTACATTTATTCAGAATTTAATTCACACACTGGTGAGAAAGTACCTAGAGCACTAAATTACTTGAAATTAATTGAAAATTTCATTTAAGTTGTTGACTAGTTTCATGCAAATAAATTATAAAAAGAAACTAAGCCAATAATTCAGGAAAGCCTAAATGAAACAATTTTGGCTTGAAATTTTTGGAGACTGCATACATTAAAATTGCCAGAATGCCACTAAAATATTTACTTCATTTCATCTATATGCTAAGCTATCTTGATGAATTTATTCATGACACAAGTTAAAGAATCAGATATTTTATGCCCCAAAAATGGATACAGGGAAGTCTGTTTTTTCACAAGAATTACCTGAATGGAGAGTTTTCTTTAACTGGATTTCAATTTCAATGAGAAATTTTGGATATGCTATGGAAATTACTGTTTTATGTCATGAAGGAAATCAAATTTGGTTCTTATAGTTGGGTCTCTTCAGTTCTTAAAATGTATTTATTAATCTCAAATCCTGTGTCTGAACATCATTTTACCCATAGCATCTTTGAGAAAATCATATAAAATTTAATTAAAAATATTTTAATAAATGATTTTGCAAAAAATAACCTTGTATCAGGAAGTTTTTTTGACAGTGAGTTACTTTGGCTCTGGTCATGTACACTGTACAAGGTAACAGGAGGAAAACACCAAGAGAAAGAGTGTTGAGGACAGAGAAATTAGTGACTCTGGCTTTCTGAGCCCACTGAAAATACTTACCTGAGTCTGACTCAGGAAATCAACTGCAAATTAATTCATCCGATTATTAATTGCGATATAAAAAAGTGAAACTTTGTATTTTACTGAGACTTATTCTCATGTCTTGTAGAAGACATGAGAATAAGGCTGCTAATGTAGAGTCATATTTCCCCAATTTTTCATGTCTTCACAGAATGCTTCCAGGGAGATGTATACAGGAAAATAAAATGTGACAGCTACTATTTATTTATTTATTTCAAATGTTCTTTTAAAAAAATCATTCATCAGATGTTTGTGCTTAGACCAAAAGAGTATTTTTTTCAAGGAGTTTTGTGGCAAAATCATGCATTTAAGGCTTCATAATTTGTAAAAATCTTGTACTAATATACAGAGTGCGCTGCTTTAACTGTGTCCTATTAGACAGTTTAAAAGCAGTGACAGGTAAGAAATCTTTCTGCTACTAACATATGTCTTCATTTACAATATTATGAGAAATCTGGCACATTGGAAAAGCTTTTCCATACTTTTAATTTTAAAGCACAGGACTATGAGAAGTTAAGAAATAGGAAAGACTTAAGACAGTATATTAGGAAATGAAAAATATATTCAATGGTGTCCTTCTGGAGGTTAGTAGATGGTAAATGAACTCTCCTGCTGAACTGTAAGGGAGACATGCCTTCACAGAGCTCTAAGCTAGATTCTTCAGTGTGAGTTATTTCAAACAAATAGGGCAAGAAAAGTTTAGAAATGTAATTTTTGTAATGTATAATTTGCATACAGCATTCTCCTTTTGTCAGGTAATATTACAGATCTCTGAGAGATCTGGAGATACAAAAACACCTCAAAGTGTCTATGGCCAAGGAAACCTATTATGTGGAAGGAAAGAATAGCAGCTAAAACTGTAGAAAATATTTGGATGATATCCCAACTTCTCTCTCACTTCACACAAGGTCTTCACTGCCTTTTGCATTGCTGCTTTCTCCTTCAATTCCTTTTGCCTGGATTTGAACTACCAGATTTCTAGTGGCATGATCTACTCTCCATATTTTCTTTCCTAAAATATTTCATGTACTTAAGAAAATTCTGCTTTTCTGGAATTACTTCAACCTTGTGTTTCCAGCATAACTCCATGGTTGCGCTGCTTCCTCTCTAAATTTTGAAACAGGTTAAAAAACTTCTGGCTGAAGCAGAGTAAAGAATGCCCTTTCTCTGCTTTCATATGTTTTCCAAGCAATGAATTTTTCAGTGGTCCAACTACAAAGGCAGAAGTACAGAATGGCCAACTTTGAGGAATGTGATTCAGTTGGGGATGGTGCTTCCATTCTAGGTAAAAATAAAAGTTGGGTGTTTTTGTTTGGCTTTGATTGTTTGTTTTTATTTGGGTTTTTAGTTTTGTTTTGTTTTGACCTCAGATAATGGACAGGGTAAAGAATGGAAACTGATTAGAAATGGAAGAAAAAATAAAAAGTCTATTACATTTACATGGAAACCAAATCACTGGTACCTATGGTTCTACAGATGTAGTGCAGCTTAAAATAATGTACAGGAGAACTAATCATTTGGTCCTGAGCTAGACATATTAGGCACACTAAAAGAATGATGAAAGAAAGTAATTGTTGTGCTATTCCAATACTGAGTTAAAGAAACACCAAAATCTTCAAAATAGGCTGTGCTGGGGGTTTTTTGAGTAGTTTTCTGTGTCCATGGGATCTCTAGATCAAGTCCAAAGAAACTGACTGCATCAGTGAATAACAGATAATTCCAGGAGAGTAAAGGACCTGGGAAAAAAAGATGAGCATTTACCTTTCATACAGATCTGCTGATTAGGATGGCAATGCTATGTAATGGCTGATGTATAGCTTAAAAGTCACCACAGTTCTGATAATAAAAAAAGTGATCAAAAAAACCCCAAACAAAAAATGAAAATTAACAAAAAAGCAGGAAGCTTGTTAATAAGAAATTATTGTCTTTAAGAAAACTTCTGGAATATTTAAAAATACTTATAGTAACCCCTGTAACAGGTTTTGGTATAATAAATATTACCTTACAATAAAGGTTTGAGAAAACAAAAAATTTAGCATTCCCAGCAAGGTAAAGATTGCTAATTTGAAGCAAGAAGACAATCTTCAAAAGACTGAAGCTATGTACTAAGAGAGAAGAAATAAAAATAAACTCTCACAAATTTAATTAAAATAATTTAGAAATTAAGAATTAACAAAATAAATGTAATATTAAATCCTCTGAAGTGCAGGGAAGCCTACCACAGAGTCTGTAGAGCCAATTGATTGCCTGGATATCAAAAAAAAAACAAACAAGAAAAGAACCCAAACATTTAGAGAAGATAAGAGTGGTGCAGTGAAACTTAATGTATTTTCTGCATTAAATTCCTCTGTTGGATGTTGTAGTGCATTTTTAAGTTTCTCTTATGTTTTCCCATTTTATGTATTGTTCCCCCTTTGTACCTTGTAAAATGGTTCTTCCCTCCCCAGTTTTCCCGCCACAGATCTCTTTACAGTTATGTTACTATGGTTACCCCTGCCCCCCTCAGTTGTCAATCATTCAAATTATGTAACTTTCCCTCCCCTATTCTACCACATAAGTAAGTTTTTCCTCCTCCCTGGGCCCAGTCAATCACCCCCCACTCCTCCCAACTTTCGAGAACCTTCTTCTCTCTGGGGGTTGTGCTTGGCTGGGGTCCCGGGGCTCCTCCTTAACTTTGTGTTTATTGGATATGGTTGTATGTCAGTTATGTTATGCACCTCCCTATATGTTTTCCTATTGGCTAGCTGGGCTTCCCTCCCTTCTCCACCCCTTACCTTTAAAACCTTGCCTCTCCCCTTGTTCCTGGCCATTTGCTGGTCGGTGCCCTTCTTCCGTTGGTACCTGCCATCCTTCAATAAACCGACTTTAACCCCCAGCAAGTGGTCACTCCCTTTCCTCGTCTCGTCCAGTGCATATAATCCAGTCCGCGATCCAGCCCAGCCTGAAGCCACGACACCAAGGGGGGCTGGCCTCAGATGCAGCGGGGGCATCGGCCGATACCCCTCTAGCTAGCTGGACTTCAGGCCTCATATGCCCTCGCGCAGTTTGGCGCCCAACGTGCGGCCCACGAAGTGGACTATTGACCACTGACCGGACCCCGTGGAGTTGGATTATAACTATTCTTTGGACGCCAGACTACCTCGGGTAGTAGCAGGCCCCGTTGTAGGGGCAGCGTTCCCTGGGGATCGGGACCACAGCCTCCAGCACCTGAAGAGGACAGCCCCGGAGACGAGGACCACGCCCAGTTTTCATTTCCGCCGCCATCAGATTGGTAAGTCCGGGCCCCGACCTGGGGACTCTCCGGGCTTCTCCCTTGCCTTTTTAAATCTTCCCTAGGAGTACATGCCCTGCTCTGGGGACCTACTCCCTACCCTTTTCCCTTGAGGGCTGTACACCCGACTTGGGGACAGTCCTCGCTCCCTTGCATTTTTTGTTTTCCCTTTCCCGTGAGTGCCGGCTTCCCCAGACTTGGGGCCCGGACTCACCACCCAACATCCTTTTTTCCTTCTAGCTGAACCCCCAGACTTGGGGACAATGGGGGGAGCAGGGGCCGGCGGTGGGTGGCTCAGTGTTTAAGTTTTCTTTATCTCTGGGTGAGTGGTTTTTCCATCAGTGGATTTTCCCCCTTCTATAGGCAGCAGTTCCTGCCCTAGAAGGTGCCATGGGTGCGGGCTTGGGAAAATCCCAGAAGGGAGTTTATTATGTGGTTAACGGTTTGCTGCTTGGGGGTGGCTATCAGGCCCCCAAGAAGGAGTTGAAGGTTTTGGTTAAAGGGGTCTTTTCGAAGTTCCCCGAAGTTTCCCCGGAACTTGCGAAACAGCCACGGTTTTGGTCAGCCGTTGTAGCTAAACTAGATGAGGCCGTTAACTCCGGGGAAACTAAGTTGGCCACCGTGGCATATTGGACGGGCGGAGTGTATACCACACTCCGTCCATCTGGGGAGCTGAAGAAAAGTCTGTCCAGTTTGTGTTTGTCCCCGCATTCTCCCGGTTCGGTTGCCCTTACCCCTCAACCCTTACCCTCTTCCCGTAGGCAGGAGCCCTCAAGGTGGATTTTGAAGGCCGACAAGAGGCAGGGGGTCCATCCTGCCCCTGCTCCCCCTTGACCTGCTCGGCTTCCCCCTTTGAGGAGCCCTGGCCAGGCTCTTTCTCTTCCCTCACCCTCTGTCCCAGTCCCCAAGTCCCCGGTTGGTTTCCAGAAGTTCGTGCGGTTTACTGAAGGTTCGCAAAATGGCTCCCATGGAGCTCAAGATGGCGGCGACCACGTGGTTGTTCCCTCCAGGGCTCCTTCTTCTTCCCCCAACCCTTTCCTACCCAGCGCCAACCCTTTCCTTCCCCCTGACTCAACCCCTTCTCCTGTTGCCCCTCCCTCGTTTCCTCCTTCCTTCCCACCCTTTTCTCCGCCCTCAGCTCCTCCCATGACTCCTCCTTTTGCCCCACCTGCAGTTCCGCCCCTTGACTCCTCCCCTGTTCCTCCCTCATATTTCGCTCCGCCTCCGAACTCCACCAAGGAGGCGGAGAGGGGTGGTGTGCCGCGCCCACGCCCTCGTCCCGCCTCTTTGCCAGACCCCGCCTCAACCTCCTCTAATTCCAGTTCCCACGCTCCCTCTTCTGGTTCCCACGCTTTGTGTTCCGGGAGGGGGGGGGGGTGGATGACCGGAAGCCGGGGCAGGCACCTATATTGGAAGCTGCTCCGGTCACGTACCACCTGAGCGGAGAGGGGAGTTCCCAGGCCCAATGGATGCCTTTAGCACAGGCCCGGATCAAGGAACTGTGCAAGGCGCAGAAGGAGTATACCCGGGAGTACGAGTACTTCCGGGGGCTCCTCCGTAACGCCCTTGCACAGGGAGATCTGGTGCCCACGGACCTGAGGGCTCTCTTCTCTAGTCTCACAGGACCCATGGAGTTTAGGGTCTGGATGGCCGAATGGAGGAGGGAGATCTTGGAGGTTCTCCCAATTCTTTGGGGGAGCCCTTCAATGTCTCATGATGCGGATGGTCTGGTGATTTCAGAAGACCATCTGGTGGGTGAGGGGCAGTGGGCAAACGGGGCAGCACAGGCAAAGGCTCTCTTCCCGCAGCAACTAGTGGAGACCTGCAAGGCTGCAAGCTTTTTCAAGCTCGCCGTCGTCACCTCCCAGTGGGAGGACGAGGAGATTCGGCAGGGGGCGCAGGAACCCTACATGGCTTTTATCGAGCGCCTCAACCACTTCGTGGAAGCACAGGTGTCCGGGGACAGGGAGAGAGAAGGTACGCTCAGAAAGATGGCGTATTACAACGCCAATTCTAAGGGCAGAAGAGCCATCAGGACTCTCCCTCAAAGTCCCCGGCCCACGGTAGAGGCAATGATAGAAGCAGTCATCAGTAGGGTTCCTTTGTCATCGCGCCCAAAAAGATCATCTGTGGCCTTTGCCGAGTGTCCAGAGCCGGAGTTCTGCGAAGCCGAAGCTGCCCCCGTCGCCGGACATTCAACACCAGGGTCCGGCAGAAGATCAGCGACCACCCACCCCTGCCACTTGTGTGGCAAGATAGGGCATTGATGACCCAATGCCCAATGAGACTTGATTATTTTGAGTACCGGAGGAAGTGGGAAAAGGAGGAAAATCAGGGCCCAAAAAACTAGGCCCTGAGCGCAGCCCCTCCCTGCACTATGATAAAAATGCAGTGGGCCAGATAACATCAAGTGGGGAGGAAGGAGAAAAAGGAGAGCCGCCGTTCACCTTGCCAGACTTGACACATTTATCTGACTTGACAACTCCAACCTGTGGTACTTTGTCTACTCCTGCGCTTAACACCATGTCCTCTGTTTCCCCCTACAGGCTGCAGCTAACTAGGGATCTCCATCTCCCTAATAGTGACCTTCAGCTGGTGTCTGTCGACCTGCAACACCTGGGTCGCTGGAGGAAACTAGGACGTTGCAGGTGGACCGTCGTCGGGGACACTAAGCACATGCCGCGAGACATCTACATCGTCCCGGGTTTGGTAACTACCGACCGGGACCGTTTCGCGGTAGGGCTGTACTGTGTCCGACCCCCACTCTTCCTCCCCAAGGGACAGGTTATCACCCAGGCCATCCCAGTTCCACATGAAGACCATTGGAAGGGACACGCAGAGAAGTCATCGCCTCCAACAGTGGCCTGGGCGCAGCTGGTAGGGAGGGAGAAACCCTGCCTGACTTGTCAACTTTCGTTGGGCGGGGACAGAAAGATCGTAAGGGGTCTATTGGACACGGGGGCAGATGTGACGATCATTCCCTCTCGGGAATGGCCGTCGCATCGGGGCTTGCAAAGCGCTGCAGGCATGATCTCAGGTGTTGGGGGCCTTCAATTGGCCAACCAATCTAAGAGCATTGTGCAAATTAAGGGGCCCGACGGGCAATTGGCTTCTATACGCCCGTTTGTTTCGGATTACACCGAGCCTCTCTGGGGAAGAGACCTGCTAGCCCAGTGGGGAGCCAGAATTGACGTACCAAAGGCTCCCCAGGTTTTTCGGGCGGTGGCCACTGAAGAGCGCCAGACCTGGAAACTGAATTGGCTGTCAGATAAACCAGTATAGGTCTTGCAGTGGCCACTTAACAAACAAAAATTAAAGGCGCTCAACGAGCTCGTTCAGGAGCAGCTGCTAAAAGGCAACCTGGTGGAGACCATGTCACCTTGGAACTACCCAGTGTTTGTCATCAAGAAGCCTAATAAGGATAAGTGGCGGCTCCTGACCGACTTCAGGCAAATTAATGACCTAATTGTTGAAATGGGGTCTCTCCAGCCAGGGATGCCCTCCCCAGCAATGCTCCCCCAAAATTGGAATCTGGCCATCATAGATATAAAAGACTGTTTCTTTCAAATTCCCCTTCACTCGGACGATGCCCCGCGCTTTGCGTTCACGGTTCCATCCATCAACCAAGAGTCTCCAGCCAAGCGCTACCATTGGCGGGTCCTTCCTCAGGGCATGAGGAACAGTCCTGTGATCTGCCAGTGGTACGTTGCTTCGCTGCTGTCACCTATACGTACAGCCTTCGGGGATGCCGTCATTATCCATCATTACATGGATGACATCCTCATGTATGCAACCAACCACAGTCTACTTGCCCATGCGCTTGACCTGACAACCAATGCGTTGGTTGCAGCAGGGTTCGAGCTCCAGCAGGACAAGATTCAGCAGATGCCACCTTGGAAGTACCTGGGCCTCGAAATTACAAAGCAGACCATTGTTCCGCAAAAATTGGCTATTAGGACGAAAGTCCAGACCCTAGCGGATGTCCATCAACTGTGTGGGCCTTTAAATTGGGTGAGACCCTGGCTGGGCATTTCTACCGAGGACCTGGCCCCCCTTTTCAATTTGTTGAAAGGGGGAGAGGGGCTGAGTTCCCCTAGGGCTCTCACCCCAGAGGCATGGGTAGCTCTGGAGAAGATCCAAAAGGCTATTTCGGCCAGGCAGGCCCACCGCTACCATCCGGGCCTGTCCTTCAAATTTATAGTACTGGGAAAGTTGCCACACCTCCATGGCATTATACATCAATGGGACGACAGTTTAAAGGACCAAGGCTCAGGAGATAACCTCTTGATCATAGAGTGGGTCTTTCTGAGCCATCATCGGTCCAAAAGGATGACACGGCCACAGGAGTTGGTAGCCGAACTGATGCTTAAAGCAAGATCGAGGATCAGGGAGCTAGCAGGGTGTGATTTTGCATGCATACATATTCCAATTAAATTAGAATCGGGCCAACTGAAATTAAAGACCTTTGATGAACTGCTGCAGACTAATGAATACCTTCAGTCTGCACTCGACAGCTACACCGGGCACACCGGCCGGTAGATCGGCCGGCCCACAAATTATTTAATTCGGAGTTCAAATTATCTCTGAAAAAGGTTCAAAGCAGGGAGCCACTGGGTGCCGTGACAGTTTTCACAGATGCATCTGGAAGTCAGCATCCCACAAGTCAGTGATGACTTGGAAGGATCCTCAGACTCAGCAGTGGGAGACCGATGATGCTGTTGTGGAGGGTTCTCCACAAGTTGCTGAGTTGGACGCAGTCGTTAGGGCGTTCCAGAGATTCCCAGGACCTTTTAATTTGGTGACAGATTCTGCATATGTTGCAGGTGTAGTGTCTCGAGCTGAATCTGCAGTTCTTCAAGAGGTCTCTAACAAAAAATTGTTTGAATTACTCAATAGGCTCGTCAAATTGGTCTCCCACCGCGAGCACCCATTTTACATTATGCATGTGAGATCACATACCTACCTGCCTGGGTTTATAGCGGAAGGTAACCATCGTGCCGATTCCCTGGCCACGGCTGCTGTTACACAGGGCCCTCTCCCAACGTGTTCAGCCAGGCTAAGATCAGCCACCAACTCTTCCATCAGAACGCGCCTGGCCTGGTTCGGCAATTCAATCTGACACAGGATCAGGCCAAGGCGACAGTGGCCACATGTCCCCAGTGCCAACAAGACCAGATGCCCACCGTGGCCTCGGGGGCTAATCCCTGAGGTCTGGCGAGCTGCGAGGTGTGGCAAATGGACGTGACACATATCCCATCTTTTGGTCGATTGTGTTACGTCCATGTCTCAGTGGATACCTTCTCCAGGGCTATCTATGCTTCTGCCCACACAGAAGAAAAGGCAGCGGATGTTCAGAGGCATCTGCTTCAGGCATTCGCTGTCTTGGGCATCCCTAGGGCCTTAAAAACAGATAACGGCCCAGCATACACCTCCAAGGAGCTGAGGAGCTTCCTGCAGCAATGGGGAATAGTTCATAAGACCGGCATCCCCTATTCCCCGAAAGGTCAGGCCGTGGTGGAAAGGGCCCACCAGAGCCTTAAGAAGATCCTGTCCCGCCAACAACCGGCGATGAAGGTGGAGACCCCCCACGTCTGGCTGTCGAAAGCATTGTACACTCTAACTTTTTAAATTGCTCTTTTGACAGCCAAAATCCTCCAGTGGTCCGACATTTCGGCAGCCACCAGCAGCTGCAGCCTAAAGCCAGGCCCCCGGTTCTTATAAAGGATCCGGAGACCTGGCAGACGGAGGGCCCCTTTGACCTGGTGACCTGGGGGAGGGGATACGCTTGTGTGTCCACTCCCTCACGCCTCCGGTGGATTCCGTCCAAGTGGGTCAGGCCCTTCGTCCCAAAACAGAGGACAAAGCAGGAGGCAGTATCACAGGTCCGGCAGGCGTGTTGGCGGCGGCAGAGAAAGCCCTTCCATCAAACACCTTCCGTTTCTCCAGAACTCCCCTCAGTGGCAGAAGAGCCCTCTCCTCCCGCTTCTCCTCCACCCCTAGACTTGTTAAGTCATGTTTCATCCTATTCCCCTACTGGTCCAGCTCTTTCCTCTCGTACGTTTTATTTGAAGTGGTTGTTTGGGGAAGAACCATTTTTGTGAATACCCTATACTTTTACTGTTTTCTTTTGTTTCAGTTTCGTCTCCCCAATGGTCCCCGCTTTGACATTGCTGGCTCCCAACCCTGGGCTGCTGCTAATGATAATGACTACCTGCGGACTCTTCCTGTCATCATCAGAGCTGTGGGTCATCCCCCAGCCGAAGGTCAACATCTGGCGTGCCTTGGCTCAGTCACTAGGACAGGACAACATCTGCCTTGACACCGGTGCAGCAGAAGACCCGATGTCGTCTTGCCTTGTGGGGATCCCATTCTCTCCAGGCGAGTTTCCCTCTGCCTTCTAGTCTACCCTTACCCCTGTTTTGGCCCGGAGCCTCACTATCCTCCCCGGTTTTGATTCCACCAATGCCTGGAGAGACGGAGTGGTCAGGCTGGATCCTGCATCCTCCGAGTCCACAGAGCTATATCTCCTCGGTTCAGCCAACTCGTCTATTTGCTTTCAATTCGATTATACTATCACCCCCATTGAGAAGGGCAGTGAGGTGGTCCAACAATCAAAAATAGAATACCAAGCTAGTCAGTGGTGTCGGGCAGTCCTGAAGATCAGTGGCCCCACCACTACTGGACGGACCCTTTACGCCCTTCCTAGGGGAGTGTTTTTGATTTGTGGCGATTGAGCGTGGGCAGGCATCCCCTCTGGTCTGATCGGAGGGCTGTGCACTTTTGGCCGGCTGACGCTGTTTACCCCCAACATTACCCAAATTATAAATTGGAAAAGGACAAACATCACACCCGAATTGGGCAGAGCTAAAAGAGATCTCAAAGATCTCACAGAGGATTGTGATGATGAAATTACCCATTGGTCACACTCAAAATACGTCGCCTTTACCATTCTATTGCCTTGGGTATCGGTGGCGAAGTCTCTGGGTGAATTGGGCCGCCTAGAGTGTTGGGTGGCTAAACAAGTCAGTCTTACTTCAGCCGCGCTATACGACCTCCTTACAGATGAGGAAATTACAAGGAAGGCGACGCTCCAAAACAGAGCAGCAATAGATTTTCTATTGCTGCTTCACCATCACCACTGTGAGGAGTTTGAGGGCCTCTGCTGCCTGAACCTGTCCTCTCAAGCCAAGGACGCCAGACATTCCATCAAGAGACTGCAAGACCTCATCCATCAGGTCAAGCAAGAGACCTCTGACTGGCAGGGGGACATTTTTAAGGGTTGGGGCCTTAGGGGGTGGGCCAGTTCCGTAATAGAATAGGTTTGCAAAGTTGTTCTGAGCTTAATAATACTTTTAGTTTTTATTATCTTGATCCGCGGGTTGGTCCAGAGACTAATGGCCAAGGCTGCCTCGCCAACTGTCAACCATGCCGAAGTCCCATCAGACGAGCCCATCGAGCTGGAAGACCCCTCCTCGGAGGCCGAAGAAGCTGCAGATGAGGAGGGGGCAACTGCACCGCCCTTCAACCATCCATGGGTGGGCGGATTCCAGCTCGAAGAAGGCGAGGCCTGGCCGGACCAGCCGCGGGGCTCTGAATTTTAAGTTTCTATGGACTTCCCATTATTTTCATTTTATTTGTTAAGAAACAGGGAGATGTTGTAGTGCGTTTTTAAGTTTCTCTTATGTTTTCCCATTTTATGTATTGTTCCCCCTTTGTACCTTGTAAAATGGTTCTTCCCTCCCCAGTTTTCCCGCCACAGATCTCTTTACAGTTATGTTACTATGGTTACCCCTGCCCCCCTCAGTTGTCAATCATTCAAATTATGTAACTTTCCCTCCCCTATTCTACCACATAAGTAAGTTTTTCCTCCTCCCTGGGCCCAGTCAATCACCCCCCACTCCTCCCAACTTTCGAGAACCTTCTTCTCTCTGGGGGTTGTGCTTGGCTGGGGTCCCGGGGCTCCTCCTTAACTTTGTGTTTATTGGATATGGTTGTATGTCAGTTATGTTATGCACCTCCCTATATGTTTTCCCATTGGCTAGCTGGGCTTCCCTCCCTTCTCCACCCCTTACCTTTAAAACCTTGCCTCTCCCCTTGTTCCTGGCCATTTGCTGGTTGGTGCCCTCCTTCCGTTGGTACCTGCCATCCTTCAATAAACCGACTTTAACCCCCAGCAAGTGGTCACTCCCTTTCCTCGTCTCGTCCAGCACATATAATCCAGTCCGCGATCCAGCCCAGCCTGAAGCCACGACACCAAGGGGGGCTGGCCTCAGATGCAGCGGGGGCATCGGCCGATACCCCTCTAGCTAGCCGGACTTCGGGCCTCATACGCCCTCGCGCAGTGGGAATAAAATCTCACATTCAAAAAACATTTTTCACTGGGACTTGTCAAAGAATATATCTGTGAATTAAATGACAGTACACATTAGGCAATAAATGATGAAAGGAATAGACAAAAATTTTGGCAGACCCAGATGGTAGCAAGACTAGAGGTTTGTAGGAGTCCAAAGCAGTAAAATATCTACTAACAGTGTATGATGAAAAAGTACAGAACTGCTTACGTATAAGTAATGAACAAATAAGCTGGAGCTCTTTAGACAGGAAAAAGAGGCAATTTGTTCATAGGTGGGGAGACATGTCAGATTTCTACAGAGAGGCAGGATGCCTGGAGAGAAATCAACTGCTTAGTGTCATTTTTGGTGCATTAAGTAATGAATTAAAGGTATCAGGAACAAATACAAAACAGAGGATATTTCATTCTGAGCTAGTAACCATGAAAATCTAATTGCCAAAGTTTGTTGCTTGCAGTTCAACTTTTTTGAAAAGAAATACACTCAAGATCCTGGACTACACTAAAAAAATACCAGGGAATCCTAGGTATGAAAACAGGCAGGTTAAGAATGCCAGCATCAAACAGTGTGTGTGTGTGTGTGTGTGTGTGCATGTATGTGTATGGTGACTGTGATACACATATCTCCCAAATTTTTATGTGTATATAAATATATATATATATATATATATGTACATATATATGTGTGTGTATATATATGTATATATATACATGTACATGTGTGTATATACATATATATATATATATATATATATATATATATATATATATATACACATGTACGGCCAAATATATATATCCATATATCCCTACCAAAAAGTTATATGAGGAAATGTGAATATGGAAATAGTGGGCTAGAAAAAAATTACACAGTCATCCTATATCTACAGCAGACAGCAATGAAATACATAATTTAAGAAAATTAGTGAGAGAAGATTCTGTGTACATGTTAGGAGCTCAGAGAGAATAATTTATTTTCCAGGAACAGCAAAATAGGCTTGACATTTTTAAATAATATATTGTAGCTGAGATGAAGAGGCTTTCAAATATGCATCAATGCACACCAGCCTGAGCAGACTGCAACAAACTAAGTCAATAGGACACTCAGTGAAGGAGTCAATGTGATTTGCACTGTTCCTGCTAGAAATGTCATTCAAAATTGATGACAAGATTTCTGACCAAATGCTATCTTAGAATAGTCTTTATCATTCTCTCTTTGACACTACATCTGGTGGCTTTTGACCCTTCTCAGAAAAGTCTCATTTCCAGCTTAAGAATAAACTAATCCCATGACAATGTGTGAAATTAACTTAATGAAACTGTAGGAAGATAAAAGGTACTTTAGAAAGTCCTCTGCAAAATAAATGACTGTGAGCTAACAATTAGATTCTTAGTACTTCAGCTGCTGCTGAAATACCAGAGAAATAGCTTCTATTTTTTTTTTCCAATTTTTTCTTGCTCACAGATGGAAGAATCTTTAATCTTTATGTTCTAAATTACTTTGGAACCTTTATAAAAATAATCACAGATGCTACAAATGCCATTTAGAATATAGCATTATTAAACCTTTTGGTTTTTGGCTGGCAAATTGCTCAGTTTGCTGTAAAAGCCCACATTACTTTCCATAAAAATGTTACTTTATTGCTACCACTGCGAGCATTTTGCACAAGGAAATTATTTCTGCTACCTATAGCTAGAAGCGTAGCTGGTACAAAACTGCTTTGCTGTACCCTGGAAATCTGGCTTTTGGTTAAGTTTTACTTGGTATTTGGAAAGACTTGGTTCACACTCTTTTTGTGGTGTCCGGACTGCCCAAGCACTGCAGGAGACCCTGAGGAAGGAAGGTGAAGAAAGCAATGTACATGACTGATGGAGGCCAGGATTGTGAATATATTACCCCTTATTTAGAAAATAAATCCTTTTTGGTCTCCCACTTCCTATATGCTCACATCTGCTACCAATATACTGTATCACTGGTCAGTTGCACAGAACAGAAAGAACTGGTTTTGGGTGGTAAGCATATCAATACAGAGTAATATGGCTGTTCATGAGAACATTCAGGTCAGTAACTCATACTGGCTATTTAAGAAGACATTTCTGTGCTCATATTCCCTCTGCTCTATATTAACTAGTGTTAAAACCTTTTGACCCTTCCTCCTCCCTTCCATTCAGGATTTTAAAAAATAACTGCATATATTTACTGTGGAGATTTTGATGACAAGGGGGCTTAAATTCTTCATTCTCCTACCAAAAATGTGCAAAAGTGGGTAAAGTGCATATATCAAAAATTTTTATTTTGTCAATCTGATAATGTTAAGAAATATTTAATGATAAGAATAATACAATGCTCAGAATTAATAAATACATAAAGTGCATTACTACAGAGCCCCCTTTATTTAATCAACAGATTTCCTGTATATTATAAATAACCTAGCCTCAGGCCTACTTGACAGGTTTGGTCAAGATGACAATACTATGGTACATATATAGTAAGTATATAGACTATTATGTATAAAGAGAAAAAAAAGTTATTTGAGGTTTACTGAAAGAAGCTGAAACTTCTAGATGGTAGAATGTTAATCTTTGCAAACGACACCTTAAAAATTGCTCCAAGAAAAATGAGAAGCAATTGAATTCCTATGTGACAAAATAATTACCTAATACATAACTCACATAGTTACAATACTGCTAGCATTTCAAACTTTTAAAAAAACCCCAACCATCCAGCCAACCAACCAACCAACCAACCAAAACAGTTAAAAAGTCTAAAATGAAGTCCTCATATAAAAAATGCACAGTGGCAAAGGATGAGATTAGTGGGGAAGTACCCCTAAAAGCTAGATGGCACAATGTGGGCTATTATTCTGTCAAATACCCCCAAGTGTTTCATCATAGCACAAACAGCTTAGCTGTGACCCAAAAACCCAGTCCATGTGTTTTGTGTTCCTATCTTTAAGGCAGCTTAATATTTTTCATAAAACTTACATTTAGTAAATGTTTAAAGACTTTGATGAGACAGCATTTGCTAAATACTTTTTAAGGAAAAATGTAAGGCATGCTTTAAAGTAAAATAAAGATGGCTAGAGAGAAGAGTGGAATATCTGTAGCGCTGTAGTGAATTGCTGTAGCTGACTAGACTCTCTTAGAGTCCAGTGAAGAGATTCTCATATCTTAAAATTAAGCAATTTCAAAATTGTCTGGGCAGGTTTATGGCTCTTTAAGTTGTCTTTTTTGTTTTCAGGAAGAATATTGATCATTGAAAATGTTTATTCATGGCATATAAGGCAAGGTTTGCAGAAATAATTAAGTATTTATTAGATCTACAGGATGCAAATGTTAATTGTGGCCTGTTCAGCTTGTTCTTTCACGACTTGTATCACAATAAAATGATTAGGAAATGCTAATTCACCTGCTGGCAGGCAACATACTCACAAGCACCATCTACTTTTCAGTCATAAGGGAATTAAGCATAACATTCTTCAATACATAGTAGAACATGTTCTTTCAACCTCTTCTTCAATCAAGTCATATTTAGTGAATAGAGCTCTGTTTTTATCTGGCAGTGACATAACCTCCCTTTGAAGTTCTCTTTAAGAAGAAATAATGAACTCTTCCTTTATGTAGTGAATGCAATATGAAATCAGACTGCTGCATTCTATGGTTTTCCTCGATGACCTTACTTGCATTTGTCATTACTGTAACTATAACAATTTACTGATTTTTAAAATCAATTTAGATGTTTTTGAAATAAGTTTTAGATCAGGGAGCTTTGCTAAGTTCATGCTCAAGAAAAAAAACACAAAGACACTTCATTTATTTGGAAAAAAAGTGTTCTCCTTGAGAGAGGGTTTGTTCTGAATTGCTTGAGAATGGGAGGAATGGAATGGAAGAAATGACATCACATTGCTATGCATAGGGAAATAATTAACTGCAGTGTATTTGCATATTTTCAGTGTAAGAACTGCATGACTTTCCAGTCATTCAGATATAGGATGTTCTTTAGAGTGTAACCACTGAAGACCACCATTTGTTTTATCTTTTTATTGACCATTTGCCTAACCTTTCTTTAAGTTAACATACATGTATATCTGCTAAGTAAACCAGCTTTGATATATGCCTTCAAGTAGAGCATTCCTATACTTTAATAGAGTATTAAAGATCTGTCTCTCACAAATGTTTCTAATCTCTGTTTCTGTTTTAATAAGGTGGAAAGAAATACATCTGAATCAACAGAGAAACTCAGAAAATCCACAAGACACTGTGATTGGACATGGCATAAACAAGACTTTCGAGGCAGAACTGCCTAGATTTTCTTCGCATGTGATGATAGTGGTGTCCTCCAAGCAGAAAAAGTCTTTTACAGCAAAAATTAAAAAAAAAAATATTCATACACTCTGTTCTTGTACTTTTGCCGGTACTTCTTATACTTCTTTGATTATATTTCTTCATCTGGTTTATTGTAAACTCTGGCTGGTGTTTACTATTAAGTCTGTAGCTGCTGAGATTTAGTGGTCTGCTCATCTATGTATTTTCTCTGCTTACCTATGGAGAGAAGCTCTTTTAGCCAGTGGTAATGGTGTCAATCTTTTTGTCTTACAGGTCTTTTAAAACTTTCTTTCCATGCAGAGGGTCATTTTTAATTCTAAAGAGAGGAATACCTTTCCCCTCTTTCACAAGATCTCAGGTAGCTCAGACATAAGTATTTCAGGTTTATAACACAAGAAGAGTGGTTAAAAATATAAACAGATTTAAAATATATTTTGAAATAATACCTGTGACAGATATAAGCATGAACACTCTGCATCCTGCTAAAACGACAACTTGCAAATAGTTTTTAATCTGTAGTTTCAGTGTCTTTTTCAAGTTCAGAAACCAAATTCTTACCAGCTAACATAGTTTATCAAAATGCAAATGGCAATGTATCTGTACACGTGCTCCCTAATGTGAGGTGCAAAGATTGGTGTCAAAAGCTAAAGCAATTTTCAGAAATTACCGCTATTATTTTGGCAGAATATCTTGAGCATGCAGATTTTCTTCTTAAGAATTCTATGAAACCAGCACAATGTAGAATAATTGCACAAACATGGCAAATCATTAGGTATGTTCCCATTTGCTCCTCCTGACTTACTTCAGTCTGCCTTCAAAAAAGATTGACAAAAATGCCCTACTGAACTTAATTCATATAAAGTCCAAGAACTTCTCAACTGTTGCAGCAAATGACCTTTTTGTCATTACTTCAAAATAAATAGTTTGTTCTAAAGCAGCTCCTTCTAACAGAAAAATCTTCCATACAGGACACATTGCTCCCCTAGATTTTAAGATAAAGTAAGTGATATGAGGTAAGGAAATTTACACTGGGTCTGCTCTAGATTGAGTTTATTTTTTAAATAAAATAATTTTTTAAATGACTTGTTAAATTATTTTTTCATGAGATGATAGAGATTTGGAGGTTTTACTAGATGATCTTTAAACTCAAACAATTCTTATATGATGCATACATATATATATATGACATATGATATTTTTTCTTGTATTTTATTTTTATATATGATTTATATATATAATCTTATATTTTCTTTTTATCTCTAAGATATATATATATATATGTATAATCTTAGATGTGATCTTATATTTTTATTTAAGCCAATACACAGATACAGTATGAAGTTTTATTGAAAAAAGACAATTCTAAATGGTATTTAGACCCATTGATTAGGGTTAGACGTATATAAAAACTATTTAGATTCAAAGATCTTGTTTTTGGAGTCTCTTTAGCCATCTGTTACACAAAAGTCTTCAAGACAGGATTTTTTTTATAAACATCGTCTATTACAGACATTTTAGAGCATGAAAAAGGTTACCTTGAATAAATGTCATTAGATCTTGGAGAGAAACCTCAGAAATATTTGAGCCAGTTAAATACAAATAATTATAGATGGCAGCTGATTTACAAACCACCAACTAACACTAACATTTATCAGACTTATATCTGTATATCTGCATCAGCCCAGGAACGTATTGTAGGCACACATAAATCAGTTCAAATCCCAGAAGAGCCATGCACTCTTGGGCCCAGCCTGAATGGATCTCCCTTTTTACACTGTGAGGGATAAGAGAACTTTAGCACTTTTTCTAGGACTGACATTTGATCTAGCTTTAGATTGATAAGAGAGAAAGAAAGGTAATGGTCAAGTTAAAGCCATTTTTCTTTAAGCCAGAAGTCATAGGTTTTGGGGGCTTAGGATTCGTCTCTTGGCTCCTTGTTTTCTGCAAGAAGAATAAAAGGTCTGAAAGGCAAGGTTTTGAACTTTACCATAAGAAATTCTGTTTCTGGATTTGTGATTTGACACACACCTAGTTTCAAAGGAGCTATATACTGTCATTTTGGAGAATCCTTTTCCCCGTTGACTTCATCAGAGATAAAACTGTGCCTAGGGAAACAACTAAGGAAGTCCTTTAAAAATCAAACACATGTCTTTCTAAGATGTTAAACTTGAAAAACACCGCAGGAAAAACTCAGATACTAAAAATAAGAAGGCAAAGATAGTTACTAAATCCCAGGCAAAGCAAAAATGAGAGTTTGTTTTAAAGAAAATGGTTAAAAGCATAAGTCTTTCAGATACGTAGATTCAAAGTATGTTAAGTATTCAATCAAACATGCTTTTTTATTCTACAAAGTGTATTTTCAGTCTGCTCATGCCATTCCAGTAAAGAAACATTCTGAAAACCACTGTGGTGTGTTATTTGGTAAACTCTTAACCTGAATAAGGAAACAAGCGTCTTCTCACAAAGCAGTTTCCACTGTAAAAAGGAGAACTGAATAAAGTGTTAACCTGTTTAAAATAGCGCAGCCGATAGTCTCAGCAACAGGGTAGGTTTATCCTCCTATGTCCGACTATCTCACATAGTACAGAAAAGTATTGCATTACTAAAACATAGTTTTAATCTTCCAAATAAGTTCATAGCACCTCTGTGAAGCATTACTCTATGGACTCTATTCTTCTGGAGAAGGACTCAGTGCTCAGTCATAATGAGGTGAATATTTTAAGACAGATGGCATTTCTGGAATAAAGGAGTCAAGCTGGCAGCTGCTTTGGTAGGTAGATAAGAATGCTTTTTTTAGTTGGTATGATATTTTGAGCAATGTAATTGAGCTAGGCTTGTTTATAGAGGCCATAGAGGAAAAAAAGTCTTGGGACAAAACAGTAGGGGTGGTCTCACCAGTGCCAAGAAGAGGGTCTAGGTAATTCTGTGCTTGCTGCTGGTCACTCCTCACACAGTGAAATAACATTATTATTCCTGCTCTTTACGTCTAAGGAGTATGAAACTAATTGGTTTTAAAGACTGGAAAACCTGAGAATAATAGAAGTACTTTTTCCTTCGATTTTTATAGCAGTAAACTTCTCATTTTTAGGATAAACATTAAGCTTTTGTTCCTGAAAAAAGTTGCTTAAGTGTAGTCTTAATTAGATTTTTGGTAGTCTCTGATGCTGCTTTATGAATATCACAGACCAGGAGAGCTTTATTCTAATTTTTCAAATAGATATTTCGAAAACACAGAATTCAAAAGCCAAAATAAGACCCAATTTGGTTAACACAACTTGAAAAAAGTCCCAAAACTTTATTATTTTTGATATATTTGGTGTATTTGTTCAGGAGATTAAAGGTCAAAGTCAATGGGAATTTCCTCATCACTGTTGTTACCTGCTCCACTGAACATCTAAATAAGATTTCTGATATTTGAGATTTTTTCCCCTTTCAATTTGGTGTTATAAAACATATGGAATTTCAGACTTTCTTAATCAAAAATCAGGGTCAAAAGTCATAATTTTACTAAAATAAAAAAGAAAGCAGCTGTTCATTGTTTACTAGTCAACATGGAAGAAACAGGATGATGTAATTAGCACAGACATGACTCTGAAGAAAAATACATTAAAAAATCCTTTATCTTTTATATCCTGTTATAAATGTTTTATCCTGTTTATATCCTGTTTTATATCCTGTTGCCCTATAGGAGAAATACGTTGGTGTAAGATTCTGACAGGGCAAAGAAATTCCTTTCATGACACCTTCCTTCAGTATGGCCACATCCTTACAATGGAATTTGCAATTCCTCACTAGCAAAATGTATATTGGCAATATACTGTTAAATATACAATATTGTTTACAGCAAATCCTTCAATTTAATAGAGATCATATTTAATTTTCTCAATTCTGCACAAGTTCATTAAACTTTGTGGCCAAAATGAACACAAAATTATCGGTGTGCTGTGCCATACAAATATTGCCATACACCTGGAGAATTTTGACCCAAAGATTTTCTAGTAATTCTCTCAGCATTTCTGTGAGGCAAATAAAGCTCACTGCATTCAGAACTGAGATTCATCTTAAGAGGCGTAGCTCAATTGAAAATCCTCAAAATAGAGAGAACTAAACAATTAGATTGTGAAGTCCTGGGAACCTTTGAAACTCCAAAAAGATTTCATAAATCAATATATTTTATCCTGATAGTATATGCCATTAGTGAAGTGAATTCTTGAAGGAAGATTTTTCAGCCAAGTTTTGGGGACAGTGTTTTCCATGGGAAGTCTGTTTTTTGACTAAATCTGTCAAATTTAGGTCAACTTTGCCTAAAATTTTAGGTTTAACTCAAATGACACAAATGAAATTAAATAAAAAGCTATAACTTTGAAAATGAGACATCTATGAATATAAGTTATACTTTTTCTATTCTTTACTGAGGCCTACCAAATATTTGCTTGATATTTCATTTTATCAGTACTGAATGATTTTCACTGCTTACAGGCCCAATTCCTAGTATTCTACCAAATTAGTTCAGCTTCGGTTCCAATTATGTCCTTGGTATCAGAGACAAATGATAAATAAGCGTTTGTATGGGAAGCATAATAGAATCCATCATTAATAAATGACACTGATATATAGATGTCAAAGAAATCATTCTTAGATTAACAGATGTGGTAGCATCAGGACTATCAGCAGGAACAGATTGTTTTGGGCTGCAGATGAGAAAATAATTCACAGATAATTATTTAATTGATGTCCTCTGTCTCTGTGGTTACATTCCAAAGTCTTTTTTGCCGCTGCTCTTTTTGCAGGTGTGGGAGGGTTAGAACAACAGACATTGAGACTTTTGAGCTCTCAAGAAGCTGCAACAGATGGAAAGTGACAAGGGCCCACTCTGACCATTTAAAACCTTTGTTTTAGTGGGTCACATAGACTTTGCTTGATTCATTCTTGGGGGCGTATTTATTTTCCTGCTGCAGAGTTGCAGTTTTGTCACATTAAGGAACAAACTGTCTTTTGAAAGGGTCCAGGGTCTCTAGTGGAGTGTTCTTTCATGTGGCAGACTATTTCTGTGTGTGATCCAAATGCTTGGTTCCTGTCACAATACACAATACTAACAGAACATAACCAAAACTGCTCCTGAAAAGTGGCCGTGATGATACAGCCAGGAAAATAACAGGGCAAGCTGATCTTGTACTTTCTTTGAAACCTTTGACTGCCTCCATTTCCCCTCTTATGGGATTGAACTCTCCTCTAGCAGCACAGGCTTCTGGCAAGTAATGAAGGAGTTGTGGTTAATGACAAACACTTCAATAGAAAAGAAAGAGAGGTAGATAAAATGAAGAGGTAGATAAAATGAAAGTGATTACTCTTTCTCTGAGGATAGAATAGCAATATAAATACATTAATTTGAATAGGAAGGAGAGGAATGATAAAACTAATTTGCTCAGTATTCCTATATATTTAGAGAATATCATTATTAAGAAGCACTACACTATGTGCTTTTATAACAGAAGTTAATAAGATATTCTCATATCTTAGTTTGAATTACAGCATGATATAATCTAGATGTCTTTTGGTGATTTAGAATAGCTCACAAAGACAATTTGCAAGACGGGTAAAGCCAGACCTAGAAAAATCATTACCAATTTACTGACTCTTAAGTGTTAACAGTTAACTAAGAGCTACATCCTTCAGAAACTTCCATCAGGCAGCTTTATCAAAAGAGAAAATACACAGATAAATATGACAGCATTTTCCTGATCATGATTGAAGCTTGAGAGGTCCATAAGTATTCAAGAATAAATGCAGTAAGCTATGATATACATACATGAAGCTTAAAGTCAAAGTGTTTCAGTGATTAAAACTAGTACTTCTGTTGAATAAATTAGTGAGAATGTTTAAACTCTGATATCCTAGCAACAAAAGAATCAGGTTGGAATAAAACAATGCTATAGTTCTGCTAAGGTTTGTGTTAAATGGCAAATGAAATATTCCAGAATTTATATTTCAAATTTGAAAAATTATCTTTCTGTTAAATTTTGTTAGCTGAAAATTTCTAATTATTTCTTGTAGAAAGCTACTTTAAAAAATGTCTATAAAAATTAATAGCATAATAGTATAATTTCATAAATGAGCCTTCTTTGTTTAATATCAATATGCTTTAAAATAGGATAATTGATATCGGCCATTTGAACAAGTTGGCTCTAAAAGACACTATAATGAAAAACTGTGTTATAATTTGGGCTAATTTACTTGAGATACATTTTTGTTACTTGGGAATGTAAATTTTATACATAAATTATATTTAGAGTTATCTAAAACACTTCTATGGCATTTATATATTTAGAGTAGCTTCACACTCATAACATTTCTCCTTTTATTGGAACTTCAAAGAAGAAATATGTATGTTGTTACAGATAAAAGTTTATATAAGAAACCTTTTTGGAAAGATTAGATTCTGTAAATTTGAATTCCAGAACAGCTAGTGTTGAATCTAAGTTACAAAGAACCAAATTTCATAGTTAGCAAATAAAATGCATATAGTATGATAAAACTAGGCTCTTGTGTCACAAAACATATGCCACTGTTTGTTAAGAGTGGAACACAGTAATGCAAAAAATGTGAGCTATATACAATAATGGCCACTCCCATTCAAGTCTCCTTTTCAGATTTGCTATTGAAATGAAAAAAAAAATGAAAGTGTTTGGGCAATGATTGCATAGATGTCTACAGACAGTAAGTTAAATTAATGATCTCAGACAGGCAGAGGAGTGCCATACAATTATTTATGAAACCCGGCCTCATGCCAGATTCTTATTCAGAGACAAGCAAGGCAAACACAAGGACCTCCACAGTCTTTCAGGCAGTTTTTCATACAGGTTGTATTTTCATGCTGTTGTGATCAAACCAATAAAAAAGCTGTATTTTTATCTGCTTTAATAGGGAAGTAAGGTCTTCACATAGTCATACATGACAGTAGCATGCGTAAAAGGGCAGTTCAGGCAGGCATGGACTCACGAGTCCCTAGACTGACTCAGTGCTCAGTGGAAATTCACTTATGTGGTCAGACCAAATTTCTCAGGGTTTCATTCCATAGAGGTTGGAAATCTTGGTACAACACCCTTCAACCTGGTCCTGCTGCCGGGCTGCTCATGTAGGAAAAGCTCTTCTTGAGCTTATGGTGAGCACACAACTGAGAGCTCTTTGCTCTTACTTAATCAAGGAGCACCACTCCTTTTTATATATTTAATTCTTCAGGTGATAATGTCATGCATGATTTGCTGTTGACATCCTCAGGGACAGAGTTAGGCTTTATTCTGTGATTATAAGGAACTAAAAAAATTTCTAGGCCATATTCTAACTTACAGTCTCATTTTAAGACAAATTAAAAGAAACAAATAGAAATAATTACTTCTACTTTCCCAAGTGCCAGGCTGTGCTAAAAGAGTTTAGTATATATGATCGTATTCCAATTGAAATACAGAGTTTTAGCCTTGCCCAGCAATGCCAGGCAGGTCTCTTCAAGCAGAACCATGTCTGCTCTGCTTACACTGAGAAGGAAGCACATGCTCCTGACTCAGTTTGTGCTTGTGTGGTTTAAGCACGGTCTGAGATCATGGCAGTATAACTTTCTGAGAAGAAAGGCATGCTATGGCAAGCTGTGTGAGTGTAGTCACATCTAGCATTAGAAGCTGCTATGGGCTTAGCAGAGAGGTGTAATATGTATGGAGGACCTGGATTTTTAGGAGAATATAACTCAGCTCATCTCTCTTTTTCTTTTGAAATGTACAAACAAAGTGTCTCTGCACTTGTGACTGCAAAGTGTTAATTTCACCATTAGAAGAATTGGACAGAAGGCAAACTATACCAAGCATCTGTCTCCTCCAACCTTCATTTTTTCAGGTCTTCAGAGGGAATGAAGCAATTCTAAGCACCGATACCCTAACCACTAGCCTTCTTTCTTGGTTCAGTGTCCCTACACTTTACATTAGAAAGATCAAGAAATATCACCGTGAGCCTGTGGTGCACATCCCTAGGTCTCTGTGTCATAACTGCCTGAAAAATTTGGAGCTTAGATGTGTATCTGGTCAGTAGTTACTTATTCATTGATTTAATTACTGCTTGTCTGGTCTGAGTGTGCTGACTGAAGAAGAGTCTAGCAATCATTCTAAATTCTCTATGCCTAGCAGACAGTAACATTGTCCCTTTGACAAGGCACTAAATTTATTTTTGGAATTTGAGACAGTACAGAAACAACTAACTGCAGCAAGATTTCCCCTTGAACTAGTTATCCTTTCCTTTACAAAGAAAAACCATGACAAAACACCAACAAAATAACAAAACCCAAGAAAGAAAGCAAACAAATAATGCCTAAACAAAGCCAAAACCAACTGAACAAAAAACTGAAACAAACAAAACCACTACAATAACCCAAACAAACAACCTCACCACCACCCCCCAAATGAAAAACAAAATAAAACAGGAAGAGTAAAAAAAAGAGAAAGAAACATATTTAAAAATTTGTTGTGTTATTTTGGGAGATGTTATGGCTTAAACTTCATAGGCATCCAAACCCCAGACTGTCAGTATCCCCACTGCTGTGGGGAATCAGAAATATAAAGCATGGTACCAAATGAGCTACCACGAAGAAAAAAGGCCTCTATCCTAGACAAAACCAATGCAGGAGTATAAAAGGGAAATTATTATTTGTTTCTCCATGAAGGCAAACTGATTTTTAACACTCTGTCTAATTCTTGATCTTGGGAGCTGATACTCCTATTCCACTTGTTCGCTGTACAGAGAGATATACCCTGCTCTGCCCTCCCACTCCTGGGGAGAGCAGAGAAAAAAAAAAGGTATGACTGCTTCATAAAAATTAATATTATCAAGAAAAAAGAAAAAAGGCATGCGAGTGATAAAAATGTTAATTGAGATGTTTGCGCACCAGTTTGGTCTCTTTGTTTCAGAGACCTTATTTTATTTTAATGATACTACTTATATTTGATACCGAAGTAAATGCATTACAAACAGGATGTAGAAAATCTGAAACACATCAAATAATCAAGAGTACCTTGATGCTAATTATTCCATTTTGATATAGCATATATATATATATATATATAGATAGATAGATAGATAGATAGATAGAGAGATAGATATATATATAGATAGATAGATAGAGAGATAGATAGATAGATAGATAGATAGATAGATAGATAGATAGATATACATATACAGTGAAATAATGAACTAAATCACCATGCTTACCAAGCTGCTAAGCATATTTACTGCAGGTTTGAGCCAATTTGATCATAAGTGAAACAACATTAAGACAATCATAAAGTATGTGGGAGACTAGAATTTGGACAGCAATAATAGCTTGTTCCTTCTCTTAATTTCCACTAAATAGCCCACACAGTATTCTTGAGATATTATTTTTCTCAGAAAAATAATAAGCTCTCAGAAGCTTTTATAAACTTAAGGAATACTTCAGTGATCATTATTACAAAACATTTTGGAAAATCAGAAATATTAGCTTCATATTAAATTGACATCTCTAAACACTTTTTGTTGTTAAACACCTACAATCTTGTTGCTTTAATTTGATTTAAACAGGTAAGATATGAAGACTATTTTTCCTACCACAGTACAGCTAACACTATGATTTAAAATGAAAAGGTTATATTCTTCAAAATTTAAACATGTTATTATTTTATATTTCATCCAACTAGAGACAGATTTCTGAGCTCATTAGTGTCTGAAAAATGCTTTGTTGATTTAAACAGATATTGGACTTGCCCATTGCTTTGCTGGCTTTCTTTTTTTTTTTTTTTTGTAAGTTCTGTTGTTTATTCAACATAAAGTAAGTATCTCTGATGAAATCAGTGATTTTTATTTAGAGACTGTCTTTCATTCTGCTTTGCTCTTAGTAGAACTGGAAAAAAGAATACTGCTGCGGCTACACACTGTCCAAAGGGTAATAGAACCTCTTTGCTTGATTTGTTTATCTCCACTAGAGTAGGCCCCTGACTTAGAAACTGGAAAACAGAACTTCAATGAATCCACACTTGTAGAGAAGGAAACAGAAAACCCAAAACTTCTTGCATATGGCCAGAGATAATCACTTTTTATTTCAACAGGCTTTGAAACACCAACTGTTTAGCACTTTGAGCACCATCTCAATATTTAGCACTTTTCTTATGTTGGAATTTAAAAAATAAGAAAAAATTAAAATAACTACAAATAAAAGTAAGAGAGGAAGAAACTGTATTTTTACTGATCCATCTGACCTGTGCTATCTTTCACATTGTCCTTCTTGGAGGAAGAGGACAGCCCCAATTAAGAAAGGTTATATGAGGAAATCTAAGCAAGTTTTCCAACAGCATAAACCGTTCAACTCAGATTCATAACATCTTTCTGACAACATAAACACAGAAGAGTTAGGTGGAGGCAACTAAACCACTGAAGGAGTTAACTGTGGGGAGAAGACACCTTTAATAAACAGCTATGTAAGTCTTGACAGTGGAAAATATCAAACCGGTGGTCACACCTTCTTGTTTTGTGCATGTGGCCAGGGCATACAAGATAATATTCTCTCTCTCACACCTAGCTTGGGTTCCTCTTTCTGCAGTGATGCATGGCATATTTCTAATATTCCCCTGCTTCCTGTGAAAACTGCAAGTCAGGTGCCTACAGATCCCACCAGTGGCTACAAATTTTAGCCTGAATTCTGTTTTCAAGAGTCTGAAGTTGTATTACATTTTGAGGTCTACATTTGACACATATAAACTCAAAGGATATCAGATTTTATTTCTCATGACAGCAAGAGTAATTGCTGTGATATGCAATAAGACTGATAGAGAAGTTCAGCTTTGCTTGCTTACTTCACTTTATAGAACAATCTTTCCTGAAGATCGATCTTTTGATGGATGAATAGGAAAAAAAGGACAATTTTTTTTCTGGGATAAACACATATAGAAAGATCTTATCTCAGTTGGAATGGTGTATATCTGCCCAAAATGCAATAAAGACAGACCATTTACCTTGGGATTAGAATGTAACCTTTTATGTGAGAAGATAAATAGTTCAGGGCTTAGAAAGTTATCTTTGTTCCCACCTTTGAACAGCTTTCATGAAACTTACATTTCCCATATGTTGGAAATATATATATGAAAGAAATATGCATACTTTCTTAATGTACTCATTTGACTTGTAAGCAAATCCACCACAGAGAAAAAATGAAAGGCAGCAAAATTTTCACCATTGAGAACAAGTTTATTTTTTAACTCTGATTAGCTGTCTCTCTCATAGGCACTACCAGTTCTTTTTTTTTTTCTTTTTTTTTCTTTTTTTTTTTTTTTTGGGTGGGGGGGATTTATAAGTAGAAGTAATACAGAGAAACAGAAAAGCAAATCACAAAATAGAGTCAAAGCAAAGCATAAGTGAATTTATGTCCATTAAGTCCATTCCACACAGAGTACTGGAAGTGTTTCAATTATCAGTAAAACATGGGGCAATACTGAGGAGGGGAGTGCCCTCAGCTGGAAGACCATGACTGCAAGAATTATAACCCCCCAGCTGACCCTGAAATGGTGCAGGATCTGCTGCATCTTCTGTATGCATAAAAAAATCTATGAGACCTGGTAGGATTAATCAGGGAATCCTCAGAGAGCTGGCAGATGTCATCCCAAGAGTGGACTTGGGAACCCAGAGAAGTTCCAGCTGACTGGAAGCTGGTAGACATTGTCCCCATTTCTGAGCGTGGAAAGAAGGAGGATCCTGGAAAATGCAGGCCTGTCAGTGCCTGGTAAAATCACAGAAAAGTTCACCTGGGAAGTATTGAAAATCATCTGAGGGACAGCACAGTTTTCCATTGCATCTGAGGGTCAGCACAGTTTTCCAGCATGTCTTCATGAGGGGAAAGCCCTGCTTATCAAATTTGATTTTCTTCTGTGATAGGACAGCCTGCCTAGCTGACTGAGGAAACCCAACTGATACTACCTTTTTGAACTTCACCACAGCTTTTGACACTGTGTCTCACAGTATCCTTCTAGATAAAGTGTGCAGCACACAGCTGGACTTAGGTGAACAAGTGGCTCAGAATTAGGCACAAAGTGAATGGGGTGACACCAGACTGGTGACCTGTCACTGGTGGGGTTCCACAGGGCTCCATCCTTAGCCCTGTGCTCTTCAACAGCTTCATTAACCACTTAGATGCCAGACTCAGAGGAATACTAAGTAAGTTTGCTGACTACACTCAGCTGGCTGGAGCTGTTTACTCTCTCAGGGGTGGGGAAGTCCTGTAGAGAGAGCACAACAAATTAGGGGGTTGGGCGATCACCAATCATATGAAGTACAATAAGGGAAAATGCTGAATTCTGCACCTGGGATGGGGCAGCCCTGGATGTATGTGACAGACTAGGGCATGAGAAACTGGAGAGCAGCCCCATTGAAAGGTTCCTGAGGAGAAGCTGTATGAGGAACAGCTGAGGTCACTTGGTCAGCCTGGAGGAGACTGAGGGGAGAACTCATTGCAGTATACCTTCCTTGTGAGTAGAAGAGAAGGGGCAGACACTGATATCTAGACTCTTGCGACCAGTGATAGGACTTCAGGAAATGGTCTGAAGCTGAGTTAGGGGAGGTTTAGGCTGGATATCAGGAGCACTGGAACAGGCTCACCAGGGAAGGGGTCACAGCACCAAGCCTGACAAAGTTCAAGGAACTCTTGACATCTCAAGCACACTGTGTGATTCTTGGGGATGTCCTGTGAAGGGACAGGAGTCTAACTTGGTGATCTTCATGAGTCCCTTCCAACTCAGCATATTCCATTATTCTGTGATTTTTCTTACCATCCCCTTTGTTCTGTCTACAAGAAACAAGCAACTGTTCAGAAGATTCATTTTACAGAAAAGAAGGAATTAGGGCTTTGATTCCTGGTTTGGGTTTCTTTGTGTAAATGTTGTTTAAATCTCAAGGTATAAAATTAGTTCTGTTGACCCTATAATAATTGTGAGAGACTGACATCAGTACTTAGAAGATGATTCAAAAATTAATACACTATTTCATTTAATTCTTCGCCTGGAAATCAGAAAAGTTTATAAAATATCCAGTAATTTATGAAATGTAAAATAACAAAAAAAACCTGTGCCCCACTCACATTAATTATACATGCTGTCAAAACAGTCGATCTTCAAATGTTCATGTAGATAAAAATTTCATCAAATTAGTGTGACAGTTCCATACACAAAATGTATTAATACACATTTAAGACAGGTGAAAAGGTAATACATTTAGAAAATCTCTTTTTTCTCCTTTTAATTTTTTAGTAGGACTTATACTAAAATAAAGGATTTTCACAAGCCATAATGATGACAAAACTCAAATAAAATAAGTTAGACACAAGAAACCTCACAAACCCACCTATCTGTTAAGGTCTGCCCTGAGAAATAGTAAAAAGATTTAGTTTACATCCTCAGGCTGTGCTACTATCAGTTATTATGCTCATTAGAGTGTTGAGAAGGTTTTGAAATGAAAAAATAATTGTGAATGAAGCTCTAAAGAAGGTGTAATTTTTAAGAAGCATACAAAGTTATCCTAACTATTTGAGCAGTCAAGAGTTGAGGGAAAGAAAACAATTCCTTTCCCCTGTGATTTCCACTAAATGGTCTTATGCTTGTCAAAGCTTTCTCTTTTCCTATTCATGTAGAAGATCCACAAGGATGATTTGGATATCTCTTCTTTAACTATCACTTACGTCTCAGCTCCCAGTCCCAGGGACAACCACCTTTGTTGAGCACAGGTAAAATACCAGCAGGTGCCTACAAAGAGAGAGAATAAATCTATTCCTATGTACTCACAACTGAACCGTTTTTAAGGGGCTGGACCATTCAGTCTATGATTGCTTGGCTTCATAGAAAGGCTGTTAAGAGAATGTGAAGGATGGTGTGTCTTGTCCTTAGCAAATCTAGAAAACCCCATAGGAATAGGACCTAAGTTTCAAGGCATGAGTTTTATGTCAAGTTTTTAATGAAATAAATCTCTGGAAAGGTCCTTTAATGCCTGAAACTTTACTTCATTTCCCTGATTAGAGAATGCCCAACTTCCAAAATGGGACATGGCTGCATAAGAGACCATCCTGTTTTAGGACCACTACCAACTCCTTCAAATCAAGAGCTATGACTCATCTCATTTGCTATTTGTCTTGGAATGGATGTTTCAACAAGGAACCTGACTGGAATTTTGTACAGTTCAATGAAAGACATTTTTCCTTACTTCTACCTCCTTATTTTGTTAACAAATGTTTAATCTGAGTGAAAATAATGAAAATAATGATTGGCAATAGTGGTATAGTTTCTGAATCTAAGATGGTAACATTCAATATCTATAGGGTAACTTTATTACTTTGAATACATTCCAGATATTTCTAGATGTCTCTATGGAAGAGGCACTTAGAGAGGTAGGGGAAGGATGATAGCTTAATTTTTCTCTTTACTGATGCAACATTTTTAAAAAATCTAAGTTATTCCTCTAATCAGCACATTACTTCCAATTAAAAATAGTTACAGTTTTATGAGCTAAAATGAATCTATTTTTCTTATTGTAATTAAATTTGAAATTCTATTAAATTTTATGTTCATGTGTAGATTAAGTCATCAATAGTTCCACCAACTTGAAATCACAATAAAACTTTCTGAATCACTGCTTTACATTCATTACAGCAGATGCAATTTTTCTGCTCTGGCTACACTTCTTGACAACAGTAACAACCTTAAAAGGTTTATGTTTTTTTCATTATATGGTAAATACCAAAATCTCAGTGCTGATGAGTGCTTCACAGTTTGCCTCAAAACTAGGTAGTTTAGAGTTGCATGACAAGCTCAGAAATTTACAAGTGGCAGAAGTTAGCTTGAAGAGACTCTGCAGATACAAGTAATAGATTTAATTGAATATGGGAATTTCTTTAGCTGGTGCAGTTATTGCGATTGCAAAGTGTGTTAGCTCCCTTAGAGAAATCCGAAAGCTGCTAAAAAATTGCTGTGCTTGGAGATGACCCCCAAGGATGTTTTAACAAGCAGACGAAGCCAGGGTCCACTCTTACTTCTCTATAAAGAGAAGGGTTGTTCATGGCACTAAATTATATTGTATAGATTATGGGCCAATGTAACTTGGCACACAGCAATAAAGAGTAAAAACTGAGGTATTTGCCAAGGTCCTACACATGGTCTGTGACAACACTATTTACAATACTTGCAAATCTTGTTTCTTTCCAATAACCAGACTTGATCTGCAGTACATAGGAAAGAAAAAGCTTATGATGAAAATTAGAGCTTCCTCAATTCTCACTTTCTGTACTTAGTTATATTAATCCAATGTTAAAGTCTGGATTCTTATAGGAAGTTCTACAGCCTAATAAGTTGAATTCCTTTTTAAACTGAAGTTCTGTTATCACACCTGCAGGTCTGGGAATTGAAATGACAGTGCCATTATTGATATCACTGTTCTTTATCTACTGAAGGACATTTGAGATACATTGATATCACTGTTCTTTATCTACTGAAGGACATTTGAGATAAAGCAGCGCAAAACTGCTATGGTAAATTTCAAAACCATGGCTAACTTACCTAACTTCAGATCTGGTTTAAGAAAAAAAAAAGGGTATTCTGCTATTCCTCTTAATAAGTTTTCCCAAAGCTTTATATTTTTAAGACTATTCAGGGATTAAATTTTCCTGACTTTCTCCTAACTATTCCTACAGTAGTAGTTTACTGTAAGTAGTCCTTGTGGTGTCTTTTTACTTACTCTTGTCTTTTGAAATACAGACAAAACAAAAAAACTTCCTATTGCATGACAATTTTTTTACATTGTCTGAACTAACTTATTCTACTTCAATACTGGTTTTTTTAGCTAGTCTAATGCTTGCAACTCGTCCCAGTTTACTTTGAATAACTCTTGTTTCTCCTGAATGTTTCTCAATTTGTCCATAGTCCCTTGACAAGATTTCTACCATGAACTATTCTGCTCTTTCAAATCTTCAGCCACTGTCATTCTTTCACTTTTTTTCACATCCATTTATATGAATGCATTGAATTCATAGCTAGATATCACAGTTTACTTACAGTTATGGTTTATTCTTTCTTGTCATCAAATTTCTAACTTTATAAAAATCCAAGTGTCCAAACAAAACAAAAACATGAAGAAGCTGTCAATTGCAGTTTTCAGCTTAAACAGCAGTTTTGTTCTAGCATCTAGAAAGAACTTAAAAAAAAAGGCAATATTTTTTCTCTATATCATAGAGTTCCATCCATAATCTTTAACTCTATTTAAAATAATCGAATTTAATCTGAAAAATAAGGTTTTTCACAATGTCCACTGCAATAAAACTATGGGTTTTATTTCACCTTCACAGTCTTTGTTATCTGCGAATGTTAGTATGAAAGTGATTTAGCCTCCAAAACTATTCCAAGAAAAGGCCACATAATGCCACATAATGAAATGCTTTTTCAACTACGTCAGTGCGGTTGCTTAAAATTAGAATCTCCAAAGTTATCACAGAACCTCTTTGATGTCTGTGCTACAGTAGCACTGCAAGAGGAAAAGCAGTGCCCTCTCCTTTGTAACAGAAGGAAGTGGTCTATGACATTAACACATGTAACAGCGAGAATTCCTGTGCTTTTATGAACAGTGTGAAAAATGAGTACTGGTGTTTTATTCAGTAGTTCACATTACACAAGGGACACAGTATCATAAATGAGTGCTGTTTTTTACCCTTTTCTGTGATGCTTATTTCCCCTTGAGCCTTCTCTCTTTCCAAAATAATCCCCTATGTCTGTTTTGAAATGTTGTCCACATCCAGTCTTGTATGAACTTGTTTAGTCATTCTTTTTAGGTGGTAGTATTTTTAAGACTAAGAGTTACACTTGTCAAAAATGTAAAAATGAAGGTTTCTGAGTAAATTGCAGGGTCTGTGGTAAGGAAAATTCATCAAACAAATTTCAGTCTCTAAATAAAGATCTTTATGAGGACTGCATGGATCAAGCTTTATTTTATTCTATGCTGGAACTTCTGGAAAACTGAACTCTAGTTTTGCAGTTGTAATGTTGAAAGAAATGTTTTGTGTGAAGAACCCAGATACTGTACCTCTCACACTGACAACATTCAAAGCACATTCTGGGCTTCAATCTTGTATGTTAGGCCTAAAATACAAGGAAAATACTCACCAAAAATAGGGAAATTACAAGAAAAACAGAATAAGCCAAAGGGAAATAAAAGCTTTGCTTTAGAACCTGAATTCTGTCTCCACATGAGGTAAATTATATTTCATATGACATCTGACATTCTGTGTCATCATACAATACATTTTTTTCCAAAAGTATTTTGGAGATAAGCACAGATCTTATTTATCTAAAGATAGGAGGAATTCTCCTTCCAGCTCTTAAAAACTACTTAATAATGAGACAGCTTGTCATATTGATGTATGCAATATGCTTTTTAAGAATGAAACCAAACTGTGATTTTGGAATGATAAAGCAGACTCAAATTTCATTTACAGTAAATTTTATTGTGTTGTAATATACACTGTAGCTCATATATGTGCTGCTCTTTGACCACATTACCATACCATATTAAAAATTCAATCTGTGCCACTTGAAATTGGCATCTTTATGTCACTGAAAACAATTTCTACTTTTTGATTTTCAGTCTCAAGATCTTAGCATTTGTGGATAAATTTGTTTTTCATATTTTTTTAGTACAGCCAAAGTGGAGAAATTTCTGTTTTGTGAGACCTTCCAGATATGAATGTAAATGTGAATATGCTCTTTACTTCTCACTTCAAATAGCTGTTGATCTGATTTTGTCCTTTTCATTATTTTAACTGTTAAATTAATATACACATTCAAAAAAAAGAATTAATCTATTTGAAGTAATCTACAAAGTCATACCCGAACTGGATAAAAAGAAATTGCACTGGACTTTGCTTGAAATATGACAATTTTGTAGGTTGATGACTTTTTCTTCTTTGGGTTTTTTGGTGCTTTTTTGTTTCTTTTCTGGTGTGCAGCACTGTAGGAAGTAATTCTTAGAAATGAAACATGAAATAGTGGTCTTATTTTGAGAAGAAACTGTATCATTCAAATAGCAAATAGTTCAGACCCTCATTATTTGTTTTAATATTAAAATGGCTCCCACCTACTGTTTAAATTAAACCTATTTTAAAAAGATACATATGAAATGTAGCAATTGGGACAATGTGATAAAATATTTCTATCCTGTTTTCTATAATTGATAGAATCATAAAATCAACAAGATTGGCAGCCACCTCTGGAGGTCTCTAGTCCAACCCCAGTATTCAAGAGGGGTCCCTTGGGCAGTTCCAAGAAATATCTTCTTGGAACTATTCTTAAAATATAATCACTTTTATATTCAAATTATATTCTGCATATAGGTACAGAATTAAAATTTGACCACGTTAAGGAAAATTAAATTATAAAATAACAGAGATACAATCTACAATCTAAAATTTTATTACTTTTTCCCTCTGGATTTATAATACATTTAATGAAATATCCCTTTTATTTTGTTCAGACCATTAGTTCATCCTTTTTTCCTTTCTCTTTACTCTTAAGTCTCTATACTACTGAGTTTATGCTTTTGCTTTAAATCCCAGCTTCTCTGTTATTTTCAAAGCTCTCCATAGCAACATGCTACCTTGATTTTGATGCTTATCCTTTAGTCTCTGTCTACACAAGCCTTCTTTTAATTCGACATTTTCTTCTTAGTCCAATCCTGTTTAAAACAGCTTCCCACCTAGTTTTCGTTGTTCTTGCCCTCATTCTTTTAACATTTATAGAAATCTACTTCTTCTGAAAAAAAAACTTTGATTATGTTAGTTAGTTTGATTGTGTTAGCACAGTCATTGGTTCAGAATAGTATTTGCCAATGTTGTAAATGCTCACCTGAACACTTGAATGAATTTGCATAAATTAGTCAATGTTGTGCTTCTACTTATCATGCACAAGTACTCCTGTTAAATAAATTAACAAGGGAACATTTTCTAAATTAGTGATTTTACAGAAGACATGCACTAAATATTAGAAATATATTTTTTTTATAAAGGACACTAGAATATTATTGAAACATTTGATGACCTAAAATTGACCTATCTTGACAGAGAGACTCTGAAGTTAGAAATCTTTATCCTCACGTTACATACAGGAAAGTGGAACACATTAGTTAAATCTACATCTCTAAGTAGGACATTATCTAGTACTTTTTTGTCTGTGAAGCTGAACTGTGGGAAGGCCATGTCTGCACTATAGTCAATCTAGTCTTTTGTGTCTTACAGGCCTTGGCAGCTTTATGAGCATCAGATTTAATGGTCGGTTTTGTGGTTTTTTTCAAAGTGTCCAAAACACTGTGAGGGTGCACAGCAGTCTTGAGAGTAGTACAAAATGAGTAGGTATTGCATTCATGAAGGCATGAAAAAGCGCACAAATCGTTTTGCAGGACTGTGCAGGGTGATAAAGATTTAAATGAATTTTGACTGATCCATTCAGATTATTATTAATAGTGCCTAGCATGTGCCTGTGAACATGAAGTTGGCCAAACCTTGCCAAGGATCTTGTTTAACATTGAATGGGGAATTAGAAGACTACTGAAAAAGTTGTTCTTTGAACTTACTCTTCCTATGTTAAAGAAAGAAAAAAAAATGTGTTGGAAGGCTCATAGAAAATCTGTGGCAGAGCAAAGAACTCTATCTATATTGGCCAAACCTTGGGCAAAAGT